>NC_048532.1:1445569-3845569 GCF_008121235.1 Drosophila subobscura
AAGTTTTGTAGAATTGTTTGTCCTTACACACTTCTTATATTTACATTGCACATTTATCATAAACAATAAAGAATAATCCCATAATAAAATACCGACATATCTACATACCACACCAACATTCCGCTCGCATATTAAAATTTCGGGATTGCCAAACTTGTACGCATTCCAGGCGTACTTTTTCCAATCCACACCCAAGATAATTTCCCCCACACCAGAAATAAATTAACCCAACAAATATGTCAAAAATCAAAATGTGTGCGCCCGAATTGCTTTCTAAGGTTGGTTACTTTACAGATTCGAAAATTGTTATACCCGGTACTCGGAGAGTAAATGGGGTATATTGTATTTGTGCGAATAACGGTTGTATGTAACGCACAGAAGGAAACGTTTCCGACCCCATAAAGTATATATATTCTTGATCAGCATCAATATCCGCAAAAGGGCGAAAACCTCCTAAAGCTACAGTGACCGGGAATGACCATATCTATCAGATCACCGAATTGGGATCAGATAGGATCATTATTATAGCCAGAATGAAGAAATAAATTTGCAGGGGCCAAACCCACCTCCAGCAGCTTTTGTTGTTTTTTTCACATTCTCTCATTCACATTCAGCTTCTGCAGCGTGCGGCCACTGCCTCTGCCGCGAGTCTGCAGTGTGTTGGTCTAGGGAAGGGGAGCGAGCTAAAGGAGCGTGTTGGTGTGAGAAGTGTTGTAGATGTAGATGACAGATGAAGAAAAAATGTAAAATATTACAAAAAACCGCTAAGGTACAGATGTAGTACTGATGTAGTCCCTCAAGCCAGTTGTTTCTGTGAGGGATGATTGTTTCAAAGGGGGTATCTGTATACTCCCTCGGAACGCAGTAGTCCGTTTTTGTGGGGACGATTTAGTTTCCATTTAGGATGGACGCATGACCGGTGTGATGTGACACCCATTGGTCAGAGTCTCTAAGACGGATTGCTGCCATTTCTGCCTGCTCCTTACCTGCAAGGTCAAGGCTCTGTAGGCATAGTATAGCATTTAGCGCATCCGTTGGTGTTGTGCTCAGAGCTCCGCTGATGCTTAGGGCTGCAGTACGCTGCACCTTGCCTAATTGTTTAGTGATGGTCCCCTTCGATAGGGCAGTCCACCACGCTGCGACTCCGTAGAGCAGTATTGGTCTTACTATTGCTAGGTAGATCCATTGGACTATTCTTGGGTTCATGCCCCATTTTAGCCCAATGGCCTTCTTGCAAGTGTAGAGGGCTATCGTAGCCTTCTTCACTCTGTCTTTGATGCTCAGGTTCCAGCTGAGCTTTTTATCAATTACCAACCCTAAGTAACTGGCACTGTCGCTGAAGGAGAGCCTGCATCCGTTTAGTATTGGGGGGTTGAGGGACGGGATTTTGTATTTGGTTGTAAACAACACAAGTTCCGTTTTAGAGGGATTAACTCCCAGTCCACGCGACTTTGTCCATTCTGACAGTCGCGCGAGCTTCGCGGTCATTAGATCGCAGAGTGTTTGAGGGAATTTTCCCGAGAAGATAATGGCAACGTCGTCCGCGTATGCTACCACCTTGCAGCCCTCCCCTTCCAGGTCACACAGAATCTTATTGACTGCTATGTTCCATAGAAGGGGAGACAGGACACCACCTTGCGGGGTGCCTCTGTTGACATACCTTGACTGAGTGGACGATCCCATTGATGATGTCACTGTCCTGCATGTGAGCAATTGATCTATGAGCATCACCAAGTGACGATCCACTCTCAGGTCAGTCAGGGCCTCTGTGATGGCTCCCGGTACGACGTTGTTAAAAGCTCCCTCAATGTCTAGGAAAGCGATTAAGGAGTATTCTTTGACGTGTAGAGATTTCTCTACCGCCGAGATTACTTCATGGAGTGCCGTTTCCGTGGATTTCCCTTTTAGGTAGGCATGCTGAGCGCCTGACAGCCACTGAGGATTATGGTTGTCCTCAGCTGCAGCCCGACTAGTCTTTCAAAGGTTTTGAGAAGGAAGGACGATAGACTTATTGGTCTGAAGTCTTTTGGGGTTGTGTGTGAGGGTTTCCCTGTTTTGGGGATAAAGACTATTTTAACCGTTAGCCAAGCGCGGGGGATTTTTCCCACTGTCAGTATCTTCCTGAAGATACTTTGCAGCCAGTTGATGGCCATCTCCCCGGCTTTTTGTAGCTGAGCCGGAATGACTTGGTCCGGGCCAGGCGATTTGTAGGATTTAAAGCTGTTTACTGCCCAGCTGATATTCCGTTTTGTGAGGATGTGCCCCATCGAGGTTTCCGGGCCTTCACTTGGGGTGTCTGCCGGATCGATGGTCGTACACCCAGGAAAATGAGTGTCGAGTAGAATGTGTAGGGAGTCCTCACTAGAGTTTGTCCACGTACCATCCGTTCTCTTGAGATATCCCACCGAGGGGGATGTTTTTGACAGGATCTTGCGTAGCCTTGCGGCTTCTTACGTGTCCTCAATTTCGGAGCAAAATTTTTGCCAAGAGGCCCTTTTTGCTCTCCTTGTTTCTTTTTTGTGTAGGGTTAGCTTACTTTTGTAATTTTCCCAGTGCGCTACCTCGCTGCTGCTTTTGGCTCTGTTAAAGAGAGTCCTGCAGTCTTTCCGGAGGGTATCTATATGTTTAGACCACCAGGGGGGTTTCTTTTTCCCTCTTGGTTTGGTTGAAGGGCAAGCTGCCATGAAGGCCTTGTTGCAAGCTTCCGTGAAATTGTCCACAAGACGATTAAGATCGTCTTGTGTGTCCGGGCATTTTGTGGCTAGGGGAGGGGGAGTAATTCCTCCATTTTTGCACTAAACGTATCCCAGTTGGCTTTTCTCGAGTCCTCGAGGATCTCGTCCCGACACAGCGCCTCAAAATCGAGCATCAGCTCCGTCACCGAGGAGTAGCTCTCCAGGGCTACTTCGGGTGTTTCGATCTCCGAGGCAACGTTCTGCTCAACTGGGTTGTTGACAGAACGCGCCTCGGCCGCTGCATCCGACTAATAGACCTTCATGGTCACCGAGCTGAACCCGAAGTTAAGGTCTCCCCTGGCTGCCTCGATCGGGGCTAGCGATTCCTTGTTCAGGATAACCACCGCCTGATTTGTGGGGCCCTTTGATGCCTCCACTTTAACCACCTTCCAATCTGAGGTTGGCAGTGTGGGGTTGCATCTCTGAAACATCGTGAGGATCCGCTCGGGCTCCTTGAAAGTGGCCGGTACCCATATACGGGCCCTTGGTCTACTGGGCACCTCGCTCCAGTCCACAGCGACGAGCTTCGCCCCGGCGTAGACCTCACCGATTTGCGCCACCGCAGCTTTGTATAGCTTTACGGAGCGCTCATCCTCGCAGGCTACCACTTTGATGCTTCCCTGGAAGCATCCCATGTCTTTGCAGACTGGGGGTGGCCCTGGATCCTTCTCGAGAAGCTCGAAGCAGCGGTCGGCCAGTGCCGCTTCCACCCACTTCCATTGGCTTCTGGGTATTTTCCCCTCCGCGCTGCCTTTGTCGAGAACGCCTATCAGCGTCCTCTCCTTGGCAATCTGCGCGAAGGATACATTTGGTTTAACCCTGGATCGCTTCGCGGCAGGTCCGTGCGTCTCTTGAGAGCGCTGCCTCTTCGGTTGTGCGGCCACCTTCTGTGGCTCCACACTGAAGATGGGCAACACCACCGAGGCCCATTCCACTTTCTTCAGCCAGTCTGCTGTTGGACTGACTTCCTGGCTGGCGTTCTGTCGACGGAGTATGTGCCCAGCACTCCTCTTTTCGGCATAGCTATATTTTTTGGTTTGGACGCTGGTTGATGGTAAGCCATCACCCGCCGCTTCACCGGAAGGTTGAGCAGCCGCAATATTGCTTAGCTGCCCTACCATGGTATCAGTTTTGGGTGTTGGCTTTCCACCCATCCCAGGTTTGCGATGGGACCCACCCGGATTCATACCCGCGTCCTTCACCGTGCAGGTCTTTCCTGCGTCTGAGCGGATCGGGCCAGACCCTTGGGCCGTTGCCTTCTCCCGCTTGGGATTTCTCCCTGCAGGCATTTGGGGAGTGCCTCTCTCGTTTTTGTTTTTGTTGTTGTTAATATTTTCGTATTTGTCCATAAAGTTCCCACGAGCTGCAGAGAAGGGGAACGGTCCACCCCGGCAGAGCTCTGCGTTACCCGGGTAAGGCATAATTAGAACAGGGGGCTGCCAAGTCCCTGAGCTCTCCGTTCACGATTGGGCTAGTTTTTATACCGGGCCCCCAGCCAGGCTGACTCTTGACACGGGTCGAGTGACACCTTAGTCCGGCCCGGTGTGAGGTGAGTGTTGGGGCTGGGATGTGGGTAGGTGTTGTAGGGATGGGATTGTGTGAGCTACTTAATGAGAGGCGGCTGCACAAGCGCATCGTCTGTGTTGCTGCGTCGCGAACACCCGCTGGCTGTCCGGGACTGCTTATTTCGGTACTCTCCCTCAGAGCCAACTTAGTTGATGCTCTTTAAGATGCCCGCTTATTCGCAGCTGATCTACCCACTAGGGTAGGCCGTTCGCTATCCGCAACCTGCGACCCGTCCGGTGGCCTCAGCTAGGCCCCTCTGAGCCACCTCAAAGCCCAATAGGATCATCGGATAAGTGGGTGTAAATAAATATAAATAAATAAATAAATATAAATACTACATATAAATAGTTATAAATATGGGGAATAAATATATGTGGGGCTTGGGTTAATTAAATTAAATATTATATTTAATATAATAATATTTTTATGTGGGCATGTATGGTAGGCGTGTTTAATTTAATTTAATTATCTGTTGTTATGTGCTGCTGCTGTTGTGGGCGTATTATTTTTAATTAATTTATTCTTGTTGGCGGCGCTGTTGAGTCGGGCTCGCGCCCGTGCAGGGGTGTGACCAATACCGCAGGCAGGAGGATGGAAATTTGGCCAAATCCAGGAGGCCAGCCTATTTTATATTTTCCTTTATTCAGATGGGGATAACAAAAAAGTCCTCTCGATTATCCAGCCGGGCAGTTTATTTTCTTTTCCCCGATTTGGTCCCGATTTTCTTCTCCACGGTCACACACACAAACGATCTACCGCTGCCGATATTTATTCTTGTCTATGCAGTCCCTCATAATGCATCTGTTCTCTTCTATTGCCCTTGAACCAAGTTCAAGGGCATGGCATGGCATTTTGAGGGTGTGGGTGAGCTGGCTTGTGGATCCCGCAATATATTCGAGCCTCTCTTAAAATTCTCCCCTCTCTCTCTCACCGGCACCGTTGATCGCCTTGCCCCTTCGCACATACATACATATGTAAATTATGTACACAAATAAAACAAAAAAATAATAAGTACGCGGTGGGTCTATGCAGATTTTAGTGCCTTGCTTGGGCATCAAATTTGAGGTCAGTTGTCCAAATCTCGATTTGCCGATGGGAGACGGAGGAAAATGTGCAAGTGTTAATGTGTGTGTACATGTGCAAGGCAGCCGCCTTGCCATCAAACATGTCTCCATGTCCCGTTCCGTCAAAACTTCTTGCTTGTTCACACCGTGACTCTGAATACTCTAATGGGAAATATTTGTATCGCAAAGTCGATTGCCGCAATTCATTATTTGTATACATATTCAGATGTTAATATCCGTTACCCCTTTCACCCTAAATTATATAAAGCATATAAAGGTCACACAAAACAAATTTATTTTGATATTGAGGGGCAAGCTATGTACTTCATAAAGTCTTGAGGGTTTTCATTTTTAGCTCACAAGCAAAAAAAAAAAAAAAAAAATGAAAAGGTTTCAAGCGCTAACAATTAAAGCGCACATGAAGTCGAGAACAGAAACGACGACGAAAACAGCAGTTGAAAAGTTGTATGAAATGAAATAAAATGATTTGTCTGTAAAAGATGGATTTGGTAACAATGTTGATAATACGGCAGCAACGAAGTCGAGAAGCGACGGCGTTTCCATAATATGCATACAATTTTGAATAAAGCAGTATAAAATCTGCATTTAAAACAATTACAGCATTCAAATACAATAACAACTTTTATTGGTGTATTTATTTTTCCAACCCCCAAGGGTCTGGCCACCAACCCCCACCCCTCATTCTGCACATGTTGCGGCAGGTCAGGTTTATACGCCAAGCCCCGAAAACAAAATCAAATCATCAAAACGAATTTTATTTCCATCACAGTTTAGGAAGTCAACGCACCAACACATACATTGCTTGCAGTGTCCGTGTGAATGAAGACAAAACCGGTTTGGAGCGCTACAAAATCATTGGCTACACGAACTTATACAAATGTAGCTTCTAGCTGCGCGCTCTACAAGCACTAATACCCATGTAGCTTGGGCTTCTGCTGCGTGTTCTACACGCACTAATACTTGTAGCCGGGACTCCAGGCAGAGGCCTGGGACTCCAAGGCGCACATTTAGCGGTGACGTTTTGCTTCTTCAAAGCTGGATATCTATTATACTATTTGGTTAGTGTCCAAACGCTGTATTGAATGCATAACCTCCAAGTGATCAGACGGTATGTACATATTTTTTTCCGATTTCTTTAAGCAAACTCCATGCGCGTAGAATTTAAAATATTGTTGAGAAATGCATTAAAAACGAGAAGGGACGTGTGAGACGCTTCTTACGCGTCACAACTTTTATACCCGGCACTCAGTACTACATCTGCAACTTAGCGGTTATTTGTCATTTTTTCTTCATCTGTCATCTACATCAACAACACTACTCACGCCAACACGCTCCTTTAGCTCGCCACCCTCCCCTATAGACACACACTGCAGAGTCGCGCCGGAGTCAGCGGCAGAGGAAGCGGCAGAGGCAGCGGCAGAGGCAGTGACGTGTCAGGGGCCAGGCCATAAACAGCGCGAAGCAGAGTGCGAATGCTGCGGGACGGGGTGGGTTTGGCTACTGCAAATTAATTTCTTCATTGTGGCTATAATAATGATCCAATCGTATCCCAATTTGGTGATCTGATAGATATGGCCATTCCCTACGGAATGGCGTTTTTAGTTTTCTGCTATCTTCAAAATTGTAGATTTGGGAGGTTTTCGCCCTTTTGCGGAGGCGGAAGGGGGCGTGGCTCATTTTTGAAATACACTTGTAACAGTGTGAGCATACAGAAGTCTGGATGCAAAATTTTGTGGCTCTAGCTCTTATAGTCTCTGAGTACTAGGCGCTCATCAGGACGGACAGACGGACAGACGGACAGACAGACAGACAGACAGAGACTCGGCTATTGATGCTGATCAAGAATATATATACTTTATGGGGTCGGAAACGTTTCCTTCTGTGCGTTACATACAACCGTTATGTGCACAAATACAATATACCCTATTTACTCTTCGAGTACCGGGTATAAAAAAATGCAAATTAGTTCAACGCTGCAAATCCATGCGCTTCTAATAGGCATGAAATCCTAGAACATTTGGTAAAAGTGTTTGTGACAAAAAACTTTAAATGGGTCACTGACAAATTGGATGCCATAAAATCATTAAAATTAGGCATTAAGCGGCCAGAATTAAAAAAAATATATAAAATTCAATGAATAAAGGAAGGAGAATTAAATTCCCAGTGGAATTGCAAATATGCCCAGAAAATAAAACGCATAATAAAGGATGGCTTTTGTGATTAGATAATATTCACAAAATGCTAACATATCATCTCTTATTAAAATTAAATGTAGACTGTCCGAATTTTTCTACGTTAAAAAAGAAAAGATAGCTGATGATGGAGGAGTGGTTCCTTCGAAACAGTCTCTCAATGAATTAATTTAAAAATTTGCAGATTATAGTCTAAGACAAAGTCACCGTTAATTATTAACAGCAGCTGATAAAATGGATTTATAATATTGACCTTATTATGCAATCTATCCAGGAAAGATAAATCATAAAATCACCCAATCCTGCGGGGAATTGAATGATAATTAGAGTAAAATTACATTTTAAATGCGGACTCCTAACTAGCTAGTAATATCAAATAGAACATAAAAATCCAGGAAAATAATTTAAGATTCACGGTATATTTACAGTATATTTTGAAAATGCAAGGGTATATTTCGGTATATTCTCGAGCCCCTGACGGTATAACTTATCGATAATTTCGCGGTCACGCTGGCGACGACTTTGTTTTGTGCAAAAACAGCATGTTTAAATAAAAGCGCTGGAAATACCCAAATTTGCAATGACACAAGAGAGCACCGTGCTCGAGGAGCTTAAGAAGCACTTTGGGCACACCAAGTTCAAGTCGGAGCTGCAGGAGAAAGCCATAAGATGTGCCGTGAAAAGTGAGTAGCAGAGAATTCATATGTACAAGGACTGCATCATTAATCCGCCCAAATTTTCTGAATAGAGAAGCAGGATGTGTATGTATCGATGCCCACGGGTTCGGGCAAGTCACTGTGTTTCCAGCTGCCCGGACTCATGTGCGAGAGCCAGCTAACGATTGTTTTTTCGCCCTTATTGGCCCTAATTAAGGATCAGATCGATCACCTGACAAAGCTGAGAGTGCCCGCCGATTCGCTCAACTCCAAGATGACACTCAAGGAGAGGGACAGAGTTATCATGGATCTTCGTGCAGTCAAGACCAACCTCAAGTTCCTCTATATCACACCCGAACAGGCGGCTACAAAGTTCTTTCAGGAGCTGCTGCAAACCCTCCACAAGCACAATAAGCTGGGCTACTTTGCCGTGGACGAGGCGCACTGTGTTAGCCAGTGGGGCCACGACTTCCGACCCGACTACCTCAAGCTGGGGGAGCTGCGGTCCAAGTACCCGGACATCGTCTGGCTGGCCCTCACGGCCACCGCCTCCAGGGAGGTACGCGACGACATCTATAAGCAGCTGCGACTTCACCAGCCCGTGGCCCAATTCAGCACGCCCAGCTTCCGGAAGAATCTCTTCTATGACATTGTCTATAAAAACTCCATCGAGGACGACTTCCAGCACCTGGCCGACTTTGCCCAGCACTGTCTGGGCGACGTCAAGGAGTTTAAAGCCATGGCCAAGCCACAGCGTGGGTGCGGCATCATCTACTGTCGCACCCGAGATCAGGTAGAGCGTGTGGCTGTAGGTGTATCCAAGCAAGGCATCGGCGCCGTGGCTTATCACGCAGGCCTAAAGACCGCTGAGCGTACGTCCGTGCAGGAGGCTTGGATGCGGGGCGACCAGCCCATCATCTGCGCCACCAACAGTTTTGGCATGGGCGTGGACAAGGCCAGTGTTCGTTTCGTGATCCACTGGGATGTACCGCAGAATGTGGCCGCCTACTACCAGGAGTCGGGCCGAGCTGGACGCGATGGCATGCAGTCCTACTGCCGGCTCTACTACGGCCGGGAGGATGTGCGCAGCATTCGATTTCTTCTCCAGAACGACGTGCATCGAGCGCGTGGTCGAGGCGACAAGGAACTGCTCACGGAAAGGGCGCTGAAACAGTTCGAGAAGATCTCGGATTTCTGCGAGAGTACTGGCTGCAGGCACAAACTGTTTGCGGATTTCTTTGGGGATCCTGCGCCGCAATGCAACGGACAGTGCGATGTCTGCAAGCGGCCCAAGAACGCGGAAAAGGCCCTGGAGATGTTCCACCGCCTGTGCATGGATGACGCCTTCAAGTCACACATTTCCCTGCAGGACTGCGCTGATCTATATGAAGGTGAGCCAGCCATTCAATAGCCTTAGCACTATTTATTCGAATCTCTCTCCCTCTTCCTTGATTGTTCAGGTGGTCGAGCGGGTGTTAAGCGTGCAGCCAAGGACTATGCCGCCGGAGAGTCTGGCTCCGATGACGATTCCGGCCAGAGCCACTCGTCGATGGCCAAGCGGGCCAAGAAGGAAGCAGCGGACTTCATACAGCAGCAGTTCAAGCTGCGAAAACAAATCAGCGCTGCCCGCCAGCTGGAACAGGAAAAGTGTGCACAAATTGCCCGCGTGCATCACGCCGAGGCCACGGAGAAGAAGATCTCTGGCCTCCAGCACACCCAAAGAGAAAAGTATCTCACGGCCATCATTGACGCCCTCAAGGCGAATGTGGAGAAGTGCCAGGAGGACGAGGAACAGCAGCCCCGGAGCGCCCTCCGGTACAACGACTATGAGGCCTTAGCTGTCGAGATGGAGTATGAGGTGTTCCGGCAGCAAAAGGTGGCGAACATGTATCGTCATGCCTTGGTCAAGCAGGTCCTAACATTAAATGTCCCTCGAAATCCTTAAAACCTAATGTTATAACCCATAGATTTCCGTCATTAAGCAGCTGACTGGGAAGACCAAACTGATGCCCCTGCTAGCTGACTACGTGCCCAAGCCTCAGACTACCGCGAAAGGAGCCTGGACGGGCGGCAGTGTGGCCTACTTTGAACGAAAACTGAAAGAATTGGAGGAGCAAAAGCCGCTGAGCCTCCAGGAAACACCCAAAGCTCTGAAGGAGAGGAAAGGCTTCAAACAGGAGAACAGTACGCAGACCTCCATTGCCAGCTACTTCAAGAAGGTAAAGGAAGAGGTAAAAGAAGAAACACTCATGGAAGGTGCAGAGGATACACCGCAGGAGCCTTTGGCTGTAAAACAAGAGCCAGGAACGGAGGAAGAAACGGAAAAGAGTTGTGACAACAGTTCAGAAGAAACAATGGCTGAAGAGAGCCCCAAGTATAGGGCCGAACTAAAAGGCATCGTTGGCGATAGAGAGTTTAAACTGACTGCCAATGCCGATGGCACCTTCGCCACCCATCGCAGAAAACGCGTCTCCCATGAGCTGACCAAAGAGAAAAAGCCTCCCAAACCCGCTCCCCCCTCTCTGCCACTGTTTGCTTCAAAGGAGGAAAGGGAACAAGCTCTGACCGCCTTCAAGACGGCTCGCCAAGTTCTCGAAGACAAGCTGGAAAAATTGGAAAGCAAAACAGATATCCTTGGCTTTATTGAAGCCAAAAAAACGGTGGACAACGCCCATATAAAAGAAGTCACTTCTGAGCTACGGAGAGAATGGATGGAGAAACAAAGGCGAAAAGACAAGGTTGCATCTCAAACAGAAATAAAATTGGGACATAATTGCACAAGAGAAAGCAGAGCAATTAATAAAGAGCCAACGGTTGTGGGAAAAGAGTCAAAAGAAGCTACATCCCAACTAGGAGGGCGAAAAGAGATAATCTCCGAGAAAAGAGACCAAGAGGAGTCGAGACACCCAAATAGAAAAGACCAGAAAACGCCAGTTATGCAGCAAAAGAACGATGTAAGCAAGAATGTGGTACACTGGCTAAATCCCTACTATAAGCGAAAAATAGCCAACAAGGAGCTCTTCAAGGCCCTGGCCAAACTGATCACTAGCCGCATCTGCGACGGTAGTCTAGGTGAGACCTTACTCTTTATTCACATTTATTCAAGTACACTCAAGTTTGGCATTTACTTGTGCTTCCCCAGGCGATGGAGATGCTTGCAAATGCTACATCAAGGAGACCTTTCATGGCCTGCAGATGATTAACAACGATCAGGACATTGAGCAATTTTTCAACCAGTACAAATAATTTCCTATTTTGGGAACCAAATTAATGGTTCGCATCGGAAACATTGCCGCGATTCAATCTTGTTAAGAATCATAGTTCAAAACCCGTGTTTTTGTCGTTAATTTGTTTGATAATTTAAAAATTTGTATATAAGCTTGGATGATTTTTTTTGTAATTTCCGATTTAAGAAAGCCATGCGCAGATCTGTATTATCCTGCCTGCAATATCTGTATATACATAATTGCAGAAAATTTAACTACAGTTTCTTGCAACAAATAATCTCTCATAAAAAATGTATTTGTGTTGTTTCTTAAATGCTAACTGGATTAGAGAAATGATTTCGCGTTCGCATTCGCGAAGGATAAAAAAAAAAAACAAAACAAAACGGGCTGCAGGCGATGCTTAAACAATCTTTCAACTTCCTTGGACTTTTTTTTGTACATTTTTCTTTCGATAATGGCAATTCTGATGTTTCTTTTCTTTTTACAGATTTCGTGGGCCTACAATTTGCTGGGGTGCAGGTCAAGTGATGGGGCTTACGACTAAGATGGAGCTATAAATATAGCAGGCGACACAAGGCGCCCTGTCATTCCAAATCGCCATGGACACCGAAGCGAATGGTCAGCAGTATGTCCAGTAGATACACCAGGGAAGTGACCAGAGCAATAGAGGCTGATGCCATAACCAGGTCCAGACGGTGCATGTTCGGGTGCCAATAGTTGCGATCCTTGGTGGTCGACCAGTCCCGGAAGAGTAGAGCCGTAACGGCCACAAACAGACAGAATGCCACCAGGGACCATAACGTTGCAGTGCGCCAGGGTGTCCTAGGAATGGAGATACTTTTAGTACTTGTGAGCTTGACGCAAATCCTCCTTATACACTCACAGATCACCGACCAGAGCCATTATCAGGTAGATCGCCGTATAGATGGTCAGAGCTCCAAAGGTCACATAACAGAGGGCCATTACACGGGGTGTGATGAAGACTCGCAAGTGGGAGTTGGTGGCCGGCTCGTCGATCAGACCAAGGCAGCATATTAACAGGCACTGTGGGAATATTTGGGACGCAGTTAGTATTCAGAAACAAGTAATTTATCATTTTTATAAAGGGGAACAATTATTTAATTAGCCACACGCTGTATGCTTGAGTTTATTGAGATCTTGCCTTCTAGAATGAACTGTATTGAAATTGTGCCAACATATTTCTTGACTGCCATACAAAAAATTGATGCTAATTGTAATACAGATTGTCTAGCTTATATATGTAATATTAATAGCAAATTTGTGACAAACTATAGACTTTGGTATGTTTCACTTACCAACTCTACAACTTTGATGCATATAAGAGTGTATGTGGCCTTTTTGTTGCCACTCGTGGTGGCAAAAGAGTTGTCATCTGCAGGCGACATTTCCACGCGTGATATTTCTTCAGAAAATAAATCAATTAATTAATTAAGCAAGTCAATTATATAAGTTCATATATGAAAGAATTGGACATTTAACATTTGCTCAGTACAGAGGAAAATTTGGAGACAGTGTTCGAAGGGCGGTTATACATACAATGTATGTACATACATATGTAAATACATATGTATACGTTTTTTTGTATATACCTATCGATCGTAAGTAACTCATTTTTCTGTCCGCGTCTTAAACGTAGGCGACCTATGGTGGAAACGATTTCTTCAGTTCGTTAATATTTGAATGTTTTGTTGTCGTGTTTTTATGGCCATGTTTGGGGCCCGTGTCTGGGTTACTTGTTATTGGATTCTGAGTGATGGTCGGTGGAGCGTGCAATACGATAAACGGATTCTAGTGTCGATTGTGAATTTGTGTCAATTGATGGTCGAAGGTCTCCCACATGAAACTCAACCACATCGGAACCCACATTGGTTAAGGGCAGATATAGACATTCAGTTAGATATACTGACGGATTCCATTCCTCAATGATGTCATCTGTTTGGGTGTGTGTGGGATTTGGTTGGGTGGATTTTGATTTTGATCGCCTCTGGGGTGCTCAGCTTCCGTCAAAAGCTTATACATAAATAATTAAAGATAACTCACTACTATGTCGTTCTCTTGTGACACTCAATTTATTATTCCATTACATACCTAATTAATTAATGAATAACAATGGATCCACAATAATGCACTCGATGTTACCTCCATTGAGCCCCTTTCCTATTCAAAAGATTTGATATATGTACATACATATGTATGTATGCATGTATATGTGTATGCACACTCAAATGCACAACTCCGCTAGGGGGATTTATCGAAACATGTTCATAGCCAACTATGGGCTCTCTCCATGGTTCAGCCGACAGTACGTACCCCCATTGATTGAAGCTAATTGCATCACATAAAGAGCAAAACTCAAAAGTCCAAAAAGAGCTAAAGACACGTACACGCAGGGGAATAGGATTGTCGGGGGGGCCGGGATGTGTTGTGCCAGTTAACCCCGCACTGTGTAACCCCATAAACAACAATTAAAGTCAAGAGCAGACAAATTAACTCAAACTAAAACTAACCCCATAAACTCTATCTTGAAAAGGGATATCTGCGGATAGGGAGGCTTTTGAGATACATAATACATACATATTTTAGTGTATAAGCTCTAGAAACAAAAGCACGAAAGTGTTATAGAGAAGGTGGGAAAGATAAAGGAAATGTAGAAGACTTGTATAGGCAATAACACAATCAAAGAGTGTCGAATTAGCCAGCAATTAACGGCAGGGATAGCCAACAAAAGATTATTGGTAAGTAGGTGAATTTTTCTGCTCTAGGGTTTAGTATGGCTAAACACTTATTTAGATATGATGGGGAATATGTGCATAACAGGAGTACCTCTATAGAGTCTATACCAACCAACCAACAACCCGAATTGTTGCCCCCAACGAGACTTTCGTCCGCGACTGGCTCTCAGGCGGTGAAATGCCTGCAGCTAACGGTCTTTCGTGCTCCGCGTTGCTAACGAAGAAAGCCCGAAAAGATGAAGCCAAACAAAACACGCAACAAGCCACGAAGCAGCGGAGGAAAAAATGTAAACAAAACGGGCAAGCTAAACTGGTTTCGAGAGAGAGAGGTTGGGAGAGAAGTGCGAAGAGAGAATTTGGCCAAGAGACAGTAGAGTCATGAAGAGAAATAGCCACACCTGTGTTGCGTTTGCGTGCCTTCTGAGAGAGAACCACTTTTCAGCCAGCAGTGTGAACTTACCTCGTTTCGCTTTCGGGCTCTACAGGGACTTTCTCAAAGTTCTTCGTTCTGCCCTGAGCGAAGCAGCCCTATAACTGGTCTGTCTTTGGGTCAATGACTTCTTCATTCTTCGTTTTGTTTTGGCTCTGTCGATTCTTTGGACTCATGCATGCAGCGAGGAGGCTATAAATGCTAACAGACTTAGACTGAATTTGTTTTGATTAAGACCCATTTCCAGTTCCTGCCCACAGCAGAGACTGGCCAAGAGAACACTATCATCTCCCACTTGAGCGATGGGAAAATGCAACACAACGAAACGTGTTTTTCAGAGCCGCCTTCTCCTCATGCGTGGCCTCCCCCTCACTAGCTTTGATATGCATAACTGGCAAACTGGTTACGGGACAGAGAGAGAGACAGCCTAAAATGCATGTATGTATGTATGTACATATGTATATATGTCTGTATGCAGTAGGCGCCTACTGTACTTGCCAGCTCTGCAGAAGAGACTACGACACGACTCGACTCCCCCTAGCGAAGGAAACTGCGACTTTCTTTGCATTTTTTGCATTTGTTTTTGTTTTTTTGTTGACCTCATTCAGACCCGCACCCAAAGTATACAGAATTGTTTCAAACTCTAGCTACAGCTTTGCAACGTGAGGGATTGGCTTTGGGGTAGTTACTGTTAGGGGTTGCCTAGCAGCCCGAACGGTGGTTGTTGGCGAATTCAATGCCAAAGCTATTGGGTAAGGTTTGTAGGGACTTCCAGGTGATATTGGTTGTGTCTGTGACGTGTCTGCACGTGAAGGTCAGCGTCCAATGGCTCTATTGAGACATCATGAAAGGATTTGGGTTGAATAGGCTACCTAGCGGTGGATGGGGATGGGGAGTTATAATTGAGTGTGAGTGTAGACACCCATCTATTTTACTCAAAGAATTTGAAATATGTATACATACTGACTTAGTTACAATTTAAATATAAAAAGAAATAGTCATCGAGTCATATCGAGAAGAGGCATGAATAAATGGAACACATATTTTCAAATCACAAATTCTACTGCTCAAATAAATGTGAATGCAAACATTTTTGAACAATTCCAAAGAGGCCAACAATTAATCATAATATAAATTAAATGTATATTTACTAGACACAACTATTCGTCAACACTTAAATCTAATAAACATCTCATTCAAAGGGAGGGGCTGAGAAAACTGTGAGTCACAATTAACAGAAAATGTTACCCAGTGTTAGTATTGATGTACATACATATGTATGTATGTACATACGTATGTATGTTTTTTTTAAGTGTTCATATGTACATACATATGTATGTATGTACATACATACATACATATGTATATTGTGCTGAATTAGCATGTCTAACAATAACAGCAGAGAAGATCGTATTCCTGATCTGTACCCATAGTTGTTTACTGTACAATTAGCTCTGGGAGGGGCTTGGGGCCCAGGGATCCAGCATACAGCACATACTCGGAGCAGAGCAGCGATTGTCAGAAATCTTTGGAGGGACTGACACAGAAACACTTCAGTTTATAGCTGCTTTTTTTCTGCTTTATGCTTTTTAGCTCTTCCAATATTAGTTATTGCTGGGCAAATGAAAAACTGGTTTTCTTTTGTGGTTTTGTGGGTTACGTTACTACATTTGGTTATTACATTTTTCAAACTATCGTTGCGGTTGCGAGAAGTGCAGAACTCTGGTTAGCTTTGTGTTATTTCTCACTCTAATTACACAGACACACACAACACACAGATGAAATACAGTATTTTCAAATCGCGCCTAATGTTTTTTCTGATTCAGTCGGAAATAGTTTTCGAACCGACCGCCTGCGTCAACGTCAAGTAACGGATGGATTGTATCTGGTGGGTTGCCGTTGCTTTTATTTTGTTTTGTTTTGGAAGTTTTGGAGTTTATTTTGGAACTAGTTTATACCAAAGTTATCGATACTTATTCTAGTTCATATTCTGTGGAACCACTTGAACACAACTGAGCCGCGCCTAACAGCACAGAAAGTTCATGTTGAAAACGCGTAAAAAGTCGGAAAAAGTATTAAAAGTATTTATTTTCGGTATAGAATTTCAAAGTACTTGGCGGGAAACATTAAGATCTTCAAGAGAAAACGTACTTGATTTAAAGAAATAGAGTTGAGAGGGAAAAGCATACTCCTTTAACAATAATTTTAAAATTGAATTTCATTTATTTGATTTATTATTTATTTATATTTATTTATTATTTATTTATTTATTGTTAATACTAGAGGCACTAGGCGAGTGTTTTCCATGCATTGTTTCGGGCATTTTCTATGTCCTGCCCTTTGTCTTGAAGTACCTGCGCAAAAGCCACACCACACTGCAGGCACACGTATGGCTTTTCAATAAGTTCGCAAGCCTTTGTGTGTTTCACGTTGATGCTTCCGGCCTTACCGCAATGACCGCAGTGTCCTGGGCACTGCTGCGCCTAAATGAATCCTGGCGCATATTCAAATCCCTGTGGGAGTTTGACATATATTTTAGAAAAGACAGAGGAGTCGAAACCGGAGTTCGCCGAGAAAGAAGATGGCATAGATGACGAGTGTTGGTTGGTCTCTTCCTTGCTGGTGTTGCTTGTGTTGCCCGTCCTCAAGCGTGACTGTAGGCGGCCTTTGGCAACAATTTTCGGACACACATACTTCCTCCCGCCTTACTTTGCTGCCTAGATTTTCAAGTCTATAAAAGTGCCACCTTACCCATGAGAACGTTTTCCAAAATTTCAAGATATTCTGGCGGACTGCTGGGCTCTTATGGAGACGCTGCGACTATTGGTTGGCAAAACCGCCATCGGCGACAACGGCAATCAAGTTGGGATCCACGTTACAGATCTCCAGCATATCTAGCACCTTCTTCAGGGCGGCGAGGATCGGATCTCCATGCCTCCTAACTCCTGGAGTCTCCGCGATGCCACAGTCAGATGAACGGTACGGTAGTGGGTGCCATCAATATGGCATAAAGCTATCGCCAACGCCTTCCACTTGCTGTGCTGATCCTCTCTGCCAGTGGAGGAGAAGTGGTACTCGTCCATGACCAAGAAAAAGGGCTGCCTGTAGTCCTCAAAGGCCGGGCCCCAAATCGGTTGATTTTGCCTCGCGCTAATTGCTGTTTTTGCGACGCCCGCTTAACATGCTATCAAGTCCGGTTGATGTCCCTTTCTCGTCCTCGGAAAATGTCCAGATCAAGGAAGATAGTCCGCAGTGTCCTTAGATCCATGTTGCTATTCGAAAACTGAATACTGAATACTATTCTGGTGTACTACTAATACAAGAAAATGTAGGTCGTAATAAAGTAGTTTGTGGTCGACGTTTTTTAGTAAATTTAGGGATTTTATAAAAATTCCATAAAAATTCATGTGTGACAAACCCGCTACCTACCCGTCGATGGCCGGGCCAGGTGGACAGTGGCAAGTTCAACAACCTGTAATACAAAAGTACTTCGAAAGATTTATCAACTCCCTGCCCAGCACATTGCCTTGAAGATCTTAAGATTTACTTCCTATTACATTCCATCCCGCCAAGTACTTTGAAATTCTATACCGAAAATAAATACTCTTAATACTTTTTCCGACTTTTTACGCGTTTTCACCTTTCTGCTGTTACTTAACAGTGACAAGCTCTGTTAAATTTTAAACTACATAACATTGATGTTACAAATATATAACAGAGCTGTTAGCCACCCAAATGTAAGCTCTGTTAGTACGAAAATTACTTCTTGCCACTTTGAAATATAAAATTTAAAATTAAACAATTTAATTGAAATTTTTAGTACGCAGCCTCATCAGAGAGGTTTTAATTATGTGTTTTTAACATGGATACAATTAAATGGTCCCTTTATTTTTTGAGTAATCTCAAGTCGTTATACATATGTACATTTGAAACGATAACACTACTCGACAAAATCCAATCTTTTTTTTCCGCTTCGAACCAAACCGACTTTTTCTGATAGACTGAGGGCTTAAAACTTTTTTAAATAATTTTTTTTTAATTATGGTTTTTTTTCTATGGCAGAACTTTTTTTAAAATAATTTTTAAGGTCTGGTATTTTTTTGTAACGGTTTCTAAGAGCTTCTTTTTTCACATAACTTAAGTATCTTACAAATGGTTGGAATGAACTTAGCCATTTTATAAAGCTGATGAAAACATCTATAAAATGCACCCAAGCACTTTGTGGTTTTAGCCTATCCTTTGAAAAATATTAAGCTTTGAAATGCAAAAATGATGATGTAATTCTTACGAAATGTTGACTTCAAAAACTCGTGAAAAGTCGAAAAAAAATCATGTGTCCACTTTTTTTTATGAACAGGTGCATTAATTGGGCTTCGACGAATGAGGTAAAAGAGTGACTCCTCTTGGCAGCATAAGACCACTAAGCAAACAACACATAGAGACCGCAAATTGAGAAAAAACTGGCTGCCTAATCAGTATAGTGGATTGGCTCCCATTGGCTTCGGCTCTTGGTGAGAGAGCCTTCGGCTGAGAGAATTTGGCGTTGGCTCTCTTGAACCCAAAGCGACTCTCGCAAAAACAAAGTTTTGTTTCGTCTTCAAGTCTGCTTCGCAATTTCATGTGTGCGGTGACACATACATATGTACATACATACATGATGGCAATGCGTGTATCCATTCTCGACTTCAATTTTTAGCGTTTGAGACGTCTGGCATTTTTCTGTTTTTCTGAGATCACATACCCTTTTTTTCAAACTTGCGACTTTATGAAGCAGCTTGCCCCAAATAAAAATAAATTGATTTTGTGTATCCCCTCTATGCTCATATATTTCTTAAATACATTTAGGACGAAAGGGATAAACGGTTATAAACATCTAAATATGTATACATATAACAACAATTGACTTGGCGTTGCAAATATTTTCCATTAGAGTATTCCGCGTACACTGTGTGAATAAACATAGAGAGACACAGCTACGATTTTACATGGAACTTCGATTTCAAAACTAAAATTCCAGTCAAGGGGTGTCCATTACAGTCTTCCGATATGAATACTATTGCAAAATAATAGTTCCATTTAAAATCGTAACTTGAAAAACATACAGACACTCCAAATATAATTATTTAGTTGTGGGAGTGGCCAAGGGACGAATGGTACAAAATTCACCCTTGCATCGGTGCAACGTTAGTCCAGTTTAAACATATTCTAAAATTTTCAATAATATTATTTGTTTAAAATATAACCGCGATGCAGAACTGTTAAACTTGGCTTCCTTCACATTTGGCTTTACCATATATCTTCTGGGCTATCAAATGTCTTCAAATTTTCAAAACACATAGTTAAATAAGTCACCAAGATCTTGAGACCGTTGAAGTGAGAATCTTGAACTCGTGCTACAGTTTTGCTTGTCAGTGTAAGTATCTGTCGAATCGCATACAGAGTGTTTTGTTTACCAATGTTTGTCGAATGTTGTGAAAGTAACCTCTGGCGTTCCTCAGGGAAGTAATTTAGGTCCGCTCCTATTCAATCTGTTTGTGAACGACATACCCCAAGTTATTTTGCACTCAGTTACTTTAATGTATGCTGATGACGTTAAAATTTGTTTTTCCTTTTCCGACTGGTACTTGCATACTCGCCTACAACTTGACCTTGATGAATTAAGCATTTGGTGTTCAAATAACCTACTTTTCTTGAACCATTCTAAGTGCAAACTGATGACTTTTCACGGCCGTGCACCACATTTTGTCTCCTATTCTCTAGGACACCATGTTCTGGATCGAATCTCTACATCAAATGACTTAGGAGTCCTTTCGATCACAAGCTATGTTTTAATAGCCATATTGCTTCAATGGTTAACAAAGCTAGGGGAGTCCTAGCGTTTATTATGGGTTTCACTGTTATTGGCATAACCGTAACTTTTTGTTGGGTAAAATATTTGAATGCGACTTAAAATTTCTGATTCCTGAATATCAAGATAGAATACAACTGGGTTTAGAAGATTTTTACGGAGTACCATACATTTTTTGCGCGCTTTCAAAGTCGGCTGATTTTGAGATGCTTTGACTTGTGAAAAATTGCGGGAAATATTAAGCAACTTGCAGCTTTAATTGTAGGTCGATTTCAAACTTTAAATAAAAGTAAGAATATGGAAATTATAGGTTGATGTATTCCAATTCATTGCTAATACATGTTTTTTGATAATTGTGTGTAATTTTTTAATTGTCCAATGTTTTGTTCGTGTGTATTTTTAGCTTCGTACTAACAATTGCACGTGTTTTCTATGGAATATTACTTTTGCACAGCACACCACTGCACAGAAGTTCAAGTTACTTGTTATTAACCAAATATTATAGAATCACTTGGTGTTAATGCTTTTTGCCCGTTTTGGCCCCTTTTCAAACAATTTTTAATTTTGGAGATGCTTATGAGTTCACTCATGCAGCCGCTGCTGGAGGTCTGGACCAACAACAATCGTGAAGCAGACGCAATAAAATGTTGTACTCTAAAAAGTATTGACGAAAACTGACTAACTAAAGATGAAACTATTTAAATTGAAACGAAAATTATCAAATTTTTTGCTTAAGTAAACAAGTACTAAGCGAAATTCAATTGTACGTGGGAGCGATTCCAATCAAATTACTTTTAACCAAACAATCATTCAATCAGTCAATCAAATATATTTTTTAAAAGTTCTAAAATGTTTTAAAGTATCTTTTATCATAATTAATCTGGGGCGCATAATTTAATTATAATGGGTTATAAGTAAATGGGTTCCAGTTTGTATGGGGGCGGGAGGTAGGCGGGGTCCAAATGACTACATTTTTTTCCGAAATTCTACTTTAGTCTAACGAACATTCATGCCAATTTGTAGAGCTCTAAAAAACGGTCTTTTTACCCATAGTGCGTTGATCAAAAGAGTTTGACGATCCGTATATAACTAAAACGCTGTATGTCTCGTTGGTACGCCCGATATTGGGTTGTTGTTCTTGTGTGTGGAGTCCTCAAAACAGAAAGCATGAAATTCTTGTTGAATCCGTTCAAAAACAATTTTTAGTATTCGGCCTTCGAACTCTGAACTGGGACTCTGACAGACTCTTACCACCATACCGATTTAGGCTAAAACTAGTGGCCTCTTTACACCATCGCAGAATTTGCAATGGGGTGGTATTCATGTACAAGCTCATTCTCGGGATTGTGGACTTCCAAACTCTTTTGGAACCTGTAAAATCGATCTGTATTTTACAAGTTCCTCCAGACCAACCCGTACTTTCCGCCCCATCCGGGTACCCATATGCAGGTCTAATTACGCCCCGCATGAATCTTTCCGGGTTTTATGCAATAATTATAATACTTTAACCATATAACCCCCAGAAAATCCCTTGAAAAAATTTTATTTAACATTCCCAACATTCCCCTTAGCTTAACAATTTTGTAAATTTATCTTTCCTTCCTCTTCTGCACTTCCTTCTGCCATAATAAATAAATAGATACTATATGGAATATATTTTCTATGGTCATATATTAATATATTTTATTTTTTATTTGGTTTTTTAATTTTTCTAAGGACGAGAGCTTTCATGCTCTGCAACATTTGCATCAAAAACTAAGGTGTCGACAACAGGAAAATACGTCACTAAAATTCCAGTGGCGCCAGGTAAATTGCACCGGCGATTTCATCCCCGTGATGGAAATTCTCCAAGGAAATCCTCTCCTGTGTCTAAACGGTCAGGGAAATCCTCTCCTGCCAGAAGCTCTCGCATGCACTATTAGGGATCCTCTCAACAGGTGCGAAAAAGGTGGGTGCTTTGAAAAGTTCGTCCTTTTTTACCTACATGCCATACCTTGATTTCACATGCCAAAGAGAGGATTAGGTCAGCGGTTTCCTCATTTTTGCGGTTCAATATGAGCACTGAAATACCACAGAAATATACGAAAAATAATATACGTTCACACTTACATACTCAAGCACTATTCCTCGACTTTGATGTTCTATTTAATATTACTAGCTAGTTAAGACTCTTAGCATTAAAACTGTAGTTTTACTCGAATCATCATTCAATTCTCCACAGGACTGGATGATTTTCATGACTTATCTTTGTTGGAATAATAATAATTATGTGTTTTATCTCTTTATAAATTGATAAAATGAGTACCGAGTATAAGTTTGATAATTTATAACATCCATACAATCACTTTTAATTCGACTGCAATAAGAAGATTAAAATGTATTCATTCAATCCTCCTTTCTAGATCTCTTGCGCTTGTTTTGTTTGTTTTCTACCATTTTTATACGAAGAGTAAAAAAGTTATATTGTTTTTGTGCTCGAAAGTGGATGCACGACGGCGAGCTGAAAACTGATCGACATTACCAATATAACAATTGTATCTAACCTTCCAAAAAAAATATTTTATTCGATTAGTATTTTCTAAGATGACAGATGAAGAAAAAATGTAATTTGAAAAATAACCGCTAAAGTGCAGATGTAGTACTGAGTGCCGGGTATAAAAGTTGTGACGCGGAAGAAGCGTCTCACCCGTCCCTTCTCGTTTTGTATATTTATGTTTCCCAACCCCCAAGGGTCCGGCCACAAACCCCCACCCCTTACTCTGCGCATGTTGCGGCAGGTCAGGGTCATTCGCTAAGCCGCAAAAACAAAATTAAACGAATTTTCGATCAATCGCAGTTCAGCAAGTCAATTCACCAACACATATGTACATACATGCGTTGTCCGTGTGAAGTCAAGAAAAAACTGGGTTTGAGCGATAAAAAATAACAAGGCATACGGCTGCATTTGTTTATGTGTCTTACACGCACTCTGAAACTTGTAGCTGGCACGGGGCATGGTGAAATTACTAATTAGTAATTCTACCATGGCACGGGGTACTCTGCACGCACACTGAGAGGGGACTTTTTGTTTTTATGGGATGACTTAACTATATACTGTGCGGGTAGTGTTTATGGCGTTAACAGGGCGTTGCTATCCATCAGCTTCTGTCACACTGACATTCTTTTCTTGACAAAAGCTCGCAGATATTAAACATAAAAACTCTTTAACAATGGGCGCGTACTTCAAAAAGGGACCTAATTTTTCATGCTGCTCATTTAGGGCGATTTGGGTGAGACATGGCTTCCTGTCACTGTTTAGCTCCATGTTATCGTATAACAACTAGCAACAACAACAATAATACCAGATTTGTTTTCATGTTTTATTTCATTTCACTACATTTTAGGGGTGTGGTTTCAATGATGAACCACATTATACACAGATACAGAGATGAAGTACGAACTAAGGCATTAGAAGACTTGAATAAATTCAATGGGGAGTACGATTCGGAAATGCATCTATATACACGACGGGCAAAACAAAACTTCCAACACAGTCTTTCCGTTACAGAACGCACAAAAACAATTGCCGCTACTTACATGCTATCTAACTAATAATAACCACACGACTATAACTAAGTTACAACAACAAATCAAACACGACCTACAACATATGTACAAAAAAGGGTCAAATGCATCATCACCTCAAGTCAGCAAAATGTATGCATATCAATTTCTTATCTACTCATATCTTTAATTACTTCACAAGACTAGGCTGCTGATTCTGGCTGATCTATATTAAAGTTTTCATTAGTTTTACTTAATGGTTCAGTTCTTAATTTAATTTGCATGCATTTGATCCACGATCAGATAACACGATCTCTGAGCTTCAGACTTAGGGGCGTTTTCGGGGCCAGAAGAAACTCGAACTCCGTTTCCAGCGGCTTCACAAAGCTCACATCAAATGCCACTACCAGCTGCAAGAGTTTAAAGCTGGTCTTATTGAACTTTGGGAAACCTAAGTGATCATCTCGCTTACCTTTGCGAGTAGCAGCACCACCTCCATTTCCACGAAGCGTTTGCCCGGACAGGTTCTTCGGCCCACCCCGAAAGGAACCACAATGCTGGCACTGTCCACATTCACGGTGAAGTTTTCCGTTACAGGATCAATCCATCGCTTGGGGGAGAACTTTTTTGCCTCTTGGAAGTTGCTGTCCTTTTGGCATGCTATCATGTTTTGGCAGAGAACTACTGTCTATGGGTGTGTGCAAAAAGATAGAAACCATCATGAATGGAAAAAGAGTTTTTTTTCTCCGTAATATCACTACTTACCCCAGCATTAAGGGAGTAACCCGATAGCTCCATATCCTCCTCGAGTATACGGGCCAGACAAAAGGCGGTGGGTCTTAGTCTGTACGACTCCTGTATGCAGGCCTTCGTAAAGGTCGCGTTTGTGAGGGCATCCTGCAAAATATTTGTATCCCGATACTCACAGAACTCGCTCAGGATCCGGGTCATTGCCGAAGGTTCTTCGGTCACCGAGCTCAGGACAAACAACAAAGTGTTAGCTAGCTAAGAAAATATTTCAAAAAAACCCCGATTAGTCTAAGGACGCCGCGAGCCATGCGATGAGCAACCACTGACCGTTTCAATGCCTGCAGCTATAAAGTCAATAATAGCCGACTTCTTGTCCCTTATGTCCAGATCCTTGAGGTCCAGGATATTTAGAAAGACACTACGCAGGCCAGCGTCTCCTTCGTCATCGCATGCAGCCGACTTCTTGTGCTCCTCCAGCTCATTGTCGATGATCTCGGAGATGACACTGCGTAGAGGAATTCAACACATTTAGATAGAAAATAGCAAGCAACTTAAGGCCGTTGTGTACCTACTCATAGATCAAGTCCTCGGCCCTAGCAAAGTCCCGGTACGTCTTCGTCGGAAAGTACTTCCACAGACCCAGACCGTAGTAGGAGTCCCTCTGTGAAATGAACAGTTGCTTGACGGCCGCCGCTAGCTGACTTATCTTTTGCGGCTGCTGGGCATTGGTGGCCAGGAAGCCCATGCGACGGCCCAGCATCAGAGTGCATACTGCCTCCAGACCCATTAGATTGGCCAGCTCCTCAAAGTTTGGTACGACGAGGGTCTCTGGATCGCGTCTGGCCCTCAGCAGGTCGATGAAGTCATCGCAGACGGCATTTAGGGCAGGCAGAAAGTTTTGCAGTACCCGGGGTGAAGTGATGCTGGATGTGAGCGATGTGCGTAGTAGCTGCCACATGGCACCCTGCTCGTTGACGATTCCCACGCTGGCATATCGATCCGGACGAGACTGCCGGTACATAACAATAATCTCCGTGGGGGGCCGAAAAGGATACTTGCTGGGGTACTTGAGCACCTTTTCCAGGTCCTCGCGGTTGTAGAGATGTACGATAGGCACATTGGAGGGCATCACCTCCAGTACTATGTCCCCGTACCTCCTATTGAGGTCTAGAGAGGAGGTCGGGTGAGGGTCTTATTAGCATATGACCTAATGTAGTTTGAGGAGCTTTCACCTGCGTAGACCTCGTGCAGCTTAGTCATCTTGTATCGTCGAAAGAAGACAAAGAATATCCACTTGGTTCCGAGGAAGGGTATGCGCTGGGGACCTGGTATATCCCAGATGCTACGACGAAGACCAAGCTTCTGCTCTTCCGGCACGAGAGGCGTGGCATGGTAACAGTCCTCCAGCCGAGTGTTCTTCAGCAGCGGCTTAAGATAGGTCGCTCCGATCTTGTGCTTGTGGATTGCGCTATAGCAGCCTAGTACAAGTGCCAGGGCCAGCAACAGTATCACGGCCATTAACATCAGGCGCTGCAACAGCAGGGAAATCGAGATAAGATTAACTTTTAAGAACACTGTCAAGCATATAGTTACGCAAATTTTCACCAACGATTTTGTCGCGTTTCTAGGCCTTTAATTGCAACCTGGCGCATCGCCTGTATGTTCGACTCAATTCGATTCCAAGCCAACGGTCTTCCACTGGGTACGTGGCCTTATATAGCTATTTTTCGGCCAACCTATATCATCGATTTTGCATTACTTATAATTACCAATAGCTAAGATAGCCGCGATAACAGCTTGTTCTCTGTTCTCTGTTCTTGGTTCTCTGTTCTTTTGTCTGCCAGTTGGATTTTGCCTTACTTACTTATGGCAAAAGAAACAAGCTGTATGGGCCTGCCCAGATAAGATAGCGAACAGGTGTGATAAAGTTCAAGGTTAATTCCCCAAAAATAATTGTAATGATGGAGTTGCCAAAATGGCAAGCGTGCAAAAGTCTATTCAAAATACATGTATGGAAAAGTTTGGGTTTTAGATCGGCTGGTGGATTCTCTTCCCCGAAGATACGGCTGAGCTAGAAAGCTTTGTTAAATGAAAGCTTACTGCTTCATAATCTTTGATTAGTTAAGCCGGTATTTTCACCGGGCCCTGACGGAGTTCCCGGATGTGTACTTAGCTACTGTGCCGAGTCCCTGTCTGGACCCTTGTTTAAAGCAACCTTTGTTCTAGGTCCCAAAGAGTTCTCTTCAAAAACTCCTTCTCTTTACCTGTTATGGCTACTTCTGGATTATCAAGGGTAGCCATCTAGGCCCCCTACTTTTCACATTCATTATTAATGACCTGCCTTTCGTATTAACAAACTCTCGAGTCTCCAGTATAAGGGCATTTAATTTCACTCTCGCTTGCAATCAGATCTCAATAACTTTCATTACTTTCAGTCATGGTGTTGTGCATATATGACTCGAAATGCAAAGTTATAACATTTCATTGCTCTAGGGCCTTCTTGTCTCCTTGTACCCTCTGCGATAGTTCATTGGTTGATTATTTTGGTGTTAAACTAGACCTCAAGTTAAAGCTTTCTGAACATATTTCTACCATGGTAAATAAAGCCATGGGCGTGCTTGGGATTATAAAGAAATGGTCAAATCAATTTGATGATCCCTCTATAACGAAGTCTCTCAATATCTCAATTTTACAATACATACATACATATGTACATCAGGCCCGTATTTATCAGTATTGAAACACATTTTACTTTTTTCCCTGCGTGGCCTCAACTGCGATGCAACTGTGTGACTTCCATCCCACCGTAGTAGATGGCTTTTAAAAAACCTTGCGTCCTTAGTTAGTTGTAGAAAAAGGCTTGGTGTAATTGGTATGCACAACGTGATCATGGGGGACGTGTGTATGTAGCACTGACTGGTTGAGCATAAATATAACGATTCCCGTTAGACAAACTAGAAACTTTTTTGCTTCCACTTTGTAGATCAAATTATGCCTTGCATGAACCGTTAAGGGTTAATACTATATTATATTAATATTATATCCTCCACTAACTACTAACCTACTTCTCCCGTAGTTAGTTTTACTTTTTATTTTTTACCCGGTACTCGAAGAGTAGTATTTGGGCATTTACAAAAGTGAATGTATGTAACGCACAGAAAGAATCGTTTCCTACCCCATAGAATATATTATTCTTGATCAGCATCAAAAGCCGAGTCGATAAAGGCATGTCTCTCTTGTTTGTCGGCTAGTTCTTAGAAACTATAAAAGCTAGAGCCACAAAATATTGCCTCCATACTGCTGTGAAATCACACAGATTGTACAAAAGTATTTCAAAAATTTCAAAAATGTAACATTAGTACTGGGTATAAAAGTTGTAACGCGTAATAAACGTCTCACACGTCCACGAAAGGCGAACACTTTTGGCGCTGAATAAGTTGGAAAGCCTATGTTTTCGCATAATAACTAAAGGTGTGCATTATACAGATTTTGAAATTATTGTGGACAACATGAGTATAATCGAATGCTGTTTTGTATGCAAAATTGAAGAAGAATATATAATTGAAACTGTTGGTTATGCCTCAACGAATTTAATTATCAAGTACAAATAAAAACGAATTTTCTAAGGTAAGAAGCCCTTAAAATCATAGTCAGACTCAAACTCACCTAAGAACAATAAATATATCGAACAAAAAAGAACGAACAAAAAAGAACGAGCGAAAAAAAACGATTACCAACTAGAACGAATTAGGAAACGAAAAAAAACGAACTAAAAGAACTACCTACATTCCCTGAATAAAAATGAGTAAAATGAACGATGTTTACTTAACACTATTAAGGTAAATAGCAATAACTGCTCAAGAGAACCTCAGATCAAAGGTTTCAGTATGAAAGATCGGGGATTGGTTTTGAAATTAGACCTCAACTCATGTTTCTCAAAGCTGACACTTTTTTGTTCGTCTCTTGCCGACCGGATGTAAATGCAATATAATTGAACTAGAAATCAATTTAAGTCTAACGGAGGTGGGGTTACCTGTTCAAAATGATTAATGTACCACAAATGAAATTTAAAGGATACAAACCAGAGATAGATGATCAATTCCAATATTTGCCAGAGCTACACAACAGCGCAGATACTCGTCTATGATCGAATAGCAAATAAACGGAAAAGGAAAACTTCATGATGACTGCGGACTGCCGAACATTTTATTTGCAAAAGAATCAGGAATGCCAGATAAGAAGCCTTTGGGCTCAGGTAAGGTACATACTATAAGCACATACATATGTACATATGTATGTACATTGGTACATACATACATATATCGTTATCTACGTGACATTGTGCATATCATGGCTACCGAAGTGGGAGAGATGTGAATGGATAGATGGAGGGGCCAGTCCAGATGCGATTCTGATTCTGATTCGAAGAATGCAAATTTATAAGCTGATAGGCCTAAGGTTATTCTAGTGTGTGCAAAAGAAGAAACAAATAATAAGAAAGAAACTGGAAGTGTATACATATGGATGAATGTATATACAAGTCACAGACATCTGAGGTAAGCACTTCCTTCTTGGGTTTTAATTACTTCCTCATCTCGACGCGTGCGCCGTTCTTTGCGAATCTCACTTTTCCAATGAGCGCAACAAAAACTCGCTTTTTTATAAGAACTCTTGCAAATTCTTCTCAGGCATACAATCCGTCTCTGATTAATATGCAGATATGTAGATCCACTCGAGTATGTCCAATTTCAACCCAACGTTATTTTCCTCCATGCTTGGTCGTCGTTAGAGTTGTGTTAGACGACTAGTAGAAGAAGAAGCAGCTGCTGGCCTAAACCGGATTGGAAACCAGCTCCAGGCCACAGCGGAGAAGAAAGCATTCCATCCCAGGTTCGGTAGAAAGCATATTATGTAAGGGATTATTATGTAAAGTAAGAACCCGGCCATGGGAAAGTTCTTTTAGCTCTATATTTGTTATGATCTGATTCTCTCAGAATTTTAGAATTTAAGGTTGGCATTTCACCACCTTCCCAACTGGGTTAAGACGCAAATAAAAACTTCGTTTATTTTTTTTGGATCGCTTTGAATAACAATTGTTAAAATTGTTGATCTTTTATTTTCTTGAATGAATTAACAGAGATTAAAAATGAAGGGACCGAAAGAATTTAGCCTTTGATTACTTTAGGAGAGATTTCGATATTAATTGAGTATATCCGAGAAACATAATGTTATAAATTATAATTAAACCAATAATTATACTTTTTTTATTTCTACATCTGCTGTCATGTCACTACATTAATTCCATTATGCTCTTCGGATTCATATACTGCATACTCCACACCAAAGTTCTTTCACTTTTATTTAGCAACCTCTAATGCCTTTCTAACATGCGGGGCCTGCTTGAGATCCAAAGTCGGTTTACGTACCTGCTTTGGGACGGAAAGCAAGTTTGGTCATGGTCAGGCCAGGCGGCTTCTGAGACCAGGCTTTGTGGAGGCAGCACATAAGAAGAGGGGCAACAGCAAAAATCTAATGAGAAAATTTCTCTATTTCTATTTGCCAAGGTACATTGAACCTGGTTAAAGACTAAGTCAGGTGGAGACATTACCTCTCACTCCCTGTCCCCCAGCTATATATGTATATATGTACATATGTACATACATTTATGTATATGTATATGTTTATAGATATATTTCTCACTCATTCTATAGAGTCTTATTGGGGGAGAGGAAGCAAATTGCTCGCGTAGTTGGCCGTTTGCCGATCGTGGCCGTGACCATGAAGACATTGATCGCCATCGCCCCGACATCGAATCGAAAGCTCTGAGACATGGCTTGTGCAATCTATATATACTGATACACACTTACTAGTCTGCGTATGGGCGCAAGTGACATAATCTGCTGATTTCGTTTAGCTTTGAGCTGAGCTCGGGTGTTCTGTAACTGCGCAGCGTATCAAGCCCGAACACTTGCTCTTCTTTCGGTTCAATTTGCATAAATGTGAAAAATGTGCCAATAAAAATAGCTGCGAATAAATAACGAGCCAAGAATCACCGGCTATATCTAGTTGTATGTATGTAAATATATTTGATAAAAAAAAACTTGTTTATTTAGCAAAACACAAAAAATATTTAAAGTATAAATGATTTAAGCTTTTTTTTGTGTCACATATTCGGCCTGTCGTTGGCAACGTGAGCAATCGAACTTACACATACACTTAACTAAGTATGTATTTATGTCTATATGTTAACTCTTTCAGACTTTTCCTCAACTACTGCTGCTGCCCCTTTTCGTGTTGACTGCCTGACGCCACAAAAGAAATTGATTCGGCTGGTCGTTCTGGATTCGCTTTTGCTGACTTCATTTTTTGTCAAAGTCAATCGAAATTTAGTCGAAAGAGGAAGCCGAAACCCGATCGCAGAACATGACGAAAAATGCAGCAGAATCGTTCACCGCTCGTTTGGTGTTTATTTAACAAAAGATCAAATAAACTAAGTAAAGACATTTGTCAAAAATAAAGTAAAAAGTCGCGCGCGACCTGGTACAGTGGCCAAGTGATTGGAAATGACTATCAGATTTCTGGACAAAATTAAAATAAAAACCTTTAATTGCTGAATGCAAAGCAGTAACTAATAAAATCTGATGAAACTAATAACGCTTACTTTTACTACAAATGGGGATCTTAGCTACGGCTTAGCCAATTTAAAAAATTATAATATCCCATAAGATTTTGTGCCGTAATTATCGCGCGCATGCTGAACCAAAACACATGGGTCTTCATCGACACCGTCCCGACCCCAAAATATCTCTGGGTCAGTGCACGTTATATTCGCGATTTGGGACGGGACGTCCGAAATACATATAACAAAGAAAATACTAAGAAAAATGACTAATTATTACAAAATCGTAATCGATTGACATTCACTTTAAGAGGATTTGAATATACATATGTATGTACGTTGTATAAATGGATATGTATGTACATATGTACATATGTATGTATGTATATCAATATACCTCGAACAAATTTAAACTGCTGCTGGCCAGAGTCCCTACTGATGTGCTGTTTTTTTAACGATGATAATGAACTTAAGGTCTTCTCACATAATTGATAACAAAATAAATCATAACAAGAATTATATTTTTAATTTTATTGTGTTACACCTGAAATCACTCGAGCTGGCAGATAAATATGAAATAATAATGAAAAAAGTATAAATAAACAAATACAAATGACTCGAGCATACGGACAAGCAGCGGCAGAGCTCGACTGGAGTGGAGCGCAGCTGAGAGGCTAATTACAAATTAATGGCTTTCCTTGCCGAAGTATGTACATAAGTACAACGTGATATACATACATATTTATTATACCCGGTACTCGAAGAGTAAATAGGGTATATTGTATTTGTGCACATAACGGTTGTATGTAACGCACAGAAGGAAACGTTTCCGACCCCATAAAGTATATATATTCTTGATCAGCATCAATAGCCGAGTCTCTGTCTGTCTGTCTGTCTGTCCGTCTGTCCGTCTGTCCGTCTGTCCGTCCTGATGAGCGCCTATTACTCAGAGACTATAAGAGCTAGAGCCACCAAATTTTGCATCCAGACTTCTGTATGCTCACACTGTTACAAGTGTATTTCAAAAATGAGCCACGCCCCCTTCCGCCTCCGCAAAAAGGGCGAAAACCTCCCAAATCTACAATTTTGAAGATAACAGAAAACTAAAAACGCCATTCCGTAGGGAATGACCATATCTATCAGATCACCAAATTGGGATCCGATTGGATCATTATTATAGCCACAATGAAGAAATTAATTTGCAGTAGCCAAACCCACCCCGTCCCGCAGCATTCACACTCTGCTTCGCGCTGTTTATGGCCTGGCCCCTGACACGTCACTGCCTCTGCCGCTGCCTCTGCCGCTGCCTCTGCCGCTGATTCTGCCGCGACTCTGCAGTGTGTGTCTATAGGGGAGGGTGGCGAGCTAAAGGAGCGTGTTGGCGTGAGTAGTGTTGTTGATGTAGATGACAGATGAAGAAAAAATGTAAAATTTGACAAATAACCGCTAAGTTGCAGATGTAGTACTGAGTGCCGGGTATAAAAGTTGTGACGCGTAAGAAGCGTCTCACACGTCCCTTCTCGTTTTCCAATATACTCGTACTATATACGCATGCACTCAGAAAAGTGTGTGTTTTTTACAGCTTGACTCATTTTTGTGAGTTTTAGTTGCATTTTATGATCAACGAGTTGAGTTTTTGCAGCTCAAGCTGTAAAATATTCAATGAATTCGCAACCGAGAAATGGTTATGTGGGGAAAGTCCCATTGGTTTTCATGGAACCTGTGGGACTTTGTTTTTACTTTCAATAGATTGAGTTGGTGAAAATCTATTGAAGACTGTTAAAAAATCGAGTTACCATTGATTCAATTACACTACCCGACACGATTTTGCCGCTTCGAACAAAACAAACTTTTCCTGAAAGAATTGGGGCTTAGAAATGGGTTGATGATACTTTTTTTTCTATGGCAGAACGTTTATTAAAAGATTTTGTAAAAACTGTTTTTTTTTTTGTAAATCTTTTTTTTTTGAGGTAGCGCTTGCTAGTAAGTAAGTAAGTTTGGTTCCAAACACAAAATTTTGGTGTCCACTTGTAGCTGCATCAAACAACTTTTCAGAAAAACAAAGTTCTTTACTTTTATACTCGGTGCTCTTTGGTACACCTGTACCTTAGTGGCTTTTTTGAAATTTTACATTTTAGAATATTTTTACATTCATAGGTCATCTACATCACTTCTCACGCCAACACGCTCTCTTAGCTCGCCCCCAACCCTAGAGCCGCACACTGAACGTAGCAGAGTGTGGAATGAGAGAATGTGCAAAAAATAACCAAAGCTGCTGGACTGGGTTTCTTCATACTGGCTATAACATTATTCCAATTAGGTGATCTGATAGATATAGTTCTTCCCTACGGAATTTTTAGTTTTCTTTTATCTTTAAAATTGTGGCTGTGAGAGATTTTCGACCTTTGTGGGGGAGGAAAGGGGCGGGCTAATTTTTGCAGTGTGAGCATACAGCAATTTGGAGGCAAAATTTGGTGGCTCTAGCTTTTATAGTCTCTGAGAACTAGCCGACGGACGAACTGACAGACGGACGGACGGACAGACAGACATGGCTATATAGACTTGGCTATTGATGCTGATCAAGAATATATATACTTTATGGGGTCGGAAACGTTTCTTCTGTGCGTTACATACATCCACTTTGTGCACAAATACAATATACCCTATTTAGTCTTCGTGTACCGGGTATAAAAAGTCGCTTTGGCTTCTTAAGGAAAAAAAAGTTGGATTTTGTCGAGTGGTGTTATTAATAAAAACTACCCGAGCAAGACTTACATTAGAAGCCAAAACTTTACAAAATGTAAAGCTAAATCATTAGAATATACTCACCAGTAAAGAGTAACAGTTTTAAATCCAATCAATTAGATTTCCTTGCAGGCTAGACCAGACGACTTGTAGCTTCTGGCATTTTCAATTGCATTGTATGACTAATGGGTGGAATTATCACTTGAATATTCAATTCAGCACTTTCAAATTATTTTTAAAACACTCTGATTCTTCATTCTTCATTCTCTGCTATTAAATATACATATGTACATAGTATGTATGTATGAAAATATATTATATATTTGCACATTGTTTGAGTGTTGCAGTTATTTCAAGCTCTTGTTAGCATTCGATGGCAGACTCCTCTGTCCCACTTCCAAGTGCAACCTCTGGTCTGACGAAAATCCTAATCATCATCAAGACATCTCACTCACACTCGTTCTTTCTCTAAGTTAGGTTGATGGCTTACAACCGTTGCATGGAATTAATGATTTTGCAGCGATCTTTGAAATAATTAGAACTATAATACAAGTTGTAACAGAAACGAACCGATTCCTTCGCCGAGCCAGAACTCGTAACCGAAACCGACTCCGAACTCGAAACGCTCCTCGATCACTTGGTTGCGACAACGTCGCTGCTTAGTCAAAGACTGAATGATCTTTGATTTAAGTGTTTAATTTCTCTCTCATTGCCCAGATTGCCTTTTCCCATTTTCAAAAACGCAACGTTTCCCGCTCATTCGGCTCGCAACTTCTCGCGAGAGCCGAAGCAGAGCCGAAGTGAACGCCGAGCCACAATGTTACCTCATGTTGCTTGTAATCCGCTGGAAAGGTGAGTTAATAAATGTTTAATTCTGGTTTGCTCTCGCGAGAATTCTCTCTCATTCTCACCCGCTCTCAGCGTGACCCATGGTACAATTGTTAATCAGGTATGGACAGTCTCGTTTTTACATCCAATCAAAATTGTAAGGCTTTTTAAATAAGTGGAGGAATTGGAAAATTTAGTAAAAGAAGTCGTTAGATTCAAATAAGTCGTGAAGGCATGTGAATCTTAATGGTTTTGTTAGTTATTTATTTATTTCCCATTTAGATAAATCTTTTTTTATCATCCAACAAAAGCAGAATTGAAAACATTGTTGTGTTGGCAGATGAACGCCACCTATATGTTGAGTACAGAGTTGCTCCAGGACCAACTGTCAAATTTTTGTCTTGGATAAAGCGGAATGGATGGCTAGACCTTATGAAAAAATCGACCATGGTCGAGCCGAACCAACGCTCCCACGGAGTGGGGGCTTATTTACGGAGAACTACTGAATCGGATTCGATTCAGTGAGTAAGGTTCGAGTAGCTACATATATATGTATGTATGTATTTATGTATATATAAAATATGTATCTCACTGTGTGAGGCACTGATAGCACACGATGCTTTGATCACTCTCACTCTCCGTCTGGTCTGCTTACTACACTCCCATTCTTCTGGCCATGCTGCTGATAAGAGCTCACTGAGGTGCCTTCTCCGCTGCTTTGCTGTTTGGTTAGGGAAACGCGACACAATGGGGAATTTGACCACTTTTTGGTTATTATATTTATTTTATTTCAACTTTATTATAGTTGCACGAGTGTGTGTCCCAAATCTGCATATGTTTTTCGAATTTTTTCAAGTTTATTACATGTATGTATTATAAATTTTTCAAATTAATCGAAAAAATGTCTAAAAATAGTTTTCAAATGGTCTTCGAATAACCCTTATCGTTCTCAAAACTAGTGAGATGTATTACCGAGTATTAACTTGCAGAAAAAAATTCTTGTTCCGTTAATTTTCACTTGTTCATAGCAAACTAAGACTGTTACATCTTAGGTACGTAACATTAAATAATGGTGCTATTCTTATTTATATCGGTTAAAAAATTGACAGAAAAAGAGGACAAATTCCCCATAGTGCATGAGTACGAGCTTACGAGTGTGTACATATATGTATGTGTACTCTTTTCGCAAATAAAAGCTCAATGAAAGTTTGTCCAGAAACACTGAGTCAAGGCTCGTTTTTGGTGAAAAGTTTACTTAGAGCAAATTGATGCAACGCATTACAGTAACCGAACTGCTGATGAGAGTGTGCGGTGTGAGAGAGTGTATCTGTGATCGCCCGCTTGGCGTGAGGTAGGTTGCACTCTATAACTAGTTCGAGTGCGGCTTATTTGTTGGGAATCGAAAACAGCTGTGTGGCCGTTGCTGTCTGGATGTCTGAGCTGGCTACAATGTTGCCAGTGGCTTTAATTTTTGATACAGGGTATTTTTGGTGGTGTCCACTTGCTTGAGAACGTCTTGCATATTGTATTGTGTAATATTATTTTCCCCAATGAGGTTCGGAAGTTTGTAATCATCGTGCATAAAAATAATGCATAAGACTATCTCCAAAAGCAATGGGCCCCACATAGGCAGGCAAACATCATTCACTTATGGATAATCATAATTTCCGTAATAGTTCTTTCCATTGATGAGTCGGATAGCATATTCATTGATTAAATAATGCGAGGGTATTCTTGAGGTCGAAACCCTTAAGCCTAAAGACCAGTAGCGAAGAATCAGAGGCAGAGCCCTAGGCGATCGTGTGTGTCGCTCCAGTGTGCGCGTTAAATGCCTTGATTGAGTTTTAAATTAAAGCGAATTAGAGTTGTGGCTGTTGTTTTAAAGCCAGACAATGAATGTATATGCATGTGATTGGGCATTTACAATCGAGGGGGACACGGACATACATATGTACATATGATACAGGAAGGAGGGCGTGTGAGGTGCACATGTGCAGATGTGAATGAATAAGATGATGAATGCAATTAAGGATAAAACGAGAAGTGACGTGTGAGACGCTTCTTACGCGTCACAACTTTTATACCCGGCACTCAGTACTACATCTGCACCTTAGCGGCTATTTGTTAAATTTTACATTTTTTCTTCATCTGTCATCTACATCAACAACACTACTAACGCCAACACGTCTCTTTAGCTCGCCACCCTCCCCTTGAGCAACACACTGCAGAGTCAGGGTGGCTCTAGCTCTTATAGTCTCTGAGAACTAGCCGACAAACAAGACGGACGGACGGACGGACAGACAGACGGACGGACAGACGGACAGACAGACAGACATGGCTCTATCGACTCGGCTATTGATGCTGATCAAGAATATATAAAACGTTTCCTTCTGTGCGTTACATACAACCGTTGTTCCCCACAAATACAATATACCCTATTTACTCTTCGAGTACCGGGTATAATAAGGGAATACGGCGATGCTTAAATATGTAAATAATAGTCTCCAAATACTTCATTTAAAACTATTCCCACACGCCCATGTGTACATACATATGCAGACAGGTTTAAGCTTTCCGCTAGCCCATAAATACTCAGACTAAAAAGCATTTAATATTACATTCATCCTCCAAGATGTAAAGATGTTAAACACATGTACATACATACATATGTATATATTTCAGACTAATCTCACCGAGTTCTGCTTCTACCCTCCACACTCTTACTTATTCCTTCATAGCTGGACCCCCTCTCAGCTGTCACATTAGAAACGATTGTCTCTCATATCTTCATCTCCCATCTTCCTCTCGATCGACATGTCGGGAAATTCACACGCTCTCCTCAGAGCAGACAAGTACGAGTATCTACTTATCCTCTCGATCAGTGGGAACAGAAATTGAATTTCTAAGCAATTCCCCGAGTGACTGACTGACTGACTCTGTAGCAATGGGTTTGCATTATTAATTCGACTGGCTGATGATGTTCTCCTTCTGGCTGATCCCACAATTATGCCATACCATACCAGACTGCCTGCCTGCTCGGTCAGGTTTGCTCCCCCAGGCCCTGGCTGCTCCGGCTTGGTCGGTCAGTCAATCAAAGGCATAATATAAAGACAAAAGGCAGCGTTGTTAATACTTCTTTTCAATTAGCCTCACTCAACCACATTAAGCCTTTTCCGACGAACAGGTTTTTCACGCGACGACAACAAAGATGTTGATGTTGAATGACGATCGTGCCGGGGCACCATAGGAAGCGGCCACAGATACTATTCACGTTGTTCTTCTTTGGTGTTTTTGTGGTATTTTCATTTGAATTTTAATTTTCCTCTGGGTCGGTTCTTCGGCTCTTAGGTTTTAATTTTACTTTTCGTTAAGAACTTTATTCACTTTTCCGATCCCGAATCGTGGTCGGGATCTTGGCTTAGATCATTGATCGTTGGGGCTTTTTTTTGTTGTTTCCTGTTCAGTCAATGTTGTTTTCCTTTTAACGCGCCCGCCGCGACTTTCTGGCTCGCTTCATTTTATGTAACTAAAGAGTACAGCTCCGAAGAACGGACCTTGCCGCAGTCGGGGCAGGTCCAGGGCTGGGGTTTGGCTGGGCCGACAATTGCAGCTGGGGGGGCTGGCTCTGGTGATGTAGCTCGCTCTGGGATGGCCTGCACTGCAATGCTCCGCTGCGATCCTATCTGAGCGACGCTCAGCGTTCCCTTAACATTTAATGAGCATTAACAAGCTGCACTTAAATTCAATAACAACAAACCATCAAGGGGAGGCACAAGAGCAACAACAATTGATAAAAAGTAAGTATATCCCATAGTGGGGCCAAAAGGAGAGCGAGAATCAGAGATATAGAGAAAGATAGTGGGCTATGGCTAAGCCTCAAATGCTCTGCAAAAGCGACTAAAGAGATGGTCTTGTGAGTAATGGTTTCACCCATTTTAGATATTTTTGAAAGCTGTAGCAGGCTAAAAATATTTACCCAAATAAATATAAAATAAAATGTAACGGAATTATCATTATGTGTTAAGACGGGGAAATACATTGGAATACGTTGTATTTTATTTACCAACTCATTCTTAATTACATTTTGGAATTCGAAATATTTTATTGCGGTTATCTTAGTAGCCGCAGTAGCTGTAATATTATTTATGGACATCCATCTGAACCTAACAGTTAGAACACTTACTCCACCGGCAGGGTAGGAGAGCACATTGACAATGGAAGCTGGAGACGCCTCCACGCTGTCTGACTGAACGCACAAGTGCAAAGTGCTTCCACTATGCGTGAGTGTTTCTCTTGATTACCCACGAGCTGCAAATCCATTTCTGCCTCCTTTCCTCTCTTCTCCAGGGAGATAGACAATATGCTGTGGCTACTTAGCCTTCAGGGTAGGCGATCTCTTGTCAGCTCTTTTTTTGTTGTGTTCCAGTTATAAGCGGTAGAGCCGCCACGCATTGTGACCCAATGATCTACAGAGGGCGCGCTCGCCACACACTTCCAAAGATAAGCCAAGAGATATGGAGCGAAGAGGGGCAAAAGAAGTGCAATCAATCCGATCAGAGCCTAATCGATCCATAACAGAAGAGATAGGAAGACAGAGAGCGACCAGCTCTCATTCATTCGCTTGATCCGATTACCCATTCATCTCTACATACATACATACTTACACATGTGCTCATCTTCATTCATTTCCATTTGTAGTCAGCGTTGTTGTTGCTGGTTTGCTTTGCTTTGCTTGTCCTTGAACTTGACCCAGCGGCGCAGCAGCAGAGGCACGAGCAGCGAATTTCTCTCTGTCTGTTTTCCCGTGCTCGCAATCCAATCTCCCCATATACATACATACATATACATACATACGTACATTGTATGTAGTACATACATAAATATTGCTCCATCCATTCATTCACAGCTTTTTTTGCGCACTAAACATTTTCTACTTTGACACCTTGCAATCCGATCTGTTTTACATTTGTGGGCCTGATAAGAATTTTAATACGTCTCAGATTTTAAAATTTGGACTTTTACCGTATCAGTTAATGACAATCAAAAATGGCTAAGTGAGATCTGTGGAGGAATAATATGTACATATATGTATATGAATATGTACATATGTATGTATGTACATACATACATACATACATATGAACGTGAGCGTGATAAGGCTATGAGAAATTTAAGAACGAGCTTGATGAACAATGATTCTTTACTTATTGAACAAGAAGAAACAATGTTGGATCTTCAATTTGACATTTTAAACATACATACATATGTATGTACATATGTATGTATGTAAGAAAATAACTTTTACGATATCTTCTCCCTATTTTGTGTGTGTTCTTCGTCTTCAAAGGAACTTAAGGTTGCTCCTTGGTAATAACTTCTTTGAGAGATTGGAGCGTTGATTTCAAATAAAATTGTTTAATGACTTTCTAATTCTAATTTAATCTGCTCCTATATTTAAGTCACAATCAATAAAACATACATACGCACTGTTGGCCAACAACACGTGTATGATTTTCGGAAAGCGAGTGTCGAAATTTCAATCAAAACCGCCGGTGCGAAAATTTTTAAAAGTTAAATAGCAACGGTGAGGGACGTGTGAGACGATTCTTACGCGTCAAAACTTTTATACCCGGTACTCAGAAGGACATCTGTACCTTAGTGGTTTTTTTTTTTTAATTTTAAATTTTACATTTCATCTACATATGTACATATGTAAGTTATGTTCAATGAAATAGTAGTGCCGCGCCACACAATTTTCACAACTATTTTTCAGACCCTTCCAGTCTTTCGAATTGAACAAGTGATACCTTTTTGGAAAGCCTGAAATGTACACATTATAAAATTTGCATTCCATCTTCTTGTTTTACATGACTTTAGAAAAATACCCATGAAAACTGCTGTTCAATAAAATAGTAGTTTTTTTTTAGAATATATAAATAAAAAACTAAAGTGGAATCAATGCAAATGTTTCATGTTCTATATGTTTCTTGAGGTTTAATATGTAGTTTTTAATCAAATTTGTTTTCACTATGGCCCTTCTCCAACCTGGCATGTATAAATAAGGTACTGCCCAAGCTTAATTAGTATCTGAGACTATAATTGTTAAACCACTTGGCCAACTTGGCTCTGGTTGACGGAATTATAATCATAATTACACATTTCACATTCCACAATAAGATTTCGTTGCGATTTTGGTCTACAGACTGAGCTAGACATGGAAAAGTGTTGACCTTTTCGGATAAAATTCCATTCCTAGCGAGCTTTCTTGCGTGTTTCAGATCATTATCTTGATGACAGATCCTTTTGATAGGCATTTTTCAATAGTAATATTACTGTATTGTATTAAAAAGTATGTTGGCACACACCACTTTATGAAATACGTCAGTATAAGGCTAGGAAGTAAGAGTTTATATGGGCTGTAGCCCATAAGGGTCAACCCAAATGCCCAATGTTGTTTTTTTCAAGAATTTGGGCAGTTATCAGATATCTGTGAACACCAAACATATTCTTTTGAGTCTTTCTTACCATATAAAACAACTTTACACTAATCTGTCAAAAGTATTTTTCGAACTGTGACACGGCCCAGTCCACATGCCTCATGTCCTCATTTTTATACCTGGTACTCGAAGAGTAAATAGGGTATATTGTATTTGTGCACAAAGAGAATGTATGTAACGCACAGAAGGATACGTCTCCAACCCCATAAAGTATATATATTCTTGATCAGCATCAATAGCCGAGTCGATTGAGCCATGTCTGTCTGTCCGTCCGTCCGTCTGTCCGTCTTGTTTGTCGGCCAGTTCTCAGAGACTATAAGAGCTAGAGCCACCAAATTTTGGCACCAGACTGCTGTATGCTCACACTGAAACCAGTGTATTTCAAAATTGAGCCCCGCCCCCTTCCGCCCCCGCAAAAAGGCGAAAACCTCCCAAATCTACAATTTTGAAGATAACAGAAAACTAAAAACGCCAGTCCGTAGAAAATGACCATATCTGTCAGATCACCAAATTGGGATCCGATTGGATCATTATTATAGCCACAATGAAGAAATTTGCAGTGGCCAAACCCACCCCGTCCCGTAGCTTATATTTGTTTTTTTTTTACACATTCTCTCATTCACACTCTGCCTCGCGCAGTTTGTGGCCTCTGCCTTTGACACGTCTCTGCCTCTGCCTCGGCCGAGTCTCTGCCCTTACTCTGTAGTGTGTGGCTCTAGGAATGGGGGGCGAGGTAAAGGAGCGTGTTGGCGTGAGTAGTGTTGTTGATGTAGATGACAGATGAAGAAAAAATGTAAAATTTGACAAATAACCGCTAAGGTGCAGATGTAGTACTGAGTGCCGGGTATAAAAGTTGTGACGCGTAAGAAGCGTCTCACACGTCCCTTCTCGTTCAAAACATGAGTCGTGTACCCATGTGCTTATATTCTCAAACGCGTAGCGTCCGGGGACCTCTTGCAACTAAATAATGTGTAATCAGTCGTATATTAACTATCAAAACACTTTCAGAGCGATATAAAATTGTTTTCATAACTTTTGAGGATATTGAAGACCTTGGTCTTGCCTTCAACCATCTTCGACCATCTACTAAAAGACAATTTTTTCGCATAAAAAATCATTTTTCAGGGTGCTTCTTTTAGTTGAAACTATAACAAATATAACAGTAAAAGCACATTCATATTAGTTTTGAATTCCATTATACCTCCTGATTTTGATTTTTAGTCCAATTCTTAAGTCTCAAAAGTCCTTTACATTCCAACATTTCTTTCATCAAAATATTCAATATATAAATTAAGCTTACTGATGGTAAAGTTTTTGAATTGATTTAATTTGTTTTTTAATTTTTTTTTAATACTTGCACCCTGCACTACTATTTTATTGAACAGCATTTTTCATGGGTATTTTTCTAAAGTCATGTAAAACAAGAAGATGGAATGCAAATGTTCCTTTCTGGGTTATAATGTGTACATTTCAGGCTTTCCAAAAAGGTATCACTTGTTCAATTCGAAAGACTGGAAGGGTCTCAAAAATAGTTGTGAAAATTGTGTGGCGCGGCACTACTATTTCATTGAACACAACTGTATGTACATCTACATCACTTCTCACGCCAACATGCTTTTTCAGCTCGCACGCCTCCCCTAGAGCCGCACACTGACGAAACAGTGTGTGGAATGAGAGAATGTGTAAAAAATAGAAAATGCTGCTGGACGTGGAGGGCTTAGCCACTGCAAATTCATTTCTTCATTATGGCTATAATAATGATTCATCCCAATACCAATTCAGTGATAGATATGGTCATTCCCTTTGGAACGGCATTTTTAGTTTTTGCTTATCTTCAAAATTGTGGATACAACAGTCGGAAGGGGGCGCCGAGAAATTTTGAAATACACTTGTAACAGTGTGAGCATACAGAAGTACGGATGCAAAACTTGTTTGCCCAATCTCTTAGGTTCTCTGAGTACTAGGCACTCATAAAGACGTACAGACGGACAGACGAACGAACAGACAGACATGACTATATCGACTCGGCTATTGATGCTCATCATGAATATACATATGTACATATTTATATACTTTATGGGGTCCGAAACGCGTCCTTCAGTGCGTTACATATGTACATACATATGTATGTACATCCACTTTTGTGCACAAATACAATATACCCTATTTGCTCTTCGAGTACCGGGTATAAAAATAGCGCCGTCAACTGAAACTATAGACAACTAAGAATCGGTGTCAGGTAAAGGTAAGGAAAGGTAATTCGAGCACCTATCGAGTTTTTCCCTAGACATTCACAAGCTATGTTGCAACTCATTTTGCCTACTTATGGAGAAATGCTGGGAAAATTGGACGACCTCAAACAATTGACAGTACGAACTGTTTTCGATATTTTATAATTTGGTTAAAAAGTATACCTAAAATTCGACTTTGCCTGCGTTGCATAAATTGTAACAAACTAGCCTATTCTATCTTTCTCTATATTTCAGTTTACAAGGGGGCAGATCTATAAAAAATGTCTATCAATTTTGAACGCAGTTTTCTGAAGAGATGTGAAAAACCATAATGTTATCACTAATCAACCTAATCGACTCTTACTTATGTACATATGTATGAATATATGTTGTTATAATTTAAAATATTGTACCTGATTAAAATTGTCCGCTATTGGTTCTTATGCCGCTACATATGACAAATGCATCTCTCTCTCTCTATGTACATACTTATACATATGTACTTACATGTATGTATGTATCTCGCTTCTTTCCATGGAAAGGTGTGTGAGAGGGAGTAAGCTATTGATTTGTTGGTTCCAATCTTGCTCTTTTGCAGATTCGACATTCTAGGAGTTACATATGACCATATCAAGTAATTATTGTTTTTAAAAAGGACGGGACGAAATTTCGAAACGCTCTTGGAACAGAATTATTCCAACAGCTCGTTGGGACGGTCGGAGGAAAGGATAGACAAAAGTACACAAACTGTTATTTAGTACGAACTCGGTCTATCACGATTATAAATGTGCTAATTTCCCTCTTTTAAGATGTTTTTAAGAGCAACTTTCTTATACGATTCTCGAATCGGTTTAAGCCGCATATCGAAATAAGTACTACACGATTTCTACTTCAGACCACACGTAAATCTCCCAAAAGTATGCTATGCCTTTTCAGAAAAAATATTTTTTTTAAATTTATTTGCCAAAGTGGCGGCATCTACCGTCCGCCATTGCAGCTATTTAATTATTACAACCCTCCCCATGAGAACCCAAGGGGGGCCATTGCAACAAACAGGAGAGGAAACTATCACCCATTGTAATTAAACATGGAAAACCAGCGACAACAATTATAAAAAACAACCGCGATATAAACAGCTGCGACAGCTTTCAACTTTTCTGCAATACCGAAAGGATATCCCGCTTTATACAGCCTGCTCAACGCTTCCCATAACACCCATAACCGGAGAACCACAAAATGCGTGTTTATTAATTAAGCGCATTTGTTTCCATTAAACAAACGTTTTAATTGAGCATGAAAGTTGGCGCCACCAAAATAAACGCGACAAGGGCCGTACACGAGGCAATAAAAACGAATTCCACCCTTAAACCCTTCTATCCACCATTCCCACCTGACACTCAGCCAAAAAGCAAATACAACAATTAATTTAGCTTTATTTTAATGAATATACTCAAAAGGCAGACACAACGAAAATCTGTGGAAATCTCAATGCATTCACTCAGTGATTGATGAAAGTCGGCTGGTGTGTGAAAAACTCTAATAAAGAATTTTACCATTTAAGGTGAAGGTATTTGTACACATGTATATTTAGTTAATGGTAAATGGTTAACAGTAAATGGCAATAGTTGGTAATGTTTTAAGACATACGAGCTTTAATGCTGAAAAGGGCTTTTGTTTTTCTAAACTGTAACGATTTTCCCGTCTAATCTGAAATACTCGTAATATCATTATGCGAGCACGAGTATACCCCCCTTAAGCAGCACACATCAAGATGCTTAAGATATTCCTTTTCCCAACGAGCCCATTGGGAAGAATTAAAAATCGGCCTCCAAATTATTATTATTGCTTAAGAAAAACGCGTTTCCCCCAACAACAAATAGAAACACAATATTGGGAATAGCCATCCCCCATCCTTTGTTAAAAGCTTTGCCAAAAACTTTTCAACTCGTTGGGATGTTTTCAATAGCACTTTATCGCTGGCCACACACTGCTAAAAATGTATGTACATATGTATGTATGTACATGATGTACGTGCATACATATCTTTAATATTCCACATCCCCCTTTCTCCTGTTTCCCACATTGTCTTTGGGATTATTTTTCATAAACTTGGCAAATGTTTGGGTAAATCCATTTAGGGAGCAAGCGAGAGCAGCCGCATTACTTTATCTCTATAAAACATTAAAGTTATGATTTGTGTGTTGAGGTGGTCTGGCTCTGGCTGAGGGAACTATTGCGTATATATCTGGCTATAAATTATTCCAAGTCAAAGAGCTTTCAATAGTTGGCAAAGTTTCGTAAACCTCAAGCGCCAAAGCGGCAATGAAAGCAATAATGATAATGATATATGTATGTACATGTACATATGTACATATGTACATCGGTGCTCGGCACGGCCCTACCTTTTGTGCAAAGGAAAAGTCTCTGCCGAGGCGCTGCCGCTCCCATACACGAGTATTAGAGTGAAGAACCCTAATGTGCATACCTATGTATGTATGTATGTATGTAAATATGTACATATATGTATGTACATCTATGTGGGTTAACGTTAATAAAATAGAGACGTTAGGAGAAGGTTTTTATTAATGATTAAGTGGCAGAGTACCTGTTTGAAATTAACTAGATTATTTGATGGTAAACCCTAATTACTTAGAATGTATTTTATTTATTTAATTTTTAGATCCAGGATGACGATTCATTTGCAGTGGCTTCCAAGCACCCCTTCCAGCAGCTTTGCTTATACTTGCTTGTTGTTGTCATTCCTTCTCGCTCGCACACTCTGCCTCATACAGTCTGCGGATCTGGGGAGGGTGACGAGCTTAAAGGGCGTGTTGGTGTGAGAAGTGATGTAGATGACAGATGTAGGAACAATGTAAAATGTAAAATGTATAATTCGAAAAAATCAAAAGGTTACATATCACACTAAGGTTATAGACATACTTATTTTTGTACATACATGTACATACATAAATATGTATATTCTGACTGAGTACCGGGTATAAAAGTTCTGACGCGTACGAAGCGTATCACAAGCGTGCCCATTAGTTTTTGTAAGTATATCTTTGGCATCACTAAAACTCAATTTTGACTTTAAATGATTATCTGAAAAATCAATCAGTAGCCGAAGGCAATACCATGAGTCAGCTTATTTTCTGCTCCGAATGATGTCCTGTGGGAAATGTATGGACATGGCTCTCCCGATTCTCTGTCATTGCTCGTAGATCTTTTGATTTCTAACACTGGTGCTTCAATGGTGTATTTGTCAGCTCACGTTCTGTGTGAAGCTCTGTGTCAAAATATTAACAAGAAATGCTAAGGTTTCAAGCGGTATAAACACTGTGTCGAGTTGTTGAATTTCACAGCTCATGGTTAGTATATTTGCTGGGAAATCTTCATTAGTTTCGCTTGCATACAAGTAGATAAAAACACACGGAAGAATTCTACAGTTGGAAACAAACAATGATACAAGCAAAAGTTACCAGACGATGCATTTCGTTAAGCAATCTTGTATTAGGTATCGTGGCCATGTTTGCATCTACTGGGGTTTATGCTCCACAGCCAGGACCCTGTCGACAGCTAAAACATACAATAGCCGATGTTCGTTTAAAAACATTCACGTATGTACATATATTGTCTCTAAATAATCGAAATTATGATTACGCAGAGCACCTACAAGGGCATTATGATTCATCGTTCCATGTATCTGGATGTGTTTGGTGAGCAGGAGGCCAACAAACCCCCTTCTCCAGTCAATCTCTGCCTAGCTATAGCCTGGCCGCCCAAGAATCGGAAGCTTCAGTATGTGATATTGGGCACGGACCACAAGCAGTACGTGGTCATCTACATATGCCACTATTTGCAAGCTACGAAGTCCCATGTGGGTGAGTTTTCCTATCAAATTGTCAGCTATTGTATTATCAGTTTGAACTGCTCCTTTGCCTTTGAAGAGATGATCAACACATACGCAGCGGAGAAGAAGCCGAGCAAGGAAACTCTTGTTGGTATCTCCGAGGCTTTCACCAAGAACGGAGTGAATGAGACCCTCCAACTGATGTTATGTGATTACTGAGCATCTATTGAATAATGACGAGTACGATTACTGCCCATGTCCCTATCTAAATCTAGGTAAAACTAATTCAATTTTATAGAGATCTTCACTGAAAATGGAAAAGTATAAGTAAAAAATATGTCCATGATGCATTTTCAAATGGGTATATTGTATTTGTGGTGGGAGAAATATGCGTAACGCACCGATAAAAACGTATCCGACCCTTTAAAGTATTTATGTATTTTCTTGATCAGCATCAACAGCCGAGTCGATATAGCCATGTCCGTCCGTCCCGATGACCGCCTAGTACTCAGAGACCATAAGAGCTACAGTTACCATATTTTGCATCCAGACTGCTCTGCAATCACTCTGTTCCGCTCCCGCAAACAGCGAAAATCTGCTATATCCACAATGTTAAAGCTAAGAGAAAACTATCGATCAGATCAGCGAATAAGAATCATATTGGATCATTATTAAAACCAGACTGACTAAATTCATGTCCAGTGCTACCCTAATCACTATTTCGCTCGCACACTCTGCCGCGTATGGCTCAGGGGGAGGGAGGCGAGCTAATAGGATGCATTGGTAAGAGAAAAAATGTGGTACATTGATGTAGTTGACAAATGTAGCAATATTGTAAAATGTAAAATTCGAAAAAAAAGATTTCATACATACATATGTACATATGTGCATACATACATACATATGAATGTACATTCATACATATTTTCTGACTGAGTACCGGGTACAAAAGTTGAGACGCGTACAAAGCGCTTTACAACGTTCCTCCTCGTTTTATTTGTGATTTTTTTTCTCTGCTTGCTGTTTTACAAATTAAATTTGCGAATATTTTGGGAGGGGTTTTTTTCTGTCGGATTCGAAACCCTCCCTTCTCTCACCTTACCATGTTTTCGTTCTCTCAGCTTGTAGTGGTGGAAAATGTCATAAAAATATGCGACATTTCGTTTTTATCGCTTTTGAAAAACTTTGTTCTTTGCTCTTTTGTGTTAAATTCCTCCTTGTTCTCTCAATTTGGTACTTTTTTGATTTTCTTTCATTTCTTATATATTTTATTTTCTTTACAATGGCAATTTTCTTTGTTTTAAACAAGCAGCGCATTGCTTTTTATTTGAGTGGCTTGATTGGTGATTGGAAAGCTCCCGATTGGCTGCGATTTTTGGATCGTTTGCGGGGGTGTGCGTGCAACAGTGGAGTAAAAGATTGTGCAGTTGAATGGACTAACAATGAAATACAGTGGGTTTTAGAGTAAGCAAAGAGAAAAAAGTAAGAGATCTGGTATAACTAAGATATTGTGTAATACATCCGTATGTAAGGCACCATCATGGAAAATAGCTAAAATAATTAAGTAAACGGTAGACAAAAAACGTTCTCATTGATGACAAAATTTGTTTAAGATACATTTCATCACCTAAAACAGTCCTTATAAAACTTTCTAGTTTTTGAAAAGAAAGCAAAAGCTTAGTGGCCACTGTACCTGTACCATTGCACAGGCCCACCAACACCATCTTAATATCATCAACAACATAGATTTCCCCACACCAGTGTCATCGAAAAGTTCGGCTCCCCACTTTGAAGGGGAAACAGCTTTTCCGCGTCCCCATAAAATGCAAGTGGTCAAGTATAGCAGCTCAGGCGGGGGAAAGCAAGCGCAAAATGAAAAATGAAGGGAAACAATTAAATGGCAAGAAGCAGTCAGCAGTTGACAGAAGAAAAACAAGCAAATAAACTTGGAAGCTGGAAGTGGCCGGAATAGGGAAGGAGAGTGTACGGAAAGTGTGGAGGGAGTGGGGGAAGAGATGGCGGTGGGGCTGGTTCTTAGTATTTTTGACCACGCCTTCCATACGAACTGAAACCCATTTATGTCGTATTTATTATAAAAAATATATATTTAAAAAGTTAAGTATGATTAAAGATCCCTTACAACATTTTTGATCTTTAAAAAAATATGTTTGATTGATTTATTGGTTAAATGTAATTCGATTGGAGTCGGCCCACGTGAAATTGCATTTCGCCTAGTCTCAATAGTTTCAATAGTTTTGCCTGCAGTTAGACAATTTCCGTCAATACATTCCTCTAGATTGTTGTTGCTCCAGACCTCCAGTAACGAGCTAACATTTAACCTGCAATTTGTTCAATGTTTCCCGCACTTTCTTACAAAGCGAATCTCCTCTGAATCAGCAGAACAGCAGAAGTACTCCGAACTTTTTCAGGAATCAGGGGCTGCCAAAAATTTGGGCTTTTTACCGATAGTGCATTGGTCGAAAAGCGTCAGCGCCAAGGGAAAGTCAGTTTAATTGAAATCAAGAGGATTAGGGCAGGATGGGTAGGATAGGAGAGGGTGGATAGGGGATAAATGGGAAAGAAAGAAAGAGAAGTGTGGGGTTAAATCAAATGGTAAGATTGCAATGGTGGATTTTCTAATTGAACTGAAGCGCCGACACGGATGCGAAAATCGACAGCAATGGTCAGAGGAGAGAAGTAGACAGGATAGGTAAAGGATGAGGAAGTGGCAATGTTTGAAGGCCAGGAAGTGGACAGATCAGTCCTTGCCTGCTTGCGCTACCCATCGATTGACAACTCTGCCAATTCGCTACCCTGTACGAATACCAAACGAGGAGGGACGTGTGAGACGCTTTTACGCGTCGCAACTTTTATTGAGCCGCACACTGCACGAAGCAGAGTGTGCATGTGCAAAAAATATTAAAACCTGTTGGACTGGGTGGGGGTAGCCACAGCAAATTAATTTTTTCATTCTGGCTATAATAATGACCCAATCTGATCTTAATTCGGTGATCTGATGGATATGGTAGTTTTTATGTTGGATATGGCATTTTTAGTTTTCTCTTATCTTCAAAATTGTGGATACAGCAGATTTTCGCCCTTGGTGTGAGCGGAAGGGGGTGGGGCTAATTTTTGTAATACAGTTGTATCAGTGTGATATCACATCAGTCTGGAGGCAACAATTCGGTGGCTATAGCTTAGAGTCTCTCTTAGAGCTAAGAGGACGGACAGACGGACAGACAGACAGACAGATATTGACTAGGCAATTGAAGCTGATCAAGAATATATATCCTTTATGGAGTTGGAAACGTTTCCTTCTGTGCGTTACTTCGAAATATCAATTTCTTGAGGAATTTCACCTACTCCCTTCTAGGAAAATTATTCTTATACGTATAGAAATACGTTTTCGATGTTCTTTGTACCTCCAAAATCAACAGCCCCATTTTTTTTGTCAACAACATCATGCCCAGCTCCCGGATCGAAAATATTGAGTCCTGTTTAAGAAATGAGTCTACTGCAGCTGCCACTGTTCCAAGCTTATTAACAGTTGTCATTACTTTTCTTTAATTACTGCGTCAAAAAGCATTCTGCAGATAAAATTTCATTTTTGACTCATGGGAAAACTTGCATTTGGCATCAGGCAAAGATTTTTGAGGCAATTTGCAAATTGTTTTGTAAGCACAAATAAACAAAAAATGCCGACCAGATCTGAGGGTGGAAACGGAAAGCAAAGATAGAAAAGTGTCAGCAGAATAAATGCTGACAATAAATAAAAATGGAAAATGATTGAAACATGTGTAGGGCATTTTCGATATTTTGATATGCCATGCACGTCCTATTTATCCCTTGCTACAGTTTCGCCCCTTCTGTTTCCTCTTCTCTTTCACTCTTTCCCTTGTGAATAGCCTGAAAATGTAAACAAATTGGAATGCAATCAAAGGCGATATCTTCTAACCTAACGTGAGAACGGAGACTGAAAATGCAATAAAATCGAGTAAGAACGTTTGTGAGACGCTTCGTCACAACTTTTATACCCGTTACTTAGTCAGTATGAACATATGTACATATTATTTCATATGTATGTATGTATGTATGTGTGTATGTAATCTTATCGTGATACATATGAATTTAACATGATGTTTTTTACATTTTACATTTTTTCTAAATCTCTTATCTACACCTACATCTACATATACATCAGTTCTCATACCAACACAACCTTTTCGCTCGCCCCCCTCCACAAGAGGCGCAGACTCTGTGGCTGTCGGAGATTTTCGCCTTTTGTGGTGGCGGAAGAGGGCGGGGCGAACGTTCGAAATACACATGAGTCTTCTCACTTTGGTGACTCAAGCTCTTATCGTTTCCGACTCCATAAAGTATATATATTCTTGATCAGGATCAATAGCCGAGTCGATATAGCCAAATCTGTCTGTCCGTCCGTCCGTCTGTCCCTCTGTTCGTCCTTATGAGTGCCTAGTACTCAGAGAAAATAAGAGATAGGGCAACCAAGTTTTGCATCCAGACTTCTGTATGCTCACACTGTTAGAAGTGTATTTGAAAATTTCGCCACTACATGTATTGAAAGATGTAGAAAAAATGTAAAATGTAAAAGGTAAAATATGAAAACAAAAACCACCAAGGTACAGCTGTACTACTGAGTACAGGGTATAAAAGTTGTGACGGCTTAGAAGCTTGTCACACGTCCCTTCTCTTTACTCTTCAAGTACCGGGTATAAATATGACAAGTCTGCCTAGGTGGTGTTGTTTAGGAGGCAGCCATACATACATATGTGCATACTATGTATGAGTATGTAAATCCCATATCTCGTAAATAGTATAACATTACGATACAAAATTACATTGAATAATTCCACATACAATTTGTGGCTAATGAAGTGTTCAAAATATGAAAATGGAAATGCGAAATGTAGCTTCGAATAAAATTAGGATCATATACATATGTACAAATTGTTTGATCAGATTTACACCTTCAGAAGATGAAGGAGAGTTTCCTTTCCTACATTTCCAACAAGTAGTTTCCATATCAATATCAATAACCCATGTCGGTGTCAGTGAATGACAAGCGAAACTAATAGAATATTGATTGAATGACCAATAAAACGATAGCCACCCTAAAACACCCACTGCATTTGCACCACATAACTTGGCATCAGGCGGCACATCCTGTTGAAGTATAAAAGGGTTTATGGCTTGTTTGCAAAAAACATAACGTATTATACATACAAAAAATAATAAAGCAAAAAAGGAAGTGAAACAAAATCCCAAACAAACATTAATTTGTAACGCACGATTGGCCAATTTCAGGTTTACATTTCTGACCGAAAAATGTACCCAAGTGACCACATAACGAGCCGAAATCAATTTGCCAGGTTGATAGGCAACCCTCTACAGATGATTACCCTTTTTCCGTGCCACCTTTGGCCCATTGGGTCGCTGCTGTCATGGCCGGGGATTTATAGATATTAAATTAGACAGGATTTTAACACGCGCACGTATCTTTGACATACATCAAGCTGCCTTAACTTTACACAAAAAAACCCAATCTCAAATAATGCAAATTGTATGCCAAATGTTGAGATTTCTTTTTCTGACCAATTCTGGACAGAAAAGCTGCGTATAGATATGTACATACATGCATACGTAAATATATACATATGTACATACGTATGCGTACGAGTATTTTTCAATTCGAACGGACTCACATGTGTCTCAGCTGCGGTTTTCTCCGTTTCGTCTTCTGCAGTCGCCCCAGTACTACATATGTATGTATGTATGTATATCAAAACGGATTATAATCATAATAATAATAACAGTGAGCAAAGATGACAGGATTTTTCGAATAGGTGTGAATGGAAAATTGTGTTTTACATAGATATGTACATATGTATGTATGTGTATCTATATATCGATTGGCCCACAGTTGGATTATGGTTGGGGGAGTGGCAGATGTTTTGTGGCCACTGGAAACGGATTATTGACCAAGTATTTGGGTTTGGGTTTCCTGTGGAGGGGCTTTAGCTTGGTCAAGCATTGATTGGCGGTTTCTAAGTTCTTATTCCTGAAATTTTGTTTCCTTAGATATACACATGCCACAAGTATGTCTGGTCGTTCATATGCATTGACTGCTCCATCAAGTGGCCCATGCGACACCAAGCCGAAGCCTGATACGCGCAAAACCCATCAGAACGCTCAACCGACCGAGGGGCGCTGCCGTATGACGCGCGGCGCGTGTAACCGAACAGGTCGCGAACATGCAGGAAAGATCGATGTTAGGCTAATATTCAAGGAAGGTTCGAGCTACACACAACTAAAAGAGCTAAACAAGGAAAATTACCAAGATCAAAAGCGAAACAAAAATAAAACGAGAAGGGACGTGTGAGACGCTTCTTCCGCGTCACAACTTTTATACTCGGCACTCAGTACTACATCTGCATCTTAGCGGTTATTTGTCAAATTGTACATATTTTCTTCATCTGTCATATACATCAACAACACTTCTCGCCCCCCTTCCCTAGAGCAACACACTGTAGAGTCAGGGCAGAGTCGCGGCAGAGGCAGCGGCAGAGACGTGTCAGGGGCAGAGGCCATAAACTGCGCGAAGCAGAGTGTGAATGCTGCGGGACGGGGTGGGTTTGGCCACTGAAAATTAATTTCTTCATTATGGCTATAATAATGATCCAATCGGATCCCAATTTGGTGATCTGATAGATATGGTCATTCCCTACGGAATGGCGTTTTTTTTCTCTTATCTAGTTTCGCCCTTTTGCCGGGGCGGAAGGGGGCGGGTATAATTTTTGAAATACACTGGTTTCAGTGTGAGCATACAGCAGTCTGGAGCCAATTTGGTGGCTCTAGCTCTTATAGTCTCTGAGAACTAGTTGACAAACAAGACGGACAGACGACTCTCGACTCGTTTATTGATGCTGATCAAGAATATATATACTTTATGGGGTCGGAAACGTTTCCTTCTGTGCGTTACATACTACCGTTATTCGCACAAATACAATATACCCTATTTAATGTTCGAGTACAGGGTTTAAAAACCAGTTATACACCTCCTTATATAGTTTCTTCATGCTCTAGGGGAGAGTGGCGAGCTAAAGGAGTGTGTTGGCGTGAGCAGTGTTGCTGATGTAGATGACAGATGAAGAAAGGTGCAGATTTAGTACTGAGTGCCGGGTATAAAAGTTGTGACGCGCAAGAAGCGTCTCACACGTCCCTTCTCGTTTTAATATAATTTTGAAAGATTTCCTCCTCCTGTTCTTCTTTACAATAATTCCATCACAAGCACCATCATAAAGGTCATGGTTTTTTAGCTTACTCAAATTTTTCAATACTTGTTTCCAGAATTACCACAATTGGAAATTGTACAAGTTGTACTACAAGTGGAAATTTTTACGGTTGCTACCTGGAGTCATCAGACAATAAAGTCATAAATACCTGAGAAGACCAAAGCTCAAACTTATTCCTTCATTTCCAGTTTAATGAACTGTGAGAGGATGCGATCCCCCAGCCCGATCCGCTGCCCATAAACACCAAGCCATAACTTTAACCATTACTTTTTACTGACAGTTGGGTCTCAGTTCAGTTTAGATTTTTGGGCCCACATGTGAAAGAAAATAAAAATCTCACGAATTATTTATTAATTACCCGAATGGGTCTGGTTTATTTGAGTTATATAAAAAAATCCAAGAGACAAAATAATGGGCCATGGTCTTTGTAGACTGTAATTTTTATACCCGGTACTCGAAGAGTAAATAGGGTATATTGTATTTGTGCGAATAACGGTTGTACATACATATGTAACGCACAGAAGGAAACGTTTCCGACCCCATAAAGTATATATATTCTTGATCAGCATCAATAGCCGAGTCTATGTCTGTCTGTCTGTCTGTCCGTCCTCATGAGCGCCTAGTACTCAGAGACTATAAGAGCTAGAGCCACCAAATTTTGCATCCAGAGTGCAAGTGTATTTCAAAAATGAGCCCCGCCCCCTTCCGCCCCCGCAAAAGGGCGAAAACCTCCCAAATCTACAATTTTGAAGATAACAGAAAACTAAAAACGACATTCCGTAGGGATTGACCATATCTATCAGATGACCAAATTGGGATTCGATTGGATCATTATTATGGCCACAATGAAGAAATTAATTTGCAGTGGCCAAACCCACCCCGTCCGGCAGCTTATATTTTTTTTTCACATTCTCTCATTTACACTCTGCTTCGTGCAGTTTGTGGCCTCTGCCTTTGACACGTCTCTGCCTCTGCCTCTGCCGCGTCTTTGCCCTGACTCTGCAGTGTGTTGCTCTAGGGCAGGGTGGCGAGCTAAAGGAGCGTGTTGGCGTGAGTAGTGTTGTTGATGTAGATGACAGATGAAGAAAAAACGTAAAATTTGACAAATAACCGCTAAGTTGCAGTTGTAGTACTGAGTGCCGGGTATAAAAGTTGTGACGCGTAAGAAGCGTCTCACACGTCCCTTCTCGTTCTTTCTCCATTTCCTACGTTTTTCATCTTCTGTTTTTTTTATACCCGGTACTCGAAGAGTAAATAGGGTATATTGTATTTGTGCACATAACGGTTGTATGTAACGCACAGAAGGAAACGTCTCCGACCCCATAAAGTATATATATTCTTGATCAGCATCAATAGCCGAGTCGATTGAGCCATGTCTGTCTGTCCGTCTGTCCGTCTGTCCGTCCGTCTTGTTGAGCGCCTGGATCTCAGAGACCATAAAAGCTAGAGCCACCAAATTTTGCATCCAGACTTCTGTATGCTCACACTGTTACAAGTGTATTTCAAAAATGAGCCCCGCCCCCTTCCGCCCCCGCAAAAGAGCGAAAACCTCCCAAATCTACAATTTTGAAGATAACAGAAAACTAAAAACGCCATTCCGTAGGGAATGACCATATCTATCTGATCACCAAATTGGGATCCGATTGGATCATTATTATGGCCACAATGAAGAAATTAAGTTGCAGTGGCTAAACCCACCCTGTCCAGCAGCTTTTGTTGCTTTTACACATTCTCTCATTCACACTCTGCTTCGCGCAGTGGCAGAGGCCTCTTCCCCTGACACGTCTCTGACTCATCTTCTGCCACGACTCTGCCGCTGCCTCTGCCCTGACTCTGCAGTGTGTGTCTCTAGGGGAGGGTGGCGAGCTAAAGGAGCGTGTTGGCGTGAGTAGTGTTGTTGATGTAGATGACAGATGAAGAGAAAATGTAAAATTTGACAAATAACCGCTAAGTTGCAGATGTAGTACTGAGTACCGGGTATAAGAGTTGTGACGCGGCTTAAGACGCGTCTCACAACGTTCCTCCTCGTTTTGTCGTATTTTTTTGTATAAAACAATAAATCAATCACAGTTAGGTTTGTTTCATTTTGTTATCTTTGACCAAGTTTTTAGTGGCCTGTGGATCTTTTCGCCTTGGGCTCATATATTTTGATGCTTTAAGTTTACACGCAGAGAAATGAGTCAGCTAGAATTGGTTAAGAGCTATAAAATATATAAAAAATATTACAAATAATATGAATACATTCATTTTTTAATATTTTATATGTAACAAATATGTAGAAAAATAAAACAAACAAAAATAATAGATGCATGACAATAATATTTTGCATATTTTCCTGAAATTACTTTTAAGTTTTTGTACCCATTATTTTTTCAGAGCATCTGTTAAGTGCGATATAAGTAAAGGCTTTGACATGTTTTCTGTTTGGCATATCTATATTTATATCGAATATGTAAGATCAAATTCAAAGATGCGGGATGACTGCCTTTGCCTTGGCGAGGTGGGGGTACGTATGTACATACGTACATACATATGTACATATGTATGTATGTACATACATAAGTATGTATGATATGTAGTAGACTTAAGGTTTTAGTAGACAACATTTTTGTGGCAGGGAAAAGACAATTAAATGTTGAACACAGTCGAAAATCAACAATCTATTGTGGAAAATGACCCGGCACGAACACTCACTCTCTCTCTGAGAGACTTTAATTTACTTCAACATGGCGTCCTCAATTGCTGTCTCACTCTCTGACTTGTTCCGGGGGTGTGGCCTCGTGCTTCGTGCTCCGAGATACGTTCCATGCGCTGCGTTCCGTTCCATGCGAGCAGCACGCTCGCTCTTCTGCATGAGTAAATTAAAATTTTCAGTAGTTTATTATTAAATGAAGCGCAGTTTTGTATCTGTATGTCTGTATGGGCGGCAGCAGCAAGAGGAGCGTTTTTATACAGATAAACATAAATATAACCGTTGGCCGTCGGAGAGCTAACAATTCTTCCAGTCCTCTACCCACTCTAAGACCTAGGCAAGCACATAATAAGATAGAAATTTTAATTACCGTATTAATTCAGTTCAGCGCTAAAGGAGTGCCAGAATTTAAGGGAAATATTCAATAGCGATTGGTTATTTCCAATATTTAACAACATATGTACATATGTACTTAATATTTCGGATATGTTTATCTATTGTAATATTTTTAATGTCCCCAACTTGTTAACTAGACAACATTTTATAGGGTTTAATTTTAGAAATACAAATTGTATACCATTTAAAAGGCATTTCAGTCCTTTTATCCCTTTTTCTCCATTTGAATTCATTGGGAGCTAGCGCCATTTTTAATTATTTAAATGAATAACCCAACAAAAAAGTAAGCTCGGCATTCCCCGGGCGCTCGTCTCAATATTTATAGCTTTTTAAACAAATAAACAGAATTCGCAGTCGACAAAAAGGCCACCCACAATCCCGGTCAGATTCAGAGCCCGAACCAAAACCAGAGCCATGAAAAAATGCACTCACAGCTCTCTCTCTCTCTCTTACACACGAACACGCAAGAAATGCGGCAGAAAGAGAGAGGCAATCAGTACCGTACCAGGATCAGGTTCAGTCTCAGTCTCGCTTCGGTCTCAGGCTCCAATCCGAATCCGAAATAGTTGATTTTAATGATGTACATAATAAAATTCCTATTCGTTTTGTGCCATTGAAAATGCTAAAGAGAGAGCCAGGGAGAGAGAGCGGTTCGTTCCCCTGATTTACGAAGTGCCGTCTCTTTTGCTCCGACGCGTCTTGATGCTGCGAATGGAATTCGAGGGTTGGTGGCACGAATCGAAACTGGCTAAAAGTGACACTGAGATTGTGCGGCGGCCAAGTGAACTGGGACCATCGAGTCATTCCGATTTCTTAAGCCTAGACAAGCGGTCACGCGCGCGTCCGCACTCTGAAATATACGGCCAACCAAACACAAAGTCCGATTACGCCAAAACTAGTTTATGGTAGAGTGATGCATACGAGAATGTCGATAAAAATATAAATCAACGTAAAGCAAAATAACAATTGATTTACTTTGAAGTGTGCGTGCAAAACATTTGGATGCTTACAGTTTTAAAAACTAAAAATTCGATCGTAAACAAAAAAATAAAATAAAACAGTTACAATTCCAACTGATGTTGGAAAAAAAACAAATAACGTTAAAAATAAAATATATAAAACAGTTTTCTAGAAAAAATCTAGAGAAGAAAAACGCAGAGCTTCGTCCACCATCAAATCCATAATTTAAATATCAAGATATAGAGAAGAATATAGAGAATCAAAATACATAAATTGCTATTTCTAAAATCCCCCTTATTAAAGCCCAAAGAACCTTGTGTCGAAGGTCGACGTTCCCCCCAGGCAAGGAGTTCCGCACATTCTCAAAACTAATTCGAGTGAACCGCGTAACTTCGTCTATCCCAAGCTGGGTAGTCCATTCCTTAACACAACGCCTGCGGGAGGCAGCACCAATCCCTCGCCCATACCCACTCTTGCGTCGGCTCCAGTGGCGGCAACAGGGGCGGCTAAACAATTGGCTCAGACCTTCCAGCTTTCCGCTAATTCCGCCTTCAATCTTGCCCTACCGCCGAGCTTTTACCGCCTACCAGGCAGCCCCAGCAGTAGCAGCAACCACACCGAGCCACAGGCTGTCACGCACACGGACTGCTCGGGCCTGGACTACGGACACGAGCCGGAGATGGATCTGATCAATCCGTACATGCGACACCACCATGCCATGGCCGCAGCGGACTACCAGCAGCAGCTAGCGGACTACCACAGTGCAGCAGCTGCGGCGGCGGTCTACGCGAACAACAACAACAACAACAGCAATAGCAACAACCATAACAGCAGTCCTCTGATGCTACTGAAAGCTGCGGCCCATGGTGGAGGCTTGAAGTCCTCTTCCGCTGAAGATTCCCCATCGACGACGCCGCCGCCCGCCTCATCACGCCTTCATTCAGAATCGTCGCCCTCGCCACGTTACGAGCACAATTCCAGTCCAGGCGTGGACAGCGCCAAGTCCTTCGCACTGAGCGGCGGCGAGGAGCAGTGCCAGAACAGCGAGTCCGCCAGTCCACCGCCGCCACTCGACTACAGCCCCGAGAACCTGACCAGTCGCGGCAAGCTGTACCACCACCACTCGGCCAATCCGCTGGCCCTGCACAACCACAACCATACACATAGTGGGCATCTCAACAACAACCACAGTGGACACTTCAACAACAACAACAACAATAACAGCATGAGCATGGAGCACAAGCTGCCGCTCAGCTTCCTGGGGCCTCCGCTGGCGGCCCTCCACTCGATGACCACGGAAATGAAGACGACCCAAGGGGGGTCCGGAGTGGGAGCCAGCAGCGGTCCCTCCTCCGCTGGCAACGGACTCTCCTATGGCCACAGTCCAAACGCCCATCTAATCAGCGATCGCGGATCGGGATGCAGTTCTTCATCGTCCTCCACCACGGCAACCACCACGAACAGCCAGGGAGCCCCCAATCCACATGGCATCGATACAATTCTGTCAAAACCACCGCCGGTCACATCGGCGGGTCTAAGTGCTTTAACAGGAGGTGAGTGTTAAATACACAGCTAAGTGTATGTCCAATGAGACGGATATACTATGCATGCAAAAACAAATTAAATTTTAAAATATGAAATAGATACAGGCCTTGAAGGAATCCAAACGGATAGAATTTAAAGAAATCGATTATGAAACACTTAAAAACACTTAAATGTGGACTATGTCAGTCAAAAATCTATCGTGGATTCTTTGTATTTCTGAAGAGCTTGAAACCATTTAACATTTGATTTAACACCATAGAAATGGGTCATATTTAATAATATTAAAATTAAACTTACCACTTCTAAAACACAACAACACATGCACACCAAGATCACCGCAGTACTAATTTGCATTGCCACAATCATTGAGAAATCTTGAAACATATATTACAAACCATAACCAGTATACCTCAATAGATATTATGCATGCTCCACTACCACAAATAAAAAACTAAAATATTCATTTTAAGTGCAGCAAAAAAGAGTTTCGCAAACAAACAAACCAATGAGAAAGAGCGCTCAAAATTTGTTTTGCGAATCCGGTTTGGCATGATTCCATAAAACGAAGCCTGGGGCCTGCCAGTCATTACACCTCTTTCCCGTACCATCATGTACAATCAGGGCAATTTTAGATATTGAGCACAGCAATTTCTATGAAATCCGAAATGATCATTATATCCAATTGCGAAATTACCACACAACGTAATGAGATATGCGTTTTAACTTAAATGTTGCAGCAATTAGTTGTCAAATTGTTCGTAATTAAATCAAAATGACACATGAAAAACGTGGGCCACAGAGGCGAATGGGGTGGAGTGTTAGTGGATACTCATGAGTGTGACGTTGTCGTTTCCATAAAATTATTTTTGATTTTTCCCTCTCTCGTCTATATGTTTCTGTCTCTGTTCCGACAGTTAAATGGATACCAATTGTAATTTGTGACAGCGGAGGGCATGAGACAGGGTGCTGACAATTTGCCATGGCATTTTTAATATATTTGAACGAGGGCGTTTATGTGATTAGGTCCGTTCGGTTTTTTGGCCAGCGAACAAAATGAATCTCATTCTTTAGATGACAAATTATTTAATGGCTTTTAATTAATCTGAACAAGTTTTCTTATTGAAATGGCGAATGAGTGATGCATGAGTGGGCAGAAAATTTGAACGAGTCGAGCAGAAATCTGATCAACTGGAAATAATCTTTTCAGAGAATTAGTTAATGGAGGTATTTGCGAGTTATTTAATAACTGATGATGAGTGACGAAATCTTAAACAGAACTCATTAGCAATCATTGTCAATAAATACACATATAATAATATGCCCCAAATTATTAGCCACTTGAACTAAGAGACAGTGCGGAAGTGTGTTTTTTGCATTATAAAAACTGTCAATCGAAAAATGGAAATTGAATATTCACATAGATTTTAGAATAGAGTTCAAGTTGGAAAATAAAATATATCATTAATTTGATCTAAACCTAAAATAATCAGCGACTGTTTTATATTTTTTCACATCCTACACAGCTGGCATTCCCCGCTTCTCTATTGCGGCCGCTGCAGCGGGCATGGCCCAGTATCTATCGCAGAGTCAGGGAGCGCCCCTGAAGACCCATGCCGGCCACATTGTGGACCGTACACACCTGTACTGGCCGGGACTGCAGGGACTGGTGGCCAACCCCATAGCGTGGCGAGAGCGACTATCCAATACGAGTGAGTACCAAAGAAAGCCTCAGTAACCAAACACTAATTTGCAAAATTCAAATGAGTCGATCGATCAATAATCAGGCCAGACTGAATGGTGCGCGTAATTTGGTTACGATTGTGAGCGGACTGTCAACGGGCACACCCCGTAGCGGGTTCCGACTTCCTGTTAGGAGGGGAAACCGTTAACAAAGCAGAGCGAATGGTCCCCTAATGATCGTGGTGATCAGGCGAGAGGCTCTCAAGTGATTACCAATATGATTTACAGTGGGGGCAAGACGAGACCGATCTTACAGTTGCAGTTCTGCTCCAGGCCCATCTACCATTGTCCAGCTCGTTAATTTGTGTTGAGAAATCACTTTAACACGATCGGAGAGTTCAGAGAGCACTCGCGATGACTCCACACAAAGTTCGATAATGATGATGATGATGGGTAGAGATGGAGTGTTAAACTCGAACATATGAAATATTAATTTACTGAATCGCTTTCGATCTGGGCTCTGGTTTCTGATTTCTGATCTGGTTACTTCATTATTATATTTATTTATAGGAGCCATCTCGCTCTCGCTCCCTCTCTTCTTCTGAGACCCTTAGCTCATTAAGTAATGTGGCACCATCTCGAGACTCCTTTTCCTTTTCCCAATTGTTTGTTTGTTTAAAGTCTCCCGCATCAGCATCAGCATTTGCCTCGCATTGGCAATTGATTTGATTTAGTACTATGGGCTACTGCTGCTGCTGCTGTTTGGCTTTTAATAGCGTCCATGATTGGGCACAAATGTGTTGGACCAAGTCGGAAATCGTTCACAATTTTCTTACATTGAAGCGATCGCAACTGGAGGAGGTATGTGTGCTGTGCCTATGTTTGTCTTGTGTTTGACTTGATTTCTCAAGTGCTTCGTGTGGTTAGGAGTCGAATAATGTTTAAGCTTTTGGTAGCTTTGTGGCCAACAGTAAGATAATATTGATTTAATTGATTTGCTAAACAGAGCTGGAGTTGGATACAGACTGAGTTGAGTTGATACTGATAGGATAGTCAGTGTGATGAAAGTAAATTAGGGAGAGAGCAAGTGGAAGAAAATAAAATAGGGGCCTAGCTAAGCCAGAGACTACATTTTTAAATCTAGACACATGTATATGTATGTACATACAAATGGAAATATACAAATGTATGGTGAATCATCAAGAGAGAACGTCTGGGCAAATGAATACAGTATACAAAAAGTGGGAGATCACACCTGTGGAAAAAATCGCTTCCGTGCAATAGCTGTCGAAGAAGCAATTGCCATCCAATAGCCTACGCTATCTATTCACCTACTATAGTGGATAGTGATATACGAGATATTATCAATCAATTGAGTTATAATATACCTGCACTTAAACGATCAAACCTTGCACGACGTACACGTCGTTAAATAATCTACTGATAGAGGAACGTGAAGTAAATGAATGGAGACGTGCCGATACTGCACAGGTTCGCGCAGCTCAAAATTGTATATACAGCAGAATCTCACAAATTAGAACCACTTTGTTCCTGGGGTGATTTAATTCATAAAAAACCATTTTAAATTTTGTTCAAATTTTTAACTTTATGTTTTAAATTTTAGATATGACCTTCAGTCATCAACTGACATACATATGTAAATTTTAACAAGACTATCCAGCGTTTGTACTTACAAAATGAAAAACTCCGTATTTTTAGGTAATAAACGTAATCTTTCAGAAATTTAAACCGGTGGTTCTAATGCAGCTGCATTAATGAATTAAAATGTTCGGTCCTAATTTCTGAACAATTCTAATTGTGAGCATTCTGATTTGTGAGATTCTGCTGTGTATAGATTGAAAATTGTCTATTTTGTACCCGGTACTAGAAGGGAAAATAGGGTATATTGTTTCTGTGATCGGAGGACTGTGCGTTACGCCCAGAAGGAAACGTTTCCGACCCTTTAAAGCCGAATCGATGTAGCCATGTCAGCCTGTATGTCCGTCTACAGCTTCAGAAGCCAAATTTGGCAGCCAGTCTGCTGTGATATCACACTGATATAAGTATATTTATACATCTCGTCGACAATTTCTGACAGTCTTTCCACAGTTTTAAAGATACGAGAAAACCAAAAACGCAGTTCCGTAAAGAATACAATGTCTAGCAGTTCCTTGAATTATTAGATTGGATTATTATTATAGCCAGGACGTAGAAATTCATTTGATTCATTCATTTATTGGCTACCTGCACTCCCTGCAGCAACCGATTACCAGCTGCTCATTCTCTGCCTATCTCATTCTAACTTATGTAGATGACAGATATAGAAAAACTATGTAAAATGTAAACAGTAATATTTTTATGTATGCATGTGAGCATGTACATAAGTATTTACATAAATGCATACATACATATGTTACTAACTGAGTACCATGTAAAAAGTTAAGTCGCTTTCAAAGGCGACTCACAACGTTCCTCCTCGTTTTTATAATAAATCTGCAGTTTATCTGAAGTTTCTCTGATAACAAGAGACAACGTTCGCCGGGTTCGCTAGATATACATATATTTAATATACCCCCAAAGTTCTAACGATTTTCAACTTTTTTGAATTGTATAATTTCAATATATTTATTTGATTGTGCACTGTAAGTCCACCCAGTGGCTCCCGTACATTTGGTGACCCAAATGATTAATCACAAGTACATCCCTGGCGATAACTAACCTCTCTATAGAATGCTGGCACCAACTGAACTGATAAACCAATAGAACCTAACGCGATACAAGACCACTATCAACAGTTATGGCAACAAACATAATCCTCTGAAATGTAATAAAAAAAACAGCAACAACAACATCAAAATCTCAATGAGCTTGCAAAAACGGAAAGCCCATAAATTGCCATTAATAAATTGCCAAGCAAATATTAATAATAATAATCGTATGATAGCATGGTCGGGTGGGGTCGGATCGAATCAAATGAAAAATTCCAGGCATAATCAAAGAGTAAATAATGCCAGTTAGAAAATATTCGCAATCCGAATAAGCTAACCAAATGCAATTTCATTATTAATAACAAATAGACAATGCGGAAAACATCATGCAAAAAACCAGAGCTCTCTTTTGAGCGCACACTAAACTACGGCCATAATGCCGGTGCCGTTCGAACGGAACGCGTTCCCGTGTGTGTGAGTGTGTGCGTGAGTGTCGAGTGCGCATACGCCCACAATGGCAGTGCTGGGGATGTGACTGTCTTTCAGTCTTGTTAACATGACAGCCTACATGCACATAGACACGCACAAACACACATTTATTTTAAGCCTGTCCCCATTTTAGGATAAAACAAAAAATAAAACACACCAACCCTAGACGTGCTGACGCTGCGTCTTCCTCGCCTATGTCTAGATAATAATGTGGCAACATATTCTCACAGCGTCTGGGTCTATCCTTATCTCCCTATATACATTATTCAACTCGTATACAGTGCACATACATTCATACAATGTAAAGCAACAGCATAGCGAATCCATTCCGCTGCTTTAACATTGTTTTCGGTCTAAAAAGTTGGGGTTTTCTTGTTTTGCCGTCTGGGCCAGCAGCTGTCGCATCTCTTTTACCATAAATATGTATGTTTATATTCGACTAAAAATAAAGAAATATATTCGAAAGTCAATTGAATATATTCATGTAAATAGCAGAAATATGAGAATGTTTTACGGCGGCTAAAGTTAACCGATACAAACATTATGTGGAAACAATGACCAGAGAAACTGACGATTGAAACATGTTTTTCAAATTCGCTTTTATGGCTTGTTATTGTGGGTTGTGTGATTCCGAAATGTCTATACCATATTTATTTTTCTGTTATCACCAATATACATACAAAAAGACACGAATTTATTAGATGCTAGGTAGAGGTCTTGATAAGGTTGATAAGTTGGTAAGGAATGTTGTGTAAGATTAGATGATTTCAGATGGTTTAAATATTTGGATTGAACACATAGTGCTATTTTCTTGAAGAAATTGTCAAATCAATGATTATTTGCACCAACTAAGTAATAACTATGTATAAATGTAGTGCCTTGAAATCTAATTAGTTTAAATCAATTTTAATTTTTGTATGTTAACCAAGTCTTTTTTGCATTAAATGTATTTTTAGTCGAACCAAACTTGTTTCCACCCCCTAATTTCCAAAGTTTGCTCACATATATTCACACACATACATGTTCACATATTGCACATACATACATACATATTTGCACGTGCTTTAAAAAAGGAAAACCGTACAAAATATAATGCGAGACAACCACATTCTGCTAATAAAATAATTAACTTTAACATAAAAAGTAAATACAGAGAGGGGGGAAAAAGTCGAGCCATTAATTCAGAGAGAGCCGGCAACAAAAACCGCATACAGCGTTTGACACAATTCATTAAGCTTAATGAAGACAGCGAGAGAGACAGCACGAGCCTGCCTAGCTGTTGCGTTTAATTAAAATTCAAGTGGCATTTTGTGTGTCAGGCACTCTGGCATTCCCGTTCCCAGCATCCCTCGTCCATAATCCAAGCGAAACTTGTGCTTTAAGCATATAATCGGGCATAAAACAGGCCATAAAACAATGCACAGAAAGAGATGGCAACAGTGGCACTTAATGAGACAGAGAACCCACCAAGCATCCAACCAACCAACCTACCATCCTACCTGAGTGTGTATAAAAAGATTCAGATAAGTCGCAGGTGAGTCGAGTCGAGCAGGCTTGTGGCAGGAGGGGTTTGGCGTCCGCACAACCAGATTGTGATGAAAATTGTACAAGATTGTGCTGAGAAGGCATTGGTTGAAAGGCGTTTGTGTTGGTGCTCAGTTGAACCTGTATTTAAGTTTCTTATTTTGGTTGAAAAAAGTATCCCAGTTGAGGTTTTTAATCATTTGAAAAAGAAACACAATTTTAATATTAACTTCCAGTCACACATACAAATGTATTTTCATACATACAACATACATACATACATACATATGTATGTGCATACATCCATGCAAATGTGCATCCTCTCAAAAATCCATGCAGCTGCTGTTATCGCCTGTCTATCAACATTTGGTTTTAACAACTGTCTCGCCGAAGGCCAGACTCACTCATCGCACTTCCGCCCCGTCACACCCGATAATAAATGACTTTTTAATATTTTCAATAACGGAAACATTTACACAAAACAGCACACGCCCACCAGCCTCTGCCGCTCTCCTAAAACAGAGGTGGAGAAAATGTCCAAAAATATTAACGCCATAAAAAATTATTGGGAGTAAAAGAAAATGAAACAAAAAACGGCAAAAGGTGGAAGTGGAAGGATAAAAACGAGGATTTAGCTGGAGGCAGGAAAAGTGCAAATGCAGCGTTGCCAACAGGGTGACTTATGCGATTATAGCCAACTGCCGCTGACTCTGTGGAAGAGGTTGCAGAGGTCGGTAAGGGGGACGGAGCGAAGAGAAGATCTCCCCTCTGCCAGATCCATTTCGTTGGAATGCGTTTGAGGGCCGTGACATGAGCAAATAAACGCTTCATATTTGTAGGTTATTTATGAGGGTCCTTTGCAGGACGCAGCTGCCAACCGCCAAGCTACCCGAGAGCAGAGCACGAGACAGAGAGAGTGAGAGGCAGAGACAGCTATAGAGACCATAGAGAATACAAAAAAGTTATCACTGCCACAATTTTTTTTGCCGGTATTATTCTTGTTACATTGTCGACCTCCCCAATCCCGGGATGGTACACACCATGTTCCCCTTTATTGACAAGTTCCTGTTAAGCTCCAGAATTGTCTGTGAAACAAACAAAAACCTTAAAAATTGAATGCTAAAAATTTGCAAGGGATTTTTCTTTCAATATCCAGATGGGATGGAAATACAGTAGGTCTTGTGGCTAGTGATGAAAGCTGTGTGAAACACGGCATACACGAGAAGATGGGATACGAGTAGAGCCTGCAGAAAGAACTAGACTACATAGGAATGATGGAAATAAGCAGGGGGAACACACACAGCTGTGATTGAACTAACATTTACATTGTAAGAAAATGCAGTTCCCTTTTATCCCATTCTAATCATAATTCCTAACTCCTTTTCTCCCCACTTCCTTCATAAAAGACCTTCAGTACTTATTTTAATTGCAATCCTTTTTTTTCCTCCATGACGTAACCAACAAAAATGTATCCTTATCTGTGTGAAAGCTGTTAGAAATAATCATTTAAATTAATAATTTTGCACGAATGCCACCAAAGTATCATAAAGGGACTGAAAGTTTCCACCCAAACCGTGCACAGGAGGCCACAACCTAAAAAAGGAGTTCCATGCATGTCGCCAGCCCCGGAACCACCCCGTCCATCCCCTTGAGGGTAACGGCTGTCTGTGGCTTTGCCTTTTACCAACCTCATTTCCCTTTTTCTTTCTCCGCCGGCTCTTTCTGGTGCATATTTAGTTAAATCATTTCACATAATTAGGGATCATTTAATAATGGGGTGACATTAATTGAAAAGACACACACACACAGACACCCTGGCAGCCCTGCCATAGGCGCACACCCACCACAACTGCCTCACACTCCAATCTCTTTCCCATTCCCTTGGCTTCCGTTTCATTTTATGACCACCCACCGACCATGTCCACTTGACTGACTTTACGAGCCGACAGAGCACGTTCATACATTCCACGTTCTCCCCCAGTTTCATCTCCGAAAGGGGCGTGACTGCCAGGATGGGCGTTTTGTTTTTGGAGCGACCACTCGGTCTGCTTTTATTGGCCTCTCGACATTGACGCCGTCGTCGTCGCTTTGGCTAATTGATTTTAATGAAGGCTCCGAGAGCCCTACCCTGCATCAACCATCACAGAAAAAAGTTTCGGTCCCCATGCTGGCCTGACTTATAAATTGCTGCGGTCAATTTGGGTTTGTTAATTGTGCAAACGTGTGCATAGGGATTTTTCTTCTGTTCTTTTACATTTAGGATATATATTTAGTGCCCATATTGTAAATAGAGAGCAATTATTATTTGGTTATTCTGCGACAGGACATAAATATAAAATACAAAAATACAATAATTATCTTGAGTAAACTTGTATTATTTAAAATTATAGCCAAATATCGTTACAACTTTAGTAGTTTCAGTAATTCTATTTGTTTGGTGGAAATAGCTGCTCAAAACCATGCTTAAATCCTTACTGTCAAATTACCAGCTGTCGCTGTTGTAAACAATTAATAAATGTCAAAAAACTTTTCTGCCTCAACCTCGACATCCTTTAGCTTCCACCCGAACTTGGTCCTCTCGCCCATATTTTGTGGCGACTTTATTTTATAATGCATAATTAACATTTGAGGGACAATAAAGGGAAAAGCTTGTAAGCAAAATGCTCAAATGTTTGAGTTTCTAAGATCTGAAAAGTTTCTTGAGAGCTGTCATAAATATTCAGTTTGAAAGTAATAATTGTTTTCTTGTGTGAGAACGGATAGAGTGGGAATGAAATAACTAAGAAACAAATTCGAACTCTCTCATTTCCAGTGTCCGCCAATCTATCGCAGTCGCATCAGCACCATCAATCGAACGACAAGGATGGCAAGAAGAAACACACCCGCCCAACATTCAGTGGTCAGCAGATCTTTGCCCTGGAAAAAACATTCGAGCAAACGAAATATCTGGCTGGACCAGAGCGTGCCAAGCTCGCGTATGCCTTAGGAATGTCCGAATCGCAGGTTAAGGTAAGCACAACCGACGCTCAAAGCTCAAACTCCCTGACACGAACTGGGACCGAAACAGAAACCCTTGCTGTATGCAAATTAAAAACCCATAAAAATGGCGGACCAAATAAAGGCCAAAAAAGGTAGAAAAAAGTGAAGACAAACTCACATTAATCGCCCTGTTTTCTCTGACAAATTTGCATTTTTATTGAAAGCTAACTCTCGTGGATTTTTTGGCCTCGCGCCGAACACACAAAATGGCGCCCAGACCCTGTCGTCTGTTCCCCAAGGACTTAGTGCATCACCCCATAATACACCATTTTAAAGTTTCCTTTTTCCCCCCAACATCCCAAAAAAAGGGAAGAAATTGTTATCAACAAATAAATCCTTTGTGTCGTCAAATTTGTTGTCGTCAACTTTTGCTGTAATCCGCACCCTTCGAAACGCACGTGTCATTGTCTATGGTCCGTGGTTTTGCCACCCGATTCGCGTCTGCCGGGGCGCATCTGTATCTACATTTTGGGTCTCCCCTCTTTAGGATTGTAATTTTGAATTAGTTGTAAGCCGGCGCAGGTTAATTGGTTTGCGGTGGCGCTTAAGTCGGGGAGCGGGAGAGAACGAGTTTGTGTTGGACAAGGAGGAACATTTCAAAGTCTTGATATGGTTGCATTCAATTAATGAAGGAGTGTTTGATAAGTCCCTCGGAGAGTAATGCTAAAATATTTAGATGAAAGTATTAATGAAAATATTTGGAATATCAATAAAAAAACAAATTAAAATTGAATTTCCTTGTCGTTCACTACCTGAGGAAGGAGTCTCTTGCATTGCAGTTTCATCAGATTTCCTCATTAGAATGACATGATTGCCTCGTCTGTGCGACAGTTGCAACATCCCCTTCTCGCACCACGCTTACACACAACAGTGCCAAAATCAGTTGAGAGTGGAAAAGAAATCACGTTTATGATGAGGGAAAATGATTAATTGCCAAAGAATGAGGCACAGGACAAAAACATAGTGGAAGAAAGAGTGGTAAAGGAGGAAGCGAGATAGAGATGGATAGATGAACATTCAGGATTGATGGCTGGAGCTGCAGCTAAATATGCGTCATTTTGTGCTAAGACTAAACAGATATCAGACAGAGAAGGATATGGAAAGTGGGAAAGTGGGAAAGTGAGAAAGTGAGAAAGAGAACGCACTGATGACGAGTACAAATGGACAGAGAGATGAATCGAAACTGCAGGATTGGGTTGAGTCTGAACCCCATCTGCTCTGGGCGCAGTCCTCAGTCTCTGGTCTCGTCTCGTCTCGTCTCTCTGATAGACATGCCAAATGACTGCATGACTTTTGGGTGAGTGTAAATTAAATTCTGGGATGGCACAGAGTACAGATGAGACAGAGAGAGGGTCAGGCCAACGACGAGGATGCCAGCTTCATACATATTCAATTAGTATGCGTGCATGTGTGCCTCTGAGGGAGCCTGTGTACCGTGTGACAGAGCCAGATGAAAAACAGCCATGACGATGATAGTATGCAAATTGACAAGCAAAAAGGCAGAGCTGGACAACAGACAACAGCCGCCCACAGGCAGGCCCCCAGCCAAATTATGACAGACACACTCACGAACCGCACCCCAAATGCAAAGCAGGCAGGATACCGTGCATTTGTATCTGTGCCGTATGTGTGTAGGCTCTTGGCCAAATGATCTTGACAAGAATAATTGCGCTGTTATCATAATTAAAACCGTTTTTGGACACGCACACACCCAGGGACTCACAGTCCTTTGGTCCTTCGTTTTAGCAATCATTTAATGCAAATGGTCGGCATTTTGTACGCTCTGATGAGAAGGAGACACCCGCCTCGGCCCGCACTTCTCTCCCCGGTTGAGTTATAGCGTCTGTGGCCATTATTAATGACTTCCATGTGTGGGAAGAGATTCCAGATTCCCTGGCATAGTTAGCTCCATTCCCTGCAATAAAATTATTGCATGTTTTGTTGTTATAGCTTTTTCGTGATTTTTACCCAGACCCCTCCGTTGTCGTTTGCATAAATGTAATGGCATTATGGATCCTCTGATTGTATAGTCCATGTATGTAAACACTCTGGGTTGGATTGTTTTACCAATGTTCGGTGGATAATTTGAATGGGAACAGGGACGAAGCTGAAGCAGAAGTGCTCTGTTTTGCTTGCAGAGAATTGAATCATCATCTAATTGGATAAAGCCTTTTAGGGGGGGTTGTGGTTATGAATGAATGTTTAGAAAGTTAAGAGATTCGTTGTAAATATACTAATCTGAGCTTGTAACTAAGTCCGTTTGGTAAATTACTAGAAGGTGCTGCATTGAGGAAGCTTTAAATCAAATCTGCTCCTCCAAAGAGCTCAGCTTGTGTAGTGGGGGAGGGGTTTCCAAGGGTTTTCTAATTCGATTATTTTGCAATGTATTTCAATCTGTTCAGAATATTTACGGAGACGCAGACACCTTTTAACATTTTGAAGCAATTATCAATTCTCGACTATCATAAAATATCTTTGGCAAAGTGCTATTTATAATGGATGGAAAGAAGATTTTTTTATTGTTAAAATGTCTTTTTATGAGCTGTCGGTGGTGAAGAGACAAGAACGCATAATTAGCACCAGAATAATGAAAGCTTATGGACCAAATCCAATTCCAGAAGACAGTGAGAAGTGACAGTTTGGCAACGACAAAGAACGATATCTGACGAAACCTGACGGTTCAGCAAGCTGACATAAAACCTTATGACAGAAGAGAAATGAAATAGTGTCTAATTGATTTTTTTTCGGGATGAGAAGGAATGCCATTGTGTCTGGCTAATGGATATGATTGTGTGTTAATGAATGGGTCGGGCCAGACATTTATCTACATATTCATTTTGCTTTTCTAGCATTCTCGTATAACAGACACTTACGAAGTGGACTTATAGGTTCGCCATCATTGCCCAGCAATTAGTCAAATAACCAAAAAAAGGAAAAACCAAATGCATTTTTATGGTCTTAACTCTGGGATAGCTTCAAGTTTATGGCTACCAAATACAAAATGAAATAAATCACAAACTCACATAAATACGGGGAGAGCCCGTGCCCGAGCGCATATAAAGAGCGCGGGCGAGTGTACGCGGGTTTACGAATTCGAGAATTTACGAGCCAGAACTACAAAAAAACAACAAAATTCTGTGGCCCAATATGAGAAAAAAGCAAAGAGCGTGGCCACATCCACAGCCAACTTAGCAGCAGATCTGAGAGGTACATATAAGAGGAATGGGAGTAAAATTAGGGGTCGATGTTACCAAAAAGGCACTCGTATTGGGAGTCGGAGAGAAGCCATGCTGTAAATTTTCATGACTTTTAGGTATGCCTCTACTACGACCTGTCACCCCACACCCTTCATCTCGTCTTGCACACAGGACGCGTAAACAAATAAATTTCCAATTTGGCCAAAGAGTCATATATTTCGCTTTGAGGGATCGAACATCGGGAAAGAGGTTTGTTTTTGACATCCCTTCGATTCCTACGAAATTTACATAACACTTTTTATCCTTATCTGGGGCCCACCTGACAGACAGCTGGACGGGATGAGACGGCACCTCCCGCTGTGGTGGCAAAATGGAATATGTTTTATAACATTTTCCTTTTTGTTTTGTTCTTTTCGGTGTGCTGTGCTGTGCTGTGATGTTATGCTGCAATAAATAAATCCGAATACGTATTCGAAATCGAAATCGAAGCGTAACGTGACCACGTCAAATTGATTGCCACAACATTTGATTGACTTTGACATGTTGACTGTCATAAATCCTGCTTCCCTTGACCACCATCTTTTCGCCAGTACCAGTACCTGTCCACGCGGCATCTAAGTTATCTTCTGCTGTTCTCCGTTTGCTAGAAAAGTGTGTAAAGCAATCTTTAAAAGAGGAATAAATGCACACATAAATTAAAGCAGAACCAATTCAATTTCAATTGAAATAAATTTCATTTCGTTTATCAGCGGAAATCTAATACATATTCAGTACTTGCATACATAAGTATAACCAAATGTTGTTCCAGAAGCTCGGAGTACTCACAAAATTATAGCCTGAATTGCTCTTTTACATGAATATTCCACAAAACCCTGCAATCTGTTGTCATTTCCAACAGTCTCAACTATGCTTTAGTGGGTGCTATATGACGCATACACATTTCGTTATGATGTCTACAAAAAGGGAAAAGGGAAGGAGATGGAGATGGAGATGGAGGCAGCAGGATGTTCCTGCTACTTGCCCCAAGCTCGTTTTTCCTTTTTACCCATGGCTCAGAGGCAAATCCCGTAACAACATGGACACAGATGTTACCAAAAAATAATGACCATGAAAAGCAGCCTTAATGATGCCAACTAATGTTGCTGTTGTTGGTGTTGCTTTTGTTGTTGTTGGATGTCTGTTGTTTTTTCGAGGGCCAAGACAGAAAGTTCGAGACTGACTCTGCCCCTTCCCTACCTTCTTTGGCACAGTGTCAGCGTCGTGTTGGTGTGCCTGCTGCCTCTGCGGCATGTAACACACGAGAAATATTAATTGTATTTTTATTTCGCATAATGTTACATATAATAATTACACAAATGCGCAAATTAAGTTGTAAATTATGCTGTATCTGGTTTAATTGCACCTCTGGTCTGGATGTTGTTCCTTGCCATGATTTGGCTACGGTTATGGTTGTAACAGTTATAACGGTTTGGGATAGGGGGAAATATAATTTCATTGATATTTTGTATACTGTGTTCTGGTATGAGTGTGAACATCATATCTATATGAACCGAATATGATTCAACTCTGCCTGCGAATTGCCCGCTTGTACTTCCGAAAGCTGACTGAAATCTGATGTACAACCAACCTCTTACATTAAGTGCCCACTTAGAAGCTTTGTTAATGATTGTAGCTGCACGAAGCTACCAAAAATCTGCTCCATCATCAAACAAATGTAGAAATTATTCCGATTCCGAAGCAGAATACGCCTCCACCCCCACCGCCACCGCCACCGCAGCGGCAGCAAAGGAGGCAAGTTACAAAACGTGCCTGGATGGGACTCGGCACTGGAGGGGTGGTGATTCCCTGTTTAAAACAGGCTGTGAGAGCGGTTGGGCGTCAGTGGGGGAGATGGCACAACATATGTTGCCACAGGGCGAGGCAAACGAGGCTGGCAAAATGAAGCGCAACCAAAGACGTTAGTCATGGTTTTGTGCATAGTTTTTGCGGCCGCTGCTGTTGCTACTGCTGCTGCTGCTGCTACTGTTGGGCAGCATTTGCCATTTGGCTGTCCAGGGCTTAATATTGTCTTAATTGAGGGTTAACCGGCGTTGATGATGCGACTTATGGGCTGTTGAGGCAGCCCTCGCAGGACTTAATGACTTTGACAATGTGACTCGCCTAATTACACATGCCGCAAGCGTTTGATTTAAACCTGGAATTTTAATAGCACTTATAAAGTTTTACTTACATATATTATTTCGCTTATTTTTTCAACTGCAGGTTTGGTTCCAGAACCGTCGCACCAAATGGCGCAAGCGGCATGCGGCGGAAATGGCCACGGCCAAGAGGAAACAGGACGATTTGGGTGGCGATAACGATGGCGACTGCAGCGAGACCATGGACAGCGACAACGAGAGCCTCGACATGGGGGAGACCCCGGCCCAGAGCAAGAGATGTCGCAGCAACAGCTCCTCCCAGCAGCAGCAGCAGGATAATTATCGTCATTAAAACGAATTTACCCCCGGCAATGGAATGAAATTAAATGGAATGAAATATACAATACTTAAAATAATTTTCAAATGCCAGCTAATTAGCTAACAACCAAGCAAAAGGCAGCCACGCAGCCACGAAAGCAGCAGCAAATAGCGAACAAATTTCAACAAAGTTTTGTCTTAATTTTAAGGTTTTGCCACTTTACCGTCTTCTGAAGACTTATGCGAACATAATTTTCTCATTTTCCCTCACTATGTCTCACTAGTTTTCCCACTCTGTTTATTATGTGTGTAAATATATATATTAATTTTATAAATAATACTGAAAAAGAAACTTAATTAACTTCTCTTTTTGATAAGAATTTAACAAGAAGAGAACAACTCAAAAAACTTTAAATGAATTTATTACATATTGTATGTTTAGTTTATAATCCCTAAATTTAATGTAATCACGTGCGTTGGAACAGACTTTAGTTCTTAAATATTAAATCTATTTATGTGTGTACACATATAAACTATTAACGATTAATTATGCTAACTGAGATTGCGTGAACAATATTCATAATATTGGCGATGACACTGAGGATGCGGATGATGATTAACTATTCAAGTAAATTATGTGTAAAATGTATTTAAATTAAATTGTAATTTTAATTATTTCAAATTGATAAAGAATAAAACAAAAAGAGAAATTATGAAAACCATTTGGAAATTCTGTGATGCAATAACTAACAACGAATGGTTACAATTATCAATCGATATATTAGCAATCAGGATGAAATCGAAATAGTGACTTTTATCACTATGTTCATTATTCAACCTTTGTCTCTAGCTCTTCTGTTCTGCATCTCAAAACACCAAGCTTATGTACGTCTAGAGTCTACACTTAAAAACAGATATACAAATGTACTATACATGAAAGATAGTAATGGCTTAGCCAACAATCCGATCAGCCTGCACCCACAAGTGCATGAAGCAAGAAGGTTTGCCGGGGCCCAACAAACAATATAACAATTATAGACCGGAAATCTGCTTAGGACACTCTCAGTGCAGTCAGTCAGGCAACAATCCGTCAAGCGGACAGAGTCAAAAGGATTAACCTGAAACTATTTCTGGCCGTCAGAGGGAAAACAAAAGCAGAAACGGAACAAACGATAGAATAAACGAAAGGAAAAGAAGAGGAGATGGAAAAACGTCACCGAAGAATGAGAATCCGTGAATGGAAGCAAACTAAAACCTTAAGATTGATTAACTGTCAATCAAACGAGAATATGAGTAGAAAAAATTGGACATGCTATGAATGGAATCGAAGCAGGTTGCAGCAGGCCGTAAATTATGAATGCCCGAAAAGCTGGATAGAAGGGGGCAAAAGATTAAGCGTAATGCAACAAGTTCAACTTCATGTGAATTTGAGGGATTTGAAGATGACAGAGTGAAGTCACTCACGTCTAAGAAAGTGTAGACCAAAGCTTTTCGTGACTCACGAAACGACTGACGTAGTTTGAAGATCAATTTTTAATTTTAAAGATCTGTAACACTCCGTTGAATATATTGAAGATCTTCCCTGTCACTGAATCTCACGCTCCCAGCACAAATTACAGACTAGCTTCGAGTACTCCGCGATTCATTGAACCGGAGCGGAGCTGGACTAATGACCGTGAGTCTGTTGCAACTACTGGACTACCATTGTTGACTCGTATCAATGGAGCACCCACATTAATCATTCTTTAACAGCGAATGCAATGGCAAACAATCGAGTTACTTTGGGGGATCCATCCATTCAAAATACCATTAGCATACCGACGATAATTACATAGAGGAACCATTAGCATCAGCTCCGCCAGCAGTAAGCAGCCAACAGCAAACAGCAGCCGTATTACGTGATAAAGGAGACTCGAGATAAAACACCAGTGCTAGATACGCTTCTTCTTAGGATTCCGCAAACTCATTGAACACATTGAACTGGGCACGTTTTCAGCAGGATTGAGATGAATCCAATGAACTTCCGCACAGTTCCGGAGATATTCGGCCTTTTCATCATTGTTTTAGTACGCGCCCAGAGTCAACTTCCAGCAATTGACGGCTGAGTGTGAATTGCCTTTGAATTTGCCATTTTAAATGGGACCAGGGGTTTCGCCAGCTGCGCAGGCGTCCAAGGTGGCTTGGACGTGCTCGGATCGGCTTTCTATCGTCATCTCTCTCACTCTTTCTCTCTGCATCTCTATCTCTGTCGGATCGGTTTCAGGTAAATCCCGCTTAAGTCGCTTATTGACTCGGAGGCTAAAAGAATTTCGTCAAAAAGAAAGCAAACACAATGAACTGTTCCTGTTTGTATTTTCTGTGTTGGGTTCGAACGTGTCCCTGGTGTCTAATTTGACTTAGGACCTAAGGTCTGCTAATCCGCTTGCTGAAATATTGCAGAACTGACTTCGTTTAAGGCTCGCCAATTCTGTTTGCTTGCATTCTTCTCTGGCGTGTCAAAAATAATTTGATTAATTGCTATATTGTGTGAAGAAGCCAATAGAAGTCGCTCCACTCCTCATTGCACAAGATTAAAGATCTTTGAAATAACATACATGGATTTCAGGTATTCTCATTTGGAGTTAATCAGTTTAGTTCATCTAGATCTAGATCTAGATCTAGACCTATGGTTTCTTTATGATGTTCATCCACGATTTTAAGCGGTTGAAACTTGTGCAAACAAACTGAAGGAAAATTTTGTACAGAAGTGACTCCCAGCAAAAGTGGAACCTTTGTCTTTAATGAAGACTGCTCTAAAATCGACAAGATCCCCTAAAAACGCACTATGAACTGGGAAATTTACGAGTACATGTTGAACCAAATCCGTGGCTGATCGAAATGTCGCCCATAAATAGCACGATTCTCCTACTACTTCGACAAAACCAGGCCGTGGGCCTCTGTCCAAATATGTACTCCATAACAGTCGAGAGCAGTTTAGCCTGACAATGAGAGGCCAGAGTTTGGAGTTGGCCATCAAATTGGCTGATGCTGCTGCTGCTGCGCCTCTGCCCCTCTTTACCCTTCCGGATGACACCTCATGAACGTCCGTTCAGTGGAGAGAACTGCCAACCAAACATAGACACAGTTGGTATGGCGTTCAAGGAGGCTACTAAATTGTCCCTCGACACAAATTCGAAATCGATAAATGATAAAAATCAACAGAAACTTCATGGATGCTCCGTTTCCCTCCCTCCCTCCGTCGCTCTCTCACTCTCCCTCTGTCTCCATCTGTTTCTATCTAGCGCGCTATCTTCCTCTCATTGCTTTCCTCTCGCTTGCACACTCACACAAATGATGGCGGCGCTTCATGAAGCTTTTATTGTCTGTCTATTTCTAAGCTTTGTACATGGACTCCAGGACTCCCGAACTCGCACACACACATAAACACACTAAGGGACGGACAGAAGGACACATTGCCATCCCGCTCATTGGATTACCCTCGTCCTCTCGCTCGCACTCACACTTACACTGCAAGTGTTGTGCAGCAAATTTTCGAAAGTTTACCAAATTGTTTTCGTAGCTGGGTGGATTCCGATTCTGATATACGAGTGCGGGCCTGTCGTGTGTGGAGTTTGCTGTCGCCTCGCCTGTCCTTTTTTTGGGGACGTCTCTCTATCTCTAGGACTTTCCCTGTGTGGCATAGATGTGTAATATACGATGTCGGTTCGGGTGTGTGTTTGTTCCTTTGGTAGAGCTCGTGTGCAGACATCGACATTCATTATGCCATGTTTTTCGCTTTGTTTTTGGCCTCTCCTTGTGTTTTGGCTGTTCTTGGGCCCTCACATTGAATTGAAATATGGCTTATGTTTATAGCAAAACAATGTGAGGGTATGCGTTTTTAATGATCATTGTAGGGGCAATCCATTTATATAAAAATAAATAGCAAAGATGCGGAAGATGAAGGGAGGCTATGGTTGCTTTAAGAAGTTATATGTACGTGAGGTAAATTAAAGTAAAGGGTAACTGTGTGTTACACATACAAACGTGGATATATAGCAAATACAAATATTGAGTACATTGTTTGTACATCTTATACATTTTCATTGCAAAATGTAGCTAATCATAATACGTAATCAAAGAATTGTAAAAATAAAATTAGACCGTATTCATTTTCCCTGCACTCTTATGTACATATACTTATTTGTCTAATCTCACATTTTTCTTTCTCTAAACCTTCTCCCCGAAAAGGAAAACTGTAACTTTTTTAATTAAAACCTGTAACCCTATTCAAGGCATGTTAATGAGCTGAATCCGAGACTGGAACGATATAGAAGCATCCAATCGAATAAACGCCAAACACGTCTTTGCCTCGAAGCGCAAAATAAAGTAAGCCCCGAGAAGGTCAAAATATAATCGAGCTGGGGCCGGATGGGAATGAGCTCAGCTTTACTCGACGATACTCTCAACTTCGCTCGCAACAAAGCCGAAGAGCGAGGCCACGCCCACAAATGCGCTAGAGCAGCGCATGCGCAAGATGGCCAGAAACCTGAAAGAGAACCTGAAAGAGTCACGCAAAGAAAGAGAGCGCGTATGCGCTGAGAGAGAGAAGTGGAATGGGGAGCGGATGTGTTTAACATCGACATGAAAATGAGCATGAAACGTGCGTCAAGCGATGGAGTCCATTTTGAGTTTATTGTTTGATGATTTGAACATTTTATACATATCTACACAAACATATACATACATATTTATGTACATAAGTATGTACATACATACACATATATAAATTTTCATGCAAGTGTGTGTAGTGGTAGTTGTATACATGTATGTATGTATGTATATATTTTTTAGTAATTGGTGGTACTTTGGCTTAAGCTTTGCTCTATCTCCTACTCTTCTCCCACACAAAAGTCTATAAAAATAAGTTATTTTAGTCGCCATCATTGCACACTCTTTCTCCCTCAAAAGCTCTCTTTCTGTTTCAACTATTTATTCTTATTTGCCTTGTTCTCTCTCTTCTTTGGCACTGGAACCCAATTTATTGCTCTTTGATTGACATTTTGGGTAGCGTCAAAAGCCAATTAATTTGCCATATAATGCATGCGTTACGGTTTCTCATCAATTTCTATTGTTTAAACGTTTGTCACCTTCACGGCTAGCAGTTTATTAATTGTCCATTTTTATGCGGGCCTAATCAGTAGATAATTGGGTTCAAATATTCCGACGTCTTCTTTCTGGCCTATTGTATGGCATGGCCTCGTAGCAGATCTAATGGGGTGGCGAGAGACTTTCTACCTACAGCACTTTGCTTTGATAAGTGATCGGAAAAGGGATCAACATATAAACTAGTTTCTGATTATCTGATGCTTAAGTATTGAACACAAATTTGTATTTTGTAATACTTGAGAATATATATATTCTTGATCAGCATCAATAGCGGAGTCGTTATAGCCATGTCAGTCTGTCCATCTGTCTGTCCGTCCGTCTGCTCGTCATTCTTGTTGAGCGCCTGGATCTCAGAGACTACAAAAGCTAGAGCCATCAAATTTTGCATCCAGATGGTTGTATGCTCACATTGTTTGAAGCCTCTTGAAAGAGCGAAAACCTGCTGTATCCACAATTTTAAAAATATAAGAAATCTAGAAATGCCATTCTGTAGGAAATGACCATTTCTATCAGATCGCCGAACTGGGATCAGATTAAATCATTATTATAGTTAGAATGAAGAAAGTAATTGGCAGTGGCTACCCCCACCCCGTCCAGCAATTATTTTTGTTTTTTTGCACATTCTCTCGTTCCACTTCTCGTTCTTCTTCGTGCGGCTTCGCAGTGTGCGGATCTTGGGAGTGGGGCGAGCTACAGGAACGTGAAAAGTTATGTAGATGTAGATGAAATATGTAGAAAAATAGTAAAATGTAAAATTTTAAAAAACCACTAAGGTTCAGATGTACTACAAAGTACCTGGTATAAAAGTTGTGACGCGTAAGAAGCTTCTCACACGTCCCTTCTCTTTTTTTATAAACTTAATAACTGAGCCAATGGGTAAACGGTATTTATTCCTAAAATACCGTTTACATCATCTGATCAACTATTTGATTTTAAAAGGTTATAATTACCCTTGAAGCAAAGTTACCCTGAATATGAAAAAATCGCAAGGTGATTCTTTTAAAATGCCTGTCATAGACTGGCGCGATGACTTGGTTTTACTAGAAAACCAAGTAACTCGATACTAAAGCAACTGATGTGATATAAGGAATAATTTCAATAAGGAACCACCGCCAACGGGAATATTCCTTTAGGCCACTCCACGTAACACACCACCTTTAACTTTACATACATACTATATACCTACATATATTCATATATTCATATATCTTTATATCCACATCTCAACTTAGAAATAGTTATTTAACACATTCATTATTTAATTTTTTCCCCTTGCAAAGCCATAAACTAGTTATCCAACTAAGGGACCTACGGTACAAATTAAAAACGATAGACAGTGAATAGATGCAATTCACACTACTCTAGATAATCTTCGATTTTCATTATAGCCATTTAGTAATTTATGGCCTTTTAATTTAATAGGTTGGGCTGCTGTGATGGCATGAGTGTCCTTTATCCAGTATTTCAATGACGTTCGGGATGGAGATGGGGATCAGACAACCCGTCGTATATTTGCTTCTTGCTGCTGCTGCAATTTCCAGTTCATAATCTATCACATACATACATATGTATGCACGAGGGTTGCAAAAAGGTCCAACATCGAATCGGGGATACAAAAATAAAGCAGAGCATCGAAATAAAACAGAAAAGAATAATGGAATACATTTACCCAGCAAATACATTTTTTTCTGGGGGCTTATGTGGAAAGTTTTTAATCTATAAATATCTATAAAATCAATTTTGTGTTCACGCGACAGTTTCGACCTTAAATGCCATTCTAGGCTGGGATTAATTGCAGATGGTATGATTTTTTTCGTTAGAACAGCGTAAAAATTTGGCAGAAAAATTTTTTTCCAGACGATTTGATTTTCTCGCTCACTGGATGATATGATGAATGAATATAACAATAGATCTTAATAAGCAGATTGCGAAATGGTGGAAATCAATGTCGTTTAAGCTTTTGCAATACCAAATTCTTTTATGATTCTAATAAGGATCTAAAACTATCTTTATGCCAGCTGACAGTTTCTATACCCTGATTACACTACTCGACAAAATCCAACTTTTTTTCCGCATTGAACCAAACCGACATTTTCTGATAGACTGAGGGCTTTCATTTTTTAATGGTTTTTGTTCTATGGCAGAACTTTTTTTACATTTTTTTTAAAGTTTGGTATTTTTTTGTAACGGTTTTTTAGAGGTAGTGCCTCCTTTTTTCACACAACTCAAGTATCTTACATCTGGTTTTAATAAACTTAGTCATTCTTTAAAGCTAATGAATGCATCTATAAAGTGTACCCAAACACTTTGTAGTTTTAGCTTACCGTTTGAAAAATATAAAGCTTTGAAATGCTAAAAGGTTGACTTTTGTGAGGTATATTTTACGAAATTTCGACTTCAAAAAGTCGCAAAAATAAGTGCCTTTAATTGTCCGTAGAAGCGGATCGAAGCGGCAAAATCGAGTCGAGTAGTGTTATTTGTTAAATCAATATAAATGGAAAACGTAATGGGAAAAACGCTTTACAATAGAAAATTTTCAGCGCTGCCTGGGTCAGTTTTATCACAGATCACACGGAAACCCAATTAAAAAACAACAAACAAGACGATATGTAATTATTCTCACAAAATATATTGCATGCAACATACAGGATATCAGCTCCTTGTACGCGTCCAACGTCCTACCCTAACAAACCCGATTTCGAGGCCTTTCAAAAATACATTTATCACACTTTAAGCGGTTCACTGGTTGTAATACGATGGCCAAGCTGCGCAATTAAAGATACCCCACACAGCAATCAGGAAAAAGAGGAGTAAAGAGAGAATATAGTATTTCTAAAGACTCATTGAGCTGCGAAATTAGCAAGGATAATGGCAGCGGTGACAACACACGATGAACCAGTCTATTCAGAGTAGGGGTCGTGCCAAAAGTCGAATTCAGCTGCGCACGATTGCTTCCGTTTTAAGGAGGGGTTCAGCGTCGTACTCCGAGCACTGTTGAAATCGTCAAATGGACAATCTGGTTCAGGTAAACGCAAAATGGAACACAACACAACCGGAAATCGGATCATTCCGTTTACGTGCGGGGCGACTGTTGCTGTGACAATGCCCTTGGAGCAGCTCGAAGAGAGCATCCGAGTATCGTCCTATTCTATTCGGTTGCATATATTTTCCTTTCATTTCTTTATGTTTTTTGATTGATCACCATCACCCAATTAGTGTAAATGCGATTTTGTATATGAGTATGCAAGGGTACGATATATTCTGAATATGTCGCATTCGCTCGGGGAAAGTGGGAAATATTTTTGCACTGAGAGAAAATATTAGTTTTGCGTTGGTTAAACTAATAAACACAGCAGCGCTAAAGTGAGTGGATTTCCTTGTGAGTTCTAATATACTTATTAACCCTGACGATTGCATTATTAAAACTCACCTCTAAACAAATAAGCTCTAATGTATATAAGTTAAGCCAGATCTAACCCATCGGATATTTTATCACCTTGAACCATGAATTTTATATAACACTCTGGCTGGATTTCGATATACATATATGTAGTTTCTCCCAGTGCATTTCCCTCCCTTTATGGCTACATTATTAGTGCACAAATTACTTTTCAGTGCCGCCACTGTCGTCCCTCATCAAATCGTAGCAAAACACTCTGCTCAAATGTGATATACAAAGGGATCTTGCTAAATTATTTTTTCCCAATTGACTTTCATCAGGACAAAAGTCAAACAGGGGGTAGATCAGCGCCAGCCCTGGCCTTTGTATAGCTCTCGGGAGACCTATCATTACCCGATCATATTTAGGGTAAGCTAAGCACATAATTAGGAGAGGGTTTTTATTTGAGGATCTTGTTTTCATTCCTATAATTGAAACGAGGATACCTTTTTGACTTTGTGTGTAATAGTGGATCTCGAAATGAGCTAGCATGGAGCGATAAACGAGGCTACGCTTCATTCGAATGAATAAAATGGCGACAAGACGCCGGGCCGCTGCATTTGCATTTAAATTGTAATTAATATGGGTTCAAGCTGAGAAAAGAAAACCCCCCAAACATGGAAATGGAAATGAAGTCTCGACGCTAATGTGTAAGCTCTAATTAAATCTAAAACCCAACCCCTAGCTTACATACATATGTATGTGGGCTGAAAGTAATTAGCGAAATCTTCTCTTTTCGACCGTAATCTACAAAAACGAAACCATAAAAATATGCTCTGAGCCAAGGGCTGGAGCAAGTTATTATTATTACGGTAGCCAGGGCACAAAGCACCTAAAAACATTCAACCAAATTAGCTGAAAATGCAAATGTAAAAATGACAACGATTCCACGAGTACCAGTAACATTTTACAACCCTCTTAGGGAGACATACACACACATGAGTGTTTGTGTGAGTATAATCCACACGTACGCACACATGGCAAAACCGGTGTAAGAGACATCTCTCTTCCAACTGCCACTAAAAGCTTTGTCAACTCGCCCCGACTTGGCCACTGCAACTTTTTGGTAATGCTGGGTACACGTCACTCCGAAGCCGAGCCACTGATATATGGCTCTACTTAGATCTGTGCGCCAAAGCAACGTAATTTAGTAGTTGGGTGTGAAAAATATGCTGGCCATTATAAATCAAGTGTATCGGGTTGAAAATTATTTGAAAAGATTGTAATTGATCCTGAAAACGGGAATAAAGAGGTTAGCGATTTGTCGGGAAGCCACTCAAAAAAGATTAAATTTCATCAGCACATAACATTCTGGCCAAAATGTGAAAATATGGAAATAGAAGGACGAGGTATTTAAATTAATTATTGATACCTGTTTTTTGATAGTTGTGTGAAGGTATTTAATTGTCCACTGATTTATTGCACGTGTGTTCTGTGGAATATTACTTTTGTTCAGCACACCACTTCACAAAGGTTCAAGTTACATGTTATTAACCGATTATTATAGAATCATGTGGTGTTCATGCTTTTAGCCCGTTATTGCCCCTTTTCGGAAAATTTTAAATTTTGCAGATGCTTATTAGTTCACTCATGCTGCGCTGCTGGAGGTCTGGAGCAACAACAATCGTGAAACAGACGCAATAAAATGTTGTACTCTAAAAGGTATTGACGAAAACTGACTAACTAAAGGTGAAACCATTACCATTTAAACGAAAATTATCCAATTTATTGCTAAGGTAAACGTGTACTAAGCGAAATGCAATCGCACGTTGCCGCGAATCCAATCAATATACATTTAAACAATCAATCATTCAATCAGTCAATCAAATATATGTATTTTTTAAAGTTCAAAAATGTTTTAAAGGATCTTTTATCATAAATAAACTTTTACATAAATTGTTGTATAACAAATACGACATAAATGGGTTTCAGTTCGTATGGCGGCGAGAGGTAGGCCAAAAAATCGGGCTTTTCACCCATAGTGCTTTGTCCAAACAGCTCTAATTGGGAGAATATACAAAAAAAGTACATCCAGTACAGTATAGTACATTTGCGATAGATATTAGTTAATGTCAATGGCCCAAAATCATTTCAAGAATTGAGAACAGTCAACGGATTTTTGTGTCAAACACACAAATGGAAACAACAACGAGAAGGGACGTGTGAGACGCGTCACAACTTGTATACCCGGTACTCAGTAACACATCTGTACCTTGGTGGTTTTTTTTAAGTTTTACATTTTACATTTTACCTACATCTGTCATATATGTACATCTACATCACTTCTCACACCAACACGCCCTTTAAACTCGTCACCCATCCTCAGCGCCACATACAGAGCGGCAGAGTGTTTGCGAGCGAGAAAGTATGAGAACATCAAGCTAGCATAGCTCCTGGAATGCGGGCTATAACAACGACCTGAGCCGAACTTAATTCGAAGATCTGACAGAAATGATAATTTTCTACCTTTTGTGGTGGCGGGAGGGGTGAAATTTTGAAACAAACTTGATACAGTTATTAAGGTTCTTAAGGCTCTTAAGGTTTCTGAGAATCAGGCGACAACCCAGACGGACAGACAGTGAGACGGACAGACGGACAAAATGATATAGACTCGGCTATTGATGCTGATCAAGAATATACATATATACTTTATGGTGTCGGCAAATTTCCTTCTGTGCGTTACAATTACAATATACCCTATTTACTCTTCAAGTATTGGGAAGAATAATATAAGCTGGTGGTCAAAATGCTGCACCTTTTTCATAACTGTTTAAAAAATTTATTTTATAGTTTCTAAAATATACATAAGTACATGCAAACAACATATACAGTATGATATAAATAAATGACGTAAAAACTCCAATGAGTTCCATGTTCAACCTGCTCAAATCAAATAGCTAATTGGGCTACCTTTCACTCATCATTACCACATTTGAAATAAATTTCAAATTATTTTTCACTTGCCAAGCAAGAAATCTTTTTCAGAAGTCAAACAAAACCCTACCGCAAACTCCAAAACTTTCCTAGAGCCAAAAAAAATATGCCAAGATAACCACATCCATAAATTAGAACATGGAGAGCATCCTTCTTTCTCGCAGTAACTTCGGTGTACGCCCTGCCCAGCTCCTGCCGCAATGTCAACAAATTAAGTAAATCAGTTTATAATTACAATTCGTATTTTGGTCTGGAGGGAGTTTATGAGAGATCGAGGAGACTCAAGCTGAATTGGTTTGGGCTGTTTGTAATCGGATATTTGTGGTAGAACCAAATGAAACTTATTCGGAATTTCCCTTGTTAAAAAGATAAATATACTTATACAAAAAAACGTTTTATAGGTTTGAATGGTTGATTATTTAAACCATATTTACATACTTATGAACATACATTTAAAAAAAAATGATGAATATGTTTTTCTTAGCTTACCAATCGTCTCCTACTTAGTACAATTAATTTTGTGCTACCATAAACCTTTTAATAGGCCTCGCATAAGGCGGAAATATGGCCAGTCGATGTTGAGGACAAATATGGCTCAATATCAACCATTATTTCTCTGGCAATGTTTAACTTTATGATTACGCACATGTGCGGCATGTGATGATGGCCAGAAAGGGATGAATGGAAAATCGCGGCGGACACAAGCAAATTTATAATTCTAATTACGGACAATAAACGCAGACGGGATGAAAACCTTATAAATGGCTTCAGTTCATAATCCATTTACAGCTCCTCGGCCCCCTTGAATAGAAATTAATATTCCGATTTATGTTTTAATAACATTTGCAACAATTTCATCGCCTGGGGTCAACTTTTGTGTTATCACGACAATATCAAGATTGCCTGGCTGCCACATGTGGCCACTCTGTAAGTCCCAGAGCCTGCCAGCCCCCAGCCAAAAGTTGCATAATTAATCTGCTTATGGAGCGGATATAGGCTCACTGTATTGGCTAAGCCCTGCGGCAAGAAGTGTTCCTAAGTAATTGCCTCGTAACGTTCGTTATACTACTCCATATTAGTAAAACAATTTAGTTTTATGTAAGGCCCATGTCCATGACCAACAGCAGTTCCTGGTTGTAAATCATGACTGGAAAGCTAAAAGTTAATTGATTTCGGGAAATTTTTCTGACTTAGATGTACATACTTATGTAAGTCTTTACATGTTTGTATACACATACAATAATGTACATACATACATATGTATATGTACATATAGCATGAAGCGAAAAGCATTTTAATATTTAAATGAACTTAAATTGTCCAATTAAAGTGAGACGCTTCGTACGCGTCTGTTACGTGTTACTAAGTCGGTAGTTATTTATGTACATTTACATATATGTATGAATTTTTGCAAACCTTAGTGTGACACATATGTACATGTACGTATGTACATACATACATACATACATACATACATATGTACGCTTCGAATTTTACATTTTATTTTTGTTTTGGCACAAGCCATGGTGCTGAGCGCTAAGTTCTCATCTGGCTGCCACAACCGAACCGAACAAACGTCAGCGGTTCAAATGCTAGTAATGATAATTGCTAATAATGATAACTGAAATAAGATTGCCAAGTGCCCAGAGAGGAAATTTAATAATTGTCTGCTCAAAAAAAAAAAAAAAAAACTTTGTTCTACATCTGTCATCTACATATGTATGTACATCATTTCTTACACCAACACGCCCGTTGAGCTCTACGTTTCCTTTTGAGCGTTACGCACATTGCTCCGACCACAAATACAATATATGTACCCTATTTACCCTTCGAGTACCGGGTATAAAAATGTAGATACATATTTAGTCATTTTCAATTTTTATGACACGCTCCAGGCTCTAAAACTTCGCTTCAATCAGCGCAAATGTCATAAATCAATTTGGTGGAAAAACCAAAAAACCTCACACGAGGGAAGACAGAAGCTCGGCTCGCATAAGTTATAGAGGAATTTGGCAAGCTAGCCAGCGTCAATAAATAAACAAAGAAAAGGCGTATAAGGTATGGTCAGGCCAGTCTCCAAGGACAAAACTATACGCTATCTGCTAGAAAATCCAACCAATCCACTTGCCTCAAACATTTATTTATGGTGGCTGGGGAAATTTACATTTTGCCTGCCATCGCGTCACAGGCTGGCTGGGCAAATGACCCACGATTTCTCCCTTTTTTTTGAGGGGGAAATGGAGGGATCGGAAGTGTAGTCGAGTGGTTCAGGAAACGTAATCAAACACCGTCTATCGAGGATTCTTTTTGCGCTTCTTCTTCTGGCAGTTTTCATACACATGCGAGTCCCGCTATAGCGACGCGTTTAGCCATTTTGGACCAACATATATCATTGTCTGGCCAGCCAGCAAAGAGAGCTGCATGCCCCTTGCTCCCAAAAAAGAAAACCAAATATCGGGAGCACCCAAAACTGACTCGAGGCGAGTCGAATTCAACCTGCCGCCATTTTCTGATTTATGATGCTATTTAGATTTCACGTGATTCGTTTTCAATGCGCGCTCTCTTTCACTGGCAAAGATAGGAAAAACGAGGAGGAACGTTGTGAGACGCTTCGTGCGCGTCTCAACTTTTATACCCTGTACTAAGTCAGTATATATGTACATATGTATGTATATGGCAAAAGCCGTGGTGCTGAACGTTAAGTTCTCATCTGGCTGCCACAACCGAACCGAACAAACGCCAGCGGTTCAAATGCTTGTAATGATAATTGCTAATAATGATAACTGAAATAAGATTGCCAAGTACCCAGAGAGGAAATCTAATAATAATTGACTGCGAAAAAGACAGATCTTAAATAAAAAGTTGAAAGACGGCTCAAATAAAAAAATAAAAAAAAAACAAATGTATGTACATGACTTGTGATAACACACACTAGTTGACCCCAAGCGATGAACTTTTGCAAATGTCATTAAAACATAAATCTAAATATTAATTTCTTCAAAAAGGTACATACATACATACATATGTATGTAACCTTAGTGTGATTCACATGTATGTATGTAAACTTGTTCTTTTTTCGAATTTTACATTTTTTTTACATACATACATATGTCAGCAAAGTCTTCATCACTTCTCACACCAACACGCCCCTATGGCTCGCCTTCCTCCCCCAGAGCCACACACTGCATGAGGCAGAGGTTGCGAGCGAGAAAGAATCACTACAACAAGCAAGCAAAGTGGTTGGAGTGGGTGGGGGGAAGCCACTGCAAATGATTTTCTTCATTCTGGCTATAATAATGGTTAATTCGAAGCTCTGATAGATATGGCCATCTACTTAACTGCACTTTTAGTTTTCCTCTTCAAAATTGAGTATGTTTGATATTTTCGCTCTTTGTGGGGTCAGAAGGGGGTGTGACGAAATTTAAAAATAGTCTTGTACAGTGTAGGCACACAGAATTCTGGATGCAAAACTTTGTTGCTCTAGCTCGTATGGTCTCTGGGTACTAGGCGATCACCAGGACGGACAGACGAACAGACGGACGAACGGACAGATGCTGATCAAGAATATATTAATATACATATATACTTTAATACTTTACTTTAATATAATATACTTTATAAAGTCGGAAACGTTCCTTCTCCGACCACAAATACAAGGTACTCTTCGAGTACAGGGTATAAAAATTGAGCCCAATAAATCGCGCGGGTACTGAACGAACCCCTTGAAAAAAAATGAAACTAGAAATGAATCTGAATGCTAAAAATTACTACACACAGCTGCGTGTGCATAAATCTAAAATCCTCCATACCACCAAATGCACTTTTTGAAAAATAATCAAAGACCAAAAAAATACGACTAGGTTTAGGAGAATCATATGAGTGTGTATGTATCTACATATGTTCACATCCGCACCGAGCAACCCGTTCAAAATTTAAATCGATGTTATATACAATTTCTGCTTTTGGACTTAGCAACTATTGAAAGCAAATGGAAGCATGTTAAGCGTGAAATTTTCCAGATATCACCGCTTCCCGCTTTCGCTTCCGATTATGAGTTTGGCAATTCGATTTGCATATAATCGTAGCGCATGAATAATTGAGAGAGTCCCTCGATTTGCTGCTTTCGCTGATTGCCATTCCCACCACTCCCCTCATCAAGTTCATCAGACTGCCGATTGACTTTGAGTATTAGCTGTGCGCAGGCTACAAATAGAGGGGGTGGCTTTGTGAAGGTGGGGCGGAATGAATGAGGTGGTGTGGGGTGGTAAGTGGTTAGGGGTGGGGTGGTAAGGGTAGCGGAATGATGGTGAGGCGCCGGCTGTAATTGACATGCAAACGCATTTCTGGCCTCTGATTTAATTTCCATGTTCTTGTTACGCATATGATTACACTACCCGACACGATTTTCCAACAAGGAAAAAACCCAACTTTTTCTGAAATATGTATGTATATGGGTCTCAAAAATGGGATGATGTATGATTTGTATGTACATACATATAGTATACATATACATATGTACATATGTATATTTTTTTCAATTGCAGAACTTTTTTGCCGAAACATTTTGTGGTTTTAGCTTTCTGTCTGCGAATATATAATATCTATAACATAATGAAAATCAAATCATAATAATCATAATATATAAAATAATATAATAATCATAATATATGAATTGAAATTTGCAATAACTATGATTTTTGTGGGATATTTTTTACAACATTTTGACCTTAAAAATTCATAAAAAAAATCGAAAAAAAATGTATTCTATGCCCTATTTCCGTGTATTTTTTTGTGTATAGGTCCTTTAATTTGGCGTCGTTTAAGGTATTGCTCGTTACGGTAAGCTAAAGTAACTAAGTGTTTGGGTCCAATTTTTAGCTGCATCAATAGCTTTTCAGAATGGCAATGTTCTTTAAAACCAAATCAAAGATACTTAAGTTATCTAGAAAATTTAACCGCCACCTCTGAAACAATGTTAACAAAAAATATCTTTTTTTTTAAATCTTCAAAAAAGTTCTCCCATAGAAAAGACACCATAATTCATTAAAAAATGTTAGTGACCCAAACACAAATTTTTGATTTGTCGAGTAGTGTTATCGTTCCGTGAGTGCCCCGCTCATGTAAATCATTTGATTAATTATAGTCCAACAACAGTTATTGCACACTACATTCATAAGCACGCACTTACAGATGTATGAATGTATGCATGTACATACATATATGGGTGTGTGAGTGCGTGTATGTTAATACAAATTAATCAATCTTCGCAATATTGCATCGGAGAGGCGCGAGACTGAGATTGATTGCAGCCGCGAGGCGGTAACATCTTGTATGCTCATTGCCTAAGGTTCTTCAACATACAGACAGACATTTGGAAAGGAATGTAGAACAGGTGAGACGGGAATGGAATCTATGGAATATATATCATTCTTATATAGATAGAGATGTAAACGTCACTCAAGATCAGTCCATATTTTCCGACCCCATAAAGTATATACATATATTCTTGATCAGCATCTATAGCTGAGTCGATTGAGCTATGTCTGTCTGTCCGTCCTGATGAGCGCCTAGTACTCAGAGACCAAAAAAGCTAGAGCCACCAAATTTTGCATCCAGACTTCTGACTTACACAGTTACAAGTGTATTTCAAAAATGAGCCCGCCCACTTCCACCCCCGCAAAAGGGCGAAAACCTCCCAAAGCTACAATTTTGAAGATAAAAGAAAACTAACGCCATTCCGCAGGGAATGACCATATCTATCAGTTCACCGAATTTGGGTCAGATTGGATCATTATTAAGGTCTGGTATTTTTATATAACGGTTTTTTTAGAGGTAGAGCTAATTTTTTCACATAACTTAAGGATCTTAAATCTGGGAGTAATGAAGTTAGCCATTCTATAAAGCTAATGCATATATAAAGTATACCTCTAAAATTCTTTAAAAAAGTTCTGACATAGAAAAAAAAGATTATTATTAAACCATTTGTAAGCCCCATATCTTTCAGAAAAAGTTGGTCTGGATCGAAGCGCCCAAATCATGTCGAGTAGTGTAATTAAACCCAGTGAAACAGCTTTCAAAACAGCTGAGTGGGCGAAGCATTTCTTAATGACAGTTGTCCTAAGCAGCTTTTAGCACATCATTTTAGACCTTCCGATCGCATTAAAACGGCTCGACCCCCAGCAAAAAATAAACAAAGCTGCCGAAAGGGGGGCTAGCCACTGCAAATGAAATTCGTCATGCTGGCTGATCCAATCTGATCTTATTCGGTGATCTGATAGATTCTCTACGGCTGTGAGAGATTTTTGCCCCCTTGTGTAACAGTGTGAGAATTGTAGTGTAATCATGCATAGTGTTTAGCTTAATCGAATTTACCACAACCCTATCGGTACATTATAATAATGCTAAATAAACATATAAGAAATTCCCACGCCAAGATGACACCGGTAAATTGCAATATAAAGCAAAAATAAAGCATTTTGTTGAAGCAAAAAAACTATTGCACTATAACATGCAGAGCCAACAGGGAGCCATAATTGCAGTGGCTTACGTGTAGAAACTAAAACGAAAACTACACTAGCCAAATTCTTTGTATATTTTATTTTTTGGTTTAAGACATTCTTTAATCCTTACCTCTATAAACCAATACTTTTGGATGTGCATTGCGGTTTTGAATAAATTGAGCCATAAGCTTTAATATGAACTTCTGCTGAGAGCACCTAAGTTGAGGGGGTCATGCGTCGTGTAGGGAACGTAAGGATCGACGTATAAGTTCGTTGCTACAAAGCATTGCATAATAAATGACTGGCAGTCATGCCACGGCCCATTAAATAACACGTAAATTATCATAAACAAATTAAAAAAGTTCGTGATGTGTCATTTTGAAGTGGGGGAGATGGAGAAGGACCTGCTTAACCCCAAAAGACATCGCAAGAGGTTAGGTCTTGCTCGAAAGTAATAAGCAAAGCCCCCTGGGTGGTCCAAAGTCCGCCCGCTGGAGATGATGATGACTCAAGGGCCCAGCCCAGCTCAGCTCAGCAGCCCACGAATATCCAATTGGAGCCGTAGCCGTATCTGAGTCTACAGCGTGTTGAGTGGTTGCGCGCTTGAGCGTTGTTGTAGAAACACCCACTGGGCCCTTGCAACCCACTAGGAGAGGGATTTTAAATATAATTTGTTTGCTCTCCATCCTCCGCTCACCTCACACCCACCACCCAAAGGGGTGGCTATCTCAAGTGAATCACAGAAGGGGCGCCGCTGGGAAAGGGAACTAGGCCTTACACTCCCCCAGGGGGGTCCAGTGAAAACAATCAGTCAAAATTGTTGCCAACTTGACTTACTGAAGGTTTCTCGTATAATTTTCATAATTTGATTACATTACAAAAGGAAAACATGAATAAACATAAAAGTAAACCAAACGAAGTTGGGATACCCTATAGAAAAAACCAGGATAAACGAATCGATACGTGATAACGGAGGTAATGTGAAGTAGATGTGAAGAGTATAAAATTAAAATTGTGAAATCTGCCTTCACAGCATCTACAGCATAGCATTGTACCCCATAAAACATACAAGAGAGTAAGCCAAGTTCGCTATAGCCTGTAAAACATTTTTGTTTGTGGCCTGTGGGCGAATTGGCGACACGTGACCAGATCACGTGTCCACACCAACCAGGCGGCGTGTCAACTCGCGTGTAATCACAGCCAACATGTGGCCTTGGGACTGCCCGGCAGTACAGGCCGACATCCGACACCCGATTTCGGAGATCTGATACCATGTACTGGTGCAATGAAATGGCCATTAAGCATTTAATAGTTGGCCTGAAGGCAAGCATGGGCGGAGCAGGAGGATTTGCGGTCTGCCGCGTGCCGACGCCTCATCATTCATGTGGGCCAACGAAGGCGCCTTTCCGCCATTCGTTTAATGTTCATGTAAATTATTCGCCAAAAAATTAGGAAATCTAAGTAGAGAGATAACAATTTTACAGAATTTACAATATCGTGGGATTTAGTCAGCGGCATGATGTTGTTGTGACTGTGAACCATTGGTGAAACCTTTGAAAGAATGACAGGGTTCGGTCTGAGTTGGGGTTGGTACATTATTTTATCGCACTGGCGTTAACTCAACACGTGTTGATATTTTTTTAAATCCTGTGCATATTCGGGGACGGTTTAGAAACATTTTTTATGTCCATGTCATTGGGTAAAAGCTGTGATTTTCGTATAACAGTCAGTGGAAAAATAGTTTCAGCTGCCTTGTTTCTTTTGTTTCACAAAAGTTTGCACTCGAGGACCACGATTTCGACCGCATAACACAGAAATACTTTCAATATGCGCAGAAGAGAAAGGCTAGAACAGAAAAAATATAAGCAAAAAAAATGATATTCTTTTAATTACTTGTTAATATTAACATAACATAACAGGTAAAAACGACACAAAAAATTCAAGGTGTGCAAGGTAAAATACACCAGCGACGTCGATCCTCCAAGTAACTGGACATTCGCACGGTTGCATTTCAGAGTGGATTTTTAATTTTTGTTTTCATTTTGTGTATTTGTAAATGTGTGTAAACAATTACCAGAGCCATGTTTACTGATAACATTGAATAATTTGAAACATAGAACGAGAAGGGACGTGAGAGACGCTTCTTACGCGTCAAAACTTTTATACCCGGTACTCAGTACTACATCTGTACCTTAGCGGTTTTTTGTCAAATTTTACATTTTTTTTCATCTGTCATCTACATCTACAAAACAAAAAAAAACAAATATAAGCTGCGGGACGGGGTGGGTTTGGCCACTGCAAATTCATTTCTTCATTGCGGCTATAATAATGATCCAATCGGATCCCAATTTGGTGATCTGATAGATATGGTCATTCCCTACGGAATGGCGTTTTTAGTTTTCTGTTATCTTCATAATTGTAAATTTGAGAGGTTTTCGCCATTTTGCGGAGGCGGAAGGGGGCGGGTATCATTTTTTAAATACACTGGTTTCAGTGTGAGCATACATTTGGTGGCTCTAGCTCTTATAGTCTCTGAGATCCAGGCGCTCAACAGGACGGACGGACAGACGGACGGACAGACAGACATGGCTCAATCGACTCGGCTATTGATGCTGATCAAGAATATATATACTTTATGGGGTCGGAAACGTTTCCTTCTGTGCGTTACATACAATCGTTATTCGCACAAATACGATATATCCTATTTACTCTTCGAGTACCGGGTATAAAAAGAATTTCTTGCGTGCATTTTGTGTTCTCTTTTCTGAGTCTTTTCGGTACTGCTCGTAAATAGTGATATTTGATTCGACTCGCTAGAAATATCAGAAACGTCTCACCAAAGATATTAAAGAAGACTCGCAAAAGAGATCAAAAACGACTCGTCAGAAATATCAAAAACGTCTCACAAAAGATATCAAAAAAGTCACGCATACGATACTTTTGTGAGCTATCATTAATGATTGAATCACTGCCACAAATTGAATGACACAAGTATCATATTTCGATCATATGCGAGTACAAATGTGAGCGTTTTATCGGGTTAACTCTCACATTTGACACGTATGCGATATTATTTGTATATCATGCATACATATGTATGTATGCAGTAACGTGGAGGATTTAATGAAAACATTACCTTCTCCGAAAAAGTCTTTGTCAGAGCTCCCCTAATGTCATTATTTTCCAATAGGCCTTAAGAGCTCCCAACAGAGAAAGCGAAGAAAATTTAAACTAAAATCAATCGTAAAATAGTAATAAATATTTATACCTCCGATATTTGTGGATGTAACACATGTGAAGATTATAAAAATGAATTTTTATTGGTGACCAAAGAACATCTCGACCCTCTCCCTTTTCACCCTCCTAGTGAAATTTTAAAATCAAAAATGGACGATTATGCAAAAATCTGAAACCTCTTTATGGTTGGGGGCCAGGCCAGTCAGCATGACAGCATAACAGCATGTCGGAACACACGTGATTTCTTCCTGAGTATGACATTTGTTTTATGCCAACCTCTGCAGAGCTCTGGTTGCGGCAGCATAAAAACCGCAAGCAAATCCGCAACAGAAGGTAGCCTAAACATCAACCTGAACTGGGCCTATAACACAACACATGAGTAAGACGGCACAAAACCGAAACGGCTCGGCGATAAAAGTTAAATATGCAAAGATGGAAATCTATAATTTTTTATTAGCCTTGTACCCCTGCAATACCGTTGCGGGGACGGGCCCAGGCGGCGTTGTTGGCCACTTTATGTGGCATTTTTACGCCGCGCTGGCTAATTTGCCCTTTGGCCCAATTTCTTGCGGTTCTTTCCGCATTGCAAGAGACATTTTTGCTCAATTTTTACGATTCGCGATTTGCACGAATTATATGTACTTATACATGGACATTTGTTTTATAGTTTAACAATATGGCGACCCATGTCGGATTATAAAAAATACTTTTCCCATGCTTCTTTTTCAATCGGGGAATAAGAGATTGAGGTGAAGTAATTGAAAGTATGTCCGATGTTATGTAAAAAGGAACTCAAAGAGTAAATAGCTTTCGACCCCATAAAGTATATACTTTTTGATCAGCATCAGTAGCCGAGTCGATACAGCCGAGTCTGATTGTCTGTCCGACTGTTCGTCCGACCGTCTTGTTTGTCGGCTAGTTTTCAGATACTATAAGAACTAGAGCCACCGAATTTCCCGTCCCCTTCCGCCACCCCAAAGGGCAAAAATCTGCTGTATCCACAATTTTGAAGATGGAAGAAACCTAATTTCGTAGGGAATGACCTTATTTATTAGACTACCGAATTGGGATTGGATTGGAATATTATTATGGCCAGAATAAATAAATTAATTTGCAGTGGCTATCCCCAACACGTACAGCAGCTTTTTCAGTGCGCATCACTGGAAGGGTGGCGAGCTAAACGTGCGTGCTGGAGGGTGATGTAGATGTAGATGACATATGTAGAAAAACCGTAAAATGTAAAATTCTAAAAAAAACCATTAAGGTACATTAATATACTGACTGAGTACCGGGTATAAAAGTTGTGACGCGTACGAAGCGGCTTACACGTCCCTCTTCGTTTTCTCTAAAAAAGAAGTTAACAAAAATACTTTTTTTTATTATTTGGTATTTAGTCGCTACACGACGATGAGTCTGCATTGACCAGGTACTACAGTTTATGTTGGCGGAACAAATAAATAAACAAGCTTTGAGGAACAGTACACAGGAGGATCAGCAGCATCTCGAGCAGCCATTCGAGCAATGGCCATATGCTGCACAGTACTTGGAGCAGGAGCTGGGAACGGACAAACTGTATCCAAAACGACAAGCCAACAAGAACATGGTCGACAGAAATTCTGAGGAATCATAGGTGGGATTGTTACAGTAGTTAAGCGGTGTGTGGCCAGATTCCGATTAGGTCCAATAAAATGATATCAGGCACAATTAAATGGTTTATAGAAAAAAAACAGCTATTCACGACCCAACGAAGATATAAAGTTCAGTTCTTATGGCAGATGTAAATCTTAATTCTATATACACAGGATTATTGAAGGCTTGGCTGAGTTTTGAAATTTTGATAAAGTATTGATATTGAGATATAAATCAGAGAGGGCTTTGTGTGGATTGGTGAGTGTTTAATTGTAAAGGGTTTACTATGCATACAATATTCCCGAACCATTTGAAACCCTCATCCTCATGCTCGTCGCACCATCGAAGACCACTTTAGTTAATGGTAAAGCGCATAAATGATATCATAAATAAAAGTCCAAGCTTTGATTTACTTGCGTTGACAACAGAACAACATTAAATTAAGTGCAATATCCAAAAAAACAGAAACAATCGCATTTCATAGAAGGAGGAAACAGCGGACGAGCCAGATGAGAAATAAGGATGGGACGAAGGGAATCCAACGAAGCGTAAACGTGAACCCCATGAGGATGGGTAAGTGGATATTACGCATTAGCCTCGCCTGGCAATGGATGCAACCAGAGCGAAAGCAGGCATACAGTACACAGGAAAGACAACGGGGCACCAAACACACAGGATAATGATACCAGGAATCAATGCCAGCAATCGAGGATGGCCTTAGAAGCTAAATTTGAGCCAGAAATCAAATAGAGCACACTAATGAGTCCTCAAGGCAATTAGAGCTCCAGTTTTGAAAATTGTAAGAAGCTCCATGGCGTCCCGTCCAGAGGAAACCACGTGTGCGTGACTGTCTACCGGGGGTGTGAAGCAGGAGCTCTGCGAAATGGAGCATTGAAATGGCATTCAACGCTGCCCATAAATGTTGGCAATTAAAATCTTATTTTCGCTTATTACATTTTCTGGCTCCCCGCAGATGCACAGGTGTGGGCAATGCCACCCTGCCTCCCGACAATAAACACGTCTAAAATTTGTAGCCCCAAAGAATTTGTCGCCGTGGCCTGGCCTGGCCACCTGTTCCCCAATACCTTACATTTTTTGTTTTCGTTTTTCTTTCCCGTTTCGGGTAATTGAATCATTTTAGCGCCATTTATTTTGTTTCTGATTTTCGAGTGGAGGGGTGCCGGCGTGACATTTGTAAAACAATTTCTATTTGGAAAATGAAAGAAGCAATGGCGTGAGGAGGGGAGGGGAGGTGGAGAAGGCCCATAAATAATAATGCGTTAAATTTATGCGTTGATTAATGTCGAGCAGTCAATCTCCGCCAGCTTTCAGCACGCAGAAGCGCAATGTTCAGGTGTTGCCAGCGGACATGAAAGAATGGTGGAACATTTTAAGTTCATATGAATACTTGATTGGGTTAGCAGAATCATTAAATGTCCAGAATGTTTCTTATACGGTGAAGCTCTGAATGGAATGGATATACAAATAGGGTTCATGATATGGGTAACATACGTTAGTCGAAGACCTTCAAAGATACTGGTTACTCTTGGCATTCATCCATTCCTTTCCCTAATGTTTATATCTCAATATCTATAGATACTGAAAAGCACACTTGTTTTTAATCAATCAATCCATTAATAGTGTATGTAAATATTCTTTCTAATTCTATGGCATAGAATACATTTCAACCTGATTTGTGGTTCCCTTAAGCTCTCGCTAGTACCCCTCGAAAGAAAATCGCCTCGAATTAATTGCATGAGATCCATCCACCTCCCATCTCTAGAATACTCTTAAGCCAACTCACCCTCATGTCAAAATACGTAGGCATTTAGCGAAACGTTTATTTCATTATTACTCTGAGGGGAAGGCCCAAACAGACATAGGAAGAGTCAAATTGAAAAAGTCAAAAAGTGGTTTCCTCTCACAATAAATACACCAAGAGCTCATAGAGGGTGGCAAATAGTGATAGCCACCGGCCCATTTCATCGCAAGGGTGGAAGTGGACGGCGACATCGTTGAACTAAAAACCGGAACGGAAGCAGCAAAAGAACAATAAGAAGTACGCGGAAGCACACCCACCACCAACAGCCACCACAGACAAAAGGCTGCCACTTGTGCCCTCTTCCTCCCCACAACACTTCATCGACGGGCGACCTCAAATCACATGCATAAGGTTTTTAAGTTTTGTGCTTTGTCATAGAAGTGCGTGGAGGACGATCTGCAGATACAGTTGTAAAGATATGGTAACAGGCGCGTAATGTGACAGCGTTGCCAAGCCAGAGAAATTGGTTTGGAGTGGGTTGGCCAAACATAACGTTACACATGTTTGGGCGATGCCAGTCGAATATGCCTGTGTGATTAGAGGTTGGAGGTTTACGAGGGTCGACAGAGAGGATTGGGACTAGGTATGTGCCATGTACCAGAGGAACCATTCTTCCCACCCTCACGAGTGCACATCTCGCTTTTTTGACAGGCAGGCTCGGCTCCCTCCTACCTTCCCCCCTATCAATCCTATACGCTATTTACCACACAAGTATTACGTGAACCATTTCTCTTGACATTGCCGCCTTGTTTACACTAAGTGCCATCCTGCCAAACGGACGGGCAAAACACACAAATATTTAGATATTATTTTACGTAAATAGGAACAAGGAGAAAGACCAAGAACTGACAGTGGAAACGTGAATGAGGCACCAACTAAATGCTGGGTAAATAGTTGCTGGTGTAATTGGATCAAAGCTACGTGGAACATTTATTTACCTGACGATATGATATTTGTACACTGTTGGACAGGCTAGTGTCGAAATTCAATGTTGCCGTCCATTTCAGACCTTGAGGGGAAATTTAATTAAAGAACAGGTGACAATGTCGCAGAGGAGAGAGAACCAGCAGAATCACACACACACACAAGTACACCATAATTTCAGCTATTGAGCATCATAAATCAAGGTTCAAAGTCCAAGTGAAACACAGCAGAATTTGGACTGGGAAGAGGAATATAGCGCGGAGCTGGTGGCGTACGTATCGCTGCTGCAAGTGTCAGCAACATGTGGCAAAGAGAAGAAAAAATTGAAAAAATAACGAATACAAAAAAACGAGTAGGAACGTGTGAGACGCTTCTTACGCGTCACAACTTCTATACCCGGTCCTCAGTTAGTATATCTAAACCTTGTTGTTTTTATACCCGGTACTCGAAGAGTAAATAGGGTATATTGTATATGTGGGGAATAACGGATGTTCATACATTTGTAACGCACGGAAGGAACGTTTCCGACCCCATAAAGTATTTATATTCTTGATCAGCATCAATAGCCGAGTCGTTATAGCCATGCCAGCCTGTCCGTCTGTCTGTCCGTCCGTCTTGTTGAGCGCCTGGATCTCAGAGACTATAAAAGCTAGAGACACCAAATTTTGCATCCAGATGGCTGTATGCTCACACTGCTACAAGTTAACTTCATAATTTCTCCACGCCCTCTTCCAGAGCGCCCAGAGCGAGAATCTGCTGTATCCACAATTTTGAAGATAAAAGAACTAAAAACGCCATTCTGTAGGGAATGAGCATATCTATCAGATCGCCGAATTGGGATCAGATTGGATCATTATAGCCACGGAATGGCGTGTTTAGTTTTCTTTTATCTTGAAAATTGTGCGGGACTAGTTTTTTAAATACACTTGTATCAGTGTGATATCACAAATGTCTGGAGTCATAATTCGGTGGCTCTAGCTCTTATAGTTTATGAGAATTAGCCGACAAGCAATGAGGACAGACGGACGGACGCACAGACAGGCCAGATGGCCAGATGGCCATATTGACTCGGCTTTTGATGCTGATCAAGGATATATTCACTTTTTGGGGTCGGAAACATCCACTTTCGAGCAGAAATACAATATACCCTATTTACTCTTCGAGTACCGGGTACAGCAAGCACATCAAAACGCAGCAATCAAAAAATTTCGCGTTCCCTCCGTTTTTTGACAAGTTTAATTGAAAAAACAATACAAAAAAATTTGCCATAAAAACGCAACTTTTAACCTCCGCAGCTGCTGCCGAAGCTCATAATTAGAAAGTCCTCCAAAGAGGACGAAAGAGAGAGAGCTCAAAATTAATTTATTCTTCTTTTTTTTGTATTCTTTTAATTGAAAATTTCTTCATCTCTGTAGCCACTGCAGATAATTTTAATAACCTGCACCACACACAGGAGGATGTCCAGAAAGGATGCGACGGTAATTGCCGTGACCAAAGCGGATGATAAGCAAATTTGGAAGCGAAACAAACCCCTTCTTGCCACGAATTCACTCTCTTTTCTATCTTTTTATTCACTTTATTTACACCGCACGCTATGCTATAATTTATATCAGCGAAGATATGTACATACATAGGTACCAAATTCTGCAGGGAAGTTGATTAAATTTGATACAGTTCATGTATTCGAAATGAGGTTGAAAAGGGTTGAATTTGTGGTTAAATGTTGAGGACATTTACGTGCAGTTTTCTATGAAAGGGGTGAGTGAAAACAATTTTGCAAAATTTGTCATCGAATAAAATATTCCCTTCTTTCCAATATTTCTTTCTGCCACGTCTCTTCCGTTGAGGAGATAGTCTAGATGATAATACAGTGTTTAATTTCACAAATGTTCAGAGCTAAAACTGTTTTTTCGCAAAAAGGTGTTTGGCAAAAATGTCAAAAGTATTCAAATGTAGTCACAAAATTTTATATTTTTCGAAATTCGGCCAAAAAGAGTTCAAATAATGAGGATCTAAAACACTGTATAGCCATATATTTACATAATTGTATGATTTTACACTACAACAACTCTATATACTGCAATGTAACTCATAGAAAATATTTTGTACGTAGTTACATGTTAATGCAAAACTGCTCGCAAAAGTAACAGGTTGCCTTGTAGGTTCCTTAAACCAAAAATATTCAAAATATATTACAATTTAAATCACAACGGATTTATGGTATGTTCAATTAAGCTGGGGGGAGGTTCATTTAACAAAAGTTTCTGCACAAAGTCTCCTAAGCCGTTTGAACTATGTTTTTAAAAGAAACACGAATATTGATTCACCTGAATGAAAGTATTGCTTTGTTTTCAAATATTGTAAGCCGTTACAGTTTATTTTGGAACTAGTTCTTGCCAAAGTTATCGATACATATTTTAGTTCATATTCTGTGGAACCACTTGAACAGAACTGAGCCGCGCCTAACAGCACAGAAAGTTCATGTTGGCGGATAATTTAATATTTCTCTCCAGAGAAAAATTTTTTCGAAAAATTTCGACGTTTTTCATTGATTAAAAGTTAAAAACGCTTAAAAATTCGGAAAAAGTATTAAAAGTATTTATTTTCGATATAGAATTTCAAAGTTCTTGGAGGAATGGAATGTAACTAGGAAGAATCTTAAATATTAAGATCTTCAAGGCAAATGGCATTGTACGTACTTGATTTCAAACAATAAAATTGAGAGGGAAAATAATCAGCACGGATTTTATTTTAAAATTGTCCTTGCATAGAGGCACTAGGCGAGTGTTTGCCAAACATGCTTCCGGGCATTTTTGTTGTCCTGACATTTTTTTTTGCAGTCTCTGCGCAAAAGCCACACTTTAGGCATACGTATGGCTTTTGAGTAAGGTTGCAAGCCGTAGTGAGTCGTATTTTGTTGCTGCGGAACTTGCCGCAATGACCGCAGTGTCCTGGGCACTGCTGCGCATAGACGAACCCTGGCGCATCTTCGAATTTGATAAATCTTTCGAAGTAAGCGCTGAGCAAGAAGAGTGCAGAGATGAAGAGTTGGCGTTGGTGTTTTTCTTGCTGCCATGTGTGTCTGTGCTGCCCTCCGTCCTCGAGCCTGAAATCCATCAAAATAATTTTTGGTACAATTTGGATGAAATCCATCAAAATAATTTTTGGTTCAAAGTTTGAATTTGAACACTAACTATAAAATAAATATATTAATATTTGATCATAGACAATATATGTTATATGTTTACAGAACATATTTATTTTCAATTAAGAAATAACTGGTCTTTATGGAATAGGAATAAATATAAATTATAGATGAGTACAGGAGAGGAAAGAAAGATAAAGATCTCTCTCTTTACAAAGTTACTAAAGAGTATGTGCTACCGAGGGAGGAGTCGGCTGCCGTTGGCAAAAACCACCTTCCCTTGCCAATACTGCGAGAGGATTCTGCTGTTGTTTAAGTTGACTCCAGGCGGGACATTCACTATGGAAAAGCCTCAAAAGTTAGATTGAGCCAATATTCTACTCGATCTGACAGACTTTTCGTTAATTACCATCTGCGCTGTGAACGCAAAGAATCCACTGTACATTGATAGACTTGGTGCCCGGAACGGGCTTTTGCACGTTGCCCTACTTCCTGGGCAGCAGCGTAATATTTTAGATACAATTTTTGACCTGACCGGCCGTCTCCTAAAAGGACACACACAACGTTGTCTGTGCCTTAATGGTCGCTGCCAATGTGTTTGCAGAAATGCAAGAAGAGCTGCGGGTACCTTGTTGGTATTCCATTAAAAAAGTAGCAGTCTCTTCAGGCTTAGTTTTTATTTTCATATTTATCCATGATATCTCGGCACACCTTCAGCTCTTCCAGAAGAGCTATCATTTGTGAGCGTTCCAAGTTAACAATGTGCGTGGTATCCTTGGGCAGGCCTTCCACCAGTTCTTGAGATATTTTCAGTTCCAGGGTGGCACAATTCGCTGGCGTTTCGACAGACGACGTTACATTACTTACACTTTGCAGCTCGTTAACTGGGAAAGGTGGAGAAGAAAACTTCAATACGGTGCATTTGCAAGGAACTTAATGTAACCAACTTCTAAATGCTTTGCCTATCAGTTTCTGACGGATGCAGCCCGAATGTTTTTGCAGGACACGGCACATGGCCGCAGCATGCTCCTTGGGTAGGCCCAACTGTTGGATCTCCTCGCCAAATATGCTCTCCGTGCAGTTGTAGCGGGCCGCATTTATCAGCATAAAGTGAATGCAGGCTACGGCCGTCTTCCCCTCGTTAGTGAGTGTGGATGTCAATAATTTGATACCCGATTCCTAGACGAGAGAAAGAGAGAGTGAGAACGAGAGCGAGAGTGAGTCTGTAAGTGCAATATATAATATCTAACTAATACCGCAACAATCACCTCAAAAGTTCCACCACATATTCTTGTAGCCACCAGATCGCTTAATTTTTCCAAGTTCTCTATACTCAGATTGGAGAGGGTTGATATGATTTCGGCCAATACCCAATCGGGACAATCCCCTTCGCCGCAGAAACGGAATTTCTTTAAGGAGAAGATAAATTATACCATATTTAGGTGGAAAACTTCTATGGGAATATGGAAATAAGTTGAGTTTTCTAAGGCTAACTCCGTTTCCTCCTCTTCAAGACCTTCCGCCCACGCATGCTTACTCGAACCCAACGCCTACAGCCAAGTAATCCCCATCACGTTTTAAGTAAATTAGAGACTACAGAGAGGTCCAAACAGTGGGTAAGGTCTGACAACGATAAATATAGCTCGGAATACCCTAGGATATTTACTTGTTATGCTATTTTGCAATGGTTTTAAAACTGAGTTGAGTATGAAGAAATTTCGGAACATGTTTCAAACCAGATAACCATACAAAATAATGTAATCTCAGCCTTATGAGCAAAGCAAAAATAAACTCTTTAAACTGAACATTCGTAGTCTTTCTTTTAAAAGTGCTATACCCTTTGCAAGGACATGGAATCAACCACTTGAGTAAAGGAAAAGTGGCTATATTTGCATATGATTAATTTCATACGCTTGCCTGCTAATCAGCGAGCATTTGTACGACTGAGTGAGTGGCAGGAAAAAAGGGGTTAGTTCGTATGGGGGGTGGTGGGCGGTGTCATCACAGCGGCACAGAGAAGCTCGGCGCGACCCACATATAAGCCAAGTCGTTTGGGGAGTCGTTCTCAGTTTGAGTTTCAAGTGCACGTCACGTTTATCTTTGGGCAGGATTAATAAATTCCCGGGCATAGCGGAAAGAAACAAACGAGCGGCAGTTAGAAGCGTGAAAATTTATGACATTTGTTGCAACTGTCGGCCCACAGCCAGGACGAGGACAGGACGGGGCATGCCACGCTTATTAATACGCACTCGTATTTATTTAGCGACGTGTGTAACGGCTTAGAAAATGCAAACGACAAACGTTTTATAATTATTTTATGGACTTCAAAGTCGTCAGCGGGAGCAACTCATTCATCCGCCAGTGGGCGGACCAGCAGTTGGGCTTAAATCCGCAACTATATAAGCCAACGACGAGCTATTTTCCAGAGCAGTTGGCCAAGAGGATTACGAGCACCCACATCCCTCGCACGCAGCTCTTTGAATGATGCAGACCTGGCGACTCCTGTTCCTGATGCTGGCCCTTTTCAGGCAGCTGTACGCCTTGCCCACGCACTCTACCTCCGCCGACGTGGAGCTGAATACCTGCGAGCTTCAGCTGTCCAAGTACCGTAGGTTCATCCTGCAGGCCATTCTCAGCTTCGAAGATGTGTGCGACGCCTACAACGCCCGGTCGGTGAGCGGCGAGGACAGTTCCCTATCGGAGGGGGGCTGGCTCTTCCACCACTATGCCCCACCGCCCACCTCGCAGAGAGGCGAGATTTGGGCCTTCTTCAAGCTGTTGATGGCTCAGTTTAACGACGTGGAGTTCGCGTCCATCATCCGGGATGCCGTCATCGAGCGCTGCCGCATTAAGTCCCAGTTGCAGCGCGACGAGAAGCGCAATTCCGTGGTCCTCGGCAAGAAGCAGCGATTCCACTCGTGGGGTGGCAAGAGGTCACCAGAGCCACTGTTCGCTGTGCCCGATGCGGGAGTAGGCGCCGGACCCGCACCCGCAGTAGATCGCAGCTACTATTAAGCGGAGATGGAGTGAGATTGTCCCCGAGTCTTTCCGAAAATGTATGAAATGCCAATTGAAATCCTCTATATATCACTAAATGTCTAAATAAACATGAAAATTGCCAAGCGAGCATTGGGAAATTCACTCACCATTTTGTTATTTTATTAGCTATTTATTATTATCTTTTTTTTTTTTTTTGATATTTAATCGCTACGTTGAAATTGGTTGGTCGCAGAGATGAGTCCGCATTGACCAGATACTTCAGTTTTGTGTTGAATATTATAAAAAGTTACTGAATTTTAAACTCAGAGTTGTTAGTGTTAGGTGTTAGATTGTTGACACACGCTTGTTCGGGTTTGGGAAATCCTCTCCTGCTGGGGTCAGAACAAATGTATTTTATCTTGCTTGTGTTTTTTTATTATCTTATTCAGTGTGACCAGTATGACCGCGAAACTATCGATAAAATATACTGTCAGGGCCTCGTAAAAATACCAAAATATACCATTGCATCTTCAAAATATACCGTAAATATACCGTTGTCTTAAATCAGATTCCTCGATTTCGATGTTCTATTTGCTATTACTAGCTTGCAAAGACTTTCACCACTGAAACAATAATTTAATCCGATTGAAGAATCAATTTTGCTTATTATAAATACTCATTTTTATTGGATTGTATATCTTATAACCTTATATTTTACCAATTTTCTTTTCCATTTTTCATTCGAATCACGGGAGTATTGTCTTCAGTATGTAAATGAATGTAAATTATTAACAGAGACACATGTACATATGTTAACTGATATCATTGACAATTAGTGAAAGCGCGCGGAACAAAAGAGGAAAAGAAATTCTATTGTTTTCCTGAAAATTGCACAGAGCGTTGGGCAATAAGGGAACATAAGTATATATTATAAACTCGGAGTGCTTTGTGGGCAGTTCTTCTATCTTTACAACATAATTGGGTTTAGAATCCGGGTTCGACATTATCATTCATAATTCATTATTCATATACAATATAATTCTTTATCTTCATTATCGTCTAACTAATCAACTATGGATGGTGTTTTCATTGATTTTATTTCTTTTATTTCTATATATTTTCACTAGTTAAATATTAATATTTCATATTTAGTTATTAACAAGAAAACAAGGGAGCTTCACGCTGAGACATTTGTGTAAAAAAACTAAGGTATCGACAACAGGTAAAAACGTCACAAAAAATCCAAGGTTTTAAAGGTAAAATACACCAGCCACGTCAATCCTCCAAGTAACTGGACATTCGCACAGTTACAGTTCGCACAGGGTGGATTTTTAATTGTTTTTTTTCATTTTGTGTATTTTTAAATGTGTGTAAACCATTAACAGAGGCATGTTAACTGATAACATTGAATAATTTGAAAAAAAGCGCGCAAAACAAAAAAAAAACGAGAAGGGACGTGTGAGACGCTTCTTACGCGTCACAACTTTTTATACCCGGTACCCAGTACAACAACTGTACCTTAGCGGTTTTTATCATATTTTACATATACATTAGCATATCTTTTAGATCATTATTGGATCAGATTACAGATTACAGACAGAATGACGAAATTAATTGTTATTGGCTAGCCCCCACCCTTCCAGCCGCTTTTTTTTATTTTTTTCACATTCTCTCAAGCCAAACTCTGCTTCGTGACATATGTAGAAAAAATGTAATATTTGAAAAACATTTGAAAAACGAGAAGGGACGTGTGAGACGCTTCTTACTACGTACTACGTCTGCAACTTAGCGGTTATTTGTCAAATTTTACATTTTTTCTTCATCTGTCATCTACATCAACAACACTGCTCACGCCAACACGCTCCTTTAGCTATCCACCCTCCCCTAGAGACACACTTTGCAGAGTCAGGGCAGAGTCGCGGCAGAGGCAGCGGCAGAGACGTGTCAGGGGCAGAGGCCATAAACTGCGCGAAGCAGAGTGTGCTGCTATAAGCTGCGGGGTTTGGCCACTGAAAATTAATTTCTTCATTGTGGCTATAATAATGATTCAATCGGATCCCAATTTGGTCTGTTAAAAAATATGGTCATTCCCTACGGAATGGCGTTTTTAGATTTTTGTTATCTTCAAAATTGTAGATTTGGGAGGTTTTCGCCCGTTTGCGGGGGCGGAAGGGGGCGGGGCTCATTTTTGAAATACACTGGTTTCAGTGTGAGCAAAATTTGGTGGCTCTTGCTTTTATAGTCTCTGAGAACTAGCCGACAAACAAGACGGACAGACGGACAGACGGATGGACGGACAGACAGACATGGCTCAATCGACTCGGCTATTGATGCTGAACAAGAATATATATACTTTATGGGGTCGGAAACGTTTCCTTCTGTGCGTTACATACAACCGTTATTCGCACAAATACAATATACCCTATTTACTCTTCGAGTACCGGGTATAAAAACACTAAGGTACAGATGTACTACTGAGTACCGGGTATAAAAGTTGTGACGCGTAAGAAGCGTCTCACAAGTCCAACCTTGTTTTTATTTTTGAAACTTTAAACTAAATTATGACTAAGCAATAAAATTATACGTTACAATAAAATTATGTGTACCATCATGCTATACAATTTACAGATCATATCAGCCAATAGGAAAAACATGCAACGGCACCGACCAGACACACCTCTCTTTACCCACTGACACCCCAATAAGGGTTCATTATCAACAGCCTTTTAACAGATATTTAAGTAGACTGCATAGCAAAGCGGATCTCAAGTTCGGAGGATGGGGCACAGAAAACCCATAAACCTTGGATCTATGTAAATAAAGAAAAAAGTAGCTAGAGCAGCATCCGTACGGTTGGGAGGACAGCATTTGCTTATAATTATCTCATATGGTCTGCCTTTGGGCCGTTGCTGGACACGCTGAAAACAAATGTTAGCTAATCGCCTGCCCACAAATCTCAATTTGAAATCATTAAATTAACTGATAATCCAAATACTTATGCGTACATAGTATACTGTACAATATGCACTACGTAAACGACATTTGTTTAGACGGCTACGCTGGCAGCGGCGCCATCGCCTAGAGATGTCCAGGCCCAGCCATAGCCCCAGCCTCGTTTCCAGATTAGAGTTTGGAAACGTAGAAAAATTGCAATTCCTGGGATTATAAAGCCCGCATGGATCGATTATCGCACTGATTAGGTTGGAGGGTTCCACTCAATAACAAATCCAAAAGCTGGTTACCTAAGCACTAAAAAAATATTACTCTAAAAATAATACGGCTGTGGTAAGCTCCTTTTAATCTATTAAAAGCCATCCCAGAGTGATTTTTTAACCCAGAGCGAAACTGCAGTCAATTAGCCGTTCAATCAGACTGTTTGAATCCAGAGAGCCGGTGCTTCGGCGCATCTATGTATGTATGTATGTACATATGTATGTATGTATGTATGTACTCATCATTAGAAACAGTGCCTACAACGTATTTAAATTAACTATGGTATTTCCAGACTTCTAAGACCCCTTTCGGCCATCTGGGTTTGGCTCGCAAACATTTAATGAAATTTGTAATTAATTAACATTTCTCGATTCCCATCTGCCTCCATAAAGTAAATAAAATGTTGAAAAAAGTAGGCCATCATACATACTTTAGCACTGATAACAAAGGCAGGCTGATTAAACCCTGCCCAAAGATTCATGAGCAACGACAGGAAGCACAGGGGGGTTCCAAATTCTGTCATTGAACTTAACATTGGAGAAGAGGAAGAAAACACGAATGGGAGGGTAGAAGGGAGATGGAGAAGATAATTGGCAACTGATATGCTAGTGTGTCGCGCGACTGAACGCAGAACAACAATGGAGCTTGGAGATCAGCACACAATCTCCTCCGCTCTTAATCATACCCCCATTCGTTCCTCAAAAGTTCCTGAAAATACATTTTTTCTGTTCGTGTGCCATTCGACACGCCTGGAAAGAGCAGCGCTGGAAAACGAAGGCACTGATTGGTGAGGGGAGAAGGAAAACAAGATCCGCTAGTCCGAAAATTATGTTACGCCCATGCCCAAGCCGTCAGGTGGCGATGCGTACGGTGCTAAAATACAGATATGTACATACATATGTACATATGTATGTATCTGGAAATTAAGAAACGAAAATAAACTAAACTAAATATTGTGCTTTGGTTTTTAAGTCTTTATGATATCTTTAAGGTTTAAAGACAAGTCTTAAGTAATTACTTGATTATAATCAAAGCGCACATATGTAAATACAATACGTACATACATATATACATATGTACATACATTTATATGTACATTGTATGTATTTACGTACATTTACATATGTAAATATGTAGTTATTTTATGCACATATTTATGTACTTCATTTGATACATTTTCTTTTAGATCCTAATGCTAATATTTGTCTACGTTTCTCCTTATATCTCGATCTAATTAATTATACGATAATTTTATAAATCAAATTTTCATTGACGTCAAAAGTCCGATGAAAATTACAGAATTTCATTGAGTATGTAACATTTTTTTTCATTTCGGAGATAAACCCATTGACCTATAAATCGCAGAGATACGATCTTTGATCTTTTCTTTATGGAATGCTTATTTGTTTGCAAATATAACAAAAAGGTTAGGGTGGTAAATTTTCAACATTTTCTTGTTGAAAATTTTAAAGAATTTTTGCTGTTGCACTTTTTATACCCGGTACTCGAAGAGTAAATAGGGTATATTGTATTTGTGTACAAAATTTGATGTTTGTAACGCAGAGAAGGAAACGTTTCCGACCCCATAAAGCATATATATTCTCGATCAGCTTCAATAGCCAAGTCTATATGGCCATGTCTGTCTGTCCGTCTTTCTGTCCGTCCGTCTTGTTGAGCGTCTGGATCTCAGAGACTATTAAAGTCAGAGGCACCAAATTTTGCATATGCTCACACTGTTACAAGTGTATTTCAAAATTTTTATTCCGCCACGCCCCCGCACATAGTGAACAACTGCTTTTCCTTCAATTTTGAAGATACACAAAACTAAAAAATGCCTTTCCTTAGGGAAGGATCATGTCTTTCATATCACCGAATGGGGATTAGATTGGATTATTATTATAGCCAGAATGAAGAAAATCATTTGCAGTGGCTACCCCCACCCCACCCCGTCCATTAGCATCTTTTATTTTTTGCACATTCTCACATCCCACACTCTTCTTCGTGCAGTGTATAACTCTAGGGAAGGGGGCGAGCTAATAGAGCGTGTTGTCGTGAGAAGTGATATAGATGTACTTAGATGACATACATACATATGTAACGAGAAGGGACGTGTGAGACGCTTCTTACGCGTCACAACTTTTATACCCGGCACTCAGTACTACATCTGCACTTTAGCGGTTATTTGTCCAATTTTAAATTTTTTCTTCATCTGTCATCTACATCAACAACACTACTCATGCCAACACGCTCCTTTAGCTCGCCACCCTCCCCTATAGACACACACTGCAGAGTCGCGGCAGAGTCAGCGGCAGAGGAAGCGGCAGAGGCAGCGGCAGAGGCAGCGGCAGAGGCAGAGGCAGTGACGTGTCAGGGGCCAGGCCATAAACAGCGCGAAGCAGATTGTGAATGCTGCGGGACGGGGTGGGTTTGGCTACTGCAAATTAATTTCTTCATTGTGGCTATAATAATGATCCAATTGGATCCCAATTCGGTGATCTGATAGATATGGTCATTCCCTACGGAATGGCGTTTTTAGTTTTCTGCTATCTTCAAAATTGTAGATTTGGGAGGTTTTCGCCCTTTTGCGGAGGCGGAAGGGGGCGTGGCTCATTTTTGAAATACACTTGTAACAGTGTGAGCATACAGAAGTCTGGATGCAAAATTTTGTGGCTCTAGCTCTTATAGTCTCTGAGTACTAGGCGCTCATCAGGACAGACAGACGGACAGACGGACAGACAGACAGACAGACAGAGACTCGGCTATTGATGCTGATCAAGAATATATATACTTTATGGGGTCGGAAACGTTTCCTTCTGTGCGTTACATACAACCGTTATGTGCACAAATACAATATACCCTATTTACTCTTCGAGTACCGGGTATAAAAAGTGTGTAAAATGTAAGGTACAGAAATACTACTGAGCACCGGTATACACATACTCACACGTCCTTTCTCGTTTTTTTTTATACCCGGTACTCGAAGAGTAAATAGGGTATATTGTATTTGTGCACAAAGTGAATGTATGTAACGCACAGAAGGAAACGTCTCCGACCCCATAAAGTATATATATTCTTGATCAGCATCAATAGCCGAGTCGATTGAGCCATGTCTGTCTGTCCGTCCGTCTGTCCGTCTGTCCGTCCGTCCGTCTGTCCGTCCGTCTTGTTGAGCGCCTGGATCTCAGAGACCATAAAAGCTAGAGCCACCAAATTTTGCATCCATACTTCTGTGTGCTCACACTGTTACAAGTGTATTTCAAAAAAGAGCCACGCCCCCTTCCGCCTCCGCAAAGTGGCGAAAACCTCCCAAATCTACAATTTTGAAGATAGCAGAAAACTAAAAACGCCATTCCGTAGGGAATGACCATATCTATCAGATCACCGAATTGGGATCCAATTGGATCATTATTATAGCCACAATGAAGAAATTTTCAGTGGCCAAACCCACCCCGTCCAGCAGCTTATACCAGCACACTAGCCGTCTGCCGCTGGCTCTGCCGCTGGCTCTGCCGCTGGCTCTGCCGCTGGCTCTGCCTCTGCCGTGAGTCTGCAGTGTGTGGGTCTAGGGAAGGGGGGCGAGCTAAAGGAGCGTGTTGGTGTGAGAAGTGTTGTAGATGTAGATGACAGATGAAGAAAAAATTTAAAATTTGACAAATAACCGCTAATGTACAGATGTAGTACTGAGTGCCGGGTATAAAAGTTGTGACGCGTAAGAAGCGTCTCACACGTCCCTTCTCGTTGTTTTTGATTTTGGTAATTTTTCTTGTTTAGCTCGTTTAGTTGTGTTTAGCTCTAATTTTCCTCGATTATTAGCCTAACACCTATCTTTCCTGCATGTTCGCGACCAGTTCGGTTACAAGCGCAGCGCATGTTAAAGCTGATAAATGCATCTATAATGTGGTTTTACTTGGTGGTTTTAGCTTACCGTCTGGGAAATATTAAGCTTTGAAATGCAAAAATGTTGATTTTGATTTTAAAAAAATGTCTACTTTAAAAACTCGGGAGAAGTCGAGAAAATAGTATATCAAACTGACTAAAACAATACTCAAACGAGGAGGAACGTTGTGAGACGCGTCTTAAGCCGCGTCACAACTCTTATACCCGGTACTCAGTACTACATCTGCAACTTAGCGGTTATTTGTCAAATTTTACATTTTCTCTTCATCTGTCATCTACATCAACAACACTACTCACGCCAACACGCTCCTTTAGCTCGCCACCCTCCCCTAGAGACACACACTGTAGAGTCAGGGCAGAGGCAGCGGCAGAGTCGTGGCAGAGGATGAGTCAGAGACGTGTCAGGGGAAGAGGCCTCTGCCACTGCGCGAAGCAGAGTGTGAATGAGAGAATGTGTAAAAGCAACAAAAGCTGCTGGACAGGGTGGGTTTAGCCACTGCAACTTAATTTCTTCATTGTGGCCATAATAATGATCCAATCGGATCCCAATTTGGTGATCAGATAGATATGGTCATTCCCTACGGAATGGCGTTTTTAGTTTTCTTTTATCTTTAAAATTTGGGATTTGGGAGGTTTTCGCCCTTTTGCGGGGGCGGAAGAGGGCGTGGCTCATTTTTGAAATACACTTGTAACAGTGTGAGCATACAGAAGTCTGGATGCAAAATTTGGTGGCTCTAGCTTTTATGGTCTCTGAGATCCAGGCGCTCAACAAGACGGACGGACAGACGGACAGACGGACAGACAGACATGGCTCAATCGACTCGGCTATTGATGCTGATCAAGAATATATATACTTTATGGGGTCGGAGACGTTTCCTTCTGTGCGTTACATACAACCGTTATGTGCACAAATACAATATACCCTATTTACTCTTCGAGTACCGGGTATAAAAATATTTCCTAATTTTCTAATGGCTTCAAAAATGTAATGTACATTCTATTTCTGGTGTTCGTTCGGCAAACAATTGGCTATTGATGCTGATCAAGAATATATATACTTTATGGGGTCGGAAACGTTTCCTTCTGTGCGTTACATACAACCGTTATTCGCACAAATACAATATACCCTATTTACTCTTCGAGTACCGGGTATAAAAACGCCATTCCGTAGGGAATGGCCATATCTATCAGATCACCAAATTGGGATACGATTGGATCATTATTATAGCCACAATGAAGAAATTAATTTTCAGTGGCCAAACCCACCCCGTCCCGCAGCATTCACACTCTGCTTCACGCTGTTTATGGCCTCTCCCCCTGACACGACTCTGCCTATGCCTCTGTCTCTGCCGCGACTCTGCAGTGTGTGTCTTTAGCGGAGGGTGGCGAGCTAAAGGAGCGTGTTGGCGTGAGCAGTGTTGTTGATGTAGATGACAGATGAAGAAAAAATGTAAAATTTGACAAATAACCGCTAAGTTGCAGTTGTAGTACTGAGTGCCGGGTATAAAGGTTGTGACGCGTAAGAAGCGTCTCACACGTCCCTTCTCGTTAGTTTTCTGCTAGATTTGGGAGGTTTTCGCCCTTTTGCGGAGGCGGAAGGGGGCGTGGCTCATTTTTGAAATACACTTGTAACAGTGTGAGCATACAGAAGTATGGATGCAACATTTGGTGGCTCTAGCTCTTATAGTCTCTGAGTACTAGGCGCTCATCAGGACGGACAGACGGACAGACAGACATAGACTCGGCTATTGATGCTGATCAAGAATATATATACTCTATGGGGTCGGAAACGTTTCCAACATTTTTTTTATTATACCCGGTACTCGAAGAGTAAATAGGGTATATTGTATTTTTGCGAATAACGGTTGTATGTAACGCACAGAGGGAATCGCTTCCGACCCCATAAAGTATATATATTCTTGATCAGCATCAATAGCCGAGTCGATTGAGCCATGTCTGTCCGTCCGTCCGTCTGTCCGTCTGCCTGTCCGTCCGTCCGTCTTGTTTGTCGGCTAGTTCTCAGAGACTATAAGAGCTAGACCCACCAAATTTTGCATCCAGACTGCTGTATGCTCACACTGAAACCAGTGTATTTAAAAAATCCCAAACAATTTTGAAGATAAAAGAAAACTAAAAACGCCATTCCGTAGGGAATGACCATATCTATCAGTTCACCTAATTGATCCGATTGGATCATTATTATAGCCACAATGAAGAAATTAATTTTCAGTGGCCAAACCCCGCAGCTTATAGCAGCACACTCTGCTTCGCGCAGTTTATGGCCTCTGCCCCTGACACGTCTCTGCCGCTGCCTCTGCTGCGACTCTGCCCTGACTCTGCAAAGTGTGTCTCTAGGGGAGGGTGGCGAGCTAAAGGAGCGTGTTGACAGATGAAGAAAAAATGTAAAATTTGACAAATAACCGCTAAGTTGCATATGTAGTATTGAGTGCCGGGTATAAAAGCTGTGACGCGTATGAAGCGTCTCACACGACCCTACTCGTTTTTGTTTTATTCTATGGCTGTTCATATGTATATTTAATAATTTTTAATTACATAAAAACGATTTAAAAAAATAAATAAAATGTTCAAATGTGTGCAAATATATTTCATTAGGTGAGAGAAAAACAGCTAATTATATCATCACTACCTTAGAAATTATAGCAAATACCTGATTAAGGCGCCAGCACCCGAGCCAAACATGAAAATCAAATACATTAGCCACAGTACACACTGGACTTACTCTACTCAAGTTGGTCTGGCAAACAGATGTTGATAAGTGCCATTCTCTGCCAGTCACTGGTATATTGGTTTGGCGATTAACATGGAAACAATGAAGAGGTCTTACTATTTTTAGGGTTTTGGGGAGTCCTCAATTAGGGGCCTACTATCAGCTATCAGCGCAGACACGCGATATCAGACATTGCGTCGATGTGCGTTGGGTCTGGCCATACAGCCGTCGTCTGGCGATGTCAATGGAACTATTGCCGGGACCACTATCTGAAGCAGCATGTGAAAACGTGATCAGCTCACTGGCCTGCTGTTTGCTCGATGGGTTTCTACGAGTATGTACGATTACATACTGAATCGCATAATTAAGTTTGTTTTAATGCTGATCATTGATCACAGATGACCGCCAATCGCCGATGCCCGATCGTAATACTTAGTTTCAATGGAAAATTACGCGATCAGATCCGTTACGTTACGATCCGAAGCAAAGCGAATAACACGCAACAAAAATAAAACTGTGCGCAGATCGACTAAGACTGTTCAAAAAATCACTCTTGCCAGAAACTGGCATGGGAACTTCACTATTAATGTCTGGTATCTATCCCTAGGTTTATTTATAGTCAAACCTTTTAGCGATTTTTCCGTTTCCGTTGCGGAAGAACTACGCTGATATGAAATCTTTGCCAAACAGAAATTTCTGTCGTTTTTCTTTTCGCTGCTTTCAATCGGCGATCACGCTACGATCATGTGCTCTAGGTCAGTTACGGCATTGCCAACACGCTCCTGATCTCTTCCCAAAAATAAACCAGTTCTATATTTATAATATAGTTTATGCTGCGCAGTTTATCAGCAAAATCGCTTGTCGACTGTCTGGGGGGATTCTCAGTATGCATTGATAAGGTGAACAAATCGTATAAGTCGCGCGCCCCATTTCTAAAATTAGATTTTCCCAAGAGGTTTTTTCAAACTAGTCTGAAAGCTCTTTTATGACTATAACTCTACTCGACAAAATCGAACAATTTTGTTTCCTCAAGGAACAAAATTTTCAGATAGATTTTGGGCATTAACATTTTTTAATGAATTATGGTTCTTTTTTTCAAAGCAGAACTTCTTTTTAATAATTTAAAAAAAAATGGTGTTTTTGCTAGCGTGTTCAATTTGATAGCTTAAGTATCTTTGATTTGGTTGAAAAGAACCATTGCCATTCTGAAAAGCTATTTTGTGCAGCTAAAAATTGGACCAAAAAACTTAGTTGTTTTAGTTTACCCTCTGGGAATTAAAAGGCTTTCAAATGCAAAACTAATGATTTTAAGAAAAAGTCGAAATAAGATGATATTCTGGGTTCTTTATTTGTTCATTCGACGTCGCAAAATTTCGTAAAAATACAGAACAAAATTCATAACTTTTGCACTTCAAAGCCTAATATTTCCCAGACGGTAAGCTAAAACGACATACTGTTTGGTTTAATACAGAAACAACCAGATGTAATATATATAAGTTATCTGAAAAAAATAAGAGCTATCTCTAAAAAATGACTTACAAACAATAACTACTTAAATAATAATAGTTAATAGTTCATAATAGTTTTTACAATTCTTGAAAAAACGAGAAGGGACATGTGAGACGCTTCTTACGCGTCACAACTTTTATACCCGGCACTCAGTACTACAACTGCAACTTAGCGGTTATTTGTCAAATTTTACATTTTTTCTTCATCTGTCATCTACATCAACAACACTGCTCACGCCAACACGCTCCTTTGGCTCGCCACCCTCCCCTAGAGACACACACTGCAGAGTCGCGGCAGAGGCAGAGGCATAGGCAGAGACGTGTCAGGGGCAGAGGCCATAAACTGCGCGAAGCAGAGTGTGCTGCTATAAGCTGCGGGGTTTGGCCACTGAAAATTAATTTCTTCATTGTGGCTATAATAATGATCCAATCGGATCAATTTGGTGAACTGATAGATATGGTCATTCCGTACGGAATGGCGTTTTTAGTTTTCTGCTATCTTCAAAATTGTAGATTTGGGAGGTTTTCGCCCTTTTGCGGAGGCGGAAGGGGGCGTGGCTCATTTTTGAAATACACTTGTAACAGTGTGAGCATACAGAAGTCTGGATGCAAAATTTGGTGGCTCTAGCTCTTATAGTCTCTGAGTACTAGGCGCTCATCAGGACGGACAGACAGACATGGCTCTATCGACTCGTCTATTGATGCTGATCAGGAATATATTTACTTTATGGGGTCGGAAACGTTTCCTTCTGTGCGTTACATACAACCGTTATTCGCACAAATACAATATACCCTATGTACTCTTCGAGTACCGGGTATACAAATTTGCCACAGCAAAAAAATATCATCAGACCCTATCGTGCTGGGTAGTGTAACCAAGCGCCAGCTAGCCAATAAATTCCTGACTGATACTGAGATATATGTATGTACATATTCCCTGTCGATGTCATCATCCTTTTCACGACTCAGGTAAATGGTCATTTTATCTATTAGATGTGTACATATGTACATACATATGTATATGTATGTATACATGTATGTACATGCTTCCATGTATGTATGTACATACATATGTATGTATGTGTTTGTATGAATGGCTATGGCAAGATAGTGAAAAGGCGGAGTGAAAGGGCGGAGACAAGACTGCAATTCATAAATTTAAATTTGTAAATTGTCCACCGAGCAAAGCACATCCGCTCAAATCCGCTCGAAAGCATACGTACATATGTATATGTACATGTAATTATGCCTCAATTTGCCTCAAACAGATGTACATACATATGTACATATGAAAATATGGAAATAGCTACAGGAATAAACAAGGTACAAGTATGCATACAAACATCCATATGTATGCACGAGAGTGCATGGAGAAGCAGCTACTAGATTTGCCAGAGGCCCAAAAGCAAGGCCCACGCAATGCCAGCAAATTCGAGTGTGCATCCAAAGAGAGAAGAGAAGAGATCGAGCAGTGCAGTACGCGATGCAAGGGGAGGAACGATGCCAACCATGAATAATGGTGAAGACAGGAATGGAAATTTCGAGGAATACAGGCGAAGGAAAACGGGAGAGCGAATGGAGAGCTCTCTGACTCTTCAGAGACTCCAGCCGACGCAGTGCAGCGAACCACTCTAGTAACTACTTTTTGTTCAAGCAGGGATGAGATCTATGAGAAACCGGCTTCCACCTAGCCAGCCGGCTCTTCCTCCTCAACTGATGTGCATATGTACATATGTATGTATGTAAGTATCTTTGTGTATATGTACATACCCATCCAGAAGACCCCCCTTTAAGCGAACCTCTACACGAACCTCTGCAGAATGAGACTTTTTAACGCTCGAAAGACAATAAGCGTGAAAACCCTTCACATCCATATGTAGGTGCATAATCATGCAGCTCACTTTGAGGTTGGGGTGGATATCATTCATTGTGAGAGGAGCATTCAACAACAATAAGACCGCCATGAGCGAATGTTATCGGGGCACGCACACCACGCACACCACGCACACACACACACACACACACTAACACAGGCAGCAAGACCAAAGATAAACACACTCAGATACACTTTCTTTGCCATAGAAGGTGTCCAAAAACCCAGCGATAAGAGGACCGAGTTCCAAAACCAGTCTGCATTTTTGTGTAGAGTGGGTTGCATTCAGATTCCAGGGGTTTCCGTCGCCTCGGCTAGTTTTGATGAGGGTACGAAAAATATCATGTGGGTTGACAATGGTCCAAAGGCATTCCATTTGCTCTGCATAGATTTAAAATAGTAAGATCATAAGAAATTTAGTTTAAAAGGCCCATTAAAGGGTGTTGCAAATGGTTGTCATGAGGGCTTACCTTAAACATAACACGGAAACGGATATGTGTTGGTATTGTATATTAAATATGCAATAAAAATCAAGACCCGTCGATTACTCGATAAAAGACATGTTTCTTATGCAAGACGCTAGTCAGTTGGACAGTTGATGGAGATCTGATCTGGACTCCTCAACCACGTTAATAATATAAAGGTTAAAATTAAGATCAACACCTGTGACAAGAAACGAAGTCCAAAAAGTGGGATGGGTTGGGATTGAGCGGCTGTTCTAATGCGATCTGATCATGTCTCAAGGGCCTGACAGCGAGCAACGTTTGTCAGTTTGAGAGCGAGTAGTGGCGCCTAAACTAATCTAATCCAAAGCTAAACAGAATCACCAATACCAATGCATAAAAAAACTCTACGAGTATACATATCAACAAAATGCAATAGAAATGTGCGCGCCACGTCGATCAGCGACGAACGTGAATGCCAAGAGAGCGCGGCGAGGCTCTCTCTATCTCTCTCTGGAACGCTCTGGCAATGTACAGTGGGTGAATTTACTATTTTGTCACTCAAACAAAATCAAAATATGCGTCTTATTCCATGAGTTGTCGAATAATATGCTCTTGTAACTTGTGCTTGACGAGTTACTACTTAAGTAATAATCTCCTCCTGTTCTTGACATTCAAATGGTAACAAACAAATATATAAATAATGTATTAAGTCGTGTGGCGAGATGTTTTTGCGCGCCTTATTTTAACCCACTGTGCTATGGGCGTACAAGTCTTGACGGCAAGTTGCACCAACAAAACATTCATTCGTTTTCTCAGCTTCAAACGGAACGGAACGGGACCGCGTTTGTTGTTTTTCTCCATGTCGTTCGTTTGTTCGTGAAAACTAAAAATAAGTTACTAACAGAACGGCAGGGACTATAAAAAGCGCCGGCGAATAAATCAGAAAAGGCCGGAAAGTCCGTCCACTACGATAAGTTCCTGACACACAGAAATCTCAAGAATATTTTCATAAATTCGGTTGAAAATCTTCTAAATTAAAATTTCGTTGTCTGACGCCGTCATCGTCCGTGAAGAGCGCGCGTGATGCACAAATTAAAAAACATGTATTAAAAGTGCACAAGAAAAGAGAGTGAAGAAAAGTTCCTTAGCAGCAGGAAAGAGAAGGAGAATACGGAAAGAGCGAGACTTCAATAGCAATTAACGGTTAGTTCCATCCACCAGTATTCAACCGACACCAAACCAATGCAAATTGAGAATAATGACACTACACGACAAAATCAAACTTTTTTGATTATATTTGGAGCATTAACATTTTTTAATGAATTGTTGTGTTTTATTCGATGCAGAACTATTTTTAGAAGATTTTTTTAAAACTGGTATATTTTGTTAATGTTTTTTTACAGAGGAAGCGGTTTTTATCTTAGATCTGGTTGTAAAGACCATTGCCATTCTGAAAAGCTAATTGATGCAGCTAAAAACTAAACAAAAGCACTTTGTTGTTTTGCCTTACCGTCTGGGAAATATTAAGCTTTGAAATGCAAACATTTTGAGTTTTGTGGGTGTTTTTTTTTAACGAAAGTTTGACTTTAAGAAGTCAGGATTCTTTATTTGTTTATGTATAGATTCCGTGTCCACTCGTAGGTTCATTCGGTGTCGTTTGGTGTACTGCTCATCAAAATGTATGGAGAGACGCCTTATAATGGAAAAATCCAAAACAGGCACGTTTTGGAGGGTTGCGTGCCCAACTGTAAGAGTATTTCTGGTATTTCAAAAAAATCCTATACCATATCGGTATTAAATGGAAACTTAAGGCTTTCGAGGCCTGGACAACCACTTTCAGCTCAGCCGACTCTCCATACATTTTTAAGAGCAATACCTTAAAGGACTCCAAATAAACGCACATGCACACAACGGTACAATAAAGGATACATGATACAATGTTTTTCGACTCTTAGTGAGTTTTAAAAGTCAAAATTTCGCGCAAAAATTATCATTTGATGAGGTAAGCTACCACACACTGTTTGGGTAGACTTTATAGATGCATTTATCAGCTTTTTAGATTGACAGAGTTTATTACAACCAGATGTACAATATTAAAGTTATGTGAAAAGAAAGAAGAGCTAACTCTAAAAACTTTACAAAAAAAACCAGTTTTAAAAAACGTTTAAACAAAAAATTCTGCTAATGAGAAAAAATATATCATATGGCCATTTCTAATCCCCGTACTTTTCAGAAAAAGTTGGTTTGGTTCCGTGGCGGAAAATGATGTCGGGTAGTGTATAGTATTGAAATTTTTAAATCTAAAAAAACTATATCAAACTGATTATCCGCTCAGAAGATGTACATAAATATGAACATATCAAGACGCTAGGAAGCAAAATCCATCTAAAAATCACAGTTTAGATCCCACCTGAGATTATAAACAACAAAAATCGTCAAGCAGTATACATATGTAGATATTTATATAACAATCGCAATTAAAACTTAATTATATATATATTTTGTTTTGTTATTGTTTTTTGCGCTTTAATTGCAATAATAATAAATATTTTATATGTTATATTTCTTTCTCAGATCAGAGATCAAGATCATTAATAGGAAAAATCGATCACAGATCTATATAAAATGATTTCGCACAGTCCGCCCATATTTAGTCACAGCCCACCCGTTAGTTTTCTGGCGGACTTCATGAGCGGACATCAGCGGCAGGCATTGAAGTAAGTTAACCCAAAATAATCATAAATAAAAGTTTTCGTCAATTTGCATAATTTAACACTAAATTGATTGAACGCACGAGCTTTCGGTCTTCAATCAAAATATATTGAATTCACATAAAATTACCACAGAAGAAATAAGAAACGAGAATGAGTTGTCACAATTTCTACGTTTCATATTTTGAATCACGTCTTGAACATTCTTTTTAATTTTCGTATCATTCGATAAGTCTCCAGCTATTTTCTGTTAAATATTTTAATTCATTTTACACAGCATGTACAATGAAAGTTGATTTCTTGGTTTTCTAATGTTTGCATATCAGTCTGTTCAATAAAGGGTATTAATTATTCAATATCAGTATTTTTTGCACTTTCATTTCGACTTTTCAACAGCTTGAACTTAGCTAAACAAATGTGGTAATTCTGTTAAGACTGAAAAATATTGTATGGCAAAACACCAAACACAAAAAAAACACTAAAGAACACAACAAATGCATTCACTAATAATATTCTTGGGGCTCAGGTTGGTTTGGGTTGACAACACATTGGCACTGAAATATAATGAAAGCAGTCAAGATCAAGGCAAGACAAGGAGAACGGACGATCATCGCGAACCAAAACAAACATTTCGGAGAGGCTACTGTGTGTGCTTGTTAGTGTAGCTCTGAGATTTGGAGGGTTGTCCACGAGTCGGGTGAATGACGCCGACGATTGCCCGCCCGCTTGACGACAAATGTGCGCGTGGCATTTTGACGCAACTTTTTGGCTCATGGACACAAGTACCAAAAGAAAAATATGACAATTCGGAGAGGGAAGCGTGTGCTCCTTTTCGAACAAATTCATTCAATTGAGAACTGACCACATCTGTGGGCCTCTTTTAGTGCACAGGCTGCATCAGTCATTGGTGATATTTATAGTGTGGATTCTATTTTCAGCCATGAGAAAACACACAAAAATATAATTTCATATTAACTATTGGCTGAAGTTCAAATAATCAGGTTAAAGATAATCGAATAAATATTTGTTGGAGAATGTCGTTTGTTTAGAAAAAGAAACATTGAACGCTGAAAATATAACTAGACCTACGAATCCGCTTATTGATATGTACCAGGGAAAACCCTTTGATAAGCTTCTCATGTGAATACGAACACGACTCCAATAAATTCAAGAAAGTCGTCTGTTTCTCCTTCGAGTCATTTCAAATTTCAGATCGTGATTTAAGGCTCTAAAATGTAGAGCCACCGAACTAGATTTATACATATGTTCATTTGTGAAGTATACATTTTCCAAAAACCGAAGTACCCACAAACCAAGCTTTATTTGCAATAAAACTCTTGAAATGGGTCACTTTCCCACAACATAAAAAAATTCTTGAGACGGATCAGAATGCCCTCTACACCGGCCCACGCACAGTTTGCCATAACCAGGCTGATAAACATGAAGCCAGCATATGTACATATGTCTAGGCTACGATCGAACCTTATCATGAAATGACTTGACTTTGTGTCTAGACGAAAATATAGAACTATTTGAAACTATTTAACACATATCTAATAAGAGGAATGGTTTTATAACGGCTATTTACTTTCGTGAACACACTTTCGGCAGTGATTCACAATATTCTCTCACAAATGACACTCTCCAGAAAACTCCACTATCGTCACCGCATTCCTGAAACAAGTCGTGCGCAACTGTAGGGCTTATCAACGGCGTTTCTTTACAGACAATATACCGTATATGCTACATACATATGTACATATTTGTGCATGTATGTACATACTATACTTAGGATCAGGAGGTATAAGTTGTATACATATGTAGGCGACAGAACAATGGATGGCAAATATTATCGCCGTACAAATTTAACGTGCGAGCATAATAAATGCGGATCGTATTGGACCCCTGCTTATCAAGGCTGATAAAAGTGCAGGCAGGCGAATGCGTAGAACCCCGAACAGGAGGCTCACCCCACCCCATCCCAGCCGCACCATCACATTCCGTATTGATCTGATCAAACCATCTCCGTGTCTCTGTGTCTTGCAGCTACAATGACGAACCCAATAGAGCATCGCGCTACTGCCGTCCACAAGTGATAAGTCTGGCCTCCAAAGCCATGGTCAACAATGCCTCTGCGGCCATTCAGTGCCAGCCGGGTCACCAGAAGGCAGGGGCCACGCCCCTGGGAGTGGGCAGTCGATCAGGTCGCAGTTATCTGGAGCGCATGGCCTCGGCTCCACATCTCTTCAACCAACCCAAGTCATGTCTCAGTCGCAAGTCCTGCCAGCACACAACCCCACAAAGTCCCAGCCCCATAGATGAACCGACTCCAGAAAACAGCTATGTCGCGGACAACTGCTGTTGCACCCAGAATAGGGAAGCCAACGGAGTGGCCCACTACGAACAGAGGTGAGTAGGGGGTGGCATGTGGCCGGGAATGATAAGATTGCATCATGGAGGTAACCTGAGACAGCACCGCAAACCGAATGAGAGTTCTCCCAATGCCTTGGGGGTTCAATCACTTTGACGTCAGGCGCTGAAAGACAATGCGCCCCACTCACTAATCTTTATAACCCGCCTAATGAACTAGATCGAAGTTTTTTTGAGTAGACTGGACCCGAAGGGTTGGATCGGATTGTAAAAATAGTCAGAGGGCAACCTTGGGCAACAACACGAGCAAAAGATGGTTGGCAGAAAACCAACGTAGATCGGGAACCTGTCATTAAATTAAGGGAAAATTTAAGGAGAAGAAAATGTATAAAATAAAATCAAATCAAACAAATCAAATGAATTCCATATAAAACTATCCCAAAGTTGGGCTACTTTGGGCCCACTTTGCTGATAGCCCCAATAACCTATCTGAATGCCAATAACATGTTCTTTAAAAAGTCATTAACGATAGTTTAGCAAAGGGACAAAAAAACCCGAACATTTCTTTTGGCAATCACACAACTTTCCCACAGACGTCATAGTCGAGCACATGTCAATAGTAAAGGGGCTAACTGGAAATTGGAAAAAGGGGGAAAAGAGCAACCATACTAAATACAGCCAAAAAGATCATATTTGAAAAGCCAATATACTAAAGGGATTATATTTATACATATATATTCAAAAATCTAATCTAATTTTAAAGCATGCAATTTTACGGAAGAAACGAATACGATATTCAAGATGAATTATCTAAATGATTGAAAATTGATCTGCCAAGAAGGAAAAATAACCAAAAACCCTGACATGATAAACAAGCAATGGTGTTGGTCCGTCCCATATCTCTGAGACACGGCGTAAAACAGTAAGGCGCCTTTATTTTCATTTTCTCTTTCTGCAATGTGTAAAGGGAACATATAGCACCATATACCGTACAATAAAAGATGTGGGGAAAAAACTTAACACACAGAAGGAAACGTTTCCGACCCCACAAAGTAAATATATTTTCTTGATCAGCATCAGTAGCCGAGTCGATATAGCCATGTACATATGTATGTCTGTCCGTCCGTCCGAAAACACGCTCTTTAGCATGAAGCAGAGTGTGGAATGAGGGAAGGTGCAAAAAATAAGCAAAGCTGCTGGGGTGGGAGTAGCCATTGAAAATTCAATTTCTTCATTCTGGCTATTATAATGATCCAATCGAATCCCAATCCGTTGATCTTATAGATATGGCTATTCCCTTCAGAATTGTACTCGAAGAGTAAATAGGGTATATTGTATTTGTGCACAAAGTGAATGTATGTAACGCACAGAAGGAAACGTTTCCGACCCCATAAAGTATATATTTTCTTGATCAGCATCAATAGCCGAGTCGATTGAGCCATGTCTGTCTGTCCGTCCTGATGAGCGCCTAGTACTCAGAGACTATAAGAGCTAGAGCCACCAAATTTTCATCCAGACTTCTGTATGCTCACACTGTTACAAGTGTATTTCAAAAATGAGCCACGCCCCCTTCCGCCTCCGCAAAAGGGCGAAAACCTCCCAAATCTACAATTTTGAAGATAGCAGAAAACTAAAAACGCCATTCCGTACGGAATGACCATATCTATCAGATCCCCAAATTGGGATCCGATTGTATTATTATTATAGCCAAATTTCTTTACAGTGGCTAAACCCACCCCGTCCCGCAGCTTATATTTGTTTTTTTTAACATTCTCTCATTCACACTCTGCTTCTGCTGTGTGCGGCCTCTGTCTCTGCCGCGAGTCTGCAGTGTCCGAAGTGGAAGGGGGCGGGGGCGGGAAGGGGGCGAGTCTATCGACTCGGCTATTGATGCTGATCAAGAATATGTATGCTTTATGGGGTCGGAAACGTATTCTTCTGTGCGTAATATACATCCACTGTCGCGCAGAAATACATTATACCCTATTTATTTTTCGAGTACCGGATATACAAAAAATAATTATCGTCAAAACATTTCGAAGTCCCATATCTTTCAGAAAAGGTTAGTTTGGTTCGAAGCGGAAAAATCAAGTCGAGTAGTATAGTGTAATATATTGGATGTTCATTTCGAAAAAAACCTGACCTGATCAATTTAGTATATTCTTGTAGCAAGGAGATAACACAGTTAGGTAATTTCAAATGCAAAATAAATAATTAATATATTATCCATGAAACATCCCGCTGATAACTTACACTCTCAGATCAATCAGACTTGACAGACTATGAAAAAGCTTTCTTAATTACCCCCCAAAAATTAAAATCATAAAGATCACCCATCAAACAGCGTTGCCAGGTCACGTCAAGGCCGAAATATTATTGGCCTAGAAGCGTGATCGCATTCAAACGAAATGAACATATGTAAATTTTTTTCGGGTGTAACCTAACTAAATATATTTCGACATTACAGTCCCGTCCCCACCTAGCTGCCATACAAACACACGCATATTTAAGGTTATATATAGAGATTGTGAGAAGTGTTCATGTGAAAATCACGTGCTCGGATCAGATGTGTGGAAAGTGTCTGCTGTAAAAACTTAGGAAAGCTTGTTCATCTGTGCATTGAAATTAATTTTTTGTATTATATAGTATTAATATTTTTGTGAGATAGAAGTAATGACACGGGTGGAGATCATCCAAAACGATGCCGACTAAAAAATATCCACAGAAGAACTATTTTCAGTCTTTTACTATTGGACTTTGAGCTTTTATTGAGAAAATGGACAAACGAATCTGAGAATGAAGAAACCACGGAAAAAACAATGAAAAGTGTGAAATGGAATCACCTTGTAATTATTAATATAAAATAAGAAATGGTCAGAGACCGTTTGTAAAGGTCAACTATTAAAACGGTCAGAGTTTCCGCATTAATTAGGAATTTTTTAAAGTCTAACATGATTTTAGCAAGCACTTGACACAGCACACCGGCATCCATCAAGGTCTCTGGATCAAAACCTAAAGAAAACTATCAAAGTTAAAAATTTCTTTTACATGAAACGAAAACTCGTTTACGCCGGAATTCAACCAAAAAAATACCTTAATGTGCCTTGCATTTTGAACAGTTTTAATATTTATAGACTTGTTAAAACCGGATATCAAACATACATCTGTATGCATCTGTAATGCATACGGAATTGTATGTATATTTTGGGGGATTCGTTTTGTTCGATTTTGTGGTCAAATGTGTTGACGGAGAAACTCGTTCCCCTTGGAAATAATGAAACCAAAATGGAAAATGTATTTTAACTTAAATGATTTTTCGGTTGATCTCTTGTACGAGTATACTACTTGACATGCTCTCAAAACTGAAAGCAGGAAAGCGACCAGCCAAGAGAAAGAAACCAAAAAACGAGACCTGCCTGAGTCTCTGATTTCTTGTCGGCTGCTGGCTTTGTTGGGCCCACACAAGATAAGCAATCGCATCGACCCGAACGGAAACCTGTTGAAGAAAATGCAGCCTCAGCAGCGGCCACGATAGCGGCACCCGGCGCACTGCTGATCATTCCCTCGATGCGTGATCGCCGTCGTCCACATCGATAGTCGAGTAGCCTGATCATGGTACGATCTCTACAGAAATGCCAGAGCCGGCTGTTTGATAATGTCGGCATCCAATAAACAGAAAGCCAACCTAGCCTGGCCTGGCAATAGCCATCGCCAACAATTGCTTGATATTTGTATTTCAGATATATTTAGAACTCGATGCCCAAATAATTGTTCTGTGCGGGGGGTTTGGCTACGGTCGGTAGTAGCTTGCTGCTGGCTGACGCCGACGAAAAACTCTAAGTTTATTTTGAATGATTCCATTAAAAACGAGCCCCTGACGACTATGATAAGCCAAAGTTATCTTATCTGCTTATGAGGTAAAATTTCTATATAAAGATGTTTTCGTAGGGATTTCAATTACACGAGCTAATGACAAAGACTATGGTAGAAATTAAAAACATATTTAATAACATTAATTAATAAAAACGAGGAGAGGCGTGTGAGACGCTTCTTACGCGTCACAACTTTAATATCCGGTATTCAGTAGTACATCTGTACCAAAGCGCTCTTTTAGCTCGCCCCCCTCCCTGGACAAATGAGAGAATGTGCAAAAAATAAAAAAAGGCGCTGCAGGGGTGGGGGCTAGCCACTTCAAATGAATATCGTCATTCTGGATATAATATTGATAACAATAATACAATCGGATCCTTATTCAGTGATCTGATAGCTATGGCTATTCTCTACCGAGTTGCATTTTTAGTGTTCTTTTATCTTCAAAATTATCCGCCCCTTTCTGAGGGCGGAAGTAGGCTGGGCGAAATTTTGCAATACACTTGTAACACTGGGATATCCGTATGCAAAATTGTATGGCTCTAGCGGCTATAGTCTCTGATATTCAGGCGCTCATCAAGACGGAAAAACGGACGGACAGACGATCAGACAGACTTGGCTATATCGACTCGGCTTTTGATGCCGATCAAGAATATACATATATACTTTATGGGGTCGGAAATTGTTCCTTCTGTGCGGGTAAAAATACAATTTATAGATAATATTATGCAATTCAACAGCACAGATCTTAGAAAATTATGCATGAAATTCTAGTTGCTAAAATTTGTAATACTGACAATAAAGAATACTATACACCGTAAAAAATTTGTATGATTGATCCATAATAAAGTATTGTCCAGCTGCCAATATTAAAGATCCTTTTCAATTTGAAGTACTTAAAACAGTAAAGGAAGCACAGATAAGTACAGCAGTAAATAGGTACATATGTTTGTATGTATACATAAGTACATATGTACAGTACATACACAGTTTATAGGATAGTTTGTCGATAAAAAATAATAATAATTTCATTTTATTGGTTTGTATTTTTTACCATCTTTTTGTATTTTGATATTTTCTTTATTTTGAGTTTGTACATTTTTTATTTTTATGAATCGTTCCTTGTTTGCCAAATCAGGAAAATACTACATATTTATGTATAGTATAGGCATTCGAGTGGGGTGTGTTTTTATTTACATTGAAGCCAGAGACTCGTGGGAAGAATCGCAAGAAATGAAAAAATGTAGGCTTGTTTTATATATACATACATACATATGTACATATGTACATATGTAGCTTCAAGCTAATTTTTCGCAAAATCGTTCGTGGCTACTAAAAATAGACATTAAAATTTCAATACACATCACTCTTTTCATGACGCAGGCATTGTGGGAATAACATTTTCTTAACGGATTTAACTTTTTTGTGAGAAGCGGGACAATTTTACAGAATATTTTGAATTTTTATGAATGGTTGGTTGGGCTTGAAAAGTGCAATCTATTGGCAAATATAGAGAGTCCCTTTTGATCCACAGAAATCCATAAATTATCTGAAACAAATGAATTTCGCAACGACGCAGTTAGCTAAACTAAAAGACAAACAAAGCCATCAAACTGTTGGTCACTGAAATAGAAATCTCCTGAAAGAAGAAAAGTCAATGACCATTGAATTCAATAAATAAATGCCCAATGGGGGGGTCAAGCTAACCTGATAGCCAGGGTCAATTCTATATTTAATAATATATATAATACTTATGTACATACATATGTATAGTAATTCTATATATTTCTTTTTCATTTGGCATTTCTTTTTTGTCTTTTTGCAGTCGAGGCCCCAAAAAGCATGTGATCTTTGCCGATGATGAGGGTCTATCGCTAACCGAGGTTCGCGTGATGTCCGAACCCTCGAATGTGCCGCCCTATTGGAGCATGAAGTTCTTGGAGCAGATAACACAGGGTCTGGTCAGTCCACATCCGCCAGATCAATGGACGGTGGACTTCAAACAGCCAGCTTCAGATTATTTATCTTTCAGGTAAGAACTGCCTGTGATAGGCAGTATGTATGCTTGCTTGTATCTTTAGATTCTTATAACTTTTTTAACTTTATAACAGACAAAAAATAGAGCGGGACTATGTGTCCCTAGAGAATGTGATTGTCAAGGATGAGGAGTCCATAGTGGTGGGCACCATCAAAGTGAAGAACGTTGACTTCCGAAAGGAAATCATAGTGCGTGTCACGTGGGACGATTGGAAGAGTCAGCAGGATATATTTTGTACTTTTGCCAGGGCCTATGGACCGACCACCTGTGCCCACGTGATTTTCGATACATTCTCGTTCAAGATCACGCTGCCGCCATCCTCGAAGCGCTTGGAGTTCTGCATCTGCTATCGCACCAACGATACAGAGTATTGGGACAATAATGATGTGAGTTGATCATGGAAATAATGCCATAAAAGGTGAAAAACTTTTCTATAATTTCCAATCCTCCTTTTATTAGGGTACAAACTACACCATCAGCAAGCGTTCGCCCTTTTACTACAATGCCCTCTCTCCTTATGATAAGGGTCAGAGTCGCAACTCCAGTCAGCAAATACGGTCCACCCTGACTGATGCCCTGGCCAAGGTGCAGGACCAAAATGGTTGGCATCAAGACTCGCATACACCATATTGGTGAAGTCTTGGGAGAGAAAATGAATTTTCTTTCTCCGAAAGGAACACTTCTCATTTGGGCCACATCACCAGAAAGTAACAGAATTAGGAAAGAAAAGAAAGAATTAGGGACAAAGAGAGAGAGTCTAAGAGATTTTAACGCTAACGAAACTGTTGACTTAATGATTAAAGTGCCATTGACCAGAAGATCAGAGACGAGGGCCCATAACTACTTTATTTAGGCAAACCCCCGAATTTGTATGTTTATCCAATGAAATTTCAAGATCATATCTTTTACGTGAATTTTTTTAAAATTGTTTGTATTTTCATCGGAAGAATTGTCTAAAAAACTAGAACTTTATGTAATGTATACCTATATGCCTGTGTGATTGTCTACATCGATATAACTGATATTAGATTTACAAAAACCAAACGAAAAATAATAAAATAATAATGAGAGGAAGATATACTCAAGGAGTGACGTATCCTAGCGAACCAATGTTTCGAAATTTTCTGCAATTGCAAAATAAAGAAAGAAAAAATAGCAAACATAACACATGTATATGCTAATGCAGACAACAAAAAAAACTTAACTTTAGTTTTTAAGCTTATTGGATCCATAATTTCGGAATTTTTTGTTCTCTTCATTTAAAATCATAACATTTTTATCTTTGGTTATTTGAAACGTTAAGACTGAAATGGCTTGTTACGGAGAAGAAAACACGTCCTGCAATATACCACATTATAACATATAGCAACAAAATATTCGCATCACCACATAACAAACAACGAAATTGTGTCATAATAATTCTGTGTGAGTCCCATCGCCGACTATATACTATTCAATTCAAACATCTAACTAGATTTAAGTGATTTGTACAGCAAAAAAGCAAAAAAAAAATGTATTTATGTACATATACCAGAAAATTGCCTGTTAAATACATTTATATGCGTCTGAGCTCAGTTATGTAAAGATGCCTAGTTCGTAGTCCTTAGAGGTTATTTAGTTAGTAAGGCGCCACATTGATGTGTATGAATAACCTATACATATGTGAATATGTACTACATATGTACATATGTGTGCATGCATGTACATATTTAGAATGAAATGGAACACTATGTTAATTCAGTTTTTTAAGATAGTATGACACAACGAGCCTTTGCTATTGCTCATAAACAAATAAAAATAAATGTAAAAAATGTAAATGCTCTTTGATTCGTTGTTCGCTACGCTAAACTCCTCCAGCCAATTTGGAAACGTCGAGTAAACAGCAAAGGGTTGAGCTGACAGCCCCATACACCCAACCATGGTGAAAGTTTACCATCTTAAACACATATACTGTCCTGCTAGGTAGGTAAGCGGGAATGATCTACGTTTTAGAGCATATAAAACGAAAATGGACATGTGAGACGGCCCTTACGCGTCACAACTTTTACACCCGGTACTCAATAGTACATCTGTACCTTAGTGGTTCTTTTCCAAATTTTTCATTTTTTCTACATCTGTCAGCTACATCTACATCACTTCTTACACTAACACGTTTTGATAGCTCGCCCCCTCGCCTAAAGCCACACACTACACAAAGCAGAGTCAGAGAGAATGTGCAAAAAATAGAAAAAAAAAACTGATGCACGGGTTGGGTTTAGTCACTGCAAATTAATTTCTTCCTTCTGCCAATTCGGTGATCTTCATAATTGTGAATACAGCAGATTTTCGAAATTTGCGTGGGCTAAAGGGGGCGGTGCAAAATTTTGAAATACACTTGTAACAGTGTGAGCATACAGCCATCTGGATGCAAAATTGGGTGGCTCTAGCTTTTATAGTCTAGGAGATACAGGCGCTCAACAAGACAGACGGACGGACGTACGGACAGTCGGACGGACAGACAGACATGGCTATATCGACTCGGCTATTGATGCTGATCAATAATATAAATACTTTATGGGGTCGGAAACGTTTCCTTCTCTGCGTTACATACATATGTATATCCACTTTGTGCACAAATACAATATGCCCTATTGCCCTACAACTCTTGGCTACGATTTTAAAACGTGCTATTTAGTCAACGGAATAATTGTTAGATCTTTCCTGAAGGCAGTGTTTTCCGTAGGGTTCCGTACGGTTTTTGGACTCATTTATGATCCGGACCAATCTTTTTAACCTTGGGCTCGATTCTAAAACCGATTCCTCGGCAGATGGCCGATTTGGTAACCAGTTGCCTGTGGCTCACAGCTTGCCGATACGAACACAGCTTAAGTTCTTCAGCCGATTCTGCGCAGCTCTGGAATCAATTTATAAAGCGAAGCCTCGCTAAAGAGTGATTTGCAAGCCTGATTATACTAGGAACTCCTCTAGATGTATAAATTATGGTTGTACGGCATCACATCCATTCAAGTATAACGTTACAAATTTAAACAAAAATTTATAAATCAAAATACGGTTGCTCTTTGAGTATTGCAGGCAATGTATTCAGAAATTCTGCAAATGTTTTATAAGACATTCATAATTCCAAATACATGCTACAACGTAAACCACAGTACAGGTCGAGAATGTGCTACACACCCGATAATTGCTGCCATGTAAAAATAACATTTCAATGCTAGGGAACAACACCTAGTTGGTTGCTCATAAGGTTATCTCCAAGCGATAACTGAATTCATCTCAAGCTACTACTAGTTGTAGATAGAAAGCAATTGGAAATGCATGGTTTGATTTGTTTTATAAATTAATTTATTTGTTTTTTTTGGGGATCGGATCATTCCATTGAAACAGCAATAATATCATATTCTCGTATATGACAGGTGCAGGACCAGGAGACAGGAAAGGTGAACGAGTGGGCGGCCGGGTTATGGGAAAAAACTCAGGAGACAACACGCAAACATTCTAGCCAGCTTAAGCTAGAGACACATTACATTATGTTTAGATATAATTATATCTGTAAAATTAGAGTTGGAATACTTTTAGCTTGAGTGTAGTTAAGTTACATAAGATAGATTCGCCTATAGAATGTTAAATTTGTCGACAGAGAAAGTTTCGTTTTGTAGAGTAGATAAATGGCTGAGATAGAGAAATGCATGAAGTGTAACTGGAATGTTCATGTGTCCATCGCACACACACAACATTGAGCTCTATAGAAACTAAATATGTAATCTTAAAGAATAACTTCGTTTCACAATCGAAAGACAGTAAATGTATGCTGCTGCTCCTGGTTCAGCCCGAATCCGCGCCAACGCATCAACTCTGGCGTTTCAACTTATTGCTTCTCCAGCTTGGCCTTCAGGCTAGCGGGCATCTCTGGTGGTGGTGGGCGGGGAATGCCCAGAGCAACCTTGACTCCATCATAGATGAACCATTGCAGAGCGGTTAGGGTACCGATCATAATGATACGAGGCGTCAGGCCGTTCCACATTCCACTGAAGCCGAGGGACTTGGCAACGCTCACAGCGCTGGCACCCTTGGTCTGGTTCAGCTTGGACACGACCACATCAGCGGGATGCGATACGATGGCACAGAACACACCTGCAATGTAGCCAGCGGCAAAGGTGACAACCAGCTGCTCGCCCTTGGAGCACTCAACGCGGGGCTTGGGAACCACATACCTGGCAGGAAGTGGAGCAGGATAAAATATAGATTAGGAGGGGGGTTCTACAACACTTATCAACACTTCAGACTCACTTGTAAAGCAGCTCAACGGTACGCTCAAAGCAAGCGAACTTCATCATGGTGTATGGGATTTGACGCATCCACAATGGCACTAGACCCTTGTAGAAGGCATTGATGCCCTCATCCTTCAGCATCTTGGGCACAGCCTCGCGGAAGGTGCTGGCAAACCCGGGCACAGTCTGAATCTTAACCTTGGCAGCCTCGAACGGAGACAGGGCAATATCGGCGAAGAACTCCGCTGATGCAGAGGCGGCCAGATACAGCGAGGTGCGGTACAGATAGGAATTCTCCTCACCCAGTAGATTGGCATACTTTACTTTGAACAGCTCGTACAAGCCAAACTTGCACAGACCCTACAGCCAGTAGACACAAAGCATAGTCGGAAAGGTAATTAGCCTCCATTGAGTAATGGGTTATCAGCCGCAGTCACGTTTCCGTGACTGGAGGGTTGCGTAACCGGCAGACTTACCTGTGCAGAGTAGCCCAGCAGAGTGGGGAACCAGCCCTTGGCAAGGCCGCGGGCACCCTCCTCGGCAACGGTGACCTTAAAGCCATGGAACAGATTTTTGTATTTGGCCTGATCGACCTGCAGGCGACATTTGACCAAATCCAAGGGTACCACAAAGGTGTGAGTGGTTCCGCAGCTGAGAATACCACCGATGCCGCACAGGGCAAAGTATTTGTTGCTTCCGAACTCGCACGAATCGACGGTGGCGGCAGCTGCACTGATCTGACGGCCATGCACCGGCTCCAGTTCAAGATCCTGGGAACAGGTCACAGCGGGCGCACCCTCGCACTGGACGCGGCCCAAGGGGCTGCGGAACGGAGAGTTCTTGGCAGTCTCAAAAAAGGACGAGAACATGGTTGTAGCTCTTTTTGTTGTTGGATTGCAGCTGCGGCGAGAGGTGAGCTGCGGAAAGAGGAAGAAATTCCCCTCTCAATTAGCGTTCAGAGACATGTGCTTATCTAATTTAATCAGCTGCTCTGCTCTATTCTTGGCCTCCTGTGCCAGCACTTTTCTAGGTTACATAACGCCGTGCCAATAATTTGCATCGGCGCGCCCTAGCGGCAAACGAAAATATTTCACTTACGACAGCAAAATCTGTGCCACAGGAGCAGGCTCACAAGCAATTTTGATCTGTCGAATTTTTTTTCTACAGTTTTTAGTTTGATTAGAGATTCTTACGCAATTTTTAAATTGTGTTTTCGCACTTACAATTCGTCAGCAGCGTTTTCGGCCCGTGGATTTTTTAGAGTGACCGCCCAAATTATCTTTCCGTCGAGTAGTGTGACCGCCGAGATGGTTTTTTATTTTGATTAATTATATTTCCCATTGGTAGATAACTCAAAAGGATTTTTCCCAGTTGGTATTTGCTCATTTTGGCATGAGACAGAACATATTCTTCGATTTTTATGTTCGGCTTCATATTACTAACTATCTAGGACTCCCAACACTGGAAATGTAATTTAATAAGATACAGGATTCAGTTTTCTGGAGATTAGTTAGTTCTAATAGCTAAATTGTCTTCGATTTTTATTTATTTTAATGAAATTTTTATATTTGAGACCCTTGGAAATATACCGAAAAATATCTTCTTACCGTAAATGTACCGAGGAAAAAAAATAACTTAACCCAAGTAAGCCCCCTCCTTTAAAACAGTTACTGGCAGTTTTACAGCTGCCGACAGCTGCTTGAACTATATACGGCATTAGTGTGAATGGCAAATTTAACACAAACAAAAAATTAGTATGGCCAGGAACTTTGCATATATTTTCCTTGTGCGTGGAACGTAACTAAACAGGCATACAAATAAACTATGATTTGTAAACATGTGTTTATTAAACTCAAAATAAAAAAGTGGCAAAAAGAGCTGGTAGTTGAATTGAGAATGCATTTAACATTCGCCAATAATGGAAATGGTTAACCAAACGTCAATTATTGCCAAAAGAGCACTTTTACGTTTTTGCGCACAGTTGTTTCCTCCATTTCGCAAATTTCGCAGAAATAATTGTCAACCACATACATACTTCTTGCATCTTTACCAGCTGTGCTCTCAGTCCACACACGCACTTCGTATCGATAAGAATCTGTGCCTTTCGTTAACGTTGCTGGATACTCAAGTTTGGCAGGAATTTTGTTTGGCAGTGCTGGATACCCGCCTTTTAAAGTAAACCTATACTCAGATTAAAATACCTTGGAAAATCCGGTTTGAAAACACGTTTTATAAATAAAAAAAAATCAGGGATGATATTCGTATGGAACCGATAAGAAAATTGTGTGCGCACAAGTTACATTCTAGCGGCTGTACGCCAGGCAGTACTCAGATCGACAAAAAAACAGGCCGAAAAAATCTAAAAAGTCAGACGATAGTATTTTGTGGTATCGATAGTAGTAGTATTTGTATGTTATTGATGTATTTCTGTGGTATTCGTTGGTATGTTGCTAGTTGCTCGAAAAATAAGGATCTGTTTTAATTTCCAAGAGGGTACCTAGCAACAGAGAGTAAAGTCTCAATCAAATGGAGCCAACAATGCCGCTGAAGTTGAAAGATAAATGAGCACCGTGCTTCTAATCGAGCTTAAGGCCATCAAACGGCAAAAGAGGAAACAATTATTATAGACTAATGAGATTATATTGAATTCTAATTCTAATATGTTTAACTTATTTGAACGCCAATATCTTCATATTGCCAAGACACAGACCCGGCTGGGCTGTTAACAAAATGTTTTAAGTTGTTTTCTTTTTTGGACCAAGTACTGTTCCACAGGGTCGTGCCGTGGAGGAGCGAAGGCGGCGACTTGGACTCAAAACTATCCAATTTTAAATAAGATGGGTGTTTGGAGGCGCCGTTTTACAACTTTGCAACGGGCGCAAATATTTCTTGGCACGGCCTTGCTGCTCCACCAATAAAAGAAGTCTGCAGATGTTATTCCAGCCATATGCAAATTCTCTGTCATATTTTCAAGCTGTGGCATATGCAAAGGGTATCGTTTCATGGGTTTCCATAAATGAACACATATTTATATGATTTATAATACTCAAATGTATAGACAACGACCGCCCTGGATTCGTTGATTGTCCTCCTCCTCCGATCAAGCAAGAGCCGCTAGTCTCACTAAAATAATCTCCTGCATGGATCCATTTTGCATTCATTGTGTTATTAGCCTTTTATTCAATTTTCACACATTTTCAAAAAGGTAAACAAAACAACACAGCTGCCTGAGGAGTGTAACCGTACGGAATGCGGTTTTCACCTCTGGTCACACTCTGCTGCTAGCAAAATATATTGTACATTTTGCTAGCAAGTTTTTTTTTCGATCTGAGTTTATCAGCTTTATCAGCTTATTTTGTTGAATTTATTGGTATTTTCTGCCTTGCACGGTCACTCTGCGGACATCCTTAATGTGAAAATGTAATTATCGATAGTTCGATATTGATACATATCTTTGGTACAGAAATGTTGAGCGCAAAAATTAAATGAAGAAAAGTTTAAATAAAATATATATGGCTAAATGTTGAATAAAAACAAGAATTGTGAGCGGTATTCACCGTGTCAGTCGTTAACAGAATTGCTCTCTCTCTATTACGCTTTTTCTTCTCTGCATGAAAGCTCTGAGTCTGCGTTTTGTGCTTTTATTAGCTCTTTAGCTTTTGTTGTTTTGTTGCTTTTGTTCGCTTTGGCATTGTAGATATATAGAAGGTAGGTGCACCTCAGCTCAGCTACCGCCAAAATAACTCTACCATTAATGGGTACTTTTAAAGTTGGAGTTTACTAAGTTTGACTGTAGCTTGATACCGTATAAAGCTTACAGTATAAACTGACCAAATGATTTTTGTGTCTTTCACAATCTTTTTAATTTTGACTGATTCTGTGAATACTTATGTACTATGTACATTTGTACATGTATTAGTGATTAATTATGCTATGGTAACATAGAGATTCAGATTCAGAGCCTTTTGTTGTTTGTCCAGACAACAACAACTGAATTGAACAATTGAACTACTCAAGGCCCAACAATTTAAACAGGAAGCCCGAATCGTGTATTTTATTACTTCTATGGCATGAAAACTATTAACAGATGAGCGGGAGACCATACCTTATGCAGCAATGCCATGTTATCTGGAAGAGCACAACCACAGCCTACGTTTTTGTGGCAAAGAAAAACCAGCCTTGCCCCCAGCAAGACGTATGCGCGCGCGTCGTGATCTGCAAAAGCTACAGAGAAGCGAGTTCGGTTCGTTGCGCGTTCGCACACGCGCGTATTTTCTCTCTTCGCTTGGCCTTAATAGTTGGCCAACGAGCTGGACCTGCGCACTTCGCGGTTAATTTTTAACTTAAGCAGTGAACAACAACAAAATCAAGCAAATAATTGAGTAATTAAAATGTAAGAAATGAATGCTTCTATGCAAAGTTGCTCTGTGTGTGTATTTGTGTATCTGTGTAACGGTCTGCAAACTGGGTTTAGATCCACTAAAAATATGTATAATCAAAGCGGTCTATTCAATTGATTATGGAATTGCTTTGAAAGTTTAAGAAGAGGCATCGTATGTGTTTAACGGACTGCTTTGTTTGCAATGCTGGAAAGGAGAAATGGATGTGGAAAACTCAGCCATAAAAATATGATTTTCTTGTAATATGCATACATACATATGTATGTAGTGTATGCATATGTATTGTTAATATATTTTTGGAACCTTAAAAGAAAGTTTCGACTGATACGAAAAAAAGGCGTATATTAAAAGTCGATTGAAATAGTATTTTGAACATTCCTATAACCTTCCATCATCGAAACGTTAAAAGCGATTGAAAAATATTAATGTATATATGTATGTACATATATATACATACATATGCACATACAAGAAAGCAAAGTATGATTAATGCATCATTGAATCCTACAGTGACACACTGTCAGTGCAGAGTTAAATAAAAAATTGTTTGTTGAATAAATTACAAGAAAGTTTGTGATCAACTACAGTGATTGTATACAAGTAACCTTATAAGATTATCTTATTTTTCCCCTTGAAAATAAAAAATATAATAATAATTAAATACACATATGTACATACATATGTATGAATAAACATATGTACATACATATGTACATACATATATGTACATATGTATGTATTATGTTCTGTACATGGGCAGGAGAGTCAATAATAATACCGATATCTTATATGGAAACTGCAATTGGTGAACGCCTATGGGCACCATTGGATTCAAAAAATTCCTCCGTCAGTTCCCGTTCACAACGCTCAATCCACAAGAAGAGGAGAATCGGCTGAAAAACCAATCAGCGCCAGTCGCCAACTAGTTAACCAACAACAAAAATTGGCAACTTCCTTCAGTTGGGCGCCAAGTCATTAGCCAGCCTCTTTGAGGTGGAGGCCCACTCGGAGTACCGCTATGACTAGACAGGCCTTGCCTTGCGTTGTTCATATATTTTGTATGTATGCAACCATTAGCCGCCGCATGCCACACACAGATGCTCACATGAGGATCGGGGGAAAGGCACTGGGACCTGGGAGCTGGGGCCTGGGACTTGGCGACGTTTGCTTTGTGGCCCCTTCACTTTTTGCTGCTTTTTTCATGATCGGATGAAAAAGTTGCCGTAGCAAGTGCAGCTCGCCATTCGCGTTTCGCATTCCGCTGGCCGAAAGTATCTTTGGAGTTTTGCATCTTGCGTCTGTCTGCGGTGCTTAACTGTAAATTGAGGCATGTGCCGCTGTGCCCCTGCGCCTGTGCTCATACCATGCCCCTCCTCCAGCCATCCTCCTTTCCGAGGTGCTCTCTTCGGCTCTTTCTTTTGTTTGTCAAGTTCAATGTGCGTTGACAATTTTCCATTTCCAAATGGGCGACGTTATTCGCTTTGCCTGTTTCTGTTTCTATCTTAATATAGTATCTACATATAGCTTAGCTGCTTTTTGCACTTTCAAAAACCAAACACACACGAAATCAAAATGCCATTGTATTTGTGCAGCTTTGCGTGTATTTTAATTCATTTTAAATCGAATCGCTATTTAAATTTCATCAACAAAAAAACCCGGAACTTAATAGTGCACTCAATCAGTCAGTCGTCCGTCGCCTTGATGATAAAGGTGCTGCGTGTGGATATTTTCCCGAAAATTTATCTTTCCATCTGCTCTTTCGCAGTGCATAAATCACTGATAGAAAGAAATAAGAGAAGGCAAGAAAATACCATCATCTTCTTCGTTTTTTGTTAGTTTTGTGAAAGCGCTAGTCGTTTGGCTCTGTGCAGCGTAATTTTTACACTTTTACCAAAGAGCGAAAGACGTAGACACATACATATGTACATATGTATGTACATGCATATGTATGTAACTATTTACACATGTATGTACATTGCAAATACTTGTACATAGATACTTTTTACATACGGGCATCATAAGCATATTTTCTCTATTGCCCACGTACAGACATTATTCGTTTGTTGTTGTCTTTAAGCCGCTTTATTGAAAGTCTTGACTTGACTTATGACTTGGTCAAAGAAAAAGCCATTAACAGAGTTGAAAATGGAAAATGCTTTTGGTGTTGCTAAAATTTTTAAGTGAAATTTATGAAAAATATAATAATGAATAATAATAATGGCTAAGTGAGAATAAAACTCATCCAATGCATCTGTGTCGCATTTTAAGCTTTCAAACAGCAATTTAATGAAATATACTAATTCGCTGAAATAAATATAAAGTCCAATAAAAGAGCTTAGAAATGATTTAAGTCAAAGTATCTGAGCTTGTCAGTGAACTGGAAAATCAACAGAAATCAAACAATTTTCTTTAAGCAAAAAAATAAGGTAAGGTCACTCGTTGAATAAAATCTTCGCTGAATGATACCCTAAATTTGTTATATATGTATATATATAATATAATAATATTTGATAGCATTTAAGCTTTGAATTCCAATATTTATAAGTCTTTTTGTCGATCTGCTTTACTCAGAAACAAAAACTGACATACTATGAATCGCGGGTATCCCATAGTCGCAATACTTTTTTTGCGCCCTAATATCTTACATTTTTATACCCGATAAACGAAGAGTAAATAGGCTATATTGTATTTGTGCACAAAAGTGGGTGTATGGGTCGCACGGAAGGAAACGTTTCTGACCCCATACAGTACATATATATGTACATACATATATTTATATTCTTAATCAATATCAATAGCCGAGTCGATATAGTCATGTCTGTCTGTCCGTCTGTCCGTCCGTCCACCTTGTTTGTCGGCTAGTTCTCAGAGACTATAAAAGCTAGAGCCACCAAACTTTGCCTCCAGACTGCTGTATGCTCACACTGATACAAGTGTATTTCAAAATTTCGCACCGCCCCCTTCCGCCCTGGCAAGTTGCGAAAATCTGCTGTATTCACAAATATGAAGATAAAAGAAAGCTAAAAACGGAATTTGGTAGAGAAGGACCATATCTATCAGATCACCGAATTGGCATCAGATTGGATCATTATTATAGCCAGAAGGAAGAAATGAATTTCCAGTGGCTAAACCCACCCCGTCCCGCAGCATTTTTTTTGTGTTTTGCACATTCTCTCATCCACACTCTGCTTCGCGCTCTGTGCGGCCTCTGCCTCTGCAGTGCCTCCGCAGTGCCTCTGCAGTGTGCGGCTCTTGGGGAAGGGGGAAAATAACGGAGCGTGTTGGTGTGAGAAGTGATCTAGATGTAGATGTTAATGAAAGATGTAGAAAAAATGTAAAATTTAAAATTTGAAAAAACCTGTTTAGGTATCGATGTACCACTGAGTATCGGGTATAAAAGTTGTGTCGCGTAAGAAGCGACTCACACGACCCTTCTCGTTTTCAATTCCATTTTTTAACTTGTTTTGGATGTCTATCAACGGCATTCAAACAGCACATTAGGCTCTGAGCTCATGCAAAGATTTTCTAACAAAAACTTGTTTAGTGATTCATTATTAAAGCTATTGGTTGCGTTTTGGTTTTATTTGAGTACTAACAGATTTTTTGCATAGTTTAGCGAGCAGTTTTGGAGTTTTGGTTCCGAGCCAAAGACACGCTAAAATATTCGTATTTAATTTGTGATTGCTCAACATTTCGCTGCCGCTCTCTCTGGGTGTCTTTCCAAGTCGTTGCACATCTTTGACGCAACTTGTCAGTCTGTCAATGTCAAGGTTGCTGCTGTTGAGGTTGCCGTTTTGTTAAACATTTTTGATATTTGTTTTAAAATAAATATAAAATGCCCGAGTAAGCGGCTGTCTGGAAGCTGCCAATTGAAATTAAACACTTCTCAAGTGGAACGGACGCCCCGTCGCACCTCGTTTGTGTAATTTGTAATTGCTTAATTTTTCGGACCAAGCAAAGCATAATTGAATCATTGTTGCGAGCAATTAGCTAAGGCTTAAGCTGAAAAAACGATATCGATTTTATTTTAAGTACTAGGTAGTAAAAATATTCCAGCAAATACTTAAAACAAATCGGATGATAGTTGGAAACTAGTCGATTTCCTTTGTAATCGTTTCTTTATCAGTAACTTTTTGTTGCGCTTATTCTTCAAAATTAGGGCCAAGTGAAAAGGTGCCTGCCCGTAGGAATTAAAGTTGCTTGCTCGGCCAATGAGTAAATGCCCAAATAAAATGATCACTTTGACTCCGTGTTCTTCAAGTCTTCGTTACCGACAACAAAATATGAAATAAACACAAATATTATCTTTTTCAAGGATGTAATTAATAATTACATGTGTATGTCATCGGCCATTAAGAAAAACCATTAACATCCGATCGTACCGCCATCTTTTAATGTATTATCATCACTGTAGAGTGGTATACAATTTTTTATTAATTAATTAACCATTAGGGCAGACCTACAATACAGTTCAAAGCAAAAAGCAAAGCATAGAATATTTATCAATACCGTTTGGTTTCTTTTTCTAAGAATTTGCCACAAAGCCCCCAAAACCGTTAAGCATTTCACCTGGAACTACAGTCACAGTAGAGTGGAGAAGGAATAACTATCATAAATTTGACTTTTTAATGATATTAACTTATTTTCATGCGTATTTTATGTGTGAAAATGATGCAGAAAGGCATAAAAATAAACGAGACCACGAGCTCTGGCTTTGGTTAGCCAGATGCCAAGTGGCAACTACACTATGTGTATAGCCATCAAGTTAATATAATACGTAATTACGAGACCTTCCCCGAATGAACGTGAGCACACACAATACCAACAGCAACTAACCATTCTTCTCTGTTGGGCGCCTTCCAGTACCTTTCTTACCTTCGGATCATGACATTTCAGGGAAATGTGTTACTTTGGAATGAGATGACACTGGGTGAATTCCCAACGGGGTATTTAGCCAGAGCAGTAGACAGAGAAACTGAAGCAAAGGTACTGGAAGACAAGCGTAGAACAATAAGACACACTAGATGGAAGACAGAGGAAAACTGCCCAAGCAGCTGGAACGTCGGAGGTTGCTGAACCCTCGACTCTGCAAATATACTATACACTAAGCCACTAACAAAAGCCCCCAAAACTATGATGGAGCGATATTTAGTTGACCAGTTTTGTGAATGGGTTTCATCTATTTTGGCCCGAAATTGGTGGAACACACAAAATTCCAATTGGCTTGAAGATCATAAAACTTGCTAATATGGGTAATTTTGTATTTTGTATTTTGTTGTTGTTTGGTTATACATATGTACATACATACATATACATACATACATATGTATGTATTGTGTTATGTCACATTTATATTTGATACTTATAAGTAAAGTACTGTAAGAATATATGTATATATATATGTACATTTGTATATACATTCTTGATCCGAGGTACCCGAGGCTTTGTCCACTACAGCAAACAAATTTTGCATCGAGATTGCTGTGATATCACACTGTGACAAGAGTATTTCAAAATTTCACCCCGTCTCCTTCCGTACTCACAAATAGGCGAAAATCAGCTATGTACATACATATGTATGTATGTACATACATACGTCCACAATTTTTAAGATCAGTGAAAACTAAAAACGGAGTTCCGTAGAGAATGCCCGTACCTTTCCGTTTTTATCGTTAATATAGCCAGAATGACGAAATGCATGTCCAGTGGCTGCCCTCCTCCCCATTAAGCAGATTTACTTGTTTTTGGTGCTCATACTATCACGCTGACACACTCTGCCTAATACAATGTGATGCTCTGGCAGAGCTAAATGACGTGTTAATGTAGAACAAATTTAAAATGTTAAATTCGTGAGCTTAAATTTGTGCATGTTATATAAATATGTATTTATCACACTAAGGTTATGTATATATACTGACCGAGTACAGGCTAGAAAAGTTGTGACGCGTACGACGCTTCTCACAAACGTCCCTACTCGTGTTGGAATAGTTTGCCTTCATCTTTCTTTATTGCATTTTTCAGCTTGGAAGCTTTCTTGAAAACTCTGCGCAAAATGAGTTATAATTCATAACACTCTTTAAATGAGCACTCTCGATCTGGCCGTGGCCCGAGAAGATCCGGCAACTAAACCGCTTTCAATAACTGTAAGCAACGTGACAAATCTCAAACATTATTGTTCTGTTCCCATTTGTCGCTGGCTGGCTGGCTGCAAGCGGCCACTCGCTGCCTGCTGACCCACTCGCCGCTATTGATGGAGCATATCATCCACCACATCAGACGATGCGATGGCACACATACGATTACTTTTACAGTACCAAATCATACCATACCATGACATACCATGCTGTCGGGCGATGCGATGGTTAATCGTCCACCGTTCTCATTACGTTGGCTCTGGCTATTTCCGCACCTACTTGGCGAGGCGCATGTCTAACCGTAAACTCTATTGACCCGTATTGCTCAACTGTAATGCATGACCGCACATATCCTCCACTCTCAATCTCACCCATTGCACAGGGCTGATTGGTAACTTGATAAATGTTACAATTGTTTCCCTCGCTCCTCTTTTGAATATTGCTACTTGCTCGACTGTTTCTCGCGTCTTCTCTGGTTTCCTCTTCTTCTACACTTGGCAATTTGGCCTTTTCATTAGCTTCTATTTCAATTTGCGCACCACAATCTGTTTTATTTTTTCGTTCGGTCGTTTTTTCCAGTTTGGCTTTGGCTTTTCTTGGCTCAAGCCAAGAATCTTGTTTTTGGTGTTGCAGCTCCTACAAGAATGTGGAAAGAAAAAAAATCGGAAAACGTAAAAAGAAATACACAAAACTGGGTTAAAATTGTTAGACAACCTGAAGTTGCTGTTGCCGTTTCAGAAATATTGCATAGGATGGGGTCTGGTATTGAGTCTCTGGTCTGCTCTATACGCGTCTACGCTCTGGCCTCGCCAAACATAAACATAAACGTACAATTCACATATGCATGTTGTACATATGCACATACATATGTATGTACAGAATACAATTTTTATACCCGTCACCCGAAGAGTAAATAGGGAATATTGGGGAGGGGAGCGTGCTAAAAGGTTCTCCAAAAATACGTTTCAAAAACTGAAAACAAATACATATCTTTTGAGAAAATGTTATCCCCAGCACTTGCGGCTCTGTGTCAGGTTGTTTGCATTGACTTTTGCTTTGGCTGGTTTCGGAGCTATTGCACTTGCGCAAAGACCCAAAAACACTGAAACCCTATAACAGTTAACAGAAACTTGTCTTGGGTATGGTCAGTAACCAATCCGGCTGGACATGCCGGGCCGACCGACAATTACGAGTATTGTATATTGGTGGCTGCTTAGTATGCCCGAGCCACTCGACACTCGCTCAGAGCGTAACGTTCAATTTCAGCGGGGGCTTTCTTAATGTTGTTGTTGCAGGCTTATTAATTACCTCACCGCACAATTGCGTGCCACACACAAAACACCCACCAGCAGGAGGGAAGCAGAAAGGAAGGGGTCGCCTGGCTGGTAGAATCCACAGAAGGCGTTGGACGGCGGGAAATACGAGTAACGACTTTATGTGGCCCGTAAATGGAGCCTCCCAACGATGTCAACAGCTCCAACCAGTTTTCTGGTTTAGGTATGATTTCTTGTATCGTCTGTCTTTTATTTTCCTTTAGTTTCCATTATTTATATTTACTGATTATTTCAATAACAAGAAAATTGGAATTATTTTTTCAACTTGTGTGAATTTGGCAAACTTGTTTTCGTTCATTTTGCATATTAATTGCTGTTGCCTGGATACTTTCAAATGTCAAGCGAAGTTGAAGGTGGTCCACAATGATATTTTTTTTTCCCAACTATATGATATATATTGAGTCACGGTAGAAAATGAAACAGGGGCCTTGAGTAACCAAGAGATGAAACAAAAGACTACAGCAGCGAACTTGTTTTAATAAACGAGAACATATGTACATATGTACATACATACGTATGTACATATGTACGTATGTATGTACACATGTACATATGTATGTACATATTTATGCATGTGTGTATCTGCATATTTTGAGAAGAAAAAGTACATTGATAAATATGGAAAGTATTGGAAAGAGCAAAGTGTACTTAAAAATCATAAACAACGAGAAGGGACGTGTGAGACGCTTATCACGCGTCACAACATCTGTACCTTAACGGTTTTCTTCAAAGTTTCCTTTTTACATTTTGTCTACATCTTTCATCAACCTCTACATCTACACACTGCAGAGGCAGAGGCAGAGGCCGCACACTGCAGAAGCAGAGTAAGGATGAGAGAATGTGCAAAAATAAAAAAAAGCTGCTGGACGGGGTGGGTTTATATAATAATGATCCCAATTCAATGAACTGATAGATATGGTCATTCCCTACGGAATGACAAACTTGCAACAGTGTGAGCATACAGCTGTCTGAAGGCAAACATTTGTGGCTCTAACTCTTATAGTTTCTGAGAACTAGCCGACAAACATGGCGGACAGACGGACGGACAGACATGGCTATATCGACTCGGCTTATTAACACTTAAAAAAATATATATACATTGTGAGGTCGGAAGCGCTTCCTTCTGTGTGTTACATTTTATCCGCACAAATACAATATACCCTATTTACTCATCGAGTACCGAGTATAAAAACAGATTAACATATCTCGCATTCGGCAATATTTGCTTACAATTACATTAAATTCAATGCACTATGCGCACAAAATCCGCAGAAGGAAAACCAATTCCACAAAAGTCATAAGCAAAATTGTGCCTCTGAGCCGATGAAACTTAAGAAAGCCTGAGAAAGTTTTCAAAAGTGACAATAATTAAAATAAGACAACAAATAGCTAAGGTAACTGACTAAGTGCAGTTACAACTCCAGGTTAATAATACAAATAATACAAAATACCACAAATTTTTAAGACAACCGAATGCCAAACGTGCAACAGCTAAAGCATCTTTTTGAAGAGTGACTGACATACTGAAAACGAACTAAATTGCATTGCATTTCGGTGTGGTCTGTATTGCTGCAGCTTTTTTGCATCTTCTCGGGTTCTGCGCTGACCCAGTTTAATACAAGTGGAACGCATTGACCAACAACTTCAACAGCAAGAACAAGATCTATTGGCCATAAATAGCCAGCCAAACACTACCCAAAGATACTCCACACTTCACTCACTGAGTAAATGAGACTCTTGGAGCCATTCTCAATGAAGATGTTGCTGAAGAGGCACCCGACTCACCATAAAACCCATCTCAACTTCGTTCATGTTTTGTTCTGAGTAAAAGAGAGACGGGCCAGAGCCCAAGCTGAGAGTCAGATAGAGAGAAAAACCCGTTTCTTTCGGATGCTGTTTGGAAGAACTTTCTTCTTATTGATTCTTGTGGCTTGCATATAAGTAAATAAATTAAAGAGACTTTCTTTCTGCCAATGTGAGCGTCAGTGTCTCTGTGTGAGGTTGGCTTCGGTGTCATCATCTATTCAATTTTGTTGTGCTGTTCCTCATGGAACATGGCCTTCTAAGCTGATGCCTCACTGAGGTGACCCAAATACTTCGTCGGTCTTTCACTAGGGTCATGGTAAAAGTCGTTGCCAGAGCCGGGCTTGGTCTTGGAGTCTGGGGCTGGAGCTGGGGTTGGGGCTGGAATTGGTTTTTCGTGCACCTTGTATAATTTTGGAAGTATTTGGAGGCTGTTGGTCCAACAAGCGGCACGATTATAAACATCATCCCGTTTACAAGTGTTTCCAGTCTTCTCCCTCGATTATGCGCGTCGTTATCGCTATCTTCATTAGTTTGACCCAATTTATTATTTTGATGCATTGGGAGTTCTTTTTACTTTCTTTTTTTTCTCGACCGTCTTCAGAATTTTTTTTTTTGTGACATGGAATGGGTAATGGTTTATCTTGTTGGCCCTTTGATTCGAGGGAATTTACTTTCATTTGGAAAGATTTGTTTTGAGCTTTTCGGTTATGAAGCCCTTGCCATTTTAATTGATAGCATACAATGTGATACAGCTTTAAAATGCTTTAGATATTGAGAAGGAAGCAAAAAATTGTATACCCGGTACTCGAAGAGTAAATAGGGTATTTTGTATTTGTGCACAAAGTGGATGTATGTAACGCAGAGAAGGAAACGTTTCCGACCCCACAATCTATATATATTCTTGATCAGCATCTAAAGCCGAATCGATATAGCCATGTCTGTCTGTCCGTCCGTCTTTCCGACTGTCCATCTGTCCGTGTTGTTGAGCGCCTGGATCTCAGAGACTATAAAAGCTAGAGCCATCAAATTGTGCATCCAGACTTCTGTATGCTCACACTGTTACAAGTGTATTTTAAAAATGAGCCCCGCCCCCTTCCGCCGCCGCATATCGCCAAAAATATTCACAATTTTGAAGATACGAGAAAACTAACGCTAAACTAACTAAACGCCATTCCGTAGGAAAGGACAATATCTATCAGATCACCGAATTGGAATCAAATTGGATCATTATTATAGCCAGAATGAAGAAATTAATTTGCAGCGGCCAAGCCCACCCTATCCCGCAGTTTTTTTTTTGGTTTTTGCACATTCTCTCATTCACACTCTGCTTCGTGTAGTGTGCGGCTCTGGGGGAGGGGGGCGAGCTAAAAGATCGTGTTGGCATGAGATGTGATGTAGATGTAGATGACATATGTAGAAAAAATGTAAAATTTGAAAAAAAAAGCCACCAAGGTACAGAATTCTACTGAGTACCGGGTATAAAAGTTGTGACGCGTTAGAAGCGTCTCACACGTCCCTTCTCGTTTTTGTAACCCCTAGATAAAAATTCGATGATATCGTTGCCTGAGTTGTTAGCTTACCAGACAGACAACATCAGCATTTATTCTGTTTGCTATCGTTAATTGTTTTGCTGTAGTACTAAATAATTGCCAATGTGTTTTGCCAATAAACTCCATTATGGGTCACACATAAGCGAGAACAAAACTTTAAATCGTTTTTGCAATTTTCGCTTCGAAGAAGGTAGTGCTGTAATAGCACCAGGCTCTTTCGTTTAAAAAAGAAAGCCGCGCAAGCAAAATGCAAATCCAAAAAACATAAAATGATGGCAGACACAAAAGATTGTACTCTTGAAAGCTCGCTTGTTTTTTATTTGTTCGCAAAACAAGAAAAGATGGTAAAATGCTGAAATGAATCGAGTATTTTCTTGATATATTGACAAATGAGCTCGGGGGTTCCTCTTATAAATCTTGAACTAGGTCACGTAATGATAAAGGGCTTGTCGGCGCAGACATGATCGGTTGAAGTGAGTTTTTTGAATATGCAAAGGAGCTTGACTGATAAAATATTTTGATGGACAGTTTTAGTTCTTCATTAAGTTTTTATTGGGTTTATCATGGGTATATAAATATAAATGCTCGTAGATCGATCTAGTGGACTATAAGAGCAGTTTAAAAGGGAACTCTTCTCATCAGTCCGGCTCTGTTGCGCGTTTCGTTCGGTTCGGTTCAATTCGATTCTAATCCGGCAAGACGAAAATATGAAATTCAATCCGCAAACCTTTCTGTTCGCTTTGTGTCTGGGTATTATCTTAAACTGGAGCTCTGCTGTTTATAATTATAAAGCACCTCCTCGCGGTTATTTCTATCCCAAACCAGAAAGACTGCCAGCTCTGCCAGTCAATGGCAGTTCGTCTACGACTCCGGGTTCCGGCCTACCGCCTGGAGTGCAATCGGATTTCATTGATGATCTGATTGAGGGCCAAAAGCAGCAAATCTTATCGAGTGTCTTGGGCGGGGCCAGTGAGACTCCGTTGGACTCAGCCTCCTCATCGTTTTCCACCACCTCAGGCTCCTTCTCGTCCTTGGAGGGCGGCGGTGCAAAGGCGTTCCGCGTCAATCGATGTGCCAGCTGCAGTGAGTAGAGCCAGACTCTGAATCGGCGAAATGCGCCGGGGAATGAATCGATTCCAGCGGTTGGATAAGCATAATAATTTCAAGTTCGAATCGGTTAATTGGCTTATTGGATACATTTTGATGCACAGTTTTCCTTATTGATTAATGCTGACACGGAAGTGCTCCGGTTTTAGTACATGCATCCTTCATCAGAAATGTCCAACTTCATTCCCTGGTACAGCCGGCTCGTATCACAGTCCCTTTTTCTTTTCTCTAGACCAGACCAAATCCTCTTCTAGCCTGCGGCGTGCCCAACGTCAATCGAATTGTGGGCGGCACCCAGGTGCGGACCAACAAGTACCCATGGATTGCCCAAATTATACGCGGAACTCTTCTCTTCTGTGGCGGAACATTGATCAATGATCGCTATGTCCTGACCGCTGCTCACTGTGTCCATGGCATGGAGATGCGGGGCGTGTCCGTGCGTCTCCTTCAGTTGGACAGGAGCTCAAACCATTTGGGGGTGACGCGCTCGGTGGCCTTTGCACATGCCCATTCCGGATACGATCCTGTCAGCCTTGTGCATGACATTGCTCTGCTGCGACTGGATCAGCCGATTCCGCTGGTGGATACAATACGGCCGGTCTGCCTTCCCACCCATTGGCTGCAGAACTTTGACTTCCAGAAGGCCATCGTGGCGGGATGGGGTCTGAGTGAGGAGGGTGGCGCCACATCGAGTGTCCTGCAGGAGGTGGTCGTCCCTATCATCACCAATGCTCAGTGCCGGGCCACTTCCTACAGGTCCATGATTGTGGACACCATGCTCTGTGCTGGCTATGTACGCACAGGAGGTCGGGATGCTTGTCAGGTTGGTTCTCAGGCTTCTGCTCTCGGCTCTCACCATATTCATCCGTATTGATGACTCCTACCATTATTCAATTTCCTATTTGCAGGGTGACAGCGGTGGTCCACTGATCGTCAGGGATCGCATCTTCCGTCTGGCTGGAGTGGTGTCCTTCGGCTATGGCTGTGCCAAGCCCGATGCTCCCGGTGTCTACACTCGCGTCTCTCGTTATTTGGATTGGATAGCAGTCAATACTAGAGACTCGTGCTATTGTATTTATTCATTAGGCAACAAATAAATCACATTCTAGATGGAGAAAAATTATGAACCAACTCTCAAAATGTGTATCGAGTGTTTTACTTCGTTCTCGTCCCTTCTTGGTCAATGTCTAGAAAGTTATCCAAATATGAGCTTTTGATTTAGATCTAGCAGTTGTACACTGAATAAGCAGAACACCGCCTACGACGAATATTGCTATATGTACATATGTACAATGTACATCTTTATGTGTGTATAATGCAATAAACACAAGATTATTGAAAACATTCAACCCAAAAAATACTCGATCAAATAACTCCAACTATTAATTTCCCCAGTGACCCATAAACATACATTCACATGTGCATATGTTCCCATGTACATCTGTACGAATATGTACATATATACATCTAAGCAATCTCAAACTCAAACAAACATCTCAAACTATTTTCTGGAGGTATTTTGGGACCCACACAACTGTATCAACTTCAAGCTGGCTTCACTTTCTTAATGCCAAAGAGATACAAAAAAACTGCATGAATGTTTGTAGAAACAGGTTATGGAAACCCTTCAGAGTAGCCTTTCACTTTTTTCATCCACAAATGTTTTGCAAAAATCAATATAAAGCGAAGTCGGACTTGGAGTTCGAGCAAAGTAGCGTCGGAGTTTCAGTTGAAGCTGATGCTGTGGCAGACTGCGAAAATTGAAGCCAAGGACGTTGTGTCTTGTTATCGACTGACACATTGTTATCACTTGACAACCTCCTTCTTCTGCCTTCCGAGACCCAAAGTTGACAAAACTTTTATCTTTATCTCTTTGGGCGGCAGGCGACGGTGCCGTCATCCCCTACAGTTGTTTAATGGATTTTCAAGTTATTTCTGGTATTTTGTTGTAGTTGCCGATGCATGTCGCAGAAATACAGCAAAACAAAGATATCTCGGCGGAAAGAAACTCGTTTGTTGCTAGGGGCCAAAGAAAATGCCGCATAATTGGGAAAAGGGGCGGCGGCAGTGGAGCTGATGGGAGCGAAGTGGCAGTCGGGGACGGACTAGCCACTGGCTGCTCTGGCATTTGATTTTATTTTTAACTAGACTATAATTGATGTCCGGCATTGCGAGGGTTATCGAACAAATTAAAAAGAGACATAAACTGTGGGGCAAAACGGTAATTTTTAATTAAAAATCTAGAGTCATATTCACATAATTTAAAATTTATTCGATGCAGAGTGTAATTGAACTCCTTTATTATATGTTTATATTTATGTTTACGAATTATTCATAATGACTCCTTTCCAACTCCAGTCACTCCAATCCAAGTCCCAATTGAAGGGCCAATTATAAATTATTTCAAAATCCAATTATAGAAATTTAACAAAAAACGCGATTCATTTAACCGTCTATCCTTTCGACTGTAGTGAAGAAAATTTTACAGACATAAGTAGGAACATATTTATGTATTTCCATTACCTATAAGAATGTGGAAGAAAAGAATCTATTTATTACAAATTCTTTCTAGATTCCATTCAGAGAAGTGCAGTACTTTTTACTTAGAAATAAAGCACCTAGCCTTCCATGGCGGCTCATTTATGAGGATAGCTCGGATAGAGGGACCTTCTGAGCTGCCTAATGGAGGATATAGACGCCTGCAGTTCTCTTTGGGTGTTGGCACAGTCCACAATTTGATCCACACAGCGTTCCCATTTTCTACTCGCCACTCGCAGGCTCATGGGAACCAAGGCGCCGAAAATGTTCGTCACCGGCTGGAGATATCCACGACAGGGCTCGACTGCCAATCGATTCAGATTGACGATGGTACCCCAAGCACGAGCTTCCTCGACCAACCGACAAAGTGCCTTGTAGGGACGGCATCGGGGCAGCTGGGCCTCGGCTGCCGTTCGTTGGTTGCCCTCCTGCAGACGAACTCTGGCCAAGATCATGCGTGCCTCCGATGTTTCCCTACTGAGCTGATTATGCTGGACCACTTGGTCCTCCAGCAGATGGAAGATGTGCAGGTGTAGGCTATCGAGTAGACAACCGGCTTCCTCCGCACTTGATGTTGTTTCTGGCTCACTCGATCTAATTGATGGTCCCTTGGGCTCGCTCATCGCTTGGCACTGGGCGGATCCTTTTTTTCACGGGAATTGAAAACTAAGTTAATCGTTTTCCTTGATTTTAGACTTGAATTTGAAAAAAGATTTTGACTTTCATTTCGAAGCGAACACGTTGCATACGTTGATAAACAGAATAGTGGAGCGAATATCTAAAACGCATCCTTAATTACAATCAATACCATGTCACAAAAAGTTAGGCGACTTCATCTTCGAAATTCTTGAAAAACTGTGGTAAAATGAACGAATTCGCTTAAATAAAGATTGAGGTCAAATTATTGGAGATGCAAATAAGACAACCAAATCTTACAATTCACCGTTCAACTTTGTTTCACCCAAAAATATCTAGTTCACATACCCTCGATATAATGCAATGTTGCTCACCTTAAAATTTCTCAGATTTTTTTTGGCCGGTCTTTGATAAATTTATCAGATTTGTTAGCCCTAGTATAATGGTGTGAGAAGAGAGGAGCCTTACGCTTCGCTGGCTAATTTAACATAGTTCTCACATAAATCGCGAACGACTCTAGAGAAATTTTCACGCCTCGCTGAACGCATTTGGCTCGGATGGGGAAAAAAACATCGAGCTCTTTAGTGCTTTCCTCTTCCTCTGTCTACTCCTTTTTTATGAAATTAAATTACAACAAAAAGCTAATGTCCAAAAGTGTACTAAGCGTTGAGTTAGCTCCCGTTTCCCCCGCTATCGAAGCACTTCGCTGGAAAAACCGCAAAACATTTTAATAAATTGCCAGTTATTAGTTGCTGGCAGAGCAGGAAAAAGTGCAATTAAAATGCATTCGAATGGGTGGGGCTCCAAAGAGGGGAGAGAAGCAAGCTCGCGGCATAAAGAAATTAGCATAAGCATTGACTTTATCCAAGCGAGGGCAAAAACTGCTGCACTCGTTTCCCATAACACTACTCGACAAAATCTAATTTTTTTTCCGCTTCAAACCAAGCCGACTTTTCTGAAAGACTGAGGGCTCTAAAAATTGTCAAAGAATTATGGTTTTTATTATGGTTGCTTGATTTTTAGCTCAGCCGTCTCTCCATAGATTTTGACGAGCAATACCTTAAACGACGCCCAATTAATGCACCTATTCATAACAAAATAGAGGACACATGATTTTTTTCGACTTTTCCCGACTTTTTGAATTCAAAATTTCGTAAAAATCCCTCACAAAAGTTAACATTTTTTCATTTCAAAGCTTAATATTTCCCAAACGGTAAGCTAAAACCACAAAGTGTGTTTAGATGAATTCATTATCTTTAAATAATGACTAAGTTTATTACACCCAAATGAAAGATACTTGAGTTGTGTGAAAATAAGAAGCAAATTAACAGATTCTAAAAATTCTTTAAAAACAAGTTCTGGCATAGAAAAAAACGTATTATCAAATCATTAGTAAGCCTTTCATAAAAAGTTCGTCTGGATCGAAGCGGCAAAAATCATGTCGAGTAGTGTAGTTTGCGTAAGTACAGATAATGAGCAAGACAGGGGTAGAAATCACGAAAAGAATTCTGGCCTCTTGGTTCTTAGCTTCAGAAGCGTTTTCTCATTTATCACTCCTGTGTGAGCTAATTTTAGATACATTTGGATGAGTTACATACCCACATATGTATGTACATATGTACTTATGTATATGCATACTTTTTTAAGTACATATGTAAATATGTACATATGTTATATAAGCTAACTGCAATTTGGAATAAGTGAATAAGGAAAATAAACGGAAAGCAAACACTTACCACAAAGGTATGGCAAGGGAATTGAATATAGAAAACGTGATGGTATGGGATAATCATAATTTCATACATGCATGTGTGTGAGTTGATCTGTCATTCAAATACCACATGAGTAGCTGATTTAAATAATTGATTTTCCATACCATAGCAAATATCCACAAATCCTTCCTCATTAGATGTACTTGTGTATATAAAACACATCCGCCGCCACATTGAATCAACTGCACACCCAATTGTTTCTTGGCAAATTCAAATAACCAATTTTGAGGCAAATAGTCGATTAACTTATTCCATATAATCGCAATGAGCAGTGCAATAAATAAACAAATGACAAAAGAGTACAAAGCAAAACTCTATCAAAACTCAACACAGTTGAGTTAACGAAAACGCGGCAACCGCAAGCTCTTTTGCTTGCTTCCTCAAATGTGTAATGTACGAGTTAAAAATATGAAAATATGAAACGACTTACAAATTTGTAAACTTTCTTTTTTATAAAGCAAAAAGAAGGAATCAACATGCTGCAAAACGAAGGAAAAAAATCAAAACAATTTTCAAAGCCACCGCAAAAAATCTTGCACCAAAGACACCCACAAAAAGTCATCCAGTCAGGTGGGTTTTACTTGTGGAATGGATTTTGTTGGAGGTGCTGTTGCTGGTGCCTCTGAGCAGATGGTTTAGCGACGTGTTTTTCTTTTTACGAGTTGCAGGCATGGAAAAAAGTTGCCAAATCATATTGCGTCCCTTCCTCGGTTCCCCCTGTGCACGTTTGGGTGTATTCGATGAAACTCTTCCTTCGTGGATACCAGAGGACAGGTGACCAATAACCACAGCACCAGCACTGGTCGGTTCAGTTCTTAAACTTGTTTCAATTTACTGTTTTTTTCGCTACTGAAGTATTATTCGTATACCCTCACGGGAAATGTGTGTATGATATTTTTGAAGAGTTTATAAGAGACAACTACGCAATCTTCAGGGTTCGTTGAACATAAGTACATATATGTATATACATTTGGTTCACATCTTGGTCTGATAGAGGCGTGGATTGGGTGTATTTTTATGATTTTTATTTGAATTAAAGACAACTACATATATTAAGACTAGAGAGCATTTTCTATTTGATATATCATTTCCCATTCTTTCCTTTTCTGTCGCTTTTATTCTATCGGACTCTTCGATACGCCTTACTCTTATTTTTAACTCAGATAACTGTTGTTTTACCGGTGCCTGGTAATTACCAATGAAGGGAGCCAGAACGAGAACAGGCCAACAAGTCGACTGAAGGCACGTCCATTTGAGACGTCCCCAGCCTCAGCATTCGCCTCGCGGGCGCTGGCAAATAACAAATTTGAAATCAGTTCATTATATAAATTGTTACCTTTAGACGATGTGGCAGACAGCTTGGTTTGGGCCCCAAAGACGGATTAAAGAAGATCTACTTTTTTTCTGCCGTACATTTACGTTCTCATACGTTTTCTTCCTTTTTTGTTGAAAATATCCCACAATTTGGGTAGCGGTATGAAATAGGAATCGGTTTTACCCAAAATGTGCCGATACTAATTTGTAAATTTATTGCAATTTAACTATTTAACATATTGAATGTCATTTTAGTTATTATACCCGGTACTCGAAGAGCAAATAGGGTATATTGAATTTGTGGGGAAAAATGTAACACACACAAGTAAGCGTTTCCGACCCCACAAAGTATATATATTCTTGATCAGCATCAATAGCCGAGTCGATTTAGCCATGTCTGTCTGTCCGTCCGATCGTCTTGTTCGAATCGAATCAAGTTTTCTCACAGTATCGCTCTTGACTTTATGTTACAGGGAGCATAATATATTAGTATACATCGAGCACTTACTACTTACTCTTTCCCTGTCTCTGGTCAGCATCCTCCTCGAAAGCTCGAAGTGTGTCAGCCCCATTCAAGAGAGGGCTTCAAAGGAGGCATTCAACCATTCCCATTCCCCTTATATATCTCCATTTGCTTTGCCTTCTATGCGCAACGACAAAGGCTGCCAGTCAGTCGCCACTGTCCATCCAGAATTCTCTGCTCCAGCTCCTCCTCCATTCAAAGCCTATCCCCAGACCTTTGGCTTGCCACTGACTGGGACTCCTCTCGAACTGTTTTTGCGTTGCTCAGAGTGATGACTGACAGGTGCCGCCGGAGAATTTTTGGCGCTACAAAGTGCATAAATAACAAATTTTGAAGCTCTGCTGACAGTGGAACATGGCAGATGGAGGAAAAACAGAAAGGTACAAGTCTGGACAGTGAAAAGCAAAGTAAAGCCTATTAGTTAGTTGAGGGAAGACCAGTTGAAAAGTGTGTCTTTAAATTTCTTATGAATTTTAGTTTTGACCTTTTCAAGAGTTTTCCAAAATACCTGCTACTAAAGTTAATATGAATTAGAATTAGAAACAATTGTTAAATAGTTAAAATTAATTTGTATTTCATGAAAAATAATAGAAGAAATGAAGGAAATAGTTTAATTAGCTTAAGGTTATTATTGTATGTATTAATTATTAATTATATGTTTAAAATAATAAATGGTAATGTTATAAATTCCGTTTCGGTTTATTTTTGAAAATATCAAAAGTCGGTTTGGATTCTCTACATAAGTATGAATAGTTCTGGTTCATAACTTGACTAAACGAAATTGTCTTCTTTCCTTTATTGACAGCGCCATCAAAGCTTTACTGGAGACATAAACCTTAGCCAGTGCACATTCGATCTGGCATACACATGCCGAGCGAGCTTTTCGACAACAACACACAACATGGCCTCAACAACAAAAACAGCAACACCAACAGCAGCAGCAGAAAGCACACGCGCCAAGACAGCAACCAGCGATGATGACTACGTGACGGTTGTGGAAGTCGACGATCCAACATCGTCCACCAAAGACTCGAGCCACTTAAAGACGCTAGTCAAGCGGCAAAGCTCCGTGGAGCCCAATTTCGCCTCCTCATTTATAACAGTGCTGACCATCAACGAGATGGAGCTGCTCCAGCAGCGAAAGGAGCAGGAGCAGAACCCCACCCAGCAGATTAGCATAGAGGGGGAAGACGTCACTGTCTACCGTCTGCCGGGGGAGCGCTTGGGATTCGGCCTGAAGTTCCAGGGGGGCACACGGAACACCGAACTTGTCCAGAAGCTCTACATACAATCCTGCGCTGCTGAGAGTCCCGCCTCCAAGGTGGCCACTAGTTGGGGTCACCTGCGCGAGGGCGACGAGATCGTCAGCATCGATGGGCGTGAGGTCTGCCAAATGACGCGCATCGATTGTGTGCGCTGCCTCAAGGACAGTGTGGCCATCAAGATGATCGTGAGGAACGGCCTTGGCCAGAAGCCGCCCAGCGAGGAAGAACAACAGCAGCTGGAACAGCTCTCCATAACACTGAATGCCCAGCCCCCGCCACCGCCGCCTGTGCCTCCAAGGAAGCTGGTGAGGCGCCAGAACTCCCGAGAGCCGCCCGCCCAACCCAATCAGGTTCAGTTGATGATCGAGAAGCCCCTGACTCCACCGCCAGATGCCGATTACTACATAAACCTCTTCGCAGAGTCCATGAAGGCGGGCTCCGAGTCGGACGATACGGCCAGCACCATATCCACAGTGATTGACAAGTTCTCAATGGGGTCCAACTACTCCTCGGACACGGATGTCGCCAGCAGTCTCAATGGCCATGACCTGGCCAAGGTTTTGAAGCCGTTCACCCTCCTAGAGGAGGAGTTCCACCTGGAGCAACCTCTGGGTCACCCGAAGCTACTCATACCCGGCAACAACTATGAAAATGTCGAGTTCAAGACAGAGAAGGTGAACGTGTATGAGAACGTCGAACTCAAGAGTCCGGAGGGAACGCCCACTCCCAAGCCAAGGGTCCAATTGGCCACAGTGGAGCCAAAGAAGAGATCCATCATACCCATGCCTCGCAAGATGCCATCGCTAACTAAACTGCCCATCGAAGTGGCTCCCCCTCGGGTGCCCGCCACAGACTCACCTACGACACCGACAAATGAGAATATAACTAAGCTGCCCATTGAAGTGGATCTCCCTCGGGTGCCCGCCACAGACTCACCTAAGACTCCGACAAATGAGAAGATAGTTCCTCCTCAGCTTAACTCCCCTAAGACACCCAGAAAAGAGGTTAAGGAGATGCACCCGAGCTCAACCAAAATTCCGAAGGCGAAGTTTTCGCGAGCTAAAACCGAAGGGGAGATCAAGCTGCAGATGTCACCTATCAAACAACAGTCGCCACAGCTCAAGTCTCGCATTCCCGTAGTCACACCGCCGACGCAAAGGTCGCCCCTTAGCGTGTCAAAGCACACCTCATCCTCTGCCCCATCAGCCACGAGCTCCAGCATCCCTCGTCTGCTACAGAAGCAGAAGTCCGAGACAGATCTCAAGCTGAACCTGTACCGCAGCAAGTCAAAGGAGTCCAGCCCCGTTATGTCTCCAGGGCGGCCGCCTCTCCAGAGAGCATACTCCGCAGAGGCTCCCACCAGGACTCCCGAACGGACCTTCATTCCCGTACTGCTAAATGGCAGCACCAACTCCAACTCCAACCACAACTACAACGTTAACATGAACTCCTTGGAGAGCATAAGCTCAAATTGCAGCAGCGGCAGCAACGGACGCTCGCCCAAGGGACCCAAACCCAAGCCCCCGGAGAGGGTTCAGTCTCTGCAGAAGACACAGATACCAAAGCTTCAGATGCTGCCCACTACGCCACCACAGCAGCAGCCAACGCTGAGCATGCAGACCTTTAAACAAGGCGGCGCAGGCACACCGCCAGCTACACCCAGGACAACACCAGTGGGCACCCCTTCCCCCACCAGCAGCAGCGAAATACGCTTCAAGATTCAGACCTACGAGAGCAAGACTCAAGATGAGGATAAGCTGCCAAGTCTCTTTGATCTGGTGCACAAACAGGAGGTAATAGATACCTCCTCCGAGCCCCAACGTGATATTGCGGCCCTCCTGGCGACCGTGGCTGCCGAGGCAACTGATCTCTTCAGAGAATCTCCCCCGCCCCTGGTCGTTGGCAAATGCACAAAGATCGTCGACGACAATCAGACCACCACTTGCTACTCCAGCTCCAGCGGCGAAGACGAGGACGAAGATGACGACGATGTCGATGCAGCTGAGAGAGAGTACATCTGTGAGGACGGCGAAAAGCTGGGTCCTCCCGAACTAATAAACGGTCCGGGACCTTCGGAGGCCTATTTCAATATGTTCTGGCACTCGAATATGCTGCCCACCATTGGTGAGGTCGAGGAGGAGTTCTCATCTCTGGAACCGCAGTCGCTGACAAATGGGTAAGACTTTTAACCAACTAGATTATAGATTTACCGACTACAATAGGTGAACTGTGGTGACTTTGCACAGTAGCTATCAGTGAAGAGAAGGAAGTATTCTTGATTCTGAATAGTAAGTATCTACCATCTGCTGCAGTCAATCATCTGCTGGTCCCCGCTGAGGAGGGTATGTATCCGCAGTACCAATGGGGAGTACAGGCATCACCAGTATTGGCAGTATGCGATTGCGTATAACACATTCACAGGGTGGAAAGGGTAAAGGGGTAACACCCACGAAAATAAAAACGAAACAAAAAGCAACAGCTGATAAGACAAAATGCCGGTGTGTTTACTAACACACTGATAAAGGCCCCGGCACCGGCACCGGCCCAGGCACCAGCTCCAGTTCCAGCCGACCGATAAGGTGCTTCGAAATGGCAAAAAGGTATAGAGAAATGCCAGTGTTATTTTGGAAACGTTAGGCAAAGGTTCGATCGGCAAAATAACTTCTCTCAACTGACATTCAATTTCCGTTCGCTGTTGCCCAGACAGGTGCGAAAGGCGGCCAGAAACAGAAACAGAAACAGAGTCAATTAGCATATCGGGACCCCGATACGCAGAACCCATAATTATGATTACTCATTTTGTTGACTGATCGAAGTTCTTTTCTTTCTCTGCTGCCCCACAGAACCATTGTCAAGCCGGAGGAGTTAAACAAATTGCAAGCGCCGACGTCCAATATGGAGGCTAACGACGGTGGACTGACCCAGCTGAATCTAAGTGTCGATAAGATTACTGACCATGACGCACACGATAAGAGTGATCCGACAGAGACCCCTGTCGAGGAGGGTCTTAGTACGTCCATTGAAACCAAAACGACTCACAAGCACACGTCCCGAAAGTCCTGCCAGGAGGAGAGCAGCTCCATCCAGGAAAGCAGTTCCATTCAGGAGAGCAGCATCGTGAAATCCCAAAGGACCACAACGACCCGGGTTACTACCACCAAGAAAAGCAGCAGTAGCTCCTCCAGCATCTCCAACCTTTGTCCAGACATTGCATTCAAGCTGCAGTCCTATGAGGAGAGAGAGGAAGGCGCAGACCCACCCCCGGTGACATCGACCACAACCATACACGAGGAACGGAGATTCCTAAGCGAGGAGCAAACCCTCAGCGAACTGCGAGCAAAGGATGCCTTGACTGGGGAGGAGCAGCTGGTGACCAGCGCCGGGGCCAAGACGAGCAGTGCCCGCTTCAAGAAGATTAGCAGCAACGACAACCTGCTCGAGCTTGGAGACGGAGACGGAGACGAGCTGGTGCAGCCGTTGACTGCCACCGTCTCGGCGGAGACACGTCTGAGGGAGCGCCTGGAAAATCCACAGGATAAACAGAGTATCGAGAGGGGTACCCTGACCTTATCCGAATGTGGCAAGCAGCTACAGCTGTCCGAGAATGGCGGCATGTCCACCTACACCGAATGCGAGCAGACCGAGCAGGAGTCCTACCTGGAGGGCCAGCAGACTCTCAACGGGGCAGCTGTCGCCGGCAGCCACGCGGAGGAGAAGGCCACTTTGGAGAGGGAGCTCAGTGAGACCCTGACGGTGTCCAAGAATGGTGAGAAGCAGGTGACCAAGAAGTTGGAGCTGACCAAGGAAGCAGCAGGCAAGAAAGGGGCCAAGCTGCTCAAGAAGACGGAGGAGGAGCGACGTCTCGAAGAGGAGGCCCAGAAGCTAATCGAGAGCTATCAGAAGGTCAAGAAGGAGGCGGAAAAGTTGTACAATCTGGAGAAGGTTGATGACGAGGACGGCTTCGACCTGAGTGCCTTCGAGCAGGTCGAGAATCAGGATGATGCAGGTGTGAACATTTCGGAAGAGAAGTCAGCCAAGGAAGTTGCACAAGCCACGGAAGATGAAGTTAATGTGAAGAAAGATCAAGACAATCCAGTGAAAGAAGAAGTCAACATCAGGAAGGAGTCCTTCAGCAAGGAAGAGTCAAAAGTGAAAGGTATAGAGGAAGGAATCCAGTCCATGGATGAAGAAATCCAACTTATCCAGATGGACTTGAACAAAGTCATCTCACCTGCCCTTGAAGATGACCTAGGCTATCTCCTACACAAACACATTATCGAGCCACCCAAAAATCAGGATCCTCTCACTAACCTGTCCAAGTCTAAGCCGAAGCCTCCTGTGCCCACAAACAAGCCGAAACTGACGCCAACTCTGATTAAGCCTAAGACAGCGCCTCCACCAGTTCCCAGCAAGCGCAGTGAGTTGCCAGTAACAGGAACAGGAATAGGAACGGCAGGTGCCAATGGGAGTGGCTGTGGGCTCAAGCCAAAGCCCACGCCCAGCCAGCGACGCAGCAGTCAGGATACCACGCCCCCAAAGCCATTAGAGCGCATCATTTTGGGTGTGGAGCATCAGCAGCAGCCACATCCGCAGCAGCAGCAGAAACAGGCGGAGAGTCAACCAATTATCACCCTGGCGAGCGTCGATTTACCGAATGTGGCACCCGCTGTCCAAACCCAAACCTCTACTATTGACCAAAGTCCCGAGCTGCTGCTGGATGACCTGCACTTTGAGAGCCATCAACTGCCCGACGAAGGGCGACTGCAGCAGGGAGACGGAGAACAGCCAAGGGACTCAAATGGCCTGCTCAGCGGGTCCTCGTCGACATCCTCATCAGCGTCGTCGGTGTCCACGGCCACCCCGATAACAGCACCATTTTTGGTATCTGCCACATCATCGATGGATTCGGTCCAGAGTGTCATCGAGGTCATCAATGGCAATCTCGGCGCTGCCACTAGCAGTCTCATTGACAACAACCATCTTACCGACGAGGATGAGGATGAGGATGACAATGACAAACCTGTGCCTGGATTAGCGGACATAACCGGACCCACTGAGGATGTGTCAACGTTGTCGCTCAATAGTGAACACGAATCAGGTGAGTGATGAATTTTGACTTTTTGGTTTCATTTGGTTGAGTTATAAGAATAATAGATACTTTATCTAATGCAAGAATTAATTTTGGAGTAGCACAATTGTTTATTCACAAGTCTTGGCAATTACGTATAATAAACAATAATATATAATTATAGCTTTGCCGGCTAGCATCACTCAGAGACTTTTCTTTTTATATTAAAGTTTTTTTTTCCAACGTTTTATGCCACACAATTTGCATTGCACTTGACCAAACGCTAAGTTGCATCTGTCACTCTCTCTCCTCCCCCCTTACTTAGTTGAATTTTTGACAGCCTTTCCCCCTTTGTAAACCGACGCTGCACGCAATTACCACCTACCAAATGAGTTCTACAGCCTCACCATCTAATTTTCCCTCTCAACTCTGGCAGCGCTGGACCCTGTCCAGTTATCAAATTGACCGCAATTTCAGCTTCCTCTAGGCTCTGGCCCTCTCTGTCGGCCATTGCGTATGCAAAACGGCCACTAATGGACTTTATGGCAGAGTTTTGTTTGGCTGGTTTTGGCTTTTTATTTTAGCTTACGGTTTTAATGAGACCGACACCGACCCTACAATGTGTGTGGGAACAGTCTAGAGTTTGTTGCGAGGCGTGGTATTGTTTTTATGGCCGGGATTATGCTACGTAAATTAAGTTTAACTTTCAATTTGTTGAATAATGGGTTTGTTTTACAAGATCCGATTAAGAGAACTATGTTGATGAAGACAAGCAGAGCCAACATCAGTTATATGTATGATCGATTGTGGAATCTTGGCATGCAGTGAAAGCAAATTAAGCAGAAGCCCATGAGACAGTCTTTTTCGTTGTAATTTATAATACCCGGTTCTCGAAGAGTAAATAGAGTATGTTGTATTTGTGGGGAAAAAATGTCACACAGAGATGGAAGCGTTTCCACCCCACAAAGTATATATATTCTTGATCAGCATCAATAAGCGAGCCATGTCTGTCTGTCCGTCCGACTGTCCGTCCGTCCGTCTTCTTTGTCAACTAGTTTCCAGAGACTATAAGAGCTAGAATCACCGAATTTGCCTCCAGACAGCCGTGATTTCACAGTGATACAAGTGTATTAAAACATTTTCCCCGTCCCCTTCCGCCTCCACAAATGGCAAAAATATGCTGTATCCACAATTTTGAAGATGAATGACAAATTATTTTTCAGTTAGCCACTGTTAGCCTTTCCAGAATTTGTTTTATATTTTTTGCACATTCTCTAATTCTATCCATTGCTTCGTGCAGTGTGAGGCTCGTGAGTGAGAAGTGAGTAAACTGACTGAGTAGCGGGTATAAAAGTTGTGACGCTTAAGAAACGTCTCCCACGTCCCTTCTCATTGGGCTTAAATATTTCATTTGTTTTGGATTTATGTGCTCCCTGTGAAACGACAATTTGCATTTCGTTTCCCATGTCCATTGGTTGAGCCCAGCGCATATAAAACATTGGAGAAAATTTTTTAATTAAACAAAAAACTGGCCAAATATTGGCACCAATCCCAATTTCCCCAAAACCATGGTGATGGCGACCCTATCCATGGTCCGGGCACGCGTCAAAATATTTACATACCAAAATGCGTTTGTTGGGCGGCAACGGGATTCGATTCTGTGTTCTGTCGGTTCCGAATCCTCTCTTACCGGTGTGAAATAATAATACAATTTTGCGGGAAAATCCACATCACATTTGCATATGGGGCAGGGAACAGTGGCAATAGAGTTCTACAAAAACCGATTGCTTTTTAAATGTCTATATACACATTGTTGTAATCCGGATGTCTTTTTTAGTGTTAAGGGTTATTGAGAGACGTCGTATTAATATTTTCATAAACTAATTCATTTAAGCTCCTATATCTAAAACACAATGAAAAATATCCACCAATTGACTACCCATCCCAATGTATCCCAGTTTGGATTTTTGTTTTTCAAAGACCATTCCGCGTACAAATACAGTCACGAACTGCTTCTAGTGTTGATTTCACTTGCCGCCTGATAAAACTTAACAAATAATCAATTTTTCATTTCGGGAATATTCGGATTTCTACCCACGCATGCACGTATATAACATATCTACATATGTACATACATATAAACATATATGCACATACATATGTATGTATGTACATATGTATGTGTATGTTTTGTTCTGCCGCTAGTCCTCTTGGCTCTGTCAATATTTTACGAGCATGTGGCCGCGCAAATTTGCAATTAAAGCAGCACACAAATATGCAAGGTTTTTTATACCCGGAACTCGAAGAGTAAATAGGGTATAATGTATTTGTGCGGAAAAAATGTAACATACAGAGGGAAGCGTTTACAACCCCACAAAGTATATATATTCTTGATCTGCATCAATAGCCGAGTCGATATAGCCATCTCTGTCTGTTCGTCTGGCCGTCTGTCCGTCCGTCGTGTTGAGCGATTAGATCTCAGAGACTATAAAAGCTGGAACCACCCAATATTGCAACCAGATGGTTGTGTACTCACACTGTTACAAGAGTATTTTGAAATTTCGCACCGCCCCCTCCCGCCCGCACAAAGGGCGAAAATCTGTTGTATCCACGATTTTGAAGATAAAAAAAACTTAAAACGCCATTCCGTAGGGAAGGGCCATATCTATCAGATCACCGAGAATCATTGAGATAAGATTGGATCATTATTATGGCCAGGATGAATAAATTAATATGCAGTGGCTACCCCCACCCCGTCCATCAGCTTTTTTTATTTTTTTGCACATTCTCTCATTCCACACTCTTCTTCGTGCAGTGTGCTGCTCTAGGGGAGGGGGGCGAGCTAACAGAGCGTGTGGGCGTGAGAATGATCCAGGCCTTGCGTTTCAGAGGTTGTTTTCCATAGATAACACTCATACAACTGCATTGATAAGGTCGGGTTGGATCGTTGGTTATTCCATATCTGTCAGAAGTTTTTGTACGTTTATGATGAACATATGGCGATTGGAATGCCAAGGGCCAGGCCATAAGCTTATCTCAGAAAGTAAATAATTGACTTGCCACGAAACATACAGCTTATCCTGAGAGCTCCCCAATATACAGCTGAGATATCCATTGCACTGGAGTTAGACCACTCTCCCACACAGTTTTCATTGGACTGCACTCTACTCTTTGGAATTGGATTGGCTTTTGTCTGGGCTCGACTGACTGACATGCATCTCAGCTCCAACTCTCTGCTGCTGTTCCTGCTCGCACTCTGTGGCATAATTGCTTTGGGGGGTCCCGCTCCCGGTCCCGCTCCCAACTTGGGCTCAGTGGGTCTCTCAACTGTTTTCGGCTAATGAAAATTCATAGAAATAGCAATAGGTGACACTCACTGCCTCTGACTGTGCCTTGTTTGATTGTTTAAAGGGAACTATTAGTTTTTAAATTAAAATTGTACATATATATTACATTACCACTTTAATACATTAATATTATAATTATGAAACATATTTACGTCGTATATTATTATGTGGTTATAATTACTTGTATTGCAATTGAACACTTGATGTGTTCTTTGCGTTCAAATGACTATTGAAGGTAAACTCCAAAAATATTTAAATATACAATGTATGTTTTGATAAGGTTGTAGCAACATTATTAATTTTCATTTAATGGAACCTCTTAAAAAAATATGTCTTAATCCTTTCAGCAATATCTGAGGGTGTATTATCTTTGCATAAGTTTCTCATTCTGCCGCTGTTTTTCTGCTCCGACTGGCTCTGAGTAGCGCAATTTTCAATCGACAGACTTGTCTGTTTATTTGATTATAAGCTTTTTCGACAGTTACAGGTCGAACACCCAGGAAAGCAAACCCCAACCTACCTATTTCATGTATGCCTGAGTGTGTCACGAGCGTTGCGCAAAATGTATCGCTTTTGTGAATTTGAAATTAATTTGAAATTAATTTCGATTTTCGGAGCTGTTTGTTTTGTTCGATTTGTTGTTTCTGTTTCGTAGTTTTCCGCATGTTATTACATGCTGTTCTGGTTGTTGATGTTGCCTTTTCCATTGGCGCCAATGGGTCTTCTGATTAGATTTTGTAACTAATTTTGTGCGGTTTTGCGGCTTTTCAAACTGTTTTGTTGGCGCTTGAACAATGGAAAGAGTAGAGTGTCGCTGTCAGTTGGAAAATCGTTAATTGGAATCGAATCAAATGTAAACTTCTGTTCTCAGTGGCTGTTCACTCAATCGATTTGTTTTCGCCCCTGAAAGCGATTAACGAGAATCTTATCCCTTTGGCCCTACAATCTATTTTTTCTCCTTGCCTTACTTTTCTTTAAAAGTGCAACTGAAAGTTGACCCAATACTCGGTGCATTTTTAACACTTCTCTCTCTCCTCCACACACTTACTCTACAAGCTGGCAGAAATGAAATATGAAATAAAGTAAGTGGCATAAAGAAATATGTCCAGAGTGGTCACAGGCCAGAGCCACTCCAGACTTATGTACATATCTGGCATCAATCAATCCACTCAATCATTCCACTCGTACAATCATTCATACAGTCACTCATCTTCTTGGACTTTTGAGACTTTGGCTGGCATATTGTTTGCATATTTATGGATTAAGATGGTGAGGCATCTCGCAACACCTTTCAAGCCCTTTGGCCCTTCCAATCAACTGTCACGCTAGGCACCATTCAAAAGCATTCACATACAATCAATATATTATTTAGCGGAGTTTTGTGGTTTCATCTTTCCTGTTTTGTGGTTTATATCTGTCAGAGGTTATTAGAATACAAATAACAGATGCGTAAAAGGAAAATATAGGCTGCCCAATCTTACTTAGTCTTTATAAATGTTTGTCGCTAGCTCTCTCTCTGTCATCTCCATCCGAAACCATTATCATTTAATTATCATTTATTAACTAGCGTACAAGTGGAGGAAACCTTTCCTGAAAGACCCAAAATGAGGTTTCTGGGATAGCCCCATTCACAGGAACCCAATCTAATCAGTTTCCATGTGGAGAGCTAGAGAAAAATAAGCGTGTAGCCCCACAGAGAAGGTGTCAACTCGTCTTCTCCGCTCCTACTGATGTCTCCTGCTGCACTTTCAAATCCAATTAGGAGTGTGAACTTGCCCTGACTCAGACTGGGACTTGGAAATTAACAGTCGGATAGCAAAGAGGCACAAACAAAGTGACGTTGTCACATTAAATGCGAAATGTGCAACAGTAGCCGAGACAGTGGAGGAGATAAAGAAGAGAAAGAAGTCGTTGGAGGTGAAGTTCGAGTTGGCGCTGAAATTGGCGCTGGAGTCGAGGCAGAAATAGAACTCACAGGAGCCAAGCCCAGCTGCACTTTTGTGTCAGAAAACCCAGCGAACCCCAGCCAACCTCCGGGCTATTCCTCCCCACAGCTCCTGACTGCCTGTTCGCTCGCCTGCCAGGCCGCCCAGCTCCCCAGCTCCCGGGCTGCCAGCTTGCTATACAGACTGGCCTGGCTGCCTGCAATTATCACATTTCCAAATGGTCACGGACCACGAAATCTAGAGTTCAGATATGAGGCGACCCTCTACTTATAGCCTGTACGACTTCATAAGGCAAACAGAAACCCACCTCCCCTGAACTCCCGCTCACCTTCGACTGCTTCTTTTGACTTCTGTGTGTGTGTTTCATAATTCTCCCCAGCCAGACATTTATGATGTGTGCCCGTTCATGAGATTTTCCACGGAGCCCTCCGATTTCACGAACTGATAAAAACAATGGCAATGAAGTCATGATGTCGCTTTGCTTAGATTGCGTAAATTGGTCATGGAACGAAAATGTTATAATTACCTGTACTGTACTGTGGGTCAAAGTCTTGGGCTTGACTTTCTTCCGAGAAGTAATGAAGTTGCGATTGGATAACACTACCCGACACGGTTTTGTCCTCAAGGAACGAAACCCAATTTTCATGAAAGACATGGGGCTTAGAAATAGTCTGATGATCATTTTTATACTCGGTTCTCGAAGAGTAAATAGGGTACATTGTATTTGTGGGGAAAAAATGTAACACACAGATGGAAGCGTTTCCGACCCTACAAAGTATATATATTCTTGATCAGCATCGATAGCCGAGTCGATATAGCCATGTCTGTCTGTCTGTCCGTCCGTCTGTCCGTTCGTCATCTTGAGCGCCTGGTTCTCAGAGACTAAAAGCTAGAGCCCCCAAATTCTTCTGTATGCTCACACTGTTACAGATGTATTTCAAAAATGAGCCCCGCCCCCTTCCGCCAACGCAAAAGGGCGAAAATCTCTAGATGCATTTATCAGCTTTATAGAATGGCTAAGTTCATTTAAACCCGATGTAAGATACTTAAGTAGTGTGAAAAAAAGAAGCGCTACCTCTAAAACACCGATACAAAAAAATACCAAGCTTTAAAAATTCTGGAAAAAAACCATAATTATTAAAGAAAAATGTAAAGCCCTCAGTCCATCAGAACAAGTCGGGTTGGTTCGAAGCGGTTCGATTTTGCCGAGTAGTGTTATTTACTCAGGAGGTTGTCATATCGGGCTCTCCAGAAAGGCAAGATAATTGTGGATGAATAATAACCTCTACAGATTCATATGTGTATGTAGTATTCATATTTATAAATGTACACTAGGTAGAGGGTTGTATTTCCTAAGACGCGCCTTTCTGTAACTAAGCTTAGGATTTTGAATACTTATCAAGTCTTTTCCAAATCTAGTTAAAATAAAATATAAATAATCAATGGACCTGCCCTTAGGACACCATATCCGTACGATGTCCCCCTGGGCCGGACTTATAACCCAGCCATAAATGCAAAAGCAATAATAAAGCCTTGAAGTTGGCCCCTTCATAGCCACCCGAGTGATTTACAGCCTGCACTAAGATGCTCCTTTCAGGCTCATAAACTATTCAATTACACAGTGGAGTGTTAAAGGCTTTTCAGAGCCATTGCTTCATCATTCTAATTATACGATCAGTCCGAACTTTTGAGCCTAGTACCAAGGCGAATAAAATGTAGATTCTAGCCGAGCTCGGACCCGAGCCCGAACCCTTTTCCTTGGTGGAGAGCTTCAGCTGGGGATCCTGGCTAATAAAGCTAGCAAACCATAATCATAAAACACGAAACTCAATTACAGCGTTTGATGCTCAAGGCCACAAATAACCAAAGTAACGATGCGTCAACATTTTCTATAGACTGGACTGCGCTGGACCCCAGGATTGGTACGGGGTACCAGTAGGAGAGTACCCTCTTTACCGTCGACTGCATTCGAGTGATGCATTGCTTTATTACCCCAAAAGTGAGGCGAGGCCGCCTTCTTCCTTGTCTTCATCCTCCATCCTCCATATTCCATCAGCCATCCGCCATCCTCCTGCTCCTGCTATTCTGCTCGTGTTGTATGCATAATTATGCGCTGCAACGCCCTCTGTCAGCAATTCTGCCCTGTGCCCGAGCAGTTGGCATGTCTCCCTCTGGGTCCCTCTTTCGGGCCCTCTTTCTCTATCAGGATGCAGACGGCTCTGCTCAAACATACATCGCGGCGGCGCATCGTCTGGACGTGGCCTGCCCGAGTGCTCCCCTCGCTCTCCGGGTCGCACATCATCCCACCCTTTCGTTTCTCCCTAGTCTGTCTTGTCAGCAGGATTAAGCAATTTTCAGCTTGGTTTGCGTTTTTTCGCTTTTGGCCGCCTGCCCTGTCCGCGCCTCGTCTACGGAGACGAAACTTTGTCTACTCCGCCAGACCACGTCCCCACCTCCACACCACGACGACCCCCGACTCCCTTCCCCATGCACCCATCTCTCCCCGCCATATACCCACGTTGACAAAAAAGAGAAGCGCTAAAAATTTGCGATGCGTAAAATTTTGTTAATTTCAGTTGTGAAAAGATTGCCAGGCAGAGAACGAGAGAAGAACGAATGGTTACAGGAGGAGCGGAAAGAGAGACAGATGGGAAGGGGGAAATATCTCCTGGCGGTGGAAAGGTGGAAGGTGTTAATGTGCCGAGAAATGCTGCAACATGTGGCAAGGGCTTCGCCTAAAATGGGAATTCAGGTGTGGGTGTGTGAAACAGCACTTCGGAGACTGCCGCGTTCGTTAATTAGTTGAAAATGTTTGAGACCCTCGTCCGATTCTATCATTGTCTATTCTATCCGATGTATTTTCTTGAAAGTCTTTGGACTTATAAGTCAAATGCTTACCGCTTGTTTGCTTCCCTGGTTGCTTAGCTTCCTTCCATTAATATTGCTTTGCCACTGTAATTTCTTTCAATTGATATGGCTTTGTGGTCCGAAAAGGAGCCTTTGACAGCCTTACTTATCCTCCTATAAATATTGTTAGATAAAACTCAATTTTCAATTTTAGTGCAATTTATGTGGCTGTTACTTAGCTTGACATTCGTCACCTGCACAGACCGCAGCCATGGGCATCTACGACCGCAAAACAATCAAAAATCATCGGCACAGACTCTCTTCTCTCAATTACCCGCGAGTCCGCATATCGCATTCAAGGCCGTGATGATGGTCCACCACAAGGAAAGCTGAAAGACGGTTCTGTGGTCTGCCGAATCTTTCGCTATCCTGGGTCCTGGGTGTTAATATTGAAAATAATTCGGGTGCGAAATTATTCATACCTCGCCGAAGAAAATCTTGCTGCAATTATCCAGCTCATGTGTCCCAGAACCGCACCAGCGTTTCAGCCTCTGCGCCAGGGCCTTCACGTGTCTTTATGCAAATAGAAAATCGGGTTAAGCCGTAGCTTTGAAAAGGACAGCGAAGCATGCAACGCTGGACACTGGGCCCTGGACCTGGACAGGAGTGCCGAGAGGCTTTTGGCATCATGGTTTCAATTGCAAACGGTATACTCGTGCTCGCTCCATCGCTCAGTCGCTGTTGAATGTTGTTCCTGTCCAGTTCCAGTCCTGCGTTGGCAATCATCAGGAGGAGGGTACACTTGGAGTGAGTGAGAGAGAGAGAGAGAGAGAGAAGAGTGAAAGAGGAGCGGGGAGCGGGAACCCAATCTATTGATAGTGACAGTTATAGCCGGGAGTGTGTTTATACAACAGCACCGATTCGATGTGGAGCAAAAGTCGCTGCATGGGTTGCAGCGAAAATGGATGGGGAAGGGTGGGGGGTTTGAAAGTGGTTCCTGTCGGCCCAACTCCCACTGCATCCTCCGCCTCCAGGCATTGTCATTGCTGCTGTTGTCATGGACAGCATTTTGCATGAGTGGCTCTATATTGTGTTGAGCTGAGGTCCTTCAGAAGGTTAAGTTGAAATACGCGGCATTGCACAATGGTCCCAATGACCACTTTTCTTGTCCTTAATTAATAACTCGCGAACGAATCAAGATTTTTATACCCGGTACTCGAAGAGTAAATAGGGTATATTGTATTTGTGCGAATAACGGTTGTATGTAACGCACAGAAGGAAACGTTTCCGACCCCATAAAGTAAATATATTCCTGATCGGCATCAATAGACGAGTCGATAGAGCCATGTCTGTCTGTCCGTTCGTCTTGTTGAGCGCCTGGATCTCAGAGACTATAAGAGCTAGAGCCACCAAATTTTGCAGGCAGACTTCTGTATGTTCACACTGTTACAAGTGTATTTCAAAAAAAAAAAAATGAGCCACGCAATCTTCCGCCCCCGCAAAAGCGCAAAAACCTCCCAAATCTACAATTTTGAAGATAAAAGAAATCTTCCGTAGGGAATGACCATATCTATCAGATCACCAAATTGGAATCCGATTGGATCAATGAAGAAATTAATTTGCAGTGGCCAAACACACCCCGTCCCAGAGCTTATATTTGTTTTTTACACATTCTCTCATTCACACTCTGCTTCGCGTAGTTTGTGCAGAGGACACATCTCTGACACGTCTCTGCCTCTGCCTCGACTCTGCCCTGACTCTGCAGTGTGTGTCTTTAGGGGAGGGTGGCGAGCTAAAGGAGCGTGTTGGCGTGAGTAGTGTTGTTGATGTAGATGACAGATGAAGAAAAATGTAAAATTTGACAAATAACCGCTGAGGTACATTTGCACATTCTCGCATTCACACTCTGCTTCTGCCTCTGGCGTGAGCAGTGTTGTTGACATAGATGACAGATGAAGAAAAAATGTAAAATTTGAGAAATAACCGCAAAGGAGCACATGTAGTACTGAGTGCCGGGTATAAAAGTTGTGACCCGTAAGAAGCGTCTCACACGTCCCTTCTCGTTTCACTTTGTTTTAGCTTCATTTTCCGAGCAGATTTAGTTCCTTTGAAGCTTGCCCCAATGCACTATGGTCCCGATGACCACTTTTCTTGGCCAAAAACTAATTTTTAAAGTTAAAACCAAGACGCGGTTCTTGGCGCTCTGTATTAGAAAAAGAGTGACCATCAAAGTTTCGTACCAGAAATTTGCATAGATGGCGCCACCTTCGCAAAATCAGCTGTGAAACCCAGCGGTCATTATTGAAAAGCACGTGCAGTGAAAAAGTTTCAATTTAAGTGCTGTTTTAAATGTCTCATAAATTGAAAAATACGATTAACAAATATAAGCTGCGGGACGGGATGGGTTTAGCCATTGCAAATTAATTTCTTCATTGTGGCCATAATAAAGATACAATCGGATCAGATCTGATAGATATGGCCATTCCCTACGGAATGGCGTTTTTAGTTTTCTTTTATCTTTAAAATTGTTTGGTTTGGTCGGGGCTAATTTTTGAAATACACTGGTTTCAGTGTGAGCATACAGCAGTCTGGATGCAAAATTTGGTGGCTCTAGCTCTTATAGTCTCTGAGAACTAGCCGACAAACAAGACGGACAGACGGGCGGGCGGACGGACGGACGGAAGGACAGACGGACAGACAGACATGAATCTATCGACTCGGCTATTGATGCTGATCAAGAATATATATACTTTATGGGGTCTGAAACGTTTCCTTCTGTGCGTTACTTACAACCGTTATTCGCACAAACACAATATACCCTATTTACTCTTCGGGTACCGGGTATAAAAAGAGGAAATGGGATTTTCGATTTTAACTTTCTGATGGAACAACACACCACTAAAAATCTCTCAGAATCTTTTCTGAATTCCCATCTCTTCAATTTAAGCAATCTCAGAAAGCCTTTCAATAAGAATCTCTGCTCTGGTTAATAACAAAGCCCAACCCAACCCCCGCTAAACGATTGCGTAGCAGTAGAAACTATCAATCCACTGACCACTACCCACAGAATTCCAGAGGAAGCAACCGCAGACATGCCAGACATTTACTGACTAACCGGGAATTAAGCAAACCGAAAACAATTTTCCACTCAAGCAGAGGCAGGCAACGGCAGCGGCAGCGGCAACCAGCTGGAAAAATACGAAATATGAAGCCTACAAAGCAAATCGCGTAGCAAACCATGACTTAAACCAAGACGCATCTTCCAGATGCAAATGTATCTATTAAACAGAAATCAGACGAAGAAGCAAGGGCAGAAGTTGAAGCAGACACAGAAGCAAAAGCATATGCAGAAGGAAGGCAGCCCGCAGCCCGCCGCCCGCAGCCATAAGGAACGCAACGAGCTAAGGCTAAGCTAAGTACTTCACACCAAAGTGTCAATTGCATTTTTGTGGTTGGTCGCCAATGGCCAGCAGGCAGGGACTGTGGCTGTGCCTTCTCGGGCTGCCTCGATCCATACCACCGAGCACTTAATGCAACAATAAAACAATCAAACGTCTAGAAAATCGATGAAAATCACGGAGCAAGGCAGCATCGAGAACGGACACTGACCAGAGCTTCAGTTCCAGCTGCAAGTAGCTTGGCCACTTTTGACTGAGGACTGTAGACTGAGAGCTGCGCAACAACAAATGGAAATTCAATGTGAAGTGTGCGTATCAGCGACTGTCGCACTGCAGTGCATCCCAGAGACCACACACTTGATGGGGAATGTGCTGAGCAGGCCCAAGCAGCAGGCAGGCAGAGGGGTACACGGAGCTCCTTTCAGTTTTCGACGCACTTGACGCTTGAATTCGAGATGGAAGATCGTGAGCAGAATATGAAGGAAGTATCGAGATCTTGATATTGGCTCCGAGCTAATGTCCATCTCAGAAACATTTTAAACAACCATTTATCGAAAGCATTCGAATAAATGATCGACTTATAACGTTAAATTTTTGCTTTTTTTTTGTTATTTAATCGCTGCAGCGAAATTGGTTGGTCGCAGACGATGAGTCCGCATTGACCGGGTACTTTATGTAGAATATTAGAAACAAAAAAATTGTACTGAAAATTTTGAACTCAAAAAAGAGTTGTTTGCCGAACGAACACCAGAAATAGAATGTTATAACGTTTCATGACAACTTTCATGGTGCAATGAAGGAGATTATATGGCTAATGATTCTCCCATCTCTAGGCTTAATAAAACAAAATCCCTTCAGGCATCAGGAAACTTTGTAGCTTGTAAAAGGCTTGAGGGCCAGAGAGATGAGCCATGGACTTGACTGTGAGGCCTTTTAACACCTCCTACACCCACTCGTGCGCTTCTGGAGGGCTTAGTGTCAAGTGGTAGTGGCTGCAGCTGCTGCTGCTGACTATCCACTATTTGCCCTCACGTGGGTGTTAATTACTCATGTCCCATGCTCAAAAGCAGCACCACCACCATTGGCATCATCACCATCAGCATCAGCGCAAGTTTCTGTCACAGAGTGCAACTCAAATCAACTCGGATTTCGGTTTTGGTTCCTTTTTGCAAAGAGGGCAATCAACTTTGCCGCCTGGCCATAAAAGTTGCGCCCTGGTCATTTGAACAGACACTTTGAACAGACATTTTCGGACATTTCGAACAAGTTGAAGCGAGTCGAGTCAAGCGGTTAAAGGAGACCGCCGTTTGCTAGTTGCCAGTTGGCAGTTGCCATTACTGGCCAGGTCCGCATCCCTTGACGCTGATGGAAGGAACCGAATGGGATGCGATGGGTTGGGAAGTGTAGGGGAAGTGATGGGGACACTGTTAAGGGACATCAAACAAAAGTTGAAGGGATTTGCGACCCGAAAATGGCAATGCGAATGTGCCCGTCCAGAGAGTCCAAGCCCAAGCTCTGTTCTCTTCTGTTCTGTTGGCTTCTCCATTTCCTATTTGACTGGCCCGAGATGGGAGCCTGAGTCCCGACCGTGTTGGGTTGGGTTTTGTTTCGTTTTCGGTGTGTGGACTTTTCGGCATTTTCGCTTTTTGATCATTTTTCAAATGCAGGTAGAACATGGAGACAGTTCGTGTAGAGTGAATGTGTTGAATGGAAGGGGAACGGGAAGTGTTTTTGCTTGCATGACAAATTGCGAGTATTTGTAAGATTCTTCTCTTGGATAAATTATGATGAAAGACGAAGAATGTTCCGAGTTCGTTAATGAGCTGTCTTTAGATACTTAGTTGAAAAGGTGAAGTACATGGGCCAGTAATTGGACATTATTGGCTTATTTTAGGTGCAACAAACCTTCTTTTTACCAAAAGATCCTTAAAAACAACTGAGTAACAACAAGCCCTGAGCCCTTTCTGAACATGGGGAAAAAACTGGGGAACTCCTCACGTTTTAACACGCTTCACCCGGCGTCCGTCCTTTTCCCAATGCCAAGCTCATTTCCTGGCCCAATCCCCAATATAATCGAACTCTTTTTCCTCGCACTTTTACGCTTGGAGGCACTCATAAGATAGTCCTAGGCAAATGTCAAGGCCAGAAAGAGAAGCGCTTTAAGTAGCCAAAGCCGGACATTTTGCCATCTCTGAGGAAATTGCCACTCAAAATGGTCTTGCCACTCGCACTTCCGTCAGAATATCTGCAGAAGAACAAACTCATCAGAACCACAAAACTGCACTCTAGGAGAATAACCTGGAGAATCGGAGAGCAGGTGGGACGTGGCTCAGTTGGAGTTCTCTAACAGACCATGGGCCGAACATCATTTCGCTTTCAGCGGCTCCACGCCAAAGAAATTGAAATGAAAATTGCAAAAATCGAGTGTGGTGAGGAGGAGGAGGAGGAGGAGGAAAAACCGCCAGTCTTCAGCTGGCATCTGAACAACTTCATCTGTCGAGACGCAAACATTAAAATGAATTTCTCAAGAGGCAGGGCGGAAAGTGGCTGACAGGGGCTGCCTGGGGAAGAAGGGTTGGAGCGAGCCGAAGATTGACACAAACCAATTAACATTTGTTCCTTTTATTTCCATTTCTTTGGGTCTTGGTCTTGGGTCTTTGGTCTTTGAATTTATCGCACGTTTGACTGCGTTTACCAGTCAGATCGGTGACTTGAACTACGTTTTGCGCTTTACAAAACTACGAAGCGAAATGGTCACCGTGCACCGGGCAACGGGCACCGGGCTCAGATATTGCTGTGCTTCTTCAGAGGCCATATTTCTCTCACTTTTGCAAGTTTGTTGTTGCTGACCAAAGCTGGGGCCCCAACTAATCCATTTATCTATGCCCATAGCTCTTAAAATAGCCTGGAAAATTTGCACCACAATTCTGTCTGCTTGCGGCTGAGAGCTAATACCGAAAGACGCTTAAAATGCACTAATTACCCATGAGGTTTCTTCGGTTTTTCCTTTTTTCCCCCGCCCTCACCCTCTTTATGCAGATTGCAGAGCTGCTCTCGGGGCCCGACACTTGGCTGTCCATTTAGAAATTAGACGCGCTTATCTGAGCTGGCTGCCAAGAAGACTTCCAGAGATACGAAAAGGGAGCCGTCGGGGCCAAAAGCAGAAACAGACAGACCTTAGGAACATAGCAGGACAGCGACAGGGACTGGGACTGGGACAGGGACAGGGACATCCCAGAAATTGGGCGTAAGGCAGGCAGCGCAAGAGATAACCGTTGGTCCGAACATCAGGCTAATTAAAATTTAAAAACTGAAATAAAACACAGGGGCAGTGAATGAGCCCAAAGAACCATGCTCAAGTTTGTCGAGAATGTAAGTAGACAGTGTTGGATCGGATAATAAGTTGCAATAATGAAGAAGTATTAATGTCGAACGGCTGAGATTGAAGAAGAGTTGGGCTCGGAAAACGAAGAATGGAAACGATGAATGGAAAAGATTGCACTAATATTTTTAATATGTGTACTAACAGGGATTAAAATTTAAAATAAAATAATGAAATAAAATAAATAAAAAACTTTAAATTTATGTGTATTTTAAGCAACTAATTACTTAATATTTTTGTTCTTTCTTTCAGGTAAAAGAAGCACCTATTTACGAATGTACATAGTCCTTGTCAAATAAGCAACACTTCAATGGAAAATCAGAGGTACCCTTACAATTAAAGGTACCCTTACAATTCGGCAAATGAAATTCGGATGGAACCGAAAGTAAAAGACAAAGGAAACAGTCAGTAGATTTATGTTTCCAAGACACAGACCCGGCTGCGCTGTTAACAATATTTTTAAATTTGTTTTCTATTTGGGAGCAAATACTGCGACGGCGAGGATTTGGGCTCGAAACTATCCAATTTTGAATTTGAAGGGTGCTTGGGGGTCGCCGTTTTATCAATTCGCGACGGGCTCAACAATATTTCTTGGCACGGAACTTCCTTGAGAAGTTCTTCTCAACTGCGAATGTGCAAAGGGTATTGATAGATGTGTTTCCATACCATATTTACATGATTTATAATATTCACATGTATAGAAAAACGACCATTTTTGTTTTCGGAGCTTTCTAAGTTGATTGTCCTCCTCCTCCGCTACTACAAGAGCTGCCAATTCCATCAAGGTTAGTATCCTGCTTGGATTATTTTCTTATTTCATGCTTTCTTTACTTTTTATTCACTTTCACAAATGTTCAGAAATGAAACAAAACAACACTGTAACCGTACGGAATGCGCTTTTCCCGTCTGGTCACAATCTATCGCGATGCTGCATTGTTTGTTTATTTTTCTTCGCGATTTAGTGTGTACTCCTATTAATATGTCAACTATCGATATAGGACATAAGCTATCCATCACGGATGAAGGCAACTGATGGTCAATTATTCTATCACTGAACGCTGATCAACTTGTCCTGACAACTGTCGCGGGCGTGAAAGTAGTTACTGTCGAGTCCTATTATATTGTCTTTATTCTACCGTTGTTCACTTAACTCCCTTCTCTCTTAAGTTACTCATTGGGTCGAGCTCTAGGGGTTGAATAGTGGCTCCTTTCTGTTTCGATCTCATTTAATCCTCACACATGTATAAACCCATTACGGGATAGTTCCTTTAGAAATATTATAACATAGTTTGGCCAATATTAAAAAACCCACACAGCAAAAAAAAAACGTGAGAAAAAAACGGAATACGAGCAAGTTTCCAGCTCAACTTTCCTTACTTGTAAATTATGCAAAAAGGTCTTCACTAAAACGGTTGCGAGCAGCTGCTGCTCCCACGGATGCACATCTACCTCCTCTTTTTGAATAGACAGGAGAGAGCCTCGTTACCCTTCCTCCACGGGGATATGCTCCGGTCCCGACTCGCACTCAACCAGCCCAGCCCAGTCCAGCCCATCCCATTTAATTAGCCATTAAGTTTTATTGCTCGCAATTTTGTTTAATTTGCTTTAACTACAAAAAAAAAGAATGGGAAAAAAGTAGTACGAGTAGCTAAAGGAGACTGAAAAAAAATAATATTGGCTGGAACTACATGGGTGGGCGGAAAAATATATCTAAAGGAAGAGGTAGAGGCAGGCAAGGAAGAGAAAATGTTCTTACTTCGTGCTGAACTACTTTCTGTGGGTTCCCGCTTGCAAATTCCTTTCCTCTTTTCAAACTCAAATTTTTGTTTTAATGCATATGTATATACATATATGTACATACATATGTTCAAGCTGATGCCAAATGCATATCCTTTTGGGGACAAATTTTCGTTTGCTGAGTTCTACCCATTTTATACCTCGGGCTATTCCGGTAGCTTTCCAAATGATTGTCTTTGAATCATTTGAGATAGGGACATTTTCTCATTTCGGAGTCATTTTTTCAATTTTCTTTCTTAGCTCTTTAACTACTGCTGAATTTCCTGCTCTTTGCTGGCCATTTTCCCTTACGTCTCCCCAAAGGGCTTAGGGCTTTTGGCCCTATTTCTGTGCGTTTAGCATTCAAATTGGACCTACGTCCGCAGGTCGTTCTGTCACAGGTTATCCGCATCAGCATATGCAATTTTCTGCTGCAATTGTCTGGCTCTCAGTTGCCGTTCCTGCACGTGTCTTTCCTTTTCATTCGTACTTCCTTTTTTCCTTCGTAATAGCTCTCTGTTTTATTTTAGTTTTTATGCTAGACATCAGAATCGATCATCAAATTGAATTGTATTGCTTATTGGAGTGTTGTACGCGGACAAACTAAATTTTCGTACAGCATAATAGAATGTTTTTTTTTTGAACACTAGTTAACACTAGCCAAGTCGATATAGCAATGTCTGTCTGTAGTCTGTCCGTATAGTTTGGATGGTTTTTTGTTGCTGGTTCTCTCTCGCTCGCACACTCTGCCCTCAGGTAGTATGCGTCACTGGTGGAGGGTGGCGAGCTAAAAGGGCGTTCTGGCTCTAGAAGTGATGTAGATGTAAATGTAGAACCGGGTATAAATGTTGTGACGCTTAAGAAGCGACTCACACGTCCATCCTCGTTTTTCTTTGAGTCGTTTGTTGGTGTATAATACAAATTTGTATACTTTGAAAACTTATTTTCAGCGATAGAAGCGATCAGAAATAAAGTAAGAAAAAAGTAATCAACATAGTTTCTTAATTTTTCAACAAATAATGTCTTACTTTTTTAATAATTCAGCGATATTCATTCGCTCTCAACAGAGTCTACCCATCCATACGCTCAAGAATCGCTCATCCATTCCAGTAGCCTCACCGAATGGCGAGTAGAAGCGGAGGCACTTAAAATTCAAGTTCAATAAACACTGAAGGGACGGACGTGATGACGGCGACGACGACGACGACGACGGAACGGACGTGTCGCGCAGCATGTGGTGCGTTCGAAGAACTTGCAACAGTTTGCCGACTGCTTTAAGGAGCCTGGCCCCGGTTGTTGTTGTTGTTGCTGTTGCCCACCTTGGCACGAATGTCAACTTCACGAAAATGTTGCAACTGCAACTGCTTCGCTTCTGTTTTTTGTTCTATTGATCGTTAGACGGTTGCATCTGCTTCGCCTGCAGCTTTTTGTTGCTTCTTTAGGTCCCTGGTGATAGAATTTTGCTCCTTGGCTTGTCAAAGACAGCCAGCAACTCTCCTGGCTGTACTCTGTACTCATTGAGCTCGAGAGCATATTATTTTGGTTAACATGCTTCTATAAGCTGTGTATAGATATGTTTATTTAGCAGATTGCTGTTTTTCCGGTGCCTTTGTCTACTTAGACACCGATATTTCGGACACTATATTATGTGAATAATTCATTACGATCGATAAATATTACCGTGCGAATATGAAAAACTGTTGCACATCTTCCAAAATTCAAATGAAGCCCATTGGTTACAATTATGTTATCAGCTCTTTCTCCTGTTTTGTGAGATAATTAAGTGGAAACCGAATAACTCTTATTAATGGGTATTCCATGGTTGCGATATCGACTTGGGGCTCTTCTTTGTTGCTTTTGCTGCTGCTGAAGCCACTGCCTGGAAAGGTTAACAACATTTTCGTTCGTGCCGCATCTTGATGCTGCTTCCTGTTGCATTTGTTGCTGCTGCTTCTGCTGCTTCTGCCACTGCTGCCGCTTACCGCTTGCTGTTTGCCTTTTTAATTAGCAACTTTTGGGACTCGCTCTTGTCTCAGGGGCAGGCTCCCGATGCGATGCTAGCAGCTGCCTTTGGCTTATGTTCTTTTGCTGCGACTAGTTCTTCTTCCATGCTTTAAGTATGCAGTTTTTGGGCTTCTTCAGTGCATTTTCTCCCCCTCTCTCTCTATCTTGTTCTTGCATTTAATGAAACGATCATAAGCATGTGACCAGAACACAGAAGGAAACTTTCTTCATGGCAGCCAAAAAAAGCCATTGTCTCCGTGGGATCACTTGGGGGAAATCGCAGGGGAAAGAGCAGATGCATATTGGCCATTGTTTTTCTTGCTGACTGCAGTCGCCGGTATATGTATACTGGGATTTCATAGGTACACCTATTTACAAAAAAACAACATTAGGTGTTCTATTATTGAGAATTGGAGACCCTTCTCAAATGTGCGCATCTGAGTACTGGGCTTAACGAATTTTTGAAGTCTGGTATTTTTTGTAACGTTGGTTTTAGAGGTATCGCTTCTTTTTGTCACATAACTGAAGTATCTTACATCTGGTTGTAATGAACTTAGCCATTTAATAAAGCTGATGAATGCATCCAAAATTTATACACACTTTCCGCTGACTTACTGTTTGACAAATATTAAGCGTTGAAATGCAAAAATACGGATTTTTCTGCTGTATTTTTACGAAATTTTGACGGAAACTCAGGAAAAGTCGAAAATGTAAGACACTCAAGTTTTGTGAAATAAAGAAGCGCTGACTCTAAAAAAAAGGGTTAAAAAAACCAGACGTTAAACTTTCAATTCTTTAAACAAAATTCTGCAATAGAAGAAATAACCAAAATTGTTTAAAAAATAAAAAGCCCTCAGTCTATCAGAAAAAGTCGGTTTGGTTCGAAGAGGAAAAAAGAGTTGTATTTTCGAGTTGTGTATTCAGCAAAGCAGCACAGCCAAGCAGCAATTGGTTGTGGGCACGGGAGAGAGGCGCTGTAGAGTGTAACGACGAATGGCTAACGTAATTAGCAAGCAGTAGAAAAAGGAGAAGAATTAAGGCAACAAAAAAGACTTCCCCAATGCTGCCTTTTGCAGCCAGCTCTAGGAAGACCAACAAGCAAGAGTTAGAAGAGAGCCTGTGATGGCAGGGCCGGCTAGGTGTTCCAATGAATTGCCTAGTACAGCAATATGGCGCCAATAATTATAAATTCTTAGCTCACAAAAAAAGCTGCAAACGAACTAGCCGCTGGCAGGCGCTCTGGCAGACGCTCAGACAATGGCCAAGGATGCAGAGGGAGGAGGATCTTCCAACGTTTAAGGAAGTGCCAAAGTGACATTAAATAGTTATTCTGCTGCGGTGCTGACAGAAATGCCTGATGGGTATGTCAAGCTGAGGGAGATGTGACATGAGAGGAACTGCTTGAGCCAAGACTGTGTTTCCTGTGGAGGGTGAAGTCATCAAACAGCTGGGCTTTGGATTCTTATTTTTGTAGAGTCCAGTATTATTGACTCAAGTCACGTTATTATGTATGGTGTCAGAGGAAAAATATGCTATTCACTTTGAAAAGTACCCATACTTTCTCAAATCCATAGTAAATCCACGCAAGATTAATATTTCCTTGCTCTGTTCAATGGACCCATTTTAATACAGATCCCGCCAATCATTTTTAACAATTCGCAAGTGGATTCTTTTTGCCTAGCTCTTTGTTTGGACGTGCATCTCAAAGTCTCAGCTCATAGATCTCGCGTGCTGCAAATCTCTCATTTCATTTTATTTCGCTTCGTATGAAGCTAAAAGGGCCCAACCTACCCCTTTCCCGTTAATCCGTCTCTTCCCTTCATCTCTTTGTGTTGTCTGGCTATCAACAGCTCAAAGATGAGGGCAGGCAACCTTTTACAGTCGGAATCCCTTTAGTTAAGTCGATACCTTATTCCTGCTCTTCCTCCCATTCTTCATCACGAACTGCTTGAATTGTTTGACCCTTTTCAAGATGTTGTCTTCATTGCGTGTCTTCTGACTTGGAAGAATAAGGAAGCAACAACAAAAATATCGCGATAATAATATTTATTTTCTGTAGTTTGTTGAGGGGCTCTAGGCTTGCATGATAATTTATTATCATTTTTCGAACCAATAAGTGAGGGAATTCATTCAGAAATAGAAAATCAGCGCAGGAAGAAGGATACACTTGCATTAACAGCAACTATGCACCCGATCGGATAAATTTGCAGCTGGAATAAGGAATAGAATATCTTAGCGAAATGTATCGAGACTGCGACCGGCGCAGCAAGCAGTTTAAATATAAGTTTGACTCTTCCACTTACAGTTTTGTTCACACTGCGCTGCGATGATCGCTTCTTCTGCTTGCCATTTTTTAGCACCCGGTCGCTGTACATTCCGGAATGCAATTAACATTACACCCAATTAACATTTTCCGCTGCTGCTAAACTCTGTTTTACTGTTAAATGCTGTTCGAATGTTGAGGCCGCAGTGCTTGTTGCTGTCCTCCAAGAGTCAATAAACGCGTTTATTGTCTTAGTCAAGACCCTCCCTCCCCATTGCCCTCCGCCGACTCCAGCTCCATCTCCATCTCCATCTCCTACTCCATTGTGTACATTGTCTGTGTTGGTGCCAAGAAAAATGTTGCTGTCGCGCCAACATTTGCCATTGCCGTCGTCTCACTCTGCCTGCATCTACGTCTTCGCTTCGCTTCGTCCACGTTCGCGTCTGCTTCTGCGTCCGCGTTTTAGTCTACGTCTTGGTTCGACTCCTGGCTGGTCTTGGCTCTTGTGCCAACTTTTGTCCATTTTAAGGCAGCTGGAATGTTGCTTTCTTGTAAATTGTTTAAATAAAATACAAATGCAACAACGGCCAAGAACAACAAGAACAAGAACAGCAACAGCTCTCTTTGGCTACTGTGCCCTGGTTGCTGCTGCTCCCTCTGCCTATGCTGCCGTTCCTCCCCCTCTCTTCCTGCCTCATATCTTTTTGCTTCCAATAATGGCTCCTTGCTACTATTTGACTTTGCTGTTGTTCTCGTTTCTATGTTTGCCCCAATCAAATAGAAAGAAGAGGCAGTCTCCTCATTGGGGTTTTTCTGTTGTTGCACCTGCTGTTATGTTAACAGCGTGTGGGCAGCAATAAGAGAAATGTTGCCGTCCAGCCCAGGTACGACGCGTAAACGCTTGAAGAAAACACAAAAGTTAGAGTGAGAAAAAACTTCTCCTCGCTTGGCAAGATCATCTCACATAATTTCAATGCATTACACTTGTAAAAATAACTGATTAATTGCTTGTTAGTTAAGAAATGAGTATGATTACACTATTTGTATCCAGTGATTGCGCTTAAATGCATTTAATTGTGACTTAATTTGCAAATCCAGAGATCAATGCTTGTCAATGAGGATGGACCCTTTGCCCAAGGCCACGTGCTGGGCACTAGACAAATAAAAAATACGATACATTCATACCCCTCTAATTCGAATTCTCATCTGGTACAGAGATAAAGTTGCTTCTGCTTTAATTCGAATTCTAAATTCCGTTTCAAAGGAAGTGGGCGCTTGTTCTATGTCTATGTCTGTCTATCTCCTACAGACTTTATTAATATTTATAGTCTGGTCTAGCGATGATGGATCACACGAGCGACGAATGCCTGATGAGCTGCTGCCGCCATTTCCGAGACTCCATGTGCCCGGCTCCCCTTCTGCACTGCTACGTTCCAAGTGGAGTTGTCCGAGGTCATTCTTGGGTAGCCCTCGCTTTATCGGCGTCATCTGCTTTTGTTCCCCGATTCCATCATCTAATGTTGATACCCAGTCCTTGGACATGATGGGGCTCTTTCCGCATTAAAAAAGTCTACCCTGGCTAATATCCTCTGTTCCTCACTCCAACCCATAATTTATGTGCTTCGAATTCAATTTTCATTCAGCAAAAATTGCTCAAAAATTCCCTGGGTGGTCCAGGCTGAGTCCTGCTTCTGAGCCCTTGCCCCTCGAGGGCAAAAACTAAAAGAAGTTTTGCCTTCGCTGCTTGAGTGGCTTGTGTGGCTGCCTGAGTGAGACGACCTCAGATAGTCTTGATTCTTTTTCAGAGTATTTTTTTCTGAATGAGCGACGCATGTGAAAAGGGATCCCGCAAAGGCGAATCTTGGCTGTGTCTGTGGGGTAAAATGGGTTCTCGTAGAACTATCATTCGAAACGATAGACAGCTGATTGCTTTAAGCTTACAGGCTCAAAATTAGTTTATAAATTAGTAGACCCTGTTGACTTTGCAAGGTCACACACTGGCTTCCGATTGTACAAACGGAGTTCGTACTGTAGTTTGCTATATTTGCATTTTGTTCTCCTTTCTGTTTAGATAAAACGTCGAAAAAAGCCACACACGTAAGTAGCACGTTGTTCCCGACTGTCTCCCAGTCTCCCCGTCCGTCAGGCAGTCAGTCTCGCTCTTTCCCACCTTCCTCCTTCCGATTTCCTTACTTTTTGCGGAGCCAGAATTTAACACCATTCTCTTATATTGTGATTGTGCGAGAAAATGACTGTATTTATTTACATATGTGTGTTTTACTTTCCCATAACTTTTTAATGCCCTGCATTAATAGAGACAACTTCAATTGTTGGTTACTTTATTCCATATATGTACACTTATATTTTCAATATTATCCACATCCGAAATAAAGTTATAACTTCTTGTGTTGTTTCCTCTTGAAGCTTTATATATGTACATATGACCATACATACATATGTGTGTACATATATTGCTTTGCTTTGCAAATCAGTGAACAAAACTTCGTTCTGCTAGTTTAAATGCAGTTCCAGGAATTTAGAGGGACCCACGAAGAAAGCTTGCAGACAGGTCGTGCAAAACTTGGACGCCATGGGCCAGACCCTGACACCCGCGACGTTGTTCGGTCTTCTGCTCCCTCATCAACACCTTAGAGAACTCTATGAGAGGGTAAATTGGGTATATTGTATTTGTGTGGAACGCAGAGAAGGAAGCGTTTCCGGCCCCATACAGTATACATATACATATATTCTTGATCAGCGACAGACATGTCTGTCTGTCCGTCAGTCTGTCTGTCCGTCTTGTTCAAAAAAAAACCACTAAGGCACAGAGGTTTTTGTTTTATTATACCCGGTACTCGAAGAGTAAATAGAGTATATTGTATTTGTGCGAATAACGGTTGTATGTAACGCACAGAAGGAAACGTCTCCGACCCCATAAAGTATATATATTCTTGATCAGCATCAATAGCCAAGTCTATGTCTGTCTGTCTGTCCGTCCTGATTAGCGCCTAGTACTCAGAGACTATAAGAGCTAGAGCCACCAAATTTTTCATCCAGACTTCTGTATGCTCACACTGTTACAAGTGTATTTCAAAAATGAGCCCCGACCTCTTCCGCCCCCGCAAAAGGGCGAAAACCTCCCAAATCTACAATTTTGAAGATAAAATAAAACTAAAACCGCCATTCCGTAGGGAATGACCATATCTATCAGATCAGCAAATTGGGATCCGATTGGATCATTATTATAGCCACAATGGAGAAATTAATTTTCAGTGGCTAAACCCACCCTGTCCAGCAGCTTTTGTTGTTTTTTTTGCATATTCTCTCATTCACACTCTGCGTGAGAAGTTATGTAGATGTAGATGACAGGTGTAGAAAAAATGTAAAATGTAAAATTCGAAAAAAAACAATATGGTACAGGTACACTGACTGAGTACCCGGTATAAAAGTTGTGACGCGTAAGAAGCGTCTCACACGTCCCTTCTCGTTTTCACTCTAAATGAAGTGTCAAAGATTTTGAATAGTTTTTGATGCTTCTGAACGAAGCTGTTTTTCTAAGCTCTCTACCCTTTCCCTTTCCCTTGCTCTCGCTCTCTCTTCTTATAATTTCTAGGGTTAGGCATTTAGTAGGAAATGCAATTAGTTGCAGCTCTATGAGTATGGAGGAGGCTTCTTAGAATTTGGCATCCGTATGCCTGACAATGGAAACGATTGTGGGCTTACGTTTTTGGCTAAATGTGGCTTTAAGTTTTTTAAGAAACAACCTTGAAAACATATCCATAAATCATAGCATAATTTGATATTTCCTGTGTGCTGCTGATCTTGTTGTTAAATCTTATTTGTCAAACATTTGGAGTTCATTTCGAAGAAGGCTTCCTTGGCAGGTTGCTCAAGCTGGGCTTCAGTGTGACGAATGGCTTCCAAAGTACTGAGAAATCTGCATATGTACATACATATGTATGTATGTACATACATAAATAAGACGAAGGAGCATCTTATGCCCTTATTGAGGGTAATCCATTAGTTCGTCGAAGTTCAGAAGATTATAAATATCGCTCTGCCAATAATAAACATTAATGTCGATGTTGCTATTAGGCATGTACTATGTATGTAAATGTAGTTAGTACATGTAGTTATTTTAGTTTACATATATGTACATATGTACATCTATGCACACTTGTATGTACATACATATGTACATATGTATGCATTTGGTATTAATTTATATTCAAATATTATCTTTCTGCGAGAGTATTTAAGGGATCGGCCAAGTATTTCAATGGCTTTTCTGCTCGTTTTTGATGATGTTCTGAGCCGACTTGAAGCCGGCAGCTGTCGCACTTCACTTCACTTGGCGGTGTACTCGTACTCGTAAATACGCTCCTCTCCTTCAACACCTCAACACCCTCCTACCTTTATTCTTTTAGAATATTTATGAATACACTTAACCCAACCCGCTGCATATTAAACGGGTTAACACAAAGCATTTGTATAGCCTTTTAGAAAATATTTATATTTGTTTTTATTTAAATAATCAAAAGAACAACGAAAAAAAAACGTCTGATAAAAACGTAAGCTTAAAGCTGTCAGAGGGGAAAGAAAGCTCCGCAGCATTGAGCGGACAACGACTCTCAAAATGTTCGTTTGCCCGACACTGCAGTAGATTGTTGGGTTTTTTCGCTTTCGGCCATCTGTCGTGCTCAAGTGGAATATGGGATGATAGGGCGAAACATCGTGTGAATGGACTCATGTGGTGTGGCTGATTAGTGTTTAGATCAGAAGTATTTTAAGCAGGAAGCATTTTATTTTTGTACATACATATTTCATAGCTCCAGAACCATACAAATTTGACATTTTCAATGTCGCTGCTGAGATCAGTTGTGACTGGAGATAAAAGAGAGAAAATTAAATGAATGCACATATTTTATAAATGCTGGTAACATTAGTTTTATCAGTAACCAATATCTTATCACTGGTAAATACTAAATGAATGTAATTTATTATCGTTTTATAATTTACTGCTCTTCTTCCATATATGTACATATACATACATATACATTGTACATACATATGTACAGGCATACCTTTGCCTATCCCCTCCCAAACCTGAATAGTTGAAGCTCGCAGCTCGTAATCTACATCAAGCCCTTGCTCTGTACCTCTGCCCGTAACTAGACCCATGGCTACACCTCTGTCTAAGCCCCTACTTAAACTTAACTTCCTTTGCTCTTTCATCTATTTTCCCTTTTTTCTTGCCTGCTGATCAATCGTACAATTGAGAAAAATCCTACTTTATTTGCAGGAAGAAGCGGGAGAAGTGGCGGCATGTTGCAGTAGCAGCAGCCTGTTGCATGTGGCCGAGTAGAGTCGCGGCACAGAGCTCCTTCCTGGGACTGGAAGTGAGATTGGGGACTGGGGCTTTTGTTGTTTTAATGGCTTTCGCTAACATAAAAACCATTAAGATAACATTTTTATAGGATTTCAATGGCAGTCACGGCAGCAGCCTATGCAGAAGCAGCAACAAAGAAGCTTGGGCTCTTTTTTATGGCCACGTCTCTCAGCTGCAGCGCAACTGTGGCAGCTCCGGTTGCTGCTGCCACAAGCCAAACACCAATTGTCATTGACTATCAATAGAAGAAGCGACTGTGGCCCAGGCACAGGCCCACTCAAAGTCCCAGTCCCAGTCCCTGTCCAGACGCGGACCAAAAGCCAAAGACATGCCCGATACCTCCTTGCAATTGGCAACAGGTTGGGGGCCCAGTCATGGCATGGCCCTTTGTTTCTGCGCTTATTAAACGCAATATTTGTTGCAAGTTGCAGCCATTTGCTGCAGCTCCAGCTGAAGCTCCTCTCGGCTGCTGCTCCACTCCACCCGACCATAAAGCGCGATTTATTTTTGTTGATTTTTTGCGTGCTGTACGCCGTTTTCGTTTCGGCCAGGAGAAGTTAAAGTAAAGCTTCAGCTCCCATCCTAACCAATGGGAGTTTTTCCCCATTTTTGTTGTTCAGATTTCAGTGTGTTGCAAGGGACTTCCTACTTCCAGGTGTATTTCGGGGCCCAAGCCTCAGCAGAAGAGCACAGTATAGTCACAATTTTTCACTCTGTTACTGAACACAATCCCCAATTCCCCAATCTCAATGCCACTCTATGATGCACCAAGGACTGCGGACTGGGGGACCAGGCTCTGTGCCTGGGCTGGCCCTGCCGCTGTCTTTGGTGAGCCACAGTGGTTCACGTTAGCAGGGACTGGCAAACATACAATATACATACATATGTATGAACTTGATTCTATGATTAAATAGGTTTGATCGTCGAAGTTTTCCTTTATTAATTGATGGATCTTAGGCTTAGCTTTCCATTCTTGCAAGTACTAACTTTATTCCACTGTGCCGGCATTTCCACACTTTCAACAAATCGCCGGCATTCTCTTTTATTTTTATTTTTTTCGTTTCGCCTTCTATCTCTCTCTAATGCCCCGACAATTGTTGCCACTTCTTCTCCTTTCTAGTTTGGCAGCGCTTTTCATTTCTTTTTTCCCATTTTTTTTCGGGGAGAGTCATCTGCCTTAGAGCTTCCTTCCCTTCTATCAGCATTTGGGACTCGTCTCCTTCTGCCCCTCTCCTCTTTATTGTTCATTATGCAGCATTATTTGACGCTGGAGCTTCCTGACTCTCCTCACATCGAGCCCCAGCTGCCTGCAAATGATTCTCGTTTCCACTGGATCCCCACCATGCCCCGCTGGGATTGCCCTTTTGCATTTACCAGCAACAAACACATAAATTGCATTTGTCGGTTTGTTGTCGTTTTCATAAATAAGATAAAGATAAACGACCAAGTTGCATATTATTTGTAATTGCATTTCTTCTCTCGCTGCCATGGCCATAGCTGGATCTCCGGTAGGACAGTTGTGTTTACAGCATTCTGAATTTATTATTGGCCAGAGCGAATCTCTAATGGGGAACAGGGAGCTCTGCTAAGTTTCCAACATTGGCATTTCTGTGGAGATTGAGACTGAAAGTTCTACCTGCTAAGAAAGCTCATTACACCCGGTACTCGAAGAGTAAATAGGGTATATTTTATTTGTGCACAAAGAGAATATATGTAACGCACAGAAGGAAACGTTTCCGACCCCATAAAGTATATATATTCTTGATCAGCATCAATAGCCGAGTCCATTGAGGCATGTCTGTCTGTCCGTCCGTCCGTCCGTCCGTCTTGTTTGTCGGCTAGTTCTCAGAGACTATAAGAGCTAGAGCCACCAAATTTTGGCACCAGACTGCTGTATGCTCACACTGAAACCAGTGTATTTCGAAAATGAGCCACGCCCCTTTCCGCCTCCGCAAAAGGGCGAAAACCTCCCAAATCAATTTTGAAGATAACAGAAAACTAACGAGAAGGGACGTGTGAGACGCTTCTTACGCGTCACAACTTTTATACCCGGCACTCAGTACTACATCTGCAACTTAGCGGTTATTTGTCAAATTTTACATTTGTTCTTCATCTGTCATCTACATCAACAACACTGCTCACGCCAACACGCTCCTTTAGCTCGCCACCCTCCCCTATAGACACACACTGCAGAGTCGCGGCAAAGGCAGAGGCAGCGGCAGAGATGTGTCAGGGGCAGAGGCCATAAACTGCGCGAAGCAGAGTGTGCTGCTATAAGCTGCGGGACGGGGTGGGTTTGGCCACTGAAAATTAATTTCTCCATTGTGGCTATAATAATGATCCAATCGGATCTCAATTTGGTGATCTGATAGATATGGTCATTCCCTACGGAATGGCGTTTTTAGTTTTCTGTTATCTTCAAAATTGTAGATTTGGGAGGTTTTCGCCCTTTTGCGGAGGCGGAAAGGGGCGTGGCACATTTTTGAAATACACTGGTTTCAGTGTGAGCATACAGCAGTCTGGAGCCAAAATTTGGTGGCTCTAGCTCTTATAGTCTCTGAGAACTAGCCGACAAACAAGACGGACAGACGGACAGACGGACGGACGGACAGACAGACATGGCTCAATCGACTCGGCTATTGATGCTGATCAAGAATATATATACTTTATGGGGTCGGAAACGTTTCCTTCTGTGCGTTACATACAACCGTTATTCGCACAAATACAATATACCCTATTTACTCTTCGAGTACCGGGTATAAAAACGCCATTCCGTAGGGAATGACCATATCTACCAGATCAACAAATTGGGATCCGATTGGATCATTATTATAGCCACAATTCATTTTCAGTGGCCAAACCCACCCCGTCCCGCTGCTTATAGCAGCACACTCTGCTTCGCGCAGTTTATGTCCTCTGCCCCTCACGTCTCTGCCGCTGCCTCTGCCGCGACTCTGCCCTGACTCTGCAAAGTGTGTCTCTAGGGGAGGGTGGCGAGCTAAAGGAGCGTGTTGGCGTGAGTAGTGTTGTTGATGTAGATAACAGATGAAGCAAAAATGTATAATAACCGCTAAGGTGCAGATGTAGTACTGAGTGCCGGGTATAAAAGTTGTGACGCGTAAGAAGCGTCTCACACGTCCCTTCTCGTTTTATCTTCCATTTGACCATCCCTTTCCCCTAAGCCTACACCAATAATTTCCGATTCTAAACGTTTGATTCGATGCGAACCATTTATTTTATAGATATTTTCTTCTCAATTGCCTCCTCGTCTAAGTGTTTTTTATATTTTTTTGCCATTTAAAAACTATTTTCGCTTATGGAAACAAAATAATGGCTGTGCACCACAAATCTCTTGCTCATTCAGGGAAATATTATTTTGTTCTTTTGAAAAAAGACTGCATCGAAACATTTGCACAAGGCACACAAGGCTGAGTCAACGATTCCACAATTTGTTGCAGCTTCTCCCCGATCCGCGCATGTTGGGCGATAACAAAAGGCAGCAAATAGGAACCCGGTACACGGTACACCTATACCTGTGGATATACAGCTATATATGGCCATGACAACAATATCAGCCAACTCCACAAATGTTGTGGCTGCTCTCAGCCTGCAGTGGGTACGAGCATGCTCTCATTTTTACGAGTATGCGCGATACTTGTAACACTCTTGCTGCTCCACTAATTAATACACATGGAAATCACGTAGCTTAAACTTATCTAACTGAATCAACTGATCCATAACACATAATGAATTGAGGAGTTTTTCAAAGTGTGCCCTTTTTCAGGGCATTCAGTAGTCGGTTTAGCCCTGGACCGAAAGTTTCCTTTCCATTTTTGCAATCGGTTTGGAAAATGCCTTTTGTTGAATTGACTGAGAGGAGCTCCGCTCCCCGTACCTCGCTCCTTCTCCGTGTCCGCTGCCCTGTTGTGCTCTGTGTAGGCAAAGGCAAAGGTAACCGTAGGCAACCCCAGAAACAAGAACAGCAACAAGAATCGACGGCGCCGTTGCCGCTTTATTATGAATTATGGCCACGTTGACAGTTTAGAACCAGACGAGGGCGTGGAAAACCTGACAGATGCGCACACACATCTCAAAGGAATTACAGACAGAGCCACAACAGGCCACAACAGAAACTTTGCAAATAATGATTGAGAATTATTCCTGGTATAGCCATTCTGGCCATGAGCTGCAGCCTGGGATCCAGCAGCATCCCCAGTCCCAGTCCCAGCTCCAGTTCCAGTTTCAGCTTTATTTCTAATTAATAATGTGATAAAACTGTCGGACAACCAATGCATCGCTTTTGTGTGAGCTCTCGCAATCCATTCCACTTAATTAAGCAATTAATTTCACATTTACTTAAGCCGACAACAACATCTTCAACTATAAATTATTTTTGTATATTTTTCTGCTCTTTTTGGTAATTTTTCAAAGCGATCCAACCAAAAAAGAACCAGAAAAAGATGTATGCCCATTGCTGTCGCGGCGAATTATGATGGCTCAAGTAATGGCAACGGCAAGTATTCCAAAATGTTTCGCCATAGTATTCGAGGCTGAAAATCAGTCATGCTGGTATGGACGTGCGTTTCGTGTTCTGACCTAATCGATAGTGACTTCTGACGCATGGCAGACAAAGGAAATGCCAAGCAAAAAAACGGACCAGAAAATGAGTGGCAAAACTCACTGAAAACCGAAAGTGATAAGTGAGAATTAAAAGAATATGACTGTTGCGAGGCATTCGATTTTAAAGGATACGATACATAATGGGAGGATCAAATTGCGGACAGGTTATAAATGAAACTAGGACCTCTCGATCAGCATCAATAAAACCAACATATGTATGTGCATGTATGGTTTAAGAATTGTATTGCTCTAAACTTTTCTGGAAAATGACTGTGAATCATTTAATAAATTCGCAGCTTTTTATACCCGGTACTCGAAGAGTAAATAAAGTATTTGCTTTTGTGCACAAAGCTGATGTATGTAACGCACAGAAGGAAACGTTTCCGACCCCATAAAGTATATATATTCTTGATCAGCATCAATAGCCGAGTCGGTTGAGCCATGTCTGTCTGTCCGTCCGTCCGTCTTGTTGAGCGCCTGGATCTCAGAGACCATAAAAGCTAGAGTCACCAAATTTTGCATCCAGACTTCTGTATTTTCACACTGTTACAAGTGTATTTAAAAAATGAGCCCCGCCCCCTCAAAAAGGCCGAAAACCTACCAAACGGGGTTTTGGACGGGGTGGGTTTGGCCTCTGCAAATTAAATTCTTCATTGTGGCTATAATAATGATCCAATCGTATCCCAATTTGGTGATCTGATAGATATGGTCATTCCGTACGGAATGGCGTTTTTTCTTTTATCTTTGAAATTGTAGATTTAAGAAGTTTTCGCCCTTTTGCAGGGGCGAAAGGGGGCGTGGCTCATTTTTGAAATACACTTGTAACAGTGTGAAAATACAGAAGTGTGGATGCAGAATTTGGTGGCTCTAGCTCTTATAGTCTCTGAATACTAGGCGCTCATCAGGACGGACAGACGGACAGACAGACATGGCTCTATCGACTCGTCTATTGATGCTGGGTCGGAAACGATTCCTTCTGTGGGTTACATACAACCGTTATTCGCACAAATAAAATATACCCTATTTACTCTTCGAGTACCGGGTATAAATAATGTAAAATTTGACAAAACACCGCAAAGGTGCAGATGTAGTACTGAGTGCCGGGTATAAAAGTTGTGACGCGTAAGAAGCATCTCACACGTCCCTTCTCGTTCCTATTAACACTGCTTTATGTACATACATACTATATATGTACGAACGTATATTGTTTTTCTTCGCAGTTTGGGTGAGTCAAGACTAAGTTATCCCCCAGCTCAGAGCACATACATATGTACGTATGGTTGTATTGTATAAGGTCTGATACGATTGTATATACATACATACATATGTACATATGTCGCATTTTGTGTAAGTCTAATGACCTCCATTTTCATTAGTTATGTTAGTTGTCTTTCTACTCACTACGCACAGCTCTAATTACATTCGACTCAAAATATTAAATGCAATTTCATTCTCGTCATTTCCGAAAGAGAATCTTCGCCTTCGCCCATTCCCTACAAAGCCCCTAATTGAAATTACGCAACGTTCATTGACTTTAAAAATTTCTTAAAGGCAAACTGGCCGATTCTGGGTATTATTATTTATTTGTGGTTAGCGAATTGTCTCGGCAGCGTATGAATTTTTTTCACTTTTATTATTAGTTGGGCATGGCATTCAGCTTCTCTCTGTCTGAGTTCGCTTTCTGGGAAGAGGCTGGGTAAGAGACCTGTAATGTAATCGCATTAATGCGGCTTTATTGCCTTCACTTCTTCTGGCCAAGACCAAATTAGCCGTGAATGAGTCAAAGAAAAACTGCGACTACGACTACGAAAACAAATTTCATTTAGACACGATCATTGCCCATAATAATATCACAAAAAAACACAAAAAAACAGCGAAGAAGCAGCAGACGATGAGAACGATCGATTGGAACTAATGACTGAACAATAAGTTGACGAGAGTACAAAATATAAGCTGATAAGAGTCAGGAAGCCAGTAGAATTGACAGCTGAAGCAAGGTAACAGAGTCAGATTACGAAAGTACATACAAACATACATACATACATACATATGTACATACATATGTACATACATATACTCTTGTATAGTGGAATAGAGTGAAAAAAGAAGTGTATGTGTTTGATATAGATAATTAATCCTGAAATTAAATGAAACTTTAAATATGTCAGAACTAACAGTCCCTTCATTAGCTCCAGCAATCTGGTCTTTCAACAATATATAAACACCAATTAAACTATTTCCAGTCCCGTCAACCGAAAAAAATATCATACCAAACTGGAAATTTAATAATAATCATAACAAATATCGAAACAAATAAGTGAATAAAGTAAAGTAAACGAAATCTCAATGAGTGCTGAAGGTCAGAATGCTTTGGACATACCAAAACGAAATCGAAATAGGGCGCGGAGTGGCAAGGGGAGTTGAGTCGAAGCTGTATCAATTGGATGGCTGTCGCCAATGAATTCTCTCTTCAACCTTTTAGCGCAATTAAATGCGAATTGAAATTCCTCTTCGCCCCTCAATTCTGTACTTCATTTTTTTTTGTTTAAATTGATATTAATGGTTGGTGGGTAGGGTGTGTGACAAATTTAAGCAACGTTTTTCTTCTTCTTTTAAATGAATTTCTCTTTATTGATTTGGTGGCTAATCTGTTCAGTCTCTTAGCATAATTTTTATTTTTAAGCGATGATGTTGTCTAATGTTTGCGTGACTCTTGAGCTCTCCATGATTTTTTGGGGGTCCGCTTCTTGGTCGAAATCGCAGTTCAATGATCGCATTTAATGATTTTTGTATGCGAAAATAAGTAGATTTTGTACTTAACTTTGCTGTAGTCTGTACTCTGTTGATGGGGATCGCACACACAAAAGTTTTGTCTGTGGCCCGTGCGAGCTTTCTTTTGTTAGGTTTTGGATTTTGTTCATTTTTTTTGCCTCAAAGAATTCGTGAATGTTTTTCTATGACCATTAAGTGGAGGAGGCGGTAAAGTCGAGGAGGACTTGATAGATAAGGGGGGATACCTGAGAAAGATATATACATATGTACATATATTGTTGTTGTCTCTGTCGCTTCTCTTGACGTCGAATGGCATAGGGCAGCAATATTTTTAAAATATGAGTGTGGAGTGTTAAGTAATGAAGAATCGTTTGGAGAGACAACTTTGAAAAGATTCGATTAATAAGAGTTTCAATTGTCGAGTATCAATTGAGTATTAAATTCAAGAAAGTGTTTCATATCTCACAGCAGTTACAGTTACGTCACAAATCCATATCCAAAACAAAACAGAGCAAATTCTCCAATACTTCTCCTGTCCCAACAAATTTAAAAGCCAAGAAAAGACGACTTCCATGAAATAAGACCTAATCAAGTTCAACAAACTTCAACGAGTTCCAAAAAGAACACACTACCAACTTGTTGCTGACTGACACTGACTCTGCAGATCTGTGTACGAATATACATAAATACATACATGCCAAATTAGGTCAAAGGTTGCAGTTGAAGCCAATTATTTATGCCTCACTGACAAAATATTTTGGTAGACAAAAGAAGGAGAAGAACTGAAATCATCAGAACAGATAAGAAACGAGAAGAAACGTGAGACGCTTCGTACGCGTCACTACTTTTACACCCGGTATTCAGTCACAGTAGCCAAGAATGAATTTCGTCGTTCTGGCTGATCCAATCTAATCTTAATTTAGGGATCTGATAGATATGACCACTCTCTACGAAACTGCGTTATTGTGGATTTAGGAGATTTTCGAGGGGCTAAATTTTGAAACAAACTTAATTCAGACGTAGACTCGGATATTGATGCTGATCAAATTAAGTATATGTACATTTGTACTTTATAGGGTCGGAAACGTTTCCTTCTGTTCGTTACGCACATTGCTCCGACCACATATACAATATACCCTCTTTAGTCTTCGAGTACCGGGTATACCAGGTATACAAATTTACATGCCAAACCTCTGTGTTTTGGCATCCGCGCGTTTGGGCTAAAGAGATTTACAACCCGCCCGCCTGATAAAGATCTCAATTTATCTATAAATAAGTTCTCACGCTTTACAGTATTTTCAGCAAATTTACTCTCATGTTTTTTGGCACTCTCTTTGGGATGTTGGTTGATTTGGTTGAGTTGTCAAGTCAGGTTCACTTCGCGTCTCGAACGTTTAGGTAAAGCTTAACGTAAAGCTCTGTCCCGGCCCCAACTTTGTTGCCTCATTCCGAGGGCATTAAAACAAGGGAAATGTTCTCTATCAATTTTTAGTGGTTAATGTAACCATCAAATCTCTGTTTATTGCTTATGGCACATTTGCCTCGAGGATCGTATCGGATCGGTTAGGTCTATTTTACGACCCTTGTAGACCCTTGAGGTGAGGGAATGGCTGAGCCGTGGGCTAGTTTTGATGGCTTTTTATGGCACGTTTACACGCAACGACAACGATCTGATTATTGATTTCGATGCAATACAAAATCGCCTCTTATATCGTTTTATGTGTCAACTTTTACAGTCTTCTTTCCATGTCTTCCTCCCCTCCCTATAATTGAATGAAATTGTTATGTTAACGTTCGGAGAGAAGTTCGTTAATATGTAGACGATCACCCATCGCATGGTACTCAAACAGTAGTAGTTGTTTGCTGTTGGGGTGGGATGGGGAGATCTCTGAGCATTTTGTTTATGGAGAGCTTTATGGCTTAAGAAGTTAGTGGTCGCAGGATGTCTTATTGGAAACTAATGGCAATGTAAGAGTATGTATCATTGTTCATAATAGTTAAACTTAATAATTGTTGACAATGTGCAGGACTCCTGGGTTGTACGAGATCTGTCGATCAGTAATACAAATTATTGGTGGGAAAAGTATACTCAAATGAATGTTTCCTTGGATGTAGGATATAAGCTTCCCCTTAGCAACGATCATGCAATCGGCAACTCAGTATTAAAGAGAGCGTCAACATCAAGTTCAGTGTCAAACGGCATCAGTCGAACCAGTTGCATATCAACCGGTTGTCTTCCAACATGTTCGCTCTCAGCTCGAGCGCAGACAAAATTGCGTTTGGCTCTCTTCTCTCTTTGTGCGTTTCTCTTAAGCCCATTCAAATTGAAGTGTTCCGACTCCAACTACGGACAATGGAAACGAGTTCTTCTTTGTCCCCGAACTTCCCTCCTGCTGCAGTATCTCCTCTTTCCATCTTTTCCATCGACTTTTTGCATCTCTCGTTCCCCTCCCTGCCCTTGCTTTGTACCTTCTTTTTACAAGTTCTTTACCTTAAGACTAGCTAAAGATGCTGGCTGTTTTTAAACACTATGTACCGTGTGTTTTCTAGTTTTGGAAGTCCATATTAAGATATGTATGTGTGATGTAAAAATTTAAAGATTTTTATTTTCTACCACTACTACGACTTGCAGTTATATAACCAAATCTGAAATATGATAAAAATATAACCACCATATGATGGATTGATGTATTGAGATCCCCAGGGTACGAAAAGACTCTGACCTCGATGTTTGTAACATTTCTGTTTAGTTTTCTGCAAGACGTTCTGTTCTCTCTACTTGATTATTTTGCTCTTGATTAGAGAGGGAAACGAAAAATGGAGAGGCATGGAGAGAGAGAGAGAGAGAGAGAGAGAGAGAGAGAGAGAGAGAGAGAGAGAGAGAGAGAGAGAGAGAGAGAGAGAGAGGGAACAAGAGACCAAACAAGTTGCAGTTGCTCCGTTCCGATCTTGGAGCTTGGAGCAGACTCCTACACGAGGCTCGCCTCTTCGATCTCGCATATAACATTTTTAGCCATTCTGCTTCTTCCACTGCTCTTTTTTCCATTTTTTGCAAGCAGCAGGAAGTTCAATTTTCAGCTCAGTTCAATTTTGCACGTCATCTCCAGCGGTTTAAGCGGTTCAAGCGGATCTAGCTAACCGCAGAACACAACAGCAACATTTTTCTGAATTCTGGGAACATTTTTTTTCTTTCGCGAGTGCTATAGTGGCTAAAATATATTGCAGCAAATCGAGCAATATAAGCAATTGAGCAATCTTAAACAATGAACTGTTTAGATTAGTGAAGTTTCTCTTTCAACTTAGTGAAGTTTTCCAAATAGTTTATACAAATCAGATCCAGCATGTATCGGTTGCAAAGACGCGCTGCTTTGATAGCCAAGCAAGGTACATATACAAATAATATACTTCCATACATACATACATATATGTACATACATACATACATATATGCATGATAAGTACATAGACCAAAGACGGACAAATGGGGTAATTTTCACTAACTTTGGTTTCGCAAAGGACTGAACCTCACAATCAAAATTAAATCGATTTGTTTTCTAGTAGTGTCTTACAATTTTTGCCTCGTATTTTGATTGTGTTAACATTTTTAATTTATTTTACATCTTTAATTATTTATTTAAATTATTTAATATTTTAATTTACATACATTATAGACTGTGTGGTATTAAGGGACGCAGGGAAGGAAGGTATTATGTGATGTACATATGTGATGGGATATGTTTATCCCAAATCGAGTTGAAAAAATTAGATCGAAAAACATATAATGCTATCAGTTACTAGAAGCCTTATGCAAGACCCGATCATTGTGAAACGAAAGCTCTTGCAACTGGGTCATCTTCCTAAGAAAAAAACATAATACCTATGTACATAAGAAACAAAAATAAATAAAAAAACGAAACCCAAAACACGGAATGGCAATCATTTTACTTTTGATTATAAACAGAAGAGAGAGAGAGAGGAGATTATTTCTAGCCACTAATAGCTGGATATTTCGACCTAGAAAGGCTTTTCCATCCAGCTGGAGGAGATCATCTTCTTTCTATTTCGTTCGGTTGGACAGCCATAAAAAGGGACAGCAGTGGAGGGATCCATACCTCCACCAAAGTGAAAGAAAATCTTTGAGGTTTTCCTTTGTGAGAGGAGGGCGATGCACGATTCGACCAGCACATAATTTGAAGATTTAGAGAGTCGAGTCGACTTGAGTCAGTCAGTCAAGATCGCGTTTTGCATGCCAAATACTGGGCACAATTTGCCCTCGTCCAAAGGAAAGGCAAAAACCAAACAAAACCAAAACAAAATTCAATCCAAGTTCAAAGTCGTGCGCAGAGCTTCCCTCTCTTTCTCATTCTCCTCTCATTGGCAGAACTTCCCGCTCTACATCTCTCTGCAAAGAAGGTCATGGACAAATTTTAAGGTTCCTTCTGCCTCCCTCTTTCCCAACATCTGGGGTCCAGATGGGTTTTGCCAATGACTGAACAGATTTATTATGGAAGTCTATAAAAAAAATAAAATGAGGAGGGACGTGTGAGACGCTTCTTACGCTTCACAGCTTTTATACACGGTACTCAGTAGTACATACATCTGTAGCTTAGTGGTTTTTTTCAAATTTTACATTTTAAATTGTTTTTTACATATGATGTACATGTGTACATCTACATCTACATCACTTCTCAGGCTAACACTCTCTTTTAGCTTGCCCCCTCCCCAAGAGCCGCAAACTGCACGAATCAGAGTGTGGAATGCAAAAAATAAGCAAAGTTATTGGGCCATTTCTTCATTCTGGCTATAATAATTATCTGATAGATATGGTCATTCCCTACGGCTTTTATATTTCTCTTATCTTCAGATTTTCGACCTTTGTGTGGGCGGAAGGAAGCGGGGCTTATTTTAAATACACTTGTTTCAGTGTGATATCACAGATGTGTTTAGGCAAAATTCGGTGGCTCTAGCTCGTAACGTCTCTGAGAACTAGCCGACAAAAAAGACGGACAGACAGATATAGACTCGGCTATTGATGCTGATCAAGAATATATGTATATACTTTATGGGATCGGAAGCGTTTGCTTATGTGCGTTACATGCATCAACATTTGTGCACAAAATACAATGTACCCTGTTTACTCTTCTAGTACCGGCTATAAAAAGTTATTTTATAGAAAAAAGCCTAAAATCAATCAAATGTGCAGGAGTCGTCTCGCCAGGTCTGCCTGTCTGTCTCACTGGCTGACCAACTGTTTTATTTCTTCACATTGGCTACCGACGATTCTAACTGTAAAACTACAAACTTGTACCCTACCCTCCTAACTCCTTCTATCCCGCAATCTTCCTATCCCACTCCATTTCGACTTCAACTCCAGCTGCGGGACCTTATACGTGTCTTTCATGGAGCCAGAGTCTGGTCGTCTCATTTAATGCATTTCCTTAAGACGACAACGAGTCGAGTCGGACACTTGACTGGACACGGGCTGCACATTGAACACTGGACGTTGTGTCAGCTTTTATGGCCAACATGCACGCATTAGTCAGTCCAGGCTCTCCCGCTGCAGCTTCCTCTATTTTTATGACCTCTGCAGACCAACTAGCTAAGTATCTGGCAATACCGTCTAATCAGCAACGCCAGAGCGGGAAAAGAACAAAGATGGAACGCTTTTACCGTAGTACTCTAACGATGCTTCTGCACTTTACTCGACACCACCTACCTCCCAACGGCTGTTTTCCCTTTCTGGCAATGCAATGCAATGCTGTGTGCGTCCCGGAAATTCCGGGACTGAATAGAGAATTCCGGGCCAACTAAAAGAGAGAGGGAGAGAGAGAGAAAGAGAGAGAGAGGGAGAATTAGAATACATGTATGAAAGAGTACAAAAAGAGACAGAGGTGAGCTTTCAATGGACGCATGCGTGACTGCCCAATATCTCGCCTCTGCTTCTTGTCTAAAAAGTCTTCCTGTTTCGGATTCTTACTCATCTGCATTTCATGGTTCGGCTTGTCTTCTCTCTCATCTCCTCTTTTTTAACTACTTCTCCTTCCTTTGCATCGCTGCACTCACCTGGCTGGGCTGTTGCAGTTAATCAAATATAACGACTCTTGATTTCCTTCCCAGTCTAGATAAAGATTTGTATTGCCTGTTTTGATACCTTGTAGCACACGCAAGTATTTATGCACATAGTATCAATAAATTTATTTGGCTTCGAGTCGCATTATTTTGTTAATAGTTTTTAAGCTGACCTTGCAAAATGGAGAAGTACATTGCCTTTCTCAAATTGAGTAGTTACAGAAAGACCAAGATGGTAGTCAAGACGAGTGAATTATGCTTACAACAAATATTATGTTCATAAAAGAAACTAAAGATATATTTGAAAATATACATGTCAAAAGCATGTCAGAATTTTTAAATTACATTACCCGAAACTATTTTTGCCTCCAGGAACCAAAAGACATTTTTTCTGAAATATATGGAGCTTAGAAATGGTCAGATTATATATTTATAGCCTGTACTCGAAGAGTAACGAGAAGGGACGTGTGAGACGTTGATGTTTTCTTTATCTGTCATCTACATCTACAACACTTCTCACGCCAACACGCTCCGTTAGCTCGCCCCCCTTCCCTAGAGCCACACACTGCAGAGTCATGGCAGAGGCAGAGACGCGGCAGAGGCAGAGCCCGCACACTACAGAAGCAGAGTGTGAATGAGAGAATATGAAAAAAAACAAATTTAAGCTGTGGGACGGGGTGAATTCAGCCACGGCATTGGCAGAGGCCTATACCCTATTTACTCTACCGGGTACCGGGTATAAAAAGAGTATATTGTATTTGTGGTAAACAAATGTAACACACAGAAGGAAATTTCATCGACCCCATAAAGTATATGCATATATTCTTGATCAGCATCAAAAGCCGAGTCGATATAGCCATGTCTGTCTGTCCGTCCGCCTGGCCGTCTGTCCGTCCGTCTTGTTGAGCGCCTGGTTCTCAGAGACTATAAAAGCTAGAGCCACCAAATTTTGCATACAGATGGCTGTATGACAATTTGACTTAATCTTGAATATTCGAGGTCTTGATTATTTCGCCCATACATTTTCACAACATGCCCGAGTCTCATTTAATGAGATTTCTTGGGGTCGCCAGACTGGACCAGACCAGAGATGGGAAAGCAGATGCTGCAGATAAACGCAGTGGGAGAAGCTGAAGATGAGCCTCGGTAGCCAGAAAGAATATCTGCGAGGCCTCCCCACTTGCAGTTATTAACTTAAGGCATATTCATTTATTATTTGTTGTTTAATGTTGCCAGTCTCCAAGACTTTCCTGCGAGTGGGAATCGTCGTCGTCGTCGTAGTCCTTTGCCCTATGCTGCGGGACCAAGCTCACTTTTTTGACATTTGATGTACATATGTACATACATATCTATGTGGTCTGGTCTACCCGCTTCGCCCCGCTTTTATTTATGCTGCTCTGCACTCGCTCTGAGCGATTTGTTGGAAACTGTCCCCCCTATGTGTTGCGCCTGGAATTCGTTATTATATTTTGATTGAGTGATTTATTTGAAATGGTTGTTCTGGCAAATAGGTATCATTAAATGGGCATAATAATGGCAAACAAAAAGTACAGCTTGAAAGGAACAATTAAGTGCCTGAAAACAAGGACTGGATGGAGTTTAAAGATGTTTATGGTAAAGCAAGAAACAAAACATTCATAGATATGTAGGGAATCAATCAATATATGTTTGTACATCCAAATGTATATTCCTATCTAACTACGTATCTATATTCGTAGAATTACAGTACATATGTATATGTACATATCGTTTATGAGTTTAAAAATCGCAGAATTTCGTTTGAAGGCTTACCTAACCTCAGACTTTCATAATCTTTCACCATTCACAGATCCTTGGCCCATCAACGCGCCACTCTCTAACCCCATGGCATACACCTGTCCAACATTCCATTTCCAAGTGTTTGTTCCTTTTCTTTTTATTTTTTTCTTTCTGCGACTTTCGGGATACAGATATGATTTCTTTATTTACTCACAGAAGAAAAATAAGTCATCAGAGTGGTCGAATGTGCTATAAATATATGCATTTTCTTGAGGTTTTTCCTGCACAGCACCACCACCCTATAAATCCTTCTCTCCCAGTTTCGACCTCTCTTAAATTCTTTCTTTCTGACGTTTCTTTTCCCCCTTCCGCCGAAGCCCCAACCAGATGGTTCTTTCTTACCTCTGACGAGGTTTGTTTTTGGGGTAAAAAAATGTAACAGGCAGAAGGAAACGTTTCCGACCCTATAAAGTATGAATACAAACATTTTTTCTTTATCAGCATCAGATCCCCGAATCAATATCGGCTCAGATCATCATCAGCAGAATGAAGAAACTCATTTACATACAGTGGCTTTCCCTACCCCATTCAGCAACACTGCATACACTGGGGGTGGATGGCGAGCTAACAGGGCGTGTTGCCGGGATAAGTAATGTAGATGTAGAAGACAGATGTAGAACAAATTTAAAATGTATAATGCCAAATTCGAAAAAAACCACTAAGGCAGGTACATATACTGACTGAGTACCGAGTATAAAAGTTGTGACGCGTTCGAAGCGTCTCACACGTTCCTACTCGTTTCTTTTAGATTTGCTTCCGGCGACATAAAACTGCCGTTTTTTTACTTCTCCTGCTCCCGGGAGCTCCCGCTTCCACTCCCTCTTCCCCCCACACACCTTCGGCTCCTTCTTCCCATACGTCCAATCTCCCATAGGGGGGTAAAATGGAGAGAACTACTCAAAGCAGCTGCCCATTGGCGTTTACTCCGCTTGGATAATTCTCCTCCAGCAAGCGTTCAGCTGCAACTTGAACTTCTTCTGCTTCTTTATTTGCCTCTTCCTCTTCTACGCCTTCTTCTGCTTCATACTCTTGTGCAGTTGTTGCATTCGGCTCTCTGCCTCCCCCTTCCTTGATTGCATCCACCACCTACTGACTACACTTCTCGGCCAGCCAGTTCTTCTGTGAGATTTCAAGTTTTGTTCTGAAAGAAATTCGTCTACAGGATGGCCATGTGCCCATAATTGTGAGGCACACGACCGATGAGTGTGCGGGAGAGAGATGGGACGACGAGAGAGGTCCAAGTTCAACCCACCCACATTTTATTGTTATCGCTAACAATGGCCCAGGCGGAGGCGGACGTACATAGAAGTAGGCAGGGGCCAGGGAGCTGGCCACAGCTGCCGTATTCTTTTGAAATGCTCTACCGCATTGCTAATATAAATTTCAAAGTTTGGAATTGCTGGAAATGGAAGATCGGTGGGGAACGGAGACGACGGATTTCGGATCGATCAGTGTTGATACCTGTTAGGTGGTAATGTGTCCAGAACTATGTAGAATATTGCGAATCCATATTCTATTCTTTCTTATTTTAGCATCCAAAATTCCCCCATTGCGCTTCTCTCAGAACATCTCTCATATCCTCGCTCTTGTCACACCTACTGAACATCGCAGTCCAAATGCCCGAACCTTGCCTATGATAGGGCATTAAGAAAAAAGCAAATACAGCTTCAAAAGAAAAAGAACGAGAGTTGAAGAAGTACAGCGGCACCAGCAAAAGCAGCAGAAAAAAGTCTACCAAATGCCAGAGGCTAGAAGAATGCATGGATGGACGACGACGCTGCTGCTTCATACCCGCACTGCGATGCTGCCTGCTCCCCTTACCAGGAAACATAGTTTAAAAGAAGTCAGTGCATTGAACCGCCTCACCAACACGCGTCCACATTGCCATTCCAAACTAGAAAAGCTCTTTCCTCTCTCGGAACGAAGCGAACGTGTAGCGTATTCTGTTCTAAACTTGGCTGAAGCCGGTTGCCTGAGTGGTGTGCTGACTGGCTCGGAGGGAGGAGAGATCGACTTTCGCACGATCATCGCGCAAGCCAAAGTCTGCCAACTCAAGGTGAGGTGTCAGTCTCAGAGAGCTCTTCCACAGCGCCTGCCTCATATCTTATCAGCGGGAATGCCTCACCTCGCTTAAATACGCTTCGGCAGGCAAGCGTTGGGTTGAGTCAGCAATCGATTATAAGCATAAAAGGAAGTAATGTTGCAGAAAATGCAAAAGAGAAAGAGAGAGAGAGAGAGAGAGACAGCGAGAGAGTGAACGCCATAGCCAGAGCAAACAGAAGAGAATGAAATAGGAGGGAGTAGGAGTTGGGGGTACCGGACTGCAAGCGGAGACGGCGACGTCGAAAAACGATAGCAACGACGGGGACGGTGACTGCGACTGAAACTGCGTCTCTGTCTGTCTGCTCTGTTGGCTAGGTTTGGCTATTTTTTATGATTATAAAATTGAAAAACGAAGCTCAGCGGAAGAGCTTAAGCCCCCCTTGACCACAGCCACGCCCTCGCTCTTTCTAGAGTGAGACAGAGATAGTGACCGAGACCGATCTCTCTTATTATTGCTTGTTGCGCTTTGGTCGGAGGCCTGGACAGCGACGGCTCTCGGTCTTGGGGTCTGTATCTTGGCGTGTGTGTAATTATCCAAGGACGCCGCTGAGTAATGAAACGACCTTGAGTGCAGCTACACACACTGCGAAAAGGGGACTACCCGAGTGTGTGTATGTGAATGATTGGGCGTGATTTGTTCCCCGATATTCTCTTTGGTCTTAGTCTTAGTCCACTGCAACCCATTTGTTACACATGGACAAGAGAATAGAACAGACATTAAACCTGCGTATGCCCGACCATTTTTCAGCATTAAAAAAAGTCCAAGAGCTGATCTTGACTGAACAAAAATAACGCCCACTGCCAAAACAAGAATAGAGACTACCTTTAGGGTCCGAAACTCGAGGAAGGAGCCTATGATGGCTATGTGATATATTTTTATATTGGGCTGCGGTACATATGTACATATGTACATACATATGTGTGTACATAAATACTTACATACATATGTAGTACATAAGTCGCTCAGAAATTGAAGTAGTTTGAAAGTATGGCTTAGGGGACTTTTATTATTCTTTTAAAAAGTGAATTTAACTTGTACGATAAAATGGGGATTCAGAATTTGAAGCAGTGGCGGTAAAATTAAATTTTCCAATTTTAATGAAGGCTTTTTTTGATGCCGTTGATCGATGTATCTATGTATGTATGCAGTAATCCTATCGACAAGTGTCCGAACTTTCTAATATTAAATAGAACTGACAGTCACGATCTTAATTGACAAAGGCAGTCCTGGTTTTGATGCTTTCATATTTAATATATTAATATCATAATCGATTACCCGATAGCAAGAAATGAACAATAAAACGAAGATGAGGATAAATCAGGTTTTTTTCGAGCTCCCTCGCTCACTTGATGTGACTCTCTCTCGCTATGTCCTCTCTTGCCTATTATCATCCCATCCCATACCATCCTATCCATCTGCTGCCTAGGCATTCCCCTCTAATCAGCCAGAGAGCAAAAATTATTTGCCATCACGCGCTGCTTCAAACGCGGCAAAACCGCAGCCAACTCCAACGATTGGAGCCTTTTGTTAGGTAGCTGCTGCTGCTGTTGGTGTTGGTGTTGCTCTTGCCTGGCATGCCACCAGGCTATCCATCCACCATTAGGCCATAATCATCATCACACACGCTGCCCAGGCTGCCTGCCCGCTTCTGCCCCCTGCGGCAACCCACTTTCTGGCAGAGGAGTGCCAAATGCCTTTTGTCTATGTGGATGGTGGCGAGAGATGATGGGTGAGGGTGATGTAGAGTGGGAGATGGATATTTAGAAAGGGAAGCAAGGGGAAGGAAACTATTTGTAAGTATATGTTTCGGTTTCATTGTTGCATTTCTTTTTTTGCGTTTATGAAATTAATGAGCAGCTTTGGCCAGCCCAGCCCCCTCTCCTCTTCCCACTGCGAATCCGGCTTCATTTCACGCAAAACTCTAGATTGGAGGCCAACAAAGAGAAAAAGCCGAGGAAACGGTTGCATAATGTTTTCTTCTTTTTTCTGCTGTTGCTTGCTCTTTTATTGACCCGCATATTTCGGCTCTTAGATAAGCGCAATTCGGCTAACCCTGAGGCGCAGCCCCAACTCTACACCTCTTTCCACTCTCCTACCCCTATTGACATCTCCAGGGTCTGCCCATAGCTCCCGATCCTATAACTTAACTCCCTCTCACAAATTCTATTTGGCAGCCTGAGTGCGGGCTAGCTATTTCCATACCCTTTCAGAGGAGCGGGAATGTATGTACACACCAGCTGGTCGCACAGCATTGCATTGGGTATACATACATATGTACATATGTGTATAAAGAACATCGGCACTTAAAGATGGCCTCTCTTTATTCTTTCTTTGCATTCTTACTCGAACAGTACATATTGTAATTGTGGTGGGAGCAGACCCTATAAGAGCTACAGCCATCATATTTTGCATCCAGACTGCTCTATCACACTGTTACAAGTTTATTTCGAACAGCCCCCTTCCGGCACCTCCAAGGGCGAAAATCTTCTTCATCCACAATTTTGAGGAAAACAATAAACGTAAAAACGACGTTCCGTAGAGCATGCTCATATCTATCAGATCACCTGAAAGGGATCAGAACGGATCACTATTATAGCCAGAATTAAGAAATTAATTTGCAGTGGCTACCCCCAACCCTTTCCACAAGCATTGCTAATGCTTGTTTTTGTATCTCATTATTTCTAGCTCGCAGAGCTAGCTTTCAGAGCTAAAAGGGAGTGTAGATGTAGATGTATGTATATGTAAATTACAAATGAAGAAACAATTTAAAATGTAAAATTCGAAAAAATCACAAGGTAACATATGTACATACATATGTACATATGTATCACACAAAGGATACACATATGTAATATGTATAAATACATACAAATAAATATATATGACTGAGTACCGCGTATAAACGTTGTGACGCGTACGAAGCGTCTCACAAACGTCTCACAAACTTAACTGTAGGGGCAGAGGCCATAAACTGCGTGAAGCAGAGTGTGCTGCTATAAGCTGCGGGACGGGGTGGGTTTGGCCACTGAAAATGAATTTCTTCATTGTGGCTATAATAATGATCCAATCGGATCCCAGTGGTGATCTGATAGATATGGTCATTCCCTACGGAATTTTGTTTTTAGTTTTCTGTTATCTTCAAAATTGTAGTTTTGGGAGGTTTACGCCCTTTTGCGGGGGCGGAAGGGGGCGCGGCTCATTTTCGAAATACACTGGTTTCAGTGTGAGCATACAGCAGTCTGCTGCCAAAATTTGGAGGCTCTAGCTCTTATAGTCTCTGAGAACTAGCCGACAAACAAGACGGACAGACGGACAGACGGACGGACGGACGGACAGACAGACATGGCTCAATCGACTCGGCTATTGATGCTGATCAAGAATATATATACTTTATGGGGTCGGAAACGTTTCCTTCTGTGCGTTACATACAACCGTTATTCGCACAAATACAATATACACTATTTACTCTTCGAGTACCGGGTATAAAAAGCCATTCTAATAAGAACCATAAAAACTCAACTTAAAAAATATTCATAAAATCCAGCATCCTCAGTCTAAACCCAGGCCCAAGATAATTAATAACTGACAATCAATCAGCAGTTTCCTTTGCCATTTCCACATAAATCATATTTTTCCGCTAGTGCCAATTCCCACCCGTAGATGGCGCCTGCGAATTTTTTGTCTTTATGATCAACCATTAACCTTTCTGCGCAGAAAAGGTTTACTGTCGTACCTCCTCCATGAGGGTGGACTTGGACTTGGAGTCAGAGGTGTCTCTACCATTGTATGTAGAAATATGCATGATACATACATAGATACATATGTATGTACATACGAGTGCATATGGTTGCCGTTGGCTTCGATATAATTATCGATATTAATTGCTTTCATGTTCGGCCTGGACCTCACCTAGTAACCTCCGTTAAACAATTTGAATCGACATAAAAACTGACATTTGAATCACATGTAAGGAGATCTCCACGGTGGAGTAGTCACCGTTTTTAGTGCAGTCTCAGCAGCTTCAACCGCTCGAACAGTGGCAGTTCCACTTTCCACTTTGCTGCAAGTTGGCTGCCGTCAAATTTCAGTGGATGTTTGAGATTGGTGGGCGCGACGGCCCACACAGACGCCTGAACAAATTAAAAGACCTGGTCCAAAGCCAATAAATTGCATTAGCCAAATGTGGTTAAGACAATTTTGGAAACTTGTTCAGAAGCGATTGCACTTACGCAAGCACCTAAATAAAGTGTCAAGACGGCATTGACATTGCCAATAAGTTTTCTGTGATGGATTGTGCACCAATTGCTTTATAATTATGAAATAGACTGTTTCATATATTTGCGTATTCATGTCTGCTATGTACTTACTTACGAGTATATCGACTGTTTGGGATTTCCCCTCTTAAAGCCACAATTTCCCACATTTGTTGGCCTAGGCGTGTTTTGTTTTCTCTTCCATTTACATTTTTTTTTTATGGATTTTCAGCTGCGCTTCAGTGACCACCAAGAGACCACAACCCAATCCCGAATCGAAACCTAATCCCGAAAACCCAACCCCAAGCATCCCCTTTTTGGTCCATATGCTAATTCTCTTTCAGAGAGAAAAGATTACTGTGACAGCCGAGCCGCGATTTGTTGAAAAATTATGGACAGTAGTCGATTGCCGAAGGCAAATATCAATAAATCCATCTGTGGGAAGCAGGAAGCAGAGTGTGGAAGCCTCTTTCCACCCACACCCACTTCCACGCTGGCTACTACCACTCCCTCTCTCCACTCCCACTCTTAGCATACATACATACATACATACATATGTACATAATGATGTGCAAGACACACTGCATTAGAAAGTCAATGATTACGTCCTGGTGCAATTGGCATCAGGACGGAGGATTCGGACAGTATGTACAAAACAGATTAACTACATATGTGGCGGAAAAATGAAAAATTGTAATTTTAAGAATAACTAGGATATAGTCGAGGACGTCCCTGCTCGCTTCTTAAGCGTCACAACTTGTATACCTGGTACGCAGTAGTACATCTGTACCTAAGCGCTCTTTTAGCTCACCCTCCTCCCCTAGAGCCACACACTGCACGAAGCAGAGTGTGGAATGAGAGAATGTGCGAAAAATAAAAAAGCTGCTGAAGGGGAGGGGGCTAGCCACTGCAAATGAATGTCGCCATTCTGGCTAAAATAATGATCGCATCGGATCCTTTTTTATACCCGGTACTCGAAGAGTAAATAGGGTATGTTGTATTTGTGCGAATAACGGTTGTATGTAACGCACAGAAGGAAACGTTTCCGACCTCATAAAGTATATATATTCTTGATCAGCATCAATAGCCGAGTCGATTGAGCCATGTCTGTCTGTCCGTCTGTCCGTCCGTCCGTCCGTCCGCCCGTCTGTCCGTCTTGTTTGTCGGCTAGTTCTCAGAGACTATAAGAGCTAGAGCCACCAAATTTTGGCACCAGACTGCTGTATGCTCACACTGAAACCAGTGTATTTCAAAAATGAGCCAAATCTCAAATTTTGAATATAAAAGAAATCTAAAATTCTGTAAGGAATGACTATATATACCAGATCACCAAATTGGGATCCGATTGGAGCATTATTATAGCCACAATGAAGAAATTAATTAGCAGTGGCCAAACCCACCCCGTCCCGCAGCTTATATTTGTTTTTTGCACATTCTCTCATTCACACTCTGCTTGTGCTGTGTTCGGCCACTGCCTCTGCCGCGAGTCTGCAGTGAAAGGGAAAGGGAGCGAGCTAAAGGAGCGTGTTGGTGTGAGAAGTGTTGTAGATGTAGATGACAGATGAAGAAAAAATGTAAAATTTGACAAACAACCGCTAAGGTGCAGATGTAGTACTGAGTGCCGGGTATAAAAGTTGTGACGCGTAAGAAGCTTCTCACACGTCCCTTCTCGTTGAAGTTGTGGCTGTGGGAGATATTCGTTCTTTGTGCGGGCGGAAGGGGGCGGCTCCAGATTTTTAAATATACTTGCAACAGTGTGATATGTGATATGAGTCTTGAGGAAAAACAAAGCTAAACAGGAGAGAAGGTATAAACAGATAAAATTAATATATACCTACATATGTACATATGTTTTCTTGTTAGTCAATAATACAATTCCCACCAATTTGGATGACCCCTTCAAAGTCTTATACCTATAGATGATTCGCAGCGGGATTTCGATGTTATTTTGAGCAACATTTCAATTTGAAGCAGCATCTTTGCCCCTCTTGCGATAGTATTATTTATTATACTAATAATTCATTTGATTAACTTCCAGCCGATAGACAGGGACAACAAACACAGGAGGCTAAACGCCCCATTAGCCTTTCTAAACCGTGGCCAGCCTACAATCTCCTCTCGCTTGCACCCCCAATCGAAGAGCGCACACGTTTAAGTCCGAAAGAAACCCAAAAACGAATTTGCTGGACTTGGAAGTCGGCGCTTTCAGCACTGTGTGTTTATTTATAGTATCGATTCTGTATATTATTTATAATGAGTCTTTATTGATTTGATGTTCCACTTTAATTTGGCGACACTTCAACTGTCCATTTTGTTTTTTTGTAAATAATATTCCAATATACTTTCATATGTAATGTGTACTTCGTCATAGTTATATACATATGTACATATACATATGTACATATGCATCTTAAAAATGTTCCGAAATGCTGGGAGATGTAAATCTGTCTCCCGCGTGTATTATAAACATATAATTTTGGGCTGAGAGTGAGTAGCTATTTCTTAGCGTTGCAAACATTAGCGGAGCATCATAATACCCTCTCTGCCCTCTGTGAAGTTCGGAGTAATAGTATATCAGATCGTAGCGGCACGGGGTTTACGGGTAAGAGACACACGCTGACTACTGTGCTGGTGGAAGAGGAGAGCGGCTTCGGCCTGCAGCAGGCAGGAAAGGAAAGCTTTTTGTTGGCTGTCTTTGGTCTTCGGTTTTAGTATTTTATTGAGCCATTATTAAGTTATAAACACGTTGCTTTTAATACAAATACAAGTGCACATGCACATAAATTGTGTTCGAGTGTGTTTTGTGGGGAAGTGGAGAAGCCAAGTGAAAGGTTTCCAACAAGGACTTTGTGACTGTGGCCTTTTTTTGCAGTTTCGTGGAAAAGCCAGCCACAAACTGTGATAAATAAATATTAGACCATGTTTAGTATTCTCTCTGCTCTGCTCTTTCCTTCTCCTTCTCCCTCTCCCTCTCTCTAACTGTATCTCTGGTGGGCGCAACTATTGTTGATGCTGGCTCTTTCTTAATGGCCCATTCCAAATTGAGCTGTGTCAAGTGGGCGGGTGGCCACGCTTTGTGGGTGTGGCTGCCGTTGTTGCAGTGAGATTCGGATTAGCAGTTTTACTGGTGGGATTTACCATGAGCACGTCAAAATGGAAACAATTACGAGAGAGGACTTTTTGGGAAAGGGCAATCCATTCGCTCCACATGTGAATAGAAAAGCGGGGCGAAATTTGTAAATACACTTGTAACAGTGTGACAGTCTTCACACAAAATTTGGTAACTCTAGCTCTTATAGTCTCTGATATTCAGGCGCGCATCAAGACGGACGGCCGGACGGACAGACGGACATAGACTCGTCTATTGATGCTGATCAAGAACAAGTATATGTATGTACATACATTCATATGTATGTATGTACATATGTATGTACATGCTTTATGGGGTTGGAAACGGTTTCTTCTGTGCGTTACGCACATTGCTCCGAAAACAGATACAATATACCCTGCTTACTCTTCGAGTACATGTTTATACTTACTAAAGGAAAAATGGGCACAAATATTTAGCCCACTGAATTAAAGAACTATAATTTGCCGTTAGCCGCAGGATAAACAACGCAAATTTATCACGAGAGAAACAGACAGCAAGAGCAACACACACACACACACAAAAAAAGGTTGAGAAGTGAAATCGAAAAGTGCTCTGTGGAGAGGGAACAGTTAGCGAGAGAGAGCGGGGACATTTATGCCTGGGTTAGTCTATAAATTACAGTGGCTAGTTAATTCTCTTCCTCTCCTTCTCACTCTCTCCCACACTCTTTTTGTTCATAATTTGCGCTTTCACACGCCAAAAGGATGAGATGTAGCAGCGGGCGGCAGCAGCGGCGTGAGTTCCGCTCGTTATCGCTCTGACAATCGGCGGGGCCAACTGGAGCCCAGAGCTTCCCAAACTAGGCTTACTCGGTGGCTTTTGTTCCCTAGCAGACTGGGGCATTCTGATTATATCGGGGAGAACGTAACGCCCGCAACAGACAGCTATTTCTTAAGGTATGCAAGGGTATCAACAGCTTCGGTTCGCAAAGCTATCGTTCGTCTTTTTTTTCAGCGTTTTTGCGCTCTTTTTCGATTTTTGTGATAAGCAATCTGCTCTAAATTCTTTTTCCCCGACATTCTGTTGTTCTTGCTATTTTTTCTGGCGCTTCCTTCGTTGATGCTTTGCGCTTTGGTAATTTATAGCTACGGATTTTTTATAAGTTCATGATATTATGTGTGCTGTTGCGAGGGTGGCCAGAGAAGTTTTGCCTTGGCTTGAGAAGTTACTAACTGCAGTAATAATATAATTTGCGAGAGTTTTCATATTCTAAACTTTAGAATCTAAAGCATTCTGGGTCTCTCCTCATATCTATAGTCTCTGATTTGGACAGCTATTGTTGAATCGTTTAAATATTTGCAAGCAATTGCAAGATGAGTGCCCTCACGGCATCGAGTGAGAAAAGAAAATACACCCTCTAAGTACAAAAATATGTACATATATACATACATACATTTGTACATATGTACATACATACATATATAAGTACTACGTTCTTCCCCTCATCTCATTACTTGTCAATCTCACTGCGGCAATTGAAAGTTGAAGCTGCTGGCTGCAGTGCTTATCAGCTTCCATTTAAACTCGCATTTAGGCCCATTGTACAATCTCCAAGCTGTCCTGAGAAAGAGATTTAGGCTCCTTGTCATGATGCTGCTCTTTTTGCTGTTCTCTCCTTGGCCTGGTCCGATCCTCTCCTCTCCTCTCCTCTCCTCTCCTCTCCTCTCCTTACTTCGCTTTCTGTTAAAACGCGGTGCCTCTTTTATCGTTGGCGTTCATCTGCCTCATTTATCATCATCGAAAATGTGAAGCGTGTTGAGAGTTTGGTTTCGTTTCGTTTCGGGTCTGCTTTTTGTTTGGACAGAGGCCAGACTATGGCTGTGACCCACATTCCCCCCGGAACCCCTCTCGACAAACCCGCTCCTTACTCTTCGATTTGGACTTCCTTGTGAGCTTTCTGTGTTGCTGTCTGTCGCTTTTCCGTTGATAAATATATGTTACACTTTTTTACAGTTATTGCCGAACCGCATGTGGTTTTGGCATTTCTCTTCGCTCATCTGCCTCTCTCTCTCTCTCTCTCGCTCTGCCCCTCTCTCTTGGTAACACTCTTTCGAAGAGGGAGTGCTGGCTGCTGCACTCTTCCTTTCGAAAAGTGCATTTGTTGCCCATTAATCGTTGTTTTTTCTAACTAAATTGCGGTCATGTGGGTGTCTTGTTGTTGCTCTGTTGGCTGTCCGGGGTAATTATTCTACAAGCAGAATTATTGAAACGAAATTGAACTTTTACTTTACATACACACATACATATGTACATACATACGTACATACCCACCCCCACACTCGTAAGCGAAAGATATATCCCGCTGACTCTTGACAGCAAAAATGTTTCTCTTTCCGGCGCTGTTTCCATAAGTGGGCCAATTAGAGAGAGTGATAATTGCGCATTAGTGTAAATGTAAAGTGAAATTTTTGTAGAACGTAAAGATACGAGTAGATCGCTTATGCGGTCTCTATATGCTCTGTACTCGGTGTTTGATGCGTCGATTATTTCATCTTTGAAGGCAGATGGACTTGTCCCAAAATCCATTCCTTAACTCTTCATTTTTTCAATTTCGTGTATGTATGTATAATGTACAAACATACTTCTTACAAGCCATTTTTGGAGAGAACCTCGCCCGCATTTCCATTTCCCTCGGTGACACTTTCCCATGACCAAAACCATTTGAAGGCCTCCTAAATCGCAGTCACGCTCTGCACCAATAAAAGGCAACCAAAAAATAAGCAGACTGCTCTAACAAACGCGGAGGAACCTCACCGAGAGAGTCAGAGCTGTTTGCAAATCCCTATTCCATCTCATCCCAGAGTTACAGTCACGACTTCCACAGACACAGACTCAAGGTAATTTCCAGTTACATTTTTGCACTACCAACAAAGTGTGTTTTTTTCTCAGTCCATCCGTCCGGGTTTCTCGTCACGTGTGCATATTTATTAGGACATCTAATTGTGTTTTCCATTTCCACAGCACTAAGCCACGGATAGTCGTCGCAGTTTACCCAATGGTTTTCCCACACACAACAACTTTTACCGGTGGAAAATTGTGATGTGTTTTCCACTTCTACGCATTGTAAAATAACTTTACATGCGTGTATCAACCGCACCCATTCTCTTTGACAAATCCTTGATACCAAATAGAACCTTGCAATTCTTGACCCTTTTAAAAACCAATTGTTTCGATGACAAGATACCCCATCTGTATTTATGGCAATCAACCCGCTACTTGACAGCTTCTGGACGATTTTTGCCAAGATATAACACGACTCGGAGCAGACACCAAAAGTGTATTAGACTACGGTGAGGCATAGAACGAAACGGAACTAGAAACCTGTTCTTGGTGGACTCTTCGCCAATGCGTCACCCTGTGTTAACTAAAAGTGCACACACTTACACCTTCACCTATGTACAAGCAAGCGAAAAAGGCTTATATTACACAAGCACCCACAGATCTTCATCTGTGCCTGACGCATTTGACGCATCTGCTCTGCCTGGTAGGATCCTCCTCCTTGCTCAATGAACTAAAAGTGCTGCTCGCCTGCTATTGCGAACAGGGTAAGGCCTGGGCGAGGGAGAGGGCGACAGGGACGCAGGCCGCCTCAAATTACGGTTCATTGAGCCATTTGCGTTTGGGCAGCGAAAAGAGAGCGCGCAGCAAGTACAAACAAGCCTCTCGGAACACTTGACGGACTTCCTGACCCCGTTTCCTGCACCTGCAGAGAACCAACCAGAGAGGAGAGCTCCGCTCGTCTCTCCAGCACTTCCTACCTTTTTCAGTCTACTCTCATTTCGCTTATGATAAAAAGAGAGCAGAAGGAGCTTCTTTTTTCGGCAAACAATATTATTTAGTCGTTACTCATATTTTGGCCGCTGCTGTTGTGACAGTCAAGTGTCTCCGGCTTGGCTCTCTTCTCTTTCGCTCTCTCTCTTTAGCTCAAGCGTCGTCTCCACTTAAGTGTACATCATGTTCCACTGTCGCTTGTTGATGTTGCCTGCCTTCTCCTTACGTGATTTATGAAGCCAAACCTTTAAAGTGTTTTATTTTCATCATGTAAAAGTTTGTAAAGTTTGTACACTTTCCAAAGAGTTTTATTGCCCTTAACTAAAGAGGGTTTAAGTTCTGTACATTGAAAAATTAGTTCCACAGTTCTTGATGCTCCATTTATGCGTTGGCTTTACTTATACATGTATGTACATATGTATGTACATACATTCCATATGTATGTACATACATATGTATATACTAATTCTGCGAACTCTGCTTAAATTTCATATGCATAAATAATTGTATCTTAGCGGAAAGGGTATCTGAAGCCTTCATACTTCGCTCCATACTTCATTTTTTTGCAGTTTTCTCTCTTTTCCTTTTTGGTTGGCCATTTATCATGAGGCTTGTTGCAGTTTCGTTGTTGCTGTTGTGCCCTACCTACTTGTCCGCACTTCGTTGAGAACTTTTTACTTTTTACCCGTGCGCTAATTGCGCCTGTTGCCGGGGTGTTGGCTCATATCATAAATCTTCAAACACTTTCACATTCATTCAGTGCCTCATTTTCTCACCCGTCGCATCCCATACTGTCCCATCCATCCATCCTTGTGCACTCGCAGAGGCACGCACTCCCTGTCCTTTTCCTGCGACAAACTCATTAGCTCGACGCGCCGCACTTTAAGTGTTTTTACCATCCTGTTGGTGTGGAATGCTCTGTGGGGGGCCCAAGAGGAAGAGGAACAGGAACTGTACCAGGTAGAATTTGGGGGAAGCACTCATACACATTACATATGTACACATGTACATATGTATGTAAACACCTAAGGACACACATTTACTCTAAAGAGGAAAGATGTATAACTGTATCTGTATTTGCGATCCTGTGAATGTTCATACATATAGATGTCGATTTTCGATGTTTTCCGCATGACACACCACCCACCCACACGGAGAGTGTTGGATCTAAAGCCAGAGCCAAAGTGGAAGTGTTCCGGCTTGCCCGGGTGTCCGCCTTCTGTCCGCTGTGAGCAACAGTTGCCAACAGTTGTGGTCATGACACCGCCTGGCCTGCCAAGTGAAAGCAGGTTAAATGCAAACAAATTTTATGCCCAGGAGGGGGGCAAGGAGAGCCAATTCGGAGCTTGCTTCAAAATGTACTTTACACAACAAAGTTCCAGACTATTGTTTCTTTTTTTTTCGTATCATTTTGCTGGGTATTGCCGGCTCTTTGATTTGATTACGCTTGATTACAATAATTATGCCAAAATGATGCTAAATGAGTTAGGGTAAGAAAACACACGTACACAAGGGATAAGGGGAAATTTTAAGGCCGAGGTATGGATTGTTTCCTGGCTGCGTATGTTGGAGCTTACGGATGTATTAGTACAAAATTCTGTCATAGCCTTCAAGACGTTGAAAGTTTGGACTCACTTGGATGACTGGGTTCTCCTCACTTTCCTTCCTTTCTCTTCTATGCTCATTCCACCATACACTTCGATCAGTTTACTCATTTAATAACTAACGGTTGCTTATCCACGAGCTTCATCTTTAGCCTATGCAAATGCATCGTTGTGGAATCTAGATTATTTTTGGGCACGCGTTAAGCCGTGTCCCACGAGCAAGAGACGAGGAGGAGATCTGAGGACAGTATCTCTGCGACTGCACTCGGCTGTGGGCATCAATCAAGCTTTGATTTTCACATGTCAAATATTGCTAAGCATAAATTCAAATAAAAAAATCTACTCGAAATATGATCAACTTTCTAGCAACGCAACAAGATTGCCATTCAAATGAACTCGAACGTGATTTAAGCGATCCCCAAATGATCAAACGATCGTTGTACATATGAATATCGTTGGAAATCTTATTCTGGCCGCAACAAGAGTCCGAAGGTGTCTCTCTCTCTCGCCATTCGAGCATCTGTATACATACATATGTACATATGTATGTATTTGTATCTGGCTCTTCTGGCCTCATCTCTGCCTTTTTCCAGTGAGTTATCGCAGCGACACAATCACTTGTCATAAACATTAATTGAGCGTGAAAATCGCCAAAGAGTAATCATAATAAAGATGGATCGCCTTCAAACGCAATGCGATCGCTTGAATGAAATGGAAGAGAGCGAGTGGCAGTTTAGCAGTGAGTAAGCGTCCCGCTCCGAAGGGGGAGGCAGAGGTAGGGGCCTTTGGCACCCCGTTAAAAAAGCGAAATTGGGTCAGAATGTCTGGTCTGGTCTGCTCTGCCCCATTCGTCTCTTGGCCAGCATCTCCTTCATCCTGTTGCTTTTTACTTTCAATTGTGACCTGCTTCGATCCAGCGATCGATCGATGCCTGCTTCTTGATCATAATCGATGTTGCCAAAAAAATGTATGTGTGTATGCATGTAAATATATGTGTATACAATGTACGAGTAAAGATGTATACTCCTTGAACTGGGTCACAATTTCTCTGCCATTAGTTTATTTCCTCCTTCAACTCGTATCCCTCTGAATCTTTCTGTTGGTGATGTCTATTTTTGAGTATTTCCTTTTAGAGAGTAGATTCGACTTCGCCCACTCTTTCGGCCACATGTTGCATATGAAATGTATGCAAATCAGAGATGAAGAAGCTGAAGACAGACGGAGACGGAGCTGCCAATAAGCCAAGCATAAATTACATTACTGAGATCCTTTCTGCCAGACATTTGCATATAACCTGACTGCGACTCCAACTTTGATTCCAGCTCCAACTGCAGCTCAGGTTCGAACTCCATCTTCCAGTTTCTCTACGAAATGTCTTCATCTGGAGGTCGGTCTTCTCCACCGTCCCCTCCCCATTTCTGTCTGACACAATTACAGTCGCTTTTCTGCATTTTATGAAACATTTCAAAATTTTCTCAGGCTTCCGCTGAGAGAGCCAGCGGGTGATCTGGCGGTTCTGTGGCCATAGGGGAGAAGTGCTCTCATTAGCAGAGACAGACACAAGGTATTTTTAAGATAGTTCATATTTGTGTGATTATTGGCCCGGTTCTGACTGTGGGAAATGCAAAAAAAAAAAAAAATCAGAAGAAATATGAAGTGAAGTGTGGAAAAAATACTATGGAATGTGTGCTGCAGTTTTTGATTTATGTACTTCTCACCCGGAACTTGGACAAACTTGGACTCCAGGGTTTTATACACAAAATTATGAGTCCATCATTTCTGATTAGTAAATGGCCCTGAAGCGGACGTGTCCAAAGTGTGTACTACAGACATACATATGTACATATATACAGAGTGTATATATGTTCATATGTATGTATGTATGTACATTCGTACAAGTAGAGTCACACTCTGTATGCCCGACCTGCTTGTCAGCTTATTTTAAAAATCAAATTTTGTCTACAAACTCCTATAATATCATAATGTATCAATTGACCCTAGATGGTCATTATACGCAAAATTACTACCTTTTACGTGAAATTCAATTCATTAATACTTTTAAAGATACCATAAAATCGAAAGCTGAAAAACATAAAAAATGATTATATTTGAACATATGTATCTATCTACCTATTAGATTGCAATAATTAGTTCTGTACGGGCACCTCCATCACCTTTCTCTCTTTGAGCAACTGGCCTTCCATCTTTCGAGTGCATTCTTTCAGGATGCAAAACCAAATCTAGCTACGATATAGAGAAGCTGAGAGAGTACAATGATAAAAGTTGAAATATATTTCAATGAGGGCTCTTTGCTTGTGAACATAATGATACTGCGAAAAGGATGACATTCTGTTCCCTGGTATAAGTTCTAAGTACCATGCCACAATTGTATTCTTAATTCCTTGGAGTAATGCTCTGGAAGCCAAGTTCTCAACATGTTCATCGACCCATGGCTCGTGCTTTGTCTCTCTCTCTCTTTCTCAAGCTGGTTAACCGGATTCGACACTCTCTGGCAGACCTTCTCTCTGCACTGACTTACCTGGCTGCTGCCTACACTTTGCGTCGCTGCGATCTTTGTGGCTGCTAAGCGCTGCCATCTCATTCCGTTGTTGCACTGCCGCGTGATCGGACGTTAGCAGCGCTGTTATATTCCGTCTTCCATTTCACATTTCCCTCCTGCTCTGCTTTCGCGTGTGTTTCTGTGAGAATGTCTTTTACGTGCGGAATATTTATGGAATGCGCTCGTGCACAATAAGAACTCATACTAGAAGCGGAATGCCTGAACTCCACTTTGAACAAGTGCTCTAAATTCCTCAGATGAAATGGAAGTTGTATGAGAAAAACACTCACTCATGTTTTGGCGTGAGTTGATTTTAGTTTATAACCACAAAAAATACGTAAATATTTGCAAGTGTATCTGATTTATACAGCCGCGTGACAAAAGTTGTCCGTCTCACAGTGTCCCCCACAACCACTTTGAGTTAGGGTTTGGGTTAGGTGAGAGCAGAGGAAGCAGAAGAAAGACTCCAAATTATGCCAGTGATGTAATGTAACCGTTAGGCCATGGCACACGACAAGGGCTGGAATGGGTGAAGAGCGGGGCCCAGACACAGCTCAGAAAGATAGTAACAAAAACACAGCAATAAAGCAATTAAAATGTCATTGAAGTGGTACGAGCCGACCGACACAAGTGCAAAGGGGAAATGGGTTATAAAAACGGATATGAAATAAAATACACACGCATACATACATACATATGTACACACATATGTATGTATGTAGATGTGACCGACCGATTCCGAAAGATTTGTGGGAAGCGGATGGGAGAGGGGCCTGACCGACCCAGCAAGTGCCTAAAAATTAGAGCTCATAAAAGAAAGGGACAAAAAAAAGGTGAGACGGAATCGGTGTCGGTGTTGGCGCCTTTTACTCCGTACTTGTTGTCCCTCGGTCAAACAAACTCAGAGAGAAAGATAGCAGAACATACAGACACACAGGGCAGAGGGAAAGAGACTCAAAGGTGGCAGAGGTTGATCAAAATTTGGTTTGACTTTGGAATTGTCGAAGCCTGTAAATATTTGCATTTAGTCGAGAGCTGAACCCTGTTGACTCTCCAATTGTGGAGATGTCCACGTCTGGGGTTCGTTTCCAGTCCCAGTCCAGAGTCCAGTCGTTTGAGTTTTTCTTTCACTTGCACTTCCCATCCTCTTTTTCGGTCTCATACTCGAAGTCAGTCAACTGGTGAGTTAGAGAGAGAGAGAGAGAGGGAGAGAGGGAGACACATAGAGGAGCAGGTAAGCGCGACCGAGATTGCATTACAGTTTGCTGATTCAGATGCACTCTCTCTACCTCCCTACACACCCCACACCTAAGCACACCACACTGCACCACACACTCATTATTCTCCTCCTTTGTTGTACTCGCTGGGACTCGAGAAATGTTGTGAGAAGTACAAATACCGATAGATGGAATGTACAGTGCACACAATTGGATACGGAACACGGAACACACGATCCGGCACATGTGCAGAGCGAGATTTACTCCAGAGATTGTGCATGATGATTGTCTTAAGGATGATTGAATGCTGCTTAATATGGGGTTTAAAGTGGTGCTTTGATTGGGAATACTCGTTGGTTGCGATACAATAAGAGAAATACATTTGGTTTGATTAAGTGATGCTTTCGAAGTAGGCCATAAGTATGTTACATATGTATGTATGTATGTATGTATGGTTTGACTTTGGAATTGTCGAAGCCTGTAAATATTTGCATTTAGTCGAGAGCTGAACCCTGTTGACTCTCCAATTGTGGAGATGTCCACGTCTGGGGACAGCTGTACATACATATGTAGCATATATTCCTTTTGTATTTAAAATAATGGCTTAAATGAATAAGTCAAGTTTTCTAGTTTCCCGCTAAAAATAGTTCCCACATGACATGTCTCAGGCCTGCACACATTTTTCAATCGCAAAAAAATAGCCTGTCTGCCCTTTAAATTATGTGCCCAACCAAAGAGTAAATGCTGACCAACCCGTTCTATAGAGGGCCGCCCCAAAAAACAGACAGCTCAATATTTTTACATCTCCAGCGGAATCCGATCGCAAAAAGAATCAAGGGAGGCAACTGCCAAACAATTTTTATGCATTTATGCAAAAAGCCAAACTGTGCCCCAAAACACCCTCCTCCTTCTTCCACTTGTGGGCAGCTGTCAGATAATTCACGCCAGAGTTCTTTCTCTATCTCTGTCTCCGCTCGCTTTGCCACTCACGGCGTGTTCCTGTCAAAGGAGTGATTCTTTATGTGTGGCAGCTCCACAATCGAAAAATATTGAAAAGGAAATAAAAAAACCACATGAAAAAGAAGCTCCACGACCTTCAGTCAAGCTTCCACCCGCAACGAATTTTAAATGCCAGAAGAGATAGTTGTGCTCTTTTGCCTATGTGTTTACTTTTCATAATTACTGAACATTACAGTCGAAATATTTATGTATAAGATGCACATTTGGTCTGTCGCTTCTATAACTTCTATATTAGATTTGTGGTCGAAGAAATGTGCTTAACGCATAGAATGAAACGTTTCCGACCCTTCAAATGAATATATTCCTGATCAGCATCTATGTCTGTCTGTCTGTCCGTCGGCTCGCCCGTCTTACTTAGAGAGCAACAGCAACAACATTGAGTGTATTTCCAAATCTCCCGAATTCCCGAATGTCTCTCTCGATTCCCGAATTTGATTAGATCATTATAATAGCCAGACTGAAGTATTTGATTTGCAGTGGCTAATGCCTTGTGCTTGCTTATTCTCTATCGCTCTAACTCGTGCAATGTTCGTCTCTTTCGGAGGGTGATGAGCCGAAAGGGCGTGTTGGTGTAAGAAGAGATGTAGATGCGGATGACAGATGTAGGAACAATTAAAAATGTAGAATTCGACAAAATCATAAGGTTACATATGTACATATCTACATATAAACATATGTATATACTGACTGAGTACTGGGTATAGAAGTAAAGTCGCTTTTGAAGTCGACTCGCAAAGTGCCTCGTCGTTCATATTCTATGGCTGGGGTAAAGACGAGCTTCCAGTAGAGCTTTGCAATTTGTAGTTGCAAAAACGCCTCACCATCGGCCACTTGCACTTTGCACAATTTACTCACTGACTGACGTAATTGAAATGTCAAACGGAGTGCGGCACGGATTTGACAGCTACGGTGGAATAGGAATAGGAAGAGAATCAGTCTGGAAAGCGACAGACAGTACAGTCATTCTGTTTGTATTCTTGTTTGCATTCGTTTTAATTGTTTTTAATTGTTTTTGATTAGAGTCGTATTCGGAGTCGACAGAACAAGTCGGGAATCAGAGTCTGCGATTTATTCTGGGAATAAATTCTAAATGGAATAGGAAGTTGCATGAGCAGACTGGATGTGATTGTGGAAGATGAATAATGTTTAGAAGAACACTCGAATGGGTAAAGAGGGGATTAAATATCGTAGAAAGACATAGTATGTATAATCAAAATTGGGAAAGAACAAAGCGTAACCTAAACGATTGGCGAAACTACAAAATACCGAAATAATTTATACTTTATAAAGTCGGAAACGTGTCCTTCTGTACGTTACATACATATGTACATCCACTTTTGGGCAAAAGTACAATACATATATCCTATTTACTCTTCGAGTACCGGGTATAGTTATCAGAATGGAATGGATAAAAGAGGGATGTAAATGGATGTAAGAGGGATAACAGCTGCATATCCACTTACCAAAAACTTAACCAATTTCCCCTCTGATTGTTGACATTTTTGCTTGATGTGCCCTTGTCAAATCAATGACCACAAGAACAGGAAAAGAATATCTTTAAAATTTGTTCCAATTGTTGAAGTGCACCAAACAAATATTTTTTATTTTCGTGTGGATGAACTCTCAGTGGTCAGCGGTCGATGTTATCCATCATTAGACTCAATTTGTTGTCCAGACTATACCCCAAACATGACCGAGCACACAAGGCAACAGGTCGAACCGAGCTCGATTCTGTTATAACAGCATGACAAACAAAAGTGGATAAAAGGAACGAAGAAAAATGCATAATGCATTCATTATGGAGAATTAAAAAAACAACAAAAACTGTCAACACTCAGCGGGGAGGAGGTGAAAGCAGTAGCTGGGAAAACAAACAAGCAGCGAGAACAATCCATATACACAAGTCAGTTCCATCAACCCATAAGAGGGTCACAATCCATACCTAGTCTCCATGGTCTCAGCCCCAGTCCTGGTTACCCATTCCCCGTTCCACAGCAATGTCAAAAGCTTGCCAAACCGAAATTTCAAAATGTTAGCTGTGATTAGCTTTGATATATTTGTGTACATATGTACATACACTGGACGCCATCAGCTGACAATTTGCAACTGTCAGTGGCAGATAGCTATCTGGCAACAGCAACTGCAAAGGCAACGGCAACGGCAATCATGGGCTTATGACTTCTAGCCTCATATGACAGCTGCAAAGTTTAAGTTAATTCTTATTATAGATTATTTTTGAATTATTTTCGATGTATGTACATATGTATGTATGTTGGGGCAAGTCATTTGACTAGCCTTGAAGTTGAATGCTACTTTTGCCATTTGTAACTTCAAAATGTGAAAACTGATTAAAAATAGCTGTGGAGTGGCTTTTGAAGGATACAAACAGATATTGGGATGGACTGTGGCCACATTTTTCTATTTCGTACAGTCTTATCAAAAGTAAAGTCCAGGTAAAAGGGTTATTCATCGACAATTAAACGTTGGTAGTCTCCTCCCCATGTGAATATAATTTCCGATAGTGAAAGTTTCCCCAAAGAATCGGACAGCTCTTTGGAGCATCTTTTACACCTCGGAATGGACATCATTTGGAAATGATAGATCATTAAAATGGACTTTTGTTCATTTTATTTTTGTGGGAGTCAGTCACGACCTCCTCTGCCCGGAATGATCGCCGCAGCTGCCAACTGGGAAAGTCATAAGTTGAAAGGTCGTGTGAATGACGGGAAAAGTGTTTCCAAAAACATAAAAAGGGAAAACTAAAGCCAGTTTGTTTCCCCTAACATTTTGGTTGAGGTTTCATGAATGGTCATGAAGGTTTTCGTATCTCTCTCTGCCTCTTTTGTGATGTGACAAACTGGGTGGAATATTTTTGGACCTGTTTTGGGAATAGAAACTTTGATTAGATTGTTTTCTAGTCAGCCAAGCCGGATGGAAGTGATGAGGCAAACTTAAATGATTGCGGGGACAGGATTTGGAAAGCCATAGGGAAACGGGTAAATCTATACCTGATTTAAACATTTTGGCCTGTTCTAAATTTATTCAATTTTAGCTGTAAGCCTTTTTTTAAATACCCGGCACTGGAAGAGTAAATTGTCGAATCATCGTGCGTAATGACCCTATTATGATTTGTATGTATGCATTCTTGATCAGCATCAATTGCTTTCTCTGTACTTCTGTTCGTCCTGATGAGCGCCTAGTACTCAAAGACCATAAGAGCTACAGCAAGTACATTTGCACCCGACTGCTTTAATATATACAAACGTATGTACATATATACTTACATACATATGTACTTGTGTACAAGGAGTCCTTTTTTGTCATCATATAATTCAAAGTCTCCACACACCCTCTTCTGACACTCTGTTTCAAGAGAATCTATCTCGAAATTTCGCACCTCCCCGTTCCGACTACACAAAGTACAAAAATCTGTGCCTTCCAAAATGTTAAAGATACAAGTACATAAATCAAAGACGCAGTTCCATAGAGAATGGACATATGCATATGTATGTACATACATATTTACATTTATATCTGGACGTTGATATGCAATGACTGCACCATCAAGTGGCCCATGCGACACCAAGCCAAAGCCTGTTACGCGCGGAGCCCAGCAGAACGCAGCCCTCCTCCCGCCCAACCGACCGAGGGGCGCTGCCGCTTGACGCGCGGCGCGATTAACCGAACCGGTCGCGAGCATGCAGGAAAGATAGATGTTAGGCTAATATTCGAGGAAAATTAGAACTAAACACAACTAAACTAGAGCAACTATAGCTAAGCAAGCAAAATTATCAAAGTCCAAAATTAAATTAACTACGGGAGAGGTAGGCTAGTATAAGAGATTTAAGAAGAGGAAGGGAGTGAGTCGAGGATATAATGTGATAGAGGGAATTATAATCCGAGCATAACACTCTAAAGGGCTCGTGCAAGGCATAATTCGATCTACACATTGGAAGGAACAAAGGAATATAGTTTCTAGTGGGTCTAATGGGAATCGTAAAGTTTACGCGGCTCAACAAGTCAGGGCTGTCTACATCCCCCTTGATCAAGTTGTGCATAAAAAGTACACCAAGCATTTTTCTGCGACTAACTAAGAATGGAAGTTTTATTAAAAGAAGTCTACTACGGTAGGATGGCAGTCTCACAGTTGCATCCCAGTTGAGGCCCCGTAGGGCAAATAATAAGAAGTTTTTCTGTACTGATTCAATTCGGTCCTGATGTATGTTGTACTGAGGGCACCATACACATGAGCCGTGTTCTAAAATCGGACGAACAAGCGAGATATAGAGAGTCTTCGTTATATAGGGGTCATCAAATTCCTTTGACCACCTCTTTATAAACCCAAGCACACCCATGGCTTTATTTACCATGGTAGAAATGTGTTCAGAAAACTTTAACTTGGGGTCTAGTTTAACACCAAGATCATCAACTAATGTAATTCTCTCAAGAGAACTACCGCAGAGGGTGTAAGGTGCCAGTAAGAGGCTGGAGCGATGAAAAGTCATTACTTTGCACTTCGTGGCATTAAGGTGTAACATATTTGCACAACACCATGACTGAAAGCTATTGAGATCAGATTGCAAGCGAGAGTGAAATGAGATGTCCTTATACTGGACACAGAGCTTAACATCATCCGCATACAAAAGTAAAATATTCGAGAATTTGTTAAGACAGATTAGTGGGACACACGTGTCAAAAATTGTGTCAAGTACATTGTAAAAAATGTTTGTGCCTTCAATGACATCAGTGCACGAGTACAGAGCGGACCAATCCAAATCCCTAATTAAGTTATTGAGCTTCGAAAAAATCGGCTTTACGAAAGCAGCGGACGCGTTCAGATAGCCTACCCGCACGATCCGATACAGTAGGTCCAATATCTACCGACACTTCGAGAGTAGGATGATAGCAGTCTTCAGGAATAGGGAGCGGGAGTGCTCTCATACATACATTTTCATATATGTAAACATATCAGGGTACCAGATTATGATCAAATGGGATCATTATTAAGTTATATTATATTACCTATTACATTATTAATATAATTATTGTTATTTGTATGACCAGAATGAAAAAATTCATTTGCAGTGCCGGATCATTCCTTTCGCATTCCGCCTCCTGCCACCAGAAAGTGCGCTTCTGCGGATAGAGAAAAACGATCGAAAAGGACGTGTTGGTCTTCGTTTTGTTGTAAAAACTAGACTATTATAGTTTAATAGTAGATGTGCTAAATCCATCCTTTATTTTAAAAGGTATGCAGTTAGGCTGTCAACTATTCAGCCAGCGCTAAAAAACAATACCCAAAAATGCAATTCCATTAAGTCAAATTCGCATGGAACCTCTTTATTTGCATATTTTTGTTCCATGTACATATGTATGTATACATATACATATGTACGTATACTTTCCATGTACATATGTATGCACTTGTGTGTAGCGCTTATTGTTATTTTCCATCGGAATCGAATTTTCCATCCTAGACTGGACAAGAATTGAAGCGAACCTCATTTAACCTCAACATTCACTGCGCTCCTCTGACAATCACTTAACGGTATTTGGTCAGAAGAATACCAAGAAATGAGTTCTCTATGCAAACTAAGTGCATACCGTATACCCCACACCCCTTATGCACAACACTCCATCCCCTCATGAAACTGACAAAAGGCGGAAAACCCGAAAACGCGCCATCAAAGGCGTTACAAATTTTGATTTCTTTTGAAAACTAGCAACGCCATCCAAAAGCAAACTTTGAGGATTCACGGGTGAGGGAGGGAATTGCTCGGTAGTAGGGTTCACCAAAGAAAAATATCAATTACAACATAATTATGTGTGACCAAAAGACGAGCTCTGACAGCGAATGATTGATTTGTGGTGAGACAGGGAGGGAGAAAGAGGGAAGAAGCCCTCTTATTGGAAGAAAGCAAAGAAAAGCTTCCATCTTCTTCTTCTTCATTTTCTCTTGCGATGTTCTCTTCTTCTCTTTCAGTTCTTGTGAACTTTTGACACATGGAGGAAAATTCTTTTCGTTTGTCATCATATAATTTAACGTCTCCACACACCCTCTTCTGACGCTCTGTCTGTCTCCGCTTATCTATCTCTCTTTCACTTTTTGATTGACTGGCCAACGGTACAACGGAACGTAGAACTAGTCAACGAGTATGTATGTATCTATGTACATATGTCAGAGTGTGTGTGCGCTTAGGAGAAATGTTGAGATGGAGGAGCAAATCAGAAAGCGTTTGTCAAATATGAAAAGATCTTTGCCCTCGTAATTGCATATTAAACAGCATTTAACGTAACGTTAACTGGAATGAGTTGGGACGTTTCTGAGACGCTTCGACCGCGTCACAACTTTTATACCCGGTACTCAGCCTGAATTTGTATATGTATGTACAATGTACATTCATTCATATGTATTTATGTATGTATGTAACTTTAGTGTAATTTAGTACATATGAATGTATGGATGTACAAACATTTTACATATGTATTTCTTTTCCTTCTTTACCGTTTATCAGCCATCATCTCATGTTCAATGTTGTGACCTTTGTTAAGCATTTCATTGCATCGCCTTTGGGCTGAGGAATCTCTTTTTTTCCCGATCTTCCTCCCTCTCTACACCGTCACCACCTCCCATTGCATGGCATCGGATTCGTCAAGTACCGTTGTAATTTTTGGTTCGTTCGCGCTTCTCATTTTAAAGAGAAAATGAATAGCAATGTTGGTGCTACTCTTAAGTAACATTGCGCAATTGGTATTCAATCAGAAGTAGTAGAAGAGACGAAAGTCGATGAGCGGCAAAGGCAACGCACAACAATTTATAGAAAGTATCCAAATGATTGAAAACGCTGTTGTTCCCGGAGTTGGTTTTCCGTTTGCTAATGTATGAATGTACATACAAATGTGCATATGTATGTACATATATATGTGCATATGTATGTATGTACATATGTATCAGTGTAGGCTGGCAGGATCTGCCGAACATTTTTAATGACGATTAGTAGGAAAACCGAAGTAGGAAGGTTCTTTTCGATGGTATTGTTAACTCAAATACTCAAATACATACATACATATGTATGTATATATGTACATATGTACATACATACATATTGAGCCGAATAAAAAGTCCTGAAATGAATAAAGATAAACAAAGCGGAGGCGAATAAAACTCTAAAAACTAAGAATAGATTTCGAATGGTTAATAGTGAAGCAAATTTAAGCCAACTTTCCCAAAATGTGGGGGGAGAGGTTCAGGGCAGGTGGAGGCCGGAGGCCGTAGTGGTGCGGTGCGGTGGTAGCTGAGTTGTGGGTGAGCGGACTTCAATGCATATTTTATTAGCTGTACATTTCATTAATGCGGCAATAAATTCAGAAAAAGGAGAAGAGAAACAAGTTGCAAAAAAATCCAAAACAGGGGCCACCAGAAGGAAACAGTCGGGTTAAACCGAGATGGCACGGTGTTCAGATGTACATATGTACATATGTAACTGCAGATGCATGTGCACCAAAGGCACCACAATATGTATGGCAACTGAAAACATTTGGGCAGTGTGTCGTCGCCGAGTGCACTGCCAATGGATGTGGAGCTCGGAGAGGGACAGGGAGGGCCACGATGATGGGGTATTCGGCTGGGAGAAGCGTTGAAAAATGCAGGAGCGTTATATTTATTTAAGCCAAAGAAAAGGCACAGTGTTCCATTGGCACAAGGAGAGGAGGGTCAACTACACCACCACATTTGTATATTTTAAGTATTTTCTTGTTTTAAATACTCCCTAAATTTGTATATTGCGACCAAGAGAACTCTTGCTTAAAACAGTGGGTGGGTACAATTTCTGTCAGTGCATCTTTGATCACCGAGAGGATACATACATACATACATACATATGGATGTACATATGTAATCACTCTTAAACAATCCAGTGGAGCATGGTTAGATCAAAAAGGGGCGCATCTAAGGGGGAGATCGGTGTTCTGGTGTGCCTGAGTCTGTCTGTGTTGGCGTGTAAGTGTCGTGGGGACAACGAGTTTGCCGCAGCAGCGACAGGAACTAAATCACGTGTTTCTGGCTGATGCTGCTGCTGTTGCTATTTCTGTTGGTCTTGCGGGCTCTTCTAACTTGACTTTGGCCAAGTCACGACGACAGGTTCAAAATCTGGCTAAACAACTTTAAAGGAGATTGGATGGCGGAGGACGGCTAACTGCAGGGAGGTGGAAGTAGATGCGGACCCCTTCCAAAGGTGGACTGGGGTGCATGTGTACGGAATCAAGAGGCAAACAGATCGCCAGGCTGCTTAACAGGGGCTTACACATGTTTGTTTTCTCTTCTTCTGTCTTTTGTTGCAACCTACCGTTAGTCTGCGTCCCCTGTACCTCCTACTCCCCTTCATGTATAAAAAGAGGCAGAGGTGGAAGCAGAAGAAATCTTGTTCCATGTGGAAACTTTTTTTTGTTGGTCCAGCATTTCTCGATCGTCTGAAATAATGTCTAATAATGCATATAATTTTTCCCATGCAGAGCAAATCAGGAAACAGAAGAAGGATAAAGAGGAGTCTGAGAAGGGGGTGGACTAAGAGAGGAGCATGCAGAAGAAAGGGAGTTGAAGAGGGAAACTATCTTCAACGCGGCGGTGGTAAAGCGGTAGGGTATCAATACAATAAAATATAACGATCAAATACTGCTGAGCTGTATTTTGAACTGAATTGACATCGACCCAATCCTGATCGATCCATCGATCTGGCAGGAAGTCCAGGCCACAGAGAAATTGTCGCTTAATCGTGGGAAGTTATGACTCCATATCTGGATAACAAAGATAAAATTGAAGAAATAAATGATTGGGACTTATGTACAACATACATAACTGAATGGATAGTCAGAGGCACAGTGGGATTGGCTTGGGAAAAGCAACTTGGATGGACAACACGAACTTATTCCTAGATTCATCATAGCTCATACAAATGTACATTTATTAAAATGGTAATGGCCATGAATATGGTACTCCACCTACTACATACATACATACATACATACAAACATACATGTACATACGTACAATGTACATACATACATATGTATTTACAAATATATATTTTGGGAGTTTAAAGTTTTACTTTGTGGAAATACATACCCTCCAGTGGTCATGCATGACATATTTCGATTTAGTTGAAATGAATTCAACTTCCGATTATTTCTGTGGAGTTTCCACACCACGAGAAGATGAACAAGAGCTTGAAGTGTTGGTATTATTTATTAAAGTTTTTATGAAATTTTCACATGCAAAGAAACTCCCTAAAGAAACGCCCCTGCAGTATCCGCAGCAAAATAAACAATCCGAAATTACCACCAATCTCGACCGGCGCCGTTGCTAATGTTAAGTAATTAATTATGAGAAAATGTGAGCTGCCATTTTAATTCGATGGCTGGCGTTGTTTGCCAGCGTCCCGCATTATTTATTTAAAAGATATTAAAATAAATTGTGGACAATTCGCAAACAAAGCAACATAAAAATATGTGCACAAACACAGAGACGGAGAGAAAGTTACTGAAGGGCCTTCAATTGTGTAACATTTTGCCGTTAGATTGATAAATTGTCAATAATTAAAGCTGTGGCTATCAAATGATGAGCTGGGGACTTTGGATGAGTTTGACCTGGACCTCTTCATTTTGATTGATTTTGATTTGGCTTGAGGCGTTGAGACTTATGCAACGTGTGGTTTATTGTGGCATGCGTTGAGTCTGGTCAAGTCTAGTTGGAGATCTGTATGTAGATTTGTATGTACATACATACATATGTACATATGTATGTATGTATGGTTGTATGTACATATGTATTTATAAAATTAATGAAATGAAAAACGCCTTTTTTATTGGAAATGGAATTTCCGGCCACAACAATCCTACTTACAGCCGCACCCAATAAAGTACTCAGCCAACCCAATCTGCTGGCTAATCAGCAAATACTCGTAGAAAGACCAAGAGCAGAAACGATGAGTTGGAAAAAAGGGATCGGATCCCAATAAATGGAATTTCCTCTTATCGCTTGGCAGCCCAGTCCCTGATCTCAATTGCACTTTTTGTGGCTGAGCAGCCTCTGCTCTCCTTCGTTTCTGCATCGAAGTGGGCGCCCGCAGACTCTTCGACCTAGACCTCATCTAGGGGCAACCAGTGCCAACCAGCCCAACGAGATCCAAGATGCCAAGTGAAGTTTTATTATTTGTAGATTGTGTCTACGAGTATGAGTGGTTAACATTCCGATAGTTTTGACGGCAATGAACTTCGATATTGTGGAGTGGACAAAATGACGGAAGCTACCAAACAAAGACTGACCAAAACTTAAATTTACATATGTGTACATACATATGTACATAAAAGTGTAAATTAGTATTTGCTTAGATACATACATACATATGTATATACATACAATATGTGAGCATGCTTCTGACATTTAATTGTAATATTAAAAAACCATTTTTATATGCACTTGTTTTAACAACTTAATACCTTACTCACATTCTTTTATTTATTTATTTTCAGGTAAATAAGAGTCTTCTATCAAAATGCTAAGAATTAACTGTTATAGGGGTAAGTTTTTAGTTTTTTTTTTTTACTCGTTAACTTATAGCGTCCCTTCAGTGTCATCTGCAGAATGAGAAAGGGAGACGCGCATTGGCTTTATTTCACTGGCGTTTTTTACTTCTCAAAGACCCAAAAAACGAGAGGCGAAAATACAAAACGCATAAACAAAAGCAGCGATCACGTTATTAACTGAACATCATCTGTCTATGAGGCATGGGCTAAAGTGCTACGGCCCAGCCCTGCTCTAGCTCCCATTCCGACTCTGCCCCCTCTCCTCTGCCCCAACTTGTCCTAGGCAGCATTTTTCCAAGGAACCTTGGCACAGACACACTCACACACTCACAGGCCCCATAGCCGTTGGGCGGGATTAACACACTTTATATGAGACGCCGCTGATTCTTCTGCTGCTACTGTTGCAGCTACTGTTCTTTTCATGCTCCCCAGTCAGTCGACCAGTGCACAAAATGCAAAAACTACTGCTCATTGCCTGGTTGAAAATAATATCATATATACAAACTGAACGAGAAGGGACGTGTGAGGCGCATCTTACGCGTCACAACTTTTACACCCGGCACTCAGTACTACATCTGCACCTTAGCGGTTATTTGTCAAATGTAACATTTTTTCTTCATCTGTCATCTACATCAACAACACTACTCACGCCAACACGCTCCTTTAGCTCGCCACCCTCCCCTAGAGCAACACACTGCACAGTCAGGGCAGAGACGCGGCAGAGACGCGGCAGAAGCAGAGACGTGTCAGAGGCAGAGGCCACAAACTGTGCGAAGCAGAGTGTGAATGAGAGAATGTGTAAAAACAAATATTAGCTGCGGGACGGGGTGGGTTTAGCCACTGCAAATTAATTTCTTCATTGTGGCTATAATAATGCTCCAATCGAATCTGGTGATATGATAGATATGGTCATTCCCTACGGAATGGCGTTTTTAGTTTTCTTTTATCTTAAAAACTGTAGATTTGGGAAGTTTTCGCCTTTTTGAGGGGCGGAAGGGGGCGTGGCTCATTTTTGAAATACACTTGTAACAGTGTGAGCATACAGAAGTCTGGATGCAAAATTTGGTGGCTCTAGCTCTTATGGTCTCTGAGTACTAGGCGCTCATCAGGACGGAAAGACGGACGGACGGACGGACGGACGGACGGACGGACGGACGGACAGACAGACATGGCTCTATCGACTCGGCTATTGATGCTGATCAAGAATATATGTATATACTTTATGGGGTCGGAGATGTTTCCTTCTGTGCGTTACATACATTCACTTTGTGCACAAATACCAAATACCCTATTTACTCTTCGAGTACCGGGTATAAAACTCCAAAATATAAATACATAAATATATTAATTGGGATTGATTAACAGCCAGAACTGTAATATGTTAGAGTGTAATAATAGGCTTCAATGCTCTGACCTCTTTGTCGATTGTGGGCATTTCTGTTGGCAGAGGCCTTGGAGTGAGCTGTTAAGCTAATACAAACTCTCTGCTTTGCGAACTTACTTCGAGCTGGTAGTCTGAAAGGCGGCGTTCCATATACATATTGTTACTGTGGATATCCACTGCCCCAATGCTTGTCAAAATTGCAAACAAGCTTCCGTCAGGACTGAATCCCACAGAGAAGAGGACTTCACGATATGTAAAACAAAATGATTTAAAGTGAATGGCATTCGGGAGACGTCCTCCATTCGCGGGACTCGGATGCTGAGTGGAGCTCTTCAAAGCGTAAACTTTGAACTCGGACTTGAAACCCTGGACAAATCAATGCAGTCCGCAGCAAAGACAAGATGAAAAACAAAGAGCCTAACGGATCTTTTTGCAAATGCAGCCTCGCTCTGTTTTTTGTGCTCTTTGAATTTATCGCTCGTTTTGGCGTGGGTGAATTGTTGTTGTTTGTTGGGTTGTTGGGGATTTCATAATAATACAGTGTGCTGCCAGCTTTGGTTTTGTTTTGTTTGCTAACCTGGAGAAAAGTGAAATGCATTTTTGTTCACTTTTTGGGGGGGAGGGAAATTATCGCTTTATCACGATTCAAGCGGTACCACTTTCTCAGCTTCATTTGTAGCAATAATTATGCAATTTGCTCTTCGAGTCCGGCTTTGAGTCTGAGTCGTATTCGTAGCTGGCCTGTTATTCGGGAAGGAAGGCCCCTACAATCGTTGCATTTCTTTCGCTTCGCTTCGTTTCGTTTTCTTTTCGATTCGATTTGAAGGCTTTGCATTATAATTTCTGTTGTTATTTATAATTGTTGAACATTGGTTTGTCTGCAATCTAATCACTGTGGGTGCATGATCGAGAGGGGCAATGGGATTGCTGGCTTGCATAGTTATCACTTTGTTAATATCTGAGTCTGGCCTTAACAACATAATTGTGAAGAAAAAAACGACTTTGACCGCTTTCGGCTTATGACAAATTAATTTGATGCAATTGTTTTCTTTCGGTTTTTTTGAGAAAGTTATCGATGGGTTTATTGCAGACCATTTTAGAAATATATGTACATAGATCTTTGCATACTCCATCAGGATTTTTTATTAAAACTTTTCTTGAAAATTGTTTGCCATGGCATTCAAGTTAGTTACACTATCCTGAAATTTCCCTGGGAACAATAGAACAATTTACTGCAGGACGAAATATTTGGTAACGGCGACTCCCCCTCGCGAAATTCCTCCACAGAGGCAGAGGGCTTACCTTACCTGCCCTTTCCCATCGCAGTCAGTGGGCCAAGTATTTGTGTCAACTAAGTGTGTTACAAATTTGACCAAAATACCTCTTAACCCATTAACTGTGGCTTTTTATGGGATACGGTTAATACATATGCACATACATACATATACGTATATACATATATATAAATATATTTACATATATATTATTGATTGCCCCGCAGACGAAATTTGATCGATCAGCTGTCGCTGCTTTTCTTGCTGTTCACTCTTCTTCGAGCGTGAAATATTTTGCCAGCCTAGAGGCAAAACTTTTTCTTTTCTGCCTCTCTGCCTCTTGCCACTCCTCTTGTCATTTTTTAACATTTTTTTTCTGCACTACCAGTGCAATGGTATGTGTACATATGTATGTATGTATGTACTTATGTACCACTGTCATTGGTGATGAGACGTGGCGACCCATCTGCAGCATTTATTGTCCCTTTTTTCTCTTCCTGATCTCATTTTTTATTTATTTTCCATAATAACAAAACGTGAATCAAAATGTTAGATAAGGCACAGGCAAAGGCACAAGAAAAGTATTTGGAGACCTTCTTCCTGTGAACTGCGAACTGTTTCGGTTCCGTCACCGAAAAGACGAAAATTAAATTTAAACAATTTAATGTGCCAGCAATTTGGGTGCAAAGCAAAATTGTTGAAATGGCTTAATTAATTTGCTCAATTTTTTCCGTTTCTGGGCAACACACATTTAAGTTGGTTAAGTCGATTGCCCAATCACAAAATGGGACTCAAGCCAAGGAAAAAAAAACCCCAGACAAACCTCGACATGCCCTCGGATGGACGCCCACTCTTCACCACTCCTCTCTCTTTCTGTCTCTGTGTTTATCTACTCGTATCCATCTATCTATCTCTGTTCGATTTGGTGCGACTAGCTCACGCCTACGATTTCTCGACTTTTGTTGTTATTTTTGTTGTCGCGACTTAATTTGATAAGATTTATTTCGATTTCAAGTCAAAGAAAAGGCCAAAAACCCAACAGCGAACATCGAACATTGAGAAATGTTTTTTGCCCTCAATAAATTGTAGGAGGAATCGTAGCAAGTCAGAATCCAGACTAACATTAAAAAAAACGAGTAGGAACGTGTGAGACGCTTCATACGCGTCACAACTTTTATACCCGGTACTCAGTTAGTATATCTGTCCCTTGTTGTTTTTTTATTTTTTCGAATTCTACATTTTAAATTGTTTCTACATTTTTCATCTACATCCACATCTATATTTTCTCAACCCGATCTTTTAGCTCACGCAAAAATGTGAAAAAAAATAATCCTGGACTGCGGGTGTCACTGCGAATGAATTTCTTTATTCTGGCTAAAGTAATGATCCAATCCAATACCAATTCGTTGATCTGATAGATATGGTCTTTCTCTACAGAATTGCGTTTTTAGATTTCTCCTATCTTGTGGATACAGCAGAGAGTGGGGGCGAGGCTATTTTTTTAAATACATAGACTGGAGGAAAAAATTTGGTTTCTCTAGCTCTTATAGTCTCTGAGAACTAGCCGTCAAACAAGACGGACATACGGACATACGGACAGATGGACGGACGGGCAGACGGACAGAAAGACAGATACAGACTCGGCTATTGATACTGATCAAGAATATATGTACATAAATACTTTGTGGGGTCGGAAACGCTTCCTTCCATGTGGTACATTTTTCCCCCACAAATACAATATACCCATTTACTCATCAAGTACAGGGTATAAAAAAACAGTTGAAATATATGTAAATGTAACGGTAACCGTAACCGTCTGCTAAATGGTCCAAAACGGCTTTTGTTGGGGTTCTCACTGTACAGTGTACACCGTGATATGGGTGATCGACAGTTTTTTCTGTTTTTGTGTTTACTGGTTAGTGGGTGTCAGTATCGCTACCTGATTGGATTGGTATGCTACTGAATCAAAATAGCCTATGGAGAACACGACCCGCTGTTTCTGAGTGGACACGTGAAACGTCGCTAACATACATACTTACATACACATGTACCTATGTACATACATACATACTTGTTTAGCCATGCATACATATGTACATATGCATTTATATATAAGTGCACAATGATTATCGCTACTATTGATATACTTTAAACTTTAAAGTTTAAAGCCTATTTTCGTTGTCTGAATGGAAAATTCACATAAATATTAGTGTTTTTCCAATGTGAAAGTTTGTTGCGGAGTTTTTCTTTTCCTGTCACCTCTTCGTATTGCTTGAGGAACCCGCCATGTAAATGTTTTTGCTTGGACTTTATTCCAACCCCAACCGCTACCCCAACCCACCCCAGACCGGTGAGGCTCAAAAGTTCATTGTCAAGTCTAATAAAATGTTTCAATGACACGTCAAGTGTCGGTGGCTACACGAGGTGGGGTGTCCCACCAGCTCTGTCTGCAGTTCCCTTTGAAAGACCGCCCCGAGAGTACCTCTCCGAAAAAAAGAGGAAAGCGAAAAGCCAAAAATACCGTTTACAGCTAGAGTGGGGGCCGACCTGTATGCCCTCTCTGCAATCTCTCTGTATCACTCTCCCATTGGCTCCTTCTTCTGCTTTGATGTCGCTCTGCCTCTTGTTATTACCTTTTTGTCAAATGATGATAAATCGTGACCCAACGCCAGAGCTTCGGTGAAAATGTTTCTGCATTAGCATCCACAACTCCGCACACCGCACTTCCCAGTCGCACTCATCCACTTGAATGGCATGGTGAGTCTTTTGCAGTCGTTGTGGCTGCCAACCGTTTTTACCACCTTAACAGGATCCACACAGCACTCAAAGCTGACACCAGTAAATTATGTAGTTTTATGCTAAATTTTGTTGTCTGTTGGCGCTAAGAAATTAGTCAAAAATATAATTTATGAGCCTCCAAATTGTTGATGCCCAAAGGCTGAGACCATGGGATCCCTGCCCAGGCGCTGTGTGAGGCCCGCTGCGCTTTGGTTTTATTTATATGTATGTCAATTCACTTGATTTATTTTTCTCTAGTACTTACTCGTATCATTAAAAAAAAAACGTCACCCTTTCGCACCTTTAATGCCGATGCCACTTGGGTGAGGTAATGGGTTGGTCATCAGATGATGATGAAACCTTTGCCTTGGTGAAACTCCAGCAATAGGCCATTCGTTCCTTTGATCGCAGAAAGCTTTTTAATGTTCCACTTAACAGCATTCACTTTAGTAACTTTATCCAAATCCTATTTAGCTTGGAGTTTTCATCAACCCTGATTCAATGTCAATCACATTGCATGACAAAGACATGGTATTGATGACAAATCCAATCTCGCTCAAGGCCGCCCAAAAGTAAACTGAACTGTTGAGCGATAAAAATAGCGATAACGTCTCATTGATAAAATTCCAGAGAAGTATCGGAACATGTTCCACCAGCGACTTACAAGCCAATTTGGCAACAAAGTTTTCAGAGTACGAGTTTCTGTATCTCGGCGTGTGAGTACGTGCTCTGGATCGTCTGCAAACTTGCCAGCAAAACCAATCAACTGCCGTGAAATGTGTGTTTGGAGTGTAAAAATGGGCAAACTGCGACGAACAGCAAAAAGTGCAAAATAATATAAATTATATGGAGTGAGGGTAACATGGAAAAAGAATTTTTTAATTTAGATAATTGAAAGTCAACAACTAGAATGAAATTCTCGTTAAATCTTATTCATTGATAGTCCAAACCCAAACAATCATTCATTCAAACTCAGAAGTTAAATTAAATATTTCTCTTTCCCCCCAATTTTTTAATCAGAGAGAGGTATCGTATGTATATGTACATATGTTCATGCATCGAACATACACTCCCATCAGTGAAATAGACTTACGAATTTTCAATTGAATACTTATTAAAAGATTATAGAAAAATATATTTTTCCATTAATCAAGTCTATCTTCCTTATTTAAAAAGTTTAGAATTAGTGTAAATACCCAAAAAATAGTTTTAGCGATCACTCGAATAGACTCAACTTGAATATTAGGCAAAATCTTTCAAAAGATTTGTAATAAATATTTTTTGTATGATGTTTGAAGCTTAACTAAAAATGTTTTGCGAAAACTTTTTTGAAATTGATTGGTAAAGTCTTTCAGGATATTAAAATAAAAGTGATTTGAAAGGGTTTAATTAAAGCTTGCTGCAGGCCTGTGTGATGCAAGTATATAATGGTTTAACATCTTCAAATTATTGACAAGACTCATAGCTTTAACATAAAAGCGATCTCTGTAAAATTCATATCAGGAGAGAAAAAAAACTTCAAGAGTAGGTGAAAATTGTAGTCTTTAATCCACTTCTTTATCAATTTATCGGTTTATTTCGTGCGACTAGTCGTCTCACACCGCTTCTTACGCGTCACAACTTTTGTACCCGGTACTCTGTAGTACATCTGTACCTGTGTGGTTTTTTTTTCGAATTTTACACTTGACATTTTACATTTGTTCTACATATGCCATCTACATCTACATATACATGTACATCTCTTTTTACCGCCAACACGCTCTTTTAGCTCGCCCCCCTCCCCTAGAGCCACACACTGCGCGAAGCAGAGTGTGAAATCAGAGAAAGTGAATAAAAATAAAAAAAAAGCTGCTGGACGGGGTGGGTGTAGCCACTGCAAATTAATATCTCCATTCTGGCTTTAATAATGATTCAATCTGATCCCAATTCGCCGAGATCTGATGGACATGTTAATTTCCTACAGTATAGCGTTTTTAGTTTTCTTTTATCTTCAAAATTGTGGATACAGCTGATAAATACATTTGTAACAGTGTGAGCATACAGTCATATGGATGCAAAATTGGGTGGATATAGCTTTTATAGTCTCTGAGATCCAGGCGCTCAAGAAGACGGACGGACGGACAGACGGACGGACAGACAGACATATATATCGATATATATATCGATGTTATATATCCACTATATCGACTCGGCTATTGATGCTGATCAAGTACCGGGTTTGCAGCCATATTCATAGACTCATTTTTAGATGATGGATGAACGGGAATAAGATTTTTAACCAACATGAGAATATTTTAAATGGAAAAGCTCTAATACTGAAGCATATGGACATAAGACATAAGAAGGTAGAAAAAACGCGAGTACTCCTACACCTAATTTTTCACATGATATTCAGTCTCAGCCAAACCCAATTCCAATCGAAATGAAATCGAATCCAATCTCTGCACCACCAAAATGTCAAATGCATCAAAACCGAATCGAAAGAAACTTGTTCCGGCTAATTAAGAAAAATAACTTTAAAGATACACTGCAGCAGCCAATAAAATCCTAAAAAAGACACGTCAAATTAATTTAAAAACAAAACGAGAGAACAAAAAAAAAATCAAAACGGCAACAACAAATGCCGCTAGTTGGCCAAAAATAATTGCCAAAAGGTCCTAACGAAACCCAGCCCAAGACTGAGGGCCCAGCCAGAGCATTCCACCTCCCCCTAACCATCTGACAAATCTGTTGTCTTTTAGGTGTGTCCTAACCACGGCTACGCCCTCGTCCATAGCCCAAATCCAGTTTTGTTTACTTTCTAATACAAGATCTCCAAGCCAAAATGGCAGCTATGTGAACTTGGTCAATTGCTGCTGGCAAGCTTCACTGTAAAGGTCAAATCAAGTAGGAAACTACACAAGCAACCGAAGCTACTTATACGCATTAAATAAATCGAAAACTGTGCCAGAATTAGAACAAGCATCTGACGAAAGTGTACAGTACAAATCTTAGCTAATTCATCAGGTTCTGGAGTGAACCAACCGCCAACCCAGTCGCGAACATCAAAACCCTCGGCTGCTGCGGTACTCCGAATATTTCCTCGCCACTTTATATTTATTACCCGGTACTCGAAGAGGAAGAGTTGAACAATTGGTTGAACAATTTTAGCTCATTCGTCTCTCCATAGATTTTGACGTGCAATACCTTAAACAACGCCCAATTAATGCACCTGTCAATAAAAATAGAGAACACAATATATAACTTTTCGACTTCCCGTTAAAACCGTTAAAAAATACCAGTTTTAAAAATTCTTAAAACAAACTAAAAATTAAAAGTTTATAAAACGAGAAGGGACGTGTGAGACGCTTCTTACGCGTCACGACTTTTATACCCGGCACTCAGTGCTACATCTGCACCTTAGCGGTGTTTTGTCAAGTTTTACATTTTTTCTTCATCTGTCATCTACATCTACAACACTTCTCACAACAACCCGCTCCTTTAGCTCGCCCCCCCTTCCTTAGGCCCACACACTTCAGACTCGCGGCAGAGGCAGAGACCGCACACTGCGCGAAGCAGAGTGTGAATAAGAGAATGTGCAAAAAACAAATACAGGCTGCGGGACGGGGTGGGTTTTGCCACTGAAAATGAATTTCTTCATTGTGGCTATAATAATGCTCCAATCGGATCCCAATTTGGTGATCTGATAGATATGGTCATTCCCTACGGAATGGTGTTTTTCGTTTTCTTGTATCTACAAAATTGTAGGTTTTGGAGGTTTTCGTACCTTTTGCGGGGGCGGGGATCATTTTTGAAATACACTTGTAACAGTTAGCATACAGAAGTCTGGATGCAAATTTGGTGGCTCTAGCTTTTATAGTATGGCTCAATCGACCGGCTATTGATTCTGATCAAGAATATATACTTTATGGGGTCGGAAACGTTTCCTTCTGTGCGTTACGTACATTCACTTTGTGCACAAATACAATGCACCCTATTTACTCTTCGAGTACCGGGTATAAAAAGAAATTATTATCAAACCACATTTAAGGCCCATAACTTTTATAAACCGTTGGTCTGGATCGAAGCGGCAATATCATGTCCAGTAGTGTTATTTATTCTTTATCTAATAATAAACTATTTTTTAAGGTGATCCAACTTTTTTAAATTTCTTTATCTATTTTGTGGAAAATGTATTAATATTTCTATGGGCTTAACGTCTCTCTTTCGGTTCTGAGATCCTCGTAAACTTTAGCGGAAAACTCGTAAATGGAATTAAAGTTTTAGTACTTTTCAATTGATTTTTATGGACCCATCGAATCGATTGTTTATGTTTATTGGTGACTATGGAAATGGAAATCTAATGTTTTGAATATAGGCTTAAAGAGCTCCCTCATCGCACTGCTCCTACCCGCAAACAGTCTCCGCTCTTAATGGGAAAATATATTTTTATTTATTGTCGTGCACGTGATTGTCCACGTTGGAGACTTGATTCCTTATTTGGGTCTGTTTTATTGAAACATCACAACAATAAATTTGCCAGCAACTGTCAAGTGCAGCATTGTTAGTGCGAGGCTTTTGGCTGGTTAATGTGGTTCGTGTGGTTCGATCCCATCCGATAAGATCCACTCTCCTATCCCACTTTGCTCTGGTAACATCAATCCCTGCCTGAGAAATAATAGTACAAATAAAATCATATGCGATGCAGATAAATAGGATAATTAATTTATAGTTTTTCTTGGAGAATCCCATGCAGCGAACTTGTCCGATAAATTTGCCATTGATACCCTCATTATCGCATCAACTCAGATGGTTTCCATATGATTTGCGATCTAAGAGAGCGGAGAAAATCGATACAGGGACAGGGTATGGGCATGTGACACATCTTACAATGTCGACCATTTTCAGATACTTGATTGATTTGTTTTGCCAGGCGATGCTCTGGCGCCAGATTTTTAGTTGATTGTAATGTACGAGTGCCTTCCGCCTCTTTATTGGGAGGATTGGATAAGATGTTTACGAACAAAATGCTTTGCAGTATCACACACTTGTTTCATTAGGCAAAGTGGCTCCCAAACAGAGAAAAAAATGGGAAACCGAGACCTGAGAAACTGAGGTTGGGTGTGGCTTAGGAGAACAGAGCGTCAATCACAATGTCATTTCAAAATGGAAAAAAAGCAAAAACGAGTAGAGACGTTTGTTAGACGCTTCGTACGCGTCACAGCCCGGTACTTAGTCACCTACGATTAACTTTACATATTCTTAATGTGATACATATGTACATACATATGTAAATAAATACGTATTTAACATAATTTTACATCAAAATTTTACATTTTTTCTATATTTGTCATCTACATCTACATCACTTCTCAGACCAACACGCCCTTTTAGCTCGCCACCCTCGCCCAGTGACGCTCACTGCATGTGGCAGAGTGTGCGAGCGAGACAGTATGACAACAACAGGCAAGCCTAAGGAAAGCTGCTGGACGGGGTAGCCACTGGAAATTAATTTGCCAATTTGTTGATCTGATAGATAAGATCATTCACTACGGAGTTGCATTTTTAATTTTCTCTTATCTTTAAAATTTTGGATACAGCTGATTTTTGCCCTTTGTGGAAGCGGAAATGAGCGGGGGGAAATTTTGAAATACACTTGTAATAGTGGTATATCCCAGCCGCCTGGGTGCAAAATTTGGTAGCTCTAACTTCAATATTCTCTAAGAACTAGCCGGCTAACAAGTCGGACAAACGGACAGACGGACATACGGAGAGACGAACGGACAGACATGGCTCTTTCACCTCGGCTATTGATGCTGATCAAGAATATAAATACCTTATGTGGTCGGAAACGTTTCCTTCTGTGCGTTACTAACATCCACTTTCGAGCACAAATAACATATACCCTATTTACCCTTCGAGTACCGGGTATTAAAATACAGTAAGATATTCCTAATGATAAATTACAATTGGAATGGAAATGTTCTCTGGGGAAGAGTTTCTGTCATTGTGGGAAAATAAAGAAAGTTTTTCGTCTTCTTGAAGATTCCGATTCTCCAAAGGTCGTGAATGAGTCAAAGGTTTGTCGCTGTTATGCAATATTCTCTAGGAATCCAAAACCAGAGTGAAAGTTTCCTATACTTTCGGTTTTTTTCTGGTTACTATAGCAGTGAAAATTCGGCCCCCAACCATGCATCAGCATCATGAACATCATCATCATCTCCACCAAGTAAGAGATCTTTATCCAAGAATTTCGTATGGGCAGACCAGACTCTCTCGAAGTTGGAGACTTGGGAGATGGCTTATTAAAAATTCTAATCACATGCAATCACCACGAGCTTAAGGTTTTTGTGGATCGCTTTGAGTGTTGTTTTTCAGTTGGTCTGTCGGGCGGTCGGCATTTCGGCTGTACAATGGGCTGACGCGACGGTTATCGATTAATCATCGTATTTAAAAAATTGCCACAACGAAAAAGATACCGTGGAGCGTGTCCGAAACAACATAAAACACCAAAAGCAAAAGCAATTGGAGATCTTTTTATTTCCATTTTGTTGTTTTTTTTTGGCACTTAAAGTCCGTTAGGTCGGCCACTTTGAACAATATCTAGAATTTCATAGACAGAGTGAGGGACAGGGAGAGAACACGAATAAAAACCACACGAGCTTGGATTAAAATCACAATCGGCTGGAAATTGTCTGGGTTGATTTGGCGAAAAAAAATGTGGAGAGACTAGGAAGGGAGAGGAAATATTTTGTATATCCAGCAATGGACATGGAAATTTTAATGGTGCTGATAACTTCCAGAATATCTTGGAAAGAGAAAGAGAATTGAAAGAGAAGGAATATGATGGAAAAGATCGTGGATAGCTTTCCACTGATAAATATCAGTTTATTATACTTATGAATGTACAATTATATAATTGATTTGTTTTACCTAAGGCGATCCTTGAGACTAAGGCTTTCTTAAGAGCATCCTCCCATTCCATTTCTCACAGATTTAGGGGCACTTGACACAGAATGTAGAAAGCCATCTTTTTCTGTGCATGGGAATTCCCCCAATTTTCTAGAAAATTTGCAGAAACACATTTTCAGAAAAAAACAAAACAATTGACTGAATTGTTACATAATTAAAGGGAAGAAAAATAAATTATTAATATGTACATGTGTATGTATGTATGTATGTATATTAATAATGTCGTAAATTCATTTAAAAACGCCAAAGGGGAACACATGCAAATATTTCTGGCGGTCATCAATTTTAACAAAGTATAAAGTTCTCTCCTTCTATAGCTCTCCGGCTCTCTCCCATTCTTAAATATCGGCCTCTCGCTCTTAGGAGTCCTTCTCCCGTTTCACCATTCAACTTAATTAAACGAGACTTTCCCCAAAAAATTCTAATCGAAATATTGTCATCAGCTTGTAAATGCAATCACAACGTGTTGTGGTGGGGGTGGTGGGGGGATGCTGGTCACCACATGCTGCTCATAATGAAGTTAACCTACTGATAATCATCGCCCGACGCCCAGACAATTAAAAAGCCCCACAGCTACAATGAGAAGAAGAGCAGCAAGAGAATTGCACGCAGCGCTGCTACGGTTAATGTCCATGTCTGCGTCGCAGTCCAGTCGCCGTCTCTGCCGGTTGATCAGCTGCTCGTCAGGTAACCTACGAGGTGGAGGCCGAGCGATCGGGCCGCCTCGGCTCTGGGCTGTGCTGCGCAGACGTCTCAAGCTAGCGCTCGCATTCAATTCGATTTCAATGTTCGTCGCGCTCACAACGGTTTTTCGGGAGCAAAGCAGAGCGCATTGTGGCGCTCATTGTAAACTTGACTTTGTGTTGCTCTTCCTCTCCCACGCTGCACCGAGAGCTGCATCTGCCGACGCTGAGTGTGTTATCGTGAGTTTCGTTCTGTGCGCGAGCATGTGTGATGTGTGTGTGAAATTATAACTGTTGCTGTGGTCGCAGCAAGTTCATTCACGTTTCGTCATAATTAATGCAACGTTACGCTCAAATCGAAACCGAACGTTGAATTAATTGCAATTTGCAAGCTCTTAACAATTAATTTTTGTGTATTTTGTATTTCTGGTTTTAATTTTCGGGCATTTCCGTTTCAGTTTTGAGCGAGCAATCGAACGGAACGATTATTTGCAGGCATTTCTCATCGTCTTTTTGTTGTTCCAATGCAAATTGCTGCCGTTTATGACTGCTGGTTTAGCAAAATTTATTTTAAACACACTCATAATACAACAAATTAGCATTAAAAAGTTCCGCCGACAGTTGCGAAATTGATCACCTTTAAATGCCAATCCGAAAAGCGTGTCAGACACATTTTACCATGGCCCATAAATAAAGATAAAATAAAATAATACTCGTACTCCCTGGGATGGCAAACAGAAAGCAAACTGTTTAAATATTTTCATACAAATTCTTATACACACGCGTAGCATGTGTCTGTGGGGTTGGTGCAAAAACGAAAGTGCTCAAAACAGATCAAAATCTAGAGAGAAAGGCAAGTAAAGTTATAGATCAGCTGTGCAGAGAAGAGAGACTCTGGAAGTAAAAGACAATATTTAAGACTCAAGAAACCCGAAAATTCTTTAAACGATGATTCTTTCTATTGTTCATGTGCTGATTTCGTAACTAATATATCTCGCCCATAAGAATGTTATAACTGGAGTACACTTCTGTACTGATTCTCCAGCAGAAATTACCCCTTCATTTTCGTATATTTGATTTCTCTTTGTCAAAAATTTCCCCATATTTCTCAGTTGCTTTTAATGAAATTTTCTCTGTGATTATTACGAGATTAACCTCAACCTTTTTTACTTGGCTGGACAACTTCGCCATGTCATTCTCTTGTGATCATTTGGCCCCTCTTCCCTTCCCTCTACCATCTTTCTACCACCCACACTTTGCACCTTTCTTTCTTCCCTCATTTGTGAAACATTTTCATCGGTGCCGTGTAAAAGTTCTTTCTATGGTCAAATATGCGCGAATTTACTTGTAAAATGCAGCATATATGTACATATGTATGTATGTACATACATATGAATGTATGTACACATGACTCGTTTACCCACTTGACTGACTGTCAGCTGCCAGCTTTCATTCAGTTTTTGGCCCAAACAGTGGTAAGTAGTAGCAGGGAGAGGTCCGGGACGGAACTTGTTGCTTCTTTAAATGCAAGCCCAGCAGTGCGGCAATAAAATCAAAATTGAAGCAAACCAAAAAAGAGGCCGCGACAAATAGTTTAAATTCGCCTGAAACAACGGCTTTTAGATGTTTTTACATTTTGTGACAAGAATTTGCAAATGTCAACGAAAAATGCATAATTCGTATTAAAGAGAATTTCGACCACAAAAGGGAAAAAGAGAGTGTGGAAGCAAGGGATAGAGAGGAAAGGAAATACCAAACCCAAATACCAAATAAAATAAGATTTTCTTCTTTGTCTTTTTCTTGTACAATTTTTGAATTTATTTTTCTGGGCCATGTTCCTGTATGTTCCTGATGTACAGATATTTAGAGCAAAAGGGGTCAGGCGATTTCTGTCTTGACTTTCTTTATTCAAAAAAATTTTTATTATTTTCAGTATTGAGTTTGAATGTCTCTTGCTCTTGCTACATACCCCCTGTGACACGCTCTGTATCCATCAGATACATTTAGCAGCACTGCCTGAGCTTACTTCCCGCTCTTAATAATTAACACTTTTCCTCCTTTATTAAAATTACAATAAAATATACGAATTCAAAGCCATCAGCGTGTCAAAAGCTGACACTTGAATAAATCGACCGGTACATACAAGTATACATATATGTTCATAAATATTTCGGACACCTGTAGACAGCTGCGCGCGAGGAATGGCACTGGCAGCCCAATAAAAGATTGTACATTCAACTGTACTTGATAATATTTATTTTTAAAGAAGCTAAAAGCAATTTCTGACTCAGTTTGAGGTGGCTTGCTTGCTGCTTCGCTCCCAGAGTCAGAAAGAGAAGCTCACAGATATTTCTGCCCCGATTACCTACTTGATATTGTTATAGAGTCATAACTAATTTCTGCCCATAGAGATAGAGCTCAATTTATTCACTAGCAGCGTTCATTTTCATTCATTTTTCGGCCTAAAAATTAGCCCACACTTGAGTCCAACTGGAGATTTCTCAAACTTATTAGACTGGTTTTAGACAGCCCAGTCGCAAAGCCACACAGAGTATAAAAATCGTTTTGGAGGATGGTTTTAGTCTTCAAAGTCTGGCCGAACTAATTCCCTGGCGATAAAACTGATACAGATAAAACCACAACAAAGGTCACGCTTTAATTGATAAGAAAACAATCGCACTCGCATCACAATGGGTGAGTCTCATCTTTGGGTTTGCTTTTGGAAAATGTTCGTATCCAGCGTATACATATCCAAAACTCACTCGAATGGAAATCCTCAGAACTGGAAAACGAGCTTCAGGTGGCCCTGCTTCTCGATAAAGATCACACCCCAGAGAGCCCAGACCTCCGACAGGTGGCAGTTCAAGCCACAATCGAGTGCACTTTGGGGGAGAGAACAGAACCAGAAACAGAAACACTTTTAATAGTTTTGAACCTTTTCATCTTCTACTTCTTCTGCGGCCACTTAAAATGTGCTCCGGAGCGTGCCTTTCTCTTAGCCCACTCCTCCCTCCTTAGAGCACTGTCCCGACTTCGAGTCACTGAGGCATAAGTAATTAACCCATGTTGGCCATTCCATTGCTTTGCAAAACATTTAATTGATCCGATTGCATTTGCAGCATATCTGAAATGCCAAAACACACAAATTACGAGTGAGGCTCGGAACGTCAAGATCAAAGTTCTCCCTGCCGACGAGACGGGAAGCGTCGATTCCGCATGTACATATAAACTCTCCTTAGCTCTGCTCTGCTTTGTTTTAGTGTATGCCATGCCAGTTGGGGGTTTTTAGAAGTACCAACTCATCATCTCCACAATAAAAAGCAAACCCAACTGAAACTTTAGTCCCATCCGATGTTAGGTAACAACCAGCAGCAAAGAGCATTTCAGCGCTCACCAAATGTCACCCATTAAAAATTAAAGCCCAGAAACAGAGACAAAAATCTTTCTTGACGCCAATTTGTTGCTTCCGTAATTTCTTGGTCTTGTTTGAATGCGTTTTTATACCCGCTACACGACGAGTAAATATACCCTATTTATACTGTATTTGTGGCCGTATCTATCAGATCACCGAAATGGGATTAGATTGGATCATTATTATAAAATTAAGAAATTAATTTGCAGTGGCTACCCCCAACCCGTCCAGAAGCTTTGTTTTTTGTTGCTCATTCTTTCTCGCTGGCACACTCTGCCTCATGAAGTGTAAATGTAGAAAAAATGTAAAATTCGAAAAAATTAGGTTAAATATATAGTACATATGTACATATGTTCACATTTATGTATGACATTCAAGTTATGTAATGTAATGTACATATGTACTGTACTATGTGTATGTATGTACTATACTGTATGTACCTTCATACATACATATGTACATATGAATGTACATCCATATATACTGACTGAGTACCGGGTATAAAAGTTGTGACGCGTGCGAAGCGTCTCATGAACGTTCCTACTTGTTTTATGATTACATATAATATGTTTAAAAAGAAATGGCCATGTAAAGTTTTTCGTCGGTCAAGCTTTGGAAAAAAGTTTAGTGTGTTTCCTGGAATCAGTTCCGGATGTATTTAGATCTGTTATATAATATTTGTGATTTCGATTTTATGGAAAGATACGAGTTATTAGACATACATATGTACATACATATACCATAGCAAAACGTTACCATGCTTAAATGTCTACTCTAATAACCTATCATATTTACATACATATGTGTATAGGCTATGCTAGGGTTAGAATCGATTCTTAGACAGCACAGCATATAATTCGTGGTTAGTTAAAAAGTAGATACAAATTAACTAGTATAAACTCACTGACTCGATTTCCATCACATTAATAAAAATATAATTGTACCTTCCCGTCCCCTAATAGATCAAAATGCAACATTATTCCAGAGTATCGAATAAACTGTACACATCCACTCCCTCCCCTCAGCCCCACCACCTGTCACGCACTTTTTCGCGTAATGAAAGAACGACAAAAAATGCGTTAAGTCAAGTTTGCCGCAAGCTCCTCAAAAGCCATGCTGTGTGTGTGTGTGTGTGTGTGCAACTTGTGTGGCAGCTGCGATCAGACTTCAGCCAGTGATTGCTACCCACCCCACATTTTCTGGAGGCCTGGCTCTGTGGAACTTTAGCTCGATATTTATGCAGCGGCACACACTGCATCTCTCTTCACGCTGTATCACGATGAGCCTCTCTTCCTTCCTCTCAGGTACAATTTAAGCGCACATTTTTCTTGGCAGCACATTTTCCAGCTCTTTCCAAATGCATAACAGCAGCCTTTCCAGCTCTTTTGCCTCCACTGCTGCTTATTGCTGGCATCACTTGGCGCTTGCCACATAACGACAACAGCAACAGAATATGCAACTGCAACATATGCTAGTGCAGAAGAAGACATGGAAGGGGGAGGGGAGGCGATGCATCGTAGCATGACACATTAAATGCAAAACGGCAACAAGGTGCAAAAAGGAAGAGAAATTAATTGAAAAGAAGAGAAGTGAAGATACAGGAGAAGGAGAAGGCAACAGCAGCAGTAGCATAGTGTGGGTTATGCTACCATGAAACTGCCCCCATCCCTACCGATATTTTGTTGCTGCTCTTTATTTTACCCGTTACTCGAAGAGTAGATAGGGTATATTGTATTTATTCGTACGTATGTACATACGTATGTAATGCACAGAAGGAAACTTTTCTGTCCCCATCAATAGCCGAGTCTATGTCTGTCTGTCTGTCTGACGTCTATCCTTCTCAGAGACTAGAAGAGCTAGAGCCTCAAGAATGCTGTGATATCGCACTGATACAAGTGTATTTCGAAAGTAAGCCTTGCCCCCTTTCCGCCCTCACAAACGTCGAAAATATGGTGTATCCATAATTTTTGAAGATAAGAGAAAACTAAAAATTCCGGAGGGAATGACTACATATACATATATGTACATACATATGTACATATATCTATCAGATCACCGAAGTGGGATAGCCAGAATGAAGAAATGAATTTGCAGTGGCTAAAAGGGCGTGGTGTAGAAGGCATACATATGTATGTAGAAAGATTGTAAAATGTGAAACACTTAAAAAACACTAAAGTACAGAAATGTATGTATACTGGGTGAGTACCGAGTATAAATGTTGTGACGCATACGAAGCGTCTCACACGTCCCACCTCGTTTAATAAAGAATGACTAGGGCATTTGTATGGATGTTTGTATGTACGATTGGAAGTACAGGGTTACTGACTAGTCGACTGCTCCATGGTTCTGCTTGTTGTTATTTATTTTACGCAGAACAAACCGCGTTTTGTTCGCTGTACTTAGTTGTTAAGGTCCCGATCTACCCAACAACCTGAGCGAGCAGCTGTTGTCTCTGCGCTCAGCTTTGCTTCCATCCTACTTGCACATCTACTTTATTTGTTCTACTCTCGCTGCATTCTTCCTTTTCTCATGACAAAGCAATTTGCGAGCCAGCTGTGACAAGAAGGTGGATGACAGACTGAGAGAGGGAGATATGTGAAAGGAATAAAGCACTCAAAGCAAACTTAAACTTTAGTTTATCGTGTTCACACTTTCTTAACGGTCTCTCTGTCTCTCTGTAACAGGCTGTGGTGGGACTAATAATATCATCATTAAATGGATTAGAATAAAATTTGACAGGGAGCATTTACATACATACCAGTAAACTAATTAAAAATAAATTTGAGGGAATCGCTAGTTAGGTCTCTCTGATCTCTCCTTCAAGCTGGCCTCAACTCTCCCCCTGCACTTGGGCAATTGTTGTGGATTGGCAGACTTCACGAAACCAACCACGAAGCCAGGTGCTACTGGCTGCCCAAGAAGAAACAAGTACGAACGTGAGACGCTTCGTACGCTTTACAACTTCATCACCTCATCTTTTCCTTTTGTCTGTTACATTTTTCGATCACAAAGACAATATACCCTATTTTACTCTTAGAGTACCGGGTATACCGACCAATCTACGCATATTTGACTCCTCTTCCAGCTTTAGTCTCCGACGTGCCTCTTCCTTCCTTTTACAATGTCGAAGAGAACACCGACAAAATGCAACGCAATGCAGCGCTATGGCAGAATGTGAAAAAAGGCAGCACAATGAAATGTTTTCATTTTTAAAGAAATTATTGAATAGCCCACAAATTCAACAGAAAATATTAATTTCAATTATTTAGGCACGGCGAGCCTAAGCTTTTTTTCTGTAGTAGCTGCAGAGAGAGGAAGGGAGCGCACCGTATCGTTTGCACAGATTCTTCCCACCAAAGAGAGAGGAGAGAATTCAGCAATTTGTTCGCTAAATGGGTGCTATTTGCTACAGGATTTTCATCGGGTCTGAGGGGCCTGTGGCCTCTTGCTGAGGCTGTGGCCTGTGGCTGTGGGAACCTTTCGATGCAACAGGAAAAGAGCCCATTTATAATTATCCACAGAGCTTTAGGTGGCGCTCCGGGAGGAGCAGCGCTAGGCGGAAGTTATTAGTCAGGAAAAATTGCAGTTATGCGCTGAGACTCGGACACGGGCTCTTTCTTTGAACTTGACATTGAAGGTCTATTTTTTTTAATAAAGAGCCCCGAAGGCGTCTTCTGGGTCACTGTCTGCCTTTGGCTTCTTTGGTTTCACTTCCAATTCAAGACGACACTTTGTTATGTTTTGCTGAAGTTGAACCGAAATTAAATTATTAATTAATTCACAAGAATTACATTTTTTTATACCCGGTACTCGAAGAGTAAATAGGGTATATAGTATATGTAGATATTTTATTTGTGCACAAAAGTGGATGTACATACATACAAACATATGTAACTTGAAAGGAAACGTCCGACTCTTGATCAGCATCAATAGCCGAGTCTATATCTGTCTGTCTGTCCGTCTTGTTGAGCGCCTGGATATCAGAGACTATATAAGCTAGAGCCACCAAAATTTGCATCCAGACTTCTGTATGCTCACACTGTTACAAGTGTATTTAAAAAATTAGCCCTTACAAAGCTCGAAAATCTGCTGTATCCACAATTTTGAAGATAAGAGATATGATAAGATAAATCTAACAATGCAATTCCGTGGGGAATGACCATATCTATCAGATCACCGGCTTGGGGTCAGATTGGATCATTATTATAGCCAGAATGAAGAAATTAATTTGCAGTGGCTGCGCCCACCCCGTCCAGCAGTCTTTTTGTTTTTTGCACATCCTCTCATCCACACTCTGCTTCGCGCAGTGTGTGGTTCTAGGGGAGGGGGGCGTGAGAAGTTTTGTAGATGTAGATGACAGATGAAGAAAAAATGTAAAATTTGATAAAAACCGCAAAGGTACAGTACTAAAGTATCTGTTGAGGACTTTTTGGGTTGAATCCAATAACAAATTGGCAACAATCATTATATAAATATTTATCAACAACCATTCCCACAGCCCATTGCCCCTGCGATTCAGAGATCCCCTGAAAATGTATATTAATTCGAATGTCTCTAAGATTCTCGCCCGATCAGGGGAGAGATCATCGCCCAGCAGGTTGCTATTGTGAAAGATCTGGAGAATTTAGAAATGAAATAGCAAATATGCCAAACTTTAACCTCCTCGGGAAGGAGTACTCGTGGTACATCAGATAACCAACTAGTTTCGGATTATTCAAATTTAAATATTCATAAATGCCACGGATCCCCCTCATGTTACACTTGCACCTCGTAGATTGATTGCCAAACTCCAAACACTCTGACACAAATTGGCGAAACACTGAATATTCTTGCTTTATTTGATTTGACTCTGGGGAACTGAAAGATTTGTCCGAAAAATAGTTACAATTATCATGGGGTCTTAAGCTCAACCCCATATTTATCTGTGAGAACTATGATTAATAAGTGGTCGTCGTCGATCGAGTGACGGTGACGTAGTCAACTGGTCAAAAGCTGACTCAGTCGGCGTAAGGGAGGGTCGTGTCGTAATCGAGTACGTGTCCACTGATGCCGGCCTTTTGAGCAAATATTTCGCTTATTTAATAGATATTTTCGGTATATGCTGTAATAGTGCGGCCTGGGTGTACATGGAGATATGAAGAAATTGTGGATACCCACCCATTTATGCACGTACTATCAAGGATTGGTCTGTTACTTGTGTACATACATACATATTTTCATATGTATGAGCATAGAAAACTTTGGGACGAATTCTATAACCTTCTGGAACTCCGCCTCTTCCTCTCTTCACTAAGGTTAAAGTTTTTTCTTCGGCCCTTGACTATACATTTCGCAATTTTTCACGCACTTCTTCGGAGTGCTTTCGGCCATCACAAGACTTATATATGTACATATGTATGTATGTATGTATGTATGTATATAAATATGGATGTACATATTTTTTTTTTTGCTTTGCTACCTTTCGGCACATGCAAACATGCTTTTTTTGCAGCCTTTCATTTCATGAAACAATTATTCTTTACTTTGTGCTGGAGCTTCCCTGTTTCTCCCCTTCGCCACTTTTTTGCGACGTTTACATTTGCAAAAGTTCATTAACATTATGTGTGTTTTTGATGAACGAGAGGGAAAAAATCCAAGTAGCGGATTTTGGGTTTATTGAAATTTAGTCTTCTTTTTATGCGTTATTTTTATACCCGGTTCTCGAAAAGTAAATAGGGTATATTTTATTTGTGGTTGGAGCAATGTGCGTAACGCACTAAAGGAAACGTTTCCGATCCCATAAAGTATAAACATACATATGTATGTATGTACATACATATGTTCTTGATCAGGATCAATAGCCGAGTCTATATCTGTCTGTCTGTCTGTCCGTCCGTCTGTCCGGTCTTATGAACGCCTAGCACTCAGAGACCATAACACACAGGGCAACCAAGCTTTGCATCCAGACTTCTGTTTGCTCACACTGTTACAAGTGTACCCGGTACTCGAAGAGTAAATAGGTTATATTGTATTTAGCATCAATAGCCGAGTCAATTGAGCCATGCCTGTCTGTCCGTCCGTCTGTATGTCTGTCCGTCCGTCTTGTTAAGCGCCTGGATATCAGAGACCATAAAAGCTAGAGCCACCAAATTTTGCATCCAGACTTCTATATGCTCACACTGTTACAAGTGTATTTAAAAAATTAGCCCCACCCCCTTCCGTTCTCGCAAAATGGTGAAAACCTCCCAATGCTACAATTTTGAAACTTAAAACGCCATTCCGTAGGGAATGACCATATCTATCAGATCACCAAATTGGGATCCGATTGGAGCATTATTATAGCCACAATGAAGAAATTAATTAGCAGTGGCTAAACCCACACCGTCCCGCAGCTTATATTTGTTTTTTTTTACATTTTTCCAATCACACTCTGATTCTGCTGTGTGCGGCCACTGCCTCTGCCAAGTCTGCAGTGTGTGGGTTTAGGAAAGGGGAGCTAAAGGAGCGTGTGGGTGTGAGAAGTGTTGTAGATGTAGATGACAGATGAAGAAAAAATGTAAAATTTGACATAACACCGCTAAGGTGCAGATGTAGTACTGAGTGACGGGTATAAAAGTTGTGTCTTCGATTACCGGGTATAAAAATAAAATTAGACCATTTCTAAGCACCATATCTTTGGGTTTTGGGTTTGGTTCCTTGAGGAAAAATCGTGTCGGGTAGTGCAATTAGTATAGAAATTGGGAAACAAGACTCCCCAAGAATTTACCCCAAACAAGGTCAAAAGAGATCAAGAAAAAACTAAAAGAAAAAGAAGAAAGGGAAATTATTGCTAATGATTGGTCAGAGGTTTTTGTCAACTCTCCGCTTGAGGGCGTCTTGCCGGTTCCTTCTCTAAACTCGATTTTTGGGAAAGAAACCTTTTTGTTTGTTAATAATGTAATTAGTTTTGTGTTTTTGCTTAATCTGCGGCCGTCTCTTTTTCGAAATGAATCGAAACGAAACACTTCTGTCAACCACAAAATGTACCAAATTTTTTCTCTTCCTAGTGGCTATTGTTGCTGCTGCTTCTGTGGTTTTTAATTGCCCTGCGTGGCAGAGAGATAAGAGACGGTGTTAGCGCATAATGAAAACTATTTGGGAGGCTTGGTGAAGCGAAAGTTTCCCCCGGCGCGCTGGGATGGATAGTTATTCGTGTTTTGTAAGAGATCACTCTCTCCCCAAAAAGTAATTGACGCATTACTAAAATGACATTTTTGGCCAATGGAAATGGCGTTTTGGAAATGCTTATATAATGTACTGACTCTTATGTCGTTTCTTCTCTTTTGTCTTAAATCATCCAACAGCGTTCTACTCCAACTCATATTATCTCTAAAATTAAACGAATGTAACCAACCCCCCAAGCAATCTAACATTAATTCCTCTCCTCATCACCTCCTTTGGTGTCATTCCTAGCAAAGAAATTCTTTAGCTCTATCCTGCTACCTTAATTGAATATATTTACCAATCCAGCCCCAGAACCCTAGCGGCCCATCTCATCTTATCTATCCTTCATTTCTTGATCCTTGTGTCTGTTTTTGTGTTGCTAACCAAAACCTTTTTCCCGCTCTACCAATGCCTTTGCAGATCTTGGTACCCTTAACAGCCACAACAACAACAACATCAGCAGCAGCAACATCCAAACCGCAACGATCATCAATCAGAAGAAAAAGTCGCCAGCTGGAACAGGAGCAGTAGCTGGCGCAGGCTCAATAGGAACCGGAACAGGAACAGGAACTAAAACGAAGGCCGTCAACAAAATGGAGCTGCTGAGCAGCGCCTCAGCCTCAGCCACAGCCTCAGCCTCAGCCAAACATAGCACAACCACAACGACAGCCACACACCATCTGCAGGCGACCACAAAGCACCTGGTTGGACAGGAGTACCTAAGCTACGCCTCACCGCCCACCTATTCCCGCCTGCCGCCCGACGGCCATGAGTTTCCACCGAACTTCACCGAGCCTCTGATCATGCATCCCTCAAACATGCACCAAAACCCACACATTGTGCTGCTGAAAGGCAAGGCAGAGCACTCCTTCGAGCACAACAACAACAACAGCAGCCAGGAGGAGGCGACTGGAGCACCGCCCCTTCCCAAAACTGGGCCTCCGCCGACAGTGCCCAGGAAAGTGTACCGCCAGGATCTGGTAATAAACGTGGAGGATGCCCGCTCCAAAAACGCCACAGAGACGAAAACGCCGCCCGGCCTGGCAAGGGACTACCAGCGTTCTCTGAGTGCGAGCGCCCCGCGGAAGCCCAGCGACTGGCGCAAGGACGAGAAGTCGGAAAAGTCCGTGCGCGACAAAATCGCCATGTTCTCATCCAACAACGAGCTGGACGCGATTCCGCCGGCCACCCCGAACATGACAATGACCACACCAGCCGCTGGCTCCATATTCGCGCGGAAGCCGCTGAACAGGAGCAGCGAGAACCTGCTGGACACCTGCTCGTCTACTCCGGCGCCCTCCCTGAAGACGCGCGCCATGAGCGTAGAGAACCTGAACGACGTGCAGCGCCAGTACCAGCTGGCCAAGCAGCTGCCCCAGCTGCACGTGGCCGACTCCATGTACTCTCTGCACACGGCCAATTCCAGTCCCAATACCAATCCCAGCTACAGTTACGCCTCCAACTACGCCTCTCTGCCACGCAGGACGCACTGCGGCTCCTATTCGGCCTCCGCCTCCGCGGTGGAGCGAAGGATAAGCTTCTCAGGCGAGGGAGAGGCGGCCAACCGGAAGGCGGCCATCACCAACATCCTGGAGCAGCGCCGCCGCAGCTTGTCCAAGTTAAGGGGCCTAGTCATCCCGGAGAGGCCGCAGCTGCTGGAGCCCATCCTCGACCTCCCAGAGATCAAGAGTCAGGTGAAGGCGGCCAGCGGGGAGGACAGCACCGACAGCGGCCTGGGCGAGACCCGCAGCCGTACCAATGGCGGCCTCGTCGTAAACTGCATAGGCAGCAGCACATACCGCAGCATCTTCTCCTCTGGCCAGCGGCGTCCGTTGGAGCAGCAGCTGTCCCAGCCTCCTGCCAAGCCGCCACGCACCTCCCTGTGCGCCCCTCTGACCGCCACCCCCACCAGCATCACGGCCCCCGTTCATCCCATCTGCAGGTTGATAGCACCGCCGCCGGCACTTCCCCCACCCGACCAGGAAAGCGACACAGACTCGGTGTTCTCCAGCACGGCACGGGTGGCGACGCAACCCGAGAAGTTTGCCCTCACCCGAACCCTCAGCTCGGAGACGAACACCTCGATAGCCAGCTCCAACACCTCCACTCTGACGTCGGGCTCCTCGGCGGGCTCCCAGGCCAGCTGCAGCTCCCTGGGAAGCACTCTGGCTCTGGATCTGACCCGGCGGGTGCTCAAGAACCAGGTAAACGGTAGCGGCAGCGGCGAGCCAGTGGCCCTCTCAAACAGAAAGAGCATCCTGGCCTCGGCCAAGTGCCGGAACGCGAAGAACCGCGGCCAGGAGGAGGACAACGACAGCACCGATGGCGAGGTCGGCACCTTAGCCGGGCGCCGCATGAAGCCCGTCCCCAGCTACAAGCAGCAGATGCACCAGACGCAGCTCCAGCAACATCAGCATGTCAAGCAGCTGGTGGTGGACAAGCTGATCAACGTGGCCGCCTACGTTGAACTGACCTCGGACACGGACGACAGCAGCCGGCGTTCAGACACTCCGGCGAAGATCAGTGCCATGTTCATCGACGAGGAGCGCAAAGCCAGCTTTAAAGCCGATCCCAGCCAGCAGGCCAAGCCAAAGTCGCTCCAGATGAAGGTTCTGGAGAAGCCGGTGTCCGCGCCCTTGTCCCTGCAGCGGGCCTATGAGCCAATGCGGGAGGCGCCCAAGTCCCAAAGCACAGCCGAACTGCGTGAGAAGTTCGAGAGGAGTGCGGCAGCAGCAGCAGCGGCAGCCGGTATCCAGACCCCGACACTCCAAAAGTTGCACACGCCATTGCACCCAGCTGTGGCCACAGCGAAGCCGCACCACGAGCGCTTTTCTTCGCTCGACTCGCTAGCCTCGAGCTCCTCTGGTGTGAGCTCCACCACCCAGAACGTAAGCACCACCCTGGAGACGGCGACGGAGTTCGGCAGCTTCTCCTCACTGGGCAGCAACCAGAGCCTGATCACGGCCCAGGACGTGCAGCAGATTGTGGAGGAGGCCGATCCGCCTCTGAAGAGCCCCGAGGCCTTTATCATTGTCCTGCAAAGGGATAACCCGGAGAGCAGCATTGGCATCACCCTGGCCGGGGGCTCCGACTACGAGGCCAAGGAGATAACGGTGAGTAGTGGCGTCTTTTGCAAGGGATCAGGATTAGCCAGTAGTAATGGCGTTCTATCTCTCCCTCTTTCACAGATACACAAGATCTTGAGCAACACGCCAGCGGCCAAGGATGGACGCCTGAAGAAAGGGGATCGCATCCTGGCCGTAAATGGGATGAGCATGCGGGGCCTGACGCATCGGGAATCCATCAGCGTACTCAAGGTGAGTCCGTTGCCGAAGCTCAGATAATTCAGACTCTTACCAAAAGTTTTCGTCTTAGACACCCCGTCCGGAGGTGGTGCTGGTCGTCACCCGCTCCGAGTCGCTGATTGTGAAGGCTCTGAACAAGAAACGCTCCTCGCTGGGCTCGCTTAGCTCCCTCAACGAGAAGCCGACGGATCTAGAGTACGAGCGAAAGCGAAACTACCACAAGGCGTCCCGATCTCTGGACCTGGATCTAGACATCGTGTCGAATGAGGCAGAGTCAGGAGGTGACGAATCGCCAGTGACTACAACGCCCAGCCCCAGCACTGGGTCCAGCAGTCCCCAGCACCCGGCCAGTCTGCATGACGATGATGCCGAGGCCACCATCGCTGGCATTCGTGCACGGCGTCAGCTCTCGCGTGGAGATGCCGCCAAGCTGAGCACCAGCGAGCTGCTGGAACGGGCGGCCGAGGCACGGAATGCCATCGCAGCAGAGATACGGGCTCAGGGTGAGGAGAAACAGATACTGGTCACACAGTCGTGGAGGTGGATTCTAATCGAAGCTTGCTTCTCACTTTAGCAGAAGATGTGGCAGCTAGTGGAGCAGGAACTCGATGCGTGGAGATTGTCAAGGATAGCTGTGGACTGGGCTTTTCTATTGAAGGAGGCTTCGACTCGCCGCTGGGAAATCGACCGCTCATTGTCAAGAAGGTGTTCATGGGTAGGATATCTGGATATCTGTTTTATCATATGGAACAATCCCACCAACACTTTCCACTCGCTTTCTTCTTGTACAGGTGGTGCTGCCCAGAAGACCAACCAGGTGCGCAACGGCGACGAGATCCTGAGCATTCATGGTGCCTCAACGGCGCGAATGACGCGCGTCGATGCCTGGAACTACATGAAGCAGCTGCCGCTGGGACCGGTCAAGATCAGCTTTGCCTGAAACGGTGAAGACAGAGAAGGAGATGGGAAAGAATGCGCAACAATTTTTGTTAGTTCTAAGTTGATGGTAGTTGGACCCGATACGATACCCTAATCCTGATGGATGGTCTAACCATCCAGGTCTTGCCAATCTATGTAGTGCACCGTCGACCGATTTGTTTTGCATTTAAAAGAACTTTAAACTGTATGCGTAATTATATATAAATATTCATACACATATATTATTAATTTAAATTGAACTTGTTTAATTTCTTTCAATTTCAATGCGGCTGCAATAACCACGCTGATAATTTCGATGATTGTACATATACATATTTAACTAATCGAAACTAATTTATGTTTATAAACATTAAGAAGCAAACTTTTCAGCAGCGCTATTTCCTTATATACAATATACATGTATTACACTAATCCAATCCACAAGCAACAAAACAAATAACAAAACCCAAAAAAAAAATAAATCAATTATATTTTATGCCATAAATTATACGGGAACGTTATATATATATGTATACTATTTTTAATAATTATTATTTTATGTATTTAAAGAAACAGAAAACAAAAAAGGAAAAAAGTATTTGCTAAAAATAAACAGGTATATCCTACTTAAAATCCTATCCTACTTAAATCAAAATTGATCTTCAATTCAGATTTCAATCTACTCCCCTACCACTCCACCATGCAATAACTCCATCCAAATACATTTTATAGTTGTATTTATTTGAACTTTTTCAGTGTTATTTTTAGTAAATTATAGCTTTTGAGGATTAGCATAATCCTTTTTTAGGCTTTGATTTCTTTGTCGAACGAGAAGTCTGCACGAGTGATGCTGATGAAGTCGACATGGCTTCGTTGTCATTGGAACGGGCAGCCATCTGGTGGTGGGAGATTTGTGCGGCTTCTGTACTATCAAATATCTCTCCGAGCAAGGCGTACACACGGCGCTTGAAGCAAAGCTTCTGACGAAAGTTCATCTGTTCCATCTCGGGACGGATACCGTGAAGGAAGGCATCGTCGGAATTGATAGATGGCCATGGCACGGCTACCGCTCCGTTCTCGTATTTATAGTCCTTGGCATTGCTTCCATCATTTTCCGTATCCTCGTCGCGTGTCTCCTCGTTGGGCTCGTGGTCGGGCTCCAACTTCTCTTGCGCATGCTCCATGCCAAATATTTGCTCGTTGCTGTCGACGTTACGGACAGTATTATTAGCTCGTGAGCGTCGGCCCTGCGGACGTCTGGGAACTCCCGGTGTGATGTGAGGTCGGAGGAACGCAAGCTCACCGCTTAAATAGTACGTACGCGTTTGATTATATCCATCTTTTATGGATCGGGCGTAGCTCGTACGAATATTACGCCAACGCTCCTTGCAGCTATTGACTATTCAGAGTCAGAATGATTTTAATGGAACAAATCGGGTAGATGAAAACTTACTAGAATCATGCATCTTATGAGATATATCCCTCCAGACTCTCTTTATGAACGACTTTCTGTTGTATCCCTCATTAGATCGATCAAAAAGGCAAGGATTTTTGGCAACCAAGCGGCATATTTTAATATTTTTTTCCTTTATTTCAGGAGTCGGAGTTTTGCTTAGGATGCTTTTACCGATATCGAGTCCCACTACATCTGGTTAAGGAAACTAATTATATTTCGTATAAAAATCATGAGTAATCTCACTTACCACTTGTTGTCGGGGTCCGGCAGCTAGCCCGAGTGTTCATTTTAGTACGAGAGAGAGAGACGATATTGTATTCGACACTTTTGTCACCTGCGCACACCAGCTGGTTGGCGCGCTACCTCTACGGGAGGACAGCAAAACATTTAGTTGGTATTGCTGTTGCAGCTATATAACTTACTTTGTATTTCCCGTAATGCCAATGTGAATATCTATGACTTACAATCTTACAAAGCAAGAGCGGTAAGGTCCACTAGATTTCCACAAATTCTCCGATGCAACAATGGGCCGGCAACTAAAAACACAGAAAATGACAAAACAAACCGAACGAAAACAGGGACGGCGTCCGCTCTTACCGGTTGGCAACGGGGTCCAGATAATTCCAAGTAATTCAACCCTCTTTGAGAGCACTTGCACGACGCCACCACTGAAACTCTCACACACACAGTGTCGAGAACAGCTGCGCCGCAAGAGAGACGAGTCACACACAGCACTGCCAGGCACAAAATGTATGTGAATATTTTTAGGCTGGCAATAAGTAGTTTGATCACTGTTCAAACCAACATGTAATGAACTGTGAGCAATTACAATGAAAGGATAGGGTCAAGTATATAAAATAATTTTGTCTTAGTCATCCAATTAAAACAGCCAACAGCGAAGCCTCTAAGGCGTACTAAATAAAAGAATTATTATTTACCCACTCACGTTCTTCGGTAGCCCTGGCCTGGCGAGTGTTAAGCCCTCGTCGTCGTTCTCTGCTCTCTTTCTCTCTTGCAACGGCACCAGCCTGTGCGTGTGTGTGAGTGCGCTCGCTCTTGTTTTCAGTCTCCGTTTTACAAATAGCTGCTGCGCGTGAGTTGCGTTTGGCTCAGTATTTTTCGTTCGTTTTTCGCATTAAATAAGGCTAGAAAGTGTCGTGTTTGCCTATGAGTGCTATGTCAAATATCGAATCGAACGTGAAGCTATTGCGGGCGGTGGTGAAGCAGACGGCTCTATATGATCGGAACAACGAAAACTACAGGAAGAGGCTGGCCAGTGAGAATTGTTGGGACATGGTGGCCTCGGAGACAGGAGAGTCGGGTGAGTGTTGCATAGCGCTAACCAATTTACCCTTTCATGCGCATGCCTATCGTTAATCGGCTATCGGGAGTCAGTGCTGCGAAACGGGGTCGGGCAACGAGTTGGCAGCTCGCTCGCTGTTTGTTTGAATTGCTGGTGATGGTAAACACTTGCGGCCGCCATCGATTAATCGCAGTCCCAGCATTTGCATGTTACGAAAGTTTTCTTTTAGTGGATTAATTATCTCGGAAAGAAACACCGGCAAACACATGCTTTCCAAGTAGTTTTTACAATCCAATAAACTTTAACTATGGAAATGCATCTTATATTATTTTCTTTCTACTCTGTATTGTATGTAAACTAGCCTTTAAAAAAACTAAAAATTGTCAGACAATTTTTAAGGCAGCCAAAAAGAACGCTAGAGTATTGAAACATTATTTTTATTGATTTAATCAAGTATTGTGAGAGCCTATCAAGTTTGTCAAACATGTGATCTGCAGCATTCTGCTGCCACTTCATAATTATGACAGCATTTATCTTCCCGGCATTGTGCGTATCTATAAATATGATACAAAAACAGATGCCAAAAACGGTATTTTGTTCGTTTTTGCAAAAGCAGACGACAAAACTTATGTATGTTTGGCTGTCTTGGCATATGCTTACAAATCGAAATGTTTTGCATTTATGCTAGATTTAAAATACAGCAGAATCTCGCAAATTATAATCACTTTCTTCCTAGGGTAATTCTAATTTCTGAAACGATCTAATTTCTGGAATTTTGTTTGCACAGCAAATGTTAGTAACCAATAGAAATAGTTTAGACCGCCATAAGTTAATCGATAAACAAATTTGATTTATAAATACTTCATTAATTTATCTTACCAATTTAAATAATTTCACCTTATTCATAGAAAAACTTTTTACATTTTCTTCACATCTTTAACTTAAATGTTTTCATTTGCAATTAGACCTTCAGTCATAATTTGAAATTAATTTGAACATTAATTGTACAATATTTCTGCAGTGATAGTATACAGCGCGATTAAATTGAACTTTTAACTTATCGATCTTTTTTTGCCATTCAAATGGAAAAAAAATACTAAAAGTACTTAAATGTAGCATCGTAAAGCATAAAAATACTAGAAATCGGCAGATGTTTTAAGAAAGTTAAAATATCGATATATTTTTTGGAATATCACACTACTTTAGAAAGGTGCCACCAAGTTTTCTTAGTTTCAAAGTGTTTTTATACCCGGTACTCGAAGAGTAAATAGGGTATATTGTATTTTGGCGAATAACGGTTGTATGTAACGCACAGAAGGAAACGTTTCCGACCCCATACAGTATATATATTCTTGATCAGCATTAATAGCCGAGTCGATTGAGCCATGTCTGCCCGTCCGTCCTTATTTGTCGGCTAGTTGTCAGAGACTATAAGAGCTAAAGCCACCAAATTTTGGATCCAGACTGCTGTATGCTCACACTGAAACCAGTGTATTTCAAAAATGAGCCCCGCCCCTTCCGTCCCCGTAAAATGGCGAAAACCTCCCAAACCTACAACTTTGGAGATAAAAGAAAACGCCATTCCGTAGGGAATGACCATATCTATCAGATCACCAAATTGGGATCCGATTGGATCATTATTATAGCCAGAATGAAGAAATTAATTTGCAGTGGCTACTCCCACCCCGTCCCGCAGCATTGCTTATGCTTGCTTGTTGTTGCTCAATCTTTCTGGCTTATATACCGGTAGCCATAACCGTATGTTGGTCTGTATTAGCCCTTTGAGCTTGCAGTCGGGTGAGAATCGGGTGTAAACCAGTTTTTTGTACATTTTCCTGTAACATTCTACCGATGTACAAAGTCGCTTTAAGGGTTTATCAGCCTTGAAAGTATCTTCAACTTGACTGTAGCGTTCGACTCACTGAAATATTGCTGAGGTCAGGCCACCTTTTTGAAGACTATCAGCGGTTGCCATGCGCCAACTTTATTTGGTTTTTAGGAGGTCAGGGACTTAAACACGGATAAGGGTTTATTTATGGTTATGTTGAAGATCGCGGATTGTGGTTAGGAAACTGTGAGGAGAGTACTGTGCACTGGGATCGGGATTGCCAACCTTTACCACCCCAATCAGGGAATGCTGAGGCCCTGCTTAGCCATCTGCTTCTGGGTACTTACCTGCCTCGTCACCCTCTTTATGGCCTCTATCTCGTTCTTGATACAAACATGAGATACAATAAAACATTGAAAACATATATTTATTTCTATCTCTATCTCTCTCTGTAACATGTTCCAGTGGAGAAGTGTAAGCGGAGGTGGCGTGTTTTGCGCAACGATTACGCTCGCTGGATGAATGTCGATGCCGCGCGACGTCGCGCAGGAACTAATCGCCTACCCTTCCAATATGCGAAGGATCTGAGTTTCCTCAGGCAACACCTGAATATCAGCGAGGATATCGTTGACGAAGGCGAAGATAACGAGAGTGAGCGCGAAGTCAGTAACGAGAGCATGGACCGTAAGTCGATGCAGTCCTTAAAAGGGGACGCCAAGCCGCAGCCAATGGCAGTTGACGAAAAGAAGCCGGCAAAGAAGCAAGACTCGGCACCGGAGGAAACTAATAGCAAGTCGTCGGACTTCAGCCACATAGAAGAGGATAAACCCGTGGAGGAGAAAGGCAAGAAGAAGAAGGAGCCAACCGACATCAACTGGGACGAGGAGGAGGACGAGCTCAATTCGGAGGACGAGGAAGCTCCACCCACAAGCCCGATCTCCACTATTGGCGACACCAGAAAGTCGACGTTCTTTATCAAACAGACCGGCGAGGAGAATCGGTTAATCATTCGTAAGAAGAACCTGTACGCCGCCTCTGGCGCCAGAGATCCCCTTGAGGAAGAAATGGACGACAGCGCCGACGAGTCGGGAGGAACTGGCAGCGAAAGCATCAGCAGCCGTCGTCCACGTCGCACGGTCCGCGCCACAGGAGTCGGCGGAATCAAACAGCTCCCAGTGCAAAAAGCAGCCACCGAACAGCGTCTGACCAGACAGCAGCGGCATAAGTCCATGGGACTGGCTGCCGCTCGTAATTCCGCATCCCCAGTGAAGTTGGCCCCAGTTCCCAAGTATATGTCGAACAAAAATCAAGCACGGGCGCAGAATGCGGCAGCAGTGAATAAAGGACTTGAAAAAGCTTTTGCCCTCACACGGGACGACATCTTTCCACGCCCACAAGCTCCAGCTCCGGCTACGTCACAGTCCCAATCCCAGCCAGGCAAGATCACATCGCGTCGCAACAGCAGTATAACCAGCACCATCGTCCACGCCGCTTCGACACTGACGAAGCGGCCAGTGAACAGGCCAGCCAATATGAATACGCCAGTCTCAAGTCCTACGCCAATCAGTCAAAGCTCAGTCGCAGTCAAAGCTCCACCCCCAAAATCAATCCCAGTTTCAGTCTCACTCCCATTCCAAGTCCCCCCCAAGGCCACACCTGTCTCTACATCCACATCGAGCAGCGTCATCAGCAACAATGCCTTACTCCTTACCAGCTCCCTGCCAAGCTCAGTCACGGTGACCACCCTGGCTGCGCCCTCGACGAGCGCAGTCTCAATGACCGGCCCGGTGACTGCCAGCCCCTTGCTGAGTATGGCCGGAGCTGGAGTCGGGGTCGGGGTCGTAACCACTGCGGTTCCGGTTCCATCTTTCATGACACTCAGGTCAAGAACCGAGCGAGGAATGCAGACAGAGAGCCTGGACATTTTCTCTGACGAACACTTCTTAGAGATAGTGCGCCCGCAGATGGCGGAAATGAATCCCCGCCAGAAGTTACACTTCAAGAAGAAGGTGTTTCAGTCCCTAATGGAGACTTTTGACGACGCGACTGATTTCCCAGCCGCTGGGGAGCAGCAGCACTTCAACATCAACACTCCGTCAGGCTTTGAGCACGTCTCGGATCGCGAGATGCGCTTGGTGCGGGAGCTAGTGAGTCTGGTTAGTGCCGCCAAACACTCGGGCGCAATCAATAAGCCGCCCCCTCTGCCCATCGTCACAGACACTTTACGCCCGGTAGTTCGAGCCGCAGCCCCATCTTCTGCCGCAGTGGGGCAACCGCGCCACCTCATTCAGCGCGTCTACAAGCATAGCAACGGAATGAGCTTGGTTGCGTCTCCGGATGAGAAGAAGATCTTCCGTATCATGCCGTCGAACGGCAAGGCGGCGGTCACCGGCGTTGGAGTGGGAGTGAGTGTCCCCACGGAGGAGCTGCGCAAGAACAGCGTCGATAGCAACTGCTCCGGAACCAGTGTCACTCGTGCCGCTCCGGCTCCTCCGGTCAGCCCCAGGAGAGCCACAGCCGTAGCCATTCGCCCACAGGGCGCCTCCTCGATGAACACCCTCTTCGGGCCGACCCAGCCACAGGTCGTGACTACTAAAAGCGGACCCCTCATCAAGGTGCGCGAAATGCCGCGCAGGTTCTCCGTCTGTGGCAGCGGTGGACCTATGATGACCTTGGGTCCGCCACCCAACAACATGAACGTGATTCCGCACAATCCCCAGAAGAATCTCAGTCCCATGGAAGCAAACATGATCAAGCGTCGCCTGATGGGGGTTCCCCTCGCTGGGATGACACCGCTCAGTCAGCGGTACCGCTACTCCGGGCCAGCTGGCCCCGGGTCAGGGACTGGCCAAGCTGGAGCTGTCGCTGCCCCACACGCTAACAGTGTACTGCTGAGGAAGTCGGCAGGCAGCGTGCCCGTTAGCCAGAAGCAGCCTTCGCCGATAGATGGGGCTTCGGCATCGCAGCGTACCCCGCAGATCGCCAGCGTCCAGGGAAACGCCTTCAACGACTTCGTGCAGCCCAAACCTTCGTTGTCAGGAGGATCTAGCTCTCCCCTGAAGCGGAGCCTGGTGGTTGCCAACGCCAAGAAAATCGTCCCTGGTAAGAGGATGGCCATGGCCGATGTGCTGGCCGATCCGCAAGAGCAGGAGGAGATTAGAGCTCAGCAAGCAAAAGAGTATACGGAGACCGCTGCCACTATCGCAGCCGATGACTTCTCGGTTCTGGACGGCGGCATGGGACTCAAGCGCGAGCCTCAGGACTCAATGGAGGAAGATGCCGACGACATCCTGGGCATGTAAGCGAGTCAGAACTCGATAAACATTGACGTATCTATGAGATAAAGCAGATTAGTACACATATAATCCCAAATTGTTTAGATAGTAAGAACACCACAAAACCATTGCAAATGTGCGACTTTTTGTTTTTTCATTGATATATAAGATAAAATATCGGGTAGCCAAAACTGTTAGTTTTCTACTCGTTAAATAGTTTCGAGAGCTTGCATAAATGTAATCTAATCGAACTTTGAAAATCTTGACATTTTTATACAGGTAAGTAAATGACACGATTCGTTTCGATTATTTCTATATAAACTCTAACTGAATATTCTGTACACTATGTTACACTTACAATACCGTCAATAAAATCGAATCTATCTTGTATGTGTATCCTATATTCTTTTACATTACATTGCAATAAGAGTTGTAAACTGAAAAATACACTAAACCAAACAGAAGCGTTTCCCGGTGTGTGCAGAAATGTAGCATTTAGGTTGGATTTGCACGTGTACAAGGCGTCCTATGGAGTCCTACAGGTAAGGGGCAACAGCTGTCGCAGGTAGCAAAAACCATAAAACGAGGATTAATACTGTGCAACCTTTGTACAAAAGGAAAATTTTAAGGAGTTCATAAAACTCGTCACATTCACTCGTAGGAAAGTGCTATATGCAAGGAAATGATTTGTATTAGTCGCCAGACTGTACGCTGCCACACAGTGTCTCAAAATCTCTAAATGATCAGCTGTTGGAACAGTTTTGAAAAGTTACGATTGGTGACACATGCATATTATGTACGTGTGCTTCTGGTTGGGCACCACGTCATCGTTTTCATTATTTAATCCGATTAGATACGACGGACAAAAGTTTTGACTCAAAACACTGATTAGTCAAGCATCGAGTGGAATATAAACAAATAGAAAAAGGGTTGGAGAAAAGCAATTTGCGTACCGCCATAGACGAAGGGCGACCATGCCATTACGCCTGGTCACGTTAGATTCGATTGACGCTACTCGACTCAGGTGAACCACCGGGAAAGATTTATAGGGCGTGGAGCAATCTAGTCGCTCGCCTGTGGGCTGTGCGCTTTCCGCTGGCAGCAGAGTTGAATCTAATCTGGAGAGGTCTGCGTCCAGTCGTCGTAAATTAGATGAGTCGAACCTCGATAAGGTTGCTATAAAGGCTCGCCTCAAGTGGCTGCCTGGCTCAGTCCCACCCAAGACACACACCATGAAGTACTTTGCTATCTGCGCTCTACTAATACTCTCGCTGGTCAGCGGCGGCGTAGTGCCCCAGCCCAGGAACTTCGTATATGAGATCCACCATCTGCCTTCCCCATCTGATCTGAGCGGTAAGGGGGACCAGGTCTGAAAGAATTTTCCCAGGTTCTCAACTTTGAATTTCTTTAAGCCATTGTCGAGCAGGTTCAGACCGTAGTGCAGAACTTGGTCCGGGATAATGCTGATCAGATTCCGGATATGTCCGTTAAGGCTGATGCCGGGTTTCTGCCCCATATTTCCATGCTCACCGACGCTGACGAAACAACCAAGCGGACTTATTTTGGTCTGAAGAAGGCCCCGAGTGCCAAGTTTGTTGGAGCAGCTGGCAGTGCCGATGCTGATCTGATTCCCGACATTTCCGTTGTTTCCAATGCCGATGACACCCCCAAGGAGGCCATCGCTGGAGTGAAGACTCTTCCTAAGCTCGCAAAGGTTTCCGGTGCCGAGCCTGTGGAGCCTCAGGCCGATGCTGATTTGATCCCAGACATCTCCGTGGCCTCCGATGCCGATGACACTCCCAAGAAGGCCATCGCTGGACTGAAGACTCTTCCTAAGCTCGCAAAGGCTTCCGGAGCCGAGCCTGTGGAGCCTCAGGCCGATGCTGATTTGATCCCAGACATCTCCGTGGCCTCCGATGCCGATGACACCCCCAAGAAGGCCATCGCTGGACTGAAGACTCTTCCTAAGCTCGCAAAGGCTTCCGGAGCCGAGCCTGTGGAGCCTCAGGCCGATGCTGATTTGATCCCAGACATCTCCGTGGCCTCCGATGCCGATGACACTCCCAAGAAGGCCATCGCTGGACTGAAGACTCTTCCTAAGCTCGCAAAGGTTTCCGGTGCCGAGCCTGTGGAGCCTCAGGCCGATGCTGATTTGATCCCAGACATCTCCGTGGCCTCCGATGCCGATGACACCCCCAAGAAGGCCATCGCTGGACTGAAGACTCTTCCTAAGCTCGCAAAGGTTTCCGGAGCCGAGCCTGTGGAGCCTCAGGCCGATGCTGATTTGATCCCAGACATCTCCGTGGCCTCTGATGCCGATGACACCCCCAAGTCGGCTATGGCTGCTTACTTGAAGTCTCGTCCCCAGGTTCCTGATTTGTATGGTGCCCATAGTGGTAAGTTTCTTTGATCTGCTCCGTAGTTTTTTTTTTGTAAGAAATGATCCTCTTTATATAGCTGCCAGCGCAGATGTGGACCAGGTCCCCGACATGTCCGTGGCCAGCGATGCTGACTTTAATCCCAAGGCCTTAATTTCCGAACTAATGGCCAAGCTTCTCCAGAAGAAGCTCCACTAAATGACATCAGATTCTGGTTAAACTTTAAAAAATCGATAGCTATCTCTCTGGTTGTGTGTATTTGTGTTCATAAGTTTTATGATTGCCATTAATCAATTCGAGCAGCACAGAACGCAATTTGTTTTCATTCTTTATCAGAGATCCTCGATGCTTTGAGTGGGCTGATAGCTTGATGAGTTTGATTTAAAAGGAATTTCCTAGTGGCTATTCTTATGTTGCAAATAGGAGGAAGAGCCGTTGTCTTTGTTCAGTATTATTAACTTAATTTTAAGCTAGCCCTATCTTGGGCCTCATGGACTTTCATGGGCCTCCAGGCGGCGACGAATCCAGGTTGTGGTTACGAAAAAAACTGATTAGTTTTGGCCCTGGACTAACCTCAGCGAGTAACAAATAAAGTAATTTTTTTCTGCCTTGCTGGAAAAAGTGGAGGGGCATTGTTGTATTGTGTCGTGTGCTATTTATAAAAAGGAATTAACGGCACAAACCGGACCCACACAAAGTGGCCCGAATGTGATCCCAATGCGGCAAATGGTCATAAACAACGAAGGGGGCGGGGAAGGGGACGGAACCTCGGATTGGACGGGAATTGTGTATTGGCGAAGTTGCAGCAGTTGTTGCTGTTGTCGATAGGATTTTCACACAAAAGCGCCAAAGCGGCTACTAAATTACGTGCTCATGTGTTCTAGTTTCAGGTCCAGGTCCAGGCCAGACTACTACAAGCCCCTGTGGATAGGCCGCATCGGAGAGAAGAAAGCAAATTTAGAGAGCATTTGGAGCCGCTAATGAACCGCATTGGTCCCGGACCGTCCATGAAAAAGAGAGAGAGAGAGAGAAGTCCCACAGTCAAGTAGAGTCGCGACATCGTCTGGGTTCTAGTTTCGGTTTTTGGTTTTGCCATTTTGCTTTTACCTTTGCTGCATATTCAAACGTAACGACTAAGAACGTTTGTTAAACGCTTCATACGTGTCACAACTTTAATACCCGATACTCGAGCAGTCAGTATATTTTTTTCTTCGAATTTTGCATTTAACATATTTCTACCACCTTAATCTACATCACTTCTCCCGCCTTCACGCCTTTAAGCGCGCCTCCCCCAATGACGCACACTGCATGAGGTAGAGGGTGCGAGCGAGAAAGAATGAGCAACAAAAAAGAAGCATAAGCAAAGCTGCTGGACGGGGTGGGGGTGGCCAATGTAAATAAATTTCTTCATTCTGGCTATAATAATGATCCAATCTAATCCTAATTCGATTATTTTATAGATATTCTCTTATCTTCAAAAATGTGTGAAACAGCAGATTTGCGACCTTTTTGGTGACTCTGAGTCTCTGAGAAACAAAATCTCTGAGAACGAGGCGTCGAACAATACGGACAGACAGACAGATACAGACTCGGCTATTTATGCTGATCAAGAATATACTTACATATACGTTGCCTTCTGTGCGTTACAGACAAATACAATATACTCTATTTCCTCTTCAAGTACCGGGTATAAAAATACCGTTTAAAAGTGTAACAATGCTGTTAGCAAATGTGGGCAGGCCGGCGGATTGAATTGCACGGGTCGGGACCAGATAAGGACAGGGAAGTGGGTGAAGTGGGTGATTGGTGGGGGTTCCACGGAGCTGGGATAACGATGTCGCTTCAACAATTGGCGCTTGATTAAAGTGAGATGTTCTTGTGTGCTAGTGTTGGAATATAACCTCCAAAAATTTCAACCGACAAAAGAGATTTTGATGAACCTCCCAGAATAGTGCAAATTCAGCAACGCGCACCAAGTTCTCCGTTTGCCTTGTGGCCGAAAGTGACGCATCGACCGGGAGTAGTCCTACAAAAATGTGTACTCAACGGGTAATGATGGACATTACTTTCCGTATAATTCTTCAAATTTTTTTGAGATTATTCGTTGATGGACCTGTAGAGCGAACTCTCCTGCTTTAAGCAGATCATGTTCGCACTTTCAGATTGGTTTGCTGGTGGGTTCGGAGTTTTCTCCGTTCTTGGATCTACATGCTCACTCTCTTCTTATTATTTGCTTTGTGGCAAAGTTTATTTCATTCGGCCAGCTGTCGCAGGCGTGCTGCCGCCCCCTTCACACTCCGTGACACTGTCTTCGGCTTCACTTACATATTACAAAACTTTTAACTTTTCCCACTTTTGCATTTTCATTTGTTTCGATGCTGCCGACAACGACGCGACAGAAACTCTGTGTCTCTTTCACTCGCAGCGAATGGTTGCTGCTTTAGCATATCACTTCGGTCTTCGCAGTACGGAGGAGTGAGTGCGCTGATGAAATTTCAGTTTGCTTCCTTCCGCTCCGCTCTGCTGCGTTCTCTCCAATACTATTCCCTTATATTTGTTGAACTTCTCTCCCCCCTCGACTCCACCGACTAAAATAACTTCGCCTTTGAACTTTACTCTTTTCTATTCGCAGAGACTATTACTTTCAGCCGGCCAGACGCTTGACTATAAGTATTAGTACTTATAAATATTTCCCCTATTCAAATATTTCTGCAAATCTGTATGTACATACATATGTATGTATGTATGTATTGGCGATCCTTTTCCACAAGCTTCTTAGAGCCACATACAAAAGGGTCAACAAAAAGGTCAGTTCTTTGGCTTTCCTATGGCTAATGACTTCCTTGTCGTTTTGACTTATCAGCAGCAAGTAACAACAGCAAACACTTCAATAATGTTCACCAAACACGCGATGACAGCGCCAACACACCGCTCCACCACCCGCAGAAGACAATCCTGAAGAAGAGGTATATGTACATACATATGTACATACATAGGTAAAAAGCATCAGACAACTTTTTGAGCGGGCGAGACGTCTACAAATCTCGTCAGAGCCACTAGAAGGCTTGTTTCAGCCGCTAACCCACAGCTGGCGCCACAAATGCCTTCTGAGGTAAGCAAAACAGGTTAAGCCAGAAACGCGCGGAGGGGTATTAGTAGATCAATATAAAGTTGGCAGCTTCTGTAGAGAGGGGGAAAGAGGTTCCTAAGTTCGACAGTTCTTTGGGTAGGAGGTGTCAAAAAATGTGGAAAAACAGACTAAAGTCACTAAGCAAACAACTTGTAGAGGCTGCAAATCGACTTCAAACTGGCTGCCTAATCAGTTTAGTGGATTGGCTCCCAGAGAGAGAGAGCTTGGCGTTGGCTCTCTTGAGTATTGAACGCAAAGCGACTCTCGCAAAAACAAAGTTTTTTTCCTCTTCAAGTCTGCATCGAATTTCATGTGTGCGGTGACACATATGTACATACATACATACATGATGGCAATGCGTGTCTCCATTCTCGACTTCATATGCTTTTTAATTTTCAGCGCTTGAGACGTTTTTGACATTTTTGTCTTGCTTCTGAGATCACATACCCTTCCTTCAAACTTGCGACTTTATGAAGCAGCTTGCCCCAAATAAAAATAAATTGATTTTGTGTATCCTCTCTATGCTCATATATTTCTTAAATACATTTAGGACGAAAGGGATAAACGGTTATAAACATCTAAATATGTATACATATAACAACAATTGACTTGGCGTTGCAAATATTTTCCATTAGAGTATTCAGCGTACACTGTGTGAATAAACATAGATAGACACACACGAGACTGCGAAAGCGACTTGAAAAGATAAACAAATAAATTCTTTTTCGGCACAGCTGCCATGTCTCCACTTATAACTCTATGTTTATTCACACAGTGTACGCTGAATACTCTAATGGAAAATATTTGCAACGCCAAGTCAATTGCGTTCAATGTTCAAGAGAGCCAACGCCAAACTCTCTCAGCCGAAGGCTCTCTCACCAAGAGCCGAAGGCAATGGGAGCCAATCCACTATACTTATTAGGCAGCCAGTTTTAGGTCGCTCTGACCACTCTATGAGTTGTTTTCTTAGTGCTAGGATGTATGGGGCAAATATCATCTTCATTTTGCTTTCACTCTTTTTGAATGAAAGCCAGTACATTCATATATATTTACATATGTATGTATATACATATGTACAATGCATGTGCATATTCCATATTGCAAATAAACTTCTCCAGCACAATTTACATATAATTTCAACTCGTATGATTCGTCACCAAGATCGGCATAATCAGCATCTCCAGCTAAAACATCATCAGTTCTATTATCACCAGCTGCATACATATCGTACAAAAAATCACTGTAATACACGTGTACCTGAGCTGCAGCGCGGCGGCAGAGCATTGTCCTATGCACAATAGGCAGGGCCATGCCAAGCCCTGGTCTAAAAAAATTAGATATGACCAGACAGCATATTGAATTCAAAGGGGCTCAAAAGGTAGATGCAGATTATGAAAGATAGGATTTTCCAGCTCAAAATTTGTAAAGTGTGACGTATACCTTGCTTAAATCCCCCAGAACATAGCTTTGTGTCGTACTGTTCCCAAGCTTCATTAAAAGTAGAATTTAGAAAATGCAATTTAAGCCATAAAGTAAATAAATAATCTAAAACTTTAATAAATTAACTATGAATAAAACAGTGTGAATTCGCTTCGGCCGGGGTATGCTTGCCGAGCCGGTACCGCTTATAAAAGTAGGGATGTTACTCCCAGGCCGTCCAAGATGGACTATACATATGTATGTAATTATATGTGAGTATTTATATATGGCTTGTGGAGCCTGCGCTTTGCGTTGCGGCGCTGGGCGTCACAACAGTAAGTATGCCTTCCTAAGATCTATCCAATTTTTCGTCAGCAATAACATGTTTGGATACTTCATAAAATATACCATTCCGGCCCAATGTTGGCTACAGGCAACATTTCGGTAAAGACGACCCAGGATATGTAGAACTCTGAAATTTGTGTTTGTGATTATTTGTGGTCATATTTATTATAATATGGTTTGAAATATTTGTATAACCCACCTACGTTAATTCGTCACCTGCTTACATTTACTGCGAATCAATTACAATAAAATTATGATTTCTGCCGCGAGCGTACGTGAAAAATTGTTGTTGATCGTTTTTCGATTGACATCGCAACGAAAATGTTGAAGTCGCCATAAGCAAAACAAAATTATGTAACTCGCGCCATTTAGTAGTCTAGGTAATAAAGGTCGTGATCTGCAGATTATAAAACTCTATTTTGTTTTATTATCTTTTCCGGAATAAAAAATGGAATTAGCTAGCGATTTCATTAAGTTGTGGGCAGAGGTCTGTGGGGAGAAAATGGCTGGTGGCTGCCACTACAGCATTTGCAACTTTGACATTTCGCCGCATTAGCAAGCGATTGCCGCAGTACGTGACGTCGTGCCTTCGCACTCCTCCAAAGCACGGGTAACCATCATCGCCTCTCAAACCGCACTCCTCCCTTACACTGCTTTTGCCGCTTGGTTTGGTTGGCCTTGGTATGTATGTATTTTTGTTTCATCTTTTCTGCCTGAGTTTTCGGCAGCAGTCTTTTTGTTGCGGGATTTTTTTCTGACGGTAATACATATTTTATTAGACGAGGCGTAAAAAGTGTGCAAAATTTAAGCCAGCGTCAGGATACTAACCATACACTATAGAAGAAGTATATGAAGATAAGACAAATCTAAAATTAATTCTAAACTAATTCCGTAGGGAATGACCATATCTATCAGATCATCGAATTGGTATCATTATTATAGCCAGAATGAAGAAATTAATTTGCAGTGGCTACCCCCACACCGTGCACATCTAGGGGCTCTAGGGGAGGGGGGCGAGCTAACAGAGCGTGTTGGCGTGATAGGTGATGTAGATGTAGATGAGATAAAATGTAAAGATGTCCTACTGTGTACCGGGTATACAAGTTGTAACGCGTAAGCAGCGTCTCCCACGTCCCTTCTCGTTTATTTTGGTAATTTAGCTTGTTTAGCTCTTTTAGTTGTGTTTAGCTCTAATTTTCCTCAGATATTAGCCTAACATCTATATTTTCTGCATGTTCGCGACCGGTTCCGTTAAACGCGCCGTTCGTCATGCGGCTGTGCCCCTCGGTCGGTTGGGCGGGAGGAGGGCTGCGTTCTGCCGGGTTCCGCGCGTAACAGGCTTCGGCTTGGTGTCGCATGGCCCACTTGATAGTGCAGTCATTGCGTATCAACGTCCAGACGTACTATGTATGCAGTATTTAAGTAGATATGTACATATGTATGAATGTTTTCTTTCTTGAATTGCTACCCCCTTAAGTCACAGTTGATTCTTTCCAAGACTTTCTTTCCTCTATTCCAGTTACATGTTTGGAACTTGTACTTTTTTTTTACTTAATGACACATACCTTCCCAAAGACTGTAGCTGCAGCTGTTTAACCAAGTTATTTATGACACTTGGTCACACTTTGTCAAGCTCTCACACTCCCCCACACGAGCAGTCTCTCTTGAGTCCAACCCATCTCAGACCCTCAGACACTTTCCTTTGTTTTTGCAAATTCCTTTTGGCAAAATGAAAATTCCTCTGCTGTAAAAAGGACACTAGTGGACTGGGTGGTGGTGTAGTGAAGGAGTTGTTGTCCCGCCTGGTTGAAAATATTTGTGCACTTGCATTTTATTAAGAATGGGATCGCACCTCGGAGACCTCAAGGGAGGGTGTTGCTAGAGGCTGAAAGAATTTATTATCATTGTCGCCTGGTCAATGCAACTGGCAACCGGCGGGGAGCAGCGAGACTCGGTCTGTCGTGCAACAAATGGCTGAGCATAATTAAAGCCATTTGTTTCGCCCGATATGTGTGTGTGCTTCCAGTTACTTAATGTGTCGTATCGAAACCCGTGAACAAATATGGGTAGGATATGGAAATACCAATACATTTCATGCGAGAAGGACAGAGGGGAATCAATGAAACAAATTCTCGAAACTCATTAGTGCATTTTAAAATTATGTTTAATTGTAATTTATGAGAGCAGAATGCATAATAAATTAAGTGCAAAGGGAAAGATTCCCGGAGAGCTTTGTCATTCAGATTTCCACATCGAACGGAGGAGATCAAACTTTTAGAAGAATGATACCAACAATCGTAAGCCATCTAAATTGGAAACAATTGATAAATAAAACTGTAATATTTACATTTAAGTATGAGTACCTGTCGCTGATTGCAGGGAACCACTTTGAAATAATACACAGGAATTCGATTTAGGGAACATTAATGCTGGAACATGATTCAAGCGGGGAAAATGAACACCTTCAGAACGGGCCTATTGGGTCGCTCGCATTAATTTGATTTAAGCTTCGTTGCTTTTTTTGACATTTTTATTGTTATTGTTTTTTGGTTTCCTCTTTTTTGCTCTTTGCTTTTTTCTCTCGCTGTTCGCTATCGGGCGAAGGCATCCATCGCTTATTGTTGTAACGGTGCCCCTCCATTTTTTTTTTTAGCATTTTCCAACACATTTTATCGTTCGTTTGTTGTTTGGTCGCCTTTGTTTTTGTAACTCCCTCTCGTTTCAGCCTGTTTACGTTTATTTATTTGAAGTCAGCCATTGTTAAATGGAATTTTCATGCCTGGCGTCATATTCCCCATTCCAATACTTTTCATTTTTAAAGGATCAACGGTCGGGGCTGGTTTGCATGTGCTGGCCAAACTTTTTGACATGCGCCTACAAGGTGGGGGCGGCCCAGGCAAACATTTAAATTTTCTGCAGCATGCACTGCTTCCCCTTGTAAACGAATAAAATATGGGTTTGGCCTATGAAACTAATTTACCGAAAGCTGATACATATATGCATAAAAAAAATATATATTTCAATATCTTTCTTTTAAAATGTGATTTTGAATATAAAAGCGATGTCGATTATATTGTGTTTAATTTTTGTGGCTACCGCATCTTTGCAAATATTTGTGTTGAAATTGTTGCTTTTTGGGCAGCTAGCATGTTGAGAGAGGGACCAGCCTCCCAGTGTGTGCGCTAATAGTTTGCATAAACCAACTGCAATATAAGTCCAAACATATTCTAATTAAATAAACTTTGGTGCTTTTATGTGTATTGTTTGCTTAACTAATTGTTGATAAATATTTTTATTTAAATTGCATACAGAATTGAATTGGAAAACTAAATAAAATGTAGTTGTAATATTATTTTGGACAAAAATGTTGATGAAACTTTTGTCGCTCAATGCAAAATTCTTTTTAAAATTTTAGCCCATTTAAACCAGTATTATTATACCCAGTACTCGAAGAGTAAATAAATAAATGTGCGTATCGCACAGAAGGAGACGTTTCCGACCCTATAAAGTATTCTTGATCAGCTTCAATAGCAGAGTCGATATAGCCACGTCTGTCTGCCCGTCTGTCCGTACGTCTGTCCGTACGTCTGTCCGTCCGTCTTGATGAGAGCCTGGATATCAGAGGCTATAAAAGCTACAGAAACCAAATTTGCATCGAGATTGCATCAATATTTCGCCACTCCCCCTTCCGACCCGTTTTTGACGCGTTCCAGCGTCTCATAACGTTCCTTATCGTTATGGTACATGTGTACCATACGTATGTACGTATTTATGTATGTATATAGCAAGTACATTCCCATGTTCTAGCATGCATACACGTAAGTACATCTGTATTGTCAAGATCATGTCCATTTGAGCCACTAGGTCTGACAAACTGTTAGCAGCAGCTGTGTTAGAGAAAACTAAAATTTTGTGACTCGTTTTTATATCACCGACAATTCTTATTTATAATACTTTTCTGATGGAGAAGCAGATAAATGTGATCTACATTCCAAAAAAGCATGCAAAGAAACTAAGTAAATCCTATATTTGCGAATTATACCTTATGGACAGTAATTTCATTAATTAGAGTTCCACCCCCATCGTTTAGGCAATTACTTATTAGATGTAATATTAAGAATATTAGTTAAAAAGATTCATGATTTTGGCATTTTAACTTAGTGTTGTTTCTACATGGCTACGTAACTTTCAGAAGTCACAATGCTTGTCACCGCATGACAGGTTCAGACATGAAATCTATATAAATTTTGTGCAGACTGTACTTCCTTTACGGTTGTCAAACTGCTGGCACTCACTGTGTAATCTGCCGGAGGACGGACTAATGCAAACTTAAATGGCAATTTGTTGGATGCTCTGAACCTTAACCCAGCAATCCACTCCACAGACAGAGAGATTGAAGAAGGGTGAGAGCAGATGTATAATGTTGCTCACACTTGCTTCTGAAAAGAATTCGCAGCTCGGAAAACGGAACTCGGAGCAGGGACGGCGGAACGTGGTCTGAAAGTGGAACTGGCACTGGCACTGGACTCAACTAAAACGCATAAATCTTCGTAAAGTGTCAGTGTCCATATTTTTTGTCTTCCCGTCCTTGTTCCTGTTGCTCCTGCTCTCACTCTCCAACTTGTTGTTTCTGTTTTCTAGTACCCTAGCATAAGGTCCCATGTTTCTGACGAGCTTTTGGCAGGCTTTTTGAGTTTGAATCGTTTGATCGATGACACACTGGGTCCACGCACTGAATTTTTGTATATTGTTCTTGCATTCTCGGTCCTTAACTTTGATCCATCGACCTGCAAGAGAATCAGAAAATTCGGGCTGCCGCGAATATTGGTGCTGTCAGCAGAAGCACGGAATTTGTTCGCTCGTCTCTCTGCCTTGTTTTTTTTGTGTTCGCTGTTTCTGTCCATTGGGGTAATTTGTACGCATTTCTTTTGTCTTTGTTCTCCACTGCTTCGTTTTTTGTTCCAGGCAGAAGCAGACACAAAATGTGTTCTGTTGCTGTCATGGTTGTTGCTGTTTTTCTTTATTATTGTCATTTCATTTGTTTATTCAATTTCCATTCTCGGAGAGTGTGTGAATAACGAGTGGACAAAAGGCGGAAATTAGTTGCAGGCCTCTCACCACGCCCCTGCTCTCATCAACAAAAGTTTACCAGAAATGATTTAAAAAAAAGAGTGTTGCAAGAGTATGGAAAAAAGTGTTGCTAAGCTTCAAGCTCCATGGCACAACTAAAAACAAAAACAATTAGGAACAGGCATGGTGCAATTAGGTGCAGGAGGGGCGGGAAAGTGGGAAGAAGCAGGAAGGAGCCAGAGATGGACAGCAAATAAATGCAAATGAGTTTGGCAGCAGTTAGCTTTTTGTCTGTTTGCACTTGCAAAGCGATTAGCAGTACTGCCGAAAGAGTGTAACTTTTGTAAAGTGGGAAAGCAAAAGTTTTGCCATGGACGGAGTTAAAGAGCGTGCCAAGAGTGGGGGGTGGCTTACAGAGGGTCAGACTATGATAAATGATAAATAAACAAGTGTGCGGTTATTATTCCTCTTCCACTGCACTATGGTGAATTTGACCCCTTTTAGTGGGATTAATTAAAAACTAAAATTATTCAAAATAAATTAAAAAACGAAACTTCGTTTAAATATAATTTTTTTATTATTATTATTTTTTTTTTATCCCACAAATAACGAGAGGGGAGGAATACTTTCTTCATTCTGGCTATAATATTGATCCCATCTAATCTTAATTTGGTGATCTGATAGATATGGTCATTCACTAAGGAATTGCTGTTTTAAAGTCCTCTTATCTTCAAAATTGTGGATACAGCAGATTTAATCAATATCTCAGGAATGGAACTTAGGCTTCGGTTGAGCTTCGATTTTTGTTCAAGGATATGAAGCCAATACGACTACCTCACCCAGAAATCTATGCTTTTTCAAAAATGAAATAATCAGGCTCACAAACGCGTTAAATTAATAAACTGTGTGTTTGGGTATCCTTTTGGTAGGACAACTAATTCAAACAGTTCTTCACTAGAAGCACATTACGTAAATATGAATCCACATGCATATGTATGTAGGCATACTTTTTGGTCAACTTATTAATTAGGAACCCAATAAAGTCATAATTGCGCTAATTGAATTACAATGAAAGAATTCACTTCAGTGAAAAACGGGAGGGAGGCGATGAAGAGGAGATGATCATTATTCCCGAGTTGCAGCCGCCTATGTGGATAATAATTTAGACTCATATGCACATATACATACGTATGTACATACATACATATGTACATATATAGAAATGCATATAGGTAGATAATATATGTACATACATATATAATCGTAGTTTTTCCCCAGAACAAAAGTTTGATTTTAAGTTGGGTGTCGCGGGTATGTGGTGGGTGACTTAATTAGATTAACTCTGCAATATGATGGCCGAAAATCGGGACCCACTGCCGTGCCCCTGCTATAGAGCTGCTGCTGGTGGAATAAGTGCACTAAAAAGGATTAAAATTATGTGTCAGACCACCAGACAGAGACAGACAGCTACTGACAGAGAGAGAGAGAGGGAGAGAGAGAGAGAGAGAGGGAGAGAGAGAGAGAGAGAGAGAGAGAGAGGGAGAGAGAGAGAGAGAGCGATACATGGAGAGGGAGTAAAGGGAAACTTTATTGCCGTTGCCAGGATATTGCGGTTCGCATGGGTGCAAATACGGACAACGAGGGACAACTGTGTAGGTGAGCCTGGAACTGCTGGTCTCATGGCCACTATGGCGACCACAAATTTTTGCTAATTATTTGCAAAATATTGGTAACTTCTGTTTACAAAATTAGTCATATTGCTCTGGGAAATACCGAACGTTGATGCTGTTTCCGACAGCGAAGGCTGTCCTAAATTAGTTTATTAAAATTGCACAAAATATTCTATGAAATTTGAACGAATTTCCTATTTTGGCTTTGTTATTTGCAGTGCGTCGAGTGGAAAATTTCAGCAGCATAAAAACATTTGCGAAAACAAATTGGAACTAATTTGGCGGTAGGATCAATTTGATTGTATGAGGGCTAATCAAGCTGATTTTCTATGGGAAGTAACGACAGACAGGACCGGTCGCATTAATGAGATAGTAAGAACCATGCCGACCCACCAGTGCCAATGGCATTTCCCTGTTTTTAAAGAAAAAGAAAGAAAAAGGCCCCATACAAATTGACATAGGCCAAACCGCAATTTCAACTAGTGGCGTTGTCACCCTCTATTGGCCCTCTGCTGCTCCGCTGCTTTTATTTCCCCACAATTAGAGTTGAAAACTTTGATATAAGTTTCTGTCTCTTTCTGACTCTCCCGTTGTTCCTCTCTCACGCTCTTAAGTCCAATCTTCCTCTTCTAGTGGCTGTCTTGATGTCTCTGTCTCTGCCATCGGCTGTCTGTCAACCACACTGAACCAATTCAGTGCTATTCAAATTGCGCATCCATCTTAATTTATTTCATTTTCCTGTAATTTCCTGAAATTTCTTTCTTTACTGATATTGCATTTATCCCCCCTCCCTTTTATATATACTTTTCTTCACATTTCCCCTTTATTTTTTTTCTATATATCTACCTCAATGGAAGGCACGACTCCTCTTTCTCTCTCGCCTTATTTTGTGGCCGGAAATGGGAAAGTGCGCCAACTGTTCGCTCGAATTGGCAACGCTTACACCTCGTTTCGCCCTTCGTCCCACCATCCAATGCAGTGGCTGCCATCTGCCAGGAACCCACCGCCACCGCCACAGACCCTGCCCAACCTCATTTGTGGGTTTTGCGGCTCTGTGTGGGTTCAGTGCATCTATCGGACGGTGGCAACCTGTAATCGCTCCTTGCGCCACATTTAAAATGTCTCCGGGTGTATTCTCTAAGCGTCTCCCCGCCGCTCCACAGGCCAAGCGCTTCCCCCAGACCCCTCCCTGTACGCACATCTGTCTCTGTGTCCATTCGTTCATGTCTTGTTAGCGTAAATCAAGCGTAACAAAGCGACTGCAACCAAAAAGAAGAAGATGCAGCAGAAAGAGATGAGGAGAAGCCACCGCTGTTGAAGCATGGGTCTCCCTGGATGGGCCATCCACCCCGTTGAAGTCAAATCCCGGGCTTGAAATTTATTACGGCGCTCAAAACGGAAACTCGCTCGCTAAACTGCGCCTCTGGGATTGGGTTACGGATTGCATCTAGCCCGGCGGAACAGACAGACAGCCAGCCAGAATGTCCTTTTGCCGGGACCACGTTGATTAAGCGCCACGCCAAGCCCTTGAATGGCTTTGTAATGCGGTTGGGGATTTTCCAGAGCGCAGCTAAAGAAAACGTTTAAATTGATAAATTCCTGATCTGCAGGAAATAATCCTACTTTGGCTCCCACAGCTTCCTGTGCACCTGTGCTATCGGGAAGCGTGGTGTGGTCAGGCCTCTGCTAAAAGGCTGGCAATGCTGGTTTGCAATTGTGGGATGGCGAAACACCGTCAAGGGCTGTTGGGGATCTCTTTTGATTGCCAATCGAATATGTGGTAGATACTGCTAAACATTCTACGAATATACCTAGCAACACAGCTCTGCAAAACGGAGCTTCTTAAGTTGCCCCCAAGCCTACTTAACTCTGCTCTCCACCATAACCAATTTCGTGCCACAGTCGTGTAAACAAGGTGCCGAACATCAGAGACCCACCAACCCCGCCACCTCAAGTTGCAGTCCGGGCCGCATAAATCTCAATGAAGGAGCACAAATGCAAATCAGCCTGAAATGTTGAGCACACAGGGCGGGCTCAAAGCGTCATTCGGGGATATGTAGGCCAATTTCGCTGGCCAATTAGTGGAGCGAGGCCTCTTTGGACACTACTAATAGACATTAACAGAAGCCAAGGCCGGGAACAATGCCATGGCTGAATGCAGATGCGGAGTCGGTACATGAAAATGAGAGGACAAATGGAATTTATTGATTTCTCTTCCCATTCAATTATCTCTTGGACTATTGATATAATAGGCGCTCTCACTCATTGCATTTTCCAGCAGGGCAAAAGTCTTGCAGTTTCTGCTCTCAACACCCTCTTTTCTCTCGCACCTTTTTTAATTTGCTGGTTTCATGGAGCTTACTAAGAATTAATTTCTGAACATCTTTGTCCAAGTTTCTTCCACAGTAATTTTTATTCCCGGAACTCGAAGAGTAAATAGGGTATATTGTATTTGTGGTCGGAAGGAAACGTTTCCGACCCTATAAAGTATATATGTATATTCTTGATAGGCATCAGCAGCCGAGTAGATATAGACAGGTCTGTCCGTCTGTCTCACAGCGTTCCTCCTCGTTCAATCAGCATTCTAAGTCTGTTCTATACGCCTGCCTTCACTTATCGCCACAAGAACTCACAGAAATTGTATGACTGTTGTCCGTTTTGCCAAGTGGTTTCTGGGGTCATAATAATTAAATATCATTCACACGCACTGGTTAACAATTTGCAAGAGCTTTCAAAATAGTACATTTATCCACATACAAACATGTATAACTTGTACGGTGCGTGTCGAAAGTGTAATAACGCTGCGGCATTCAAGGGCCGTGCACATAAATTGTATGAATCGATATAAGACTCAATAAGAGACTGAACGTATGTACATACATAAGGTGTGCGAAAGAAGTCACCTTACAATGCTTATGACCTGCTGTCAAATCTTCTACGTTGGGTTTAGTCTATTGTTTTTTGGGCAGAGATTCGTGCAATATATTCAACTTAATGGCAACAACAAAATTCAAAAGAAAATCCAATTTGGTTCCGTTATAATTTCTAAAAAGCTCGCGCCCCTCGTAATGCAGAGCGAAATAATTGACCTTACATCAGTAGTCGATGGCATCTTAAAAGTGCATCAGAGCTCCAAATTGATTAAAATGTTTTTCATTGTAGCTTAAATCAACATTTCAACTAAGTTTATTGTTCTAATGAGCTGTTTTATATTTAAAATTAGTTTATTTTCGATAGAGTGCCTCAAAGCCGCTATATGTCTAATGAAGTGCGTGAAAAAATGTCAACTTATAGCGAAAAGGGGATTCCACTACAGCAATTTGCTAGAAAAGTTAACAAAAGCTATTTTGCAATCCGAAAATTGGTAAAAGATCCTGAAAATCACGGGAAAAAACCTTGCTCGGGCCGCCCACCATTACTGCAAGAGCGTTATTAGCGCCGTATAAAAAGCCCAGAAATTAAATAAAACCTTAGCGCAGACCAAATTTGTCACGAACTTGCTCTCTCCGTATCAAAGTATCGAGTGCAACAACTTTTGAAAGCAAATCAAAACATTTCACAATACAAAAATCTTGTCAAATGTCAGTTACTTCCTAGACATAAAGTTGCAAATTTTGAATTTTCAAAAATCATAAGTTTAGGGTTTTGAAGTGGCCAAATATCATCTTCAGTGATTAGAAAAAATCGAATTTAGAGGGTTCAGATGGGTATCGGTATTACTATAGGGATATACAGGCTCCAAAACATATGAAAATGTCTCGAAGTTTCCAAGGAGGGTCCTTATAGTGTGGCCTGTATTTGGTATTGCTAAAAAGTGTGTAATATGTTTTGTTACTCACAAAATAAGCTCGGAAACATATGTTCAACCATTGGACGAAGATCTTCTTAAATTTTGGGGAACGCATTATAAAGATTCCTAGACATTTCAACAGGATAATGACGCGATTCATGTGTTTATGTACAGAAAACCATTTTTTGAAGAGAGAAAAGTTCAGATTTTGAAGTGGCCAGCCGTTGTTCCTGATTTTAAGCCAATTGAATACCTTTGGTACATAATTTCTATCAAAGTGCAAATGCACGGAAGACACTCTTCCACATTAAAAGAGTTAAAAAAGGATATTGTCAAGGAATGGTCGAATTTGGATACATGCTTACATCTAGGAATGATATATTGAATGCCACGACGCATAACATAAATTTTAAATAGCAAAGGAGTTCATATTTAAGCAATTAAATACAATTTACGAATTTTAAACTTGAGTTAATTTAAGAAACTTAAGTTCCTTTGAAATTATAAGTTCACTTCGCTCACTTCGCTCTGGAAAATATTTATTTAATTCTCAAAAAACCTTCCAAGAGTATAAAAAAGTTTTGTTGGCATTTTTTGAATTGTTATTTTGTTGACTTTAAAGCAAAATTAAAAAAAGAAAAAAATTGGAAAATTTGAAAATTTAACAAAGGTTTTTATGTTTGTAAGGTGACTTATTGCGCACACCTTACATATGTATATATGTATTTACTTAATCGATTGACTGCTGATAATTTTAAATAAACTGCATGTCGTAGAATAGCTTACAGCAACGGTACGCACTGTCTGCTTAAACACTTCTGTGCATGCGGATAACACCACTCCACTATGGGTAAAAAGCCCTTTTTTTTGGCATTAACCAAACCAAAAGAGCTAGAGCTCTAAAAATTGGCATGAATGTTCGTTAGACTAAAGTAGAATTTCGGAAAAAAAATTTGAACCCCGCCTACCTCCCGCCCCCATACAAACTGGAACCCATTTACGTCGAATTAAGTATAAAAAAAGTTATTCAAAAGATTAATTATGATAAAAGATCCTTTAAAAAGTATATTTGATTGACTGATTGAATGATTGTTTGGTTAAAAGTAATTTGATTTTAATCGCTCCAACGTACAAATGAATTTCGCTTAGTACTTGTTTAACTAAGCAATAAATTGGATCATTTTCGTTTGAATTGTAATAGTTTCATCTTTAGTTAGTCAGTTTTTGTCAATACTCTTTAAATTACAACATTTTATTGCGTCTGCTTCACGATTGTTGTTGGTCCAGACCTTCAGCAGCGGCTTCATGAGTAAACTCATAAGCATCTGCAAAATTTAAAATTTTTCGAAAAGGGGCCAAAACGTGCAAAAAGCATTAACACCAAGTGATTCTATAATATTTGGTTAATAACAAGTAACTTGAACTTCTGTGCAGTGGTGTGCTGTGCAAAAGTAATATTCCACAGAAAATACGTGCAATTGTTAGTACCAAGCTAAAAAGACACGAACAAAACATTGGACAATTAAATAACTACACACAATCATACAAAAACATGTACTAACAATTAATTTAAATACCTTGACCTATTATTTCCATATTTTTACTTGTATATAAACTTTGTAATCGAGCTACAATTACAGCTACAAGTTGCTCAATTTTTCCCGCACTTTTTCACAAGTCAAAGCATCTCCAAATCAGCCGACTTTGAAAGCGCGCAAAAAACATATGGTACTAGGTAAAAATCTTCTAAAACCAGTTTTGTTCTATCTGGCCTCTGCCGTGAGTCTGCAGTGTGTGGGTCTAGGCAAGGGGGACAAGCTAAAGGAGCGTGTTGGTGTGAGAAGTGTTGTAGATGTAGATGACAGATGAAGAAAAAATGTACAATTTGACAAAAAACCGCTAAGGTACAGATGTAGTACTGAGTGCCGGGTACAAAAGTTGTGACGCGTAAGAAGCGTCTCACACGTCCCTTCTCGTTAAAGTTTTTAAAACGTTTTTTTTTGGCTTGTGTTTTTTTAGAGACAGCGGTTTGTTTTTTCACCTTACTTAAGTATTTTAGATCGGGATGTAAAGAACATTACCATTCTGAAAAGCTAATTGGTGCAGCTAAAAGTTTAACCCAAACACTTTGTGGTTTAGGTGTACCGTCTGGGAAATATTCAGTTTGAAATGCTAAAATTGGTCGACAAACCCGACAAACCCAGAAATACTCTGCCAGTTGTGCGCGCAACACTCCAAAAGGTACTATTTTTTCATTTTTATAGGGTTGGTTGACCAATTTTAGCTCAGCCTTCTCTCCATAGATTCTGATGAGCTATACCTTAAGCGATGCCAAATTAACGCACTTGTAAACAAAGAAGTAAACGACTCAGGATATAATTTTTTTTCCAATTTTTCTGAGTTTTTAAAGTCAAAACTATAAGCTTTTTAGAATGACATAGTTCATTACATCCAGATGTAAGGTAGTTAAGTTATGTGAAAAAGGTTTACAAAAAATACCACTTCTTTTTAAATCTTTAAAAACAAGTTCTGACCATTCAGACCATTTCTTGGCCCCATATCTTACAGAAAAAGTTGGTTTGGTTACTTGAGGGAAAATCGTGCCGGGAAGTGTAATCTATGTATTTATGCATGTACATTCATATGTATATACATAAGTACATATGTACATATGTATCTACGAACATAACAAAGTATAATAAACAGAATTGGCTCGCTTACGCAACAACACGCATTCAGACAAGTGACAAAAAATTCAACAAAAGCAACAACAAAATCGGTTTCGCTGCAGCTCAGCATCGGCAGCACCAGAAACAATAGTTGCAGTCTGTGTCAGTGTATATACGTTTATGTACGTACATACATATGTATGTGTGTAACTCTGTTTGGGGTCTGCTGTGTCATTAAATTTATAGACTCCTCCGTTGGCCTGGGGCCCTGACTTTCTTTATGCTTAAATCTCTCACTTTCGTCATTTCCATGCAACACGGAGCAGCAAAATGCATTAAGACGAGAATTTTCGATATCTGACCCAGTCAACTCTCAATTGTCAGATGTTCCCGAAACATTCATCAATCAATTTATACAGGCAGCGTATTGAATAAAATATATTTTATGTATATAATTCCCAGCCGATTTAAAAAACTTCGAACGCAAAAAATTACTTGAATTGCTTTGTTTGCACCATTAATCTATGGCCCAACCAAATATTCCGTTGCGCCTTTTCATCTGATATATGTGGCATACTTAACGTTATCGAATCTCTCGCAGTCCCCGCATGCCGCAATAACTTAGAAAATTCGAGTGAAAAGCGCATGCAAATAATTTAGCCCGCATCGAATGCAATGATCGAAATTTAATTAGCTGTCAACGCTTGCAGAGCGAGTACATCGTTTGGTATGCGTATGCGTGATTTATGGCCAGCTATCAGTGCCAAGTTACCGGGGAGCTGGCCGGCGATAAGCGGAAAGACAGAAAGAGATTCATATAGATACGAAACGATGGATCAGGAATTCGCAAAAAACTATTGATTACAGATGCAATATCAAAAGTTCTGAGATCCTGCCCAATTTAAATCACAACTTTAATGGATAGTAACATTAACATTACCATTTGCATAACAGGTTGTCTCTTATACCTGCCATACCGCATTTTTAGTTTTCTTTTATCTTCAAAATCGAGGATGCAGCAGATTTTCGCCTTTTGCGGGGGCGGATGGCGGATGAAATACACTTGAAACAGTGTGAGCATGCAGCCATCTGGATGCAAAATTTGGTGGCTCTAGCTTTAATAGTCTCTGAAATCCAGGCGCTCAACAAGTCGGATGGACAGACTTTTCCCCACAAATACAGTATTCCCTATTTACTCTTCGAGTACCGGGTATAATTAACTGATAACAGAGACGGATTCTGCTTGGCTGAACTCGAATTAGATTGTCAGATAACGATGATTTATGCCTGTATATACATATGTACATACAAATGCATGTACTTGCTTATGATTGTGATAGGATGCGAAAGCATTCTGTGGCACGAAAAGCAGAGAGCGGTGGCAGCGCTACCTTAATGCATTTCCGTCTATGGCTGCATGTGAGTAATATTTTAATGAAGACACGATGGCTCCGAGGCGAGGCGAGCCGAGCCGAGCACGCAACGGAACAGGAGACGCTCGACAGGCCGCGGAATTCCTCTGCCTTGCCAGGCACTTTATCAACTTCCGGCATGTGAGCGCTAACAACGAGGACACCGGAGGGGCACGCGGCAAGGGAGAGGGCGGTGTGAGCGCAAATCAAGCGCAGCCTCATCTCTCAGGAAAACTTTCCCTGTTCAAGGGGAGGAGTGGTAGAATTTTCGTAAAGTTGCCACATTGCAATGCGGCATGGGACGTGCAGAATGCCTGTATCCCCTTCTGCCTCCATTATTTGAATATTTTAGGAAGTGATTGCACAAATGCATAATTTAATGACAAGTGATAGAGATTGATTGGGCGGCGCGGCGTGTAGAAAAGCGTCCAAAGGACTGATGACGCAGATTTCCATGTTGCCATTTTCATAAACGCTTCTAATGAACAGATTTAGCTTCTGTGCGATAACAAACACAACACGTATTCAACAACGAAATGGAGGTGGATATGGAAGATTACGTAGAGTACATCAAAATGAAAAAGCTCAGCAATTATAATTCATTTAATTTGTTGACTACACTTTGGAGGAGAAAACTTTTCAAGAGACTTGAAATATTCAAAGCCCAGGTAACTGTCAAAGAGATACACAGTGAATCTTCAAGAAATATACTATCTAAATTTGCATTCATAAACTTCTATACACAGAACTCTTTTTCATAAAACGATTTCCCCGTCTAGCTTAGCACCATTTTGTCTCATCTTTGGGTGATAAGCCAGCAGCCAACAAATAAGTTTACCCAGCATTGCCACAGCATACCAAATGGCAAACAAATATCAATCAAAATAAACTTAACTAGCCCCGACGCCCCCAATGCCAATCTATGGAGAGAACTTCTTCCAATTGAAGCTCCTAACAGCAAGCGAATTTTCGAGTACATAAAGCACACTTGTATGTTTGTTGTTGTGTGCGGGGTACTCTTCCGCTCACTCAGCTCATTCCCCTCACTCGTTTTATACAGCTGCTGTGAATATTTCGTTTTAAATTGAAAGCTATTTATATATCAGTCGAAATTGAACATTGTGAAGGGGAAGAGTTGGGATAAGTTTCGATGAACGCCTGTCACGCCAACGATTCATCATCGCCATCGCCATCGTACAATCGTAACCATCATACCCATTCGAAAGATGCAAAGTGTCTGGGAAAGTGATGGACTAACTGCTGGATTGAGTTGGTCACAATAAAACCGATTGAATTTGATTATGATGAACTCTCTTCAGCCGAAAGCTGAATTTTTCTGATTGGTTACCATATCGAGGCAAATACATTTCTAGATTAAATTATTGCCACAAACTTACCCTGCAAAATTAAGAAAATTTTAGAAAGTGTAATGAGGTTTATCCGTAAGTTGCTTAGGAAGTAAGTTATTTCTGCAGCTTCAGTGTCAGTGTCAGTGCATTCCGCAAATCAGTTATTCTGTAGCCCATCTCTGGCATCGAATCCTGTGACAGGAGACTACTTACGACGACATTCATTTGAGTGCCGTGAAGACTATTCTAAAGATATTTGGAGCACATTGAAGTACAAAAAAATGTGAGACTGCTGTCATTCCTGGTTCCATCCCCCTTCGTTCAATACACGCCACACTCTCTTTGTATGGCTGTCTCGCATATCAAAGGACCAAATTGCAAAGCATTTGCTCAACAGGATGGAGGGGGGAGGGGTGCTGGTTCTGGGAGAGGTGGCAAGTGAATGGTGAGTAAAGAAGCTTTGGTTTCTTGGTACGAGGACGAGTATGTGTGCGAAATTGTCACTTGAAAATCGACATAGCGGCATGGCTGGAGGGACGATGGTGTGGTGTGGTGCGGCTTCGTTTGGTGACATATTTAATTTGTAAGCCCTGTATGCAGGAGAGGCATTCACACGGACCCCAAAGATAGCGCAAGGCCAAGCATCTCTCCCTTTAAACCACTCTGCTAACATTGAGAGAGAGACAGTTTCGGGTTCGGCTGGGAGTTTACCATCGCTCTCTCTTGATCGGTGGCTCTCCAAAAGAGTACAACTTGGCGCAATGCACTGTTAGTGTTTTCACAAACTCACACACACATAGAATTAAGTGCGCTCACAGTTATGTATGTATGAACATTGTATATTGACTAATTAGTTAACATTGGCATTTAAGCTCTCCAGCTCCAGCTCCAGCTCCCGCTCCCGCTCCCTGTCCGACCATTACCGTAATTGAACGGCTGAAATTGTTAGAGCTCATTTCGATTACGTGCCTTTCATTTGAATGCTGCGGGAGGAGGTGGGTGGCGGAAGGCCAAAGTCGGGGAGCGAGCGGAGCAGCCTAAGTATAGGCAACATTAATTTGCATATTATAATTTGCAGTGCGAACAAATTAAATGCATAATTTTTGAGAGGGACTGCCTGGGAGAGTGCTTTGGCAGAGTGCGTGCCAGAAAGAGGAGAAAGGGAAGTGCAGGGGAGAGCAGTCTTATTAAAATTGGCTTTATTTCCGATTCCCAAGGGGGCGAAATAAATCTGTATTTGACCATTATATAATGAAAGGGGATGGCGTGTGGGGGAGTGGAAGGAAGAAACGTGCCACGAGAAAACGTGGCAACTTTAACATCTAATTGAAGTTCAAATTATTATTTCTCGAACCATAGAACCAAAGCTGAAATAATCAAACTGCAAATGAAAATGAGAGTAGAGAGGGGAAAAGTCCAATGTTGTGGAAATCCTCCTAGCTCATCCATTGCTCATCCGTAGGGGTAATTCGATTATGCCACTGATGCGACCAACAACAATGCTTGTAATATTTAATGACAAACGCGTATAAAATTTAAATCAAACGCCATTAAAACTGTCGCCCGGTGGCCCTAATGGCCATCAAACGTAATGTAGATGTAGCCCGAGATATGGTAACACTCTGCTTTTACGACAACTTATGGAAATTGATGGGCCAGCTCACCGTACGCGCGTTGGGGCAACACACCAAACAAAACCCAGAAAAGAAAACTTCCAGCACAAGTTGAGTGATGCCTAGGGGGGGCTCCCTCCGGAGGGGGGTGACGGGGATTCGCCACTGACATTGATGATGACGTTGGCCAGGGGCGTTGACAATGTTTGTCATCGTAACAGGCAGCTTTGACAGGGCGTCAGCAAATGAAGACAGACGGACAAGCCCAGACTGCTATACACCCCTGGGGGCAGGCGGAAGCTGAGTGAACGGGCGTGGACGCGAGTGTGGGTGTGGGTGTTCGCGGAAAAGTTTCAAAGAATCCCTCAAGTGGTGAGCTTTTATCATCTCCTCTTCCACCCACTCGAACTCTTCTTTCTAATGAGCTGCACTTGGCCTGCGCTTAATTGCGGTCCGCTGCAGCGAGGGGGAGTGAGAGATCTCAAACTTATCTTTCCCCCGCTCCACCCACTGGGGCTCATTGTTTTTTGTTTGCTGCACTTAAACTTTTCAGTCAAGTTCCGAGCGACTGCAATGAAAATCAAACGATAAGCGGCAGTTTTTCCAACCGTATTCCCTGCCTGCAAGAGCAATTAAATGAAAAGTTTGGCCAGCGGGGAGGGATCTTTTGGGGAAGTTGTAAAATGTGCGGGATTAAATGGTTTAGACAGAGATGGCCAGAGCACAGGGATGGAGCATGTCCAGTCATCACTTTCATTGTTGCGCAACCTCAGCGGGTTGGGAGGAATCGAGTCAAAGCAGAAGAACTTCTAGCTACTAAAAACGGCAACACATTCTGAAAAGATATTCTCCCGGGTGCCATAAATTGTGCACCTAACTTCAGTCCCCAAAAGAAGTGCCAGAGAAGCACACACGACACATCCACAGCCCATCCACAGCCAGTCACGTCCAGTGCCGGTCTCGTCGTACTCTTCGGTTGAGCAGGCCTGGTCCTGGCCCCGCAATTAGCACGACGGGTGGTGGGTTCATAACTCAACTCGCAGGGGAAACTATTTAGCATGTAATTTCGAATGTGCATTCGGACCCGTATTCCCGTCACACACGCAGCTAGGCACAATTTTTAGTCAACAGGGTGCCCCGTCCCTGAGCCTGTTCCAGCTCCAGCTCCGGCTCAGACTCAGACTCCGAATCCGACTTGGACTTGGGACAGGCACGTGCCAAGGAAAAGTTGCAACGCTGGCAGAAAGAAACTTTCCTGGGCTCATTAGCATGCGACACCAAAGGGCATTAAATCACATTTTGCATTTGACGCTGCAACTTGGAATTGCACCCAGCATAGGGGAAGAGCAGCAGCAGGAGCAGGAGCAGGAGAGAGAAAGATATACAAAAAAGGAACAGACCATGAATTCTGATGACTTGCTCGACTTTTCATGTGAGGCGCATGTCGGATAATAACGGGAGGATAGCCTCGCAGCCGAGAGATGAAAGCGTGAATTGTCGATACGGAAGGACTCTCCGCCGTGAGTCACGCTGCCATTCCTCGTCCTATTCGCATCCCATACCATCCCCTTCATTGCCCATCTCTGCAGGATGCACAATGTTTGTTTTTCTGTTTTGTGTTCGCTTCTCTCTTTTATCTGCTCTGCAGCATTCCGTATGCATTTGGAATCCGTCTATCCCTGCATAACCAGGCCGAGGACTTGGGCACGTTCCTTGCTCGGGATATTCGCCCCGTAGGAGTAATTCAAGTCTGCAGTTGGCAATGAAAACGTCTTGCATGTGGAATTGACAAAATGCTCTGTACAAAGATAAAGGCTGAAGATAAAGGCTCATTCAGCTGCAATCCGCCCTCGAGTCATGAAAACATAAATAAGGCTCCACTCTGCTCCTGGTCTGCCCATCCTGTTACCTCCTATACTTAAGCCATCAGCTTGGGGCAGCAGTTGCTAAGTGACTTGCTTCGGCATTGGCCAGATGGCCAGGGCGTCAAAGGAGATCGACAGGAATACCCTAGGTTTGCGTACAAACATGCATAGATGTCATAGTGTCATGAGTGACTTGTTACTCACGGAACTCAGTGGAGCTCCAGATCACTAGACATTGTGGCTTATACGGATCCACACCATGTGATATTCAAGAGGTTTGTGCGAAGTTGCTTTCTTGGGTCACTTCGTAGCTTTGGTCTGAAATCCTAGTAAATTACTATCCCATCAGAAAATTAAAAGCTGCACTATGGAGTGCAAAAACTCCCCAGAGACTTTAATTTCTTTAATGCAAAATGCACTTTGCTTGATTTTGTGGTGGCCCGCTCCTCTCGCAGGGGAATTTACAAGTAATTTCCTTCGGCTTTCCGTTTAGTTGTTTGCCCTTTGACTGGTCGTCCGTCGTCAGACGTCCCGTTGTGATTGCAAATATTTCATGGTTTTAATTTGTGCTCGAAATATGTAGCATTTTGCAGCCATTCAAGCCCGGACTGGACTCCATATTTTCAGTTTGAGGTTAGCCAGAGTCAGTCATCAAGTTGTGTTTTAGTAGTGTTGTGGTTATGAGTTGGATAAATGTTGTATTTGGAACACACTCCTGATAATGTTGTCGTTTGTGCCATCGGGTAAATGGTATAAGCTATCTTACCACAGAGAAGAGGGAGCTGCAGTTTGCTTGGAGCAACTTACAAGCAATCATCTAGGAATATTTTCATAACTCTCCAAATGTAAGCTGGGAGGAATAATGTTCTTTTCTTTTCTGGTTTTTGTCCGTGAGAACCCGTTCGATCTGAATAATGATGTGCCACTGTTGACTGACTGTTGACCCCAGACTCGACGCACAATATTTTCCTATTGTCTGACGAGACTGGAACAAATTGAATTAATATGCAAAGTTTAGTCCAAAATTGTACAGAGCCAAGACCAGACAGGCAAGAGTTCATTCTAGTTCATAATTAAAGCGTGGCCAAGAGACTTTGCCAAAACGCAGTTTCAACTGAAAATCCCGGTCGCAAAACAACCCGCTTCCTCCTCCAGGTGAGCCAAACTGATAATCACTCAATTTGCTCTGGGGCACAAAAACTACGAAGTTAACTCTGCTTGTCGAAAGTTGCGGAGCCAGAAGAGGCATCTGCAAAGCAAAAGCAAAACCAAAACAAAAAGCCAGGGCAACCAAGAAGCCAACGCCTGCGAGCTATCCGAGAGGAGCAAGTGGAGTGCACCAAATTGCCATTACGTACATATACCGACTGAGGAAGGGGAACAGCGCGGAGCAGTCTCGTGGGCGGGGGGCGGGGGGCATTGCCATGCAAAATAGATGTTGCAAGCGTTAACATTGCTCAGCGCCTGGGAACAATGGAGGGCTACACGCTCCTCGACGCGACTCGACTCAGCCCTGGCTGATGCATAAGATGCATAATGCAATAGCTGCAACCGAAAAGAGCAACGGACAAGACCGGGAAAACACAGGAGAAAAATTAGTTGCGCCAAAAGCAGTTGCCGCGTGTTGGCAGCGGAGGAGGGGCATGGGCATGGGCATGACGATGATGCTATGCTAAATGCTGGCGGGACACGAATATCAGAACGGCAAGAAGCGGCGATGGAAGAGCGTCCGGGCATGAGGTTTTTTACTGCATTAGCAGCCATCACAAAGATACTCATTTTGCCATAGCTTGCAGACAGTCGATAATTTGTTATCCACGAATATAAACAACCATATGCACATATGTATGTACATATGTATGTACATACATACATGTGAATCCTTTTCAAGTATATTTAACTTTATTCTAAATTAAATGGTACTTCGAAACACTTTAGTCCCATTAAAGGTAGAGTTCTTCTTGTTATACCCGGTACTCGAAGAGTAAATAGGGTATATTGTATTTGTGCGAATAACGGTTGTATGTAACGCACAGAAGGAAACGTTTCCGACCCCATAAAGTATATATATTCTTGATCAGCATCAATAGCCGTGTCTGTCTGTCCGTCCGTCTGTCCGTCCGTCTTGTTGAGCGCCTGGATCTCAGAGACCATAAAAGCTAGAGCCAACAAATTTTGCATCCATACTTCTGTATGCTCACACTTTTACAAGTGTATTTAAAAATGAGCCCCGCCCCCTTCCGCCCCCGCAAAAAGGCGAAAACCACCCAAAGCTACAATATTGAATATAAAGAAAACTAAAACCATTGCGTAGGGAAGGACCATATCTATCACTTCACCAAATTGGGATCCGATTGGATCATTATTATGGCCACAATGAAGAAATTAATTTGCAGTGACTAGCTTATTTTTGTTTTTTACACATTCTCTCATTCACACTCTGCTTCTGCCTCTGACACGTCTCTGCCTCTGCCTCTGCCGCGTCTCTGCCCTGACTCTGCAGTGTGTTGCTCTAGGGGAGGGTGGCGAGCTAAAGGAGCATGTTGGCGTGAGCAGTGTTGTAGATGTATGTATGTACATAGATGACAGATGAAGAAAAAATGTAAAATTTGACAAATAACCGCTAAGGTGCAGATGTAGAACGAGAACGTCCGTTCTCGTTTTTTTTATTTTCTTGTATAATTATTGGGAAAGGGAACTCCATAAAAACTCCACACATTCCATATTTTTAGATATCCATAGCTCGTCTCCACTCGCAGAGTCGCGGAGCCGCCGAAAACGGTGGCCAAAATGTGGCCAAATGTGTGTGTCACCCTGCTACATGCACACACACACTCACACTCACACATGCAAAAGGGTATATAGTGGGAGAAGGGAAGGCAGCGGTGTCGCGACATGTCGGCTAGGAGAAGGGCAGGGCGGGCATGGAAGGATGCCGTCGGCATGGCTCATCGCTCCTAATCTGCGTTTGATGCCTGATGGTTGGTTCGGTAGGATCCCAGCAGAAGCCCGCGGTCTGGTCGACACAGCCACAGTGCCCCGGCCTCTGCCTCTGTCTCTTCCACTGCCACTGCCACTGAGACTCAGAGCGAGAGTGCAACAATGTAGCCTGTTGGCTGCAACACTTGGCTGCGGATTTGGCGACAATGTCTCGCACGCTCCAAAGACTTCCAGCAGGCGACAAGTTATCAAGACGAACGTGACTGGCAAATAGTTGGGCTTAACTTATGTTTTCCAGTGACGAAAGTTTTGGCAAGGGCCTTAGCCCGGAATGGGCTGGCTGTGGGTTGTGTGTGTTTCCTTCGCAGGGGGACAAACGCCACCGGCTTGCCATATGGAAGGTGACTTTTAGATTGGACCATGGAAATGGGAGCTCAATTATTCATGAGAGTAGGCGAAGAACGCACATAGCAGGAATGTTCCAACTGCTCTCCAATCCCCACATAGAGGATCAACTCCCGCTTTTCAGGAGTACTCCTAGCACCTCCACTCTCCCCTTACCTTACCATCGAGCGACACCTCTGCCCGTGGGCCTTTCTTCCCTTGCTTTTTCATAACGAATTTGGCCGCGTTTTATGTGCTGTTGCAGTTGACCTGCTCAGACTGGAGCCATGAAATTTGTAAGTGTCGCCAGAGCTGCCCTCTCTGCACTCCCCGTTGGAGCTGCCCCTGCTTCATTTCCATGGAAGAGAGGAGAACGAGACTACCCAAAGCTCGACCGTGGCTAATGAAAAGAAATATTAAATTCTCACGTTCCGAGGTGAACGGAAAGAAGCGGCAAAGACGACGACGATGAAAATCCCGGCCTGTGCCACACAAAATAAAGCAAAGACGGAGACAAAGGCAGCGGAGGAAGAGTCATAAGCAGAATAGAACCAGGCTGTTCTCATCCACAAAAGGCAAATAAAAATGGCAGGAAACAACCAAAACTCTGACCTTTCAGCCATAGACTACAACGCCAACTCCGACTACGACTGCGACTCCAACTCCAAGTCGATGTGGAAGTGGAAGACGAAGACGAAGTCGCAGTCGGCGTCAGAGTCAGTCAGCCATTGAGGCCTGGAGTCGAGTCCCACCTCCTGCACACCAAGCAGTCTGTACACCCTCCTCGTGCCCAGACGTACTGAATCGTTAAAGTCCGAAGGCAAAATAAAACGTGATTCATGTTACTTATCACCCGCACAGCATCGACCATCAAGAATGGCTAAGGGAGCTGCGGGGAGTGGAGTGCAATAGGTTCTTTGGGTCCCAGACTTGGCGTTGGGCCTGGTCCTCTTCTTGGTCTTCCTCTCCAGCCCCTGTTCGCTGCACGCCTCTGTGGTACTCCGATCTCCACCTTTCCTGGTAAAGTTTGCGCCATAAGTTGCCCTGTGGCATATGAGGCCAGTCCTCCGCCTTCCATTTCCCTTTCCCTCTCCCCTTGACGTACATCATCAATGTCGTTGGCTAAGGGGCCAAGAAACAATTTTGAAATTGACGCTCACGACCTTTACCCAGGCCCCCTCTCCCGGACCGAACAAAATTATTTGATTCTTCTCTCTCCTGCGCCCCGCCCACTTCTATTACTTTTTTGCGCTTGTCCGCAATGTAGAAAATATTCGCCAGATCATTAATGAGTCGCTATTGTTGTACCTCTGACAGCGCACAGCTCGGCATGTGATCATTCCCCACCATCATCCACCACTCAACCTCTCCATGGGCTTTTCTTAAAGTCCCAGCAGCCTGAGGAGCTGACAGGTTATAGACTGGACGTCCAAGCGGACTTGAATTGTGTAGGTGAGTGATAGCAGCATTTGGTCACAGGCACTCGAAGACTGCTTTCCGTAAAGACAGCTTTACAGCTTATTGATTTGCAGACATTTACAAGAATCCGAGGGTCACCAGCTATTAAATTATAAATATTCCTGATCAGCCTAGTTGGAATACCCATGACCGCCCACCTCCAAGCTTGGTGGAGCTTTAGAACTCTTTGCACCACTATCGGCCAGCTTTGCACATAATTTGTACACTTTTTGTGAAATTTTTGGGAGAGCTAAAAAGAAATTATGACAATTAAGCAAAGCCCGTGTGGAGGTCGGGAAAACCGCAGAATAAATCTGATTAAGCCCGCATCCACAGCCACCCACAGGGGCCACCTGCTGTGCTCGGCTTTTTTTGTGGCTCTTTTGAGGCAATTGCTTTAATTACTCAAGGCAGCGGGGAGGCAGAGAAGCCAGCAATGACTGATGAGGGGAGTAGAAGACAGCGGAGGCCACCTACTGCATGGTTTATGTCTCATTGAAGCCTCACCTTTCCGAAGCTCACTCAGCCACTCAGTCCAGAACTGATTTATGGCCGAAAGAGAGAACAAAAGAAGGGTGGGGAGGGCAGGGGACAGCCGAAAAACTTTATCAATAAGCCACATACAAGTTAGTGCTCAAAATGGTTTGAAATGTTTGCAAATTTGTTTTCATCCTCGATAACTATAAAATTGGACAACTTTTCGGGTCAGACTCCCACTCCCAGTCTACTCCTGCTACCATCGGGAAAAACTATTCATTCCGATAAACAACTCGGTTTGATTATTTGCTATGCCATTAAAATCGATTTTCGGGTAAAACTTTTCGACAACTGTCATTAGGCATTGTTGGATTAGTTGGGGGCACCGACACGGCACCCCCCCTCACACGAAAGAAAAACTTTATCAATTTGTGGGCGTGGCGAGGAAAATTTCATGCCACCCCCCCCTGACAGCTAATGAAAGTTGACTTCCTCTGACATGACTCATCTTTGTTTCGGCTCGATTCGGCATCCCCTGCCGCTCTCCCGCTCTCATTAATTACCGATCCGTTCCGATTGTTTGTCTTCATTTTGCAGCGCTTAACGTTGATTGACATTCATGCGGAATCATTTATTCATTTCGGTGCCGAAAAGTTTTGCAACCCTCTCTGGTTGAAAGATTTAATTGACTTTTCCTAGGCTCCTCAGGCCTAGTCCTGCAGGCTGTGGCTGCTTTTCCCGCCTTGTCTAAAGCCAATATTGAACCAACACTCTACCGCGCACTCCCCCCATAATATTCGAACTGGTGGTGTTTTATATTTGTTGCTAGGGGGTGGTGGTGTGAGGAAGATGTGGGGATGCTGATTCTATATTTTGCCTGGCAATTAACTTTCCTTTGTTTGCGGTGGTCTTGCATCCTTTAGTTCGATTTCATGCAAGTTGAATATTGTCTTCGGTGGTAATGTATGCGGACGGGTGAGGAAAAGAAAATCCTTAACGCCTTAATGCCAATGAAATTTCATTGCTATTTTAGCACAGCAGTTGACATTCCTAAGAAAAGATACAGACACATAATCATAGAGCTCGACTTTAAATTGTTTTCAAAACTCGTGACATATTTCAAACAACCCGTTTAAACCGAACCTTTTCTCCCACCCACAAAGTTCTGTTTTGTACTTTTTATACCCGGTACTCGAAGAGTAAATAGGGTATACTGTATTTTTGGGGAAAAGTGGATGTATGTAACGAAGAGAAGTAAAATGTATACCGACCCTATAAAATATATACATATAGTCTTGATCAGCATAAATAGCCGAGTCGAGATAGCCATTCTGTCCTTACGTCCGTCTGTCCGTCCGTCAGTCTTGTTGAGCGCCTGGATCTCAGAGACTATAAAAGCTAGAGCCACCAAATGTTGCATCCAGATGGCTGTATGCTCGCACTGTGACAAATGTACTTCCAAATTTCGCCACGCCCCCTTTCGCTCCCGCAAAGTCCGAAAATCTGCGGAATCCACAATTTTGAAGATAAAAGAAAACTAAAGAAGAACCATATCTATCAGATCATCGGGGATCAGATGGGATCATTTTTATAGCCATAATGAAGAAATTAATTTTCCACCTCCACCCCGCGCAGCATTTTTTTTTTTTTGCACATTCTTATATTCTACAATTTGCTTCGTGAAGTGTGCGACTCTAGGGAAGGAGGCGAGCTAAAAGAGCGTGTTGGCGTGAGAAGTGAAATGTAAAAAGTATGTAAAATGTAAAATTTGAATGGAACCACCAAGGTACAGATGTACTACGGAGTACCGGGTATGAAAGTTGTGACTCGTAAGAAGCGTCTCACAGGTCCCGTCTTGTTTTGGACTCTCTCCATTGTCACTTGGGTTCCAGCCCCCTAAGCACTCCACGGCAAACATTAATTAAGCAAACTACACAGAGGATTGCAGTATTTTTCGTTGGCCCCTCTTGTGTAGTTTCCTAATTGAAAATTGCAATTAAAGGCTGCTTCCATCCCCATCTAGAGATTTTTTTTGTAGCGACAAATTCGGCAATTAATTAAACGAAACTGCTCTTTACGAGTAGCTACTTTGCAGGGGGTATTTGTTGGCTTTGGACATAGAAAACACACAGAAAAATACAAGTTAAGCACACTTTCCAGGAAAACATCCAACAACCGACTCCCCCGGTTCGATTTCTATCGAGCCTTTGAGCCATACGTCCGTCCATTCTGTCTAGAAACTTGCTGGAGTGGTCCATCATATTCTTGCCCAGCTCCAGAGGTGCCTTCAGATTTTCGCGGACCCCGCCAAAGGAGTCAAGAATGTCATCCCGCAAATCGGAAAGAAGGATCTCGGGGTCCATCTGCTCCCAATAGACATATGCATTGCCCAGGGCCACGACCATAAGGCGGTCAATAGCCACAACTTGGAAATTATCCTGTGAAACTAAAAAAAAAGTCGGAAAACAACTGGGGAAATCAAACTGCTATGGTCATAGCTCACTGGGTTTATCCTCCACAGAACAGCACAGAAGTTCTTCAACAGTGTCAGCCGCACTGATATGCACTGAGTTCCTGAATCTCAGTCCGCGTCCATACAAATGTATCCCATTTCGGCATTCCTCGATGTCCTTTTTGGGGCGATTATGTTTTCCCCATTTCCGCCGGGCTTGCTCCTGTTCTTTATAGTTCTTTTTAGTAACTTCCCATCTACTCATATGTTTTGCTTTATGATCTTCACACCCGCATTCGGCACCAACAAAACTGCACAGCAAATAAAAGTTGGATGGAGTTGAAGAAATATAACGAATGTGGGATGCTCTGGAAGGGCCAAATAGTGACACTATTCAACGCCATGGTATTGAGAGACTCTAAGAGTATGATGCGAGTCGACGTCTGATATCCTGCGGGCCTCTCATGCTTCAGAAACATTTTTTGCCACATTAACGCTTGAACACGCCCGCGCCATTTTGCGGCCGTGTGCAACTGGCTTTCCCTAGCTCTCTATCCACTTCGCCATACAATCTGCGCACCAGCACACTACACCCACACTCGCATACAAACATTAATAACTTTTTTATGGTGGTCACATAAAAAGGCAACAAAACCCTCCGCCGCCAAGCGAACATTGGATTCCATTTTCGTGCAGTTCTCCCGTCCGTGTTTTTTGTTGCTGAAAACTTTTCTGTGGCTGTTGTAGTTGTTAAATCGCACACGTGTTTTGTAAAACATTGCCATATCCTTCATATCCTTTAATACATGTCCCTCTGCGTGAGCTCTGGCCCAGAACGGAGGCGGATAGGTGGTAGAGTGAATTTCCCCTGGCCCCCCGCCTGTTTTTAACTGCAATTTGTTGCCAAGGAGCTTAGCGACTGACTGAAGTCCTCCTCCCCAGCACTCCCCCGCACATAAGTACAGTCTCGCTGCGGATTCTATTTCGGCCTTTTCACCGCACTCATGCCCAGTACATGCACTTCAAATGGTTTTGTTTTTGTTTGCGAGTTTTCCTTTTTGTGGTTCTTCCATTCTCAGCAGTGCCGGGAGAGTATTTAGAAAACAAGTGTAATCAAAATTATATGGGCGTGGATTTCTCGTTTCCACTCGTAAATTTCAAGGCTTACGGCCATGTGTTCAAGTGGGTGGTGCAGGAGAGCCGCTGGGAGCCGCTGGATGGGTGTTGGCAAGTTATGATTGAATTTCAAGCTGCTTTTGTGTCCATAGATTGTCTGTCCGAATGTATGTACGTATGTTAGTCGCTTCTAATGGGAAAACTTTAGAAGAGGGAAGCTAAAACTCGTGCTGAAAAATATTTCATATATCATATGTTTGGGCAGTTAATATGCTGTAGATTGCCGACTAATTGTAAAAGTTCAGTTGTGGAACATAATTAATCTAAGCACATTTCTTCTGGCCAAAATGTAGTTGAAGATAGCTATAGTTTAAGCAACAATACATACAGACATACATATGTACATACATACTTATGTATAACCGATAAACTTAGATCTTTAATGTTGCGCCGTCCAAAATTTAACAAAATTTACCACTGCACTTTGGTGAAAATGTCGAAAATGTTGGCATTAGTCCTGAAAGTATTTCTACAAATCTACACGAATATTCGTTAAAACCAAGTATAATTTCGAATGACCATTCATGTCGTATTTTTTTAAGATTATAATTAGAACGCGAAGGGACGGATGAGACGCTTCTTACGAGTCACAACTTTTATACCCGGTACTCAGTACTACAACTTTACCTTAGCGGTTTTTTTCCACTTTTAAATTTTTTCTTCGTCTGTCATATACATATACAAGCTGCTGGACGGGGTGGGTCTAGCCACTGCAAATTAATTTCTTCTGGCTATAATAGTGATCCAATCTGATTCGGTGATTTGATAGATATGGAATGGCGTTTTAAATTTTCTTTTACCTCAAAATTGTGGATACAGCAGATTTTCGCCCTTTGCGGAATCGAAAGGGAGCGAGGCTAACTTTTGAAATGCACCTTCCTACAGCCGATTGTAAGTCGGCTAAAGTCGAGGACCTGGCGCCTTTGGTCCGTGGCCCCTCCTCTGTGAGAAGGCACTAGACTCTAGTGACTAGAGCTAGACTAGTGATCCCAACATTACAGTGGTGGAGACGACCCTCCGGCAGATAAACCTCAATCATTGTAAGGCAACATGCGCTGTCCTACTAATCCACCAAGGGTGGATTTTGCTCTGATTATAGTTCCCTCTATCACATTATATCCTTCGACCACTCCTCTTCTTAGATCTCTTATGCTAGCCTTCCTCTCACGTAGTTAGTTTTTATACCCGGTACTCGAAGAGTAAATAGGGTATATTGTATTTGTGCACAAAGTGAATGTATGTAACGCACAGAAGGAAACGTCTCCGACCCCATAAAGTATATATATTCTTGATCAGCATCAATAGCCGAGTCGATTGAGCCATGTCTGTCTGTCCGTCCGTCTGTCCGTCTGTCCGTCCGTCTGTCCGTCTGTCCGTCCGTCTTGTTGAGCGCCTGGATCTCAGAGACCATAAAAGCTAGAGCCACCAAATTTTGCATCCATACTTCTGTGTGCTCACACTGTTACAAGTGTATTTCAAAAATGAGCCACGCCCCCTTCCGCCTCCGCAAAAGGGCGAAAACCTCCCAAATCTACAATTTTGAAGATAGCAGAAAACCAAAAACGCCATTCCGTAGGGAATGACCATATCTATCAGATCACCAAATTGGGATCCGATTGGATCATTATTATAGCCACGATGAAAAAATTAATTTTCAGTGGCCAAACCCACCCCGTCCCGCAGCTTATAGCAAAACACTGGCCGTCTGCCGCTGGCCCTGCCTCTGCCGCTGGCCCTGCCTCTGCCGCTGGCTCTGCCTCTGCCTCTGCCGCTGGCTCTGCCTCTGCCGCTGGCTCTGCCTCTGCCGCTGGCTCTGCCTCTGCCGCTGGCTCTGCCTCTGCCGCTGGCTCTGACTCTGCCGGTGGCTCTGCCTCTGCCGCTGGCTCTGACTCTGCCGTGAGTCTGCAGTGTGTGGGTCTTGGGAAGGGGGGCGAGCTAAAGGAGCGTGTTGGTGTGAGAAGTGTTGTAGATGTAGATGACAGATAAAGAAAAAATGTAAAATTTGACAAATAACCGCTAAAGTGCAGATGTCGTACTGAGTGCCGGGTATAAAAGTTGTGACGCGTAAGAAGCGTCTCACACGTCCCTTCTCGTTTTTTTTTATTTTTCCGTATTCTTGTGCGTAATGCGGCAGCGCCCCTCGGTCGGTTGGGCGTGAGGAGGTCTACGCTCTGCTGGGTTCCGCGCGTAACAGGCTTTGGCTTAAAATCGCACGGGGGCCACTTGACGGTGCAGTCATTTCATTTCAACGTCCAGACAGATGACCTGCCAAACCCCCTCCGTACACGACCCTACGTGCCCTTATCGCAGACTGCGAGATGAGAGAGACGAGATGAGAGACGATGTCTCTGCTGGTGCTGGTGCTGGTGGGGTGCGATGCCAACGCGCACCACTGCCAGTGGGGGAGCTCCGACACAACTGAACGGGGTGAGTACCTATTCAGCTATCTACTGACCACCAGGATGGTCATCTTAAACCGGAGAAGCGAGCCCACGTTTCTCATTAAAAACCGCAAGAAGGTCTTACACCTCACACTTGCCTCCCATAGTACACAGGGTAACATTGTATCTTGGAGGGTCCTTAAAGAGCACTCCTTCTCGAACCACAGATACGTGGAAACTGTCTTCTCCTTCTCTGTACCAAGGGAATTTTCTCTTAGTGACACATCTCTGACACATGGCTTCAGACAAAAGTCATTTGTATACCCAAGCCAGGTAAGACCACGCACACTGCCTCCAAGGACTTCTTCTGAAGACGGCCCAACACACGATCACATCGGTCATAGAATTGTCCCTTCAGCAGAAGGAATTCACCCTGACAGCTTTCCAAGACATAAAGGGCGCTTTCAACCACATCCTCCCAGCCGCCATCACGGGAGCACTGACGGACCTGTGGATGCTTCACTGCAAGACCGTTGACACCTCACTTGGGCAAGGCAACATCCTCGAGAGGAAGCTCGATTGGAAAATGAGCATCGAGGACAGGGTTAAGAAGGCCACAGTGGCCCTCTATACCTCTAGAAAAGCAATCGGACTTAAATGGGGAATGATCCCCTATATAGTGCGGTGGCTCTACACCGCCATCATACGGCCAATCCTACGGGGTATGGTGGTCCCGCTCTAGCCCGCTCTAGACAAAAGAAGCGGTCTCTGTATAACTGTACCTTCTCCCCATAGGGAGTAAGGGTAAAAAGGTTACAACACTCTACGACTACTAAACGGTGCATTGAGATCGTTTTACAAATTTAGCGAAGAGAGAAAGAATTTTTTTTTGATTTTTGAACAAGGAGGTTTGTCGAACTAAGCCGATGTTGCGTATATTCTTCCGCGTGTGTCTCGTTATTTATTGTCCTGAATCGCCGTAAAAGCTTTTATTAAACCCATTTTAAGAATCGTGACACTATCTGACGTTGTGTGAGCTTCATATCCTGGTGTAAGGATATTTGTTCTTTCAATATCCGCACAATGTCCTCCGCGAACCATTCCGAAGCTCTAACGACAGCAAACACAACCGGATCAATGGGAAAAGTTATTTTATATCTTCTTCGGCCGTTAGTTTATGAATTGTTACCAATATAATTCGCTTAAAACCGTTTTAAGAAAAGTTATGAAAAAGATTAGACTTCGTTTCTATTATTTTTTCCAAGACGAATGCGGGGTCTGCATACAAATCAGGATACACTCAGGCACTGTCGCAACTTACGAAAGAAGCCCAAAAGAGGGTCCTATATAAAGCCCTAATATCCTGCAACCAAACCCACTTGCTTTGATGTAAACATCTTTCACCAAAAACAAAATATTTGGATTCAAGTGTGAATGTATGTATGTACACTGTACATATGTATGTATGTAAAGGTTTTTAAAGAGCTTTTTTTCGACTCCCACATAGCGGAGGTCAGAGTATCACAGTAAAGATTGATGAAGGATCATAAAAATTCTGATCTGAAAAGGTTTACAAAAAATACATCGTTCTCTTACCGGCTATGTTTCTTTCTGTTGACAGAAGCATTCTGCCGAGCCCATTGGAATTGTAAACACTCTGTTCATTTTTCAGTCTTTAACAATAAAATAAAGTTTTATTTTAGCATTTTCTCTTGGCGTTTGTTTGCTATGATGCTTCCAGGGATGCTGTATGTTATATTTATACACTTATAATTGTTCGTTTGCTATGTTACACCGACTATCGATAATGGCTATAGTTAAGATGCGCTTCCATCAGCCAGCTTGAGTGCCACACAAGCCTGCCTTCGACTCTTATGCTCGTAATATAGCCAGTCAAATTCAATTCAATACAAATGCGCTAAAACAAAATGCGAATCAACGGTTGGCCGGTGCCAGAGCTGGCAGTTGCTTCTGCGTTGGCTGCCACTCTGTCTAAACTTATTTAAATGGCAGTGTCAATTCTTATTTAATTTGGGGTGCGTCCTGTGGTGGGGTTTGGTGGAGTGGAGTAAAAATTTCCATAGTGGCAACTCATTTTTGCGTGTTTCCGCGTTGTTTGTTCACTTAAGTGCTATGACTACAACGTCATTTCAAAAAATGAATTTAAAAGTACATACTCCGGTACGCATTTAGAATTAATTAGCTCAACATATATACAACTACAGTTAAAGTTACAGCTACAGTAGGGTTACGTTACAGTTAGAGTTAAATGTATCATTGTAATAATCGTATTTGCATTAGGTTTAGCACATGGAGGACATTTATTGCTACTACATAATACATTCAAACTGCGCATGGTTTCCCTTTATACATAAAAGAAACATTTCCAGCGATGTGAGCAGTCGACATCAAGTAGTCGTTTTGGGTGTGGTTTGTGGCCTGTGGTTTGTGTCCCTATGGAGAGTCGGCGTCCTTCGACTACTGCGAGTTGCTCGAACAGTCGCTGCTCACAACTCTTATCTCTAAATTCTAACATTTATATCAATATCGTCACAGCTTATATCCGAAATATATCCATGTATACACATACATATGCTCTTTAATGATAGGGTACATTTAAAGCTTTCAAAAATCAAAACCTAACTTAATTCCTAATGCGGCCAAAGATGAAAGATCAGAATCAAAACTCGTATACGGCAATGAAAGCGAGGAAATCCTAACTAGACTTAGAGCTAGAGTCTCAACTTAATGAATAATTTTGGTTCAACAAGCTTGCTTTCGTATCAACTAAGACAATTCGAACAATATCCTAGGCCCTCCGCCCTAGGCGCTAGGGTCAACTTTTGTTTTCCATGATCAGTGTGAGGGGGGGAGATGAATTTTGTACAAGCTACGAGTACTACGAACTACGACTGCATTTGTGGTTATATTTTGGGTCTGGGTCTGGTTGATGGGGGCTCTATGTGCTAAACACTAAGTAACTTTCGTTAGCCGCCTCGGGATCCGCCGCAGCCGTGCCATTGGGACCAGCTCCGGTGCCCGCTGCGCCCGTCTCATACTAGACATACGCCTGGGCCCGCGTCCGCGGCTCCTTGCCCTGCAGCCGCTCAACGAAGTTGCGCCAGCTTACCATGGTCTTGCTGGAGTACAGCCATACGCTGGAGGTGACTCCGACGAGCATCGAGCACAGATACTTCACCATGAAGATCTGGAAAATGGGCCGGGCTTCGGGCGTGCCCGGCGCCCTAGCTGACGGACAGGGTATGGAGAAGGGCTTGCATATGTCACGATGCCACTGTATCATCCACTCGTCAAAGTTGTAGTACTCGTAGAACAGGCAACCCAACAGTCCCACGGCGGGCAGGATGAAGAGCCCCGAAAAGAAGCCTATCCTCAGCATCAGCCGCTCCAGCTTGTCCGTTCTCTTGCCGTCCGTCTTCATCACGGTCCGAATGCGGAATAGCGAAATGAAGCCGGCCAAGAGAAAGAGCGCCCCGATCGAAAGGTATATGCACAGGGGTAGTATGAGGAAGGCGCCAAGCGAGTGGGTGTCCAGCTGTCCGACAAAGCAAACGCCCGAGAGAATGTCGCCTGAAAAGAGAAGATAGAATGGATTAAATAAAAGTAGGACGCAAAATCAAACATTATTACAACAAAGAATGGAATCTAAATCCCAAATAATCTTTTCAGCTAATCCTTCTAGATTAGTGTCAACAGTTAAATAAAAGTTTCGACAGAGCAGGGGTAGATAACCATTTGATGTACCTCTTTCGGTGTAAATATTTACCCAGCGATAGCTGTGTTAAACTCCCCCAAACCATGTCCCCACCCCCACCCAACCAAGCGTAGTTCAAAGCCAATGCGCCGCTTCGCTTGTTTAAACAATTCACAAGTGGGGCAACCGCTCATTGTGTGCCCCAACACTCTCCCTCTGTCTCCGGACAGCCCCCAGCCTCATTAGCGTTATTTATGAACATGTTACAATATCCCTTGCCTCACACCTGCCCGGCCCCCACAGACATTCAGCGCCGCCGAATCCGTCATTTGTTCGGTGTGGCATATTTCCGCTAATAAATTATCGATTAGCCCCTCGTTGGTGCTCCTCGGGATCTCTTGATGCCTCTTTCTGACATGTTAATTTTGGTTTTTACTTTTCCTGAGAAACTTGTCGCGTTTTCCACAGACTTTTTTCCTTGCCACAGACATATTTTTGACGGCTCGTTGAGTTGTAAATACTTTCAGTTAATGCGCTTCATATACTATTTGCTGTTGTTTTTTTTGGGATTGACTGATGATACGAACAGTTCGTGTATTTTTTAGAAGCTTCCAGCCGATTAGGCTCAACAGATGGCATGCCGCATGTTGAGCTCTAGAGAAACACTATAGTCCCGGCTTTACAGGCGCGCTTGTTACGTAAACCATACGCTATCTCACCCGAGCCTGACATTTATGGCCATTGAATGTACATTCCCGACGCCAGATGGCGCCTTACAAATCGCATGCCTTTGAAGTTATCTATGAGTATGTCTATGGGTAGCAGGCTGAAGCTTTATAACTTTATACCATAAAAGTCATGTCATGCTGACAATGCACAGAGACTGCTCGGAGAAGGTTGCAAGGAGGGAAGGAGGGGACGACGGCTGGGATGCGCTGCGAATTAGGCAAGTTGAGAGCCGGGAAAATGCAGATAAATTCATACAATAAATAACAGCGGGCAGTCCGCCACTTGCCCGATTGAAAGACCCAACGAACTGACATCGGAGACGGAGGTGAACCGGTAAAAGATGTTTCCAACGAAGATCGACTACACATAAAATAAATCAAATTTGTATAGCTCAATGTACAGCTCAGCCTCCTCCGAATACGATTCCGACTCTGCATCCGACTCCGAAAACCGATACGAAACGCCACCTGCCTCATGCTGGCTTCCTAAAGTCCCAGTTCCACTTCAAGTTTCCCTTCGGATAAGGATCTTCACTTATATCGAAACTTTAGAATAGGAATATGAAAGGGAGTCCAATTGAAATGAAATGAAATACAAGGCAGGGAAACCGGCCTGGGACAGGGACAGATTCGGCCGATCGGGAATTGATAAATGCAGAGCAGATCGGTGCCGGCCAGAGAGAACCAGTTATTTTCGTATCCTTAGTGCAGCCAGTGAAAACCAGTTTGTGTTTTCTGCCCATTTATTTGAACTTCTTTTTATACCCAGTACTCGAAGGGTAAATAGGGTATATTGTATTTGTGCACAAAGAGAACGTATGTAACGCACAGAAGGAAACGTCTCCGAACCCATAAAGTATATATATTCTTGATCAGCATCAATAGCCGAGTCGATTGAGCCATGTCTGTCTGTCCGTCCGTCCGTCTGTCCGTCCGTCTGTCCGTCTGTCCGTCTTGTTTGTCGGCTAGTTCTCAGAGACTATAAGAGCTAGCGCCACCAAATTTTGGCACCAGACTGCTGTATGCTCTCACTGTTACAAGTGTATTTAAAAAATGAGCCCCGCCCCTTTCCGCCCCCGCAAAAGGTCGAAAACCTCCCAAATCTACAATTTTGAAGATAACAGAAAACTAAATTTCGTAGGGAATGGCCATATCTATCAGATCACCAAATTGGGATCCGATTGGATCATTATTATAGCCACAATGAAGAAATTTGCAGTGGCCAAACCCACCCCGTCCTGCAGCTTATATTTGTTTTTTACACATTCTCTCATTCACATTCTGCTCGCGCAGTTTATGGCCTTTGCCCCTGACACGTCTCTGCCCCTGCCTCTGCCGCGTCTCTGCCCTGACTCTGCAGTGTGTGTTTCTAGGGGAGTGTGGCGAGCTAAAGGAGCGTGTTGGTGTGAGAAGTGTTGTGTTATGTAGATGACAGATGAAGAAAAAATGTAAAATTTGACAAATAACCGCTAAGGTGCAGATGTAGTACTGAGTGCCGGGTATAAAAGTTGTGACGCGTAAGAAGCGTCTCACACGTCCCTTCTCGTTAGAAAATGGAATTGAGCTCAAAAGGGAGAAAGAGAGGGGGAAGATGGTTGCTGTGACAGTTCTGTGGCTGCCATGGAGGGGCAGAGATTGAGGAGCATCAGCAGCAGAATCTTCAGCAGAAGAGCAGTAACAGAAAACACCAACAATGCATGTCAATTGTTTCGTGTGGCATGAGGAATGCATGTTGCCCTGAGCAGGTAAACGGGTTCCGTTCAAGCTGCAACGGAGAGGCGCAGGGAGAGAGTGCGCTGACTTTTTCATCTGTCTGTCAGTCAGACAGTCTGTCCTGCTTTACCTTCTAGGTCTCCCCAGCCGTTTCCCTGCATCTCTGATGAAGTGCAGACAGGAAAATTCCATTTTTAGCCAATGCCACATTGCATTGGATTATGAGCCTGTATCCACAGCAGAGAGACGACGGAGTGAACGCAGAAATAAGGTTGGTGTGCTCTGGATGCTGTTCTTTGTCCACTCCGCAAGGTGTTAATCTGCTGGGCAAATACTTGCGAGAATGTACAGTGTGTGTGCATGTGTATCCGCTTCAGACACGGCTTACGGCACAACAAAGCCAGAGCTTTGTGCTTAGTCAATCATGGGGTGGGGTCCCACAAACGGGGCGGAAAAGGACCTTGGTGAGGTAATGAACTCTCGAAGGAGAGTGGCTTCTCTTTGTTGCGGCTGGCCGGGGTGAGACTTTTTCGCACTCCATTCCCTTCAATTGCTGGAGTAGAGTACCACTATTCCGTATGCCCTATCCTCGAGAACAGTTCATACTAGAATCAGTTTAACCCTCCAATGTTGCAGCAAATACCACTGCCACCAGCCACGGCTTTTCAGTCTGATGTAAAGTCAATCTCATATGACATTTCACCTGCTCTGCAGTTCCTGTTCATGTTACCCCAGCATGTCTCTGTGTCCAGCGTACATACACACATACATGCGGTTATCTCGTTTCATATCTATGTACGTATGTAAATTTCTTGCACACACACATGCTGATGATGAAACTGTCAACTGTCATTTAAAATTTTAATCGCATGTTCCTCCTCTCCGCTTCTCTTCGCTTTTGCCCTCGCGCTTTGTGTTTCTCTGTCGCCTGAGCTGCCGTCGACGATTATTTGTCGCCGGCAACAACAACATGACTGAAGATTTTTAATTACTCTGGCACCACGACAACACTGGCACAAAAGTTCCGACCCCTCCCCACCCCAACACCACTCCTCTCCCAGGCGTTGCATTGCACTCACTGTCAGTCGCTAGTCGCTTATCGCGAGCTTTATAAAAAGAATATATGTATGTATAGAGTGTGACAGTCATTGGGTTCGTCTGCGTTGCTGTTTCATTTTTCTTTCATTTACCCTGCTCTTGCTCGGTTGCTCCATTTAGATAAATGACACATAAATTAAGCAATTTTCCTTTTATGCTACCCACTACACCATGGACGCTGGCAGGGCCTGCTGGGCTGCGCACTGAGAATCCAACACTTGAGGTACAGCGGGCGGACTGGCTTTGTTTTGCTGGCGATATTTGCCATCAGAAGATTTACATATGTATGTATGTATGTACATGCCTATGTACATATGTATGTACACCTTGTACCAGCATAGCTTTCAGTATACGATCATCAGTCAAGATTCTAAAGAGATGAATGCGGGTTTATAGGGTATTTTTAATAACACACTTCTAGCCCACATTTTCGCTAAGACGCTGCTTCTCCCTTTGGTCATGATAAAATAATTATAAAACAATTGTCGAGCACACTACACACATACATATGTACATACATATGTACATATATATGTGCTGTCTCTCCCTCTACTACTCCTCCCCCATAGGTATGATCGGGGAGCACATCTGCTATTTGTTCAATGTGTCCGTTGACCCATCCATCCTACCGGCTACCGGCGGGGGCCCGTCTATTTTACGAGTAGTAACGAGAATTCCATCTCAATAAAAGTTTATTGGCGCTCTTAATGCGTTTCTTTTTCTATCTTTTTATGGGCAACGCTTCTCAAGTGTTAGATAAACATTTTGACAACAGAGCCATAAACTTTTCATTCGTAGTGACTGGTGGTGGAGCAGAGTTGAAAAGGGATTGATAGCAGACGGCAAAGGGAGGTTAGATTATGTCTATTATGCAATTTGTGAGGTTTTACTATTTTATAATTTGCAGAAAATGTACGGACTAATATTTATATAAGAGGAAAATTCAGAAATTATAAATTTTTTTTTTTTTTTTTTGTGAGTTGCTCCAGTGCATCCGTTATCACGTGAATTCCATTATGTTCTCGTTGCTCTTTTACACTTTCCGCACATTTAAATGTCTCAATTAAGTTCTTTGCCAACTGTTAGGCGGGAAAAAAAACCTTTGGCAAATACAAGGTTCAAAAACCTGTTGCACAGCAGCAAGCAATGGCAAAGGGGAGCACAACAAAATGGGGAACGGAGGCAGGGAAAAAGAAGAAACTGCGACACGCGACATTAAAACGTGGCAGGCAATAAAAATTGAGGTCAACAGCGGCAGAGGCTAATGAATAACAGAGCACAAAACGCGACAGGGACAGAGCCACGGCGAGGGGCTGCAACAACAAAAGTTAAAAAAAAAACCTGAGCTGCCGTGTCGCATAATTTCGCATTGAAAATGTCAACAGCAGAGTGCTGTATCAAGATGCGCAATTAAATATGGAAATGTGCAATGCAGAGTAGAGATGGAAATAAAAGGAAAGGAAGGAAAAGAAGGGAAAGAGAAACACACAAAATGGAAAATGCAGTAACAAAAACAACATGAAACAACAACAACAACATTAGCAAACGTCCCTCATGCCTACACCCCTACACATACGACAGCCAAGAGCCAACATGCATATGTACATACATACATAAGTAGGTATGTAGTAGGTATACCCGGTACTCGAAGAGTAAATGGGGTATATTGTATTTGAGCGAATAATGGTTGTAAGTAACGCAGAGAAGGAACGTTTCCGACCCCATAAAGTATAAACATATATTCTTGATCAGCATCAATAGCCGAGTCTATGTCTGTCTGTCTGTCTGTCCGTCTGTCCGTCCGACTTGTTGAACGCCTGGATCTCAGAGACTATAAAAGCTAGAGTCACCAAATTTTGCATCTAGACTTCTGTAATGCTCAAACTGTTACAAGTGTATTTTAAAAATGAGCCCCGCCCCCTTCCGACCACGCAAAAGGGCGGAAACCTTCCAAATCTACAATTTTGAAGATAAAAGAAAACTAAAAACGCCATTCCGTAGGGAATGGCCATATCTATAAGATCATTAAATTGGGACTCGATTGGACTATTATTATAGCCAGAATGAAGAAATTAATTTGCAGTGGCCAAATTTTAGAGAATGTGCAAAAAACAAATAGAAGCTGCGGGACGGGGTGGGTTCCCGCAAGGTAGGGGAGGAGTCGTTGAAGTTTCCAGCACACTGTTTTTCGTTAATAGAAGAGCCAAATATTTGCAAATCAAACATAAAGCGCACGAGAGTTGTGGATGGAGGGAGGAGGGGCAGAGACAGTGTCCAAAATTTGTTGAGAGTTTATGTACATATGTACATACATATATGTATTACGTGTCGACAACAGCAGCAACAGCAACAGTAACAGCAACAGAGACAGCAACGACTGTTAGAAGCAACAACAGCTGGCGCGGCGGCCAAGGTTCAATACAGTTCACACACTTTCCGACAAGGCAAACAATTTCAATTTGCATGTCCAGGAGGGGGAAGGAGGACCAAAACACCAGTGGATGGGGGTGTGGAATGTTGGGATGTCGAGGGTTCCTAGTGGTGTGCGAGTGCGAGGCGTGAAGCTTAGTTGTGTGCTAGTTTTGTGTTGCGTGAAACATACATACATATGTACATATGAAATGCTGCTGATTGTTGAATGAACATGTTTGGCTAGATATATTTGGGATGATGGTGGTTGTAGGGAGAGTGTACCCTATAGTTGTCGGCGGAGTCGGCTTAGGGTCGGTTTACGAATTCAATTTTGTGTGCCCTCCCATGTGGTTTGATTCTCCTTGAATTTTAAAATAATTTAATTGCACTTACTAGAAAAAAGTCCCCATTTGAGAGTCTCTTTTGCGAGTCGCCCTCTGACCCTCTGCACGCTCAGTGGGGCTACCTCTCCCATTTGGCTCATCGAAGTGTCCAACCCCAATGCCACATAGCCAGCATAGACATGCAAAAATTGAGTCCGACAGACAGGAGACAAGGAGCTTCTTTTATCTCTGTACAATGCTCTTTTTTACGACAGGCACACAAGCACGCATGCATCACACGTCATTATACCCGGTACTCGAAGAGTAAATAGGGTATAGTTTATTTGTGCGAATAACGGTTGTATGTAACGCACAGAAGGAAACATCTCCGACCCCATAAAGTATATACATATATTCTTGATCAGCATCAATAGCCGAGTCGATAGAGCCATGTCTGTCTGTCCGTCCGTCCGTCCGTCCGTCTGTCCGTCCTGATGAGCGCCTAGTACTCAGAGACCATAAGAGCTAGAGCCACCAAATTTTGCATCCAGACTTCTGTATGCTCACACTGTTACAAGCGTTACATACAACCGTTATCCGCACAAATACAATATACCCTATTTACTCTTCGAGTACCGGGTATAAAAATGAGCCACACCCCTTCCGCCCCGCAAAAGGCGAAAACCTCCCAAATCTACAATTTTGAAGATAAAAGATAACTAAAAACGCCATTCCGTAGGGAATGACCATATCTACCAGATCACCAAATTGGGAAAGATTGGAGCATTATTATAGCCACAATGAAGAAATTAATTTGCAGTGGCTAAACCCACCCCGTCCCGCAGCTTATATTTGTTTTTTACACATTCTCTCATTCACACTCTGCTTCGCACAGTTTGTGGCCTCTGCCTCTGACACGTCTCTGCTTCTGCCTCTGCCGCGTCTCTGCCCTGACTCTGCAGTGTGTTGCTCTAGGGGAGGGTGGCGAGCTAAAGGAGCGTGTTGGTGTGAGAAGTGTTGTGTTATGTAGATGACAGATGAAGAAAAAATGTAAAATTTGACAAATAACCGCTAAGGTGCAGATGTAGTACTGAGTGCCGGGTATGCAAGATGTGACGCGTAAGAAGCGTCTCACACGTCCCTTCTCGTTTTTATTTCTTTTCGCAGGCAGAGACAGAGCTTAGACATACATACATATGTACATATGTAGATAACCACAGGCTTTGTGGCTGTGGGGTTAAATTCCACCTGGAGCATATGCTTGATATTAAGTGTGACGTCCTCTCTCGGCCCGTTCTCCTAATATGGTAGAGGTGGCAAAGTAATTAGTAAGCAGCGCATGGAGGGAGTGAGGGAAAGTTCTCTGAGCTTGTCCATCCCCACAACCTTCTGCTTTGCCTGTGCCTGTGAAATTGTTGTCGTGGTCATTCAGTCTCATGTTCGTTCCTGTCGCTGTTTCTGAGCTCATATTTTTGTTGTTGCTCAGAGGTTAAGCACAGCTTTTCATTCCCTCTCCACTCCGGCACCTGATGTCTCTTCTGCAACGTGCAACGGAAATGAGTTTTGTGTATTTCACTTTCCATCTTCCGCGCGCACCTTTTCCACCGCACTCTCTCTTGTACCGGAGCAATAAAAAAGGATTAAAATTTATGAAATTGCTTTGGGTTCTGGTATTTTTGGTTTTTTGGTTGTAGGTGGTTTGGTGTACTGGGCGAGGAGGAAATGGAATTGGAAGTGAAACGTGCTTGTGGGTTAATTCAAGATGTGTGGATCCATAAGCAAACGAATGGATTCAAACTCTCCCCAGGGAGGAGAACAATTGACATAAATCATGAAGCATGGGGTATCTGTACCTGGTACTCGAAGAATAAATAGGGTATATTGTATTTTTGCGCGATAGTGGATTTATGTAACGCACAGAAGGAAACGTTTCCGACCCCGTAAAAAGTATATGTATGTACATATATTCTTGATTAGCATCAATAGTCGAGTCCTTGTCTTTCTGTCTGTCTGTATGTCCATCTGTCCGTCCGTCCGTCTGTCCGTCTTGTTTGTCGGCTAGTTCTCAGAGACTATAAGAGCTAGAGCCACCGAATTTAGCCTCCAGACTGCTGTTATATCACACTGATATATGTAACTGTTTTTAAAGAATTTGGCCCGCCCCCACACAGGGCGAAAATCTGCTGTATCCACATTTTTGAAGATAAGAGAAAACTACAAATTTCGTAGGGATTGACCATATATGTATATAAGATCACCAAATTGGGATTGTATTATAATAATAGCCAGAATGAAGAAATTAATTTTCAGTGGCTACGCCCACCCCGTCCAGCAGCTTTATTTTTACTTTTTGCACATTCTCTCTAGAGGAGGGGGCGAGAAGTGTTGTAGATGTAGATGACCTATGTAGAAAAAATGTAAAATATAAAATTAGAAAAAACGAGAAGGGACGTGTGAGACGCTTCTTACGCGTCACAACTTTCATACCCGGCACTCAGTACTACATCTGCACCTTAGCGGTTATTTGTCAAATTTTACAAATTTTCTTCATCTGTCATGTACATCAACAACACTTCTCACACCAACACGCTCCTTTAGCTCGCCACCCTTCCCTAGAGCAACACACTGCAGAGTCAGGGCAGAGACGCGGCAGAGGCAGAAGCAGAGACGTGTCAGAGGCAGAGGCCACAAACTGTGCGAAGCACAGTGTGAATGAGAGAATGTGTAATAAACAAATATAAGCTGCGGGACGGGGTGGGTTTGGCCACTGCAAATTAATTTCTTCATTGTGGCTATAATAAAGCTCCAATCTTTCCCAATTTGGTGATCTGGTAGATATGGTCATTCCCTACGGAATGGCGTTTTTAGTTTTCTTTTATCTTCAAAATTGTAGATTTGGGAAGTTTTCGCCTTTTTGAGGGGCGGAAGGGGGCGTGGCTCATTTTTGAAATACACTTGTAACAGTGTGAGCATACAGAAGTCTGGATGCAAAATTTGGTGGCTCTAGCTCTTATGGTCTCTGAGTACTAGGCGCTCATCAGGACGGAAAGACGGACGGACGGACGGACGGACGGACAGACAGACAGACATGGCTCTATCGACTCGGCTATTGATGCTGATCAAGAATATATGTATATACTTTATGGGGTCGGAGATGTTTCCTTCTGTGCGTTACATACAATCACTTTGTGCACAAATACAATATACCCTATTTACTCTTCGAGTACCAGGTATAAAAAGGTAGGCGATACCAGAATACCAGAGATGGCTTTCCTATCTGCTGCCAGTTACATTTCAGATATCTTGTATGTATAAATCATCCTCTTGTGCTCTCAGGGTAGATGTAGACGCTTTCCTTATTCTGCGATTGTTGCCTCAAATAATTGTAAGGTATTTATTTAATCCTCTCTAAAGGAGATACGATTTAATTTGTTTGCTTCACATTTCCCATTCACGACAGAGAACATAATAAATCTTTTCTCTCGTTTCCTTATTCCCCCCTCTGGTCCCACGTTCGCCTGCGGTTTCTGCGGATGACCCATAAAACCCTTTTTCCACATCCTTAACCCGCAACCCTTAACCCTTAACCCACTCGTGCCGCTGGTCGCGTGCTGTTTCTGCCTTTCTCTGCTGCTGAGCTTAAGCTCAATTATCCAGCGACACGACCACGCATAAAAAATCAGGGAGAGCAAAAAGGCAGCAGAGAAATGTTCATTAGGCGAAATTTCATTTAATGAAATTGTTTTGGGGCTTGAGCTATTCCCACTGGGTTAGGCAAACGGCCAGAAACAGTTAAGGTTCCTCAGTGAAGAGTCCTGAAAATTTTAAATGGGATGCATTTAAGTAGAATTCTTGGAGATTGTTGGGGATTGTTACGCGTATATACGGCAACATGATATTCCCAATTTTGATGGTTTGGACACTTGAAACCAAGTCTTATTCGGTGAGGAATGCGGGGAATATGTGCCTTGTTATAGATCAAGGTACTGGGATATCAGTTACCTTATACAATGACTTGGAGTAAAATAATACGATATTATAAGATTGTACATGAACTTAAGCAGTACAAGAATTGCGTGAAAATCTTCACATTCCTTCGGTACCCTATCCACCTTAAAAGAATAATCTGTTTATCATTGCTTGCAACCTAAAGATGGCCCAAGAAATATGCAACGAAACCGAGTCACAAAATAAGACAACATTCCCCCAAGGAGCTCCAACAGCTTCGCTCTTTGGAGCTCTCTTTCAGCCGCAGCAGTCAACACCACCGGTGTCGAGACCCACGAGGAACTCATCTAGGTAAGCAGGGTCCGCTCCAGCTCACCAACCATCCACTCCCCTTTCACCGACCAGTGTGTGTTGCGAAACTTTTTGCGGAGTTTTCCCTCAAGACTTTTGCTAACATTTGCCCCCACAGCCAGGACTGGGGCCAGACCAGCACAGGCAAGGACTTAGAACAAGAGGCGCCGAAAATGCCCGAAGTACGGGAAAAGCGCCGCTCAAAGAAAAATATCAAGTATTATGTAATATGTATTAACACTGGCAAGAGACGCATATGGAAAATAAATTAGAAAAGTTCAAGTTTACTTTCGTCTGTCTTTCTCTCTCTCTCTCTTTCTGCCAGTATATATCACCCTCTCTTTCTTGTAGGCCTCTCAAAGTTGTCGTCTATACAAAATTTATTAATATTTTATCAGAAGCGAAGCAAAAGTCTGGTGTAGATTCAATTAAAAGTTCCTTGGGCCACATTTGTTTACCACTTAGTGTCCGAAGAGGGAGAAGAAATCAAAGTTTATGAAGGCATTAGATGTGAAACACGCAAAAACAGAACTGAATTCAAACAAATGAAAGAAAATATCGAAGAAAAGTCAAACTTCCTTCCTCCTTCCACGCCCACCCCAAAAAGGCTTCTTCCAATTGTTTGCGGTTCCTGAATTTGTAATAATATTATCCCGCTGATTTTTACCCCAAAACAGAAAAGGGGTTTCAGATTTCAATTGCAAAAGAAGAAATTTGTTAAGCCAGAAGGTCGAAAGTCTGATTGATAGACAAACAAGCTAGCTTTGGGGCTGCCCAATGTTTGCCCCTCCTATTCCTCTCCCCCTTTCAAAGCTGTTCTCTTATTCTTTCTTTCCGTTCTTGGCAATTTTTAATTGAAAGGGTTAGCGGAAAAATTCCCTTTTGCGGCCAAGTGAAGCGATGCGTGCCGCAAAGTAAAGGATTTCTCAAATGAAGCGAACAATAGCTGGTGGGAAATCATTCAACTGAGGCTAAGTAAATATTGAATATTTATAGAATCTATTATTCAGATACATACATATGTAGATGTGTACAGTCCATGTCTGCCTGTCTGTCCGTCCGTCTTGATGATCGCCTAATACTCAGAGACCATAGAAGATAGGGTAACCAAAATTGGTGTGAAGACTCAAATGATATTACACTATTACAAGTGTATTACAAAATTTAGGCACGCCCCCTTCCGCCCCCACAGAACAGCCATATCTATCAGATCACCGAATAAGGATCTGAATCGATCATTAGATATAGCGAGAATGACAAAACCCTACTCGTTTTGTATCTTTTCACTTGAGCCCTTACTTACATTGCAATGCATTGTTATCAAAGTTGGCTATCGCAAATCTGCATGGAATAAATGCTCTTTGTGAATTGTGGTGCCCGTACAAAACTTTCATCTCTTTCATTCCGATGCTTCCAATTTCAATGATACTGGAAATTTCCTTGCCGCTCCATTCCCTATTTGCAAGTTTTACCCACACCTCGTCCGCCTCCCTTGTCTTGAGCTGTGCGCCCACAAATTATTAAGAAACATTCTAACAAACTGCAGACAAAGTTGGCAACAAAAGGCACCCCGCTTAATTATACACACCATTAATAACTAAAACCAATTTGTATGCGCAACAAGAGAGATGGCAAGGGCGAGGGCGAGGGCGAGGGCGAGGGCTAGGGAGAATGGAGCGGTGCACTCAATGGCATGCCTCCTCCCCGAGAGGAGAAACAGCAACGGCGAAGAGAGACAACTGCAATTCATAGCTCCCACTTCCACTCTCACTGCCACAGCCACAGCCACACGCAGGCACGCACACACATGCCAGAGCGCCCATAAATCAACGCACAAAAGGAACAATAGCAAAAGGCAGGGAACCTTCAAGAGAAGAAAAATAAGTACCGACTGGCCGACACAAAAAACCACCGCAACAACAGAGTGCAACTTGTATTTGTATTGTGAGGCAGGGAGAGGATTTTTCCCATCCTATGCCTTTGCGTGAATGCATTCGGCTGGAGAGAGCAGCGGCAGAAGAGTCACCAGCATTGATGGAGAGAAAAGAGAGTAAAGGCGTAATATGCCATATGTAAGCAAGGGGTAATGGTGCATTAAATGCAAGGTATGTAAGTCACTCTCCAACAGAACGGCATAGATTCGTTATTTAAATACCTTGGAGGTTAACTTGCGTCCAGAGAAGACCGCTCAAAGAGAATAAGAATCAGCACGGGACCAGCAAAAGACCTTTTACGATAAAATATATGTAAGCAAATAAGAAATAAGCAATGTTGATGACTCCTACACCGCCCAGAGGGCGCTGCCGTCAAGACAAAGGCAAGGCAATGGCATTGCGATGGCACTGCGATGGTGGCTGGGCATAGCAAGCAGTATGGAGAAAGGCACAACAACAAAATCCTCGCCAAAAATGGCAGTAAAATGCAAAATGTGCAACTAACGAGAATCTGAAACACAAAGCACACACCCATACTCATGTAAACCCAGTTCCTATTGAGATATCCCCTCTGATCACCCCCTCCCTGCCGCACCATAAACTACGCTGCTTTTGTCGCAACTAGTATAAACAGAGCATCCGAGTAAGAGTTTTACCCACGAATTCTGTTGTTGTTTTAGGGTATTCCTCTGCTTTCCTCTTTGGATATCTATTTTGGGGGTTTCCGTTTCTGTTTCACATGACGGGGGCATCCTCATTATGCTTGATAGGGTGGCACTTGCCAAAAATGGACAAAAGAAGTGGGGGGAAAATAGGGAGAAGACGGTTCTAGTCGGGCTCCGCCGGAGCAGCTCATTAGTTCAAGAGGAGCTAAGCTTAAGAGGAGCTGGCCGTATCCTTCCCCCCTTCAATGCCCTTTAGCTCCCCTTCTGCACCTCTCTTTGCGTTTGAAACTGTTGAGGATTTCCTTTTCGCCTTCACGCTTTTGTGAGTTTTTCCTGTAACGTGTAATTAACATCTGAGGTGTTTGCTGTTTTGCTCTGTCTAGGGGCGGGTGGGTGCAGAAGTATGGTAAAGTAGAGGAGAAGAGAGATAAAAGAAGGCAAGTTGTTCGAGGACATTAGACCCATTCGTAGAAGTTCACAGTGCTAAAAGAGATACTCTGTTACTGCCATGTTGAGACTGAGTGAAGCACATGAATAGCACTTTAAGTTATCCTATCCCGATACAAATATATTAGAATACCTGAAAGAATATTCAGTTTACAGATTTAATGATGAAGGGAACATCAAAGAATATACATATGTGGAAATTATCTAACAAACTTGCTAAGAGCAAGTTATTACTCCAAAGTTATTACAAAAAGTGTCACGTACTTATGTATGTGCTAATGTACATACATATACATTTATTCGCCGATTGGGCTACTCCCTTTACCTCTTGACGCCGCAATTGTAACTTTAACCCTTGTGTAAAAAAGTGATTTCATCAAAGCGCACTTAACACAATTGCCAGCCACAAAAGTTCAAAGCTGTAAAACTTACTGAGTAAATTGGATCCCCTTCCTCGCCAGCAACCCCATGCACAAACATTTCCAACAGGTGTTATCTATGTCCCATTCTCTTCTCTCGATAGTTTTGACACGAAAGTTTTTGGCTCATTTGCGTAAAAGTTAATGAGTGGCTTGGGGAGTGGGAAAAGGGGCGAAAACAGATAGAAATGGCAAGAATTTAGTTGTGATGGAGGGAGGAAGATACTTAATTATGATCAGATAGAGTTGTCCTGGTGCTGGGGCTGGGGCTGGGGCTGATTATGTAATTTATCGCTAGCCAAAAGCCACCGCCAAGACCCGCATCGATGGCCATCAGGAGATACGAGTAGTCGATGTCTCTGTTCTCCCCTCTCTACATCTCTCACCATATGTACTTATGTACATATGTTCCTCCTTTGGAAAATGATTAATAATCGAAATGTCAACTCTGTCTGTCCCTCAACTACAAAGTCACTTGACAGTTAAATCAATTTGTGTGCGTTCCACTTTCCCCTTGGAAATCAGCATGCCGGCGTGGGAGATGGCTTTAAAAGCTGGATAAATATAAAATTTCTCTAAAATGTTGACCGAGTAAACAGTTTTCAAAACTTTGCTTTTCCCCTCGGCAAATAGAAATTGTCAGCCATTGTTCCGGATTGGATAGGACGGGACGAGCAAATCGTAAGCGACAGAAGAAACAGCTGTGCTTAGGCACAAGAAATATCACATGTATTTATATATGTACATATATATGAATGTATGAGTATGTCCATGTGTATGTATAAGCCCCAGCTCCCACCACTTCGCCCTTCAGTTGGCTTTATTTTCTTAGCAAACAGACGGCGGGTGGCAGGGAAAATAAACAAAAATTATGACAAACCAAGAAAAGAAAGAAAGAAAAATAACATGAAAATGCTCAAGAAATATTTCAAACCGCTGTGCAAGAGCCAGAGCCATGTGTGGGCGCTCTCAGGGAAAAGAGTGGGTGGAAAATTGCTAATAACAGGCCTTACTCGGCGTAGTGGAAGTCTGCCCCTCTGCCCACTGAATGCATTAGGCATAAAAATTCCAAGACATAAAGCCAACTTACTACTAACCTGGTCAGAAGAGGGGAAGGTAACCGAGCTTTAAAGACATAAATATGAGGACTTCATGCTGTCACGACGAAGGTGAAACGACAGTGCGGAGGAACGAAAGTGGCCATGTGTTGGCCATATTTTATGATCGTTGGCCAAAATGATCACTTCCCACTTGCAACAAACGTTCGTCGTCTATTAAAATATTTTAATCTCGAATTGTTTGTTACGAAATCCAAACTTAAACACAATGATACTCAGTGATACTCTGGTACTTCGGAAACACTTTTAAATCAACCGTCATAAGCAGTTTACATTGCCTGTCCCAGACCGGTAGCCACTGTCCTGTTGGGAGATATTTTACCATGCTGTGATGTTATACACAATGTTATACATCGCTCATCACCGTCCAATGCAGATGCCACTCGAGTTTCCCAGTAGCTGATGTCGAGACTCTGCCCTTGCATTCGCCTTGCATGCAAATTTCTACGACTAACTCTTCTGCCGTCTCCTCCGGCGTTATGTTCCCATGTCTTAATGCCCTTCTATGGAACAAGTTATGACCCTTACCTGTCCCGACACACACACACACACACAGACAGAGATGACATATGTGTATGTACATATTTGGCTGAGAGGCCGCCCCCCATCAATGACTCGAACTCACCGAAAAATGTTGTGTTACGTTTGTCAAGCGGAAGCTGGGAGAAAGACTCGTACCCGCACCCGCACCCGGCTCTGTCTTGGTCTTGGTCTCCGGACAGAGCACACATGTAAAATCGGCAGCCTCTGACTAAACATTGCCTTCAGAGTTGGCCAAGAGAGGGAGACACATATTGCAACAGCAGCTCAAACAAACAACAACAGAAAGAAAAACCATCAACAACAATAGATGCTGTGGATGCTGGGAGGGAGAGTGGTAGGGAGGGAGAGCCGGATAACTCAGTGAACAGCCGTTGACCATTGCCTGACATTTGAGCCGTGTTGTCAACGGTGGTTCGTTGTTGCCTGTCGCTGGATGGTTTGGTTGTTGCTGCCGAAGTTGTTTGCCGTTGCTGCATGTATCCATAATGGCTGTTTGCTTCACCCGTGCTGGGAAGCCTAGCCACCCCCACTTCCCCCTTGTGCATGTTCGCATTTTGCCAGTTTTGTCTCGTTTCATTGGAAGTTGGCTGGGAAACTGCGGTCTCGCTCTGGCTTTGTCTCTGCTAAAGCCTCACCCTCCTCGTTGGCTCGTTGTTGCCTCTTCTTTTTAGCCACAATTTAGCATATGCCTGACTCACTTACGTTAGTTTCTTGTAATGAGCTCTGCCTTTGCTCATAATTCAGTGACTTCCGTTGAAATGGCTCTCCCTATGCCTTCCCGCCTCTGCAGCTCTCTCTCTCTCTCTCTCTTTACAGACCGAAGTACATAAAATATTAACGGAGAATAGCAGCTGCTTGTTTGTGTTATCTTTCCACAAAATTAGTTACAGACGACAACGACAATGTCCACTTGAAATGTTGTCTATCATCTTCAAGCAGCTGTCATGTGTCCTCCAGCTTCCACTCCTGCCCATCGATACCCATCTTATATGGCTATGGCCTAATGGCCTGCCCAATAACGCAGAGCCAAACCAAACCATGTTTTGGCCTTTTCCCATGTGCCTCATTGGCAAATTATTATTATCTTGACCGCAAACACACGGAGCACACGGGAGGAGCGAGGACTTTTTGCGGCCTGGCTGTGGACTCCACGGCAGTGAATTAATGGAACGGAAATGGAACACTTGATTGCTTAGCTTTCCTTCTCTCCTCTCCCTCTGGAACAGTCTTTAATTTTTTAATTAATTGCTTGTCACGTTTTTCCAGAGAGAGAGAGGGAGAGAGTGGGAGTGGGAGAGGGATAGAAGTAGCAAATGAAATGGAACGCGAACTGGCGTGGGGCCTGTGACTGTCAGAGGCGAAAAACAGAAGAAAAATAATTGTTGCCTCATCGCTGCACGTTGCTCAAAATAATAGTTATAAGTGGCTGCTAGTCTGCGGTTGCCTCACTCCGCTGCGGCTCCACTGAGAATACAAAAAGTGCCCAGCCAGACGACACTTCTGACTAAAGGACGGAGAGACATTTCATCCCATCCCAGACACGGCTTGATAACAATAGCTGAAGACTCGATGGCCACAAGGAAGCCTCTGCAGTGGCAATAATTGTCATCATCATCTTCATCTTCTACTTGGTTTTCGTTTTCGTCTTCTGGTCAGTGGCAAGTGGGCGGCGGCTCCAGCCCCATCAGGCTCCATTCTCGGAGCTCGGAGCTCCCACTCCGCACCGAGGACAATCAAAGTCCAAGGCAAAGCCAAAACCAAAGCAAAGTGAACTGAAAGCAAGTTAACTGGCGACATTTTTGAGATGCCACGACGGGAGAAAAAGGCCTGAACAAGCAACTAAATGGCAAATCCCGAGCGTCGACTCCACCGAGAAGAGGCGCAAAAAGAATGACCAAACATGGGTAAAAGTGCTTGCCAGAGAGAGGCTTGGCCGTGGCAGTGAGAGGATGTGAGTGCCAAGGCCAAGAGGGGCTGCTTTAAGTACGAGTAAGCTTGAAAAGAACAATTTTATAAGCAGCATTGCGGGCGGCTTGCTCCGGGAGCCGAATGTGTTGATACCCTAAAATGTCGACCGTTCCTCTGGCCGTATCTATACGAATATGTATTTAAAGTTTGGGCTTCTTTAAGGTGCACAAAATGCACATTCAAAATACTCAAATTGTTGAGCCATCCCATGGCTAAGACTCTGACACAGCCACTGCCACAGGCTCTATACTGGACAGCGCCCACTGGTTCCCAGCTGCTGCGGCCGGCCCTCGGCGGTGTCAAAGCCCCACTCTCAGCACAATCCCTGGCCCCATCCAAGTGCAAGTGTCGCTGGCCGAGCAGCAGAATGGATCTGCAGCGAATGGCACGATGAGATGACGGGGGACGATGGATCTGGGCCTGGGCCTGGAAATAGTGATGGAGATGGGGACTCCAAAGAGACGGCAAAAATAATGAGCTGTGTAACCCTTTTGCAGGTACAGCGTGATGCGACACTGAGGAACTGGGGGAAGCAGACAGACTGGACTGGGAGCCGAACGGCGGCAAAAGGAAATTAATTAAGGCAAGGGGCCGAGCGATTGAGGCGTTGCACTCGATAGGGATGTCGTTGCCAAGTCCAAGTCCAAGTCCACATCCAAGTCGGAGTCCGTCTCTGCCGATGTTGATGGCGTTGTCGGGTGGGCTGTTTGATTTCTGCACGAAGCTTCCTTCGAAGCTATCGCTGCCTCCCATCTTCCCTTGCCTCCCATCTTCCCTTGCCTCAATCTTGGTCATAATAAATCTTCTGCTCAATCTCTGCCACGCCTCAGCCTCCCCAGGCTCCACCTCCGGCTGCTTCTGTTCTACTCTAATTTTTATGCATGACAAGGCCTACAAAATCTTTCGTCCCAAATGCACGGCCCACCAGCCTCATACCCTTAGCCCCATCCCGTCCCCACCTCCGACTTTTGTTGAACTTTTTCCTGCTTTCCACCTCGCTGCTGGGGCTGGGGAAAAGTTTTCATTAAAATTTGATTAAAAATAAATTATTGGTTATTAAAAATGATTAGTTTTGGCCAGATTGATGCTCAGGCCAGTCCCCAAGGGGCGCGGCAAAAAGGAATGGAACCAAAGAATGGAGAGTCATAGGGGGAGTCACTTTTAGGAGCTTTGCTCTTCTGTAATTTCTGACAAAAGCAATAATGAAACTGTTAATGTGCCTGCAAAATTAATGGAGCGCTGCGGAAGCTCTCAGCACAAGCGGCAGCAAGTTGGGTAGTTGGAGGGTTGGGGGGTGGGGTTCGATGTCATCCCCAAGCAAGAAATGGGCAGAGGTTTGAGACCCTGAGACACTGTTGACCAGGGGGTAAAGTTTTGGGACTCAGTCTCTCCCAGTGAGAATTCAGTCCATTAATTTAAAGTTATTTCAACTTAAATTTTCAGTGGCAGTGGCAGAGGATACTTCAGATAATAACACAAACATCAAAAATATAATTAATATTTTCATTATATCTGCAGGTTTTGGGAATGGGAGAGACTAACAATAGATTCCTGCTGGAATATACATTCATAGAGCTGACCGGGAAGGGTATTGTCACTCATTTGCTGCTATGATATCCGACCGGGGTTGGCCTTTCAGCGACTGCACTGCAATTTACTTCCACTCAGCGATGGGCGCTGCACTGCCACGGTCAGCAGCGATACCTTTGACGGGCTGGCAGGCCAGAAGAGTGGCCAAAGTAAGCGGAAAACGGTTACAGCTACCGGACCACTGCCAATCACTCGGCACGTCAGAAGTCCGAGCCAATGACAGAGCCAGAGCAAAACCCAACGGCAGCTCTGAGCCTTCCCTCTGCAGAGGGAACCCAACACCGAACTGCACTTGAAATGGCCGCGTCAAAGTGTCACTCAAAACGTGCAGCGGGAGGGGGGTAAAAATGATATGGCTCGGCCCTAGACCCGAAAAGAGGAGACTGCGAGAGACAGCTGATAGACAACTGCAGATTCAGATGCAGAAGCAGATGCAGATACGAATTCTGGACAATGTTCTGCAGATAGATGGCTGAGCAGATCAGAGGAAAAGAACGGAACGGAACGGAACGGAGAGAAGAGACAAATGGCAGCCTGGAATCTGCCAATTTTTCACACCACACAAAGAAAATGGGGAAAATGAGGAAAGAAACTCTGTGCATAGTTCGCAGTGCGTTGTACAACAATTTGTTATCTCGGCATTTGAATCTAAATGTTGCGCTTAACGGTACTCAGAGCCAGACGCTGCCACAGTCTGGGGCACGCACCAGCCCGGCTACAAGTGTCGTTGTCGTTGTCGTTGTCGTAGTCGCTGTTGTAGTGTGGTTGTTGTTGTTTTGCAAGTCTGGCCAAAAACATATTGGTGGGGCAGAACACTGTGCCAAAAAGAAAAACGATGTCACACATACATACAGATATTTCTCTCGGTATGGAAATGGAAATCGTATCTAAATTTGCAAATCAGCAGCTACAAGGCAAAATGTATCCGACAGACGACTTCCCGTTCCAATTTGCTGAGTGAACCTGATCCGAATCCTAGCACCATCCAGACCCTACGCAGGCATTAACGTGTTCAGCATGCACTCTTAAGAGAGAGAAGAAATCAAGGGCCCATTAAAAATGATTTATGCCGAGTGGCAAATGCACAAAAAGGCAGGAACGAACGGTCGGGCTCTGCGATCGGAACTGAGAATACCCTGGAAGACCGATCGTTGCATCTTTGATCCTGATTACACTTTTAATTGTTCATCTGTTGAGAGCACAATGGAAGAGTTATGAGTTTTCAAACTGCGAGATCAGGAAGATCATTTCTAATGTAAGCATGTAGACATCTATCTGATATGGCAGATCGTTCGTTCTGTGAATAGTGGATTACCCTCTCGAAGGGTATCGAGTACAAATGGCAGTCATAAGTTGAATTTAGATAGTGTGCTGCGGCTGCGGCTGCGGCTGCTGCTGTATTGATGCTAATTTATGTATGTTTCATTCACTTGGCTTTCTTGCCACGCATGTCTCACCCTGTCTCCCCCTGTCTGCAGAGCTGCAAAGTTGATTTACAGCTGCAGTCGCCATCGGAGCTGGAGTCGGACTCCGATCCTGGCCTGGGTAGGGTTGGGTCTTAGCCAGTCTAGGGGCTAGGTGGGTAGTCGCTTAATTGGTCTCTACCTCGCCACATATTGCGCCATGAGTCTGAATTTCAGTTTCTCTGGTAATGCGAAACGCACTTTCAAAACACACACAGGTCCACGTAGCCGCAAAAAAATATGATTTATTTGCCTTGGACAGCTCCGAGTGGGCCATTAATGGTCTATTGATAAAGTTGTATGAATAATTGGCCATGGCTGAGAATAAAAAATCCATTTCGATTGAATTTTTAAACATTATATTCCACTTATCGTTGCCCATATGGAACACAGCCTCTGAATCTGCTGCGAAACTCTTCTTTTGGTGCCTTAAATAAATGTAATTTCTACCTCCAAAGCATTCTTATCTGGCTCCTTTAAGTTTACTCCATATCTTCTTGCCATTTTATTTCCACTTTCCAATAACTTCACTGACATCTGCCCATAAATAACATTCAAATTTGGTAAGCGATCGCCATCTTGTGCAGTTATGTGTGGGTCCAAGTCCAAGCCATTCCAATATTACTAATGGTAGACTGCGATCGTTATAGATCCCCGTATGCAACGTATAGCGGCACAGTTTAGGCACAATTTTATCTTGTATGTAAATTTATGAGCCAGTCTGCGTTTGCGTTTGTTTGGGGCCACTCAAAGCTTGACTGGCAATAATTATGATTTCTTCGAGTGTGTACACACAACTACAACATCTCTACATACATACATACATACATATATGTAAGTACATACATACATATGTATATACAGATGTACATACATATGTGGATGCAATGTTTTTTTAGTATTTTACAAAAGTCATGGCAAGATGTCTATTGACAGGCGGTCCACAAAAACCCAGCCACACAGAGACACTTGACGGGCAGCTCGAGTGGCTTTTTGAGAAACCAGTCTCAAGTGTGTTAGAATAGCAACTGAAGTGGGAAGGGGGGAGCGATACGATGCAGGGGTGGGGATGCTGGGGTTCTGGGGTTCTTGGCGCTCCCTCTCGTTGGGCATCCTGCCCTGGCTTCCATTTCCTAGCGCCGTACTTCACATGCCATCAGCCAGCGACCAGACTCGAAATGGAATTGAGACTCGAGCTGAGATTGAGGCGGCTGCTCATGATGATGATGGTCCCAGTCCCAGCCTAAGTGAAACCGGTTTCATTTAAAAAAGGTGTATCCCGAGAGGACTTGAAATATCTACTATTAAATGAACGTAGTAATAGTTGAAGGGCCAGCGGCTAACCATAGTAAAAGGTATTTGTGGCCTAATTATAGAGTGGCCTCTGCCACAGCCCTTGGCTAACCAACTCCCCGCCCCGACTCTAGTCCAGATTGCATTTTCAACTAATTCATAATTCTAGCCACAGTGAAGTTCCATTATGTTTCGGGGGTTCAAGTGCAGGCGCTTAATTGCCTTCATTTGCGGTTCGATGTCTGCGATGTGATGTCAAGTGAGTGCCTGCCAAGAGGCTCGAGTGCATATCGATGTTCGTCGCTGGTCGTGGCCAATGAAATGGCAATTTAACCACTAAATACGAGTTCACATAAATATTTAGTGCCCTCTGTGCGTTTGTCGTGTCTAATTATGGAAAATTAGCCTGAATTGTGCCGTTAAGCAACGCTCCACGCTTTACATTTGGCAAAGTCTCTTGGGGGGTCAATCGGTGATGGATGATTGAGAGAATTCACATACCTGGAACGAGAAGAGGCGGTGGAAAATGGGTTAAAGTTGGAAGGTTCATTTCACAAGTAATCAGTTGTCTGTGTCTATGGGGAGGGATGTCTAACATTTACAATATTGTGCACTGCACAGAGTCCTCTTTCAGTTGCTATTCGACTGCGATGTTCCCATAACTCATTCTTTGACATGGCGAAGACTCACCGACATTTCCACGGTCACAGCACCGACACGAAATCCACTGACGGGTTGGGCCAGAGGGGCATGGGCATGGGCAGGAGTGGAGTGGATTGGATTGGAGAGGAGAGCTGCAGAATCGAAAGAAACACAAACGAGAAATGCAGCCAACCAAATTTGCTTGACATTTACAACTGGCCAAAGACGCCGGAGAGTTGGCCAACTCGGAAAAACTTGGCTAACCTGACTCGGCAACAGGCATTTACTGCCTGATGTACTCGGTAGTCACCCGGCGGGGTCGACAGTAACCCCCTCTCGACCTGTGCCATTTTAAGTGTTTATAGGTATTTGTTTTTATTGTTTCTTATGCTTAAGGATTTTCAAAGTGGAGTGTGCAACAGCAGCAGCAGTGGGAACATCAGTAGCTGCAAGTAGCAGTCGCTCGTAGAACAGCAGCACCAACCACCAACCTCCAACCTCCAACCACCAAGCACCAGGTACGAGACTTGTATGCAAAAACGCTGAGGATTCCTCAATCTTTTCGCTTGAATTTCAGTTCGCTTTTCGCTCGGTTCTTGCTTCTTTTCCTCTTTTATTTTTGGCTGGCATTTGCTTTGGCTCTTCGTGGGCCAACAAGGCGCAACAAGGAGGAACAAGCAGGCGGCATAGTTAAAGCCAAAGTTCCCCGCAAGTCGGGGCCAATTTAAATGACCAAAATGAAAAGAATACGGCGAATTCCTCGGACGGGGAGATTTATGTGTCCTTTGTTCTACAGATTACAATGCTCTCTCGCGATGCCGCAACAAATTTTCCCTTTCAATCGTGTCTCTCCACCATACCACTTTTCGGAGGAGTGGTAGGCGGTTAACCGCTCCTCCTATATTTCAATTAAACCACACAATGAAATATCGCTAATAGGCAGTGTTTTAGGTAGATAAACTAACCGGAGAAAACTCGTTAAACCTTATTTTTAAGCATTGTTCTAACAGTTCACGAGTACCTTCATAGCTTGAAGTTATTCCTCAAATGTGAAAGTTCTTTGATGGATTTCCAGCCCTAAAGTGGGTACAGACATGGTGATGTCTGTTCTGGCCATTTTAATTAGTTTACGCATTTTCGTTTTTTATTATTTCATGATTCATCTTAATTTATTAGAGAGCAAAAGAGCAGCAGCAGCAGCGCACCAAAAAGAAAGAATTGTAAATTATGCAAGTAAAGTTGCTCGGCAGGTGGGGGTACGACCCCATCCACGACCCCATCCTTTACGCAAACTCGGATGCTCAACTTTTATTTCCACACCGAGAAAAGTGGCAAAAAGTGAGAAGGAAATTATTTAATTATGTGTATAAAGTTTCACTTGTCATCCTGTCAGAGTGCCGCCGTAATTTGACAGTAGAAATTAATTATAGCGGAAAAAAGCGAAGCAGAAAAATATGTTCTTGGGGTCAAAGGTTGCAACATTCTCGAGGCCAAGAAGGAAAATTCTTAAAATTAAATATCTCTATTAAATGACCTGATAAACTGCAAATAAAGACAAGGGTAGACTCGTTCCCAAAGCGTCCCATCCGACGACCCCTTGTTAACGCACTAATCTAACAGATTTGTGTTCCATTTTTTCTTTTCATATTTCCGTCTGCGCGCAAAGCTCAGTTGTTTTTTAGGAATAGGGTGGGAGAGGCGGAGAATGATGATGGAGGAGGGCAAAATATATCCCATGTCAACATTAATTAGGGGCTAGCTAATTCCCATCCACTGCCAGTCATTATAGTCGAGGGTCCCAGATAAACATATTCCAATTACTTTTACAATTATGATGCCAAATATATATTTGGGAATATAGTTTGCCAGGTGCTTTGAAATGAATAGGATACAATTGTTGGAGAGTGGGATAGAGTCATATTAAATGGCTCCCAAATGGACTGTAAATAAACGATTCAATCTAAGCCCTTCCAGCCATATTCTGTAATTTGGTACCTTTTATATTTCAATTTCATCAATCGTGTCCCGAAGAGAAATGGCAACATAATAATGAAACACTTTCAGATGGTTTTCCTAATCATTTTTCTCAGCTCGAGTATTAAAATCAGCCACATGAAAACTTTGTCAACGACTTAGGCAAATTTGAGCCTCGCCCCTCCCTTTGCCCAGGGCCCGCCTAGTCCCCTCTAATGCAAACATCTTAATAATAATAATGGAAAGACAATTTGAGCTCATTCTTCTTCGCTTTGAGCATCATAATTTAAGCCGATTTAAAAACTGGCGCCAGTAAAGTCTAACGTAGGCTTGTGGGCTCTGTGGGACTGTGAGTGGGCGTGGCATCTGACTTGCATCGGAGCCTTCAGAGCACAATAGGGAACAGATAAAGCTCCTTAGATGCGACAGCTTTTTGGCCCAACTGGACAGATGAAGATATGGCAGAGAAGGCTGGGAAGTTTATCCGATTATTACATTTGAATGAGTTGTTGGAGGGGAATTCTATTGTGGAGAAATGTCGGGGAACAGTCAGAATGAAACGAAATGAATGAAACGTGATTAGACAGAGATGGAAGTTTGTGGCACTTAGGCGCGACATCCCATCCCATCCCATCCCAGTTCCATTCCCAGATGTTCGCGTTCCCAGAGAAAGATGGAATCTTTCTTTCACACATTACGAAGGCTGGCAGGAGCAGGGAATGGGCAGGAACCATCCTGAGCAAACATAAATAACACAAAGATTAACAATCGAAGAAGCAACTGAAACTTGCCCAGACAATGGAAAAGCTTTTTCGGCCATTACCGTTGGATGTCTCACCGCCTCTCTACCAGCACCTCTCACCCGAACGTCTCGTTGGTTTTGCTTTTTGATATATGGCCAGGCATTGATTTTGCCTATATAAGAATATGCGATATAATGTCCAATTAAATTCTAAAGAAACCCGCGCCCAACCATAACCCGAAACCTAAACCAGAAACAAACATGGGAAGGCAGTTAGAGGGCTACCAAACTGGGTCCGCTCATAAATTTATACAATTTTATGCCTCCTCCTGCTCAGCTTACCCGCTCTCTCCCTCCTGCTCTTTTATTTATTTGTATTGTACTACAAAAAAGAGGCGCTTGACTTCTGCATACAAGTTTCTGCTTCTTTGGCTTTATGGCTGCTCGGAGGTTGCTCCACACTCTGCTCCTCAGCTGCTTTTTATACCCGGTACTCGAAGAGTAAATAGGGTATATTGTATTTGTGCACATAACGGTTGTATGTAACGCACAGAAGGAAACGTTTCCGACCCCATAAAGTATATATATTCTTGATCAGCATCAATAGCCGAGTCTCTGTCTGTCTGTCTGTCTGTCCGTCTGTCCGTCTGTCCGTCCTGATGAGCGCCTAGTACTCACAGACTATAAGAGCTAGAGCCACCAAATTTTGCATCCAGACTTCTGTATGCTCACACTGTTACAAGTGTATTTCAAAAATGAGCCACGCCCCCTTCCGCCTCCGCAAAAGGGCGAAAACCTCCCAAATCTACAATTTTGAAGATAGCAGAAAACTAAAAACGCCATTCCGTAGAGAACGACCATATCTATCAGATCACCAAATTGGGATACGATTGGATCATTATTATAGCCACAATGAAGAAATTAATTTGCAGTAGCCAAACCCACCCCGTCCCGCAGCATTCACACTCTGCTTCGCGCTGTTTATGGCCTGGCCCCTGACACGTCACTGCCTCTGCCTCTGCCGCTGCCTCTGCCGCTGACTCTGCCGCGACTCTGCAGTGTGTGTCTATAGGGGAGGGTGGCGAGCTAAAGGAGCGTGTTGGCGTGAGTAGTGTTGTTGATGTAGATGACAGATGAAGAAAAAATGTAAAATTTGACAAATAACCGCTAAGTTGCAGATGTAGTACTGAGTGCCGGGTATAAAAGTTGTGACGCGTAAGAAGCGTCTCACACGTCCCTTCTCGTTCCCTTTGAATTTCATACCAATCGTCGAGGTTGAGGGCATAAATCTTGACTAAAGGCGCCATAGATCATTACTAGGGGCTACAAGTAAATCGTACGCTATCACAGAGGAGGCGAATGGGGACTGGGCAGGGCCGGTCCTTGTACTGTGGGCAGATGATACAACTACGAGCACCCTCTGGGCGCTGGAGCGGATTATTAAATATTAAACTTTATTTGAGTTGGATCTTTGGCCGAGGCACTTGGCAGAAAGTTCAAATACAGATTAGAGCTGACAGGAATTGGTCAAAAGTATCTTGGGGGAGACTTGATATGATAATTCGATTTTGGATTTGATTTCCACTTCAGAATACAATTTTTGTCTCATGTTCTATTTCATTTTTTATTCTCAGATGTTAATTTGTGAGTCAGAGTTGAGTTAGAACTTTGAATGCTCTTTATAAACAGCGTGAAGGTAAACACGAACTATTTCCCAAATAAAGTTTCTAATACACACCCAAACACTTAAGAAGGACAGATGAACATCTGGCATCAGAGCCCACCAAAAGCCATGTAAGCCTCTAAGTAAACTTTCCTCTCCCTCTGTCCATAATTTTACGCTCCCACTCTCTTTATCGGATTCTCTTTTGCATATTACTCGTACTGTTCAGCCGACGAGGGTGACTGCGGCTGCGACAGCAACAACGACTACAGCGAGGCAATTAAAAAGTTGCTGCAAAAGTTTAATCAACAAATTTCCCACACACCCGCACACACACGCAAGCACATGATTACACACAGCACAGGCAGACGAACACTCACCCGAAAGCGCGTGCGTGGCCTCAAAACTGTATTGCAAGCCCCCCGTCGCTACCCTGCCAACCTTCCACTACCTGCGTACAAGTGTCATCCCGCCACTCCACTCCTTCCAACTTACTGCAATCGTGCATTTCATTTCACACATGGCCAATTTAAGAGAGAGAGGGAGAGAGAGAGCAAAAGTTAAACAAGCTGAGGCTGATTGCCAGCAGAGGGCGCTATGGAATGGAGCCAATGAAGCCACGGAGGCTTGGAGCCGGGCGAGATTGTTGCTATGCAGCTTTGTTGCTTGCAACAAAGGCAGAGGTAGCACGAAACAGATTTTCATTTCGTCAAAAACTCGTGAGGGTAAAAAATTGAACTAAATTAAGTTCAGTTTTACGTTCTTTCCCTCCTTTCGGCAAAGTTGATTAGCATAATTTTCGCTGCATGTTAACGAAGTGGAGGAGGAAGAGTAAGACGACGCAGTGAAAAAAAAGTGGAAAATTAGTTTTGCGCCGAGCGCATGCGCGACTTGTCCAGAAAGTTGAACGCTGTCTTCTATTGCAACATGTTCTGATCCCCCCTATCCCTCTTAGCTATTTATCCATCCATCCTCCTCCGGCAGCTTCCTCATTTGCCTGCTGCTGCTGCAACATTTTAATTATGCTTCGCCGTTAGTTGTGATACCCCTTACTAGCGGCATGGGTGCAAGAGTAGGTTGCACTTGAGCAGCTGCATGTAACAGCCAAAAAGGAAGCCGTTTCAAATACTGCGCTGTATTTAATTATTGCACAAAACTTTGCAGCTATTTCATCATTTCTTCATGTCATGGGGACTGTATTGGCACTGTCCGCATCTGTTGCACATTAAAGAATATTTATCAGTGGGTATCGCATGGTCGGAACATACTTATGTAGCTCTGGCAGCTTCTCTGTTTTCTGAATATGTTCATGCTCCTGTTGCAGTTCTCTGTATCCTCTTGTTCTGGCATAGAATAAGACTCTTGTAAATTGAAGGCGCAAATAAATTTGTTTTAAATTCGTTCGAGGAGTGCGCGTGTCCGGGGTTCCGCAGCCAAATGAGAAGCTTAATAGCTTGTACCGGGAGGTGTGCAGGATAACTTACACTAGAGCCTAGGTGTTCACTCTGGGCTTAAATGTGCCTATCGCTACTGGGTTGCGGGAACAACGAATTATTCAGTGACTGAAAAGCTGTGATCATTTCGGATTTGTATTGTTTTCTTTTCTTTTTTTTTTGATATTTAATCGCTACAGCGAAATTGGTTGGTCGCAGAGATGAGTCCGCATTGACCAGGTACTTCAGTTTTTTGTTGAATATTATAAAAAGTTACTTAAAATTTTGAACTCAAAAAAGAGTGGTTTGCCGAACGAACGTGTTTTCTTTTCGATCTTTCTACTAGTCATTCAATACAAAAATATATGTTTACAATTAATGTTTCTACTCCCTTTTACTCCCTTCAGTTATTCCCATCTGAAACTTTGTAAGTTTCCCGCAAGTACCGCTGACCTACCCCACCTGGCTAGATCTTGGCCCTGGGTGGACGGGGTAATGCCAATGCAGTGGCACCCGCAACTCGTTGGTCAGCCCGCTGCTACTTCTCCGCCTCCGCGGATGACCGGCTGACTGGCAGCATTGCCACAGGCCTCGGCCTCTCTGACAGCTCAGGTCTAGCTGGATGCAGCTGCAGGCGACTCTGCCTCACCACTCACTGAACATTGCCGGGGGCAGTCAAAGCGCGGTAGAGGGACCCGGCTGGGGGGAAGCTGGAGCTTAGAGTACCGGGACCCAGACCAAACCGCTTGTCAATCGTGTGGCACGTTTCGTTGCCACAATAGAATTGCAGCATTATTTCTTCATCGCATCTCTTAGCTCTCTTCCTCTGTGGCACGTTTAGCCATTTGCCATTGGCCATTTTCTTTTTTCCGTTTGCTGTTCTGCCATTTTCCAACTCTTTCGCCGAGTTCGAGATCGCAGCGTGCCGATAGTGTCGCGCGAATCCTCGTGGTCTCAGTCTCTTCCTAACCACTGTCGTCGTCGTCCTCGTCGTCGATGCTGTTGCTGTTTCATTAAAAATGATTGATTGCCAATTAATTGAACTTTGCCGATATGTTAATTAACAGCCAATCGAATGTATTCAGCTCGTCCCCTGTAAAGTGTCGCACATTCTTTTCCGACGTATTTTCACCACAGCATTGTTCCACTTTCGTGCATAGTTTATTAATAAACATTCATTAATTTACCGCACAGCAGAAAGTTGCTTGAACTTATTTTCTGAATAAGGTACAGCAGAGCGTATTTGTTTGGATTGATTCTTCTGTTTGCTCTTTTTGTTTATACTTATATTTGGAGTGAATATTCCAATGTAAAATGTAAAATTTATTTACATTGAAAGTGGCATTAAATGCGACATTTAAATGGGTAAAAACATCTAAAAGTGATTCATTCTTTTCCTACTTGTTGTCCATCATTTAAGTATTGAATAAACATTTATAAAAATATATTTTGCCATGATTTAGTGTCCCTACAATTTCAAACAAATTCGAACATGTTTTGAAAATCACTGTCTCTCCTCCAAATTCGAACTAAAGATACAGAATTCTCCGAGAGAGTAAAGATCTTCTCGAGTTGCAAGGCAACACATACAATGTAGATATGGCACACACACGTGTGCACAATATAAACAACAGTTTGGAACGCAATTGCCCCAGTCCCCCCCAGCCTCTCCTTCATCGTTGCTCCTCTTGTTTATGCCGAAAACTTAAACAATTTTATGTGTGCTGAAAAGTTTTCGGCCACTAAAAGCGAAAAAAGTTCACACGCGATAAACAAAGCGAACCCCGAAGATGTTGTTGAAGCGACGGATGGGAGGCAACAGATTTAACAAAGCATTAGGGGAGAGAGGGGCTACGACAGCGACAGTCGCATAGGTCGGCAAAGCAGCAGAGAAGATGCAGAAGAGTCACGAAAGCAGCAAAGAGTAAGTAGAGGAGCAACGCAAAAATCATCTAAGCAGCATAGTGTCGAGAGCAGCAGCAGCCACATGTTTGAGTACTTGATAAACCAGACTTTGCTGCAGTCGGAAACACTCGTACTTGCTGCCTGCGATTGTATTCGAATTACAATTGTCATGGACGCTTGGTCAGATTTCTTTCTGGTAGAAGACATCCCCAAACTTATTAATCAACACTTGCAAGCTCCTGCTTCGTTTAGCCAGTACTTGGGCGAGGGCTTTAGGTCTACCTAAAGTGAACCTCAACCAAGCCACAGACAAACATGTCGAAGTGGCTAACCAACAACACAAGCAACAGCAGCAGCGGCAGTGTCTGGGAGAGCGACGACAGTGCCTGCAAATTGTGTCATGTCATGTAAAAAAAGTTTTGTTTTTGCTGAGCTTTTTTATAGTGCAGACAGTTCGCTTTTACGTTGAGATTTTGCTCTGACACGAGGCTTTTCGTGTGTCTTTTCGCACTTTCCCAGCCCAAAGGCATCGAGAGCGGAAAGACACAGAGCAGGAGCGGGAAGAGCACTTAGAATGCAGACTAGAAAGAAGGAAAAAGAACATGTAAGCGGACACCTTAAAGTGGTTAACTGTATGAGTTACTTAGCCACCTTCCCCCACTCATGGGCGAAGCGGGCCTAGGTGGGGCCAGGTGGAACTACATTTGTAAGATGACTGCTTGGGGCTTCGGCATGGAAGTACGATAATATCTGTGGGCCCAGCCTAAGAGCGCGCAAAATGTGGTCAAAAGGTTAAGTTGTGATTGGGAAATGTAGGTGAATGAATTGGGAACAGCAGAGAATCCGAGTAGAATGAAATTTGCATACTTTCCATACGTCTTCGTTCACTAACTTGTACCTGAGTAGTATGCCCGTAAAGATCCTCTCACATAGTTATTCTTATCCTAACAACAAGATCCCCATTCATTTAAATCAGTCAGCAACTTCAAACGATGTTGCCTCGCACTGCGATGGACATAATTGAGATTTCTTGGAGCTCTATGTGAGTGTATATGTATGCCCCAAACAGAACCGAAACAAATTAGTGGCTATGAGCTAATGAACACAAAACACTTCAACTTCAAAGACCCATCATAGACGACCATCTGCCATTCATCTTCTTCCAGGGCTGTCGGCGATCATTTCCATTTCGAATGGTTGAGTTCTATGGATGAGTTCTCTGTAGTTCAGCATTTCCTCATTTGCCTCCAAGCCAATTCTCAGAAAATCTGAAATCAGACAACGTGGTGGCGGCATTTCCTTAAAGGGCACCCAACGTTCCCCCGCAGACGTAGATGTAGACAAAGACACAGCCACATATTTTTGCTCTCATTTGAAAATGTGGCATTAAACGTATTTTGCATGGTCTGTGGGTAATGGGGAGACTGCAAATAGTTGGAAGGATGGCTGTTGTGTCATACAGTGAGAGCAAACTGCGAGTTAGAAAGGTTTGAACACATTTTGAACTCGTTGAGTGCTTTGTGTTTCCTACATTTTGTAGTCGTTTCCAAAGTTCATGGCATTCCGTTGTGATAGCCTCGTAAAAATAAGTCACTCCATACTGTTCGGGTCCATCAAAAACTCCACCGTGCTGCGCTCCCTTTGATCTTTCTTAATGGACAGCAACGCTCGCGTCTTATTCAAACATAATTTATGATCAGCAGCAGGGAAAGAGTGCAAGTGAAAACGAAAACGACCAGATTCCGATTCAGATATGCACAGACGATCAACGGAAGCCCTAGAGCCATGTATGTGTAATCAGTAAGCAGTTAACACAACAAGCCAATTAATTGAAAACAAATTGCCTATTAACTTGGCCAAATAACAAAGACCCAGAGCATACGATCGGTTAACGAAACCAAATTCACTTCGCTTGGTGATCGCTTCGATTAAAGTCCATTGCGAGGGGCAGATAGGCAAACAGACATAGAAACAGGTTGGCGGAGGGAGGGAGGAGATCGTTATGAGTGGTACAAGATCGCTTGATCAGATCAAGCAACAACATCAAACAGACGGCCGCTTCAATGGCTTGATTAATGTGCCCCACATCAATCAGAGTGTGCTACGGCTCGGGGGTCGGGTCTCTATCTGGCCTCTCGCAGCATAAACACACAAAAATCTTTAGCAGGGCGGCGCCGCACAAACGACTGCAAGAGTGCTGGAAAGAGACAACTATAGGGACGCCCACACAATTCATTCTCGGTTCGCAACGAACCAGAGCCAAAGGCTTTGTCAAAATAAATGAAAAAACATAAATCGGGTAACACCAAACAAACCCCACAAGAAACCAAAAAGTTGAAGTCAAAGGAAATCTCTTCCTCCCCTTCATTACAAAGTGACGACTGATCGAGTCAGCAACAGCACCGAAAATAGGTGGAAAGAAATATATAAAAGAAAACAATACAAAGACTACAACCAAGTTGCTTAGTTTAAAGATCACGATCTTCCGCAGTCTTTGCAACATTTGCCAAAATGAGCAAAAACCCCAAGCCGGCACAACAACAAATCACGTTTGTGATCTTGACTTTAGACATCGGACCAGACCGAGCTGAGCTGAGCGGAGCTGAGGCTCAGCCCGAAAAGAGCACAGAACAAATGAAACAGCCCTCAAGCGAAACCGAACCGGGCAAATATAGAACAAGAAAAGTCATTTGGCTCGTGGTGCCCAAAGTTGGAGTCTTTCTTGTATTCTATGTGTATATAAATGTACATATGTATACTACATACATACATATGTATACATATACATTTAAATAAATATTTACTTGTGAGTACGGATAACAAAATCTCAAGGGAAACATTTGTTGTTGCCTGGGTAAGAAGTGGGCAGAGGCGGCGGAGATGGATGACCACTGAAGTTCATTATTTTTTTTTCCTGGGAATATCGATTATTCGAAAAATAATTCAACGATCGAAACTGAAAAGATGCAGAAGGATCTGAAAGAGATTCTTGTATGCGGAGAGACTCTCCGCGCATCCTGTTTAAATTCTGATGACGAGAGATGGCTGTCTCTTGACATTTGCATAATCTCATAAGCCGATCTGTAATCTCCATCTTCTTCCTACTGGAAGTGGGTAATATTCAGTTGGTAAGTAATGCGATGTTTTCGATCACTATAATTTCCATATTTCTCCTCCCCGAAAGTGGTTTACCCCTTTCAATCTACGCCTTTGTGCTTAGGCCTAGACAAGTTCTACTTGCTTGGTTTGGTTTGGTTTGGTTTTGTTTTGTTTTCTTCTGTTACACTCTTTTTATAGGTGGTTTTTTCGTTGGTTGTTCTTGTCCCTGTTGCTCGTAGTAATCTCCGAACGGGCCTGCGTGTTTTTCTGTCTCATTCGATATTCCTTCTCTATTCTTTGTTTGTTGAGCTTCGGCTACACATGCAAAGTGTTGTATTTGTTGTACTTGGTGTATTCCAGCTTGTAGTTGGTCTTGTTGTAGTTTGTTTAATGTTGGACCGATTTGGTGAACATGATAGTGAGATATTGGGAACACTGCTTCCAAAATGGGTTCATTTGGGTCTCGTTTTCAGGGGCCTCAAGATTCGAGTACTCGTAGGATTTCGGGTAGTGAACTTTAAAGGTTCGCTTTGAGGGATTTCCTGGCTGCCCCTCAGTGCCTAATAATTTCCCGCAATTGTTCGCTTCGTGAAGAAAATCATAAACCAAATTTGGTATTCAATTCAGCAAATACGCTTAATTAAAGAGGAATCCCCTGAGATTTCCTCTTCCTCTAACAGCAAACACATAAAAGGGGAAATAATTTTCCAAGCAAATAGAAGACAATCAAATGATCTGCTCCGCCTCTTAGCTGCTCAGCCTGTCAGCCTCCCAGCCTCCCAGCCTCTCGTCCCCTTTTTCACGCACTTAACTGAAAGAGGAAAATGGCAACTCATCAATTTTCCACGTGTGATTTATTAACTAATTTGCCTCAACCGCATTTAAATGCGCTTTTCACACAGGCACGTACCACAAACAGAACGGCATCGCCAGGAATGAGGTGGGAAAGAGGGAGCTAAAGACACGTGGAAATTCATTAGACAAAAGTGCCTTTCATTTTCTCGTTTCTCACATTATGAGCGGAGCTCAGTGGGAAGAAAAACGTGGGGAGAAGGCCGTGTGGAGGTGTCTTTGAACCTCTTGAGAAATATGTGAAAAACATGAGCAGCAGCGAACAAAAAGAAAAGTGTTCAGGCATTAATTATTTGGATCGAATGTCCCAGGGAAATTAGCCAGGATCTCTGAATAATTGTTGGGGAGTTGCCATTTCCTGTCATTTACAGGCGTGAATACAAGTGAAAGCAATGCTTCACTCTTAACAAGAGAACAAGCTTGAGTTTGTTTGGAATTCTCGGAATAATATGCACGAAATAACTAATAGATTGTTTTTTTTTTGTTTGCTTTAGTTTTGGGGAGACCCTAGAAAACGCTCATCAGGCATTTGCTATATGCTTTTAATTATATAAATATGTAAGTATATCTATAACACAGCTTATTTTCGACTTTTTGCAAACTTCCCATGGGGACCCCTTATCATCATCGACACCGCTCCCCCATTGCACTATGGGTAAAAAGCCTAACATGTTATAATTAATGTATTTTTTTGTGTTAAATATTTTAATGCGATTTTAATTTTCTGATTTCTGAATATCAAGATAGAATACAAATAGTTGTAGAAGATTTTTACGGAGTACCCTTATTATTGTGCGCATTTTCAAAGTGTGCTGATTCAAAGGAGCTTCCCATTACAATAAAGTGCGGGAAACATTGAACGTTTAATGTTAGCTTGATATGAAATATTAAATAATAATGTAAATATGCAATTTACAGGTCACGGATATGCAGATTAATTGTTAATAAGTCTTTTTCGATAGTTACATACTTATGTACATACATACATACATATGTGTTGCTATTGAAATATGCAATGTTTTGTTCGGGTGTATTTTAAGCTTTAAGTTAAGAATTGTGCGTGTGTTCAGTGAAACATTACTTTTGTTCGGCACACCACTTGACCAATGTTCAAGTTACATATTATTAACCAATTAATATAGAATCATGCAGTTTGATGCCCTTTTTTGCCCCTTTTCAGTAAATATTACAAATTGCAAATGCTTATTAGATCATTTATGCAGCTCTGCTGGAGGTCTGGAGCAACCACAATCGCGAAGCAGACGACACAAAATGTTGTACTGTAGAAAGCATTGACGGAAACTGTCTAACTGCAGACGAAACTATGGAAATTTCAAGGAAAATTATCAAATTTATTGCATTGGTAGACAAGTACTAAGCGAAATGTAATCGCATGTTGGAGCGATTCAAATCAAATTACATTTAACCAATCAATCATTCAATCAACAATTTTTAAGGTTTTAAAGTATCTTTAATCATACTTAATCTTTTAAATAAAATTTTAAATTGTTTGTTTTCGAAATTCTACTTCAGTCTAACAAGCATTCGTGCAAATTTGTAGAAGTCTGGTTTTATTTTTAGAGTTAATGGCAAAAATTTGGGCTTTTTACCCATGGTGCATTGGCTAATTTCAGTTTTACGACTTTTATCCGCCGCATTTGCGTTTTAATGTATTTTCCTACTTCTTTTTTTTTGTGGCATATTTTCTTTTGTCTCTTTGGCCAGACTGCACTTTGATGATTTATGGGGAGATTTCTTTGAATTTTTGCGTCCTCCCTCGTGGTCCCCTCGCAATGCGCTGCATTTGGCGTTAAAAATATTGCCAACTTGCCATAAATTTTATTGTGTTTTGACAAGTAATAAAAATGCAGGCCACAGCCCGAAAGGAAAAATATGCATACATAAAAAATAAAATAAAATGCAAATGGAAATGCAAAAAAAATGCATTTCGAGGGAAATAAGAAAATTTATAATGGAAATGGAAATGGAAGAAGGGGAGGAAACCTAATTTGCCTTTTATGTACCCAAAAGTGTTCGCTAAAGCAGAAGAAAGACGTTGACAAATGTAATTTTTGGTTATTCGTCTTCGGTCTGTGGTCTTCGTTTTCGTCTTTTTTGAAAGATTTATTATTGGAATGTATTTGCTTTCGATGCCAGATGGTGTTCCTCAATGTGTTTCTTTCCATTCAGAGCTAATTAGCATCATCAATTTGCCGAGTTGTGTATGGTCAACGTTTTGTCTTTAGACCAGGGCTCGGCACGGCTCGTTAATTGTATGGGTGCCGAGCCCTGCTTTAGACCATTACCAAATTAACTTATCTGTCAATCGATGGGATTGTAAATAAAAATCATTAATGCCGAAATCTCTATAAAACTAGATTTAAGATTCTATTGAAAACGGCTACTTTGTGTCCAGTTTTTATTTCTGTTTGGTCAGAAATGGGGCATAAAAGTTACGCTAACGTTTTCGAGCGTTGAGTTATCGAAACTTTATTGTTTCCCTGTCTACGATCTGAGTGGGCTGTACGAATATAGATGTACATATGTAGGTATGGGATGGAGTCCGAAGCCTGAAGTCGTTTTCTGTGTAGAGTTTCAGGTGTTTAGGAAGATGAGCTTTTTCCCGATTGTTCGTTTACGGCATTGGAAAGCTATTCCCAAGAGTTCCGAGCCTGTTTCGATTATTGCAGGGCACCCATTGAAAGTCCGCCTGAACAAATTCCTTGCCCTGCAGCGTTGCCTCTTCAGGGGCTCTCTCCACTAAAGCATTTAATGGCCGTATTTTCCATTAGCTTGTTTATATACAAAACTTCGCAGATCAACTGCACAAGCTCTCTTGCATAATCGACAATATATTACCCACACACACGCAAACAAACACACATACGCGAGCAGACACTTGGAGGAAAAGTTTTTCAATTTTCCAAAGACCCAAACACTCTTCTCGCACACAGAAACAAATCCGAAACGCTGCGTGTAATTATCATAAAGCGAAATCTCGTAGCGCCAATATGAAGCTCATAACTTGTCCAAGACCCAGACTCCATGGTTGGACCAGAGTTGGAGGTTGTCCGTGCGATTGGGTCTGCGGCTGGAGTCGGAGCTCTCCCCATTTGGCGCGGTTCATAACGATGTTACTTTCAATTTGCGTAATTTTCAAAGTGACTGCGAGGATGAAGCGTGGCCAACTGATCCCTCACCTAATGACTTCTCCCTTGTGATGCTATGGGAAATGGATGCCCGAAAGCCCAAGAGGAGGCCGAACATCTCATAGAGAGGGGCGTGGCTGTATTTGGCCCTGTGTGCGTGTGTTGAGGTGCACGCTTGTTATAAAATGCCGCTTATTATGTTGGCTATTCATTTTTACAGCCTGGACGCGGTTGCGGAACCCAAGGCCCCCAAGAGTGTGGTTCTGGGATCGCCTGGGCTGGGGGGCTCTGCAGAAAGATTAGAGATGGAAACGTTTGGCCTGGGGGGTATTCTTGAGCCATTAATGGTACGCATTAAAAATGGGTATCCATGGACCAACCCATGGTTGGTGATCAATCGGGATTAGTGAAAATCATTTAGGCTGGAAACTATTGTTTTATGATCTTTATTTGTAAACTATCGTATTGATCGTCTGCCTTCACTGATCCACTCACGCTGACGCTTCCATCCCTATCTCCGCGTCGAGCGCTCCTAGTCAAAGAAACCTTGTTGGCGCTCCACGGCAATTTATGACAAGCAGGCAACGCTTCTCCTTCCTTGGCCATGGTCATGGCCGTGGACCCGGTCGGGTCTCTCTTGTATCGCGGCTTCTATCGCAGATGAACAAATTTATTTTTGCGTTTGGATAGAGCAGAATGTAGTGGAGTGGAGGCAAGGAGTCCGGGCGGCCCATCATTAGTACTAACAAGCGACATTACGTGGCTTTAGTTTGGGGCTAGTTTTCGGAATGCGTATTTGATATGGTCTTGGTCTCTGAGCTCTGAGCTCCAGTGTTGGCCTTTGTCTCTCGTTTGGGTATGTTTATTTAATGAGAACTTTTGTGGAATTTTTATTGCCCCACTCTGTCCTCGAGTACTTATCGTATTTTCGATTTTGCATTGGTTTATATTATTATTTGAGGTAATCTTACGAGTTGGTCAAACGCTAAGCGAATTCCGGAAATTGGCCTTGATTGCTATGCGAATGGCCCTGTGATTGGTGCCCGACCACCCTACAGATGATGACGTAGCTAATGGCTTTATTCTCCCGATTTGATTGCACTGTGTCCTGGTCCTAGGAGTAAACACTCATTCGACTAATCTAATCTGATTGATGATCTGTACATGAGCATTTCATTACTTACTCCACGCATAATTCGGTTTAATGATCCGCGATATAAATTACATACCTGAAAGATGGCAAAGAGAATGAAATTTGTTAAGGTTTTTGTTGATAAAAGATTGAAGTGACTCGAAAGTTCTACAACTTAAACAAAATCGGAAGTACAATGGACTGATTTCCTACACAAAGACTACAACTAGCTCGTGTGGAAATTATTGCCTGACAGCCGAGACTATTCTGTGACTCGACAACTGTTTACATTTATTGTTGGCGTTATCATGCTGTTGCATAATCAGAGACTGCATCTGTTGGATACGCTGCCACCTTGGCGTCGCTTCCCTCATTGTCTTCAATTGGTAGTGCACCCATCTTCCCTTTCACCCAACATCGCTCAGCAGATCCCTGGGAGAGTCAGCACTGGGCCATCTATGTAAAGTAAACATATTAATTACGAAAAAAGCCAAAGCAACTTTGACTTTACTTTACGACTTGTTTCTCCTTCAACTTTTCAGGTAAACTGGCGGCACAACTCTCCTCGCTGTTTACGGCCGATATGATGTTGTGCCTGACTTGCCATATAATTAAATACAAATAACAATTAAGATACACGAAGAGCTCAGCTGCAAGTGGAACTTGACTTGGTGGCTGGCAAGCAGCTCCATTTGTGGCTGCGAGCATGGATCAAGTCGGGCCGAAAACGTAATTTAAGTTTTTTAATTAAAAGCCGCCGACTAGCTCTGAGAAATGGTTTTCCAGCCGTGACATTTATGAATTGAGACGTTAATTGTCATCTACTCCATTAGATTCGGTAGAGGACCTCATGCCCGTCAATTGTCGGCACAGGCCTGTCCCATGAAATTGTCAAAAAATATCTATCAAAATATATCTTTGATAGGCAGACCAAAATGAATTTTCATATTTAATTGACAGTTTGGGGCTGGACTCAAAGAGAGTGCGAGTGCCAGAGACAGTGCCAGTGCCTGTCAGTACTACCAATTCCATTAGCGAGGCTTGTCAGCAAAGTATCCATAGTAAAGTATGCAAAAATACCCTTTGATCGGTAAAAATATGTCTTATTGGTTTTATGGACTCTTGGTTTCTTTTCACTGTCTTTGGGACTGTACCTGTCCCGATATTTTATATTTGGATCTTTATAATTGTATATATGGTTATATGGTATCCCTTAGTCTAGGCCCAGCATATTTTCTAAATTTACGAGTGTCTCAGGTCTCATTCCGCCGCCTGGCTTTGGGGCGTTTTGGTGTCTGTCGCTTTACTTAATGGCAACATGTTTTACAACATTATTAGACAGCCCGAAATGGAAGCCAGTTTTTTTTCCTTTTTCGGTTTTGGGCCAACAACTGGCCAATTTTAATTACCAATATTTTCCAGGTGTCGATACCCACTCGACCCACGCCATGGGCAGCATTTTGCATTTTATGACAGGCCATAACCCACAGGCAAATACACTCAAACAACACTCTCATACTCGTATAGAAAAACATATATTGGGAGAAACCCACTCTTTATGGTAGCTGCTGTCTAATTAGCGTTTTGTGACAACCAGAGAAAAAAGACTTCGAAATAGTTTTGTAATTGGCAAACATTTGCCTGATCCGAACGAAAAGTAATTTTAATTTCACTTGTATTTATCGGCTTCAGGCTTAGCAAATTGATTTGTCGTCGCTGCCGTCTGTCAAGTAAGTGGGTGGTCTGGTTCCGGGTTCTCAGGTTTCACAAAATTGTATATTTCAAAAAAGAATTAAAACGAGAAGGGACGTGTGAGACGCTTCTTACGCGTCACAACTTTTATACCCGGCACTCAGTACTACACTGCTCCTTAGCGGTGTTTGGTCAAATTTTACATTTTTTCTTCATCTGTCATCTACATCAACAACACTACTCACGCCTACACGCTCCTTTAGCTCGCTCCCCTTCCCTAGACCCACACACTGCAGACTCGCGGCAGAGGCAGTGGCCGCACACAGCAGAAGCAGAGTGTGAATGAGAAAATGTGCAAAAAACAAAAATAAGCTGCGGGACGGGGTGGGTTTGGCCACTGCTAATAAATTTCTTAATTGTGGCTATAATAATGCTCCAATCTTTCCCAATTTGGTGATCTGGTAGATATGGTCATTCCCTACGGAATGGCGTTTTTAGTTATCTTTTATCTTCAAAATTGTAGATTTGGGAAGTTTTCGCCTTTTTGAGGGGCGGAAGGGGGCGTGGCTCATTTTTGAAATACACTTGTAACAGTGTGAGCATATAGAAGTCTGGATGCAAAATTTGGTGGCTCTAGCTTTTATAGTCTCTGAGATCCAGGCGCTCAAGAAGACGGACAAGACATGGCTCTATCGACTCGTCTATTGATGCTGATCAAGAATATATACACTTTATGGGGTCGGAAACGTTTCCTTCTGTGCGTTACATACAACCGTTATTCCCCACAAATACAATATACCCTATTTACTCTTCGAGTACCGGGTATTGCTGCCAAATATAGATTCTGACAAGTCCAAGAATTCGCTCAGGGTGATTTCTTTTTCTTTAATGACGTGTCAAGAAATGTGTGATAAGATAAGATAACTTTTGTAGCTTGATCGATTAAAACTAAACGTGCAATTTTTGTCAATTTTTACAAGAAATCGATAAGGACATTTATACATATGTACATATGTATGTACATACATATGTATGTACATATATTAAATTTATAAATGGGCAAGTGTGGTGGTCCGAATTACCGAATATACAATTTTTTTTGCACGTTTGCCATACGTGAACAATGAAAGATATTTAAGAATTTTGGTTTTAAATTGTTTAACATAATTGTATTTCTTTGTATGGTTTTAAATAAAGTAAATTCGTGTATGAAAATAAATAGGCAATCACTTGTCAGTTCACCGGTAGAAAAGGCATCACAAGAAAACTGTCTCCACGATAGCATTGGGTTGCCTGTTCTCATCCATGGCCGAGAGCTAGATTACTGCTCCGCACTTTTATCACATTTCTAGCAGTGATGATGATGATGATGCGCTGGAGGACCATGGTGTCCATGATGTCCATGGTGTTCGTGGTGATGATGATCGAAGTGGTGCGGCGGTGGTCCGTGGTGGTGGTGGTGATGATGATCGTAGTGAGGCGGCGGCGGTGGTCCGTGGTGGTGGTGGTGATGATGATCGTAGTGTGGTGGCGGCGGTGGTCCGTGGTGGTGGTGGTGATGGTGTCCATGCCCGCCCAGGTGCAGGCCTAAGGATATTCCGAACAAGCCCCGATCCTCGTGATGTGGTGGCGACATTTTGTTGATTGGTAGGGTAGATTCCTTTGTTGTGGTGATAAATTCCTTTTTTGTGGAGTTCGTTAAGACCTCCTCTCCGTGGTTGTAGAGTTCGAACTGTAGTCTCCACTTGACGAATTGGCCTCTTATATACATCAGATGATGTTATCGCTTGTTTTGTTCCATATGTTTAGATAAGATTATTTCGATTGGTGTACCTTATCGAGAGGGGTGTGTTGCAGGTGACTCAATGGGGGATTCACTGTACTCGATCACTCCAACAGTCCAATTGGATCGTAAAGATTGTCTTATTATTGTTCAAATTCATGAGTAATACTCAGAACCATCAAAGATACGGATTTTTATAATACACAAAACATCATTTATTTTTATACCCGGGACTCTAAGAGTTAAGATTTGTGGTCGAAAACCAACCACTCTGATGCATCTCCGAATTATTGTCAGATGGGACTATTAATATACCTCCCACCCCCTGCTGAATTCAGTGCTTGCTCATTCTCTCGGTAGCACACTCTGTCTCGCGAGTCTCTCCAGGAGAATAAGCTTAAAGAGCGTGAAAAGTGATGTAGATGTCGAAATATGTTAAATGTAAAAGTCGAAAAATGTATAAGGGGAAATACAATGTACCGAGTGTAGAAGTTGCGATGCGTTCCAACGCGCTTCACAACGTTCCTCCTTGTTTAGACTACTTATTTACGTAGTACATATGTATGTATGTACAGTCAAAAGAAGAGAAAGGGCAGAAGGTTACTATTGCAAGATTCCACCGAAATGAATTTCCGCCTTGCTTACGAGACAGAAGCTACAGATGCTTAGTGCGTCTAAGCGTTCATTTTATACCCTTTCCGAATTATGTGAGGAGCAATATACAGAGGTATTATGTACGCTACGCTCTGTTCGTTACAAACTTTTGACTTTGTACTCTGTAACACTCTCAGCAAGGGTATGTTTAATAAAGTGCAAAAAGGGGGAACCAGAGAAAAAAGAGGAATCGAAAACCAGAACACACTAGAGACCTCAAATACAGCCCAAGAGGTAAACAGAAACAGAGAGACGGCGTGGACGGCTATATGGAGATTGGTTTGATGGGCTTGAAGTTCGCTCAGTAGCTCTCTGGCTCTGTCTCTCTCTCTCTCTCTCTCTCTCTCTCTCTCTCTCTCTCTCTCTCTCTCTCTGGCAGCCTTTCCTCATGTGCGTGACAATAACTTTTGCCTTTGAGCCCTTTTAATGGTGAGCGGGGATGGGGCTCGTGTGGTGGTGCGCTGCGGTGGGGCTCTGATAAACTGCGTTAGAAGTTATAAAGCGATTAGAATGTGTCTGGAGTGTTTCTTGGGGGTTGTCAGAGACATGGACAGAGATAGAAACAGAAATGGAGAGGAAGATGGAGAAAAATAAGGGAAAGAAAAACTTTGCTGCTGTATCAATTTAATGCTTATTTAAAGGGCGAGCAGAGCACGAATTGTGAAATAAATAGAAAGCGGAGAGGGGCGTAGCAGGAGGATTGGCAGTGCCATGGTCGGAATGCAGGTAATACATAAATTTGATTCTATGTACTCTCGTCTGAAAGAACTTCTGCAAAAAGTTTGATAATATTGGCTGTGCAAAGTAAAACGTGTAACATTCATGGATGGCGAAGGGAACCACAAATGGGTAGGCAAGGGGGAGTAGAGCTTGCAATCGAATAATTCGGAATGATAGTTGAGATTTGTGAAAGCAATGAATGAGCAGAAAGATAGTTCAAAAGACACAGAGTATTCCTCACAATCAAAAGCTCCTTTGAAAATATCTTAAAACTATCTTTACAGTTTATTACCACTTAGTAGTACCACTTAGTCCCCCACCACCATTTTATTAGAGTTTGCATCATCATTTTTCATTTTTATAGAAATTCCTCAGCTCGCAGCAATATGTTTTCCTTTCGGTTTCTTGCAGCCAAAAAAATGTATCTCTCTCTCAAAGATATCACTGTCTGACTCATGAGAAAGCAAAATACACAAGCCCACAGAAAATCAGAGCCAACCAACCAGATTCAGTAAATCGCAAATTTTCTATGCATTTTTCTCCAGCTCCACTGACGAGGCGAACCAGACAAGCAAATACAAAGATATATGGACATTATCGTATATAGAAAGTATGCACACACACACATACATATTTATGTACATGTACATATACATAAAAAGAAACCATAAAAAATGCAACAGACCATAATCATTTCAACTTTTTTTGAGCATTTTCTGCTTTTGTCGTAGCTTTGCTCTGCGTTCCCTTCCCAGCTTCAGATTCAGCTCCAACTCTACCGCTCGCTCCATCTCCATCGAGGATTCAGGGTCTGACTATGCAAAAAAAAAAAAAAAATGCAGCAGCCAAAGAGCATATAAAATTATTATGTGACGAGGAACGTGAAGGACGTACGTGGACGTGGACGTGGATAAGAACAGGGACAGGGACAGGAACACTGCTCGGAGGCATTTCTGGTCTCGGCCAAAAATCAGACTCAGCATGTGCACATACTCTCGTAAAGCTCAAATAAACTCGAGATGTTGACAAAGGGTTAGAGGCCATTATTTTGGGGGCAGAAGAGAAGAGGAGTCCCACCTCTAAACGTGGCCAACCCAAAGTGGAAAGTGGAATTTGTATTGAAAGTGTAAACACATCCAGCGGGGGCCCTCCAAATGTGGTAGTGAACGGATTGTGGGTAATAGCCATTTTTAGTGGATTTTAGCTTAAAATATTTCATTATTTTCATTTTATGACGTTCAAATGTACATACATATGCTCTAAAGAGATTTCTACTAATGTTCTTAAGACAGCCAATACACCAATGCAGATTTAGATACGGTATTCATTTCTTGTAGAATTAAAATTGAATTAAAATTATTTCATGCTCGATTTAGCTCTCTCTTTCCCTGTCCCCCCGTATTTGTTCACTCTGCTAACAACATGCTGTATAAATACATATTTACATGCACACATACACATATATGTACATACACGTACATATGAACATATGTATGTATGTATTTATGTATGTATGTTCATCTGTACAGAAGAAGGCTCTGCCAATTAAGTTTTCAATTTCCGCAAGTCAACTTCAAAGACTTGAGGGGCAGCACAACCCCCGCAGAAACAAAACCTCAGGCATGGACATGGTCTAGCCATACGAGTGAGTATTCTGGAGTAACTCCAATCATTCTCTCCACTCCATCCCATCCGAATTTGTTGACATTTCATTATGCATAACCCACCCCAATCTCGAGATGGTGTGGGGTTCTCAGATTTCGGGGGTTGCAATTTGCTGATTTTTGTTTTGCCTACACACGTAATAAAAACAATAATAATAATTTTTCTTCTCGGTCCCCCGATCCTACCACAACCCTCCTCCGAAGTGGAGCGTGTGCATAATTTACGATAATTGCCCCGAAGTTGTGACAGATTCAATTAAGTCGGTGCTTCACTGTATCAACAGTTGCCACTGATAAAACTCCCATAAATTGAAACGGACCTTACGGATATTTTTGGCGTTAAATTATTTTTAGATTCCCTCCGGGTTTCCTAGATCCAATCCCATCCCATCCTACATCATGCATGTGATGAAAAAGCAGTTGAAAAATCATTGCTTATTGTTAATTTATTTCCCTTTTGGCTGTTGAAATTTCCTTCGCTTTTCCCCCATTTTTCCCTCTCCTCTCTCACTCTCTCTATCGCTTTTATTGACTTTATGGACTCGTACACGGATGTGGTATTTCCGGTAAGGAGTCCCAGTCCTCAGCACCCCCGCAATCCTAAGCAGAGAAAGGGGACATTGACCATAAAAGAGGAAGAGCCCCAGAAAACAGAATACAATGTGGGACAAAGAGAAACATGGACAGACTGAAACATACATATGTACAAGAGAATATAACAAAAGCCTCAGTCAGAGCTTTTTAAAGCGCCTTGCCCTGAGCTTGTGATGAAGTTTTATTTGCATTGTTGCTCACACAAGAGACAGGTTGGGGGTAGCGGGTAGAAGATATCCCCATGTACAGGGTGTAGACAAGTGGGCCACAAGTCGATACAACCGCACAACACACACAACGCACACAACCATTTCAATTCATTCATTTAGCCCATAAAGCCACGATGTCGTCTGATGCATCCGACGAGGGGAACTCTTAGAGGGCCCCTGTCCCATCACGCTCAGCATGCACATAACCACCCGCACCAGAATCGATTTATGGGCATTTCCGGGTTGAAATCACTTAAAAGAGTTTGCCGGAACAAAGACGTAGACTCTGAGGGAGAGACGAGGAGGGAACTGCTTGTTAGTTCCTTTGTGTTTGGGTTTTATGCTCTTCCTTCCGTTTTCTGTTCCTTTCTTGCATTGGAACAGACCTAATGCATTCTTGGGGTCTGCCCAAAAATGTTTGCAAAGAATTTGTAAGCTTTATAAAATAAATATTCGACTCTTAAGGGATGATATTACACTCGAATTTCTCATGGTTTTTGAAAAGGGGACTCATCTCTGGGCACGCATCTTTGATTGAGTTATTGTCGAGCCAAGTAATTGAAACTTGGGGGAGAAATGTCCATTTGTCGGATAATTTGACCGATCGAAAGTCACCCTCGAGTCAAACAAACCATGTAGGGGAGAGAGACACTTGTGAAGTAAATAAATCTAATATCTTTACTTCAAAGAATATCGAATCTCTTTTGAAATCGAATTCTCTCAATTATAATTAACTCTCACTTTGAACAGTACCTCTACCATCCAAGTTAGCTTTTCCTATAATTTTCGAAAAGTACACAGAATGAATGGCTACATCAAAGACTTCTTTTTATGCTGATTATCCTTTAAGCCGTTTTTAAAGGCTGATCCCAAATCAATCCCAGAATTTAATATTTATGACTTATCGCGTAACCGCAACATCGACTCTACTTTGAGCCTAAAATCAAAGTATCCAACCCACCAGCGGAATCGCACATCCAGTTATTAGTCTCTTATTTCCTTCCAAGACCCAACTCGACCCCGAAGGCAATCCACAAACCCGAACCAAAATCACAATTGTTTTTGATGAAAATCTTTGCCTTACCTTTTCGGACCACTCCCAACCTCACACTTTTCTTGGCTGACCCATTTTCAATTTGTTAATTTCGCCAACAAATTTTGTTATACCTGGTACTCGAAGAGTAAATAGGGTATATTGTATTTGTGTGCAAAAGTGGATGTATGTAACGCACAGAAGGAAACATTTCCGACCCCATAAAGTGAATATATTCTCGCCCGTTCACCATCTTTGCTTGTGCTTGCTTTTTGTTGCTCATTCTTTCTGGCTCGCTCACTCTCCTTAAAAGGGCGTGTTGGCAGAAGAAGAGATGTAGATGTCGATGACAGATGTAGAACAATCTTAAAATGCAAAATTCGAAGAAAACCACTAAGGTACAGATATACTTACTGAATACCGAGTATAAAAGTTGTGACACGTACGAAGCGTCTAACAAACTTTCTTACTCGTTTTTATAATCTATTTGAGCTTGGATTTTGAAATTTCATGCCACTTAATTAACCCGTGGTGGTCCAGGCGGCGAGGTAATTAACCCATTACCTGGAACCTTGCACCTGGCACATGAACAAACAAAAAGCCGCAAACTATTCAACACGTCATGCAGCGGAGGATGGAGAGGTCACTTTTGCACATTTTTTATTTGCCTGCCAAGGCTGCCAAAAACATGCTAAAGGTGTTGGCTGGAAACGAAAGCAAAAAAACAAAAGAAAAGCGAATACGAAAACGAAAACGCAAAAAAGTTTGCAACTTTTTTGAAGTTGTGCCAATAAATTTTGCGAGCCACAGTGGGGTTAAGCGAAAGTTCTCCCTGCACTCGACAAAGAACCGAAAACAAAAGCAAAAAAAAAATAGAAAACATAAAATGAAATCCTGAAAAAAATATGACCGAACGTAATTAAGAAAAGTTTTCCCCGGCACAATTGAAATCGAGTGAAATCAAAGTGACAGGAGGAAGGAAATCTACGCCAACGATTTAAGCACTTGAGCACCCTAAAATTTATTTCTAAAGAGCAAGCAGAAGATCCCAAAAATAAGAGGCAAAAGCAATTTACACGCAAAAGGATTTTTTTTCACTCGCTTATCAAATTAGACAAGGGGGAGAAATTTCGTGGAAAAGCATTTTCAAATGACTCTCAAGTCTGCCGACGGTATGGGAGAGGTGGTAGGCTTTTCCTTTCGGGTGGTGACTGGTGAACAGGTCAAAGGTGTTGGCAAGCGCCGCAGGAAGCGTTTGAATTGCCTCTGGCACCCGAGGATATCCCATCGATATGGCAGCGAGGAAATTCTCTGTCGAAAAGAGATTTTAATGACATCGCCGTGTTGGCTGGGCTTTATGGCCACCGCAAAAGACAATTTTCGATCCGAATTTTCATGTGGGGGCGTGTTTATTGTCGCCCCGAAAAACGATGGCAGGATATTATAAATAAACAGAGCAGCAGGATGCAGCCAGGGGTGGCAGGCTGTTGGCTGGGACACGTGGAGAAACATCGGTTGTAGGCCTGGAATCAATTTGCCAGAAGGGAATCACTTCTTTCGACATTGTAAGCACACTTTTTCCCTAACTTGGGTTTTGTTTGGGCCTTACGTTGAGAGTACAACCGAACTTTTTAAACGGTTAAATGGGGTTTATATACATAAATATTAAAATCTACGATTTCGAAATCATAATATGGGTAACTTGGACTATATTCAGTATGCATCTTACATGCAATGCAAAATGTATCTTATATGCAAAGTTCAATATCACATTAATTAGCTCATTGAAAGGTCTTTGAATCCTCGGGCTTTCGACTAATTTGACTTAACCCCATTAAACAGTGGCTTAAGAATGTCGAATGCCTTAATTCTACCCAGCATATGGTGGTCCCATGAGTGCTGCCAAGGACACCTTCCAGCATAAGCTTTTCCAGATGGTCACTCAACCTCCGCCACCTATGCTGTTCATTAGTGCGGAATCCGAAACCCGGACAGCTCAGATCTCGCATCATTAACATGGCTCTATTCACACTTAGCCGCCTCACTTTGAACAGTTTCCATTCCATTGTTCCCTCTTCTGGTCATTGGCCCTACCATTTTTTGCTTGTTCTTTTACAGTTCTCTTTATTTTTGCCCTTGGGCATGTCAGAAACTGAACGCAAAAGTATTTTTTCCTCAAAGCTTTTTTCTTGGAGCCGCGTTTCTTTTGCCTAATTTAAATGTTTTTCGAATCATAATAATTTTTATTAATGAATTTAATTGCCACAAATTAGAGGGAACGGGCAACCACCAGAGCCGACAAAAGCTTTATGGAGTTATAATGATCCCAAGCCGTTACAAGCTCTACATATGTATGTAATTGTGTATTTCTGTATGAACATACATTTTAGGCCGACTGCTCTAGCCGGCAGGTAATCAATGGTTACACTAAATAGAAGAGAATTTATTTATTATCATGCCCTAAGTCCAGCAAAGACTTGTCGGATAATTATCCAATGGCAACATCCATAAAAGAGAAGCATCAGTCATGACAATCAAATTATGGTGGCGAGGGGAATAAAAACTCATATAAACAACATTAGACAAATGGAGCACGTAGTGCCTCAACCCCCGGCAGTCACAGATGACTGTTGACTCGACAGCGGATCAGGGCTGGGACATAAACGAAATATTAAAATGAAATCAAACAAATAATCAGCGAGGAAAACAACATCAGAAACAGAAGCCTTACAAATAAAACGCGTACAAGAGTACTCGTAAGAGAGCTGAAAGCTTTCTTGATGCGTAGAATGGCCACAGAGTCGATGTAAAAATACCCTACATGACACGAAAATCCGTACATTAGTATTAGGATCCATACATGACGAAACAAAATTTAGGTAAAAGGTATCCGAGGATGTACATACTCTGAAGTTGAAAATGAAATCAAAAAATATTCTCAAATCAAAATAGAAAAAGGTATTTTATCATTGATCCCCTCTCGACACTCTAAAAAGTCTACCAAAGACAATACAACAACGAAAAGTGACGTGTGAGACGCTTCTTACACGTCACAACTTAGCCATTGAAAATTAATTTCTTCATTCTGGCTATAATAATGATCCAATCTGATCCCAATTCGGCGATCTGATAGATATGGTCCTTCCCTACGGAATGGCGTTTAGTTTTCTTCCTTAATGTTCAAAATTGTGGATACCCCAGATTTTTTCACTTTGCGGGGGTGGTGCAAAATTTTGAAATACACTTGTAACATTGTGAGCATACAGCTATCTGGATGCTAAATTTGGTGGCTCTAGCACTTATAGTCTCTTTTCTGGGAGTTTAACAAGACGGACGGACAGACAGACATGGCTATATCGACTGGGATATTCATGCTGATCTAGAATATATATACTTCATGGGATCGGAAACGTATCCTTCTCTGCGTTACATATGTACATCCACTTTTCCACAAAAATACAATATACCCTTCGGTACCTTCGAGTACCGGGTATAATAAGATGGATAACGCTCATATGTACATTAGATTGGCTAATATTGTCTTTGGTCTCACTCATTCCAGAGTAGTCATGCCAACAGGCAGCGCCAAGCGAATAGCAAGTTGTAGTCATGTACCCCCATGTAGCAACAACATCACGGTATCTCAAGCTGCGTATCAGTGGCTGCTGTTGCTCACGCACACGTTTCACGCTTTTTGCTGTTGTTTCCCTCAACCCCATTCCCCTGCTCCAACGTCATTGGCAGCCATTTTAGCTACCGGTTTTACGCGCCAAAGTCTCCATAACTTTTGCCACATGCCATTCAACGCACATTGTTCGTGCTGCTATGTATGTCGTTGTTGCTGCTGCTGATAGCTTGTCCAACTGCATTGTAGCTTCTTTTTAAGGAATTGAGCATTTCATCAAATGAGGGTAGTTGAGGCGCACTACAATTTCAAAAAATTGTGCAATTATTACACACAAATTGTTTAGTTTCAGCATAGAGAATTGCACTCACAGTCACTTATTGGTTAAGAGTAAGATCTATCCGCAATTGATGCTTTAAAAGCAGGGTGTTGATTCTGTCGACTCTTTCGTGGCCCACAGCTTGCTTTTGAATTCCTTGCAAGAAGAGCGGTCTTCTGTCCGAGTGTCGCATCGTCAGCCGCTGTATGTGACTCGCATGCGATTGCCATTCCCCGAACCTGCTCTGCTCTTTCTTCGGCTCATCATCAACATTCTAACTCTCTTTCATTTCATTTCGTTTCGTTTCGCTTTGCCCTGTGTGGGGGGCTGCTATGTTTGGCAAAAGTTTGCCATAGCAATGGCAAAGCGCATTATTTGATTATGCAGCCACAGCGAGAGAGAAGGACAGAGAGAGAGAGGAAGAGAACGCAAGAAAGCGAGTTTCAAGAACATCGCAAAGTGAAGGCTTTTGTGAAGCGCTCCTTGAACTGAATTTCCTCTCGCACTAGCATACAATTTTAAGCGGACTTCCCTTTTGGCTGACCAAAAGCCTTCATCAGACTCTACTGCAACTGTCCGCTTCCTGCCTGAGCATTACATTTTATAAATCATTCATACGGTAGCATTTTTATGCCATTCAATAAGTTTCGTTGCTCTCAATTGCTCTCGCTCTTCGTTCGGCTGTAAGCTGTCTCCCTCCCACACCTTGTTGTCAAGCTCTGCTTTCTGCCTTGGATAAATTTTCATGGCAGCCTCACCACTCCCACTCCCTTCTCCGGGTTGCTCTTTAATAACTTGAATAATAAAGAAGAGAACTCTCTTTGACTGCACTGGCTGGCAAGGCATATAATTTTGCTAAAGCGCAACAAATTGTTAATTTTCCTTTGCTCTGCCTTCTTTGCCTCCACTGTTTCTGTCACCGTTAATTTGCATATTTCTTCTTTTTACAAATGTAAAATCATTTTTGAGCAGCAGTAAAAAATAAATGGTAATAAATTATAGACAAGTAAAGAAAATGTTTGCCTCTGGTCCCCTCAAAGGACTACTTACACACGAGTATGTATCTATGTACATATGTATGTACATATGTACATATGTATTAACAAATGTGCGAGTGTGTGAATGTTTGTTCGGAATGAAACGGTTAACCAATTGAGTTAGCTTTGTATGCCACACACAAAACAAGTGTCAGAAGGAAGCAAGTGTCCTCAGCTGGACATTCATGCAGGTGATTCATAAGCCTTGGCTATCTCTGTGCTGCTCACTTCCACTTCCCAGTCTACACTCTCTTAAAAGGGAAATCCATCAAATGAGCTGCCAACGCGCTGCGCAGTCAATACAAATTTTTCGCTTCCCTTTTGGTACGCTCTCCCTCTGTTATTCACTTTTCTAGAAGTGTCGGGCGCCGGGAAGCGATGGGACGGTAGGGAAGGGTATATCTGTGAGCATTATTCAATGTTTGCAACGAACGTGCGCAAATTACAAATTCAATGCACGTAGCCGACGGCAAAAGCTTCGAGCCTGAAGCCTCTGTTTCTGCCTCTGTCTATGTTCTGCCTCTCTGCCATGTTTCTGTTTACCTAAAGCACTGTAGCTGCTCTCTCCATTTCTCCATCATCAACGACCAACGGCAGTAACAACTGTCTTTGCTGGCATCTCCCTCTCTCACCGACGACACATTAAAATAATGTATTTTTAAATTTAACATTAATTGTCGCTGAATGGATCCTGAACGGGCTCTCCTCTCCATTTTCCGTTTTCTCGGCGAACCATCACAAGGAGTGGCAGGCAGGCCCCAGACCCACCCGTTAGTCTTTTGCAGTACATTAAGTCGTCTTTTTTCGGTAGATTTCCACCATAAATCTGTGCCTTTGGCTCTCGGATGTTAATGTTTTTATATAAGACGCGATGGGGGGAAATATGCTTTTTATGGCTTTTGGCATTTTGCATGCATTAGCGGGCCTGGCTGGGCCTGTCTTTTGCTAGAGTGAACATTTTCGATTATATTTGTCAAGCAATTGAAACATTTTTCATCGCAAAGCAATTATGAACTTCGATATTGAAATTGTTTCTCAAAGTTTAGACGGAAAATGAGAGATGTACGGTCTGTGGGTTCCAAGAGGAAGAGAAAGAATAAATTAACATGTGTTTCTTGACGCACATTCGTCGAATGATATTGGAATACTATTAGGTGATATTGTTTAGGAAAATGTATCCATAAATCATCCATTTATAGGAACTCCCCTTGGTTTAGACATTTCGTGGTTGAGTTCTTTCTTTCATCCATAAAATTCTCTCATGGGATTTCCCCTTCACATTGATTGACTTTTCATACGAAATCCACATTTCACAAAGCGTTGCCTAAGCCAGATAATTTCCACCACGATTGGCCTCCAAATGCAGCAGTAACCCAGTGTTAAGCCCAAACACAACCTCGCACTCGAACTCGTACTCGTTCCGTTCCCTGTCTCTCCCGTCTGAGCCGAAATTACCTAACTGTCCATTAAGGAGGCCTAGCTAATGTTTGGCAATAAGTGCCCTCCTCCCCCCTTAGCAGCAAAACCCACAACCAAATAGTCTATGACTTTCATTCGATTTGTCTAACAAGGCATAATCATGTGCTGCTGTATTTAATTACTGCCGTCGGGTCATATTGGAAATTGTCGGGAATAGGGAAAGCCAGAGAAAGTCGAGGAGAAAGACGAGCGTGGGAGTGGGTGTTGTGTGTTACAAGGAGATGGCTATAGGAGTTTCGGCTCCGAAATTCGAGAGCTCCATAATGCTAAACACAATTGAGTCATTAAGCCGCAGTCTAATTAGCCAGAAAATGTGAAATGAACGAAAAGAATGGCCGAAAAAACTCTAGTTCTGTTCTCGTGTTGTCAAGGAGAGAGGATTAGAGAGACCGCGTTAGGCGAATTAGTTGTAGTCTTGTTCTTTGACTTCACCCAAGAACTATCCGAATATAGCCTGAGCGCCAACTCATCAAAAGTCCACAAATTTGTACGGCAGTTTAACGTGAACATTTTAGCCTGGCATTTTTGGTGGCCGACAAGATTTATTTCGTGTCTGCTTTCGACCACGTAGGTCATTAAATTGTTTAGAAATCGCCGCCGTAAACCCAGCTCGCCCCAGCTCCTCTCGAAATTATCTCAGTATCCAGGCAGAACCAAATACCCAACCCATGCTGAGGCCACAATTTCAAATGAACCACAAAATTGACTATGAAACGGACGGCACACGCACTCTGCACCGTACAGTGGTACAGGAACGGTTTCTAGCAGTCAACATATTTCAACTGGTCTTTTAATAGTATTCTTTTTCAGTATTTTAAAAATTAAATCGGCTTGGGACATGTATTCCCATAGGAGAATTTCATGATTGGTAAAGTTTCAGAAGATGTGGTGTGAAATTTTGTCGATTTCTGTGGATATTTTTTAATTCAATTTTGAATTCTAAATTAACTCAACAAATTTTCGTCATGTACAATGTACATTCGCATTTGAATCTCGTCACTGTCCCAAAGAGCCCACCGTTGGGCCTATTTCATCGCTTATTTTTTAGGGTTTCCTTCAAGTTTTCCCCTCATCCGGTCCGAAATGGTGGCTGAACTTCAGCCACGAGAAAGAGATACAGAGACAGCTAATGCCACAAATGATGCCTAATGACGGTTTCGCCTTACACGATGAAATTGCCTCCAAACTGACGAAATGGGGGTCTATTTTGGGAGTGTGTTACAGATAGAGATTTATGTGTATAATGGATAAATGCCCCACAGGTTCAAGGTCGCTGCTTTAGTAAATCAATAATAATATTTTTTTGTGGGTGGTCTTACCTTCAACTTTAGCCAGGGCCAGGACGGAGATGGTCTGCAGTGCGGGCACCGCCCAGGCAACCAAATGGAATAAATGCGATTTATTTTCAATTGCCTCGTGGCCCCATTTGAGGCCGGCGGCCAGGAACCAGGCGAACGCGAGACACGACCACCACGCGAAGGCGGCCATGCAGCAGAAATACAATGCCATGAATAATACGGTGCAGGCGGTTGTCTGACGATGGCCCTGCAAAAAAAAAAACACAAAAACAGTGATAATGCTCATATGGTGGTCATAATATTGCGATGCGCATGATGTTACACAATTGAATCTTGATCAGAGTATTCAAAATGATATGCATACATATGTAGATATCATAACTTTCTTTGAAGTTTTCGGGATTTATAATATTAATGGTGTCATAGATGTATTCGCATCTTTTGTGGTTTGACAAGAATTGACAATGAAATTGTATTAAATCTGAATATTCCAACGGATGTACATATGCATTTATGAATACAGCAATAATGATCAAAATTGATTCCCTCTGCGAGGGAATATCGAATGGGTCTTGCCTCCTCTTACCTGGGTTATGGTGGACATCATCTGCAGACGGCCGAGCTTCACTGGCGGAGGAAATGGCTCGCGGCACGACACGGAGTCGCCTGCTCCCAGGCCGGCCACGTAGGCGCAGCCGACGACAAGATAGCAGACGGCAAGGAAGACGATGGCCCGCTCGGGGTAGCGAAAGCGCGACGAGTCGATCAGGAAGGTGAGCACCTGGAAGAAGAAAAAGAATGCAGGATATTAAATATAAATTTAGATTTAATTATGTTTGCCTTAATTAACCCGAGGTTCTTTGGGATTCTCTTAAAATCGCATTAGGCTCAGGGGAGAGAGAAGGAGTCTTGAGACCTATTAAGGATCTTTGCAGCTCTGCCTTCTGGTCATTAGCCACTACACATTAGCTGATTGTGATGGTTTTGGCATTTACCCTCGAGAGGGGTCTCACTTGTTTCGCAAGGTTTCGCTTGCTTCTTCTTCAGGGTTGGCCTTAATGAATATGGCCAAAAATGTGCTTAGCTGGAAGGGGTCCTAGCTTTAACTGAGACAATGACGATGGGAACAATAACTGATTTAATTTGCTTTGTATCATTTGGCAGGATCTCTTTGGTATGTTCATATGCATATCCAATGCCAATGGTTTCCGGGAAATACTTTTCTTTATTTCCATCTTCAAGTGAAACTTGAATTTGCTCTCAAATTTCATGTGTGGGTGTGGCACAAACAAAGTCTACAAACGTTTTTCCCCGACTTGAGGAAACTTCACCCACAGACGTCTCTCTTCCCTGCCCGCCCACTGAAGCATAGCTTGTGGGCGTGTCGGGCCTCTGCTGGAGCTTCCAAATGTTTTCGAAACATTTTCAGCTTATTTCGTTTCATTTGTAGTTGGTCACACCTACAAAACCCCTCCACAGATTCCCCCACGCCTCCCATGCGTGGCACAACAAATTGCTAGACAGCAAGTGGCAGGGAGGGGGAAGTGGATGGGGAAAACGATGGGCAGGAACTCCACTTTTGTTGCTTGTTTTGCAGCTTGGCATATATAAACAATTCAATTCAATTTCACAGCTTTTCTCTCTGTCTGTTGACAAAACGAGTTACAAACTGAAGTGACTCACTGGCACCCTGTGACAACGACGACAGTCCCTTCCGATCCTTTACGAATCCCAGCACACTTTTTCTTAGATGTGTATATGTACACACATACATACATATGTATGTAAATTATGACAGTGGAATGGGTTGAGAGGGGAGAGAAGACCATGCGTAGGTGGAAATTAGATGTAAGCTGGCTTACCATAATTTCAGAGGAGAAAAACGATTTCCAAATGAATACATTTTCGGCTCAGTGGGAGACAGGGAGCGAGAGGGCGATAGAGAGTCTCAGCCTGAGAAGTGCGTTTCTGCATCTATGAATAATTCAAAGGTCTAGTCGTGGTAACATTAACACTCGCCACATTAATGCAATGCTAACAACCCAAACTCAAGCACACACATGCGATGCGACTGAGTATTCCCAGCTCCATTTGCCCCAAACCCAACTGTTTCTAGCGGATAGTTTTGTTCGAGTAGAATAATGATCCAGCACAATCATTGCTGGGGCATGTCTCTGCCGTAGACAAAAGACCGCCTTGGCCTGGCTGAGTGGGCGCGTAATCAGACATGGAAATGCAAAGAAGTGGGCCAGAGAATGAGGGTAACAAGAAAAAATCGCTTCCACGAGGAAACCCCTTGCCACTGTGCACGCGTTTATTCTAATTTCTTTAATTTCTAAAGCAGGGCTCGGCCCTACCCTGCAGTACCAGAAATCTTCGATCTTCGATGACAAATGTCAACTAGCGCAAGCTGGGATTGTTATACCCGGTACTCGAAGAGTAAATAGGGTATATTGTATTTGTGCGGATAACGGTTGTATGTAACGCACAGAAGGAAACGTTTCCGACCCCATAAAGTATATATATTCTTGATCAGCATCAATAGCCGAGTCGATTGAGCCATGTCTGTCTGTCCGTCTGTCCGTCCGTCCGTCTGTCCGTCTGTCCGTCCGTCTTGTTGAGCGCCTGGATCTCAGAGACCATAAAAGCTAGAGCCACCAAATTTTGCATCCAGACTTCTCTATGCTCACACTGTTACAAGTGTATTTAAAAAATGAGCCACGCCCCCTTCCGCCCCCGAAAAAAGGCGAAAACCGTAGGGAATGACCATATCTATCAGATCACCAAATTTGGATCGGATTGGATCATTATTATAGCCACAATGAAGAAATTTATTTGCAGTGGCTAAACCCACCCTGTCCCGCAGCTTTTGTTGCTTTTTTCACATTCTCTCATTCACACTCTGTTTCGCGCGGCCTCTGCCTCTTCCGCGAGTCTGCTGTGTGTTTGTTTAAGGAAGGGGGGCGAGCTAAGGGAGCGTGTTGGTGTTGTAGATGTAGATGACAGATGAAGAAAAAATGTAAAATTTGACAAATAACCGCTAAGTTGCAGATGTAGTACTGAGTGCCGGGTATAAAAGTTGTGACGCGTAAGAAGCGTCTCACACGTCCCTTCTCGTTTTTCTCTGCCGCTGCGGCAGCCGAGCAAAATACGAAGTAAACGCGTTGGTCAAACCAAACTCTTTTTTCTTATTTTTTTTCCGGAATTCGAGTTTGCCGACGGCTTCGAAGACGTAATTACAATTATGCAGTGAATAGTGAGTCTGTTTTTGGGTAAAATATATACATAAATATGTACATATAAACACACATATGTAATGCATTATTATCAGGTCAGTTCAGTGTTTCATTTAAGTAGTTGTATCAAATTGTATCTGAATTACTTACGTTTTACACAAAATTTCAATCTGCAAACGGTCCTTCAACAAATACAGAAAAAACAATCCTGAAGTCGAGCTGGTATGTATGTACATATTTTGACGGGTGTTTTGAACTCGAAGAGTAAATAGGTTATGTTGTATTTGTGCACAAAGTGGATGTATGTAACACACAGAAGGAAACGTTTCCGATCCCATAAAGTATATGTATATATTCTTGATCAGCATCAATAGCCGAGTCGATTGAGCCATGTCTGTCTGTCCGTCCGTCTGTCCATCTGTAGGTCTGTCTATCTGTCCGTCCGTCTTGTTGAGCGCCTGGATCTCAGAGACCATAAAAGCTAGAGCCACCAAACTCCAGCTCCAGACTTCTTTATGCTCACACTGTTACAAGTGTATTTCAAAAATGAGCCACGCCCCCTTCCGCCACCGCAAAAGGTAAAAGAAGGTAAAAGAAAACTAAAAACGCCATTCCGTAGGGAATGACCATATCTATCAATGGGATCACATTGGGATCAAATTGGATCATTATTATAGCCACAATAAACAAATTAATTTCCAGTGGCTAAACCCACCCCGTCCCGCAGCTTATATTTGTTTTTTTTTCACATTCTTTCATTCACACTCTGCTTCGCGCAGTGAGTCTGTAGTGTGTGGGTCTAGGGAAGGGGGCGAGCTAAAGGAGCGTGTTGGTGTGACAAATGTTGTAGATGTAGATGACAGATGAAGAAAAAATGTAAAACACCGCTAAGGTGCAGATGAGAAACGACTCACACGTCCCTTCTCGTTTTTTTTTGTATTACTTCTCATATATAAAAATAACTGTAAGCACCAGTCAAACCAGTCAAATCAAATGAACATCTTCGTTTGACCCCCAGGGTAGAGTCATTCAAAAAACATTCCAGACACAAAAATTGAACTCTTTTGTATATGTATGTATGTGTGTACATTGTACACGTACCAAATATTCACCGCCTTCGCATAGGCTTCTTTTAACTCGGCAGAAATTATTTAGCTCGTACCGCGCCTTTCACGGTCAACAGCGAACAAAAAAAGAACAAGTTTAATTTAAATTTTAGCGCTCATAAATTTCCTTGGCTTGGGTCATTAAAGTCAGCCCCAAAACTAAAGTAGATACACCCACCTACCGCCCACTTATGACAATCCGCAGCACACCCTCTCTCCCGCCGACTGTTCGAGTGGTGTTGAAAACTAAAAGCCACCGAAAAGCTTTGAGAGCTTTGCCAGCGGTTGGCAGTTTTTGAATTTTGCATAAATTAGATTTAACTCAACTGGCAACAAAAAATTCTTTAAACAAAAACTGCATAAATTTGCATTGGGAAACATCAGCAATGAGATAGTTTTTGCCGTCGGTCTCAGTCGGTCTAGAGGGTGGAATGGATCGTCTATTAGAACAACTAACTATTAACATAATCATTTCAGTCAGGTTGCGGCATAAATTTGCGGTACATTTTTGAGGTTTCGCTGTGTAAGCTGTCTCTGACAGCTTTGACGTTTATGGAATATACATTTCAGTGATTAAAAATTACGAGCACTTGCCTATTTAATAATTATTAATTGTTTTAATATAAAATCTAAGCATAAAAAATGTCACATCATAAAACGAGAGTATTTTAATTAGGTTCTAGCGGGGATAGAGATATTGCCTTGGGATGTTAATAATACTTTAATATTTAAAGTGATATTTAGAGTAAACCATTTAGCATAATTGAAGCCACTATATGCACTGTAGATCTCTCAAAGGATTCCTTCTCTGCAGCATTCGGATAGTTACATAAGTCTCACCATTTGAATATCAAACAGATACATCCACGTTATCTATGCAAATTTGCGGCTCACTGAACACTCAGCTCCCCGTGTCGCGCTCTCTCAGTGCTACTCGCAGTTTTCTGGTTTCCAATTTTAGTTCCCCTGCTCAGGTTTTTGTAATTAAGGAAAAGTTATCCAAGTCAGCAACAAACGACACGACAAACGAACATCCTCTATGTTTATTTGCTGTTCTGCACCCAACCCCCACCAGGCAGCCAGTTTTCCCGCTTTCAGCTATCATTTTCCATCCCATTTTCCTTCACCCAAACACACACACATTGTCATTTCGTCTTTTCGCTTTTCATTGGAAAACAAATGTCAAGTCAGAGAGAGATAGAGAGGCACACTCTGCGAGTCATTGTCTCATCTCATCTAACGCGTTTAATGAAAAAGGTGTTGATTGTTGACAGTTGATGTGACACACTCCCACCTCCACCTCCCCTCCCCTCCACCACTCACTTCTAGACCCTATGTAACCTCACCCGTCGCCGCATGGCAGCAAGTTTTCCCTTCAGAAATTTCCTGACACTTTTACCTGTCTGAGCCATTCTGAGCCCTCAGCTTGAGACAGAAGTTTCGGGTGCAAAAAATATTTGCTTCAATTTTAGTTTCGCGAAAATTGAAATAAAATTTGTTTTCTTATAATTGTAGTTGATAGTGGAAATGAAAAGCCCTAAGGTTTTCCTCGGGTTAGTATCTGTAAGTTGGCCAAAAGTTCGAGCTGTCAGACCAAATTGGTTGGGGAATAGATACAACGCTGGGATGCTGGAAGGAGAAAGCTGTTTCCCTGGTTGTCTTAAAGTTGACTCAAGAAATTCTATGCTCAAAAAAATTTAAATTATATCAAATTAAATTTAAATATGTGTATATTTTGCTGATATTTTGTTCTAAAAGTTTTTCCCCTACAAATTTTGTATATTTGTTTTCCCAAATTTCCACTGAGACGTTAATCAATTTTAGAAGGCATTTCTTTAAAATGCCCAAACTTGCATGCCCGTTCCCACTCTCCTCATTCCATTAAAATAGTTGAGCACTTTATTCATTGAATACCAAATTCCCAGAAATGTCAAAGCTGAATCTAAATAAATGTGAAGTATTTCAAGTACAAAGGCAAACAATCATGTGCATCCTTTTTCCTGAATTTTTTCACCCATCAACCACGTACATACATACAATATGTACATAAATACATACATACATACATACTCGTTCATACATACTCGATCAGACATATGTACATACGTATGTACATATGTGTGTATGTACATATTTTTATCCTCATAAGCTTCAACTGCAATTTTCTAATGCTCTCTCTTGTCATATATATTTTACTATTGCCATTTTCATTGACATATTTTTGTGGCATTGCAGTTTTTATGTACACACATACCACATATAGAGAGGGAGAGAGAAAGTTTATTAAAATCAACAAACAGGCAAACAAACATAGCCCACATTTCATGGGGACTTTATTGAGATGTATTGACTACGATTCGCAGGGGCATCAAAAATATAAGCATGCGAAACTATAAGCTGGAAAATGGCAAACGGAGGAGGAAGCCAAAGGAAAACCATTCCCATGTGCATTTAGCATGTGGGAGCTGGGCCGGAAGATTTGCGGTTTTCCATGAGGGAAATTTAGGGAGAAACTTAGGGTTGCTACTAGGGTATATATGTATGTACATACTTAGAATACGGAACTATTTCTGCACTGACACCAGAGATAGAAATTTGCAGTTGTGATAAAACTAAAAGTTAAATATTGTTTGATGATCCTTAAGTTTCTGATCCAGTCTCATAAAAACCAGAACTCTAGAAATTATTTCAGATGCAATGATTTTTATGTATTAGAATCAATGAGTAAATCCAAAAAAAAATTAACAAAAAAAATAGTCAAATCAGTGGAATTGCTGCAGTTGACTAAATAACAGCGAATAAGGAAAAATAAATGGGAAAGCATGGAGAAAATTTGCATGAACTCAGCTCCAGCTGAAAAATGCAAAATGTTCACCCTGAAAAATAAATATACGACGAATGAGAATGAAAATGGGAATGAACACTCGGAGAGAGCATACTCATAATCGTAAAAAGTAAGTAGAATGAGCCGGCAAATGAAAACCTCTCTCCCGTTCCTTCTCCTGTTTGGAAAAACAATTTTGAAATTTGCATAGAATTTGTTGTGGATTTTGTTGTTGTTCTTCTTCTGGATTGCACTGATATGCCCCGCCCTCGAATGGCGTGGGCAGGATCTGGCGCTGACAATGGGCGACAAATTATATGCAATGACAAAAATGTATCGCAGACACGAGAGGGACATACGGAAAGGGGCGCAGGAGGGCGAGAAAAAACCAGAGACAGCATGCAAAAATATGTCGACATGTGAGTGACACTGTCCTCCACGGGGTGGCCCGCCCCTAGACTCTGCAGGGCTTGATGGATGTAGCACAACTTTATGACGTGTGTGTGTCACTCTGAGTCCCCGGAAGCTGGGACCCTTCCCGCTTTGATAGATGCTCTTTTTTGGCCCTTCTCCCATCCTATAACTACCACCACTCATCCCTTCCTCCTTCCGAATGATTACTTGGGAATTATAAGCGTTGGACCAGGTTCAGTCATCATTATGGTTGCATTTTTGTTGCTTCTTGTTTGAGAGACTGACATGAACCTGCTCCAGCTAAATTGGTTTTTTAGTCCAACATAAGTATGCTCTTTTTTCAACATGATTGAAATTCGCAAAAAAGGTAACAAATATTATAGCATGGTTTGTGAGAGATGGTAAATGTGAAAATCCTTGACTAACATATTGATTTCCATATACTCAAGCTCAGTGACAGACAAGAGAAAGAGAGGGATCGAGAGTGGGGGAAGGAAGAGAGCGTCCTTCGCAGGGCCTTTCACATGATGAATAGTTCCAGCGCTACCAGACGAGATAATTAGACAACAAAATTGATTGATTTATCGTTATTGGATATGCTTAAGCGAAACGATACGAAACGGAAGTATAAATATTGCTTAAGCGGTTTGAAATAAATGGATATTTTATGGTAAATGGTTTCCTCTGGAATTGAGTTGCAAGAACATTGAAGAAGTTGTGAAATATTCGAAGAACATTTTTTACTTTCACCATAATTATTCCTTTATATATTTGATTTTTCAAATAAAATTGCATTCGAAGTGAAAAACTAATACTTTAATTTCCTTCCACTTTTAATCTCTTAACTATTTTCTAACCCTAGGCAAATCCTCTGTAAGGCTTTAATGATTTTCCACCGTTCCCTTCCCGAGTTCCTCTTCTCACATCAGGCACACAAAGGAGAGAATGAAACTCCAAGTATTACAATGCAAGAACTATTTCCAATATTAGTGTAGAGCTCATACATGCTTGAGGCATTCATTCATTCCTCCGAGTCAAAGGAATGAGACACATTGAGGCATGTGGGGACATTCCGGAATATCAAAGGGCAATTCTAATAATATTTGAAATTTACTTTTGTTCTCTGGTATTTGCCCTTCCATCTATGGATACATTCAGATACTAAGGCAAGCTTCAGCTCCACCCTGTCCGCCATTCTGTTGGGCTCCTTCCCTTACGCCATCAAGGTGGCATCCTCCTTACCAGGAGCACCGCAGGGTGCTCTGAGAGGGATGTGCGAGGGTGGCTTCTGCATATGTTTTGCCAAGTTTATTGAAAAATATGCACTGACAGGTAATATGTCAAAGCGTGGGATTTGCCAAAGTGCCAAACGACCTCGTCCTGCCATTCTAACCCTCGCTGTCGCCTCCCCGTCCCCCTTTATAATAGACTTGCTGGAGGAGCAGCAGGATTCAGTCGTTTTGCTTGGAAAAGATGTTTGCTTTGAGCTCTACTTAAAGAAAATATGGCAGCACTCAGCGAAGGATAACAAAGGTGGCGCTTGCTGGTGGCAGCGAAATGAGAATGGAAATGGTCCAAGGGCCTTACGAGCACTTCTTTACGATTTAATATTTAACGATAAAATTGGATGAAAAACTTACTGTGAACAGGCAGCTCGCCACGCAAACCGCCGCCCAGGATCCCACCCAGTAGCGGAGAACTGTCCGCTCTCGCTCTGGAAAGAACATGGCGTGGCATGGGGCTCCGCAGTCGTGGAGATCCTGCAGAGAAATAAAGGAGATACAAATGAGTAAATTGCTATAGGCGCAAACCTAACCTTGCTGGCAGCGATTAATTAATAAGGCTTAAATTAAATGTGGGCAAAATGGGATTATGGGTTGTAATTAAAGGGGATTAAAGGAGGAGACTTATGGGAAACGAATATGAATGTGGTCTGCGGAGTGGGCTAATGTAATGAGGACACAGGATATGTACACAGCTTAAAGGATGCATACATTAAGGATCAATTTGAAGATACATATGTACATACATACATATGTACATATATACATACATATGTACATGTATGTATGTACATACATATGTTTAACGAGAAGGGACGGGTGAGACGCTTTTCGTCACAACTTGTATACCCGGTACTCAGTAGGACTTAGTGGTTTTTTTCAAATTTTACATTTTACATTTTTTCTAAATATGTCATCTACATCAAGATCAGCTCTCGACCCCTCCTCTAGAGCCGCACACTGCCTGAAGCAGAGTGTGGATGAGAGAATGTACAAAAAACAAAAAAAGGCTGCGGGACGGGGTGTTTTAGCCACTTCAAATTAATTTCTTCATTCTGGCTGTAATATTGGTCCAAACTGATCAAATTCGGTGATCTGATAGATATGGTCCTTCCCTATCGAAAAGCATTTTTAGTTTTCTCTTATCTTCAAAATTGTGGCTGTGGGAGATTTTCGACAGAATTAAAATGAATTTTGTATCAGTGTGAGCATACAGCAGTCTGGAGGCAAAATTCGGCTAAGAGCTCTAGCTCTTATAGTCTCTGAGAACTAGCGGACAAACAAGACGGACAGACGGACAGACAAACATGGCTCTATCGACTCGGCTATTGATGCTGATCAAGAATGTATAAACTTTATGGGGTCGGAAACGTTATTCCCCACAAATACAGTATACCCTATTTACTCTTCGAGTACCGGGTATCCCTATTTACCCATTCTAGAAGACCCCGCAGTATCTCGAGAAGTAACGATATATTGTGGAAAAGATTTTGAAAAATATTAGAAAAGATACATTTTCTATCTTCAGGGTGAAACCATCACAGAACGTCAACAGGGAATACTATTGCAGCCCTCGGTTAAAATCTCATCGCAATAACTGCAGCTTAATGAGGTTTGCCCGAAACAGGGGACCCGACTCAACCTTGAACTCGAAACAACTGAAGGAGAATCAACCCCCAAAAAATTGCATTACGAAGTGTGGCAACAATGCAAACGGACGAACAACAGCAAAAACGGCAGACAGGCGCCCTAAGCCACGTTCTGTGGAAGTAAGCGGGACAGACAGAGTAAGAGCGAGTGAGCGAGAGACAGCGAGATAAGAGTGGAGTTTGTTCTGTTCTGGCGCATTGTAAACCGCAGGAGATTTGAATTTTAGATAGCACGCACACATACGCAGACAGGAAGGCTGGCGTCTGGCTAGCGAACCCAATTGATGAGAGGAAGAGAGAGGCTAATCAAGAAGTAATCGAGACTGGAGATACCCTGCAAGATCTGCTATTACGTATGCTAAGACCAAAGGCAAAACCATTCTACATAAACATATAATAATTAGTAACACGAGCAGAATGTTATTGAATCTGAACTCTTTGTACTTTTTCTATTCCATTTTTAGATATTTATGTACATAGTACATGTACGAGGCAGAGACGTTCCAACTCTGACTGAAAGACACTGCAGGTCCTCACCCTGCCCATGCCCATGACGCCCTTCCGCATGAGACTGAGAGGAAACAGAGCAACAGAAGCCGTCGTCAGTCTCTCTGTCAAAGAGCAAACTCCACCAAAAGTGTTGTCTGCCCCAGTCTGTCGTATTCGTATTCGCACTCGTCCTCGTGCCTGCCTGGGTATTGGGCCTTATTTCAAATTCCCATTAAAAATTTAAAATCCTCCCCCCAACGTCTGTCCGCTCATCGTTTTTGGCAATCATCGTTAGGTTAGCGGCGCAAATTGCGTTTTTTCCTCCAAGGGAGAGAGCAAAAGGGACTGCAGGAGCCAATGGTAATGTTAAGCAAGGGCGGACGGAAAGAGACGGAACCAGCTGAATGCTGGGGGAACAATATTTACGCATATTTGAGACGCATAAAGCAACAGATCCGCAACAATAACATAAAGCTGGCGAAGAAAGAGAGGGTGGAGCTGGGGCTCGGGCTGAGTACTCCTCTAAATTGCCCGCAGCTTTTTTTCTCCTTGGAGAAGCCCATGGAAGTAGCCGCATTTATTTGAAATTATCCTCCAAGCTTACGCTCCCTTCAGCCAAGTCAGCGTTGAAAAATTTAATTTTAAAGAACTCATTTTGAGGGATTGGTATGGGCAAGACAAAGATATAGTGGGGAATAAGAGAACCGAAGAGACAATTGGGTAAATCCAACTAAGTAACCTTAAGGACTTCTCAATGGAGGTTATTAAATCGTCATCAGAGAGGCCTTTTGAATTTAACGATATTAACGTCTTAAATTAGTGGAAGTGTTCCTTTAAAAACTCAATATGTATGGTTTAAGAAAGTGCACATATGTACATACATTGTATGTATTTACATCAGGGCTCGGCACCCATACAATTAACGAGCCGTTTTTGCGTTTGTGTGTGAAGACGCACGCAAAACGCAACATTGGTATTGGTACGAATCACTGTAATACGCTTGTACGTGAGGGCAGCGCAGCAGCAGCGCAGCAGCAGCGCCTTGTCCCGCACCCATGGATAGGGCCGTACCGAGCCCTGATTTACATACATTATGTTCATTAAAATTGTAGTGCCACACCTCATCCCTTTCACAACTATTTTTGAGACCCTTCGTAACGTAGGTATTATAAACCCGAAGAAATCTTGTCAGATTTGCGTTTCATCTTCTTGTTTTTTATGACTCTTGTCGAATACCCATTAAATCTGCTGTTCAATAAAATAGGAGTGCCGAGTGTAATTATTTAATCAAAGCAAATCAATTCAAAAAAAAGTCACCATCAGTAAACTTAATTTACATACATATGTATGTATGTATGCATATAGTGAATATTTTGATGAAAGAAATGTTGAACATAGCGGTACTTTTGTTTTTAGTGCGTAAGAGAAATTATTGATCGGTTCAGAAGGCGAACAAAATTAACGTCAGGTGGTAATATAGAATTGAAAACGAACTTGGATGTGTTCTTGCTATTATATTTAACCGTTTCAACTAAGACCATGAAAAGTGATTTCTTATGCGAAAAACTTATTTTCGAAGATGGTCTTCAAAATCCTGAAAAGTTTTCAAAACATTTCTATGTATATCGTTTTGAAGGTATTATGACAGTTCGTATACGACTGATTATTCATTATTTTACTTATTGAAGTACCAGAAAGCCACGCTACGAGTACAGGGGTGCACGACTGAAGTTTCAAAACACATGTGCACTAGGCGGGTATATTATTATATATATTATATGGTAAGAAAATAAGAAAATAATATTTTTGGCGTTAATTCACATCTAATTTGTGCCCAAGTTCTTGAAAAAAACAGTATTGAGCATGTTGTGTTAAGCCTTATGGGCTCCAGCCTATATAAAGTGGGACTTCCTAGCCTGGCGTTGTTGTATTTCACAAGATTGTGTGGGCCAGCGTACTTTTTCATAGATTACATTCATATTACAGCTGAAAAATACCTCTAAGACGGATCTTTCAACAAGATAATGATCCGAAAGACTGAAAAATGTCTACAGGAATCGGGTTTCATCTGAAAAAATCTGCGTTCTACCATTTTCAACTCAGTCCCTGGATCTGAATGTCATCGAAATCTTATGAGGAATGCCAAATCCATTAAAATAACTGCAATTCCGGCAACCAGAGCAAAGTGAGGGCAAGTGGTCCAAGATATATTGGCTAAAATCCTATTGAAGCTTGGACAGGACCAAGAAAAGAAAACTGATTAAAACCCTATTAATAATCCTCAACAAACATTTAGTACATAAAATATAGCTTGCAATTTAAGTTTTGTGGTTTTTTTTTCGATTTTAAAAATAATCACTATTTTTTTTTTTTTTTTTTTTTTTTCGTTGAACAGCAAATTTTATGAATAAGTGTAAGAGTCAAGAAAAATAAGAAGAACCAAATGAAAGCAAATGTTCCAGCTTTCCAAGAAGCTATAACTTGATTATTTGAATGACTGGAAATGTCTTCAAAATAGTTTTGAAATGCTGAAGCTGATTAACAATCCTATGTGGCACTTCTCTCAAGCATCGAGCGAGCCAATTCGTTGTGTAATTGTCCTTCACTGACACCCTGTTATATGCACATTATTTCTTTGGTTAGCTTCTCCCTTCTAACACCAACCTCGAATACATAATGAATCTGTGTTTGGTAATATCATCATATTTATCAGGATCGATTGCATTCACGGATGCAATCGCATTTACCGATGAAGCTGTCGCTCCCTCTTACCCACTCCATGGCATCCACTCACCTCTTCTTAAAAGAAAACTCCCCAAGAGCAACCATCGACAACAACAACAACAACTAGTTGCAACATTGAAGACAACAAAAGGAGTCCAGAGACTGCAATGTTAGGCCCAAGACGGAGAAGTTGAACTCCAGTTGTTTGGTGCTATCCCTTTTCGGCCCGATCGGGTCTCGCTTGGAGTCTAGGGTCTGGGACTCGAGTCCCTGTCTGGGGTCCCATTGTCTTGGGATTTTTATGAGGCATGTATAAATAATTGCGCCCAAAGGCCGCCGACATAAGTTTTCATGCCGGCCGCGTGAGCATCCGACCAGGAGCAGCAACAAAGGCCGGACAACGGACTAAAATGCCCCGAAACAGACTCACATCTCCACACTCCACACTTCTACACTCTGGATCCACTTTTCCCGCCTAGTCCAAAGTGGCAATTCTACAGGAACAAAACAATACAAAAAATATTGTTTCAGCTCTTACATTTTTGGCTGGAGGCCACAAAAATAATGCAAAAAAAAAAAGATGGCAGACAATGACAATGGGCCAAAGAGAGGTAGGGGGAGCCGTAGAATCAGAGGAGGAAGCTATGTATGTATGTAGGACAAGAATATGGGATGGGGGAGAGGAGAGGAGACCGTTGCGAAATAAACGAAGTTATGCCAACATTTAAGGAGTTTTTAATTTATTGCAGATACATTTTATGCCCAGCGCGAGTTATGAAAGGCCAAAGGGAAAGACAGGTATGGGGGTAGAGGAGATGATAACTCTTCCAGCTGGAATTCTCTTGCCCTGTTTGAGTAGGGGGCGTGTTGATGATGCTGGAGATGCTGAAAATGATTAAGAGGTGATACGTAGAGGGAACGGAAGAGCCAGCCATTCTGCAGGATACAGTGGAATGAAATGTTATTTAAATGGACAGAAGACTCGTTTTAGGAACGTGGAGTGATGTGATTATTGAAAAAGGATTAGTTTTAATGGGAAAGAAAGGAGTTAAAGAAAGAACCCTAGAAGACAGTGTTCAAATTAACCTTCTTCCTCTTTTACTACCCGTTTCCAATCACTACATTGCACTGACACAGCATCAACGCTTGTTCCACTGTCCGCCAAGGGCAAAAAACCTTATGCGAACACACTTCAATTTTAGCCTTCAGTTGCAGTCCGCATTCCCCTCATTCCTCCCTGTCTCTGTATTGAGTGCTCAGACAACCCTCGGACAGCGTTAATGATGACTCCCCCCAGCATGTTGTGTGTATTTTTGGGGGTGTTGCTGACGTTGTTAAAGTCAAAATAGACAGAGAAACAGACAGCACCGAAAAGAGAACAGCAACACACAGACAGAGAGAGAGAGAGAGAGAGAGCGAGTTCGATTGTCCTGAGGGTTGATTTTAGCAGGAAGGAGCAGGCATAGCTGGACGAATGAAGGCCCAAAGGACAAGCTGTAAACTGTTGTTGATGTTGTTGTTGTTGCTTTTCGCTCCTCTCTCTTTGCTGTTATTTCTCTTCTTACCTTCTCCTTGAAAGACAAACAAAGCAGAAGAGGGAAAACCCAGCCGGGGACAGACAGGCAGACACAGAAAAAACAACAATTTGAATTCAATAAGGATGCGACGAAAGCGAAGGAGCAGAATACCAGGAAGTGCTAGCCGGCCCCCAGTCGGGTCAACAGTTCAAATGGACACACAAAATAATAATAATAAAAGGAAAGGAGTCAAATAGTCAACAAGCACTTTTCACACATTTTCTTGCTGACCGCAACACAATGCTCAAAATTCCTGCCCATAATTTATTAATATTATTGCTCTCTTTCAGCATCTTTCTGGTACACACAAAAGCCCCCCGCAAATTACACATGTCGACACTTTATTAAAAGCCAACCAAACGCAGACAAAAAAGGGTTTTAAAGATTTTGATTCGATATTGGGGGATTTCTTCTCCGCATATCCCTTTACTTTTGTTGTGTCCATTTTTTTGCGGTCTGCCAAAACTGAAACTGATCCCGGGGCCATAAAATGTCGACCCATCCATATGTTGGTTGGGTATTGGGTAGTGGAATGGGCGATTGTGGATGGCAGACGGGCGCGGTTTAAGCGAAAGAGGAGCAGAGAAGGAGGGGGTCTGGGTACCCGAGGCCCAACAACATTTAGAGCGATTTCCTTTTTCGGTTAACGCCCCCTCGGCCATGTCCATAGCGGGGCTGGCAGTGTGTTTAACCCTTTCAGAGCCAACAAGAAACAGAAAAAAATGCTGTTAAGGTCCTACACTTTACTACATGCAAATTATGCCTCCAGCGAGGGCACAAAAGAGAGACCAACAGGAGGACAGAAAGGAGAGTAGCAAGGAGTGGAATAGGCAACTCCGCGCTTCCTTCTTAGCCCTCAGACTCCCCATCCCAGGTCTCCACCCCTTGATTACAACCCATGTAATTTTAATGGATAATTATAATGAGCATCTGTTTTAAATTTTTACTCTTATATTTGGTTTTCCGTTCTCCATTCAGCCTCAAAAAGTGACACAGCACAAGGTCCGCGCCCGGAAGCTGTGCGAGTTGTTGTCGGCTCATTGCTGGGTCTGGGGGCTGTCGGTGTTAAGGCAGAAGACCGACCAATAACCCATTATGCATGCGAGGTGTTAAGCTGGGGACTTTTTTCCGTGTGCCGTCGTCCCTATGAATATTGTATTTATAAAGGACCACAGGTGGTTCTTGTTGCCTCTCTGTGCCTCTCCCTTTTTTTTTAAGCTTGGCAATTAGTCATTGAAAATTGAGGCCATCGAAAGGGTTGTGGTTGTGCATATGAATTAGGGATGTGTTGTCCCTGTTGTTAGGCTGTGTGTCCTCTTCCGTTTCTTATTTTTCATTTAAATTTTCAAATGTATTGCCTTTAATATTATCAAAGAAAAAGGGAAGGACATAAGAGCAGACTTTTATGTGATAATGCAAGTTATGATTAAACAAACGAGTTGAGGCTAGGATGATATCATTACCCGTTTCTAAGTATCATATGATTATAATTGCCAAAATCTACATATGTACATACATATGTATGTACATATGTAGTACAATTCTCTATATATTTCATCACAGATATTTTTAAAATGTTTACATATTTATGCACTATTGATTCAACTCCCCCCATATTTTAGATCATCTTCGAAAAGCAATCCAAGTCAAGTGCTTTCCCCTCGGTACGCCAAATCCCAGTTAATGTCAACTAAATGCTAACAACTTAAAACCAACTTAAGCTCGAGTTTCGCTTCAGCTCCTCACAGACAAACTTTTACGCATAAATACATACATATACATACATATAAAGATATCAGACTCTACATATACATAAGTATATGCACATTCTCTGGTTTGTAGTATGTATTATCTGCACATACATAGCAAATATTTATCGGTCATGCTTGTCACGTACTCCCAAGTGGAGTAGAGTAGAAAGGGGCGCTGGGGAGAGCTGTGCTGTGGGAGGCCAACGTGACGCTAACACTCATTGACCAACTGACGGCCTCAAAGACACGTTAAACATGCTAACCTACTACTTAGTATGTAGGAACAGGAGAGTGTTGTGGAGTTCGTACCAGATACACAGTCACAACAACATTCAGCATCAGGAGACATTCGCTCGAATGCAAATTAAATAATTTGTTGGACAACATCTTGGTACTTGTTGCTCGAGATGCTTTAAACTCGTTCTACAAAGAATACTCGGCATTTTGCCCATTTCACGAATGTCACACTTGACTTTTGGGATTTTTTTACAGTATCAACAATATTGTCAAAAGCTGCCACACGAACATGCCAAGTGGAACAAGCAGGTGCACTTCCCATTTCCCAATTTCCACTTTTCAACCGAACCTGCACCTGGGTAACATCTCTCTCTCTCTCTCTTTCCCTTTCTCTCTCTCTCTCTCTGTTTCTTACGCTCTTTCTCTTGTGACATTGACATGCAGACAGCAGCAAACGCAGCAAATTTTCGGTTTGACATTTTGGCAGGAACAGCTTCAGTCGCTTCTTTCTAATTGCAGCAGGGATGTCTAGCGGGCAATGAGTTCTGGGGGCGGGTGCAGTGGAAGGAAGGTCTTTGCATGTTGCCTGGACACGCTTCAGTCTCTTTTAATGCTCCCCTCAATGCTCCATAATTTGACATATTAATTTTTAGTAGGCTGTCGTGTCTCCAGCATGACAACAGCTAATGAGCACGGTTGGGGGAGATGGAGAAGTCGACCATTTACCGCCTCTCCTCCTCCACCCTTTCCCCTTACCTTTCCCCTTACCCCTCATAAACATTTTGCCCCATGTTGCGTTGCCTCTTTGTATGTGCACCCAATTGCACTAGTCTCTCAGTTGGTGGCATTTTTCCCTCTAGTTCGAGTTTTTTGGTCCCAGTTTTCCAACTTGTTTTCCTCCTCCTCCTCTTGCTTCTCCTCTTCGTCTTCTTCCGTACTATTTTATATACGTATAAGCGACTTCATTGGAGATTCTCTCTTGTTTCTGACTTCGTTTTTCTGGCTTTGGTGGGGCATAATTTAATAAATTTATGAAATTTAATAGAGAGGAACGTGTTTGCGTGGCCACAATTTTGCGGTGGTCTCTCTCTCTCTCTCTCTCTTTCTACTCTCCGTTCACTGGATCTGAAATGTATGTACCAACGAGTGTATTTCCGTGGAGGGAGTGTGGGGGAAAGTGTGTTAAAGTAGGCGTGTCTGCCTGAAGGGGAGGACCATTACTTATGTTATGTCCATAGAGGATTTCAGACAATTTGTCCATGAAATTGAGAAGAATGCGAGAGTTTTGTGAATATTTATTCAAAATGTTCGACGGCATCTTATCCGCGATGGGAGCTTCTGTGTCTGCTTAGAAAAGACATGCTAAAATGAGAGAAGTTCAACATATTCTGTCCCCTACCGTCTCGAATCGATAGCCAGGGACAGAAGTGTCGTACCAGAAGGTGTCAAATGGGAACGTCAATGAGGTTCGTTGTTAATTTCCTAGTCTTTGGTTATGGTTAACCAAACATCTTTTCCCGCTAATTGATTTCCATCTGTGACAAATTCCCGGCTCAAAGCTGACTGCATAGCGAGATTAATCCCACCCGAAAGTCGCATAATAAAGGTAAATAAATGCCCAATGAGCTTTGTCAGAATCAAACTACCAAAACGGTAATTCCGTTTCATGGAGTGTCTGTCGCCTATGCGGACCGTAACAACCAACGGTCCATTTGATGTGCCATCCTATCCTTCTCGATTTCCACGTCCCCCACCTGATCAGCAGCGGCTGTCTGCCCCTGTCCTCTGTCCACTGGTTCAGCTACACGCAATAATAACGAAGTCATGGAAAGAAGAGAAGGAGAGTAGGAGAGTAGGCAGAAGCCACAGAACAGAACAGAACGGCACACAAAATATTACAACAATTTGCATAAAGTCTGTTACTGTTACGATTTGGAGACGACGGCGGCGGCGACTGCTTTGGCGATTCCAACTGCGATGGCGTCTGTGGCATGCAACATTCGAGATACAGATACATACACATACTCCACAAGACCACGCGGCTAACGGCAAAAAGTGTGCGCCTGAACCACTCTTGGAGTACATACACGTACATCGGAGATGTTCGGGATGCCACAGTTCGGGATCGGCATCGGCATCGGGATCGGGATGATGCCTTGCTGCGCGTACAGTTAGAAGAAGGCGTTCGTACAGCAGATAGCTGACGCAAAAGCCAACAGCCAAGCCGGTTTCCCTCGCTCCTGGACACTGTACCATAATAATTACAAGAACAAGAAGTTATGGCAGGTGGCAGGGACCATGTACCATGGACCATGAACCACGAACGAGCGACCAGAGCCAGGGAACTGAGGGGCAGCCAGTCAGCCAGAAGGAAAAATGAACAACAGCCCAGGTTTGGCTGTCAGCCGCGCGCTATAATGCTGGAAATTATATATTATTTAAATAATAACGCATCAAATTACATCAACGAAATGTGCGCCAATGAAAGACCAGGCCGTGATTGATGTCTCTGGGCAAGGAGGAGGATGGGATGCCCAAATCCTCACTCACCTTGATTCATTTGCAAAGGGAGAGACTCGAAGAATGTTCTGAATGGTGAGCAATTTGTTGGCATTCAAACTATCGATACAGCAGTGTTTAAGCAGTGTTTTTAGTCAACACATCAGAGGACAGCTGGCTGCCTAGAATCTTGCCCTTTTCGATTGCCATTTCGCTTGAAATTTATTCAATTTCAATACGTTTATCTCTTATTTGGTGTTGTTCTGTGATTGCTGATTGGTAAAAAACAATCAATCTACGTATGTATGTGGGCTCTGGCTCCCCTCTTGGGCGCCATTTGAAGGATAGACAAGTTTCAGTTATCATATCACGTACAAATTGCAAAAATGGTTCGAGTACGAGTATTCCCTACGCTGGGAAATGTCAGAGTTGGCGAACATCGAACCCCTCTGACACTTGAAATGCCTACAAAACTGATGCTGGCACGCCACGCAGCGGCAACACATGTGAAGCACTTGTGCACATCATCCACATTTCCACCATCCAAAGCCACTGACATCGATCCCATCGATGGTGCTTCTGCTGCATAATCTATCCTCCTAACCCCTGCCGTACCCGCACCCGTACCCATACCCATAGCCATCTCCATCCTCATTCTCTGCCCATTCCATTGCCGATAAACCGAAACCACTTGACGTTGGTTGGGCCAAGTCGAGTGCGCATTAACTAAAAGCCTCCACTCCAGTGGAGCTCTGAGCGGAGCGAGTGGATATCTACGGTGTGCTGGGCAACAAAAACAAAAACAAATGCAAAAATGGAGGAGAAATAAAAAACATAAAAAAACATTCACTGAAAACTATTTGCAACAATTTTTCACAGTCAGCTGCCATAATTTTTCACACAAAGCCCCGCAGATGAACATGGGGTCCAGCGCCGGAGTCGGATGGGAATCTTTTGCTTTTATTTTAACACTTTAAACGATGACGTTTAGATGGGGAGCAGGAGCAGCAGTCGAGGACTGTTCGCGATTCACCGACTGCATTTCCATTTCTCGGTACACTGGCCAACGCTTTGTAATCAACCATGGATAGAGGGAGACTGGGACTGGGACAGAGGCTGGGACTGGGATTGAGACTGGTACTGGTACTGGTACTGGGACCGGGCCTGCATTTGCCGCAGATGCCATGCTCAGTTACAGATACACCACAATTTATCTCACAGTTTGCAGTCTAAACAAAACCGACTGCTGGCCCTCAGCAAGTTTTTAGCTGCTCAGCGGCAGGCTCATCGGACTCATCTCCTGCCAGACCATTTGCCATGTCCGCATCCGCATTGCCCTCCGCTGGCGCGTCCCCCTCTGTGGGCCACGACAGCGATAAATGTTTCAACATTGCAAACACAAGCCTTCGAAACTCCGGGAAATACTCGTATACAAATGATTTCGTATTTATTTCGGCCGTGTACCCACGATGATGACAGGCCAGCAGTCCAAAAGCCCAACAGCCTTCTCTACTGCAAATTTCAAGTGAGGTTACACTAATTATCCATGCGGGTTCATCCGTCGTCTGCATGGCCAGAACAGGCCCAATTGTTGGAGTTACGGACTTTGGTACTAATTAATGTATGACTATAATTAGGAGCCCATTCATGTTCTTTCTTTTGTTTTGAAAAATATTTTCCAGTAATATATTTTGCAACTTTTAGACAAGAGCGCGCTGTCGATAGAATTTCTCTTCATCTCTTATTCAAAAGGATCTACTATAATAAAGTGCAGACAGACTCCCAAAGATTCTGTGAAATGGAACCTCACAGAATCTACCAATAGAACAACAGATCAGAAAAAGCAGTGGAACCCACATCATCAGCGATTTTGAAAGAAACTTTTGCATTACGATTTTGCAATGGATAATTTTTATACCCGGTACTCGAAGAGTAAATAGGGGTCTTGTATTTGTGCACAAAGTGACTGTATGTAACGCACAGAAGGAAACGTTTCCGAGTCGATTGAGCCATGTCTGTCTGTCCGTCCGTCTGTTCGTCCGTCCGTCCTGATGAGCGCCTAGTACTCAGAGACTATAAGAACTAGAGCCACCAAATTTTGCATCCAGATTTCTGTATGCTCACACTGTTACAAGTGTATTTCAAAAATGAGCCACGCCCCCTTCCGACCCCGCAAAAATTCAAAAAACTTCCAAATCTAAAATTTTGAAGATAAAAGAAAACTAAAAACGCCATTCCGTAGGGAATGACCACATCTACCAGATCACGAAATTGGTGATTATTATCCATTAATTATTATTATAGCCACAATGAAGAAATAAATTTCCAGTGGCTAAACCCACCCCGTCCCGCAGCTTATATTTGTTGTTTGCACATTCTCTCCTTCTCACTCTGCTTCGCGCAGTGTTTGCGGCCGCTGCCTCTGACACGAGTCTGCAGTGTGTGGGTCTAGGCACTAACCAAATAGTATAGTATACTAGTATAGTATACTAGTATAGTATAGTATACTATTTGGTTAGTGCCTAGACTAACCTATACTATTTGGTTAGTGGTCTAGGGAAGGGGGCCGAGCTAACGGAGCGTATTGGCGTGAGAAGTTTGGAGATGTAGATGACAGATGAAGAAATAATTTAAAGTTTGACCAATAACCGCTAAGGTACAGATGTAGTACTGAGTGCCGGGTATAAAAGTTGTGACGCGTAAGAAGCGTCTCACACGTCCCTTCTCGTTTTATGTAGAAATGTTTTTGAAAATGCTGTTTTATTTTCGCTTATGCGGTGTAAGGCATGCATCCAAAAATGAGTTCTACTGGGATCTACTGAGTTTTGCAGAACAAAAAAACACGACACACAATCGCTCATTGATTTCGCGCATTCCTCAGTGACCCACACCGCACCGCACAGACTGCCCATCGCCGGTCTTTCTTTTGTGGCTGCTGCTGATAAATGATTTCAATATTTATAAAAAAAATGAACAGAAACAGAAACTGCGGGGCATCAAATTGCGTCAAAAGCCTGTCAGTCTCATTAATTTCCACATCAACAACGAAAACAACAAAAACAGCAAAAGCAACAGCACAAAAAGAAAGAAATGGAAATAAAAAGCATAAAAAGAGAGAAGACCGACGACCGACTGACATTCAAATGCTTTGTCCGGCATGGCTGGATATTCAATTGCTGGAAAATGCTTTGCTCCCATGGAAAACTATCTGAAAATGAAGGCCCAACCTGCTGTCCTGCTGTTCTGCTGTTCTGCTGTTTTGCTCGAGGGATCAGTAGAGAACTGGCCAGGACGGCACACAGTCCTCTCCGCGGCCCATGCCTGCTAGGAGGGAAGTGATTCAGCAATTGGCATTGAATTATTTGTAAGCGCAGCTTTCAGGCCACATTTATCAGTCATCAGTGCGCTGCGCGGCTTAAAGGTTTTTGCTTTTCAATAAGATAGAGTGCCGATAGACGAGAGGGAAAAGGGAAAAGGGAAAATGGGTTGGGAAAGCCTCTTAGGCAGGGTTTCGTGGGCAAAGCTTTTAGTATTTTATACAATTGAGCAATATTCGAATTTGGCATTCGAATTGATTGTGATTGAATGAAGCTCATTGCGGCTCGTCCTGATGGGTGCAGTTTTTGGCATTACTCAGTCTACACTCTCTCTCTCAATTTCCCCTTATAGGAAACTACCTTTGCCGAGGACTCCCACTGCTAATCGCCATCCTTAGTCACCTCCAAATTGCCCCAAATTAAAGCCATTTCAGCATAGTACATAGGCCGAAATCTTTAAGCCATTTGTCAACACAGAGGCTTGGGGGCAGCCAGAGGGGGATGTGTGGGGAGGTGTGGGGCATGCAAAAATGCGTTCCAGAACGCACCTACAAAGAGGAGGCGAAGAATGCATGAATGGATGAACGGATGCCTCGATGGTTGCCCCAAAAATGGCACTAAAAACACCGATATTCCAGAACCCGTTCGTTGTAGCCTCCATGCCCCTCCCTCCCACGAACCGAACACTAACTCAGACCGAAATCCCCCATTCACTCCCCGTAGAGCGACGACCACAGGAAAATTTATAGGCAATAGCTAAAAACAACATCGCTTCACTTGAGCGTGAACAGTGCCAGCCAAAACTACGACGACAAATAAAACAGAGAGACAGACAAAGACAGATAGAGAGTGATTGGGAGAGAGAGAGCAAGAGAGAGAGAGAGAGAGAGAGAGTGGAACTTCAATTCGGTTCAGTTCAGTTTCAGAGTCGATGAGATTCGGGGTTCTGCTCCCACATACAGTTTCTGGATATAAAAGTCAATGGCTCGCATAACAAACACAGAAAGAGAGAGAGAGAGAGAGGAAAAAATGGAAGGCTGTTTGTTTTGTTGGATATTCCATTTCATGAAAAGCAAATTAAGCCATCTCGCCCGAAAAAAGAATCCGGGAAAAATAAGAGGACAAAAGTTTATTTTTCCGTTTTGCAAAACATTTTCGAAACTAGAATTCAGCCGCACCTGCAACAATGCGTAGGACCAAAAACAGAAACGAAAGTCTCGACAAAGAATCAGCAAAATGTTTGTTTGAAACTTGTTGAAGCGAAGACAATCCCCAACAGATCCAAAGCCCCTGGCATACATTTGAGGCCGGCCCGCCAAAGTTCCAGCCAATTTTGACTATTTTTGGGGTCTTGGTAGTTGCTACAAAAAAAAGAATAATAATATTGTTTGTGGGTGCAACTCTGGCTGGCCCTTCTAGATAATGGAGACGGAAAGACAGTCAGTTAAGAGGACTCACAGGTAAGTGTCCGGGAAACTCGTTTATTAGGGCTCTAAGTCAGAGAGAGCGACACCCGCCTCCTCTTTAAATAATTGCGTATTTATGGTTGACTCTTTCGGACCTTCCACACCGCTTCAACACAAATGGCTAAAGTTTGTCCCTATTGGCTTCGGGCAAAAGTTTTTGAAAGTTGTGATGCTCAAGGCTGGGGACTGGCAGGGGGCTAGCAAGGGTTTGGATTACTCACACTCATCCTAGTATAGAATGAAATTAATTTGGAATAAGAAATTCAAAACGTTGGGAAGACCCGAATGCGCAACGTACCTGGAATAGAAAGAAGAAAGATTATTAGTTGTAATACGCACAGATATTCAATTAAGAATTTACTATTGGAGCTTTTGAATATTCTAAGACATGAATCATACATTAAATATATTTAAGCCCTTAAGAGTTTTCTTCTAGCCATCGAACTGACGATTCACTCAAGACTTGAACATTTTACGAGGCAATGCACAATCATCTCTAGAGCTCTGGCCACATCAGTATTCTGTGCACCTTTGGGAAGGGATACAAGCACAAAAAAAAGACATATAAAATAAAGACGGAGCATTCATGATTTCGTTTTGATGGCTTTTAATCAGCTTAAAAATTAGTAGCCATAAAAAGTAAATCTCCCCTCCAGCTCCCATCTTGCATCTTGGATCTTTCACCGGTGGCAAGATTATTATGCTTAATGATGTACAACATAAAAAATCCTTTTTTTACGATATGCAAACGCACTTTGATAATTTGCTTTAAATAATAAACAAGAGGAGAGTTCTCTCTCTCTCTCTTTCTCTCTCTCTCTCTTTCTTTTTCTGTGTCTCTTTCTCTGTGTGTCTCTGTGGCAGGATGCAGGCATCCATAAAAAGTTTGAGCGTGTCATAAAAAACACTTTAGGTAGGAGTGAGATGGATATGGAGATGCTGTACCGAGGTGGGAAAAAGCGAAAGAGGAAAGTGCCGAGGAATAAGCCTCTAATGGGTTGCTTAAGAACACGTTGCCACTTTGCCTGACAAAGAGCTAGAGAGAGAGAGAGAGAGAGAGAGAGAGAGGGGAAAAATAATTTTCATGTAAGTTGACACGTTTCATTGGGAAGATAGATCTGCGGCATCCATATCCATCCAACCGTCTTCAGAGGGAGGTGCTCCCGCCAGGGAGCGGAGTTGCGTGCTGAACCCGAACCCTGTGACAACTCCTCAGCGGCTCTGTGGGGATCGGGTGTATCACCATGGCACACATTGTGGTCTAGGGCGAGCTGGCTGGCCGGGAAACACGATATGCATGATGTGTGGTAAGTAAACTACCGAGCCACCAAAGGCGAGTCGCTTACCCACCCCGAAGGAGAGAAGGCAGAGTAGCGTAAAGTGTGCAGGGATCGAGGAGACGGTCAGCGCAAAGTGCCACAGAGTGCAACAATTGGCAAGTGTGTGGCCCTTCCACACTTCCACACTTCCAGGCAGGAAGCAGCCCAGCACGCAAAGTTTCGAGTTTCCAAACAAGGAAGGGCTTGATTCGATTCGATTCGATTCGCATTCGGGTGACCTTGAAATAAGGGTGAAAGGGAGACAGGGTGATCCGAAACTAATTCTTTTCCTTTTTTTCTGATATTTACGGATTATTTGAAAATTAAAATTCTCTAAAGATCTTTAGAAGTTCCCGGATCAAATCCAACATATTCACACAGTTTAAGAGATTTTCCAGTTTTCCTATAATTCCCCCATCCGATTACCTTCATTAGCATTTGGCCACAGAACCTCACCCTCCCCCAATCAGTTGGCCAACAGCAATTGCGGTGAAGTACTCCAATTGCAGGCCTCGACTTCTGAGGCTTTCACTAAGCCCCACACAATCCTTAACCGACAACCAGGTGCCGTGCCACCTGTCTGGGGAGAAGAAGCAATTTGGAGCAGTGTTGCACATGCATGCGGGCAGCATCACACATTCTTGTTGGATTGGCATTGGGGTAGCCTGCGAGAGCCTGGGTTTGAGTCAGAGTCTGTTCTCCGGCAACTGATTTCTTCTTTTTCGTTTTCTTACCTATTTACAGCCGCTTTAACCTAATTGTATTACCCAGAGGGGTGAGCGGTGTGCGGTGGTACAGTCACCACTCACCACCAACTCAATTAAGCCACACAGCGGAGATAAAAACTCGAATGGGGACAACATTCAGATCCAGCCCCATCACCCCATCACCATCTCCGGCTACTGTTGCCTCCAATCTATGCATCTTCGCACTCCCATTTGGAGCCAGGGCCACTCATCGCCACCATGCATGTCAAGTGTCTCTGGCTGGTCCACACTCCCCCCGTGCTCCACCTCTGTGGTACATAAAAATCCAATTTTCGTAATTAAAAAAAATAAAAGCCGTGCACTCCAGCAAGGGGGAAGCTACCGCCTTGGGGCCGCTCCATGACCACTCCCGAGTCCAAGTCCCAAGTCCAAGTCCGAGTCCGAGTCTCATCTCATTAGAGCAATTCCCTTAGTGCCTTCCTCCCTTCGTCTCTTAACGGGGGCATAAGTACTCGAGAGCAGAAAGAGAAATAAATGCAGGAGGAACAAATCTGAGACTGGAAATTCAGTTTTCAAATCATTGAATGGAAAAAAGCGAAGAATGCTAAATAAAAAAACAACAATACAAAACGAGGGGAAAGGCAAACGGCAACGGCAAACGGCAGACCAAGATTGAAGTTTATTCTATTCTCCACTGGCCTGGTGCTCTGGTGCTCTGCTGCTCTGCTGCTCTCATCGTGTGTATGAAACTCTTCAAACTGGCATATCATCGTTGGCGCTGGCAATGGCCAAGGGTCCGAGTGCCGAGAGTCGAGCGAAAGCAAATAATGTGCGGTAAGGGGCGGAGAAGGGCAGCAACCAGAGAAATCATCATCATCATCATCGCAGTTGTCCGACAGTGTCCAGGCATCGTTAAAACGCTTAGCACGTTTTTAATTATGCCACGGAATGGAGCCGAGCCGAGCCGAGCCGAGCGGAGTGCCACAGAGGATGCCCCTGCTGTCTGGGCCTTGGGCCCTTCAGTTTTGGGGATTCGCTTCAAGTGGCAGACTGCGATTTCTACTTAACACAACTCTGTCTCTATTTTCTGGTCATTTTTCTAATGCAAATTGCAGTTAGGCTGAAGGAAAGCCGCCACTAAAACTGTGTATTTAAGTTGCGGAAAATGCGTTGGCAAGGGGAGACAAATGTTCACTAGGGTAGGAGGAAGTTAGTTTAAGTCGAGTAATTACTTGGTGTTTTGGGTTCGAGTTTATTTATATTTTTAAGATTATCGGGTCATTTCTTTTATCGTTCTTAGTTAAATCGATAATCCTTTTTTTCCACCGAAGAAATTGTCAGCCATTCTCTGCAAAATTTACAGCCCACCATTTGATTTTTCATTATTTTGTGCTAAACTTTCTCAATACCCCTCCATAAGAGGCATGGAAATTCGCTTTCGACAGCTTTCAAAACTAAACTTAAACAATCAGAACATATTTTCTGGCCGAACAAAAGAAAAACTACAAAAGCAGTACAGAAATAATTTAGTAAAGCAAAAAACGGCTGCAGGATATGGAAACTGAATTCCTTGGAAACTCGTTGGCCTGCCCTGGCCTGAATATCTCCCACAAAAGTCCTGGGGCACGAAACTGAGCAACAACAAAATGTCTGTGAAAATAAACGAAACATAAAACAAAAGTTTAGATAAATTGAAAACAAAAAATGGTAAGGTTTGTTTTTTGGGTCAATTATTGAGTTGGCTTAGAATTTGCAATTGGCGGAGCGTTCAACATGTGGCAGACTGTGATTAGCTGCAGGTTTTGTTGCGGATTGGGGGCTGCTGCTGTTGCCTGTTGCCTTCTTGGCTTTAGTTTTGGCTTCAGTTTCGGCTCAAAATGCCCGACGGCAATTTTCACAGTTTGTAAAACAGAGGTAGAGAGAGTGAGTGAGAGAGAGAGAGAGCTACAACAAGAGAGGAAAATGGCCAAGAAAAACTGCAGCTAAATTCGCGTTTTCCACTCACTTCTACTCGCCTCATGCTGTGGCATCAGTCAAACGTCCAACTGCCGCCACTGTGGGTGCATCTCTTAGCCCTGTCTCTTTCTTGTTTGACTTTTTTTCTCGTTGTCTGGCTTCAAAATGCACGTCTATTGACAGTAACCATAATTTGTTTGTCTAGCGTGGCAGTGGCAGGAGGGGATCGGACCGCGCAAAAGTGCCCAAGTGGCAGTGGAGTGGCAATTGCCTCAGAGGCCTCCGCTGCCTCCTCCTCCTCTCAACCACTCCACAGCTGATGGCTTAAACATTAGTTGTTGCTGCTTCCAGTTACCGTATTTTGTTGTGCCGTGTGTTTGGGGCCACAAAAACTGATGACAGTTATAAATGATGGGGTTGGTTTTTCGGTGGGGCTACTGCTTCACTTCACCGAGGAAGTGACCAACAGGGGAGTGGATGTGGACTAGCGTCGTCCCAAGTGAGTGCTTAAGAGTACATAATCTAGGTGCCAAGTCTTCTCTTTACCGGAGAGGCAAAAGTGTAACTTTAAATAGGAATTTAATGCACTGAAAGGTTAATTGTTGCTAAGCTTTGCACCAAACGGTTTCCTTCGAAATGCGACATATGAAACTGTACCAACAATCGTCCAGACTCTGCGATGATCTAAATATGGTTAAGGACTACCAGAAATAATGCAGTTTGCTATAAAATGTTCATGAGGTCCGCATAGAAAGAGCAAATTCAAATTAAAAGTGTACTCCAAAACCAAGAAACATATTTGAAATGTACCTAAAAGGCGTGAGAAGTGATGTAGATGACATACATATGTACATACATATGTATAAAAAAAGGTAAAATGTAAACTTTGAGAAAAACCACTAAGGTAGAGATGTGCTACTGAGTACCGGGTATAAAAGTTGAGTTCGCTTTATATTTTAAGCAGCCACATAAACTATACATTTATACAGTAATTACATACACCGAGAGAAAAGTTTTTAAGTATATGTATGGTTAATTGAAATCAAGTTAAGGTAAATAGAATAGTGATCTATTTTCCCTCTAGGTTCATACATAATGGCATAAATATTTAAGTCTCAGCGCAACTAAATATTCCGGGTATACAGATTACAAGAAACAAAGAACAAAATGAATCCCAAATCAAAATAAAGTTTAATTTGATTCATTAGCTGTGAGATTCATTCAAGGAAGCATACATACATACATATGTATGTACATACATTTATGAATGTATTGGATTTATGTATGATTTAGCAAATGGTACCAAAATTTCCATTTATGTTTCGTTATTAGAGAATTTAGAGAACTTCCGAACTTTTCACTAAAGAAACGCTTTCCAAGTGAGCGAATGGTTCGCTATGATCCTGTGAATACGATATATGCAAGTATCAGTCGAAAATGCTTGATTCTGTAAGCTTTATGTAAATTTTAATACTCTCCGTTAATTCTATAAGAGAAGTAACCATTTTTATTATCAATAGAACTCCCAGAGCCACATACAAAACGGAAACGAGAAGGGACGTGTGAGACGCTTCTTACGCGTCACAACTTTTATACCCGGCACTCAGTACTACATCTGTACCTTAGCGGTTATTTGTCAAATTTTACATTTTTTCTTCATCTGTCATCTACATCAACAACACTGCTCACGCCAACACGCTCCTTTAGCTCGCCACCCTCCCCTAAAGACACACACTGCAGAGTCGCGGCAGAGGCAGAGGCAGCGGCAGAGACGTGTCAGGGGGAGAGACCATAAACAGCGCGAAGCAGAGTGTGAATGCTGCGGGACGGGGTGGCCACTGCAAATTAATTTCTTCATTGTGGCTATAATAATGATCCAATCGTATCCCAATTTGGTGATCTGATAGATATGGTCATTCCCTACGGAATGTCGTTCTTAGTTTTCTTTTATCTTCAAAATTGTAGATTTGGGAGGTTTTCGCCCTTTTGCGGGGGCGAAAAGAGGCGTGGCTCATTTTTGAAATACACTTGTAACAGTGTGAGCATACAGAAGTATGGTGGCTCTAGCTCTTATAGTCTCTGAGTACTAGGCGCTCATCAGGACGGACAGACGGACGGACGGACAGACGGACAGACGGACGGACAGACGGACAGACAGACATGGCTCTATCGACTCGGCTATTGATGCTGATCAAGAATATATATACTTTATGGGGTCGGAAACGTTTCCTTCTGTGCGTTACATACAACCGTTATCCGCACAAATACAATATACCCTATTTACTCTTCGAGTACCGGGTATAAAAATATAGTAACGAATCGTTGAGAGCCATTAGGGCGGCCATTTGAATTTAATTTAACTTCAATTTAATTCGGGTAGCGACCATATTTTGTATCGTTTTGCCATTATAACGGCACATAAATGCGCTAGTAAGTAACGGTTCAAGTTGTAAAAGCCAAAATCATGGCATTTAACCCGTATTAGCCATGGCAAATTGATTTGGTGGCCATTTTTAGACAACGCCCAGTCCGCAACCGCCCCTTGCTGACATGCCAACACCGTAAAAACTAGAGAGACGAGACGCATTAAATATTTAGAGTTTATCGGTTTCATCGCCGCTATGGCCCCTGCAACGAACAAATTTCCTTTCAAGATAAAGTCATAGTGGCAGAAATGGCCATAAATTACGCACTCGAAGCACTCACTGGAGCGCTGGCTAAGAGTTACACTTATAGGCCAGATAAATGTGGACATCGGATCGATCGGCCGATGGACTCTAGATACCTATCGACCGGGGGACTGCCACTGCGTCTGAGGCTGGGTCTTTCACTCTATAAATAACATAATCACTGCAACGCATATTGCAAATCAAAGCCAGGCTATCGCAACTATTTAATCGCCGACTTTAATTGTAAATCTTTGCCACAAAAAGTGGCACAGCACAGACCCCAGCCCCAAAGTAGGGGGCTATTAACGGCTCCGTTTGGTGCGGCGGCTCGGCATTAAAATAATGCTCTGGTAATAGTTCGATGGCCATAGGCGTTATGCCAGCCTGCCATATAGGGACTTCGGCTCCCTGACATGGCCAGCAATTTTCACTTGATGCATTGACAGCTGGCCAACGCAGGCAACAGCTCTACAGAGGGGCTTGCTGACCATAAAAATATACACACATGTACACATCAGTATGTAAGAGTGTGTATATCCAGAATGTGGCAGCACACACCTGAACGGACGAGGGCAAAGTAAAACGAGATTCTGCTCCATTGTTTGTTAACCTGCAGAAGCAGCTTGGTCCTAGAAAACTGAAGGTTTTCTAGAGGGTATGGCATTCGTTGTTGGGGTATATTGACACTTCTGTCTCTCAAATAAAGTTCCAGAAGTTGATATACAACAGAAACTAAAGATTCTTTTCTTACAGACCATGTCCAAATGTGGACTAGTTCTATTTATATTTTATCGCACAATCTTCCACCAGGGAGGCTCGAAGACCAGCCAGCAACCTCAATCTCTGCCCCCATTCGGCATCGACATCTGCATCTGCTTCGGTATCTGGAGGTGCAGGTGCTTTGATTGTGTTTCTTTTGTCCGACATGCGTGCCGAAGATGATCTGCAGTTGCAGATCCCCGGGCTCCTGCTCGCCTTTGCCACTCGATGTGAATGCAGAAATCGTAATTAAATTAAAGTTTACTTTGAGACACGCGTCAGGGGACAGGCAGAGTCCCTTCGCTCCACCGTCTCTCGCTCTCTCATCTGCCGACATATCCATCTTGCGGCTAACCCACACTTTCTAGGTCCAGGGACCCGGTTGGATTGGTTTTCAGTCGCATGAAGGACCCAATGAAATGGAAATCGACCCAGGATCAGTGCTGGTTACATTGCGGCACTGATTCCCATATCCATAATATTACTTATAGTATCTATATACAAAGAATTAAAAAGGATCGGCCTTCTATCATCTTCTAGCTATGTATGTTGCCAGGTGCTCATGGGATACGTTTCCAAAAATAAATTTATCAAATGAAGCCAAACATTTGACTTGGACTTGTTCCAGTTAATTGGACCCCCATCAAGCGAGAGCAGTTTCATTCGGCCTATAAATAACCTTTTGCATATTCCGTGGCACAAAACATTTGACATATTCAGCCACTCTGTCATTGGATCTAGCTGTACGTATGTCTGTACATATGTATGTATATGTATATCGTGTCTTTGAGCCCTTTATCCGCTACCGAATTCAGCACAAAAAGGCAGGGAAAACATGCCCAAACATGCATACGGAACGAGACTTGTGTCCTGTGCGAAAGCAACATAAACTTAACACAATTTGGTCACGATTTGGGGGTCGGACGCACACGTCAAAAATTCATCAACATGCAAAGCTCTCTCTTCGGACTCAGGCTGGGGCTGTCACTCTCGCAGCCATGCCATCCAATCATCAAATTTGCCTGATAAGAAGCGTTTAGCCAAACACATGCGCCAAATTACACCAAATTTCTCACTGTAATGTGAGCAGAGAGGCTCACATTACAGTGCTCTCCCCCTCGTAGCCTCGATGGCCCTGCTTCCATATGCAGAACTAGTTTTTACGGCTCCCGAAATAAATCAAAAGAGACCTGCCCTGCCCTGCACTGTCCTGTTCTACATGGGGGGGGCACAATCGAAGTTTTGTGACGCGTCACGCAAATCTCGATAGCAACACGGACAAAGCTCACATGAAAACAGGAAAACAATTTCCACTTGTCAAAAAGGAAAGTGGAATGGGATTCGCTGAGATGTGGGAAACTATCCGCCAAACGCAATTTGACTTTGCAGCAACCATAAATCCAGACAAATCACAAATCATGTCAGGAATCGTTGGCAGAGAATTCGTCACGGCACAGCAGAGAAAGAAGGACCCGATCGGGATAATGGTCCATCATCCATGGTCCTTTCCCACTGGGATTGCTTCATTCTAATTAACGCGACAATCAAATTGTAGCCGCCAAATGTTGTCACATGATTGATCCGAACATTCGGCCATGTCAAGGCCCCGCACAGGGGACTGACCCACGGCTCATGGGTCCACAACTGCCCACAGATTTCTGGCCTTCTGTCAGGCCAATCCAACGCCAGGCCATCATCATGCAGCATCATCGTCATAGTACCCCCACCCCCTCGGAGTGATTTATCTTGAATATTTCGGGTCTTTATGAACGGTTTACTTCTGTTCAGGGTTGAAACTATGTTTGGTTTCGGGTGTATTAGCCTTGGGAGTCCATTTCAGAGAAACAGATGTGTAAATCTGCATCCAAAGTCGTAAAGGGTATTCAAAATTTCCCAAACATACATATGTATGTTTCGATACGATTCTCCCATATTGTTTATACTTACATCTGTATGCGTGTAGGTCTGCCCCTACCGCTGCCCACGTCTGCGGACACATCCGATAGATTGCTCCACATATGTCCGCCCGTTCCCTCCATAAGTCTGAGATGATTTACAGTTATGACAATTTTAAGTTGGTTCATTAGTGGCACACACACTGCACAGATACACTCGTAGCTCCTCCGTGTTGTGTGCGTGCCTGAATGTTTCTGTCTCTCCGTCCGTCTGTCTGTCTGTGTTATGATTAAAGATGATTACAAACGTCTTGTTATGGACTTCATACAACTATTTCCCTCTCCCCCATCGTGACTTCGATCGTTATCCATTTGGAGTCTGGTCTTCTGCTCATCTGACTCCCCCCGAACACCACTCACAGTGCGCCACTCTCTCGATGTGCTCGTGGTGGTGGTGGTGTGTGCCTGCACTTTAATTAATAGCCACTGTCAGCATTTTTGAGTAAAGCATCCGCCTGCCTCGCTGCCGCATTCACCTCCCCCTCCCACCGCTACCTGCTGTTTGGAGTTGCGTTTAAGTAGCTGCATTATGGCCATAACTAAAGCGCTAAATTATATCCAACTAATGGCTGTTTACGTATATCTCTCCCCTTTCCCCTTTCCCCCGTGCAAGGAGGCCTGGGGCGTGCATGCGAGTTGGAGGCGGTGGCTGTGGTGGGTGCGGGGCCGACGTTAATTGAATTATTTTTTGCTTGGATGAGATTCTGCTTCCTGCATGCCTGACTGCAGAGAACTTTCTCTATTAGGCTATGTCGGAATTGCATATTGGAATGTTGCATTGGATAGCAGAGAGGACAGAACTCTCCGATGGTACGATGCTCAGGTCAATCCTGAATTAAAGGACAGATCTTTTGATATTTTATACTATATTGCTAAGACAACCACATATTGTCAAATATTACATCATGTGAACTTAAAATTATTTAAGGCTGCACGAGTATCCTGGTTAGACATTAAAATAATCATTAGCATTCCCTACAAATATCTGCCTTCATGGGCAGCGCTCTTAATTATACCCGGTACTCAAAGAGTAAATAGGGTATATTGTATTTGTGGGGAATAACGGTTGTATGTAACGCACAGAAGGAAACGTTTCCGACCCCTAAAGTATATATATTCTTGATCAGCATCAATAGCCGAGTCGATTGAGCCATGTCTGTCTGTCCGTCTGTCCGTCCGTCCGTCTTGTTTTTCGGCTAGTTCTCAGAGACTATAGGAGCTAGAGCCACCAAATTTTGGCACCAGACTGCTGTATGCTTACACTGAAACCAGTGTATTTAAAAAATGAGCCCCGTCCCCTTCCGCCCCCGCAAAAAGGGCGAAAACCTCCCAAATCTACAATTTTGAAGATAACAGAAAACTAAAAACGCCATTCCGTAGGGAATGACCATATCTATCAGATCACCAAATTGAGATCCGATTGGATCATTATTATAGCCACAATGGAGAAATTAATTTTCAGTGGCCAAACCCACCCCGTCCCGCAGCTTATAGCAGCAAACACACTGCTTCACGCAGTTTATGGCCTCTGCCCCTGACACATCTCTGCCGCTGCCGCTGCCTCTGCCGGCTGCCTCTGCCCTGACTCTGCAAAGTGTGTTTCTAGGGGAGGGTGGCGAGCTAAAGGAGCGTGTTGGCGTGAGTAGTGTTGTTGATGTAGATGACAGATGAAAAAAAATGTAAAATTTGACAAATAACCGCTAAGTAGCAGATGTAGTACTGAGTGCCGGGTATAAAAGTTGTGACGCGTAAGAAGCGTCTCACACGTCCCTTCTCGTTTTAATTGCAATTTCGCTTTATTGGGCATTTCCTGTCTTAATTTAAGTTCCACCAATGGCTCAAAGGCTTATGGCAGGACATTATCTATATGGCATGGGGACCTTACAAACTGCTGCTTAATGAATCTCATTTTCATATTTTTAATAGCTTCTGTGGCTGCAGCTGTTGGCTTATTATCAACTGGCCAACCGAATAGGATGCTCCATAAACCATTAATTTTCCCTACCTCCTCACACATACAAAGACACGATCTAAACTCACACAGTGAAGTCGAACTCTTCTTCGGGACTCTGCTTGGCCCCTCGCAGATGGAGGAGCAGAAAATTTATGATTTGCCTTTTTGGTTTTCTGTTTGTCCCCAAGCAGAGCCATAAGAATTGTGAAACTTGTTTCCAGCCTTCCATTTGTGGACTTTGCGCCTGCGCAACTCCTCTCTGCGGACATCGACGGACTTATTTAATTAAGCCTTGGCCATCCGCGACGGCGAGGTGTTAACTGACCCAACTGGCACGGTACGGGCCCGGGCACTGCAACAATTTGTGGCCCCAAGATTTTCAGTTCTTTTCATATAAAATATCGTAGTTTATTGCTCCATAATCCGCCGCCGAGCCGAACCCACTTAGTATGTCAGTCAGTCGACCATCTTGAAGACCCAAATATTTTGTTTATTTGGCCAGGCTGAAGTGCAGAAAGGGGAGGGAGAAGCTATGGAGTTGGAGAGTATTGCTTTTGTTTGCCATTCTGTCTGGGCACCGTCAGACAATGGGCATTATAAATTCATCAGACCGACTTACTCTACGGCTAACATATGAATGGATGAATGGATGGATGGATGGATGGATGGATGGAGTGGGTAGTGGAGAGGAGCCCCAAAGAATGGTTTGCATAATGTATCCGAGTGGATCTCAAGTATCTGTAAGATGCCTTTTGCCGTCGCAGAATGGCGCAGCGCTTCACAGAACAATGCAAAACAGCAAAACAGACAGCAAACAACTGAAGAGAGAACCGAGCACAAAGGAGAGAAAAAAGGATCCATTCCTCAGTCTGAGATTGGGTTTTTACCCCAGAAGAATCCTGCCTCTGTCTGAGGTTGACATTTGTTTGGTTTGCTTTTGTTTTTAATTGTGTCAAATATTCCATGGGCTGTGTGGCAGTGTGGCAAGTGTAGAGGGCAATGTGGGGCACGTGGGTGCAAATGAAAGCCACTTCATTGAAAGAATTCTGTGGCATGAGCCTAACAAAAACATCTGCATAGAACAGATGGGCGTTCCTGGTGCGGCAAGTGGTTCGGCAGGGGGTGCAGTGTGCTCCTAGTTTTCTGATTAAAACGGAACATGTACATATGTACAAACATATGTACATACATATGTATATTTGTTTCAGTTTTATGCTCCAGTTTGCACAACAAAAGCTGGAGTTAAACTGCAGGTTGTGAACCAACATTTGGACACCAAAAGATTTTTTCTCAAGGAACTGACACAAAGAATTTCCCCAAGTAAATATTCCAAGGATATTTCGTATTGTCTTTTTTTTCAACTTGTATTCAGTTTATTTGAAGAATTTTCTAAGGTGTTACGGTGCCTAAACGGCCCAGTTTGCATTGTTATACGATAAATATATGGATTAGGTTAGGTTTCGGCCCGTTGGTATTGTTCATGGACTAGCATTTATATAATTCTACACGTTATAAGTATGTATGTACATACATATGCAACTTGGAAGTCAGCTCCCTGAGATACCTGATTTTCAGCTTGGAGTCTTGAGTATTGAAAGCTATCTAAACCAACGTCAAATGTAGAGAAACTGATGGAAGAGTGACAAATAATACGACAGTTCGAGAAGCATGAGAGAAGAACTTTCAGTTTACTTTGTACATACATACATACAAACGTATGTATCTATTTACATACTTACATATGTATATACATATATCAGCAATAAAGTGATGAAAATAACCACTGAAAATCCAAGAATTTCTCCTATTCGCTTGACACACTTCTTGCTGACAAACCAAACAGAATGTAGCTGCACCAAAACCGCTTCGTACAGCTCCATCAGCCTAAACACTTTTGATATCGTTGTAAATTGAAGCCAAAAAAAACCAAAATGTTACATTTGAAATGGTTTTACACCCCCGTGGGAGGCAACAGCCAAGCCAACAGGCAACCTGCTGTTTAGTAAATGCACAATAAGCGCAGCCTGAAATGCATACAATAAAAGGTGTCAACCGAATTGTGAATTTTCAGAATGTTTTTGCCTTGTATTTGGGGGTGCGGTTAGCCAGAGTTATTAAGCCAAACATTTTAAATGTGCAAACTGCCATGTCGACTGCACTGCAATGCACGGCACTGCCATTAAATGGATGCCAGTAATTAAATATTTAGGCATATTTAACTGGCCACACTGTCAGGCAAAAGTCAAACCCAGGTATTAGCATTTCATTTCGTTAACAATTCCAATTTCAAATCCATTTGCAATTTCATTCCAATTCCAGTTACAGTTCGGAACCGACGCGATGGAGCATATACAGTGGGTGGCAGCAAAATGGGAAGGGGGTCTGTTAAAGGGTTAATCTAAAGGGTTAATCTATCCATTAACAGTTTTCCTGTGTGGGTCCACGGCGAACACAAAATGATATTTCACAAATCACATTTCTCTGCATAAATACAAATTTGAACCTCCATAAATACCCCACTTGTTGGCGAGTCTACAGCATAAATGCACACTGAATGGGAGTAAAGAATAATTTCAAGTTAAAGTTTTTACCTGCAATATCTGATTATCATTCAGATAGACAAATGCAAGTGTGACAGACACGTTATACAAAGTTCCTATAATTTAACAATAATCTTTATGTGACTCCCAGAAATGTTTTAATGTCCTTGTTTTTCTATATTTTTTCGTTTCTCCGTTAAAACTGCGTTTCTCCCCCCTAACCACACCACATGGTCATCGCTTGTCAGCTACAAGGCTAGTTGTCCGGAAGGACACTCCCTACCATGTTGGACAAAGCGCTCTTATCGCCTAGAGCCAGAGGCAGGGCCATGACCAAGCTGGTGGGCAGCACGTATGGGAAAGATTGCTTTCCCATTCTCTCGTCACTTTTATGGATTTAGGCGGGACTTTCACTTGGGGCAGAAGTCCTGCCCTGTCCGGTCTTTGTTTGCCTCTGTGCTTAAGTAGCCGGAAGTACGTAGGATTTTTTCCCAGCTCTCGCTTCCCAGCAAATTAATTGAGTTGAAATGCTTTCGATGCTGTTCTCGTACTATCTGGCGGAGCGGAGAGCATGGGAGCCCTGTGTAAAAATAAATAAATAATCGACATCGGCTTAACATTTATTGGTTATAAATTGAACAGTTCGAGCGTAAAATATAAAGTGGATTATAGTTTTAATGCAAGGAGAGCATACATGCACTCATGGAGAGCAATATTGTTTCATTAAAGGACATTAAAGGCCATTCCATGAGATCAATTTCCCCGACAGGACAGGATAAAGTTAGCCAAAGAGATTACACCCTGGGCTTTACTTGTGAATTGTTGCTGCGAATGAGTGCTGATGATGATGTGAGTGTGAATGTGGAGGAAGAGAAGTATCGACTGAAAGTCCACTAATTCAGGGATTACTTTTCAAAGAAGAATCCGTGGACAATGATAAATGCATCTTTGACTGTATCCTTTGTGCTTAAGACACGTAAAATAATACGTTAAGCATCTTTCATGGCTGCAAAAAGACTCACTTTGATTCCTCTGTGCAAGCACTGGTTTTTATAATAAAACGAGCTAGAACGTTTCTGAGACGCTTCGTACGCGTCGCAGCTTTAATACCCGGTACTCAGTCGGTGGTTTTTTTCGAATGTTACATTTTACATTTTAAATATTTTCTTCATCTACATCTTCCGCCATCACGACTTTTTAGCTCTCGACAGCATGAGGCAAAGGGTACGAGGGTGGGGAGATCCACTGAAAACTAATTCTTCCAATCTGATCCCTAATCGGTGATCTGATAGATAAGTCATTCCACGTAAAGGCTTTTTTAGTTTTCTTTTATCTTGAAAATTGTGTATATATGATTCACGTTATTTTTTCGTCACGCCCCCTTCCGCTCCGCAAAGAGCGAAAAACTGCGGTATCCACAATTTTGAAGATAAAACTAAAAACGTCATTCTGTTGGGAAGGATATATCTATCAGATCACCGAATTGGGATCACATTTATGCACATTCTCTCATTCTACACTCTGCTTCGGGCAGTGTGCGGCTCTTGGGGAGGGGGGCGAACTAAAAGAACGTATTGGCGTGAGAAGTGATGTGGATGACATATGTAGAAAAAATGTAAAATGATTTACATTTACATATGTAAATACCGGTAGTACCGGGAATAAAAATTGTGACGCGTAAGAAGCGTCTCACACGTCCCTTCCCTTATGTTTTTATTTTGTGTACTCAAACATAATTATTATTTATAATTATTATAAATAGTTATTATCATTCAAAGATGCATTTATCATTGTCCATGGATTTTTCCCTGAAAAGTAATCCCCGATTTAGTGGACTTTCTGTTGATACTTCTCATCCTCCACATCATATTATGCTAAAAACTTTAACAAAATTATTGTTGTATGATTTTTAAAATATAGATTATAATGATTTCGGTCCCTGCAATATACCCTTCTTACTCCTCGAAGATCGGGTATAAGTAATAATTTTTTGTTTGTCACCTTTGTAATCATTTAAGTAATGGAATTATCCCAGTAGCAGTCAATAGCTTTCAGCTACAAAACAAACGTGTCAAGCATCCGATCCGAATCTATTAAAAATTAACTCTATTCAACTTGGTCTAATCCCTTGCCCCATCAGCATCACCATAATCGACCTTTTTGACTAAATTAAGCAGGCAATTTGCACAAACAGCCAAATATGCCGTATACAAAATATGTAATTTCGGAAATCAATTACCCAAACCCCTCGGATATCGAGTGGGAGAGCCGGAGCCCCTGAAGCGAAATACTGAATTGAATTAGTTGGAATTTGTTCGCAATGTTGTTTGCTAAAATAATCATAGGAAAAGGCCTAAAGAGGCACAAACCTAATTCCTTTGCATCCTCTAAGGGCAAGCGAAATCTATTTGACAGTGAGGAGCAATCAATTGCAGAATCGGTTCACAATTAAAAGTGAATGCTTGGGATCTTCGCTTTCCCCCCCAATGAATCAATTTGAGGGCCTAGAAATAATCCCTAAAAGGGGCAGCTGTGCTCTATCGCCCACTAAATGTGTCAAAAGCGTCCCGAATGAGGCTTTTAATGGTTTTACGATTTGCCAAACAGCCGAATCTCTCCTCACGCGCCCTGCGCCCCCTACGCTGTTGTCCTTCCTCGCTCTTTGATTAATTTATTTTTGGCTGCCACGGATCACGTTGAGGGGTTGGTTGAGGTTGGTTGGTTCATGGGTAAGGGCAGCATTTGTCTGGTCTGGTTCTGGCCCAGTTTTCTACATTTTTAGCCATCAATCGGGGTCATCGGGCATGGGTCTGTCGTAATCTGATGGTTCTGGCAGAAGCTGACAGAAGTGTGGCTAATGATTTGGGAAAGTGAATTAGCTGGTTTCTTAGACACGATTTTTGTTTTAGATAGTGTAGTGATTAAACACTCGGAACTTCGTACATTCTCCTCAATGGAACCAATTTTTTTACCCATAGACCTGAATGGAAATGTCGCAAGGGAGCAGGAATATCAAAACTGGAAATGCTCCCCCCTTTTATGTATGTATATGGAGCATTATCTATCCAATAAGCATTAATTTACTCTCACGATGCGCCATTATCATTAGCAGACACAGACTGCAGACAATCATGATATGGGGGCAATCCAAATGCAATCGAAAGCGAGGCGAGGAAAACAAGCTGCTAAATTTCGCACGCAGCTCGCTCGAAAGGCATTCAGTCCCTGAATAAACCAAAGATGCTGACTAGGATGATGGAAAGGGGGCTGGGGGTGGAGGTGGAGATGGAGATGGGGCAGAGTGTTGCTGATGACACACACTGAGAAGAAAAAAAGAAAAACGAAGCCAATCTAGACTGAGAGGGATAAACAAGCAACAGAATCGCATAGCTAAAGTAGCTAAGAGACACACATGTATCCGACAGATAGAAGACACCAGACTCGGAGCGAAGTGTGAATTATCCTGCCTCAAAGTATTTAATGCGCTTTACACATGCCAGCCAACAGAAAGAGCGGGAAACGGGCAGGACTGGAGTCTAATAGTAGCCAAGGAAAAGCAGAGAAAATACCAAAGAAAAACATTGAAAAAGCATTTGATCATTACTCAAACAAACTCTACTTGAAAATGTTCGGTGCTGGGCAAAATGAACTGTGGAAAGTCGTCAGAAGACGATGAACTGAAAATGGTAGGAAAATTAATTAAAGAACGTGAAAATGCAACAGGCCTGACCCAGCGGTTCAAGTTATTAAATATTCTCCACATCTCGTTGGGTTTTCTGTTTCTGTTTTTTGTTTTTTGGGTTACATAACCAGGCACTACAAATTACAGAATTATTATTTTCTCTCTCCTCCGCTCAAGAAAAAGATGAAAACGGAGGAAACTGGTTTACCTTTCCTCGAGGAAGCCACAAAAGCGATCTACCTGACGTTGGTTAATGCTGCTCTTCGATGATGTACGATACGGGTACGGGCAGGTAGGAATTGGAATGCGGGCTCCTCAATACCGTACTCCTTCTTCTATCTCTCTCCCACTCTCTCTCTCTCTCTCTCTCTCTCTCTTTCTTGTTCCCTGCACCCTGTATACGCCTCTGTCTTGGCAGGACCTCCTGCTGGCTTTCCTGGTGGTGGTTGGAAATTGTTTACTGCCCAACGCAACAGGATATGCATTCTGCTCTCCTCCTACCTGCTCATTCGCAGCGCTAGCAAATTGCTCCAGACCCCAGACACCAGACCCCAGATGAAGACATAAAAAACAAAAAGTTTGACCCATATGCTGAGGTGATATCTGTAACCGATCAACTTCCTGGAATAATCCCCATGCCTGGCCATCAGTTGGGGATTTCATTAGTTTTATCTTTTCTATTGAAGAATCGGGCGAGTTTCGATGGCTATTTAAAAACTTTTCAGAATCCCGTCGGGAAATTCACAAAATTATTTCAAGCAGTTTTAAAAGCAGCAACAGGCAGAAATGAAATGGGTTCCGAATGTTTTATTAAAAAACTAAAACAAACACACCTAAAATGCCTGTTAATAATAATTTTCCCAAAACACTCTCCCAAACATGTCCACTGGCTTTAATTTGTATTCAATTTTACGTAGGAATTAATCTTTCAACAACGCACCTTTCCACCAACTTTTAGTTCGTAGCCCATGCCCAGCGGCGTCTTCAGCTGAACTGGGCACACGAATCCAATATTGCGATGGGGAATCTCGACTCCCAGCTGGTGCTTCCTGGTGGTCACCTTGGGGGCGCTCCTGGCGGGCGCCGGGGTGGAGGAGGTGGTGTTCTCAGCGACGCACAAGTCCTCGCCCCCGTGGACGGGGAACTTGGAACACTCGAGGTTCTCGGGCCAGTTGAAGTTGTAGGTCTTCATCAGCTTCTCGCAGACGCGCGCGGACTCGCACAGGGAGCGGCAGGGCGGGATGGGGCGCTCCAGGATGGTGCAGACGGGCACGTACAGGGAGCAGAGGAAGAGCTGCAGGTCGTCGCTGCAGCCGATTTTGACGAGCGGCGCGAACTGGTGCACCTCCAGGCCGGCCTCCTCCTGCTTGGTGTGTCCGATCAGATTGGGCATAATGGTCATGTTGTAGGGTATATTCTTGCAAATCGAAATGGTGATCGCCTCGCAGCGGTTGTGGTGCGGGAAACCGTCCAAGGAGGTGGCTGAGGTGCCGGTCAGATCTGGCCCCATCAGGCCACCGCCACTGCGGTAGTAGGGACTGGCGTCCAGGGGCGTCTGATCGTACCGCTGGACGCCTTGGATGAGCGTGGGGAGTACTAAGAGGAGGATTTGTGACCACATTTTGGGACTTTCGGGGTTGCAATTACTTTCTGGGGTTAATTCTTTCTCCCTTCGTTATTCCTTTTCTCGTTTAATCTTCCTATATCTTATCTTCAGATCTCGCACATATTGACACTCGCGACACTCGCACACAATCACCGTTATAAACCGGCGGGGAATATTTATCTGGGAAATAAACACTTAGCACTCTTCCATCATTTGCGCGCAACAAACATTTCCCTTAATTTCAATTTATTTTCCCTTCTTTCTTTACTTGCTCTAAATATTTGATTTCAATATTTGTTTCTCTTATCACTCCATTCACCATTCATTCCCTCGCGTCGCGGCGCGAACCTGGAATTTCTCAAGCACTTTACGTCAAAAAGCGCGCGCGACTTGGACACGGAAAAACACGGAAAAACACAACATGCCTCCGGATGGAAACGCGGAAAAGCGGAAAACAGAAAACTTGAATGGATGGAAACTTGAATTCAACTGAATTCAATTTGTCGGAGAAGATTCCTGACTTATGCCAGCAAGGTATGAATATAAATAGGGTATGCACAACAGATCCAGCAGATGCACAAACGGATCCAGAAATTCGGAAAATAACGAGCCGTCGAGTTGGAATTTTATTGTGTGCCTACAGTTGTAGGCAAACGGTTTTGATATTGGATTTTGAAATAAATAAAGTCTAATTGTTTATGACTTATGCCTGCAAGGTAAAATGTATGGGGTATGGCGCGCAAGGTAAAATCCACCCCAATTAGCATTCTGAGTCGAAAAGAGAGCACCATGCTCATATTTGCGCCCGTCTCAAAACCGGCTCTCCTCTCTTTTAACATTGCTTGCTCTCAGGCTGTTAGCATTAACACAGAGCTCTCTCTCTCTCTCTCTGTTAAATGCTGTGCTGAATATGCCTAACTCTCTTATTCAGCCAGTAGGCTGCCATTTAACATTGATTAAATTTAACAGCGACCTTGAATTTAAAACCTCTCTCAGTGAAACTAGAGAGACGGATTTTATGCCATTTGTTTTGTTTCTCCCTTTATCTTTCTCTTCATGTTGATGCTGCTTCTCTCTCTTGCTGTTGCTCCCTCCTGTTGATTAGACTAACGAAATATCAACAAATGGTTAAATGTGGGCTGAAGGAATTAATTTGAATTTAAATTAAGCTATAATTGGCCTTCTTGGAGATTCTCAGGGGTTAGAGGGTACATGTGCATGTTTTCCGTTTTCGTAGGGAAATGTCGTTCAACCTTTATCTATTCGCTGATGCCGTTACACTTCTTATTGTCCTCTCCCTCCATGCACTGGTACCGTTACAACACAGACCCGCTTTCGTCCCCCATCCCCCTCTCCAACAGTCATCAATCTACTGCGCTCTTCTGTCGGAGCATATTTGCACGCGTTAATATCCACAATTTGCTGCGACAATATCTAACATTTGTCTCTATCTATGTATTTGTTCCATCTCTCCTTTCGGCACTCATTTGTTTGTTTTTTTGCCATGCACTTAATTAAGTCATTAACTTGCGTTTAATCTAGGCTTAGCAGCGGGCAGAGTGCGGTGGAGGGGAAGCTGAGAGAACAAACTTCGCCGATGCCAAGCATTTCTCTAATGACCCCAAGGAGTGCATGTGGCTGGGGGGAGATGACAGTCAATAAACTTGTTATATTGACAATAATGATGACATTAGAGGAGTCTCTCCATATTTACCCCCCTCTCTCTATCTCTATCTCTTTTCTCTCTCTCTCTCTCTCTCTCTCTCTGTGTCTCTTGTCTTTGTCACCTGCAGTGCGAAAGAAGAAACCCTTTTGACCGATCCTCTTCCTCTGGCTGTCTGGCTCCCTCTCACACAGTCACTGCTTAACATACATACATATTTCCATGCTCAATCTACTGACATACGGGTTTTCTCTCTCTCTCTCTATCTCTTACTTTTTTGTCGGTCGTGTGGGTTGGCTGCTGATAAACAAGTGTTACCGGTTTAGCCGGCAATGTTCATTCTATGCTCCTTCACCTTATGCTGCTCCCTCAATTCCCCCTTTGCATCATCACCCGCAAGTCCCCACTCCACACTTCGTCGACTTGTTTAATAAAAACTTGCGCCGCATAAAAAGACTCTTTCTTCTCAGTCTCAATCACCGTCTCTGTCGTCTCTCTCTCTCTCTCTCTTTTGCGTCTTCTCTGTGCCGCCGTGCCTTATGCTTTAGCTTCATTGTTGTTGATTGTCCGTTTCTGTTTGTTGTACCCTTCCAAGTTTCGGTATTATGGTTATTTCCCGAATCGAAAGCCGAGTCACCATAACCACCAGAATCGGATTCATCATGCACCATTTCCACGTTTATAATTTTAAATACTTATGTACATGTACATATGTATGTATGTACATACTTACATATGTATGTATTGTAATGTGTTTCAAGACGGTTTTTTGCTGTGAGGGCATGTAAAGCTTCGGCTCTCAAAGCTTACCTTCTTTCCCGCTGTTTGGATGTTTACAAGTGAACGAACTTTGACGTTTCGCTCTCTTTCGCTCCCGTCACCACTTCGCTGCTTCTTTACCCTGTTCCCTGTTAGAAAGTGTTTTTGCTGCTGTTCTCTTCTCGCGCGTCTGTTTTTTGGAACATGTAATTTTATGTAATTAAAATGGAATTTCTTTGAGAGAAAATACTCGGAACGTCGAAGTGAAGAATCAGATGAACTTCCTAAGATAATCGAAAGTAAAATTGAAAATTCCGGCTCGCACTCGTCCTACCTTCTTGGAGGAAGTTGTTAAGAATATGTGCATATAATGATACTTAATGAAGGGTTTGCAGAACACGCTCTAAATTAAGTTGAGAACTGTTAAAACGTTCCCACATGCATACGCATATGAACATGTACATACATACATACATACATACATGCATATTTACATACATACATATATGTATAAATGCAAACGCATTTTGGAAGTTATTTCTGAGGTTGCGTTGGACTCTTACTTGTTAGAGTGGTTAATTTATGGCTAGGTACCCGATACCCGAAGAGTAAATAGGGTATATTGTTATTATTTTTGCACGAAAGTGAGTGTGTGAAATGCGACTAAACGTGATCAGCACAGAGACTAACGAGGAGGGTCGTGTGAGACGTCTTTTATAACCGGTACTCAGTTGGACATCTGTACCTTAGTGGTTATTTTAAAAAATATTACATTTTAAATGATTACATAAGAGCAAAATAAAAACGCAATTCCGTAGGGAATGACCATATCTATCAGATCACCGAATTGGGATTAGATTGGATCATTATTTTAGCCAGAATGAAGAAAATAATTTGCAGTGGCTAAACCCACCCCAGAAGCTTGTTTTATTTTTTGCACATTTTCTCATTCCACGTGTTGCGTAAGAATTTATGTAGAAGTAGATGTAGATGCCAGATGTAGAAAAAATGTAAGACGTCAAATGTAAAATTCGAAAATACCACTAAGGTACAAATTGGTAAAATATGCTGACTGAGTACCAAATATAAAAGTTGTGACGCGCACAAAGCTTCTCACACGTCTTCCTCGCTTAGATTTAAAAAGGATTTTCCCTTCTGATTTCCCTCTTCAATTAGTCTGATTAGCGCTCAAAAGAGTTCCAACAAAGAGAACCCAAATCATTTTTAGCTTACAAAATACATGCGATAAACAAATCAATCCGCAAAAGTTCAGTCATGTCCCGTGCCTCGCATTGAAGGCGAAAGCCAACAAATAAACAGGCAACGCTCGAAACTCCCTTAAGGACCAACATGTGTGGGGAGCCTAATGCAAAAGGGACGTGGCCCTAAGCCATAAAAAGGGTTTTCAGTTACTTACATAGAAAAATATACAAGTATTTACTTTACTTTGCGTCTGACCTAACAACACTCCTCCTTTACCAGATGAGCTCCCGCTACCCTTTCTGGATGAGCGTCTCAAGTCACATTAGTTAACCTCTAACGCACCCCTCTCTAAACCAAGGAAAAGGCCACATGGCTGGCAAAACTTTCGTCCAGGGTCCCCACACAGAGAGAAACCAAAGTAAAATGTCAACTCCCCTCTCATACTCACGAAAACACACTAACCATGAACACTACTTCCCTCTAATTAGAAGAAAATGCTCTTCCTGAGGGTGCGTTGTGGCTGGGTATTTGGGGTTTGAGCAAAAGAGCCCCTCAAGTGTATCTCTTGATTAAGAGTTTACAATGTTTGCTGGGTTCGTGATTTTTACAGATGGTTTCCTGCCGTTTGTGCAATTACAAATACCCCAAGAAGAGCCCCCAACCAGAACCATTAACCTATTGGCTATAGGCCCATCCAGACATTTCTCATAAATAAAACATTTATTTACTCAAAAAGAGCCAACGGCCAAAAGCTCAATTAAATTTTTTGAAAAATTGCCAAAGTCCTGCGGCTGTGGGTGGTGTTGGAGGAGCAAAGAGGAGAGGCGATGGGTGGGGGTTGGAAAGGACCTGAACCTGGAACTGGTCAGCATCGCATCGTTTTGGTGCAATCAATCAAAGAGCGAAATGGAATCTCATTAAGTCTCTCCCGTTCGCGTTCCATTCCCTTCGAACTGTTGCATGACGTTGCATTTCTGCGGGCCGCGGAAGGAATGGGAAAGAAGAGGGAGTGTTGGGATAGCGGCGAATACGAATCGCTATGGGAATTTTAAATATTTGTTACGTCCTCGGGAGCATTAATAATAAAGTATGCACGTCGATGCCATGCAAGAAATAAAGTGCAACCATTTAAGATGTTTACAGAAGATACTTTAATTCAGCAGATGGTAGCTAAAATGATGATAATAATAGTTTAATGGAAAAGTCTATTAATGACTAATCTGCTGTGATTACGTCGCATATTTCGGGACAACTCAATCATGTTTTTAAGATGTTAAAACATTTTCTGAATTAGATTTGAGTTTATCAGCTCAACTACTCGTAAAAGCGGACTCTTCTCATAACCCTAAAGTTCCTTCCATTTCATTCCTACGTCTTTATGACTCCTGCTCCTTCTGTACTTTAAGAGCCACTCGCATAATTAATTGCATTTCCCACCACTGAATCCGCCCCCTCTGTGGCACAGGGTCAGAAATACTGTAGTTCCGTGCGGTTATATTTGGTTAAGGTTGCCCCTTGACTGCGCTCGGTGGTCGGCACTCACTTTTGGGGCTACGGAAATTTGCAATTCGCCTGGGCGCAGGCAATGCAATGGTCCAATCCCCCCTCCACGGATCGGGGGACCTCTGGCTAACCAGCATACGCTGCGTATGTGTGATAAATGTGCCCTGGCGTGGGAGTGGCGTTGCGTGGAAAGGGGCATAAAGAGTAGCGGAAATGTGTGTGCGGTGCCCACCTACGCGTGCCTCTCTGCCCCTCTGCTGCTCCTCTGCTGCTCCAACGGGCAGCGGATAGCGGACCACGGTCGGGAAAGGGACGAGGGACAAGGCTTTGGCTTAGGCCCTAGGGCGTTATTTATGCGATTTGGCTTACGACTCTTCCTGGCTTGTCTGTAGTGGAGGGAGCGTGGTAGTGGCTGTTGCGGCTGGAGGGGAACTGGCAGTGTATCCATGGGTAAAGATTTGATCAACTTTGCCTTCGGGGCCTCAAAGATTTTTCGCTTGTTGTTCGGCCTATTTTCAACTTTGAACTGCATTTGATTTACATGCAGTAAGACGAGAGGAAGCGTCGACGGGTAGTATTTGGCCAACAGTGTGGCATGATGCTGGAAGGGGAAGGCTCCATGACAGCCAGAATGGAGTGGAGTGGTAAATGGAGCAGGAGTTGGTGCTGTGGATGGAGCTGGGAACTAGGAGTTGTGCGGAGTTGTCGACATGCTGGTTAATTGGGCGTTGCAAAGTTCTGGCGTTGGGTTTTGGTTGGGCTTGGGGTTTTGTCGAAGCTAAAGCTGAAGCCAAAGCGGCTCCGCTTGTTGTGACTTTAATTGAAAATAGGAATAGTTTAAGGGTTTGAAGGGTATTTCATAGGTCATAGGCCATACATAGGTCCCATTCCCTTTTCTCTGTATTAGCTAATCGCACACCCTCTCCTGAGACAGCTAAAGACTCACCCTACTCAACAAATTTGATTAGCAGTCCCTCAGCCAATTAACACAACTGACCCAAGTTGATCCCACAACAAAATCTGAGCCTGAACCTGAGCGCCAACCCAACCCAAACCCAAATCCGAGCTGGAGCCCCTTCAATTATATTAAACTATTTTGCCTCGTAAACAGAATCTGACCGGCTTTCTTTTTTATGGCCCTCTGTTGAGAATTTGCCACACAACTAATTTATGGTCCAGAGATTTTCCGCTGTGATGCATTTGCCACCTCAGAAAGGGGCAGCCTCCACAGCTGTTACAAGCCCGAAAAAAAAGAAACGGCTTATCAGAACCCGGCTCCAGCCACCGGCACCCGGCTTCCCAGCCAACTTCCAACAAATTAAATATGGCGGCGGTGGCGGTAACATATCGCCAGGAAAAATGGCAGAACAAAACACAAACTAGCAACAAAACCAGAAACAGAAAAAGGCGACTGCAAAGTCAAACCAAAAAAAAGAGAACACCCAGAAATGAAGCGGACTTAGCCAACTTTGGGGCGAGGGTCAGAACGTGTGCTGACTCCAAAATTAACGCCACCTGATGGCTCATACGTTTGGTAGGAGTCGGAGTCCAGCAAAGGGTTGGACCTTGTCTAAGGGTTGCGCTGCTCACACGCCACGTGCCCCCAAACATCAAACGGCGACTCGAGGAATGTGGCAAGAGACCTGGGCCTCTACCACTTCAAGCCCGGTGTGGGCGCCTACCTAAACGGAAGCAGCCAGCCACATGAAGAGTGTAAACACAAACGGGGAGAGACAGCCGCAAAGCAGACGAGCGAATGCTCTCTTCGGAGAGGAGTTATGGTGCGTGGATTCTTAGCTGCACTTAGCCACCTAATGTCGGATTTCTAAATCGCTTTTTTATTATCCAACTTGGCTTACCTTGTTCCCAATTTAGAGTCTAATAATTCCGGAGGAGGCTTCATACTTCCATGTACATAGCTGAAACCCTATCTATCTATTTGAAATACGTGAAACTATATTATATTACGTTTCAGCAGTTAAAGCCAAAACAAAACTAACTACTGGTGCGATGCTTGTAAATGGTTTGGTTGCCTTTGGGTATTCCCACAGGACTGGCCTGATTCCCGTTCCCAGGATAGGGCAAAATCATAACAAGCTCAAATATTTCTGGGGTTGCCCCGCAAAATGAGACGCGCTTTTGGGTTCGTTTCCCAGTCTGGCATTGGCGTCTGCTAACTTTTGCCGAGTGGAGCGGGGAAGAATGGAGGAAGTGGAAGCAGCTGGAGGTAGATGCAGAGGCAGAGGTTGAGGTTGAGGTAAGTTAAAGTGGCGATGGTAGGAAAGTTTTTTCATATGAGGAAAATACCGAAACATTATCGTGAAATGGGGGTGTATGTGTATGCATACATTTTTCAGAAGAGTGTGAGGGTGCAACATTTAGAGGGGATGGTGAGGCTATTGCAGATTTTCCATGCTACCTTTTGGTGGAGCCAACGCTTCAGAATTCTATTGATTTTGGCTTAAAGCTCCATCGCAAGGGATCTTTAAGTGGCATTGGAGTGTGGATGAGTATCTAGGAATTTGTTGCGTAATTAAAAGTGCAACAGGGAAACTATAGTTGAAGGTTGGAAGATGACAGGCTTCCCACCCTCCGTGGAATTTTGAGCAGAAAATTAAATAAATTTGCATGTCAAATGTCAAATGCACATTAAAAGCGAACTAGAACGGTTGCATTTTGTACCTCTCTCTTACTCAGCGATGTCTCTCTTTACCTTCTCTTCCTACCCCATTTAGTGGCTGATTGTGACAACAGTCGAAAAAGGATTTGCCACAGGACGAGACATGCAAGCCAACAAAGAGTACCCAAAACAAGAAGAAAGGTGAGTTTCCCATGCGAAACTTTGTATACCCTGGCATGTAGATTGTTTGCAAAATACCACAGTTATTATTAAACAAAAGGATAACAAGTTTTTGTTTTCAGAAGATCCCACAAATTTGATCCTGTTGCAGTGGGAGCTTGGGGGAAATAGTAAATTGCATAGAAATTGAATTATAGCCGCACACCCTTTTCCAGGGTATACTAAAGGGAGCACAGAAGGATATACATATGTACATATGTATGTATGTACATTCTAGTATGTATGTTTATATGGATGTAGCTACATCGGTACCTACCATACCATACGTTGTTTGGTAGAGATACGAACCGAATATGCAAAACCAGAGATGTGCCAGCCCCACTGCCCACAAAGCTCCAGGGAGACCACCCAAAAAAAAAAACAAACGAATGTCAACAGAGACAGAGCTAAAAAAATGTATTCCATTTTTTGTGTTGTGCGCAAATTAAATTAAAATGTTAAGTCTGCACGGTCGAGTCAGGGGAGGCGTGCCGAAAGGGGGCGCAACTTTGTTGCTAATGATTTTGGCTTGTTTGGGGATTTTCAGTTTTTCAGCCAGCATCCAAGTGCCAGCAAAAAAATAGAGCCCAAAAACAAAACCAAAATGAAGCGCTGAAAAGCAAAAACTCAAAAATAAAACAAAGTAAAGAATTTTAAATCCGGTTGTGGAAATACTTTGCACTGCGGCTCACACCCCCAACCAGCTCTCTCCTCTTAGCCACATGCAACCAAAACAATGCAGCTCCCCACAACCCCCAAATTAGTTGTTTGCCACAGGGCTAAGAGAGACGGCTGGTAAAGAGTGAGGAAAATGCGGCCAAACTACTGGGAAATTTGTCCAAAAGTGGGCATTAATTGGCCACGTCGAAGATGGGCAAAAGGGAATGGGGAAACTCTGATGACAGAGAGGGGAATACAAGCCAGGGACAAAGTTTTGCGTTTTCTTGTACGAGTAATTGGTTAGTTACAAGTACCAGACTGCAGGGCTAGAAAGAATTCAATGATAAGTGTTCAACTGTAAGCAACGAATGCAACAAATCGGCTTACGATTTTATTTGTAGACAGGGTACTCCTAGAGTACTAGCTGGCTCTCTACCCGTAACGTAGGTGGTAATTATTGCGAATTTTATGTCAAATTAAATCATGGTGGAGATGGGGATGCTAACTACATCAACAAAGTTTTAATTAATACTCAAAATAATACAAAAACTTTCCATCTACCACAAATCAAAAACTTTACATAAAATAAACAAATCGGCATATCAAAATACCACAAATAAATCTCTTCAGTTTGGGGTCATTTTGGAGCATGTTTAATCTGAATTGATTAACATTTGACAATTGTAAATTTCCCATCATTAAAGGTAAGCCAGCGCTTACCACTCGCCTATTAATCAACCATAAATCAGTCATTGGAAATACATTATTGTACATTTAATTGTACTCGAATATTCGGATTCCCACTGCACCAAATTGACTTGTCGTAATAAAAACAAAATAGAACGAAACCAAACCCAAGGAAAATTTGTGAAAAAAACAATACACATTCATATAAATAAACAGAAACAATAATAAACAAAGCAACAGAACAGAATGAATAAAATGGCACAACGGTGTACGAGTGCATATGTTAATACGCTACACATCAATCAAACGAATTCAATTCAAACGCCCGGGGATAACCTACATCGCTGGGGGAAGTGGAATACATACTACGAGTATGCGTATTTTTATGCGGATAATATTTTTATATTTGGCAAACATTATAAATCAATAAACACAAACGTAAAAAAAAGGAACATTTCCACATATAAAAAGGAGTCAGCGGTATAGGATGCAGGATATGCCAGGAGTAAAAACGAGAAAATTGTAAACAAATTTTGATGGAGGTAGTGAAAAGAATAAAAGACTGAATCAGAGCTCCAGCTTAAACAAATATTTATGAGCCAGAAAATTGAGTTTTCCCCACGATTTTTGAGAGGGATACGGTCTGGCACTACTTGACACTTCACCCGCCGGCTCGGCTCGGCTCAGCTCAGCTCCTTGAAGGACAATAAAAAGCCCATTCCATATTGAGCCATTGGCAGCGTGTCTGCTGCCATGTTGCATTGATAGACTCCGAGGCTGTCATGTTCTGGTGGCCCAATTTAATGTGCCATCAATATTTACCCCTCTCCACTGGCTGCCAATGTCTGATGCCTATCAGAGCAAGGACACCAGGGCACAAGTTGTAAAAAAGAAGAAGGGTTAAAGAGATGACTGCTCCTTACAATACACCAGAGAAAGGCTCCTCTTCACGTCACCTAAAATGCCATCAGCAAAATTGGAAAAATTCCCTTTACATATAAAATATATGTATGTATGTATGTATGTACAATATAAATATACGTATATAAAAAGACTGAGTCTACTACCGCTATGACTCCGATTGTGATTGCGATTCCTCTACCAATTCCAGCGCAGAAATTGCCATAACTAGCACTGACATCTCGCCCCCGCAAGGATTTCCGACCATGCGACGTGAGCGGCTCTCAGAGGGGTCCGGAGAGTAGGGACAGTCAGGAGCTAGCAGTTTGAAATGAGGCTATTGAGGCTGTATCTCTGCATCTCTGTATCTCCGTGACTTCGTATCTAAGTGTGCGTGTGACACAGCCTGGCCAGGTTAGATGAGAAGTTAAGGAATGTTTAGCCAAGGATTCGAATGCCTCGAGCACAATTGCTTTTTGCAAGTAATGAAATAAGAGAAGAAAGGGAGAGGGAACGAGGTCAGCTGCAGAAAACATTCTAACGATATGCAGGGACATTTTCATGAATTCTCCATGTAGATAAAGGAAAATCTATATCCTTCCATTGAAACCTCTAATTACAAAATTACAAATCTAATTACAAAAGGAGTCTGATGGCACCTATCAAATGATGGTGTAGATATAAAGTTAAGCCATTGAATGCGATATATCTATGGATTTACTAGATAACTGTTAAGAAACCACTAGAAACCCTTGAAGATCGATCATCCGCTTCCAACTTGCCTTCTGCATGGAAAACGAAACTGCGTTCAAACTGCATAGATGAAAGTTTGTTCAGTCGAAATGCAATAAAGTCAGATCATATTTGTCCATGCAAAAGATATTATTTTAAAATCTGTTAAAAGTTAAAAATCTCTAGATCACAATCAGTGGTGAAGAATTCAAGTAATTTCTGTTAGTTCTTTCTTTCCTCTGCTTTCTTTGTCGATCTCTGGTACTCTCAATTGACCTCTTCTATCGTCGCGTTTGTATGAATCCATACATACATACATAAGCATATATTCGGTCATTTGCTGATATATAGAAACCGCGGTCTTTGTATGTACATATGAATCTTGCATCTCAATCACACCTTCGCTATCGCTTTCTCCATCTGGACGCGTGCTCATAAATGAGGATCGACTATTTAATAATACATCGCCATGAGCCGACCTAAAAAAGCTCACTCGAAGTGCTCTCGTTACTAACTATTATGCTGTCGTTTTCATGATCGTTCAATAGCTTTATCTTTGTCGTCCTACACATATCGCCTACTACTACTATCTCAGGCATCTGCATAGGTATACACACATCTCTGTGGCAGTATACTTTAAGTGTGCAAACAACCCCCAAAATGCTTTCTTTAAGGAATACATCCATCCCCAACCACCCAAATGACAAATTCTTTTTGCATCGTGCGTGTCAATGGCCTCGAGCTAAATAAAAGACATCGCCTCAAGTTGGGTATTTGACGCTTTTTAGGCCTGACTACTTTTCCAGAGAACTCAGCCGCAGTTCACAACTAAAATACACACTAAATGCACATAAAAAAGGGGACTTTCGCCGTGGGACTGCCTGCTCCCCCCTCCCTTTCCGCCCGCAACTCAACCAATTTGCGATAAAAAAAACATATTGCTCAATAGACAACAGCCCCGAGAAGGCTGAAAAGTGCCTTGACAGGGAAAGTAGAGAGTGGCTGGGGTTCCCAATGTGCCACACGTCGTATAAGCGATGCGATGGAGGCGAACATCAGGGGGAGAAAACTTTCACAGTTGCAGTTGTCACGTGCCGCATTTGCTACCTAAACATTTTTACTCGACTCGATTTGTATTTCCCAGTCCTCTGCCATTTTCTTATGTATTTTTGTGGGCTTTCACATGAAGTATAGGATTGGGGGAAAGTTCTTTTTGGGTGGGTCAGTAGAAGAATACGTCGACGGGATTAGATTTGTATGGCTACCCATACGACCTTTGGGTAACTTCATCTGCTTAGTTATAGATTATGAAAGTCTTTGAGAATATCTTTCATTTCTTCTCTTTTTATCTTACCATGCTTTATCCATGTTTCGAGTAAAATGCTTAACTTATCAGAAGTATAGATTCCTTTTAGTATTTGAATCGTTTTTTTTTTTGTTTTATTGCCGCATAAGGTCGGTTTTCATCGTCCTGTACAGGGCACTGGCACAGTCTTCACATTCGTGTGTTTTTTTTCCATGTGAGCAAAACTTTTGGCGTATAGCAATATTTTCTGCACAGCATGGATGGCGCAAAGTTTTCAGCAATTGGGGATGCATCCATAGTGGCAGAGGGGCGAGGCGGCTGCATTAAATGTATACAAAACACGAATGCAACTGCAGCCCCTTCGGTGAGGTATCTGCATGAGGATTACATTTCATTTATCGATTGACTTGTGAGACACGGTCCAAGTTGCTCCACAAACTTTAGTCGGCATCAGGTAAGTTCTTAGTTAAATTATTCGATTGCATTTGCATTTCGAGTTTCTGGTCTCAATCTACTTTAGCATCACGGGAAGACTGCCAATTGATGCACAAATCGGATAATTCAATAAGCTCAAAGCTCAAAGCTGTTTTGGCAGCCTGGCCAACAGATGCATCAACGGAGCCGGAGTTCGAGATACAGCTACACCCGTCCATCAGCTTAGATCACATTTCACTTTTATGCGAATAGTTGCAGTTTTTTGTCAGCACTTTAAATTTGCAATTCATTTGCTTTTACCTCCGCTCATGGGAATGCGAGCATTCCAAGCCGTGTATAAATAATTAATCTAGACAAATTTATAGCCCACATCTTGAGACTGATGCTAAAATATTAGTGGAGCACTGGCAGGTACGAGCAGCATCCCCATAATCACTCAAAGGCATTAAACATGATAAATGGCACACACACCGGAGAAAGGAGAGCTCTTAGGCTTAGCCCTCTCTCATGTCAAGTCATAAATTTTGTTCGAAAGCTGGCATATGATGCTCAGAATAGTCAAGTGTTTTTGGATAATAGAATTTTTAATATATGAATTGTGGATATTAGCTTAAAATGCCCTTGAAATAGAAATACAATCACAGACTGCTACTGTCACTGAATACATTCAAACCTTTCCGAAAGTTCAAATTTCAGCTGTTGGCACTGGAAATGTTTATTAAAGACTCTAAATTTTATTTTATTTCAACATTTTGGCACCCAGCTGTTGTTCCAACCCCATATACTCACCACTCATCGCCAACTTTATCCATAAAAATCCCTCAAATATAACCCCAAAAGCGAACCCTTTTTTCCGAAGAAAACCAATTTGCGGAAACAAGCTAGAAGAAAAGGAGCCAGGAAGAGCCATATGTTCCAAATTGACCACAGCATCATAAATTCTGGGATTTAACATGTGAAGCGGCAGCAGCTTCATGTCGAGAGCCATTCAACTGACCAGCACAGCACAGCATACATATATAAATATATCTGTACATATGTATGTATATGTACAATGTATGGGGAAAAGTGTAGATTGAGGGCAGCAGATCAAAGCAGCGACTTCAACTTCGGCGTGCATAAAACATGAATTAAGGTAATGAAAATTTATTGGCTCCCCTTTTGGGGTACCCATAAAATGTTCAAGAAATGTTCATTAAGAATGCATGGACCGTGGCGGGGGAGGGGGCCCGACCTTGCTGACAATTACCTCTCCGGCCAGCCGAATATCATTTTAATCTGCGCAATAAAAATATGAAAACGTTTTATATATTTCTGCTGCATTTTTCACACCATTTTGCAAAGAAAATAAAAGGGAATTCTTTTATTTAAGGAATTTTTCGCTTGGTTTTTTTTGGATAGCTGAGGCCAAACAATTTTTCATGCTCGCCGCTATGGAAAATCGTTTTCCAATCACGTAAACACAGCTGGAATTTTATTGCTGCATGTTTTATTAAAAACAGAAAAGGAAAAGGAAAACGAAAACGGAAGAAGAAGCCCAGACAGGGCGAGACTGAAATCGCTGGACGCATTTTCGCAGAGCGTTGTAATAATAATAGTTTTCCCACCCCCATCCAACACTGTCCGTCCACAGGGATGAGGCCACCGCAGAACAGCGACCAAAATCTGGAACTGAGCGAGTGCACGCTACAGATGCAGGACGATATGTGTGCACACGAGTACATATAGTATCCTCCAGAATATCCCCTCGGTTCGTTCGGGCAGTGTGTACTCAGTGGGTTCGGGACAGACCATATAAATCAACCCAAAAGCGCACACACTTATTTGCCAGGCTGCGGCGCCATGAAGTCCCGAGCTGCGCTTTTTCCTGCAACCGAGTCCTTGGGCTTAGGGTATTACGAATCATCTGCCGGAGGAGGACCATTAGTCAACTTTTGATTTAAATTTGACAATTCGAATACTTGTTTAGAAGCAAGTGGGACAAAACAATCGTACATTATCAATCCTTAAAGTTATTTTTTTTTTTTTTTTTTTTTTTTTTTTTTTTTTTTAATTTAATCAAAAAAAGAGTTTCTTTTGCCGAACGAACACTAGAAATATAATGAAGTTATTAAAGTTATTCCGATATAAATAAATACAAAAAATTTATTTCTTTGTTTTATCTCTCATATTAATAAATTTTTTTTTTTTTAAGTTTCCTTTGAAACAATTCCCTCTGTTCGGTGTACAATGCTCTGCAGTCACTGGGAGGGCATCCCATCTTCAGCATCTTTTTCTCTTTTGTGCCAATTTTTGTTCTCCCTTTACTGGTGGCAGGAGAGCCAGAGATAACAGCGGGGGCAGCTGTTGCTGTTGCATGCTGTCTTGAATCCTTCGCATTGTAGCGAAATACTCTCCCTTCTTCCCTTGGTTTGGTTTGCATTTATTTATCATATTCTTTCTTTTGTTTCAGGTACTCCCCACGGCTAGCCAAGGAACGCGAGAGTGGAGTGGGCGGGGCGGCAACGAGCCAACGGGTCGCATGATGAATGCAGTGCGCATTAGAGGAAAAAGCGTGCGGTCCGTGGCAGTGACCAGGGAATTTATTTGTTTTGTACTTATGGTGTCATAAAATGGTTTTAAGGCCAACTTAAATAAAAAATACAGAGAACAGAGCACAGTGCACAGAATGCTGGAAGCTCAGCAAAATATCTAGAAAGACAGTAAGCGGAAGACTGGAAGCAAGTGGCGCAAGTAGCGCAAAAAAATGGCTCGTAATGGAAGAGAGGAAAAATCAAATGGTCACTGGGGGAACAGCAGCTAAGCGGAGAAGGAGCAGCAGAAAATGCACAGGAGAAATGCATAACATGCCATTTTCTGCTTATTTTCTAAGTTGAAAATACTTTGCGTTATAATTTTTCAATGTAAGCGCCTCAGGAGGATGGACAAGAAACAAATGAAAATTTTAATGGAATTGGGTTGAAAATAACCGTTAAGACGGAATTGGAACACGGATGGTAATAATGGACTTATTACTTTGGTTATAAAATACTGTAATATGTACAGATTTTACAGATTTTTGCAGAGATTTATATTTTTATACCCGGTACTCGAAGAGTAAATAGGGTATATTGTATTTGTGCGAATAACGGTTGTATATAACGCACAGAAGGAAACGTTTCAGACCCCATAAAGTATATACATATATTCTTGATCAGCATCAATAGCCGAGTCTATGTCTGGCTGTCTGTCTGTCCGTCTTGTTTGTCGGCTTGTTTTCAGAGACTATAAGAGCTAGAGATAATTTCTTTATTCTGGACATAATAATGATCCAATCGGATCTAAGAGATATGGTCATTCCCTACGGAAGTTAGTTTTCTTTTATCTTCAAAATGCTAGCTTTGGGAGGTTTTCGCCCTTTTGAAGAGGCGCAATGGGGCGGGGCTAATTTTTGAAATACACTGGTTTCAGTGTGAGCATACAGCAGTCTGGTGCCAAAACTTGGAGGCTCTAGCTCTTATACTCTCTGAGAACTAGCTGATCAAGAACTGATCCAGAATATATGTATATACTTTATGGGGTCGGAAACGTTTCCTTCTGTGCGTTACATACAACCGTTATTCGCGCAAATACAATATACCCTATTTACTCTTCGAGTACCGGGTATAAAAAAGTGTTCTTTATTTCTTAGATCATGAATGAATAAATAAATTCATATGTTCTTTTCAAATTAAAATTACAATTTTTGTATTAGAAAAAAACGCGAGAAGAACAGAGCAAGGACACTACTCGACAAAGTCCAACTTTTTTTCCGATTTTTCTGATAGACTTCAATTTTTTTTTAGAAATATTGTTTTTTTTCTATGGCAGAACTTTTTTTAAAGAGTTTTTTAGCTAATATTAGGCTAATATTTTTCAAACGGTAAGCTAACACCCCAATGTGTTTGGGTACACTTTATAGGTGCATTCATCAGCTTTAAAGAATTGCTATGTTCATTACAACCACGTGTAAGTGTGGATCGAAGCGGCAAAATCGTGTGGAGTAGTGGTACCCTTACGAGACGCAGAGAACTTTTTTCTAATTTCAAGACTGGATTCAGAATTGTCAGGGGTCGTATGGAGATGGTTTTTACGTAAAGGATATCGTCAACAATTTGAAGATGTTAAAATATGACATAATGGCATCAAACAGGCCTGCAGCGAACTTTAATTGAACCCTTTGAAAACCCTCTCATTTTAATATCCTGAACGACTTTACAAAGCAACTCCAAGCTCAGTTAAGCTTATAATAAAAGATTTTGCCTAATATTTTAGTTTAGTTAATTCGAGTGATCGCTAAAACTGACCCTATTTTTGGGGTACTTACACAAATTAATTCATAATATAAATAAATATCAAAATATATTTTTCCATAATCATTCGTTGCTGCATTTTTATAATAAACTTTCATATAGAAAACTCTTGAATCTTTTCCAATGATCGGTAGTGTATGTATGTAATAGATGCAACAATAAACTAGTGAAAGGAATTGGGATTTAACTGCCGCATTATAAGTAGTTGCTTTTGTGATTTTTAGATTTTTGAAATGTCACTTTCAGCATCAATTTAAAGCAGCATAAAATCTCCCTTAGGTCTTGCAAATCAGCTCATAAATCATGGTCCAGCTAAAGTTCCGTAAAGTGCTTCCTGCTTTTTGCTTTTTTGTCCCTATCCTTTTTTGTTCACTCCTTCTTTTTCGCTCAGTTTTTTATGGCAGTGTGGGGTGGCATTTTTTCATTCATTTTGTCCTTGGGCTGCATTGGATATTTCGTTAAGCTGTATAATGAAATGTTTGCGAGTTCGTAGCAATGCAAAAGAGCGCCAAGCGGGGGTGCCCTCAGGTGTGGACCCTGGCAAATTATCTAATTAAAGCAAAATGGGAGTCCCTGCCACTGTCAGCAGCTGAGAAGCAGCTTACGCGAGGCTTTAAGCATTCTATGCAAATAATCCACAAAGGAAAAGTTAAAAATTCTGCAGCAGAGACATACATATGTCCATAGATAGATAGATGGCCAGGGAAGCACGAGGCGGGCGTCGTGCCGCTGCGACAGGCGGGGAAAAATTAAGCAAAGGACCAACTTCGTTGCTAGCTATCTGGAAACGCCACTAAGCAGCTTTAAGTGTCTGTCAATGTCATGGTTTTTGCGAAGCTTACAGCAATTTTTTGGTGCTTCTGACTTGTACTCGCTGATAATCTTAAAACAAATGCAGAAGGCTAAAAACACAAAAAAATTACAGGGAGAAGGAAGAGGAAATAATTGAAAAGGATGCATTTCGAATGCTCTACCAAACCACTTTAAGCCAATATAAATGGGTGTATTTTTCAGAAACGGAGAAATCGTGTTGTGTATTATTTATTCAATCCTAATCGAATTTATCCAAAGAACTATCTGTGTGCAAATTATTTCTTCGGAAATGAATACCAATAATATCTGAGCTGTTATCATATTCAATACTATTTAACTAGTAATGAAAGATACACAACACTTTTCTTACTCTTCAAAAATAAAAAAGAAAGCTTACACAACTTCCACATTTCTTCGATCTAAAGCGAAAGTTGCACCTTGACAAAAAAATGAAAGAAGCATACAAAAATTGCAAATGCAATGGATAAGGATAAGGAGAAGGTTCTAGCAGAAGGAGGAGCCTTCCTTCTCGTTTCTAGTGTCGCTTACATCTTGACTCCCTCCCCTACCACTGATGTTCCAAGTTACTTTATAATTAAGTAATCCCCCCGACCATGCAGTGCTCACCTTAAGCTGCCAACTGCGAGAGTCGCACTGGGTACACTAGGTCTGGAAGGGGGTTCGGTAACGGGGTCGGGGAATGGTCCAACTGGTTTCTGGACAGAGGCTGACTATAACGGAGCTTTGAGAGAGCCTGGCAGCATGAATGAGCTAGCCGAAAAACGAATAAAAAAAATTAAATTTAAGTCCAATTTTTCAGTGGAAGAAAAAGAATAAGAACCAGACTCCAGCCAACGGTAGCTGGGGCTCGCACTGCAGGCTTCCCAATGTTAATCAGAGAGCAGGATAGCAGGGCAGCAGGGAACCAAGAGCGCAGTAGAGAGAGTTCGGGGAAAGGAGCTCGCTGAGAATATCTTATTAGCCATGTATGCAGTGGAGGGGGGAGGGACTTGAACCATTACCATTTAACTGCTGCCTCTCGCTTTGACTTTGACACATGTTATGAAATTTGAATAGATCACCGAGAGAGCTGGAGTGAGGGGTTACAGTTTGGTAGCTACACCACGAGTGCATGCTGAGAGAGGATACCCCTCATGATGTAGCAAAAAAAAAACCTGTAAATTGTACAACTTGTGTGGATTTCACTACGAAAGATACCACCAGCTGGATCTCGTGAGTTTCCCAAAAGAACATCTGTAGATTGAGCTGACACGAACTGAGTGCCAGCTAAATAAAGTTGTTTTTCTCGGGTGCATTAGCAGTGGGGTGAGAAAGAAATAGATTGAAGAATTTAAAAAAAGAAAATTGTTTTGGGTGTGTGGAAGAGATAAATGGGAATATTGAATGGGAAAAAGGCACTGGACATGGATACATGGATATAATAGATTTACTCTTATATTGATAGATAGATATGGCCATTCTCTACTGAGAAACTCTACTTGAAACAAACTTGATTTAGTGTGATATCACATGAGTGTGGGATCCGATTGGGGTACGGTAGGAACCAAAAACACCAGAAGCGGTCACACTTACTAATCGTCTGTCTCTGACCGAAGATATCGATAGCCGGAGTACTGAGTTGCAACCGACAGTCGCCGCCAGAGTATCGTAATACGCACATCAAATCTGTTAAAATTAAGCCAAACAAACACTAATGGAATAAACTATGAATAAATATAAATAAATAAACCGTCAGTGTTCTACCATAAAAGAGGACTCTGCATGAGTCTTCACACAAAATATAATCTGTGAGAAAGAGGCGTCAAACAAGACGGACAGACAGACAGACATGGCTCTATCGACTTGGTTATTGATGCTGGTCAGGAATATACATATATACTTTATGGGGTCGGAAAAGTTTCCTTCTACCCTACTTCCTTCTTCTTCCTTACCCTAATTACTCTTTGAGTACCGGGTATAATAAAATATAAACTGTATTTAATTTCAAGAGATTGCTTTTCATTGCACTGGGACACCAAAATGTCCATTAAATGGAAGGCATGAAAGGCTTTCTTTTGTCTCTAGCGCAATATCTGTGTTGGCTCGAATTGGGTGCATTCAACCTCAGCTAGGAACGAAGACCCAAAGTCCATGGAGCAGCCAGTGACCGTAAACTTTAGTAGCACGACTGCACCCAGAGGCAGCCCATCATCTAATCAGGTGAAGCTGAGAGACTTGCACTTACCCCATTAGCTGCAATGGCCGCAGAGAATAGGTGCAACAAAAGCAATGAAAAGCTGCAACTGCTAAAAGGTGGAAACTGGCGATGCCTGGGTAAGGCTGAGGCTCAGCGCAAGTCAATAATTTTCATAACTGCCGCTTAATTGAGGCATTAACCATAATTGGCCCTAAGTGAGTGTAATACAAGCGACAAAAGCAGCAGCACCACCACCATTTAAGCCCAGTCAAGTGTTAAGGCAGGGAAAAAACCGAATAAAGCAGAATAAAATAAGGAAAGACACGAGTACTCTACGAGAGTAGAGTTTCCCTTTTGCCATCGCAAAATTGGAATATCTGTCGGCTATTGACCCCCTGCCCCTGCAGAGGGGGAGCTATTCTGCTCGCTTGGGCATGAAATTGTTGGGGGTGGGCGAGGGCTGCTGGGGGAGTGTGGGGTGGCCGTGTAGCTCGAGGAAATCAAAGCAGAGCTCTGCTCAGTGGTCAAGACGGTGTGGCAGGCAAAATGTGTCAATAAATTATTTCAGCTTGGCTCTCGCTCGGTTGTTAAATTGTCTTACCGGCAAGGGGTTAATGCCTCCACACTCCCGTACACTCCCACGATGATTTGTCAGCGCACGTGTTGCACATGTCAACTGCGTAAATATCCGGGAAATTGGCCAAAAGGCAGGGAAGAAAGCGAAAGCCAGAAGGACCCGAACCCGCTCACAAGCAACGAACCATGAACATTTCTACATCACTTGGAGACATTTCCTCTTCGCTAAGCCCAACTCTAATCAGTTTTCTTCTCTGGCCTGGCACACTAGCCGTTTGAGTGATTTATCGCCTTTGACTCCTTCTCCCAGTCGCTGGCCACTGGCGACTGGCCATTGCCCGATTCGAGCTCAAATAATAAAGTTGAAATTAGTTGCGGTTCCAAATGGAAATTGCTAAATTGGAATTGCAATAGTTTTATGGCACAAAAAACGACAACCAAAGTCGTACGCACACGGATCGAATCAGAGAAAGGGGAAACAATAAAATTGATGAATCGCATAATAGAAAATAGGAAGTGGCTGTTGAGGGGGGTAAGTCCCTGGTGAGTGCAGTGGAAAGTTTGCAGTGAACTTTGCAATAGTTGGGTAAAGTTTTCCGGAAGAGGAATGGCACTTGGCTATCGGTGGGCGATGCAATTGATTAGATTAGATTAGATTCGGATGCAAGAAGAGAGGTGAAAGCCCTTAAGGAGAGTTCCCGATTATTATTATTATTATAAAAATGTATGTCAGTACTTAGAACTCTATGGCCGTATTTTATATTACACATGCAACTACAGACTCGTATGTGTGAGGAGTACTCGTTTCCCTTGTGATTACCCCTCGTGGGACCCCATCTGAATGTCAACATCCTGTTCATTGAAACCATCCATCACCGCATGGCCATAAAATTTGAGCACCCCACTGAGGAACTCCTCCTTCAGCCCATTGCTGCTGCAGTTTAACCATGGGCTGGAACCAACATCAGCCTATCCCACCCAATCCCACTCAGAGCCACTCCGAGGAAGAGCGGGAACACCACTTCTGCCACCACCGCACCCTTTTGCCATCAACTCCTCACTCAGCCACTCGCCTCTCAGTCCAGTTGGCCATGTGTGTTGAGTGATAAAGAACATGTTAATGGTTTTTAATCAATTTGCCATTTTTCCATTTTCCTATATAGTTTTTCTCTCTTTTTCTTGTCGCGGTCGCTGGACTGGTATGTAATGTGTAATATGAAATTGATATTGCTGCTCGTGCTCGCGTGTGCTTTCCCCAGATTTTCTACATATTTTAATGATAGTTTAATTTGCAGCAATTAAAACGGCCTACAGCAGACCGGGCTCTGTGCGCGGCTATGTATCTAGTGAGAGAAGACACCAGCAACAAGTACAAGAGGGAAGACGAGACCGGAGTGGGATTCTTCTGGGCAGGCCTTGCATAATGATCGAGTCTCCTATTGCGAGTCTCCCGAGTGATTTCCGTTGTTGTCTTGGCGCGTTGGCTTCCTGATTTGGCATCGATTGGGAGCCCACCTGGTTGGGATGGCCTCTACCTCTACCTCTGTCTTGACTCCGACTTCGACTTCGACTGCGACCAGTTATCTGGGCAGAAGCATCTGGGAAGCCATGCATCTCGAAAACATTCGAAAGCGCTGAATCTGCAGCGACAGCCACTTGATATGCAGACAAGGAAGACAAAGTGGCAGGATCGTCAATTAATTCGGTAGATGTTGAGTGATTTCAGGCAGATAAGCCTCGAAACCTCGCTCAAAGTGAATCTCAGGATTGGGAGGAATGCCTCCGTATGACTGATTTCCACTCAAGATAACCAAACGTTCAACGTCTCTAACCCGCTTTTCCCCATGTCTAGTGTCTTCTCTATCTGGTTGTTCCCTGCTTGATTAATACATTTATAATTGACACATAATTATAGCTCCATTATCATCCAAGCCCTAGGCAATTGCCACACTTTCATTATAGATTGCCATCTACCTACAAGTTTGTTCTGCATGTGCTGTGCTTCAGCCTGAATGCCGTTTCTCGTGTTAGGGGTGTGCTCGCCCAAATTGTTGTGTTCATTAATTTTAAATGGCCAATTTAAGTATCCTTTTATAGATGATTGACCGCAGAGATTTAGCACGGCAGATTATTCCAAGTGCTTGATATAGTTGTAGTGGAACGTTTGGTATGTTTGTGGAGAGCTTCTGTTAAAATTTTGGGAGGTGAATGTGCGATAATATCTCAATATAATATCCTTAATCTTAACGAATCAGAAGTCCTCACCAGAAATGTATCAGAACCATTTAATTCATAATTTAAATCACTCGTGAGCATTAGTGAGTATTCTTTAGGTTCTTCCACATAGATTGATGGATCCAAGCAAAATCTCAGCTTTTCAGCTTCCCAGCTTTAATAAGTATCTTCCAGTGCGATTTATAGTTACCTTCGCATAATCCCATTCAGTTCAACTTTAAAGCAGGACTTTAATGTGTCCCAGCTGTCGCAGCTCATTAAGCATCCAACGAATTTTTGGTTTACGGACCTGAAACAGTCGTCTCCCGTACTGGACCTGGGCTGGGACTGGGACTGGGTACTGACTGGGTATGGGGATGGGTGTGGCTTACGCTTATTCTCTCATAAATTAGCAACAATTTCATTTCGCTATTGGAATTGACGGCCAGGCTACCATACCCCCGTGTCCAACTCCCCCCTTGGACCCACCACAAACGGCAGTGGCAGCAACTGGGTCCATAAATCAAAAGCAGCGCATGGTGTTTAATACACTTGACGTCAGATTTCCGCGACAATTTGCGCATGAATTAAACATAAAAGCAAGTGGGGGATACACGAGTGGAATGCCCTAGCCCTGCCCCAGCCCTGCCCCAGCCCAGCCCCCCTCTGGGAGGTACCCCAGCCCCTTTGGGGAGGGAATGGAGTCCTCCATGGTTGGCCTCGCGAGCGGGAAAATAAAATCAAAGTAGGTAACACGCGCAAATAAAACACTTGACACATTAAAATAGCAACAAAAGGCCCCACACATGGGGCAGGTTGGCAGGATGACAGGCGTAGGATAACGTGGGTGGTCGAGGGGTGTGGAAACGCTATGAGCAATGCGGCAACAAATTTCCATTTTGTCGGTGAATGGGGACACGAGGACGAGACGCCGCGATGGCAACGCCATGCAAATATGAGACACTCCATAGACACGAGCCGGAGGAGGGCAGAAGGGACTACGCGCGAAATGAGCAGGATATGAGCCTGAATACATCTGGGATACACACATACATATACATATGTATGCGCACACAAACACACACATACGAGTATGTGAGTGCAGAATGGGTGCCCGAGTGTCATACATACAAATTTAACGAGTCGCATTTATGATACCACAGACAAGTATAATAATTTCAATTAACGACACCCACGGGTGTGTTTGTACGGCAACAGCTCCTGGAACAGGAGTAGAAGTACAGGAGAAATGATGGGGATGCGGTAAATCACATCTTAATTAGCCCAGCCATAGCTCCGATTTGTGTTAAGCTTGAGTTACAGTTTGACTTGAGTCGAATTGAATTGCACGTTAAGACCCGATTCCAAATATTTATCCTAGCTTGTAACTTTCCATTCAATGGAGTTTTGATATTTTTAAACTGATAATTGTAGGAGAAATCTCTTAAATCATCAGCTCATCAATCTTCTACACTTCTAGACCTAAAGAGGAGAAAGTGATTATACGCTGATGATCATGATAAGCCAATCACTCTTTAGATATCCTCGGTAGACTTATACCGTAACTTCTGGTAATCAGCTCTCATTATCCTTTCAAAATCCACCAAAAACTGCGGTGACTTTTACCTCATCAAGTTGCCAGGAAGATGTTAACTGCTCAACACTGCTTATAGTTTAGCCCGGTTAATGTGTTGCAACAGGATTGACACAGGAAAGGCAGTTGGAAAAAAACTAAGAAGAAGTCGCAGCAAGTGAGCGAGAATAATGTGAGGAAGCTGTGACCTGGCGTAGAGTCACTTGATGGGGAAATGTGCGAGATGGGGCAGAATATGGCACGAGTACTCGTGAAAGCGTGTTGGTGGATTCGTGTGGATGCAAAAGTATGCGTGAATTACCTGTGGAAAAGGGAAACAGAGAGGGGGAATGCGGCTGTGGGTCTGCATTATTACGCCTCTAATTAACTAAACGCATACACACGTATGTATGTACATACATACATATGTACATACATATGTTTATACATATAGGAGGGAGCACTTGCCTTGGCCGCACTTCTTTGGCCAAGTTTTTACAGCCTTCGTTTCAGCCATCTCATCAGCATAAAAGTTTTTAATGAGCCATTTGCTTGTTGTTGTCTCTTTTTGGCCAACAGCGGAAGTGGGAGTGGTTGTGGGAGTCAGAGTGAGGGGTAACTCAAATGTGAGACGAATTTGTTATGACAAGCTCAGTTGACACATTTTAATTAAATTTAATTAATGCATTCAGGAGCATCCTCCAGCACCACCAACGACGAGTAGAAAATTATGACGGAACAGAATGAATGAAAACGAGTAGGAACGTTTGTGAGCCGCTTTGTACGTGTCACAGCTTATATACCCGGTAATCAGTCAGTATACTTTACCTTAGTGGTTTTTTCGAATTTTACATTTTACATTTTTTCTACATCTTTCATCTACATCACTTCACTAACTTTGGCCTCACCACCCTCCCCTAGTGACGCATGAGGCAGAGTGTACGAGTGAGAAAGAATGACAAAAATAGGAAAGCTCTAGCAGAGCTGCTGCACGGAGGGGGTATGTTGCCACTGGAAATGAATTTCTTCTTGCTGGCTATAATTATAATCCAATCTAATCCCAACTTGGCGATCTAATAGATATTGTCATTCCCTAGAGAATTGTCTTATATTAAAAATTGTGGATATTTTTTTTTTTGATTTTCCCCCTTTTGTATGGTCGGAAGGGGCGGTGCGAAATATTTAAAATCTGCATGAAAAATTCGGTGGCTCTAGCTTTTATAGTCTCTGAATTCCTGGCGCTCAACAAGACGGACGGACGGACAGACAGACAAGGCTATTTCGACTACTCTATATATTTTATGGGGTCGGAAACGTCATTGCTCCGACCACAAATACAGTATACCCTATTTACTCTCCGAGTACCGGGTATAATAAAACAGTGAGTGGCAGTGGGTGGGTAAGAAGGTGTGGGAATAACAGTACAAAATAATACAAAGTAAGAACAGGGTATTTCGTTTTATGGTGTGTCACATTTGTCGCCTCAAAAGAGATGTGCACTTTAAATGGAACATGTGTAGGCCTTGACATGGAGTGGACGGAGAATGGAGATTCCAGTGAAAAGGATTTGGAGTGAGATTTGTGAGAAAGGGATTTAAATATTATTGAATAAATATCACAATGGCAACACATAGCTAATATAGCGCAAGGGCCAAGGAAAATGGAAGGAATGAACATGGAATGAAGTGGAATTAATGAAAATAAAATCATAGTGAATTCGAATTTGAAAATCTAAATGGAACGGATCGAAAGAGACTGAAACTAAATTAAAATGGATTTAATCCAAGAAAAAATGGATTTAATCCAAGAAAAAATCACCTTTTCTTTTCTTTGAAATATGTATCAAAAATAAAACAATTTTGCATGCAAATGAAGCTTCTCCGATTGAACTCATTTGCCCAGGGCCTCCACTAAGCCAACCTGTTAGATGTAATAAAAGAGAGCAGTTCAACACTTCCGAAGACGAAACAACCTTCAGCCTCTGCCAATTCTGTGTGTGGATGTCATCACAATGTTGGCCATTGCGACAACAGAGGCAAGTCCCGAAAGTCAATCAATTTAAAAATTATAGATGCAAATTGACAAAGTCATGCAGGCAGCAGACAGCTGGCAGCTCATTGATTATCCAGAGATGGAGGCGGAGGTGCCGTGGTGCCACAGTGCCACAGCACAAACAAAGGCCCACCACACACAGAAAGACACACAGAACGAACGCACACGCCACCAATGGAGGCAAGTCGGATGGACAGTATATAACAATTAGAAGTTTCCTGCTCGGCTCTGAAATCAGATATAGACGGGACCTGGGGAGACACAGGTAAGCTGAAGCCAAGTGGACAAACGACAGTGGCAAAGGCAACTTGTCAGCTCGAATGACGTTTTAATAAGTCACATAATTCATGCGACGACGATGTGGATAGGTGGATGGGTGGTTGTGGATGGGACTGGTGCGGGGGCTGGAGGATGAGTGGCAGGAGACTGCTGGATGATGGAGGCTCTCTGCAGAACCGAGGATGGAGAATGTGAATGTGGCCGCGTGCCCCAAAACGCCAGATTACATGTTAAGCATGGAGATTGCCAGGCAACCGCTACCCTACCGTGGGTCAAGTGGCTGTAAACGGTTTAAGACAAAGCCGTAGCTGCAGTGATCATTATACAGAGTAAACAAATCAACAGCAATTATGGTACTGGGACTGGGTCTTTTTAAGAAAATAATTCGTATCTAAATATTAGTTAAAAGTAATAGTGAAATCATTCTGGAGATTCATTTACCAAAACTTTCTACAACCAACACTAAGGACCATTATACAGAGTAAACAACTCATCAGCAATTATGGTACTGGGACTGGGTCTTTTTAAGAAAATAATTCGAATCTAAATATTAATTAAAAGTAATTGAGAAATCATTCTGGAGATTCATTTACCAAAACTTTCTACAACCAACACTTCCATGAGGTAAAGTTTAAAACTATTGCTGAACCAAGGAACCAAGGAAAAGATTTCAGAATGCATATCTATAATCTAACATTTTTTATAAGTAAGGAAGATTGATTCTATTTCTAGTGTTCGTTCGGCAAACAACTCTTTTTTGAGTTCAAAATTTGTAGTAACATTTGTACCTGGTCAATGCGGACTCATCGTCTGCGACCAACCAATTTCGCTGTAGCGATTAAATAAAAAAAAAAAGTAAGGAAGTTTATGTTCTCGAAAATGATAGAAATCGATCTAGAATTTCGGAATAATTGAAGCACGGTGCAGGTTGCGTATACCGAGTCCCGGGTAGCATCCATGGCCTGAGGGGCAATTGCGCTTTTGGGACGCCTTGACACATGCTCCCTCCTTGCTGGATCCCCTCCTGTCTTCCCTCTCCGCTTGTCAGCTGCTCATTTGTCAATGTAATTGATTTTATGCCTGAGCTTTTGACTAAGGTTGTCGTGCCGTTAAGTTCGCTTGAGTAGGGACTACACGGAGGGGGGGATACGCTGGCATGTGGGATGGAGCAATAGGTGTAAACGCAGATAGAGCCGGCAGCAGGCCAGCCGCAGACTGGATTGGTTTTCGTGGCTGGCGTACATACAAAGTTGGGGCTACCTGCCTATCCGGTGGGGCCTCCGGTTACCCTCTTGCCTGATATATTATTCGATTACAGTTAGACGTAAATCAAGTGTAAGAGCATGATGTAGCCATCACTCGGCGCGGTACTGCGGTACGGCGGGGTACAGTGATGGAGCGGCGGGGAAGTCACTGCGTTGACTTTGTATGACAACAATTCAAATCGAATGTCAGTGTGCCTGTCTGACCGATGGCCTCAAGGGAGGCTGCGAAGAGACAGGACATGCGACGGAATCAATAATGTACGAGCGAGGGTCAAGCGGATGTGGCATAAGGATTAAGAACTCAAACTATTGACATCGAAATCTTGGATAGATATCTTTATTTCGGATAAAAAAAGTTAAATTGATTATAAATGAGTAGACAAGTATTTACTTCAACTGATTAAATAATAGCAAATTTAATGAGGACGGAATGAACGGAACTGAAAGCTAATAATAGTACGCTAAAAATATGAAGGACTTCACAGCAGAAAAAAAGTTCTAATAAAAATAACCCCTGAAAATCTCTTTCTTTTCCCGGCATTTCTAATTGAATTTTAACACATATCGTGAGCAAGTGATTGAGTGGTCGAGTGGAAGAATGAAGCGAGCCACCCAATAGGCTGGAAAAGTCGGGGCACAACTTAATTTTCAATCAAAGCATAAAAAAAGGAACGAAGCAGAACAAAAGGCAAGCCAAACCGGGAATCGGGTTGGCTGGTAGAGGAACCGGTAGCCCCGAGTGGCATGGAGCGTCTACTGCAATTGCGGCGAATGTTTTATGGGTGAGCGCATTGTATCTTATAGATACACGTTTGTTTTTTTTGTGTGCTGTTCACTTGGCTCTGCCACCCGAGGCGCACACACGCACTCGCTTTTTGTAGTGGCAAAAAATCCTTGGCGCTCATAAATTTTTATAGCTTGTAATTATTTGGAATGTCGAACTAGACGGTCGGTACTGCAACTCTGACTGAGACTGGGGGATCCACAGGCCCATGCACTCCACTCCACCCCGCTCTGCTCATGCGCGGCAGGCGGTCCGAGTCGAAGTGCCAGGTCGCTGCCTTTTGGCTGATGGCTGACGGGTGATGGGTGAGACGAGGACTTTGGCTGCTTCCTGCTTTGTTTCGTTTTCGCCTAAGCTGTAGCCGAATGCCAGATTTATACTTTGGCTTAATTAATGGCAATGCTCCGGCGACTGTGCTTGGCTTCGATGGCTTTTATGGATTGTACGCGTATCTGCTGGATGCATTCGCACAGCCGGAGTCTGTAATTATCCACAGTCCAATGCCGAGAATCGTGTTTATAGTTCTCTCGAGCTATTCCCTCTTTTCCTCTCTGTCTCTGAGGTGCTAATAAAGTTGTCAGCTAATGAAATTGGCAACGTCAAGACTCCCAATCACGATTGTTAGCAGATAAACGATTGATAAGACAGCTCGGCCCCTGTCATTTTTTTCACGCTGACCAAACGGTAACAGCTGGCCAGAGAAACTGCCAACTGTTTAAAAATGAAAGAATTGGACGCGGAGTTAAGTCTCGAAATAGTTGTTTGTCTCTCCTTCATGGATAATTTTGATAGTCGAACGCGGCTTCTTGCGGCTGAAAACAGCCAAGCACTTAAGAAAATCCTTTATGCAAATTAACTCGTTGCCTCTCAATTGACCAATCTCCAACCCGTACTACCTTGTGGAAACTTTCTCCATTTCATTTGGAAACTGATTTCAGCATGCTCTCTGAAATATAACTTCTTTAATGGCTTTCCAACTTGCGGTGGAACATAATCCATTTCCGTTGGAAGTTTTCTACACTTTAATGATTTCTTTCATTTTTGGAAACCCTATTAAAATATTATCTTTAATAAAAGTCTGCATTCTTTTTAGTTGTATTTATTATATTCTAAACTAATTCTTCTGCCACACCATCCAGAATTTGTAGCTTCAACGGTTCTGCAACCTGTGAGGATAAACCAAAACATTATGCATAACACTGCTCTCCGGCGCATTATCTGCACCTCTGCCATTCCATTGCCCAGGTCTCTATGACTTCTCTCTCTCTCTCTTTATTCTCTCAGTCCCCCAAGTTTCAACGCATCACCGAGCAAACTCAATTACTTAGGGAACACACAGCTGTCCCCCAATCCCCCTTCCCTTTGAGTACCCTGGAGCCATTCATGGCCAAGTTTCTGCTTTTTGCCAGGAAACTTAAAATGCAAACATTTGCCCCAGCTTCCCTGCTCAGATGCTGCTCCAGCAGCTCCCCTACATGCCTCTTTTTGCCTTTTTGATGATTACAAATTAATCACACTTTAAACATGGCAATTACGCGGGACAGGCTGAGCAGGGCAATGGGGGGGAGCTGGAAGATGGTAGTTGGTAGTTGGTAGCTGGTAGCTGGTAGCAGGGGCGAGCCAACTTGCATAGACACACGACCAAGGCGAATCGTGGCTACTTCAGCTTCAGCTTCAGCAGCCCAGAAGCCCAGAACCAGAGCTCTGTTTCTGGCTTCTTTTATATGGAAAATTGCTTCCTTTCGCTGTTTAACTTTCGTTTTAATAAATAATCAAGTAGGCTGACTCCATGCGCAGCACCTCTCTACTCTTCTCTTCTCTTCTCTCCGTTAAGCTCCACTTGAGATGCTTTGAGCTGCGCTGCTGTTCGTCAAGTTCCTCATGTAATTTCCAGGCAATCTCTCATACCCATAATTGCATAATTTCAAAGTTGTTGGCAACTTAATTGCGCTGCATGTTGGACCGGGCCAAGACCAAAACCCAGACCAAGATCCTCTCATATATACATACATACATATGTACATATGTACATCCATAGTTGTATACATACATGTACCCGCGACGCAGTCTTCTTCTGGAGCTGTCTTCGGTGTAAATAAAACCTTTTTAAACGGTTGTCTGGCGGTGTAGAACCCACGTTGAGGCCTAACTCCCAGCGACTTCAAAAGCGCGCATCATCATCAAAACATGTGTTGGACTCTGGTCCCCCCTTAATTCCCTACCCCAGCCTGACCCCGCGGTCATTTGCCATCAAACTTAATATGCTTTATATAACATTTTTGCTGTTTTCTGTTTTCTGTTTTCTGGCTTCGTTTCAGTTTGTCTGCCTGCGAGCCATTTTATAATCTGCATCTGCCACAGTTCCCTAGACTTCCCCCAACCCACCCACAATTCGCCCACCGTTTCCCGCTTACCCTCTTGGTAGAAGAATTGTTTTTTGTTTTTGCTTCTCAAATCAAATCTCTCATCAAATTACTCAATTAATTTCAGTTAAATGAAAAGTTAAATACAGCGTTTATGGCCGATTATAAGCGGGAAATGTCCTCCCCGGATCTGGCTACCAAATTGGTATCCAACTGTGTGGAAATCTCGACTAACTGGCTAACTGGTATGGGTCATGGAAGATGATATTCAACAAAATAAAACGAGGCAGGGAGTCAAAGTTCCTGAAATAATCTGGCCCAATCGACACTGTGCTTATTAATCCATAAATTAATTTGCAGAGCACAGTTTTACAGCCATTCTTAATCTGGATAATTCAACATTTAGGTCAACTTATTCAAAGAACATTTTTGAAAATATATCTATTGAGTGTGTTCCTCCAAGTAAGAAGTAAGAGACGTTGACATCTTCGCATGGATGTGACCCTTTCAAATACTTTCATCATCCAAAGCTTCCGCCTCCACAAGGCAGACAGGAGTCTAACGAATGGACAGTAGTCAACGAGCATTCCCAAATTGATTTATGACCACATTGCTTGCAAATGAGCCAAGCAAATCAAAACAAGACTAGGACCAGGCAAGCCCCCAGATTCCTGTTCTACCCTCTCCTTCTCTCTCACTACTCTGCTGTGTCTCCCCTGCTCCATCCTGGACCATTGCAAATGCCGTGGACTTGCCACAGAGCAAGCGAAATGCATTTGGCACGCAATTACGGCCCAAAGTGTTAATTGCATTTCCGCTGCTCTGCCTGGTGGCTCTGCCTGGTGGCTCTGCCTGGTAGCCTTGCTCTGCTGCTAGCCCAAGAAGCCCACGACCAGGCCGAAGCAGCGGCAGCAGAAGCCATCCGAGCCATCAAAATGCGGCACGGCCTACAGCTCACGCATTTCGCATTAACCAGAGCCAGCCTACAGACACTGAGAGAACTAAGCTGGCCAAATGGAAAGCTATTTACAAACATAACTGAAATAAGATTGCCAAGTACCCAAAGAGGAAATTTAATAATTGTCTGCGAAAGGCAGATAGAATTACAAAACTAAAGCTGCTCTCCAAAAATACAACAGGACAGTTTGTTTTTGTTTATTAAATATAAGGTATTCAGTTTAAAGTTTAACACCATAAAGCATCTTCAGAGTGGAGAGCAATAGCAGCGGAAACCACTTTCGCATCATTTCTCGCAGTGCAGTGCAGAAGTAAATGTGACCAGGCCAAGCCAACCCAAGCATTTGGCAGAGATAAGCGAGCGGCAGCAGAGTTAACGGCGATTTTTTGTGTGGCTCAGAAAGAACCGCGGTGATTCGGGATAAGGAGAGAGGAGAGAGGAGACGATGTATGGGATGGCGATGGCGCATGCGTGGCAGACACGCAGCAGGCGGCCCAACAGTGCAGCAGCAGAAGAAGCAGCAACGGACCCAAATGGAGCGAAACTAAGTCAAACATTTGTAGAACACCGAGAAGTACGCGAGGAGGATCCCCAGGCGGGGAATTGCGAATGGAAAAGTGGAAAATTTATGGGCCCCAAAAGGCGAATAGATGTCGTAGATTCCGCATGCTTGCGAGAATAGTTAACAGTCCTGGATGGGGCAGGAGAAGCCCAAGATCTATGCCCATGTAAATACATGGATTCGGGTAAGAGAAAAGGAAAAAAACAAGAGGAGGAGGAATCGATGCCCGGAGAAGAAGATAGAAATCTTTCTTTCAATGTTGAAACTCACCTTGAACTCTCTTGGCAGAAACCATAGAGTGCTTTTTAATTGACCAAAAATCCCATTGCAGTTCCAGCGAACATTTCAAGCGTTTATCGCTGCCAGAGCTGACAGCCGAACGGGGTCCCCGCTCCATTTGGAAATCCAACTCGACGTCTTTTCGTGTCTCTCGCTCTGCATTCGGCAACATTTTCTGATAAGCCGCCACAAAAATGTTAGCCAACTTTGTTAACCAAAGTGGCACAGCTGTCTGCTCCAGCTCCAGCTACAGCTCCAGCATCAACTTCAGCTCATGGTCCAATCTCCATCCCATGTCCATATCTGTTTTGTGGCATTTGTATTGGCAAATCAATGATAATGACATTTATTTGCGCCTTCTCATGGCGTTCTTTTGCGGGGCTCTAACCGAAATCCGTTAATAAGCCATTTTGACAAATTGGATGATTGTCGTCGTCGTTGTCGTTCTGTTTGGTTGTTGTTGGGTGCCAGGAGCAGATGGTACAGCGTGCAAAAGTGTGGCGAAAGTGAAGATAGAATATCAAGAAAACATCCTCACAAGTAACAGGGATTGGCTTAGGAATGAGAATGGGGCTGGGGCTGGGGCTGGGACTGTGGCTAGCAAGTGGAGGGGGGACTATACTTGCTTGGTGTGTGACATAATATTTAACGACTAGATACAGAGAAAATCTTGGAAATTTTGTCACATTTCGGAATGAATATTCCCAAATATAGTTTTGGTTTGACTGTGTAAATAAATAATAAAATACTAATAAAATAATCCTCCTCTGCATGGCTAAAACAAATTCTTTATTAAACTGTGAGATATTTTTCTGCATAATTGTAGATATGTATATTCCCTTGAGCTGCGACTTTTCTACATCATGTCTCGCTTATAGCACTTGATGGTATTCTGGCACTGGGAATCGTGCACTTGATGGAAAACTAAAGAAAAACAAAAACAGAAGCTCAGACCAGGCAAAGAATTCTACTCTGACTGACTGCAGAGAGCTTACCATTTTTGGTATTGAAGCAATTCCATTGACTCAGCTCGCATTGGCCAGGAAAGTTGACTACGCACTTGCCGTTGCTGGCGCAGATGGATAGGGCCTGACGCGGACACTGGAAGCTGCACTTGCCCAGCTCAATCTCCTCTCCATGTTCGGCAATCAACTGGGGGATGTGCACCTGGTTGGCGTGGTGATGCCACTTGTCCAGGGAGCGACCTGTTTTGCTTTTCGTTGGCAGTGGTGTTGACGAGGAGTCCTGCTGGGGCGACGTTTCATTTTCTTTATCCTGATGTTTCCCCTTATCCGGCTGTTGGCTTTTCTGTTCTTCCTTATTCTGATCCTTCACCTCATCCGTGCTCTGTTCCTGCTGCTTGTGCTGGTTCTGCTGATTCTGCTGCTCCTTCTTGATCTTGATCGCCTCTTGAATGGCCAGAGGAATGTGGAGCTGGGCCTGTTTCATCACCTGGCTGACATGCTGCTGCAGCTTGTTCACCTTGTCTGCAACACCGACGGGCTGCTGGCCGGGCAGAGAGAGCACCACATACGGAACGGGTGGCATCACCACATTGTTCTGTGCCACCAATCGCCCCTGATGGAGGAGAGAGCCGGTGGCCTCGTGATTTATCACCCTCACCTGTGGATCATTAGCTTGCAGCGATTGTAGAGTAGGTTGCAGCGCAGGTGAAGCCGTTGGCTGGTCAGGGGCAGGGATGTGGACATCACTAGAGTGTGCAAGTGGTGGAAGGAGACCTGAAAAGGGCTCAACCACTTGCGACACGCTCCCTTTGCTCGCCGCCCCCACAGTGCCAGTCAATGTGTGGGGCTTCTGAGGCTTGTTCTTGACGTTCTGGAGCACGTGATGGATGTGATTGGTTATCAGTGTTTGTATGTGCTCCGGCAGCTCCACCTGCTGAGGTTTCCCTGTCGTTGTGGTTGCCTCGGTGGGCTGCCGCACCTGCGTGGCCTGCGCCAGAGACAGGGACAGGAGTGCTGCAAAAGTCCAGTACTGTACTGGGGTTCTCGCATAGTGAAGCAATGGATACGACTTACCAATCACCAACAACGTTCTCATTTTGTTTGCAAAATTCATTTTCTGGTTCAAGCTGGCCTCTGCAATCCTTTGCACTGGCCTTCGAAGACGTTCTGTGCCTGAAATCCCGAAAGTTCTCACTTTATAAAGTGTTTTCCGATCCCTTAACATCACCTGCCTTGTCACGATTTCGTATTAACATATGAGTATATCATTTATGGATTTTATTATAATTCAGGCGGTGAACAGGTTCTCGCTTGGTCTCGTTCAACGGAACACGGCGCTGAAACTTGTCTGGAGAGTGTTTTACCTCCCAGGTGGTACATACATATCGCTGATATGGCTTTGATCGCTTCCTTATAGAATACTTAAGATGTTTGGCAGTAAATGTTTATATGGATTAATGAGTGAGATATTTTAGGAAACTATCCAGTTTTGGCGACTCGGTTCTGCAAATAATAATAGTTTTAGCGGGGATAAGTGGGATAGAAGTGAAATGAAATGAAAATGTCTGCATACCACAACGTCAGGCAGCTCTCCAAATATTTTACGTCACTTGAAGTACATTTTATTAATAATCCAAATAAATTGAAAAGTATTCTCATTGAAAACTAATTGGTTCCCCTCGCAACCGACTCCAACCCCAAGGCATCATCCAAGGCCACAGCTGAATGCGCACAACCATGCGTCGCCATGGAAACCCAACGGGATTTTCAACCGAAAAAAATATTTAAGAAAAAAAAAACACCCCCAAAAGGCACCACATCAAATTGAAACGATGACAAAAAATATGCAAATTTGGCGTTTCAGGGTCTTATTTTAGCCGGACGGGAGAACATTTAATTACAAGCCAGAAAAGAATAAAAATGACAGGCAAAGCCGTTGATGCCGATGATGATGATGATGATGATGATGCAATTTTATATCTCTGGCAGGTGTTAAAATAAAGGATTATGCAGGAAGGCAGGAAAGAAACGGGGCATGGACAGGTCCAGGGACGGACAGACACCAGAAACCAACAGCTTTTGTCAGCTGAAATTTGATTTTGATATAAAAAGCAAGGCGGAGAATTGCAGCATCCACCGTTTTACAGTTGCTGCACACACAGCAAGGTGATCCACAAAGAAAACAGTAGACAGTAGAACAACAGTCACAGCCAACAACCGTTACAAAGCTTAAAGATGAATCGCCTGTCGCTGCTCTTGTTGCGTAAGTTTCGATATCTTCGCTCCCAGTGTCTGTCCCCCTAAAACTGGGTTTTCTTTACAGTTGTCAGTGCCGGATGTGCCGTGGCAAAGGTATTGCCCAGTAACAGTAATCTCAGCATTGACCAGCATGGACAAAGGGTGTACAAGGACCATGTGGATGACGACAAGTGCCACTATCACTGCACGGAGAGGGACCCTTCGGTCTGCGCCTCTAACGGACAGTGCCTGCTAAAGTTTGAGAGCCGCTGCAGCATGGCCGCCTACAACTGCCGCAATCCGCAGAAGCACTTCAGCCTTGTGGAAGATCACCGCTGCACCAAGGACTGGGAGCCCATGTGCTTAGAGTCGGATCTCAGAGAGTTTGGGCTGTAAAGACGGCTTTGGTTATGAGGTTGTAGTATAAAATCAATAAAGAAATTAAACTATACACGAAACGAAGTGTTCTGTAGGGTTTTTATACCCGGTACTCGAAGAGTAAATAGGGTATATTGTATTTGTGCGGATAACGGTTGTATGTAACGCACAGAAGGAAACGTTTCCGACCCCATAAAGTATATATATTCTTGATCAGCATCAATAGCCGAGTCGATTGAGCCATGTCTGTCTGTCCGTCCGTCCGTCCGTCCGTCCTTATGAGCGCCTGGATCTCAGAGACCATAAGAGCTAGAGCCAACAAATTTTGGCACCAGACTGCTGTATGCTCACACTGAAACCAGTGTATTTCAAAAATGAGCCCCGCCCCCTTCCGCCCCCGCAAAAGGGCGAAAACCTCCCAAATCTACAATTTTGAAGATAACAGAAAACAGAAAAAAACGCCATTCCGTAGGGAATGACCATATCTAACAGATCACCAAATTGGGATCCGATTGGATCATTATTATAGCCACAATGGAGAAATTAATTTTCAGTGGCCAAACCCACCCCGTCCCGCAGCATTCACACTCTGCTTCGCGCTGTTTATGGCCTGGCCCCTGACACGTCACTGCCTCTGCCTCTGCCGCTACTCTGCGGTGTGTGTTTCTAGGGGAGGGTGGCGAGCTAAAGGAGCGTGTTGGCGTGAGCAGTGTTGTTGATGTAGATGACAGATGAAGAAAAAATGTAAAATTTGACAAATAACCGCTAAAGTGCAGATGTAGTACTGAGTGCCGGGTATAAAAGTTGTGACGCGTAAGAAGCGTCTCACACGTCCCTTCTCGTTATAGTTACAATAGTTCGATAAATAAGGTATTCACGGATTTTCCTTACTAAAGTCGCAGTGAGATCGAATAAGCTGCAACAAATGGGCAGTTAAACAAATTCATTTTTATATATTTGTTTATATTTCAATTGTTATAATCTCTCTTTAAGTAATGTCCATAAGGAAATGCTAAATTGTAAGCCCCGCTTTATCAATTACAACAATAAATTGAAAATTGTTGCGTTGATATCGCAATGAATTCCTAAACGTTAGAAAGAAAAGTAGTGAATTGCAAGTTAATTTTTGTACAAAATGTGAAGACAATAGATTTGAATTTAAATTTTACAATTTTTGTATTTTATGTTTTACGGATAAAAGTATGAATTTAAGGTGTATAAAATAAGTAAGAGCTTTCTTTACAGAGCTAAGTCCTCCTCCTTGCATCGTCTGGCACACAGTTCCAACCTGCAAACATCTTCACTAACGGCGCGGAAGGACTGATCCCGATGCTTGCAATTGAACGTGTCCATTACACACTGATTGGCAAACTCGTGGACACATTCTCCGTTGTGGGCGCAGATGGGCGTGTATTCGTGCTTGGTGCAGAGCTCGTCGCAGTTCTCTGCCGGCGGAGTGGCAACCATTTTCAAGGGTGAGACGGTGGACATCCCAAACATCAGAAGGTGATGGCAATTCTTGGACGGCACACGCTTTGCCATTACTGTCGTCGTGGTTGGGCTGGTGGTGGTGCGGTGGGTTGGCATTATAGCCACCGGTTGGATCACAGAGGAATCGGGAATCAATATGCCATGGTTGGGTATGCCAAGGTTCGGTATTCCTTCATTAGGAATGCCAGGATTCAGAATTCCATCATTAGGAATGCCACGATTCGGTATTCCTTCATTGGGAATGCCAGGATTAGGTATTCCTTGATTAGGAATGCCTGCGTTTGGTATTCCATCATTGGGAATGCCAGGATTCGGAATTCCATAATTTGGAATGCCAGGATTAGGTATTCCTTTATTAGGAATTCCAGGGTTCGGTATTCTTTCGTTTCGTATTCCCGTATAAGATCGATCTACAATTGATCTCGTACTCCGAACTTTGCTAAGGGTAGGAGGCACCACTACCTCATTGACCACCTGGATCTTTCCCTGCTTGATCTCCTCTACGCGGGCCACCTCAACACTCTCGAGTTTACCCAGAATGACGGGCTTTCCATTAGATATTAACGGCACTTGGATGGTAACCCGACCGATCTCTGCATTTGGCACAACCTGCGCTGTGGCGTGGATGGCGCACAGCAGCACTAAAAAGGAAAAAGATTAGAAAATTAGGGACCAAATCGTATGCTTATACTCCATATCCACCTGCGGCCGAAGAGAAAATCAGCTTGAACATCATTACCCGTCACCTTCCGTATCTTCTCTGTCCTTTAGGGGCATCGTGTCGCAGCTTATATAGCCCCCCAACTGTTACGCAATCACTCCTTCAGAACCTGTTCCCCAGTTCGGGTTTCCTTAATAAATTTAACATTTATGGTTATTGCATTTGAACGTCTTTTCCAAATTAGCATCGACTTGCTTTCAGGGCAACGCGTAATGTTTGTTGTCTTTTTATAAAATATTACTCTTTATTTCGATTAAGTTCTTCGACTTGCATCTGGTAAATTACATTTTAAAAAACCCTTGGTATTCAGTTTAGTATCATTAATCAATGAACTGTTTGTTTTTTTAAGAGCTATCTAAGGCTTTAAACACTCGAAACAAATTCACTTAAGGCAATCTAATTTTGATTTACGTATTACACAAGAATTGCTTCAGTTGTATTGATTTATTAGTTCCTATAGGGTTGACCGCTTGAGTTCACTATATTAGGGATCGAATTGATCCCTAAATGTTTTCACTTTGCGTCCACTTCATTGGGGTCATAAACAAAATGCAGAGTAAGTAGTACGTACAGTATTTATTTACGAGTAGTATGTATGGAGAGCCCCTGGTATGGGGATCTATAAGTTGTAACTGTGCTATACATTGACATGTGGTTCAGAGCTATGATTGCTATCTTTCTAATGATAATTCCTTCTTCTCAAACTAAAACTCCGTCTCATATCCTGGGATTGTCCATACCATAAACGCAAATTTTTTGATAGATTTCTGCAACTACTTTAGGGATAGCCTGCTTTATGGGAAAGATAAGTAGATAGATAGATAGGTAGAAAGATAAGATAAATTAAAGATTGAAAAACAAGAAGGTGCCTGTGAGACTCTTCTTACGCGTCACAACTTTTATACCCGGTACTCAGTTGTACATCTGTACCTTAGTTTTTTTTTTTCAAATTTTAAATTTTCCATTTTTTCTACGTCTGTCATCTACATCACTTCTCAGGCCAACACGCCCTTTCATTTCGTCCCCCTTCCCTAGAGCCGCACACTGGCCGAACCAGAGTGTGGAATGAGAGAATGTGCAAAAATAAAGTCTCGCTCAAAAATTCAATATACTCATCAATATACTAGTCAAGGTACTCTTCGAGTACCGGGTATAAAAAGCATATGTGTAATAGAAATAGGTAATGCGCTACACCTTCATGACGAAAATTGGAAATAATCTACTTAGTTTCAGACGGTAACAATTCGATATAGTGTCTCATCTCGCGCTATACACAGCTCTCAAACAAACATTTTAAGCTATTATCGTAACATGTCATTGGATCACCAGGTGATTGGCTTCAGTTCCATTTGAAAGAAAAACGAATTTGAAGTCTTAGGAGCTAACAGTATTTATAGTTAATATCTTTAGGCCTGAACAACACATAATATACAAAATCAAAATACAAACGAACAATGAAACTTGCACAGAACTTTTGAATCATTTGCAACAACACACTAAATTTCCATTCATATGTATAAACAATTTAAGGATTTTCGTTTTCAGACATACAATTTTCGTTCCTTCTTATCCTCCTACTCTGTGTTGTTTTTGTTTAAACCTGTACAATAAAATGTTATAAAATAAATAAGTGTGTTAAGTTAGGTATAAATAACTAAATAGATTAGAGCTTAAAATGTAAAGGTAAAATAGAGTTTTGTTTAGTTTAGTTGTTCATTTTAGTTGGTGTTAGGTAGTTGCGACACTGCCGCCAGTGTCTTCTGGTTCTGGTGATGCTTCTGTTTCTGTTTCTGGTTCAGATTCACTTGCGCTCCATGGGCTTGACTTCCAGCAGCTGGGGGTAGTTCTCCACAATGTTGAGTAGGATGGTATCAATATAGTGCTTGAGCCGGACATTCTCGTCTTCCTTTTCCTGGAAGGCCTGTTGCAGCTGTAACATAAAATGTTCGATTATTTCCGGCGTTAAATAAATGTTATGGGAACATAAAAATAGAGTTGAGTTTAGAAATGTAGAACATGAAGTTAGAGACCACACCAAAATGTTCTTGAGAAATGATTATAGACCAATGATTTGAGCCCTCTGATTAAGTTTTAGATTAAGTCAAAAGAATGGTAAAAATTCAACAACTGCAAGGCGTGCACAGTGGCTCCGAAACCGTGTTTGAGTGGGTTTAATTGTGGCGTGATTCAAGCATTACCTGACTTAAGGATGCTAATGTGGCTGAATCCACAGAATCCTGTAATACAATAAATTTCAATATAAATACAGAGTACGAGTATGCAATTAGATATCAGGGGACGCAATGCGGTACGAGCACTAGGAGACTCAATCGGCCGTTCGTAATCTTTTAGCGGTGACTGTTCGTGTGCTGTGGCTTGGCCGCTGATTGTGTGTGTGTGTGTGTGTGAGTGTGTGGGTGTGTGGAGGTAGGTATGGATTGGATTGGATTGCGGACTGTGGATCGTGGGCTGTGGATCAAGGATTGGGTTTGGACAACACAGCAGAGACTAAAAGCTGAAGCGTGTGGCATGAGGCAACCTCATGAAGGGTTATTGGTACACGGTACACACCTGCGCTTGTGACATCTCCTCCAGCTCCTGGGCCAGGCTGCCCAGGGTGCCGTTGAGCAGATGGCGGCCCTGCTCCACACCATTGTTCAGCATGGTTGCCTGGTTGGTGAGCATGGTGGCCTGCAGCTCCTCGTTCTGCTCTTCGAGTGCTACGGAGAAAAGGTTGTTAGTTGATTTCTGCGGTACAATACCATTTTGAACACTCACATCTATTCTTTTGGCGCATCTCCTCGAGCTCTTGGTGCAGCTCCTCCAGTCTTATGCTCTCCGGCGATGTGGTGGGCATGGCCCTCGCCCCATTTTCCTCCCGCGCACGCTGCAGCTCTCGGCTCAGCTCCAGCATCAGCTCCTCCGTAGACTTCTTCTCTATCTCCTGCTTGCGCAGAGTCTGTTGCTGCTCCTCGTACTCCTGCTGCAGGGCGGCGATCTGATCGCGTGCCAGCTCCAGCTGCTCCTCAGTGCGATGCAAATCGTTGGCCTGCTTATCGCACTGCACACGCAGCCGCTGCGCCTCGTCGCGCAGGGCGTTGGCCTCGATCTCGGTGGCTCTGATCCTCATCTGGCAGTTCTCATTCTGCAGTGAGGCTTCGCGTTCCACGCGGGCCAGGATCTCACGGTGACGTTTCTGCTCCTCGGCCAGACGTTCCTCGGAGCGCAGTTCCGACTGAACAAATGCCGAATGGCAAAAAGTACTTGAGCTCAGTGCTTTCAAAAGCATGCAACATGTTTTACTCACCTCCCTGAACTGCTCTTCCAGCATGTGATATCGAGCCTGGAGCACTGCATACTCGGTCTTGGTGCGCGTTGTTCGATCCTCGGCTATATTTTGTGTATCCGACAGATCATCAACCTTGCGCTGCAGCAGCTCCAGCTGGCGGGAGATACAGAGAAAGAAGAGAGAAGAGTTATGAGTGCAAAGTACTTTATGTGGTTCGTGTCCCCACTAACACAATCGTTTCGCATGTGCCGCAAATCAAGGAGCAGATCGTTCACCAACTGCACATCAGCCATGGGATATTTCAGATACATTTGCCTATGTAAGTCTACACGTAAATGTTTGTGTTTTCTTCTTTACATTATTGCTCAAGAGTGCTCACTCCTCACTCCACTCTACTTTATGGAAAGATTTTAAATATTTTCTTGCGTCGTCTTTGCTCGGTTGATGGCCGAGGCAGACTGCGAATGTGGCCGCCGGCTCGTTTATTTTCTTACAAAATACCAAGCCAGCGACAACGACAATGTTAATTACACTAGTGAACAGCGGAACCGACGCTACTGATTATGAAATGCACTTCTCAATGGTTCCAGGCAGAACGAAACTACATTAGGTATGTACTTGCTTACACACTTTTGTTGGCTAGTGCTACTCGCATGCCTTGCCCATATGGATCTCACATTTATCTCATAAATATTGCGCATACGCCTCATAGGCATACACTTGAGCAGAAGGCGGCAGAAAAACAACCAAACATTTTCCTCTCGTTGGCGTCTTGCATTTGGCTCTTGCCATACAAGCTAGAGTCGCGGACATGTGTAAAAATCAGTTTACGTCGATATTTGTGTGAATTTGCATTTTGTGGGATTACTCATGATTTACCCACACTATCAAATACTGCTGGGCGATAAGTGAGTATGAGTATGTAAGATGAATTCAGGCCACACTCGCACAGGATGTTTTGAATGTTTGATAAGGGCTAAGTAAAAAAGGGTGCCTGAGCAGCCGACAGATTGAATACTTTAAAGCTATCGCAACACCCATTGAAACACGTCCCCTGATTTTCTAATGCTCTGAAAATTGTTAATTGAGAAGTTCAATTAGAGAACGACATTTTTGCGTCTATCAGTCGGGGTCGCATTGCAGTGGCTGCCAAACCGTCTGGCCTAAGGTTCAATTAGGCTTAATTAAATGCAATTTGCGGGCCACAGCTCGCAGTCCAGTCTACAATTTCTGCTGGATTTACAGAATACACAGTAACCATGTATGTACGTAGTATACAGTGAGCAGGGGAGGCGGAGGGCACACTAAACTCTATGAGCGAACACACGAGCACAATCGACGTTAAACGCGGCGGGGCGGCAACTGAAAAGAGGCCCTCCCAAAAAAAACCAACAAAATGATTCTGATCGAGAGAGAAATAGAGAATGCGAGACGAGAGAGTGAGTCGCTGAGTCAACTTTCACAGTGCGATATGGCGGTTCTCGCTTTGGGCCTCTGTGTACTATGTGTACAATGAACCATGCCAAAACAAAACAAAAAAGAAATACAAAATACTCCTAGTACTATATAGAAACGGCAAAAAACTAGAATTTAATTTAGATGTCTACAAAATTCTTCCGAAAAAATAGAGAAGGAAGACGCGGCGGAGGAAAAAACAGAAGTCTCATTCAGAAACCGTTCTTCAGAGCGTTAACAAAGGGAAGAGAAAGACACAAGGCAGAACGACGATGGGATTCCCTGTGCCAAGAAGGCCAACTATTTTATCCATCAATAGGCGGAGGTACAGGCATTGGTTACTCTGTTTGTAAACGCCTGTGACATACGTCTTCTGAAAGGAAGATACCCACCAAGTAACCAATTACAAGTACAGGGTATGAAGTGAGCCAAGTGCAGAAGCTATACAAATAAAAATGATGTTGGGGCATAAAGAGAAAACTATAAAACTGTAAGACAAATTGAGTAACAAGTGACGATGACATGCCAGCTCCCAAGGAGATGGAGTCGGCCTCAGAGGGGGGAAAACGGCAAAACGTGGAAGTGGAAAGGTGTTCTAGGGTCAGAGTGCCGCTACTTGCACTTTGATTTTTCCAGTTTTCGCTCTGACAAGTTGAAGGCCTGACAGGTGCCAGTGAATGATGGGAAGTTTTCAACGGCAAGTGGAAATGCGCAACAGCTGTGGAGCCGAAGAATAAGTTGGAAATGAATTGGAAATGAAAGAAAGAAGCAAATTACAACAGAACACCCTGTACTCCAGCTTATTCCAGCGGAAAATGACCTGCTGATGTGCTGGTCTAGTGATATCTTTATATTCAAATTACTTAACCCAACGAGCATCATCGGCTTCCTTTACTTGGGCTTCCGTCCACTCGCTAACGGATCATATATAAGAGAATAAAAAAAACAATTGGAAAATCTTTAAGCATTCGAGCATTATAATCAGCATTAGCTTTGACCCCAAAAGCCATGTTCGATTGCAGCACACACTGGACTTCCTCCTCCCAGCAAAACAATGATCCGAACTTGTAACATTTATCAAAATGAGCTTTGCCTTCCCAATGCCCATACTTATGTATGAATTCAGTGGTGTAGTAAACAAATGAGGCATACGCTGGAGGCTATCGCAGAAGTACTGATCTCCAGCAAGTGTGGAAAGATATTCCCCGGCTCTGGGCTCTCATTCACAGTGGGATGCTTGGCCAATTACATACCTACTTATGTACATAAATACGTGGAATATTTCCATATTTCTTCTATATGGATGAGGGGGGGAAAAGCGAGCCGGAGACTCTTGCTTTTATTCTGTCTCTAATGGAAGTTCGTAACTAGAGCAATCGTCTTTAAAATTAACGTTCCAAGAGCTGCTTTCTCATTGTCGAAACTATGGAGACCGGGGATCGGGGACCGCACCTCAAGGGCTCTACGCATTTGGGCTTAGTTCACTCTTAATTTCGTTGGCACAATTTCCCCCACAATCATACATTTCGTTATAGTTTTTAATAATTCATTTTCGTTGTTCCACCTAATTTCTCTAAATTTGTGGTCTGTTTTTCTTTTCTTTTCTTCTCTGAGTGACTGATGATGCTGATCTCATTTGACGCAAAATATAATTTATTTCTGTTTATAGTTAGCAGATGTTTGGCAAATTATATACGCCAGGCACACAGAACAGTTTCTTCGACTTTGAAATGTTATTTCTGTCTATGTTGTGACTTTGAAGAAGGTAAATATGTCAAGGAAACTACACACAGTTTGGTGAGAATTTCTATTAAAAAAGGTCTAACTAATGGGGAGTACCAGGGAAACTCCTTCAAAATCCTACAATAAATGGTATAGCACTCACATCACTTGTTTCCAGCATAATATTTTTTGTCTGTTCAAAGTTTCAGCAGCACCCGAGTCAAAAGGTCAAATAAGAGCAAAATTCCACCTCGAAAATGAAAAGCAGTTGAGCCAATGCCATACAAAGTTAGAATGAAGCTAATTGCATTCTAGTGTACCAAATTTATAGCGAATGGGCACTATTGACATGCTATGTCTAGTATATACGTCATGACATGCGAGCCATAAGTGGGTGGGTGGCACAAGCAACTGTCAAAAGGCTGCCGGCACCCCCCACGGTGAACAGTGAACCCTGAACTTTTGATGGAATTAACCGCAGCAGTGCTGAATCCAGTAGCAAGGGTAAATTATGAGTACAACACTTATAATGGGGCTGCTTACTTGCTCGTTGAGATTGTCGCAGATCTCGGCACTGAGCGCGCCGTTCATTTTGTTTCCAGATCCGCCTGGGGCACCGCCTCCGCTGTTATCCTCGAAATCACAGAGCAGTTTGTTTTTGAAATTCTTTAAATTCTCCAACTTGAATCCGTTGGTGTTCGTATTGTTGGTTTTGTTGTTGAATTTACTTGTCAATGTCTCCAAATTGTAAACTTTGTTATTGTTATTGCTATTGCTATTGCTATTGATGTGGTTGTTGTTCGATTCGATGCTGTTGTTGTTAGTCTCCAATTTGTTCTCGATGAAGACCAACGAGTTGGGCTCCGAGTTCGATGGCACTATATCCTCAAAGTCGGCCGGATTGAGGCTCAGAAAGGTCTCCTGATCGATCAGGATGGGTGGATGCTTGCCGAACCCGCAGTACTCGTACTCCCCCACACCGACTACCACGCCACCGCCCAAGCTGTAGGCGTTGCTAAGTGGATTCTGCGTGGAGCTCGTGTTAAAGTTCAAATTCAAATCCTCCAAACTCTCCGTCGAAAGTTTCCTGCTTTGCTGTGCTGCTCCTCCGATCCGGCACTTGTTGTTCAGGTTGTTGTTGTTCTTTTTCGCCTGTGGGTGGTTCGTTGTGGGTCCGACAAACTCGAATTGGCCCGCCCACATATCATAGGCTAAATCGATGCTATCGGGCTGGCTGGCAGGTTGACTATTCATGATTTTTTTGGTGTTTATATTTTCTTAAGTTTGGCTTTATAGATTTACCCGGGAGTGGCACTAATTTGTTTTGTCACTTTGATGAGTATTTTCTTTGCTGCTTTTTATGTTACTTTTATATTGGAAAGACTGTTTTTTGTGTCCTAATTTTGTAGGACCACTTTTCAGATATTTTCAGATGTGTTTCTTTCTATATTTCAATCATTTTTCTGAGGCATTTTGCGAAGCATTTAAAGGCTTACTATACGAAAAAACACATATATTTTATTCGCTTTAGACTCGGATTAGACTCGTATTAAATAATAGTTTAAAGTCCTATCATTTATGCCCGTAAATTTCATTCACAGTTGCCATAATTTATTGTAGTTTATTTATCATTAAATTTGAAAGACTTTTTTCTTGTTCCTTTGTCTACCATTTCCCCTCTAGTAATCTCCCTCAAGTTGTTTTCTCACAATTAAAAACAGTTAGCTTTGTGCCCAAAGACGTCTCCCCAAAAGTGGTCTTGAACCAAGTTCAGTCGAAAGAAAACAAAAGAGCTTTCCAGAAATGAATTGCGCAGAAAAAATAAATAGAAGCTTAGCAAATGATTTCTGCTTTCGTATCTCGGATGGCCTTTAGCACAGTTCTTAACAAATTGAAAGGTAATTGTTGGGGATTTAGATTGGGATTTGGCCACTAAGCAGAGCAAGAAATCGACATGAAATAATGGGAAAAGATGAGGAAGAGAAAACAGAGGCAGTGCCGGGCTGTATATTTTGAATTTCATGCAGGAAACGGGCAATGAGAAAAAGAGGGACTGCACAGACAAAGAAGCAACCGAGGAAGACAGTTCAAGAACAATAATAAACTTCTTGGACTTCACCCTACCATCACCCCAACCCAAACCCGTATCTTCACTCTCTGCGCCCCTTTCCAGGTTTGGTTCTTTCCACACGACTGGGTTTAGTTTCTCTGTTCCTCTGGGTTTCTGCCTGAGTTTAATTTCCTAGTGGAATTGATGAACTTCGTGAAGATAATCGCAAAAACAAAAACAGCAACTGCAAAATGCAGCTAAGAAGAAGCAAATCTGCTGGAGCATGCAGCTCTTCTTCTTCGCCATCTTCAGTTCTTCTGTAACTTGTAGAATTGCATAACGTAGCCAAAGAGCGTATTCTCTTGCAGCAAATTGATGATTCAATTCGGCTCGCCGCTAGAGAACTTAAATGAAAATGTGTCATGAATTTGACGGAATTTTCCCTGTTCTGCCAGAGTGTTTATAATAAATTGCATGATTCACAAGCAGAGCAGAGCAGACAAAGGCAAAAATTACACACATTTGAGAACAGAACAACCAGAGATGAATATTTCAAAGATGCTACACAAATTCTGCACAATTGCTTGCTCAGAGGCTCATTTCAAATGGGTTTAAGTGGCCTGTCATAATAAATTTGAATCTAATTGTTGTTTGCGGAGATGTGAACATCCCAGTAGCTCCAAGATTTGGAAGATCAAATGTAGGAAGAATGTGCCTAAAAACTGAAACCACAGAAATATTTAAGAAAGCAACAAAAGTTAAAGCACTCCGACCACAAAATCCAATGGTCTTTGTCCAATTTTGTCAATGGACCATTGCAATACTAACAACAACTTTCACCAACCAGACGGTCGTCTGGTGAATAAACTCCAATATTAAGACCCTGTCTACCAACTTGTTTTTTTTTCGTTCGAAAACGATGAAAACTGAAAGTGAGTGAAACAAGCGCCTTAATCACATTTTCCTTTTTCCACGGAAATATTTCAGGATCTTTACACAGTTGCAGACAGATTTTATGAGGCATCTTTCAGCGTTCACCGCTCAAGATCTGATCTGGGGAAATTTTTGGTGGGGTTCGCTTGTAAAATCGATCTATTTCTGGGCAAGAACAGATGTACCCTCCACAACCACTGGATTTGTTTGCCAGAGATAAAGCATTTATGTGGTGTCGTAAAGATTGACTTGTTTAGCATACACACATGTAAATAGCCAGAGGCATTGTAAACAGAAGCGGGGGAATTAGGAACTTCGATGCCAGATCTGTAACATTTACATTGAGTTAGCTTAAACGTTTTCCTATGTATTCCAGCTAAGCCAAAATTAACCCAATATCCCTTTAAATGTTTTCTTATTTTCAATTTTCAATGCACCTTTTAGACGATCGCCCACGAAAAGACGACCAAGACTAAACGGTGAAATTGAGGCAAGATGATAACCTCAATTCTCGGCTTGACGGGGTCCATGCAGGCGGGCAGACAGACAACAGCTGTTTGCTGTCTCACTCTTATCCACCTCTGCCCCTGACTCTACCTATGATTCTAACAGTGTCTTCCCACCCAGATATCTCAGCTAGGCTTTGCATAAAAATTAAATCCACAAGACACACAGACAACTCGGGCAAATCACTGTTAGTCTCTGTCTCTGTCTCTCTCTCTATCCCCCTCTCTTGCATTCTTCTATCCCTTGTTTGCTTAGTCAGCAGAGCATTAAATACAATTTTTGTTCCGACTTCAAGGCAAAATTCTTAGACAACAAAAAATTCCTCTTTGCATATCCTCACTCCACAACGGCAGCCATCCCCGTTTTTCTGGAATTTCTTTTGTTTGGATTCTGACCATCCAGCAAGTCTCTAATTACCACAAAATGCAATGCCTGCCTGCCTAAGTTTTCTATTCGTATTTCTATTTATTCCGTTTTGTGCTTTATTTCAGTCAAAAAAAAAAAATGGGGAATGGGAGCGATTCATTGCCAGACTTATCGCAATATTCGACGACTATTATAGGTGAGGTGCCCTTGCCGAAGCCAAATACATACACACATATATGTATAAATAATTGTGAACATACAAATGAAGAAAGGTCAAACAAGCTGTAGGAGTTCATGACTGATAATTTTCTCGTCTAGTTTATTGAGATGAATCAAATAGGAACTGTTGGGCCTCTTAGAATGAGCTTCTCGCGAGTTATTGTCACGGAACCAGTTCAGCAAGAGCACTTTCCCAACAGTATTAATGGAGTTGCAATTAGTTATATGTACATACATACATTTGTGCCTCGAAAATAACACAAACATTTTGTTAACTGAACCACCGCAATTAAAACATTAATATTTAATGAAGCAAACTTTCCATTTCTGACAGCTCTGTCTACCGAGATTTCAATATCGGTTCAACAATTTTCTGTCTTGCAAATGGCTGAAATAGAAGAGCCACCTACTCGTACTCCTACAAGAAAACTATCGTTGGCTACAAAATTGAATTCCACAAAATATTTGCATACAATCGCCCCACCAGCTCATTAGATGCAAATATTACTCTTCTGCGCATTTTTCATGCAACAAAGTAAGAAAATGTTGGAAATGGAAAACTCAACAAAGAGCACGTTCAATCTTTGAGCAAACGAGTTTCCGATCCATTGTCGGTTCATCTAGAGAGATTTTTCAGGAAAATGTTCACATTGTATAATGGAACATTTCAAACAAAACTCAATATTTTTCTTATGTACAGAAAGAAAACAAAAGAGGACAGCAACCAGTGTCGATTGAAACCCGCGAAACGCGAACACAAACTGAATGGATCCAGAAATTCATGGGCACAATCTCCCAAAGCACACCCAGAGAGAAAGAGCGAAGATCCGCAGAGAGGGAGAGACTGAGAGCAATCTTTATAAATAGGAAAAATAATAATCAACAAACAAAAGTCAGAGAACGCACGAAACGAAACGCTCGTTTACGGCTGGGATGGGAATCAACAATTCACAATTTCAAGAACAATTTTTCGCCATATGTCCGAGGATGGGAGGGTGTCTCCCATTCCTGCTCGCTCTCTCTCTTTCTCCTTCATCGCTCTCCCACATATGTACATATGTATGTGTCTTGACTCAGATCATCGCATAATTATGAGGAATTTAATAGCAGCTGACGGCCTGCAGTTCTGCCCTCCCCCATCGATACGCATCCACAAACAAAAGCGCAAGTGAATGAGCGTGGACACGAACCAAACCCGAGTAAAGGCAAGGGGACGCATGCAGGATGGGCTCTGACTCTGGCTTTTATCTGCACTCCCTTTTCATCTGTTGATGTCATTGTCTGTTTTTATTGTTGTTTGTTTTTAGGCCTTTCTTCTTATTGGTTTTTTTCATGGTTTGTTTTTAGTTCCGGTTCATCTATCCACTTTTCTTCTCCCTTCTTTTCCTATGGCTTATGAGCAGTGTGCCGTTATTTTATATTCTTGCTAATTGACTTTACATTGCTAATGAAAGAATTTTTTTCTATTTTCCCGAAGCTAACGGTATGGAAAATGCTTGAGACTGGTAGATTGGGAAGGGCATATATACTCTTAGGCATTTGTGTATATTTTTTGAACGAAATTAACGAAAAACGAATGATTTGGAAGGTATTGTGGGGAAACCTTTAACTTTAAACTTTATTTAGATATTGTTAGGAAAATGTCTAAATGGTAGCTATTTCCCGTAACTAAAAAAAGTTGAGTTGTTATGTTGTCTTATTCAGATACGTTTTTTTAAATTTTGTATCATTTGCAAATGCTTTTCTTTTTCTTTGACATAAATTTCATCATTTATCACTTTGATGCCACACTTGATTCCATTTTTCCATAAAACGCTTTCGCAGACTTATTCAACCGCACTTTTCAATTTGTGATCAATCAACCAATTGCCTCGGGATTGGATGGGGATGTTCACTCGGGAATGGGTATTGCAAAGGTCCGGACGGGCTGTATGTGAGGGAGGCTATACATTTTTATTAGCCGGCTGCACAGCGGAGCACAAACACGTAAGGCTTTTCCACAACAAACGCTTTAATTAACAGTGTATTATCGCCATTATGCTGAACTTTATTTTCATATTAAATAATCGTTTAATGATCCGTCAGTACCGTGCCCGTGCCCGAGGCCGGCCAGGCCAAGGCACCTGACACACCTGATAAGCGAATTGGATCGATAAAAAGGCCACCAACACACGCAAACAAAATAGTATAATTTTGCTGATAGAGCAAACGGAATTTACACTTTTTGGGCACTTTTTCTTTTCTTTTTGGCACGAAAATTGGTTGCAAACTATTTAGACACCCACCACAGAGGGTGCAACGGCAGGGGGCAACGGCAAAGGCAATGGCAACGGCAGTTGCATTTTCAATTGCACGCGAAAGCCACCAAAGAGAGTCCCAGAGAGAGCGGCAGAGGGCCGACCCCAGCGCGACGACTTTTCGTTCCGTCAGTCTCCGTTGTTCGTGTAGCGCACGCGGCAAGAGTTAAATGCAATCTGAGCAGAGCCAGAGCGCCAGCGGCCCCTGCGAGCGCCAAGCGCCCAACGCTGGCGTCTCTGCTGGCGTCGTCGCACAGCTGGGTCCGCGACTTGTTTTGTTTGCCCAAAAACAGAAGCAGAAGCAAGCTACGAGGGAGGAGGTCTAGTTTTTGGGTTCGATGCTTTTGATACTCTTTGAGATCGATCGTACGGATGTCAGCTGTGTATCAAATTGTAATTTAAATAGTTTGGTTGAATTCGGGAAACTGTTTCTTCATCTATATTATGCCAATAGCTTCCAATGAAAAGACCAAACTATCCACACATCTGCTCAAAATCAATATACCCCCGTCAAGGGTATAGCAAAAGCAAAGGCAAAGTAAAGCAGCAACAAAAAATGCGACTAATGCTACCTTAGTAGCATTAGTAGGAGCCACGGAATTGAGTGAAAAGAATCAGCTGCGACGCTTGTAAGCAGCGCTTCAACAGAATTGAGTGAGTCAATTAAAAGTAATAGGGTGGAAAATCAAAGAAAAGCCAGTCAGGGAAGCACATCACATACATACATATGTACATAGATAGGCTGCAAGAAAAGGAGGGAACCAGTTTTAAAATGGGTGAAATATTAAGGATATGTATGTAGATCAGGGAAGATAGAGTCCCACTAATGCAAATCTCAAAATGATTCAGACGTAAGCTCGTACATATTAAAACACAAAACAATACATTCAATGCCTCAGTTCCTTTAATTGAGGCTTTGTTTGGTTTGAATGCAACACTGTTTATGAATGCCTTAATGGTATCAATGGTATCCAACACTGTTTATGAACGGAACGGAACTAGTTCATTTGTTAGAACAATATGTATGTGTGTGTGTCTGAAGATGGGTGTAAATTAACATGTTGTTTTTTTTCAGTGTTATTGGGGTGGTTGGTTTGTGTTCGAGTGATTGCCTCCTTATAAGACGCCGCAATCTTCAATGAGGATTGGCTGGGAGGTCTTTCCAGTGGTGGAACCGAACGATTCGACCTTATGTACAATCTCCATACCCTCGACGACTTTTCCGAAGACTACATGTTTCTCGTCCAGCCAGTTGGTCTTGCCAGTGCAAATGAAGAACTGCGATCCATTGGTGTTGGCCCCAGCATTGGCCATGGAGAGGACGCCCGGTCCAGTGTGCTTCAGCTCGAAGTTCTCGTCGGGGAACTTGTTACCGTAAATGGAACGCCCACCGGTCCCATTCTGATTGGTAAAGTCTCCGCCCTGGCACATGAAGTTTGGTATGACGCGATGGAATGGGGAGCCCTTGTACCCATAACCCTTCTCGCCGGTGCATAGGGCACGGAAATTCTCCGCCGTCTTTGGGACCACATCCGAGCGCAGCTCCATGACGATGCGTCCCAGTTTCTCCTTTCCGGCACAAATATCGAAGTAAACTCTTGGCAGAGACATTTTTGCCGAGTTCTTGAACGAACGCAAAAATGCCAGGATCTAGAAATTTTATTTTTTCAAAACCGAAAATTTATTTAATATTTCTTGGGAATATTTACCGGAAAAATTAATTTCAATTATTGTGCCAGGAAAATTCAAGATTTAGATGCTTCCACCCGAAAAGTTGAAATTGGAATACGTTTTTATTTAGGAGAGGTCAAGTATCCGGACTGAGACTACGCAAATTCGATTTCACAGCCTTCTAAATACAAAAATATTTCAAATTTCTGGGGATGAAATACAAAAATTCAAGAAAAGCTAACTAGATCAATGGAATGGTCAAGTTAATTTCCAACAGTAGACTGTTATAATATATAGACATAGTTTACCATATCTTTAAAGCTTCTATTATATAATTAACTCAAGCCCCCATCCGAGCCGGTGAATGAACAAAACCTAGCCTTATTTGAATTTCATTCTCACTTGTTTACCAACCATGTCTTTCCAAAAACCCGTTAAGTATGTGTTCTTATAACTAGGCAAAATGTCGACTATTTGCATGTGTACCATGGCAAATAAAAGAGTTGCTCGTAGCTGTCAGAACTATCAAAGTTTTCAAGAAGGAGCAAAACCAATTTCAATGCAGATATTTGTTTGTGTTCAATATAACACCCCTGCCAAGCTTTTAGGGTAAGATATAGACACATAATTGTTTTTGTTAGGCAGTGTCTGTGTACACAATACTCGTATTTTCAGTGTTTTGTTAGTTTTCGGGGCGATACTTAAATAGGGGGCCGCCAAGGCAGGTTGGTATACGATAAGATTGGCTGGCAACTAAGGAGATTGTAAAGATAAACTTTGACTCGTCGGATGTTTGATAATGCTTTATTTTTATACAATATTTATTTCGAGTGATATATATCCCAGGAAAACACTAAAATATTGGAAATCAGCAAGCTCTTCAACCTACAGATTTAATTTCACTTCTTCTTCCTCAAAAACCGTCAAGAGTTCAAGTTGATGTGGCATAAAAACAAGTGATCCGCACGTAGGCCGTAATTGTTAAATCTCCAGCAGGCTGGCAGCAGTAACTGTCTCATTATTTATCATAAATTGTTGTACGGCCAAATAGCGAAAGAGTCAACCCAAAGTTGGTGCCGGGCTGTGGCAAGTGCAACCTCAGCGTCGACTCAGCCCGATCCCAGTTGGACTCGACGAGACTAGTTACCCATTAATGTAACGCCCGGTTTGCCTTGTACAACCGTGTGCAAACAAAATGGCAAAAGCTACTAAAACAAAAATAAATGCAAGACTCTACACATGACGTAATGGCTTACTAACAGAAGGCGTAGGATTTGTGCTTGGCAACTGCTCCCAGAGCAAGAGCCGCACCCTCACTCCCAGCCCAGGCGCCTCTCTTCAGAGCGTGGTGTGTGCGTGTGGGAGCATATGTACATACATACATAAATCCACCTTATGGCTAGTTCTTAGGGCGATTTCTCAGTTTAGATAGAGCACACAGCGAAGAGGCGTATAGCGCAGGGAGGAGAAACAATTGTCGGAGTTCTTTTTTACACTCACCCACTAGAATTGGTAAGATAAGCTAATGTCTCAGGGAAGGCCCGTTGTTTTACTTCTAAAATACAAATTTTTAAAAGATTTGGTAGGAAAACAGAAAGATAAGGGCTATGGAAATGAAGTGATGGTAAATGCAACCCAGAGAAGAAACCTCTCTAGCAATTTTCCCCATTTGTGCTAAACGTTTTCGTAAAAATTTTGGAGCTTTTAATTCTCTTTCGGTCTACTTTAAGGCATTTTTGCATTAATTATAATAATTGCAACGTTTATGCTTAATTTCGTGGTGTGTGTGTGAGGGTCTGTCTCCAAGATCCCTGTCTCATTCCAAGCCTCTTCGGGTCTCTTGTCTTTAAGTTGTGTATTTTTTGCTTTTTCTGGGTCAGCGTTACATTTGGGTTAAAATCGATTTTCGTTTATGGTGTTCACGCCACGAAATTCTCTTAGTATTTCTTTCGGTTTTGCCTCATGCTTTTTATGTTGTGTCGGGTCTGAGCTTCGGGGTTCGGGGTCTGTGGTTTTAAGGTGGGTGTCGCTCAATAAGTGGTAGCAAAAGGTGCCACCAGAATTGTTTAATCGATAAGACGGCCATCGCAGGTGGGGAACCCATTAGTAGTTGCCTCTTTATAGGGAGGGTGTGGGTACGGAAACCGTTTTTCTTTGCAGCTTTTAGATGATGGATCGATCGATGGAAATTGGTACGTCAGGTGGCACGGTATTAGTTCTTGTGGGGACCATCTTCTTTCGGATATTTTTTTGCTGTGCTTCCCAGTGGTTATGGAGGAGGAGGTTACGAGTATTACGGGTATTACCCCAAATACCGTTTTTGGTTAGAAATTGAGAGATTGATAGAAAACTGGTTCTAGAAAATGTTTTAAACAACAGAACTGCAGTTTCTGCCCGTCTTTATGTTCTTACTTCATTGAGTATTTCATTATTATATTTATGAATTCGGCAAGCAGACACCTGGCTGGTCCTGGTCTTTTTGTTTATGCGATGCTTATGTGGCTGCTTCCAGTCAACGCCTTCACCACAGAGCAAAGAGCCGACTCAGATTGCCTCAGAGATGGTGAGATATTTAATTTGAACTATTACCAAATCTTAAACAGTTTGCTTGGGCAACTCCCCAAGTGATTTCGTCATCGGAGGCACTCCAGTTGTGCATTTATTAACCCAAATAGATCTTTCCCGTGCCATCTGTGCGGGTCTCTCTGCGAGTCTCTGACAATTGAACAAATTGCAATTGTGGCATTGTTTTTGTGGGCCTACAGTTATAATTGCATAAGTGCGACGAGGCAAAACCACACACAGCTAGAGAGAGAGAAGATTGTGATCTTCTTCCGTCAGCAATGTGAATACGGAAAATCACTGTCCTCAAGCCTTATATAAGCCAAACAGATGGAAATTCTTTTTCTTCCGCCTCAGATATTTCAACCAAAACTGACCTCAGCATAATTAAGCCTCCAACAGAGCATTAAAAAAGGGTGAGGGCTGGAATTGGGCCAAAAGTAGTGAAAGACAATCTAAAAAGAAAATCGTATTTGGTTCAGTGAAAATCTTGTTGGATACGCTTAACACTTTCCCGGGCATTAAGCCAAGGTGAGATGCAGTAAAAAATGTTCAGAAACGAATGCCAGAAAAACTTGTATCAGTCAGTCCCACTAGTTCGGGATCCCACTTTGAGTTCTTAAACAAGCTTAAAATAACTTTACAATTGTGGCTCCACTGACAATTTAGCACGCAGCAAGAGTCCTCTGCGTTGTCTCCCGATTCTTTGTCTCTCAACTCATTTCGTATTCACGCCAAGTTTCACACAACAATCAAACGAAATGCAAGGAACTTCTATGACTTGTAATGATCTTCTGGACCCTACTCTACCCTCTACCCTCCATCTGCCTATTCTCCTCTTCCCTTCTACTAATCGACTTCCGTTTCCCGTTGGCATGTTGCATACAAGAAAATTGCGGACTTTCAGCCTTTTAAAAATTGATTCGTACGTGAGCATTTTTGACAAAATCTCCAAAGCTTTATTTTTTCCTCTCCTATTTCGGCTTTCTCTTTTCCCCCTTTCAAGTGTGTTTTGTAGATTCTCTATGTTTATTTTTTTTAATTACGAATTTTACACCTGTCACACTCACATCCTACACCTCAGCAATTTCCTCGTGTAGTTTCCTTCAGAAGTAATGAGAGTTCCTCAGCGGAAAGAGGTCCACATATCCACAATAGAAAGTTTTTGTTTAAATTTCTGTTTGATTGATGCAAAAATAAATGTTCAGAATATGGTTAACATTTAAGGAAAAGCTGAGGTTATTAATTGTACCGAAAATTGCAGAATTGTGTAACTCTATTTGCTCGTATAAAATCCAAAGAATATCAGAAATAGTAGATATTAAAAACCTGTTCTCCGACATTAATATTGTCCGAGATCTCCCTACAGCCTTTTCCCATGGTTCAAAAGTGAAAATATCTGCAGTTGTTCGACCTCTTTGGCACTTGATCAAAAAGCTCTTCAAAGGAAACACTGACCCCGCCGGGTGAAAAACTAAATTGCCAATAATTTGAATAGCCGATGGAGTACATTTCAATGACCTTGAGACGGTAATGTACTCAGTCGGTCCGTGGATAGGGAGAGCTTAGTGAAATGCCATCTCTTTCAATTGTTTTATATAATAATCGGATCGGATTGGATCGTGGCAGACAAAAGCAACCCACACAAGACCAAAACTAAAGTTTCACCTGCCAGGTAGCCACGAACTCCAATCTGTAAGATGCCAACGAAGGTGATGGGGGCAGGCGATGGAGGTAGAGAAAACACGTTTTATCTCATAGTGAAAAGTCACAAAGTCAGTTTTCCAGGGAACTTTTTTTCAATGGAAAACATTTTTGAAATTTCGTATCAATGAAACTGATTTCCACATTCGCGAATCTTGGGAAATAACATCGGCTTGGCGAACTTGTCTACAGTCCGTTAAAGGCATTTTTTGCCTGTTCATTGATAATTTCTTTGATGAAATGTCGTCAGACATTAACATTGTCAAATAATGTTCCGCCAAATCATTGCCTCTGTGATTTACTTATATTCCGCTATTCAATGCACACTTTTTCAGGGCAAATTGTGCAAGAAAACAACTGTAACGAGGAGGGACGTGTGAGACGCTTCTTACGCGTCACAACTCTTATACCCAGTACTCAGTAGTACATCTGTAACTCAGTGGATACTTTTAAATTTTAAATTTTACATTTTTCTACATATGTCATCTACATCACTTCTCACGCCAACACGCTCTTCTAGTTCGTGTGATATCACAGCAGTCTGGAGGCAAAATTCTGTGGCTCTAGCGCTTATTGTCTCTGAGATTCAGGCGCTCAACAAGACGGACGGACGGGCAGACACACATGGCTATATCGACTCGGCTATTGATGCTGTTAAAAAATATATGTATGTACATACATATGTATATACTTTATGGGGTCGGAAACGTTTCCGTCTGTGCTTTACATCCATCCACTTTAGTGCACAAATACAATATACCCTATTTACTCTTCGAGTACCGGGTATAAAAAGTTAATGCAACGAATAAATAGGATCCAATAGGAATTCAAATTTTCCAAATTAGCGCATTTCATTGTCAAATTTTATATAACTCCTTCCTTTCCGTTATGGAGAATGGTGATTATGCTTACCCTATAATCGTAGTCATGCCGATTCTCCAAGCTTATATCGCTGTACATGTCTTCGGTTGTATCACAGTTGGAGCTACGGCCCGAGGAGTTAAAGCTCGATGATCTATAGAGCTGACTAAAATAACGAAAGGAAAATAAGAAGTTAGATGCTAATAAATAAAATACAAAAATCAAACTGCTAGGGTGTTTTCAATTAATAATTTGTACATTGGAGTCATCTATCTTGGCAAGCATTAGTCTCACTCACATCTCAATAAATTAAAACTGTACTTTGTGATCTAAAACTGTAAGACTCATATACTTACATAAGTACATATTTATGTACATACATATGTGTTTTATGGTATTTTAGTAAATTGCAATCCCAAAAAGATAGAAACTAAATTTTCGAGAAGAAAATAACATCACCAGCTTATCACCCCCTGAACCAGCACCACATGACTAAATCAATCCCGATACTGATTATACATATGTTCGACGACTTGTAAGGGAATTCTCTTATCATTCTATCCAATTTTAATTAATAAATTTCTTAAGTCTATCTTCAATACCCCCGCGCCCTTTCTAAGCAGACTAATCACACCTGCATGCAGATAGGTGAGTCAGACGATGCGGTGCATTTGGCCTTTCAGGAGAGCTTCCAATTCAAATGTTTTTTTTAATAATGAAGCTAGGTCTAGGATCGGCTGCTAAAAAGCGCCCTGGAGCAGGCCGATTTCTGCGAAACCTGATGTGTGTAAGAAACCGCCCTTTTGATTTGGCCCTGCCCGTCGCAGGCCTATTCGCTAAAGTTGCGTTTGGTCCATGAGTCTGAATCGTAGATTCAGGTGTAGTTGTGATGTTCACAATCTCATTTCACGCATACAATCTCAATGATTCACAGAATATCAAATTGATTTAGACACCCTAAAGCTGTATCCAAAGTTCCTAAAATGGCCGTAAAGGACCGCAAATTTACCGCCAATGTTCCTAAAGCTGCCAAAAAACATGGCGGCGCTAACGAGGCAGCTGCGCTGTTAACAGCCCAGCACTCTGTTGCCGCTTTTCGTTGATGACAGCGAACTGTAAGCTTAGCTCAGAAGCAATTACAGCAGTCAAAATGGTGCTGGGAGCACGGACTGCAGAGTGCAGAGAACGGGTTGCGAAGTTAAGCGAATAAGCCACCAAAAATGATAATTTTAATGTAAATTTAAGCCCAACTACATGGCTCCGTAGCGACACCTGCCGAGGGAATAAAGACTTATTTTGAACACTAGGTGGTGCTAATGCAAGGAAATGGAAGTGAGACATCTACTAGTACATGTAATTTTACATTTTTTTTTTAGTAGAGATCCAAACCAGAAACACAAAATACTTTAAGTTGCAGCTGCTTCTTACTACTGTTTTTACGGAGATCTTTCTGACTAATCTGATCTTAGGTCAGATTAGTTATAATTTTATATTATACGAGTATAGTAAACATCCAGTAATGAGACTTACCTGGCTAAGGCATTGGTGCTAATCTGTCTGCGGCCAGAACTGTAAAATAATAACAAGATAAATTGTAATATTTTATGTATAGAATGGCGCATACAAATCAATAAGAATGCCGCTACCCAACCCGCTAAGAATGTACCCAAAATTACTAAAAAATTATATACATGTATGTAAGAAATATATATTTCATATAATCGGTTGAGACGGTTTTGATTGTTCAGATTTTGATAAAAATGTCTTGGATTTATATGAATTCATTAATAGCTTACTACAAATTTCGAAAATTAAAACTCTCCCACGAGCTTGTACATCCCCATGGCAGATGCAAAAAATGCCTGACATTGAAGAGGATAAAAAAAAAAAGGATAAGCGGAAAATAAACTTGTACAAAAACAAAGAAAAATCCAGAAACCACGTGATCATAAAAGGAGAGAGAAATGACAACAGCAACAACAATGGAAAAGCCACCCCCGCGATCAAGTCGAAAGCCAAAAGTGACGAAAAAACGAATCGCGTCAGCCTCGCCACAGAAACTGTGGCACTAGCAACCGGCCAGCAGCATAAAAACGAGGAATAAATATAGCGATGACGGAAAAAAATTGCGGGTAAAGGAATAAGGAGACAGACAGCTTCATTTTGAGTAAAAGTATAAATTCGGAGTGTGTGTCGATAAAAAGTATCTTTGTTGCACAGAACGTGTACATTGGAAATATATGTAGGTCAGAGGTGGGAGACATTTTGCGATTTCAAATCATCAAAGCCGAATGAAGGGGAACATATCGACGAGAAATTGGTCCAGAAAAGAAAAACGTTCAAAGCAGTGTCCCCCAAATCTTACAACTCCCCTAAAACTTTGCCATTCACTCAATTTGTAAGATTTTTAGTTCTGTTTCGCGATTTCCAGTTAAAGATGATCTCATTGCAAATATTTAGCTGCGTTTGTCGAGTTGATAAGCAAAACCGCAAGTGGTTTTCGTTTTGGATAATTACATAAAAATGTGCATAAAACGAAAATAAGTGCTCAAACTTTTATCAATCCACCTCTCTCACTGTCCTTCTTCTTCTGGCCCCCTGGATGATGGCCCAAGTGAACTCATTAACCCAGTTTCGAGTGTACGTGTACTCCTAACATAGAAGTGTGCACGACCACATAAACACATACTCATAGATAAAAATTATTCTTATCTGGGTTTTATGTCTCTTTTATAAACTCTGTTTTTAAACCAGCAAAAACCACAGCAGGACCAATATAAAAACGAGTAGGAACTTGTGGGACGCTTCTTACGCGTCACAACTTAATACCCGGTACTCAGTTAGTATATCTGTACCTTGTTGTTTTTTATTCTGATTTTCAACTTGACATTTCACATTGGTCTACTTTTGTCGTCTACATCTACATCACTTCTTACGCCAACCCGCAATTTAGCTCGCCCCCTACCCTACACGCCGCACACTACACGAAGCAGAGTGTGGAATGAGAGAATGTGCAATAAATAAAAAATGCTTCTGAACGTTCTGGCTATAATAATTATCCAATCTAATCACAATTCGGTGATCTGATAGATATGGTACTTCCCTACCGAATGGCGTTTTTAGTTTTCTTTTATCTTCATAGTTGTAAATACAGCAGGTTTTCGTGATTTGCGGCGGCGGAAGGGGGCAGGGTGAAATTTAGAAATTCACTTGTAGCAGTGAGGGCATACTGGATCTGGAGCAATCTGGATGCAAAATTGGGTGGCTCTAGCTTTTATAGTCTCTGAGATCCAGGCGCTCAACAAGACGGACGGACGGACAGACAGACATGGCTCTATCGACTCGGCTATTGATGCTCATCAAGAATATATGTATATACTTTGTGGGGTCTGAAACGTTTCCTTCTCTGAGTTACTTTTCCGCACAAATACAATCTACCCTATTTACTCTTCGAGTACCGGGTATAAAGACAGTTAATTATGAACAAAAAAAAACGATCGCTTTTTTGTAATCATTATAACAGCCAAAAAAGTTGTTTAAATATGATTAAGGTCGTCGGCAGCACATGGTGGGGATGGGAGTGGAATGGAGAAGAGTGCAGTGGAGGCTGATTGACTAAATCAGTTCCAACACTTGGGCAACCTTGAATATCGACGGCTATGGGGAGAGGGAGAATCAGATTCGAGGGAATGTTTTCCTCCACCCAATGTCAAAATTTAAATCGAAACGTGGGCCGGAAGCTATGGTCTGAGGTTGGTTTTCTTTATAGCAGAGTTTAGGTCATAACATAACTCCAATGTACTCGGAACTCGGTCTGGAGAGATTCTGATTCTCCATACAAGCTATACGGGGTAATAAAACAGGAAAAGAAAGAAGTGGAGGTAGGGGTTGAAAAAACTGTCAAAGCATTCTCCCAAGCACCTGTTGAACAACAAAATCGGCTTCCCTTCCCCACACTCATCCTTCTCTCGCACTCTTCAGCCACAATTACCGTTCATTTGCTCTCCCTCTGCAGCCAGCCCGTCCCTCCGCATTGCGTTCCGCTTCGTTAGCCTTTGAGAGAGGGGTCCGCTGAAGCGGGTGGGAATCGGAGGGAGTGGTGGGTGCATGGAGTGGAATTTCAATTGTTGTTTAGAATGAATTGTATAGCCGTAAGGTTTTTTGTTTTTTCTACGAAATGCTTATGAAATTCGTAAAATTAGAGGTGGAAAATATGTAAAAGCAACAAGGCTGCAGTTCTAGAGGAGAGTTTTTTGATTACTTGGAAAAGCTATAGCAGAATAATTCCTGAACAGATCTAATCATCTCCTGTTTTTCAGTTGATTTATTAAAGTGCAATCTGACATCCCCGATCTCTAATCAACTTTATTTAGCTCCCATCATCACTTGCCCATTTTAGCAACCATCTGTTAATTGACTAAGAAGAGTGGAGAGGCCCTCACTCTATTACCAAGAAAAACAGACAAAGGGTACCATCTCATAACCAGTAAGGGTTTAGAAAAGAAATTGCAGTCTGTTTTGCCGCAATTGTTGCGAGGTTAGGCTCTATACCTTATACTGAAGTAAAAGTCAAAGAGGCAAAGCCAGAAAACTTTAATGATCCTCATGTCCAGGCCCAGTCGGAGGGCCTTCCAAAACAAAAAGTAAGCAACATAAAATAATCGTCTAGAGGTGCCAAGTTTCTTGAACTTTGCCGTTTAAAATTCAAGCAACCTACAGACAATGGATCGAGTCAAGTTTATATGCTTGTATGTTTGTTTCTTTATTGTTAGTATACTTCTCTCTGTTCCCCTCTGCTTGTTTGTTTGCTTTTCCACCTTCTCTCTTCATCTCTTTCTTCCGATTGTCTAAGTTACTTATTGACCACGCCAATCCCCGAGAGAGTCAATCAATCTCCATCGGATTATGCAGAAACAAAGGCACCCATAAAGCTTACTAAAATAATTTGGACAAGCACCTGTCGCAGCCAGTCGAGACTGACCCAGATACTGTCAGCTCCTCTCTCCATCTGAGTGCTGGAAACTTTTTGGCCTGCCCAAATCAAGTTTTCTATTGCAGAAAAGACTATTCCCAGCGAAACGCCTCAATACACCGTGACTTACTGTTAGGGTTACGGGTAATGTTTCTGTTTCAGTAGCAACGAAAATAGTTGCCAAAGGCACAGACACACCTCTCTCACTCGCTCACCTAGCTTCTCCTCTCCGCTCCCGAAACCCGTCATTAGATGCCTGGGAAGTTCAACTAATTGAAACTATAAAAACAACCTACATTTTTCAGCACTAAGTTTTGGGGGCCCTAGACAGGTTTTTGTCTTATTACGAGAATATTTGGTGTCTTGGATATTGTACGTTAGTTTTTTGTTTGATAAGCTAATTAGGGAATAATGTCTGAAGAGTTTAGCTAAAAGCACGGATTGGAGAAAGGGTAGATGACAAGATAGAGAGAAAGTTTGTGAAACATGATCTTGATGTGAAAAAAACGTATAGATCTCTTATATTTAAATTTCAATTAATTATAATTCTGCGCAATCTCTAGGGCTCATACGATACTTAGATACCAACAATTAAGTTGATGGATCTATTAAAAATAGATGGACAAATACATTTAGTTGGTTCGTTTACTGCGGTGCCTGGCCGTGTCTTGACTGTTTACTGACTGATTTCTTAACAATACTATATATATTTATAACCACAATGAATACAGCTAAGTGCAGCAACAAAACATGGTGAAATGATTTAGTGAGAATTTAATACGCACTTTTTTCTCATATGACTGCGACGGCGGTCATAAGGAAAGTAGTCAAAATACTCATCATCCATTTAGGTGAGATCTCTTTAGAACTCCGCTAAACTTTTATCTTTCGGTTAGCTGATTTGGTTATCAGTTTCTGCTGTTATAATCCGCACTGTGGACGTCATTGAGTCGCTTTTGATGCCTTTAACCGGTATAGTATGTACATACATACATATGTATGTATATTGGCTTATGGATCAGCTCTAAGTACATCACTCTTTAGGCCCTGTTGGCCATTGAAGTCCTCTAAAAAAATGCACTACGTGAGTTTTAGACTTTTAGTAGATTTATTTGAAGACTTTGAAGTATGATTTAGATTTTTTTTAATTTTTTTAACATTTTATTCGAGTCTGCATTGCAGTTTCATTCACTTTCAATCATTTTCAATGAATCACCGCAACCTTTGCATCAGTTGTTGACTTGAGCTACAGTATAAACCTCACTTTTCTTCAGCTTCTCATCCAATTTGTGACACGAAAAAGGAGTTTAAACCGACTCGGGGTCGAACCCATCATCACCGACAAAATAGACACACTTGTGCAATGGAAACTCCTCCTCGCTTCGAATCGGATTGGATTGGATTGTCGGGGTACCTGGCCACACTTCACTTTTCATTACGAATCTCCTCAAGTCGAACACCAATTTTCCGTCTTGTGGTAAATATTTGACGAACACGCGTCTCTTGTGGCCAAACATCGCTCTGATAACGTCGTTAAAAGCTTTCCGAAAGCGAAATCAAAAGGAAAACTGCAGTCGGAAGACGGCTTCGCTGACCAACTAACAATGAAAGTGTACAACAACTGACGGGTAACATTTATACGGCTGCTCCACGGGTAATTAAGGCTATAAAGATGATTCGATTTTGATTGATAGATCGCGAGAAGGCGAGAAAAAATATCCAAATCGGAGAGTGTGGGTCTCTCACGGTGTTGGAATGGGTTCGATTTGATTGCGCCCAAGATCTATATTGAAGTATATAATTGCTTTTTCAGCTCCAATTGCAAAAGAAAATGTTCGACTTGTGGTCTCAAAAGGGTGTTGAAACATAAATTAGTGTCTAAGTAAGAGTATAGACCGAAGTCGTGGACGTGTGAGACGCTTCGTACGCGTCACAACTTTTATACTCAGTCAGTATAAATGTATAAATGTTTCTGTACCTTAGTGTTTTTTTTTTCGTATTTTATATTTTTTCTACACATATGTATGTCATCTACCTCCACATCAATTCTACCGCCAACACTACAAAATTTAAAATTGAGAATCAATTAGAACTAAGAGTTTTTAAGAGGGTATTTGTGCTAGAAAGTGGATGTACATACATAAATATGTAACGCAACAGAAGGAAACGTTTCCGCCCCATAAAGTATATACATATATTCTTGATCAGCATCAATAGCCGAGTCTATATAACAATATCTGTCTGTCCGTCCGTCCGTCTGTCCTTCTTGTTTGTCGGCTAGTTCTCAGATATGATGCACATTCTATCATTCCACACTCTGCTTCGGGCAGTGTGCGGCTCTAGGGGAGGGGGGCGAGCTAAAAGAGCGTGAGAAGTGATGTGCATATACATATGTATGTAACGCACAGAAGGCAACATTTCCGACCCCATAAAATATAACTATTCTTGATAAATGTTGTGACGCGTACAAAGCGTCTCACACGTCCCTCCTCGTTTATTCCTAGCATAAAGGGAGATCTTTTGATTTTTAAGAATGGAGTAGCGAAAAGTGCAGCACAAAAGGGCGTGGGCCTCCCGAGAACGGCCAAGTCACGTGTAAGGAACGAGGCCGACATGTCGAAGATAAAGGAGGAGAGGCGATGGCTAAGCGTTGGATGGGGAAGAACAAGCTGGATAAGTTCTGGTAGCTTTGCCTGGGAATGTGCACTGTAGTAGTTTTACTTCTTAACACTATTATTTGCCTTGTTGTTGTGTTTTAGCGTTAGTCATTAAGGCGTGACGCCATAAATTACCAAAGTGTAAACTACAACAACCCACAAAACTATGTATGTAAAAAAAAATCACATAAAACCGAGTTGCTCAAATTAAAAACGTTTTCTATTTCATGGAAAGCGAAATTTATGACCAAAACCGAAAAACAAAACAAAAATCACAATTAAGTTTGCGAAAATACTTCGCATTCGCCGCGATGTCTGGTCACAAAACCCACACTTTCACATACTTTTTGTCTATTTGTTTCTTATACGTAGACACCACCGGAACACTGTTCGTCACAGACTCTCTGTGCGGGACATAATAAATAATTAAATCGGGAAAAAGACGCCGACGCACGCGTTTACAGCCAAGTTCCAACTCGAACTAACCGCATTCCCCAACATGGCTCGAAGCGGCAACAACAGGCCATGGCAAAATAAACATAACATAACAGAAAGAGGCAGCGCAACGGCAGCGAACAAGTGTGTAGAGCGAGAGCGAGAAATAGAGAGATGAGAGCCAGGCCAACAGCGCCAACGATTGCTCTGCTGCGATAGGGTTGCTGGTGGAGCAGCATTGCCAGACTATTACGGAAAGTCTGTTGGCTGACATATACCGTTAACAGCAGGCAAGGTGCCATAGTTAACTATCGGATCTGGTAACTCTTTTAACGTTTTTGAATAAAATTGTTCAAACAAAATAATAGTTTTCTTCCAAATTTTAAATTTTAAGAGAAAATCAAGCGGTAAGATTTCCGTAGACATTTGGTACTCTTTGACGATGCATCCTACGATTAAAAAACGAGAAGGGACGTGTGAGACGCGTCTTCTTACGCGTCACAACTTTTATACCCGGCACTCAGTACTACATCTGCACTTTAGCGGTTATTTGTCAAATTTTACATTTTTTCTTCATCTGTCATCTACATCAACAACACTGCTCACGCCAACACGCTCCTTTAGCTCGCCACCCTCCCCTAGAAACACACACTGCAGAGTCAGGGCAGAGTCGTGGCAGAGGCAGAGACGTGTCAGGGGGAGAGGCCATAAACAGCGCGAAGCAAAGTGTGAATGCTGCGGGACGGGGTGGGTTTGGCCACTGCAAATTAATTTCTTCATTGTGGCTATAATAATGATCCAACCGTATCCAAATTTGGTGATCTGATAGATATGGTCATTCCCTACGGAATGGCGTTTTTAGTTTTCTGCTATCTTCAAAATTGTAGCTTTGGGAGGTTTTCGCTCTTTTGCGGAGGCGGATGGGGCGGTGCTAATTTTTGAAATACACTGGTTTCAGTGTGAGCATACAGCAGTCTGGAGCCAAACTTTGGTGGCTCTAGCTCCTATAGTCTCTGAGAACTAGCCGATAGAACAAGACGGACGGACGGACAGACAGACGGACATGGCTCAATCGACTCGGCTATTGATGCTGATCAAGAATATATATACTTTATGGGGTCGGAAACGTTTCCTTCTGTGCGTTACATACAATCGTTATTCGCACAAATACAATATACCCTATTTACTCTTAGAGTACCGGGTATAAAAAGACTTGGACAAGCTTTCAATGCGTTTAAAGGCCTTTCCAAGCATACATTGAGGTTCAAAGAAGTGTTAACCTTGAAGCGTAAGGAACGGTTATTCTTCTTGAAAGCTTAAGTAAATAAATATCATATTGCAATTAAAAGATACTACGGCCAAATGTTTATCGAATAATAACTTTAAATTTGAATGAGCTGTGATCAAATGGTAGAATTAGAGTCTCCACGTTGGTTTCGGCTTGGGTTTAGGACTGGTTGTCTTCGCTGCTAGCAATTGGGGTTTGTTTCCGATCTTTGGCTGCGTCCTAGGATGCGTCTCTGATACTTGGCGAGAGCTGTTCGAATTGGTACAGCTTTCCATTAAGTATCCAGCCACACTGGCAATCGGGACCACTGGCAAAACGTTTGACGGATCTCGATAAATCGAAGTAAACGGATTAGCTTGAGTTTCCACATGATGTGCGGGAGATGAATCTTGGAAGACTTGACACATTTCATATTCTGATATTTGGTGGGCCAAGACTGGTTCCTTTAACACCTGGCTTTGAGTCTCCTCTGGAAAATTGTCTGGCTGACGAAGATCGTCTATGAAAGGTGATATCACTTTCATTTCTCGATTTTCCTCTAGTAGATCTTTTCTACCTGACGCAGAAGGCTCTGGGGCGGTTTGCTGCTCTCTATTCACATGATTGAGCCATTGCTTCAGCACCACTAATATGACGCCAGCTATCGCCACCAATACAACGGAGAGAAGTTCTTGCATCACAGAGTTGTAGAGCTCAAAACCGTTCAGCATGAACCAGCAAGCAGATTTCCATTCTTTGCAGAAAGGATTCATTTTCAGCCGCGTCTGGAAGTGCATGTCCTGGCGATATTCCCACATTTTTGCACAAAAATTTGGAGCGTTTAGACAGTTATTTGAAAATGTAGAAGAATTCTAAAGCAGAGCTGTTTACTTGTACGAGAAGCCTATCCCTAAAAGGGATACTTGGTGGATTTTTATCCTCGTTTTTATTGTATGCAAATTGGGGTAGAAAATAGATCGATTTTCTGGCGTCTTCACTCATGGCTATAACTTATCTTGAATCTTTTAAAAGAAACCCAACAATTCAATAGTTAAAAATTTGTTTGATAACATTATTGTTATAAAACAAGCCATCATTGAGAAATTTCTAGTCGAATAAGCATCAGACACATCTGCCATAATTTCCTGCAAGATCTTTTAATCTAGATATTTTCAATTTAAATTTTCTTCAGTTCTCAAAGTGCCTACTTTCCGCCATCCGTGGCCATATATGTACATATGTATTTTGTTGAATGCCAAGTGCAAACCAAAACGAGTAGGAACGTGTGAGACGCTTCTTACGCGTCACAACTTTTATACTCGGTACTCCGTTAGTATTTTTATACCCGGTACTCGAAGAGTAAATAGGGTATATTATATTTGCGCATAGAAGGAAACGTTTCCACCCAATAAAGTATTTTTATTCTTTATCAGCATCAATAGCCGAGTCTATGTCTGTCTGTCTGTCTGTCTGTCTGTCTGTCTGTCTGTCCATCCGTCTTGTTGAGCGCCTAAATCTCAGAGACGATAAAAGCTAGAGCCACCAAATTTTGCATCCAGACTTTTGTATGCTCACACTGTTACAAGTGTATTTCAAAAATGAGCCCCGTCCCCTTCCGCCCCCGCAAAAGGGCGAAAACCTCCCAAAGCTACAATTTTGAAGATAAGAGAAAACTAACGCCCTACGCCATTCCGTAGGGAATGACCATATCTATCAGATCACCAAACGGGGACCCGATTGGACCATTATTATAGCCAGAATGAAGAAATTAATTTTCAGTGGCTAAATCCACCCCGTCCCGCAGCTTATATTGGTTTTTTGCACATTCTCTCATTCACACTCTGCTTCTGCAGTGTGTGGCCTCTGGAATGAGAGAATATGTAAAAATAATATAAAAATGCTGGATGGGGTGGGGGTGGCCACCGCAAATTAATTTTTCTTCTCTTTTTTCTCTTATCTGGATGCAAAACTCGGTTGCCCTATCTCTTCCGGTCCCTGAGTACTAAGCGCTCATATGGACGGATAGACGGACGGACAGACTTCAAGAGAAGAGAAGAGCAGTTAAGAGGGGAAAAACCAGACTGGTTGGGAACACTAGAGTCTGTCCGGAAATTTTACAGACAATAATGTGTCAGGGAAAAGGTTAACTGATCAACACACGCCGTGAACGGAGGGTAATATAGTTACTCGTACTTCAGCAGATACTCCACACCGTCTCAGACCGTCCCAAACGGATTCAAGATTGAAAACCTGGCAGTGGACAAACCAGTGGACAACTCTAGCATCCATCTTTGAGTGAATTTTATTTTGGGTCAATTTTATTTGCGACTTGACAAAAGTGTCGGCCTAAATTCTGAAGAGTAAATAACTGCCTTGCCTCAAGTCAAACTTGTTTTCAGTGCCTCAATCTCCTCCCTGCCTCAGAGCCAGAGTCAGAGCCACAGCCAGAGTCGGGCCAGGCAAGAGCTCTCTTGGTAAATTCCAATGGCATGACTACCCCAGAGAGGCAGCGAAACTTGTAAGCCAAGTCAAGCCGAACCAAGGGGAAAAGGAGATTGGTGAGAGCCAGACCCGCATCATATGTATGTATGGACAGTTTTGTACCTTCAACCTTTCCGCAAACGAGAGAAGAGCGCTTACAAAAGCAGCCAAACTACTATGGGAGGGGAGAGTGCAAACAGGAAACAAGGTCTCGTGTTCATGTGAACTCCAAGCAGAACCATCGAGGAAGTTGTATAAATAACTATCAGATCTCATCTCAAAGTTCTCATTAATTTCCCTCCGTTCCAGCAAAATCTCTCTCCATTAATCTGATATATTTATTATGGGCTCAGTCGCAATTAAATCCCAGAGAAATGTGCCAATGTTACATAAAAACTTTTATGATGCCCAACAGGGCCGCCCCGCAATCGAAGAGTAAATAGGGTATGTTATATTTGTGCTCGAAAGTGGGTGTATGCAACGCACAGAAGGACACGTTTCCTACACCATAAAGTATATATATTCCTAATCAGCATTAAATTTTTCCTCCAGGCTGCTGTATGCTCACACTGTTACCCATGCATTTCCAAAAATAGCCCCGCCCACTTCCGTAACCACAAAGGGCGAAAATCTGCTGTATCCATGCATAAGATGCAATTCCGTAGGGAATGACCATACCTAGCAGATCACCGATTTGGGATTAGATTGGATCATTATTATAACCAGGATCAAGAAATTAATTTCCAGTGGCTATCGGATCGGATTGGATCATTATTATAGCCAGGATGAAGAAATTAATTTGCAGTGGCTAAACCCACCCCGTCCAGCAGAACTTTTTATTTTTGTAAAATTGAAAAAAAAAACAATAAAGTACAGATAAACTGCCTGAGTACCGCGTATAAAAATTGTAACGCGTACAAAGCGTCTCACAAACGGGTCTTGTCGTTTTGTTTGTATTTTGGGGGTTGGCAGAAAGAAATCTCTTGGAAATGAGACTCAATTGTACAATCTCAATCTTTCGGTTGTATAACAATTGAAGTGGACGCAAAATATGGGAAACCCTGATAACAAATGCAGATGGGATGGAGAAAAACCGTCAATGAGGTAACGAAAGGAATTTCAATTGGGAAAAGCAATTTTCAATCACAACAATATAAAAATAAAAAAATTATAGATACAAACTCTGATATGATTCAATTTTTGAATTCGTTAATGCTAAAAATATTAAAATGGTTAAATGGTATGTACATACGAGTGGTATGCATAGAAAGGATTAAGCCAAAACCAAATGGGTCAAAAATGAGAGTTAGATGAGTTTTTTGTGTGAGGGGATTCTACATGAAACCAAAAGGTTAAATGATTTTTGGCTTACTGTCTCATGGAGCCCCAACGACGCTGAGATAAAGTATCGGGATTGCTGCAAGAAAAATATTTATAAATTGTCGTTTTAAATTTTATCAAATCTCTGCAATTTCACATTTAGCCTAGTTGAATTTATAATTTAACAAGGAGATGCGTGTGACACGCCTCGTACGCGTCACAACCTTTATACCCGGTACTCAGTCAGCATAAGTATGCACATTTATATGTATGAATTTATGTGTGCAACCTTAGTGATACATATATGTATGTAATGTGCATGTAACCTTATGATTTTTTTAAATTTTAAATTTTACATTTTTTTTGCAACTGTCATCTACATCTACATTACTTTTCACACCAACATTTCCTTTTAGCTCGCCACCCTCCCAAAGAGCCACACACTGCATGAGGCAGAGTGTGCTAGCGATAAAGACTGACAACAATAAGCAAGCTGATGGAAGGGGTGGGGGGAAGCTACTGCAAACAAATTTCTTTATTCCCTCTAACAGCATTTCTCAAGCTTGTTTATTGTTGTCAGTACTGAGTACTGGGGATAAAAGTTGTGACGCGTAAGAAGCATCTCACAAACGTTCCTAATCGCTCAAGATATTTTCTTTTTCATCTACAATTATTACCTAATCGCTAGGGATATTTCTTTTATCATGATGAATCATACATACATACATATATACTAATCTTAAATAATTCAATTATATTGCGGTTAATTTAAGATTGACTAATATTTAAGGAATAATCTTTCTCTAGAATCCAGATAATATTCTTGATCTTTTAGAATTCCCTTACACTAGAGATTGTTATTTTCATTCACTAATCATGAGACAGTACAACGTGCACCTTTCTTATTCCATATACCTTGCATCTCGACTGGGCTTTCAGATTTCGGTTAATCGAAATACTGGAATTCAATGAACACAGCCCTGTTATCTTAGGTATCCAAATGTTTGTTTCCGTATGAATGTTAGCCCCTTACATTAGCATTAATCCCGCAAATTTTATATTTATAAATATAATTTATATGTTTATATGTTAGAAGCCGAAACAGAACATTTTGAAACAAGTCTGAAATGTAATCGAACATGCGCATGTGCACAAAGATCATACTCCACGAGCACCGACTGTGATTGAATTTTCGACTTGAAGACAAAGGCACGCATGAATCACGGCTTATGGTGGCCATATCATATGGCCAAGACGAGCATAGAAAAAACTGGTTTTGTGTATGCATTTTAATCACATAAACTCGTACAACACACACTCAACTCAACGCACACATTCGACTCTCGAGCGCATACAGTAAAGGTTAACTATTCAAATTGTGTGGTTTTTGTTTGAGAGTTTTGAATTTATGAAGTCTCTGGACTGGACTGGTGACTGGTTGGGGTAGCGTATAGCCATTATGTATTCAGTAGACTTATTATATGTGCAGCCTTATAAATTTCCTGCAATTGTAAAGATTCGCATATGACTCGATTTCCATTTTGGGAGCGAACCTAGTTGCTAATACAGTGGGAGTGTGGGTTTACCTTGTCGGTGTTCGTCTTAGACTGCGTCTGGCCCAATTATCTCGGGGCATTATGTTCAGTTCATCATCGCTGTAAATGAAATTACAATTAGTCGAAACACTCCATACAAAATATGTAGATATGTACACATTTAATTGAATATACATATAGGAGTATATACAGTGCGTTTCAGGTATAATTGTGTGAAATGCGATTGAATTTTATCGAAAGAGTTACCACTCTTCTTTATATCGTACATCCATCAGTGACTTATGCCATAACGCCCTGCACATTCTATACATATAAACTGATGCGACTCACTCTTGCGGCGTGGATGATCCTACATGCGGGGCCAGATCGAGCTCGATGCCAACGCTAGCGTTCAGATTGTTGTTCCCATCATTCGAGTTTCCACTGTGATTGTGGTGGGAATTGGAGCTTCCCACGCTGAGATTGTTGTTGCCTTTGTTTCCGATAATGTTATTGTTATTGTTGTTGCTGATGCTGTTGTTGTTGGGACTGGAGCCGCTCCGCCCTTCTCTCAGTTGGGCGGGAAACTCGTTCTCGCCATAGCCCTCGAAGGACTCGCCATCGGATAAAGACGAACACTGAGACTTGGCAACGCCCGCTAAGGTCACACAAAAATTTTATTATTGGCGATCAAAGGTCATGGGTTTATGTACATCTAGGTGAGTACTGTACCTGTGCTGGAAGGCGGACTGCTGGGGGTGGGGCTGCTGTCGCCGGACATGGTTTCCGCATAGAGAAAACTGTTTGTGTTAGCTTTGATGGACGCGTTGCTGTTGGGCAACTGAATGCGCGGCATGGGCGCCATCTTGAGTTTGGAAGATCTGAAAAAGGAACAAAAATCAAACATTTGTAAAGAAATTGGATCTAGAGGAATTTGTATCACATGCAGGTCAATAGGTCGCAAACCGGTTATCCAATACATTTGATATGGTCTCAGGGCCTGATCAGTGCTTGTTAAACTATGTTTCCTTCAGTGCCATGAAAACCTGAATGTAATTAGTCCTAAGCACATTATCGATTCAACCAATTCGATGGTAACTCTCGAGAGCCCAACGTGCAACAGGTGCACTTTCTACTTCCGTAGACTTTAATCAAACTTCGACCAAGGGAAAATCAACATTAGTTACTGTCTATCAGAAACCAAATTGGGTCGAGGTCTTTTGTGGACACTTCCGTTCCTGAACAGCAATTACCTCTTACTTAAGGCCATGACTGGCTTGGCCTCACAGCATTTTATGGATGGAAGGAGAGGTTCCCGATCGAAGTTTGAGTAATTACCTATAATTCTTCTTTAATTGTTGGAGCTCTGCCTACACATCATTTTCTGTTTTCTTATACGTACATATTTCACGCTTTCGTTTCTTTTTATACCCGGTTCTCAAAGAGTAAATAGGGTATATTGTATTTGTGGGGAATAACGGTTGTGTGTAACGCACAGAAGGAAACGTTTCCGACCCCATAAAGTATATATATTCTTGATCAGCATCAATAGACGAGTCGATAGAGCCATGTCAGTCTGTCCGTATGTCCGTCCGTCCGTCCGTCTTGTTGAGCGCCTGGATCTCAGAGACTATAAAAGCTAGAGCCACCAAATTTGGCATCCAGACTTCTATATCTCACACTGTTACAAGTGTATTTCAAAAATGAGCCCCGTCCCCTTCCGCCCCCGCAAAAGGGCGAACATCCCAAATCTACAATTTTGAAGATAAAAGAAAACTAACGCCCTACGCCATTCCGTAGGGAATGACCATATCTATTAGATCACCATGGGATCCAATTGGACCATTATTGTAGCCACAATGAAGAAATTATTTAGCAGTGGCAAAACCCACCCCGTCCCACAGCTTATATTTGTTTTTTGCACATTCTCTCATTCACACTCTGCTTCACGCAGTGTGTGGCGTCTGCCCCTGCCGTTCCTCTACCTCTGCCTCAGCCGTGGCTAAACCCACCCCGTCCCGCAGCTTATATTAGTTTTTTTCACATTTTCTCATTCAGACTCTGCTTCTGCTGTGTGCGGCCACTGCCTCTGCCGCGAGTCTGCAGTGTGTGGGTCTAGGGAAGGGGAGCGAGCTAAAGGAGCGTGTTGGTGTGAGAAGTGTTGTAGATGTAGATGACAGATGAAGAAAAAATGTAAGTTTTGACAAAACACCGCTAAGGTGCAGATGTAGTACTGAGTTCCGGGTATAAAAGTAGTGACGCGTAAGAAGCGTCTCACACGTCCCTTCTCGTTTGAATTGTCACAGAAGTGGTGGGTTGAAGGATGGGACGAATGTAATGTTGTTGGTTGCTTGATTGATATGTCAGGGCCGTTAGTTGTTAAAGAGTAAGTAGGTCAACGTACTTTGCAGGGATTACGGGAATGTGTAACACTTATCGGAATACTTATGCATTTGGTATAATAAGAATGAGGATTCGGATAAACAACTAGATTAGAAATGAAAGGCGAATACAGAAGGCAAGAACACACACAAGTAGAGCGGGATTAAGCTACTAATAAATTTGAATGATTCCTCTATAAAACTTTACCAAATAAATATATCCACATCTATGCCATTTATCTTATGTATCTGTCTTGTGGATTAAATGAACCTTCAATATGTCATCTATAGTTTCCCTTCAAGTACTCCAAACGAAATACTTGGACATTGCGTTGGAGGAACCTCGTTTTCAGCCGAGCTACCAATTTCATAATAAACTAATAAATATAAAGTAGTGATTAAATGTCGATTGTCTGCTTAATTCGATGCAAAGCGTTTCCAGCTGGAATAATATGCCATAATGGGCAGAAATATATGATTACATGCGAGCGGGGTGGGGTTCAAAAGAAAGCAAAGAGAAAATAATGATACTCGGGTACACAAATCACAGCAAATCAGCGAAGAGGTGAAAAGCGGATAAGTGAATCCAAAGCAGGAGAGCAATAAACTTTGGGCGAACCCAACAACCAACAAAAACCCCAGCAAATTGCACTGAAAAAATCGATGAAAGTTACTAAAAAAGAAAACAAAGAAGAGATGTACAAACTTTTCCCACTTATGCAATGGTATTTTTGTTAGGTTTAATGTTTTGCATAAGACTATGATAGGGCAGGACTGGGGGTGTGTGAGAGCTTCCACCCTCCGCTGTTCGCATCGCTGACAGATATAACGCTTGATTAAGTTGCCAAGGACTGATTGCAGGTTTTTATTTTATTCCTCGTAACATATTTTACTTGCTTTTTCTTTTTCTTGGCAGCTAATGCAATCTGTGTCAGCTGCAGCAGCAGCAGCATCTGCTTGAAACACCAAGAAATACACTTACAAAATAAAATCGGGAGATCGAAGGTCTAGATACCCTTAGACGCAGACAAATCGTTGCACACTCAAATTTGATCGAATTGCAATTAGCTGCAATCAAAAGAAATAAACTGTTCAAAGGACCACTTTGATACCTTTCATTACATTAAAATTAGAATGTGTAGGAAGTATGTTCACCTTTTGATAGGGTAATCGTTTGTATGTATGTATGTAAGTACATATGTATGCACATATGTATGTACATATATCCACAACTAAGCATGGATTAGTGCTAACAACAAAGAAGCAGCCACGAAGTGCAGTTGGAACAGCATCACGAGGCGAAGTAGCTGCAACAGCTACAAAAGAAAGACAATCCGCTTTGTGTTCCGTTACTGCACAACTCCATCTCTCTCACTTCTCTCTACAGATTCGGTCCATAATTATAAAATGTGTGTAAATCCATATGTATGTTCATACATACATAATCCGTATATTTTATTTCCCATGAATCGTTTTCCTTTGTTTGCAGCTTCTTCTAATTACATTTATCGTTACCTGATACGCAAGCGCAAACAGTAAAATATGAAATATGTACATACATATGTATGTATGTATGTATGTGCCAATAAATGAATAAAGAATTGTGGGAAATTAAAGAAAAACGAGGAGGAACGTTATGAGACGCTTCTTACTCGTCACAACTTTTATGCCCGGTACTCAGTCAGTATTTATGTATGTACATATACACACGTTTTTTACCTTAGTGTTATACACTGAAATGTATGTATTCTTATGTATGTCTTATTCTTAAGTGTTATACACTGAAATGTATGTATTCTTATGTTTTTATACCCGGTAGTCGAAGAGTAAATAGGGTATATTGTATTTGTGCACAAAGTGAATGTTTGTAACGCACAGAAGGAAACGTTTCCGACCCCATAAAGCATCAATAGCCGAGTCGATTGAGCCATGTCTGTCTGTCCGTCCGTATGTCCGTCTGTATGTCTGTCCTTCCGTCTTGTTGAGCGCCTGGATCACAGAGACCATAAAAGATGGAGCCACCAAATTTTGCATCCATACTTCTGTATGCTCACACTGTTACAGGTTTACATATTTCAAAAATGAGCCCCGCCCCCTTCCGCCCCCGCAAAAGGGCGAAAACCTCCCAAATCTACAATTTTGAAGATAAAAGAATGACCAAAAAAAGGACCAAAAGACCAAAAGGAATGACCATATCTATCAGGTCACCAAATTGGGATCCGATTGGATCATTACTATAGCCACAATGAAGAAATTAATTTGCAGTGGCTAAACCCACCCCGTCCCGCAGCTTATATTTGTTTTTGCACATTCTCTCATTCACACTCTGCTTCGCGCAGTGCCGCGTCGCTGCCTCTGACACGTCTCTGCCTCTGCCGCGTCTCTGACACGACTCTGCTCTGACTCTGCAATGTGTGGTTCTAGGGGAGGGGGGCGAGCTAAAGGAGCGTGTTGGCGTGAGTAGTGTTGTTGATGTAGATGACAGATGAAGAAAAAATGTAAAATTTGACAAAACACCGCTAAGGTGCAGATGTAGTACTGAGTGCGTAAGCTGCGGGACGGGGTGGGTTTGGCCACTGAAAATTAATTAATTATTGTGGCTATAATAATGATCCAATACTGCCCCAATTTGGTGATCTGGTAGATATGGTCATTCCCTACGGAATGGCGTTTTTAGTTTTCTACTATCTTCAGGTTTGGGAGGTTTTCACCTTTTTTGCGGAGGCGGAAGGGGGCGTGGCTCATTTTTGAAATACACTGGTTTCAGTGTGAGCATACAGCAGTCTGGTGCCAAAATTTGGTGGCTCTAGCTCTTATAGTCTCTGAGAACTAGCCGACAAACATGACGGACAGACGGACGGACGGACAGACAGACATGGCTCAATCGACTCGGCTATTGATGCTGATCAAGAATATATATACTTTATGGGGTCGGAAACGTTTCCTTCTGTGCGTTACATACAACCGTTATTCGCACAATTACAATATACCCTATTTACTCTTCGAGTACCGGGTATAACAATATACTATTTGCTCTTCGAGTACCGGGTATAAAAAAGCTAGAATTATTATGATATGAATGGCGAAGGTGTGTCCAAATGTAGTTACGTGAGTACATCCTCCTATGATTTTGTGCACTGCAGTTCATAAGCCATTGAATAATGCATTAGCCATATGCTAAAGATCCAGAATACGCCTTCGACAAACGAATGGGGATCTACATTCATTTGAGTATATCTGAATATGGAATTGTTTAATTATAGAACAAGTTGTTCCGTAGCGGACGGGGGATTGAGTGAGGGAACAGGAACAGGCACCGAACAGACGCTGCGGCGTGCAACAGAGTTTGAGTTTTATTTTTATTAGATGTTATCCGAGACTTGACCAGCTGCCATACCCCGAGCCCTAATGCCCCATACGCCCCCTGGCTTGTGTGACTAATAAACTTGAACTTGTGTGCGAGAAAACAATTGAGAAATTGATCCGATGAGAGCCTCCCACAGCTGAGCATAACAATTAGTGGGGTTAGATTCCCCTTCAATTGTATTTGTCGGTTGTTTTGTCACACACATGTAACGCATCCATCCATCCATCTATCAATCTGTCTATCCAATTATTTAGATATTGTGATGTGGTAATAATGCTTGGGGATGGGTAACAGCAAATGCCACCAAAAAAAAAAACATGCTCAATAAATGACCGGGGCCATGTGGCAGTAATGGTAGAACGGGATTTACATTTCAACAGAACAGTGCCGAAATTCCAATGAAAACCCTTAACTCATTTGAGAGACAGACAGAGATTTTGAAAGATCCTTTTCTCAAGTGGAAAACAAATGCACCAATGCAGCATCTCGAAAATTTCTTCGCAAGCTACCTGCTTGGGCGATCGCATCGATAAGTAAACCACAGAAATGCACAGCTGTTTCCCGCATTTCTCATTAGTTTCGCCTGAGTCTTTTGTGAGGAAGATCCAAGCGAGCAAATTGAATGCTGGAAAACGTGTTTAACGCTAAGAAATTCGTACTTTGTTGAACTGAAATGAATTTCAGACGTTGAACGTGCTTTCGAGTAATTTATTCAGAATAGTGATTGATTGTGCAACACATTAAAACTTGGTTGTTAAACCCGGTTCTCAAAGAGTAAAAGGGTATATTGAATTTGTGGGAAAAAGTGGATGAATGTATGTAACGCGTAGAATGAACCGTTACCGACCTCAAAAGGTATACATGTATGTATAGCCGTCTTGTTGAGAGATGCAGCCGTCTTGTTGCATCCAGATGGCTGTATGCTCACACAGTTTCAAGTGTATTTCAAAATTTCGCCCCACCCTCTTCCGCCCTGCATAGGCCGAAAATCTGCTGCATCCACAATTGTAACGATACGAGAAAAGTTAAAATGCTATTCAGTAGAAGAGGACCATATCTTTCAGATCACCACATTGGGATCAGATTGGATCAAAATCCTTGCCCAACTGTGTAAAGAAACTACTATGTGTACATTAAAATAATGACAAGAAATTATCTGAGAAGCATAGATGCCGTAGAGAACATTTTGTTCAACATTTTGACAATTTTTTTGACATTGCGCACTCGGAAGCAATGCGGATTATAAAAATACAAGAAGATAACGAGTTTCTGCGGTGTCAAAGAAAAGACGGGAGACCAGGCTTTGGTAGAGTGGACAACAAACTAGCCGATAAGGCAGAACGCTCTCAAACAAGGCGTTTCAACGGAGAAACCCGACAAAGAAGACGTGATTATTTATTGAGTGCGCTCTCCTCCAATTTCGATCTCAGCACACAGGTAATTTACCTAATAATAATCTTAATGATTTTTTAAACTTTAATATTTCATTTTGTGGATTGATGCATGATACACTTAAATAGTCACCCGCACACAGAAGCGTAGTCACTCCGAAGCTTGTAGCTGCCTTGGATAGTTTCTCAGTTCCAACTGAGTGTAAGGGACTCTGTTTCAATTAATTTCAACAATAAAATGGCAGAAATTGTCAGTATTCATTGGGATGGACAGCTTTTACCAGCTCTAGATGGTCGAAGCTGCAAGGGGGAACGTTTTCAATTGTCATTGCTGAGCCACAAATGCAAAATTCGACGGGTAAAGAGCAAGCACAAGCTGTTTGGAATGCACATTGCACATACATATGTGATTTGCAAATTGCATGTGGTGACCTTTAAAACTCCGTTTCCATCACCATCACAATCAACTATTAATAAAAATATTAATATACATTATTACAGCCAACATTTTATGATAGCCTGCCCCTTAAATCCCCACGGTAAACGCCCTCTAAAAGCAAACAATACACCCACAAAAAAAGACAAACAATCAGAGACAATCAGAAAAAATACTAAATATATTGGGCAATATTGATGAATTATACAGAATACAGACTGGGAAAAATATACAACAAGAAGAGAATGAGAATATTCTGTTACAAGACTTAAATCGAAAAATTGGGTCAAACGAGGGAGTGAAAGGAAGGGGAACGTGGGGAAAATTGAAAGACGAAATGTGATAGAAACTACATAAATGAAATGGAGGAATGTTTAGGCTTAATCAGAGGGTTAACGTGTTCAAATATGCTTTTAGCGAACAGTATGAAGTTTATATGTAGTTCTAAAACGCACTGTAGGACGTACTGTCACCTGTGAACTCTTGTACTCGAAACTAAAATACAAATCTTGTTTACGCCTCTGTTGACATATTTTTATACCCGGTAAACGAAGAGTAAATAGGGTATATTGTATTTGTGCACAAAGAGAATGTATGTAACGCACAGAAGGAAACGTCTCCGACCCCATAGAGTATATACATATGTACATATATTCTTGATCAGTTCTTGATCAGCTAGTTCTCAGAAACTATAAGAGCTAGAGCCACCAAATTTTGGCACCAGACTGCTGTATGCTCACACTGAAACCAGTGTATTTCAAAAAATTTGCCCCGCCCCCGCAAAAGGGCGAAAACCTCCCAAATCTACAATTTTGAAGATAAAAGAAAACTAACGCCCCACGCCATTCCGTAGGGAATGACCATATCTATCAGATCACCAAATTGGGATCCGATTGGATCATTATTATAGCCATAATGAAGAAATTAATTTGCAGTGGCCAAACCCACCCCGTCCCGCAGCTTATATTTGTTTTTTTTACATTCTCTCATTCACATTCTGCTTCGCGCAGTTTATGGCCTCTGCCCCTGACACGTCTCTGCCCCTGCCTCTGCCCTGACTCTGCAGTGTGTGTTTCTAGGGGAGGGTGGCGAGCTAAAGGAGCGTGTTGGCGTGAGTAGTGTTGTTGATGTAGATGACAGATGAAGAAAAAATGTACAATTTGACAAATAACCGCTAAGGTGCAGATGTAGTACTGAGTGCCGGGTATAAAAGTTGTGACGCGTAAGAAACGTCTCACACGTCCCTTCTCGTTTGTTTTATAATTTTATTTTTACTCCCGAAACTGTCTGCACCTCCCAAGGGGGGAGGAGCGCATTCGCCTTCTCTGTATTTTCCAGATCTGGTGAATGTTTCGTTTTCAGTTCCCGCTAATTTGTGCTCTACCCTGCAGGCTTAACATTCTCCAAGGGCGGACAACTGGCTGTGATCAGAAAATTCCCTGTCAGGTTTTTGGTGAATGCCTGAATGAATAATGAGGCAGGCGTGCTGTTGCTCCTCCAGAAAATGGCTCCAGTGGGGGGAATGCAGAGAGGAACAACAATTGGTGGAATACTAGACAGACAGGCATGCCTGGGCCATCCCCAGGAATCGAACTGAAAGGCAGGTCAAGGAGGAAATACACACGGACCTAGCAAGACATAATGTGTGGGGTAAGAGGAAGTGATTTAATTCAAGATACTGGAATCATTGATGAGCTTAGTTAGTTAAACAAAAACATACATACATTTGCATGTGCATATGTTGGCTATAAGGTCCTTCTTGATTTTGTGGGCGAAAGTGGATGTACATATGTATGTAACGCACAGAAGGCATCGTTTCCGACCCTTCAAAGTATATACAGCATATATTCATGATCAGCAACAATAGCAGAGTTTATATCGGAATGAGTACCGGGTATAAAAGTGGTGACGCGTACGAAGCGTCTCACGTTCCTACTCGTTTTTCTTACTTTTTTCAGTTTCCTCACGGTGCGTAACTGAATTTGGGTTTGGCGTCGGCGTCGTCGGCGTAATTACAATTATGCAGTGAAGAGTGAGTCGCTGCTTTGCCATTTTGGGTAAAATATACATACATATGTATATACATACATACATACATACATATATGCATAAATAATGCATTACTATCAGGTAAGCTTGGCGCTTACACATCGATGACCCGTCCTGCAGGGTAGTAACAAGAGATGAAAACACATGCATGCCCATGCAACACATGCAAGACAGAAACACATGCAAGACAGAAACACACACACACGAACACACTTTTCTCCAGACGGCGGGCGACTGTCATAAAAAGCGACGACACCTGTTTAAAGTTGTGGCAGTCCCTCCTACCACTCCCTCTTCATTACTTTTGTGAGTTCTTTTCGTGCTGCATTTACCGCAATTATTTACTTAGGCGATCTTTCGTATGCGGTCTTTTCACAAAGGTAGAGCCCAACCAAACAGAACACGGCAATAGATTAATTCCCCAAGTGCATTTCCCCACTAATTACACGAGATAGAACCAAACACACACACACCTTTCTATACCCTGTATTCTGCCTCTAGCGTGATGCGAACTCTGAGAGTTTTGGAGAGAAGGCGTAAGCAGGAGACGGAGTAGGAGCCTTCAAGCGTGTGAAGCAATTCTTTGCGGCAGTAGGGCGCGCTTCGGGCGCTAGTTGATAGGGTATTCTCTAGTTGGTGCTTGAGGGCTACCTCTCGGTGCATTGAACTGCCTCAGGTGGATCCAGAGGGGAACCTGTGCTGCTGCTGACCCACATTGATGAAATTGCATTTGAATTCATTTTCATTTCCATGTCTGTATTTAAACCAGTCAGTCATTCAGTCAATCAACAAGCTTTCAGGTTGTCCAAACCAATTACAGTGTATTGGATAGAAGACGTCATCTTTCTCTTCTCTTCAATCAGCTTCAACCATTGCTCTTGCACTTTCTATGGCTGCATCTCTCTTTTAGTCGGCGCCCCCGCCAGTTGGCACAGCTCTTAAAAGCTTCTTCTTCTAAATACAAATCTGCTGACACGATTCCCATTCCTTGACTCTGGCATTTCTGGCTACTCTGGCTATCTGTCTGCTTCTCTCCTCGTTGATTCTCTTTTGCTTTGGCACGAGTTCGTTCTCGTCGTGTACAAACAAAAGCACAACAAATACAAATCTTTTTTCGACTTGTTTACCTTGAATCGCATTGATTTGAAGTTCAAATCATTAATTACAGTTTTATCGCCATTACTTTTTCAATTAATGCGCTTTTGTAACAAGATTTTAATGCTAAATTGTTTTTTATTTAATTTATGTACGAGCGTATTTGGTAAACTTATCGAAAAAGGGATTTCTGGCACACAACGAGTATCACCGCAAATCAATACGAGTCAAAAGCTGGCATGCGTTGTAGTTTTACAGTAAGCCTGCTTGGTGGACTGCTTTTTGCCTGGAAAAGCGCAATAGGTACAAGGTTCAGTCCAGAAATTACAGTTAACAACCCTTACATATGTATGTACATATGTGGGAGACTCGCTCCGCACACATCATGAATCTTGTTTTTGCATTCTCAGTCAGTGTAATTTATTGATTGCCGATTTCCGAAAAAACACTCTCGGAACGTACATAGACTTAGTATTTTTCGAAGGTGTGGCGAGCGATCAAGGGGGTCTTGATCCTTGGGTGTCTCGCCAAGAGTTAAAAGATCTAACCAAATGTAGCTACAGTCCAAGTATTGTCAGAAAGCAATTAGTCAAGACAAAAAGAAAGAAATATGATGAAAATGCATGAGCAAAGCCACATAACTGTGCCAAGGCGACCCATTCCAAGCAACGAAAAAACGAGGCAAAATTAATTTTCAGAGCCGTTTTGTTGTTTTTGGCCAAAGTATGCAAAGTGCAAACGTGAAACGCGAAACGGTAGAGCGTGAGGGAGATAACTGTACACAGCACATAGCTTTTAAAGGGAGCTCCAAACAATGTTAAACAGAGGCCAAAATGGATTCTACGGGGGAAATGGAAATGGACACGAAGTATATCAAATTACATGGGGAAGCACCATGTGCAGCGTGATGCAATGCAGGGGATTGGGTAAGGGTATGGTATGGGTAGGAGGAAGCAGCTGCTACTACAGATTTCCATCTACTCCAAAGTGGGTTTCCGATTACAGGCGGAAAAGGATGAGAGGATGATGCTTCGTTGAGTGGAAGATGGTGCACTTGGGCCCAAGATTTTGTCCTGTGGCAGCTGCTTTCTCAAGGAAATCCGGAAACACTTGTTCCGCTCTCTTTCTAGACGCAACACTTGCTCAAACTAAAAATGGAATGAGGTGTGCGGGGAAATAGATAAAGAAGAGGAAATAACTCCACAGCTGGAAAAAGTCAACGGCGGCACCAGCTGGCACGAACATAGCTCAAATCAACAACTACAAGAAGAGAGCAACAAAACAGAGTCAAGCAAATAGAGAGAGGAAAACAGAAAACAATTGCGAATTTTCGCATTCGGGGAAAATGTTACAACTGTCCCACCACACCACACCACACATAAAACGCGAACAGAGCGCTAGTCATTTATTTAGTAGCACCAAAAAACAATGTTCAAATAAATGACGGGGAATACGGCGGCACTCACTTTGAGAATCAATAAGCGTTCACGTTGCGTGCCCACAACGAGCCAAGGTGGCGGGAGAGGGTGATTTAGATGGTATTTGGATATGTAAATATATTCCTGATCAAAAAGGGAAGCATACTGAATATAATTGGTAGACCTATCTTCACTATGCTGCTTTTTTTATACCCGGTACTCGAAGAGTAAACAGGGTATATTGTATTTGTGCACAAAGTGAATGTATGTAACGCACAGAAGGAAACGTCTCCGACCTCATAAAGTATATACATATATTCTTGATCAGCATCAATAGCCGAGTCGATTGAGCCATGTCTGTCTGTCTGTCCGTCCGTCCGTCCGTCTTGTTGAGCGCCTGGATCTCAGAGACCATAAAAGCTAGAGCCACCCAATTTTGCATCCATACTTCTGTATGCTCACACTGTTACAAGTGTATTTAAAAAATGAGCCCCGCCTTCTTCCGCCCCCGCAAAAAGGCGAAAACCTCTCAAATCTACATTTTGAAGATAAAAGAAATCTTAAAACGCCATTCCGTAGGGAATGACCATATCTATCAGATCACCAAACTGGGATCTGATTGGATCATTATTATAGCCACAATGAAGAAATTAATTTGCAGTGGCCAAACCCACCCCGTCCCGCTGCTTATATTTGTTTTTTACACATTCTCTCATTCACATTCTGCTTCGCGCAGTGTATGCCCTCTGCCCCTGACACGTCTCTGCCTCTGCCACGACTCTGCCCTGACTCTGCAGTGTGTGTTTCTAGGGGAGGGTGGCGAGCTAAAGGAACGTGTTGGCTTGAGTAGTGTTGTTGATGTAGATGACAGATGAAGAAAAAATGTAAAATAACCGCTAAGGTGCAGATGTAGTACTGAGTGCCGGGTATAAAAGTTGTGACGCGTAAGAAGCGTCTCACAAGTCCCTTCTCGTTTTAAATTATTTCATTCCTCTGTCATTCTCACTGACTGTTTTTGCTAATTGGCATGCATTGAGAGCTCTACAGTTTTTAAATACAATCGAATTTTGAAATCACTGAAAAGATTAGAGAGGTACTTAAAGCTAACGCACCTGTTTAAATGTGTTGGTATCCCAATTAGATCAGCAGTGGCTGTGTCAGCAGCAGACCAGTTAATATAGCATTAATTTATTTAACAACAATTAAACCTATTTTTGCACAAATGTAGACACACACACATACACAGAGACACCACACTCACACACGCGAGAGCCGGTGGCTACGCTCAACAGATGGATTTTTGGTGTAGGGTTGTGGATGATACGGCTGCTACAGGTAGTCGCTGTTGTTGTTGTTCTTTCCGTTGTTGTTGTTGCGCAAACAATACGAAATGGTCTTAAAAACGTACACTGAGGCTCTTTTCTTGCACTTTCACTCAACGCACAGGCATTTCTTCACTCTTCGCTTTGCATAGGTGTGTTTTCGCTCTTGTAAAGGTATTGTACGCGTGCGTAACGTTGGCAACCACTACTGTTGGCTGTGCCGCGATTTTTCCGCTAATCTGGCTCGCTCCGAACGACAAAAGTTTTTTGTCTAAAAGTCCGACTGCAGTTGTAGACTTGTTTGCTTCGAATTTTCCGGTGACGACGAATGACGACCCTGCTCGACGTCTCAAAATTTAATTATTTCAAATTATCGCCGACTTGTTTCCAAGCCAGAGACATATATTATTTATTAAGATATTATATTCGCGGCGTTTAATTTATTTAATTTTTGCAATAATTTTCGAGATTATTGTGGGAAAAGAAACTTCTGCCCGATACTACGTTGTGTTCTTGTCCGGTTTGTGTTTAGTTGGTGTTTAAATTTTGTACCAAAAATGATTTTGATTATACAAACGAAATCCATCATATGTTATATTATATGAAAACCTTCAACAGGTGCGAAATGGGAGAAAAAGTTGAAAATTCGTACTTTTTTCACCTACTGTTCTTACCTTTCTTTACCTACCATGCCAAAGAGAGGATTTTTTTCAGCAGAGAGAGCAAGACACTCATTTTTGCACTGAAAATCGAGCACAGAAATCCCACAAGTAATATACAAGCACTGTTCCTCGATTTTGATATTACTAGCTTGCAAAGACTTATTTACTCTGAAACAATAATTTAATACGAATTGAAATGCCTCGGTTTGATATTTTTTTGTGTTATTTTTGTAATGGTTTGCGGGTTAGAGATAGAGAACTATCGATGGCACTATCGGTACTGGACTATCGACCTAGCTCACCATCGATGGTTTGAAGACTCGATAGTGGCCGAATATATCACGATAGTTTACTTTTCACATCACTGAAATACATTTTTGCGCGCTTTAAAAGGCGGGTATCCAACATCACAAAAAACTCTATCCAAAAATTTGCCATACATTTTGCTTGTGCGTGGAACGTAACTAACTAATTTGGCATTTGCCAATAATGCAAATGGGTTGCCAAAGGATTATTATTGCCAAAAGAGCAGAGAAAGTAAGTAAGAAATTTATTAAATTCAGTAAAATGATTTCATTTTCCATTTGACTCCGACGATCTATTTCGACTCTCTTTTACGTTTTTGCGCTCAGTTTTTCCTCCATTTCGCAAACTCCAGAAATAATTGTCAACCATATATTTTTTGCCTGTGTACCAGCTGTTCTCTCAGTCCACACACGCACTTCGAACCGATATATCGATAAGAATCTGTGGATTTTGTTGACGTTGCTGGATACTCAAGAAACAAAAATTCAAACCAAAAATGTTTGGCTCAGTTTTTTTATATGAAGTTTGGCAAGAATTTTTTGTTTTTGTGCTACCCGCCTCTAAAAAAACAATTTTCTATTGCGACTATCGACCACTATGGATGATTTAAAATGTACTATCGTTAACTTTCGATAGTTCTCCACCTCCAATGTAAATTTGCGTAAACCATTAACAGATCCATGTTAACTGATAACATTGAATAGTTTGAAAAATAGCGCGCAAAACAAAAGAGAAAAAGAAATTCTATTGTTTTCCTGAAAGGGAAAGGGAACATAAGGAAATATTATAATAAGCTCGGAGTGGTTTGGGGGGCAGCTCTTATATCCTTACAACATAATTGGGACTAGACTCCGGTTTATACATTGTAATTACTCCTTTCTTTTCCTAAGGAACACCGGATAATGATGAAAAAATCATCATTATCGTCTAACTAATCACTGATTTCTTTGGGTTTATTTTATTTTCTTTTATTTGTATATACTCTCACCTAAAACAGATGGACTCTTTTACTATTCCTAGAGGCCAACCTTCACCGATGGATGTCCATCCGCCGTCAGAGGCTCCAGCCTTTCTCACGCCTAACAACATTGTAGTTGCCTCAAAAATCCATACCACTGTCAATCTAACTTCGGACTCAGTTGCTGTACCTCCAGCTCGCTCGTTCTGGCCTCTTATAACAGTGATCCCCCGCAAAGCAATCTTTGTCTCTAGTCTTATACCAGGAGCCACACCGAAAGATGTCAAAATACATCTAAGCTCTAATCTCAAATAGTCGCCTGATAACTTCATTATAACTAAATTTCTCATCATTCAAAATTATTCTTCTCGATTCTCTTGTATCCAAAGCTTTGGAACCGTCTACATGGCCAGACCACACTAAGTATTCTGCATGAATTCAACCTGTTTGTGAACGACCTGCCTCAAGTTATTTTGCACTTAGTTACATTAATGTACATATGTATGCTGATGACGTTAAAGTTAGTCCTTTTGCGACTGGTACTTGCATACTCGCCTACAACTTCCCCTTGATGAAGCACAGGAACCATTAATTATAATTACTTCTAGTCCCCTTGTTCCCTTGAAAAAATTGTATATAACATTTACCATTTATTTGTATCTTTCCTTCCCCTTCTGTATTTACATATTTAATTTATATTTTTTCTTATTCCATATTCCATAATTAGCAGTTAATTCTTAAGTGAAAATAAATAAATAAACAAATTATATATACAATATATTTTCCATAGTCAAATATCAATATGTACATATGTATGTATTTTATTGTATATTAAGTTCTCATTAGTTGTTCAAAATCCCTTCGCAAAGGAAAAGAGCTTTTAAAACTCCCTTATCAAACCAAGGGAGCTCTCATGGTGCGAAATTTGTACCAAAACCTAAGGTGTCGACAACAGGTAAATACGTCACAAAAAATTGCAGGTGCGCCGGTAAATTACACCGGCCATTTTAATCCTACATGGGAAGTTCTCTCCTGTGTCTAAACGGTCAGGGAAAGCCTCTCCTGTGTCTAAACGGTCAGGAATATCCTCTGCTTCCAGAAGCTCTCGCAAGCACTATTACGGATCCTTTAAACAGGTGCGAAAAAGGTGTGAGCCTTAAAAAAGCTCGTCATTTTTTGTACCTGCTTGCCATACCTTATCTTGCCGTCACATGCCAAAGAGAGAATTAGGTCAGCAGAGAGAGCAAGATACTCTCCTCATTTTTTGCTGCTCAACATGAGCACACTGTAAATTGAGAAATTGAAAAACGCTAGATCTATTGCGAAAATAGCTAAACTGGCAACACTGGCCCATAAGCTAGATGGACTCATGTTTGCGTTTCAGGTATGAGCACACAAAATACCCCATAAATATACCAAACCACACCACACGGTAACTACACATTTTCTACATTTTAACTACATATTGTGTAAAAACGTAAGTGGGCCTGAAATGTAACGTCATTTAAACACTTGTTGATCGTCAACCGGTAGTTTGCTTTACTTAATTTACTATATTATATGATTTATTAATGACTTTACTTAGATTGACATGTTTTTTAGCTATACATACTATATATTAGATATTAGAACCAGCCATTTTAAAGAAATTGCGGGTCTGAAATGATATTATACGGCGTGGCCTTTCCAGTTGAAGTAAAAATTAAACTAAGAGTCCTCAAATTTTTCCTGGTTTTATAATTCTGTTCAAATTTATGTTAATATATGACTGAAAGTCAAACTGAAATTAAAAAAAAAGAGCTAAAAACATTAATTAAATTATTATATATTTAATTAGAACATTTCAGAAATTAGAATGGATTCTACGTATTGTCTGGATTGATGAAATAGGTTATACATACATATGTATTTATCATTAACTGTAATTCTGTTTAACTCACTTTCGACGTCTTAATCGTACGAGATCGTGCGGAGATCATTTTCCAATTTCAAAGTAAAATATTCAGGACTCGGGAGTTTTTCATTTGAAAAATAATTAAAAAAATTTAGCTACGAGTGAGTATGAAAAAAATAAATATTTTTTACTTTTAAAGAAACAAGATAGACTTCCAAATCAAGAGGTTTTTTAAATTAATTATTTTGCTATCAATTGAATGGAGTCAAATTGTCCACGAGACTCATATTTAGTGCAAAATTCGGTCTGAAATCCACTTCTTTATCAATTTACCAATATGTTTCGTGGGAATCCTGTTAAAACTAGCCATACAATGTGTTAACTCCAGTACTTAGCTTTATCTTGTTCGTACTTCGTGCACACGTAACCTTATGTTTTTCTTGAATTTTAAATTTTTTCTACATTTTTCATCTACTCTTACATCACTTGTCACGACTGAAAAGTCACACACCATATTTGCAATATTTGGTAGAACTAGCGCCAGAGTTCCTTAAATAACCATCAAAGGTCTTAAAATTGCCAAAAAACCTAGTGGCGCCACTGATTTCAAGCTACAACTGATGTGGCGTTCTCTTTGCAACATATGTACGTATATTGTAGGAAATGTTGGGGAACAAACCAATGTTGCATTTTTAGAATTTTCGTACTAACTTTTTATTTGAATGTTGCAGAAAAATGATGTGTCTAATGTTTCGAAAATATAAGTCTTATACAGGTTGAATACATGTTGATGAGAACGTAGTGCCAGACTTTTAGAAATCTGTTCCGGGGCTTTATCTGTTTTAGTTTCCGGTCACCTTGAAAGCTTTCAAAATAAATACCGGCAGTTTGTTTAACTTTCAGCGATTTTATTTTAGCGATAATCTATTAAAATTATCAAAAACGCTGATCATTTTGGTTTCATTTCTGGAGTATAGAGAGCGCCACTGTGTAAAAAACATTTTTTGTTTTCGTCTCTTACATGTATCTTACATGTACCCTGCACATGAACTTCAACATGAAGTGTACTATTATACGAGTAATATATACGAAATTATATATGTATGTATAAATTTACTGTTCGTATTTTCCAGCCCTGGTATGTTTAAATTTAGTAAATTGCACATTAATTAATTAATAGTCCTGAGCCAAATGGCAAAATCCAAGAAATTTCAATGCAGTCTGGAATGGGACCGCAGCCGGCGTCAAACAGTGGGAATAAATAAATAAATACCTTCCGGACGAATGATATGAAGCATTAAAATAACACAGATAAGGCGTTTCATTAACCCGCATTCTACAAGTTTCCGTAACCAATAGTAAATACGCACGGAACACGCAAAACAATGCTACAAACCTGAACTTGTTGAGCGGACGGGTGCAACAGGTACGAGATGGCCTGGCAACGCGAGGTAAACAGGAAAATGGAGCTCAAGTTCAGCTGTTGCATTGGAAACGAGGAGCTCGATGGAATGTTTTGTCGATAGCCCAAACGGACAAGGACCACACTAAATTGCCATAACAGAGTGAACTCCCTGAACAGATAGATTTAATTCAATCCGGCAATGTCGCGATATAAAAACAAAAACTAGTAAAAAAAAAGAATAAAACGCAACTCGGAGCGAGCCAGGAGGTTAAAGGTATTCTGTGGTCATGGGGAATACGGAAAGCAACGTGACCAGCGGCGTCAAGAAGCAAGCGGGAGTCTCCACCCAAGCCCTATACAAATTTGTCAATCTCAAGGGCGGAGGCCTTCTCGTGGACATGATGAAGCGCGCCTGCCAGACAAAACAGTTCGCCGAAATCGACCACGCCATCAAGACCAAGGTCGAACCCTTTCTCTACAACAAGGGTGCAGGACGGTACTTCCCCATTTCGAAACTGGTGCTGCTGCGAAATCGAGACCGCCCAAGGACGCGCCAGCTGCCCGAAATCCGCTCCCTGGAGAACCCCGACGACGACTTCAACATCCACGACTACTGTCCCGAGGTATCGGAGGCCGAGTACATCTCCAACCCGACTGCCTACCGATTCGTGTGCTGGGATCTGAATGTGAGTGGAGCTGTCCAGTTGCTGGGGTCAAGAAGCGCTCTCCATTTATTCCCTTTGTGCATCGCATGCAATGCATTGCAGGAGCGTGGAGCCGTGGGCGAGACCATCCTCCATTTGTGCCTGCTCAACGCCTCCTCGCTGCACGCGGACCTGGCCAAGCGGCTGCTCAAGTTCTACCCAAAGCTGATCCTGGACATCTACATGAGCGACGAGTACTACGGGGAGAGCGTCCTGCACATAGCCATAGTGAACGAAGATCCGGCAATGGTAAAGTATCTGCTGGATGCCAATGCCGATGTCCAGGAGCGGTGAGTACCCATCGAACTCCGTAGGCCAACGCCAACGCTTTGACCGCTCGATTCTATTGCAATTAGTTGCTGCGGGGCCTTCATGTCGGCGGAGGACACAAAGTTCTCGCGCACGGATTCGCCAGATCACGAGTTCGTGGCTCTGTGCCCCATCACCAATTACGACGGCTATGTCTACTGGGGCGAGTATCCTTTGAGCTTTGCAGCTTGCCTGTCGCAGGAGGAGTGCTTCCGTCTGGTATTGGCCCGAGGAGCGGACCCCGACTTCCAGGACACCAATGGCAATACCGTGCTCCACATGCTCGTCATCTACGAGAAAATGGAAATGTTCGATGTGGGCTACGAGGTGGGCTCCAATATCCACGTGAAAAACATTCAGAACCTAACCCCACTCACGCTGGCCGCCAAGCTGGGACGCGTGGAGATGTTCTTCCATGTGATGAGCATCGAGAGGGAGATATACTGGCAGCTGGGCAGCATCACCTGTGCCGCGTACCCCCTGCTCATGATCGACACGATCAACGAGCAGACTGGGAACATCAATAAGGACAGCGTGCTGAATTTCGTCGTATTTGGGGATAAGTTGGAGCATCTGGAGCTGTTGGATGGCGTGGTCATAGACCTCCTGAAGACCAAATGGGACACATTCTGCAAGTCCCGATTCTATAAGCAGTTCTACATGTTCGCGTTCTACTTTCTGATCTCGCTTTTCAGCTTTATACTGCGCCCAGGCCCGGATGCCAAGAGCGAGGATGAAGAAAATTCGAACAGCACTTTAGATCTCTACAGAAACGAGAGCTCTGATGTTCATCATCAACAGAGCAAGAGGGGCTCTTCCCCGAGCACCGAATACAGTTGAGTACTGCTCCGAAGTGGGGTTCTCCTGCCCGCTGAAAGTCTTTAACTTTTCCGTTTCCTTTCAGAAACCTTCTGGTTGAACTTCACGGAGTATTACGACCCCAATGAGGTGGAAGTCTTGCCCGCCTGGTGGGAGAGCTATGCCCAGTGTCCGCTTATGAATCTCGAGTCCGATCTGGCCAAGCTACGCATCATGGCCGAGATGCTCAACTTTGTGGGCGCCATCCTGTATCTGCTCGTGGCTCTCAGGGAGGCTAGATTTCTAGGCTATAAAATGTTTGTTGAAAACTTGGTAAGTTCCGCGGGTGTTCCTCAATGCATAACCCTCACCTTGGGTGTTAATCTTTCCCACAGATGACGGCTCCCTCGAGAGTCATGTTCTTGTTCTCTTGTGCCTTGATGATGACCATACCCTGGCTGAGGGTCTCCTGCCTTACCGAGATCGACGACCACGTCACGGTTTTTATAATGTTGACCACAGCTCCGTACTTTCTGTTTTTCTGTCGGTAAATAGCTCCAGTTACTTATTATATAGAGTAGCAAGTCTTTAAGCCTCTGCTGGCACTTTCGTCTGATCATTCGCAGTGGCTTCAAGACCGTTGGTCCTTTCGTGGTGATGATATATCGCATGGTGATGGGCGATCTGCTCCGCTTTGTCTCCATCTATTTGGTGTTTGTGCTGGGCTTCTCCCAGGCCTTCTACATCATCTTCCTCACCTTTGATAATCCCTCGACGCCAGAAGACCAGGATGCAGAGTCCAATCCCATGCCCTCGCCGATGGAGTCCATTGTGGCCATGTTCCTGATGTCGCTGACCAACTTCGGGGACTACTACGGGGCTATGGTGTCCACACAGCACGAGTACGAGGCGAAGATTCTGTTCTTCCTGTTCATGGTGATTGTGAGTGTGCTGCTGGTGAACATGTTGATCGCGATGATGGGCAATACCTACCAGAAGATAGCCGAGATTCGCAACGAGTGGCAGCGGCAGTGGGCCCGGATTGTCCTTGTCGTGGAGCGGAGCGTCCCGCCAGCGGAGCGTCTCAAGAACTTTATGCACTACAGTCAGCCCATGTCGGATGGCCGAAGAGCCCTGGTCCTGCGCCTCAATATGACCGTAGGTTTTGCCCAGGGTTTTCGTTTTCTAAGCAAATGATGTGATGCATAAGCTCTCTTTTGCAGGACGAGGAGAAGGAGGAGATGAAGGAGGTCCAGGAAATGAAGCGCATTCATCATCGTTTCTCCAATAAGCGGCAAATGGAGCGGGAGGCACGAGCGCGTCGCCGCCAGCAGGAGTACGAGAAGTTCTTTGGCACCGCCCGCAAGTCGGAGAGTTCTGACAACAACAACTTCTGAGGCTCGACCCCCCGCAGCACTTAATTAGTTCAAGTTTTATTGAGCCTTGTTGAAATCTGTTCGATTTGTGCAATAAACTGAGAGTCGACATACAGTCACTTCCACAGCAACAGTTCACTGCTCCTTCGGATAGATGAATATAGAGTTCTGTATACAAGTGCCATATAGTAATGAACCTTACTGCCCAATCCGTCCTATCCACCCGCATCTCACCCTCATACCCACAAGACACAACAGATGTATACATATGTTCCGCTTTATGAGTTGGCAAACAGAGCAAAGTCGCGGCAAGTGGCGGCCATTTGAATTAAGCCAACAACTTTTATGGGTCTGGGCCAATAAAGATGGAGTCCGCGGAGGACGGGAGGCGGAGTCGACAACATCCGCTTATCGATTTGCACATGATGATAACGATTACGTAATTGAAATTGTATCAGCAACAGCAGCAGTAAAGAGAAGGCAAATAATGGATAAAAGATGAAGGCCGGAGATTGAAGGTTGGGTGAAAAATATTCGCAAACAAAGGCCTGACACCTTGCATTGTTGTGTCCCTATCGCGAGGGATATCGATGATTGACATCAATGGGAGCGTTGTCGGATTATGCGTGGGATCCGCACCGGCACCGGCATCGGCATCGCTGGTATCTGATCCTCTATCCTCAAGGCTCTCCCTCTAGTTCGCTCGCTGCCGGAAGCGTTTAGCGAGCGCCTTTGTTCGCGTTCAAGCGAACACAAAGAAATGAAACAACGAGAGAGGGTAGCCAGAGCCCTAGAGTTCTGTACAAAAGTGTTAAAGAGCAAGGATCACTCACTACTCACTATCTGAGCGCTCAGAGGCCCAGCTTGCCGCAGCTTGACTTTAATTGAGTTTGAATAGAGCAATTTAGTTCCCGCTGCGTTCGGTGCCATGGCCATGCCGAAAGTCTCCGTCTTCTGATTTTGCGATCTCGTTCGATCCCAGCCAAAGTTCCCAGCACAAACCCCTTCTAAACACTTTCCGCTCGGGTGTGGCGCTAATGATACGGTGTCCAACCCTTGGCGATCACAACAAAAGGGACTCGTTCCTACAATAACCATTTGAATATGTCACAGTGTGGCCAGAAAGTATGTTCCCAGCTTTGGCTTAGCGATTGGCGTTGGCCTTGGCTTTGCTTTGGCTCTGTGTGCCGGGTGGGTCCACATGTAATAATTACACACTCAGTCTGAGGTGTCGAGTTCGACGGGTAATCATATGTTTTGGCTTCAGCTTCGGTGGCAGCTGTGAATGGTGTGGCACGCCCACCTCCAGGCCCCGATTAACGCCCACTTCCTCTATTATTTTGTTCGTCATAAAACATTTCCCTGAACTTCTCGGCAGTGTAATATTATTTTTTATTTTTCAGAGTGGAAGGAACGCTTCTATAAGTATCACTAAGCTCCGTTTGTTGTATGGAAATAATGAACCCTTAACTTTGTATCATTGTCAAAAATGTGTTTATATTTCTATTATTTTTATTTATTAAACAATTATACTTTACAGCAAAAATTTGTAGAGTAAGCAGTTGGTAAGGATTCTTGCTTTTTCCTCAGTCGACTTGTGAGAATTTCCAGCAATAAAAAAGGTTGGGAGAGCTGTTTAATTACGCCCCTGCTCGGCCCACACAAACATTGTAAAACAATAACAATAAAAACGAGCTGAGCGCTGGAAGGTTCGTACGAGTAAATAATGTGCGAAGGGAAAATATGTGAAATGCTAATGCAAACAGTTTTTCACATTCTCATTTTTCCCAGGAAAATATTGGCCGAGGACCCGCTTTATGATCCTTGAGCAACACCGTTTATAGCGCAGTTTCGGCGAGGGGCGTTTGCCAAATGACTTTTAAATGCCGTCTGTGATTCGGCCTTAACTATCGTAATTGTTTTGCTCTGTTCTGGGTCTGTTCTTTCACAGCACACAGCGAGACGAAAAAAAACAACCTGAATAATGTTGCTGAACTCAAGTTGAAGCCTTTGGGAGTTGGCTTGGGCTTGGGCTTGGGCTCGGGCAAAGGTAGATTGTTAAAAAAGCATTCAAGGAAGAATTATGGACTTTTCCCAGGTGAACTGCCACTAGAACCAAAGGAAATTCGATTTACCTTTGGCTTTGACTGCTCAGATTTCTTTGCGTTCTTTTCTTCGGATACTCAAGAGTTTGTTTAAAGTAAATTATTTATGCAAAGCAATGTTCAAAAGAAAATGTTTGCAATTTATTTTTCTTTTTTGGCAAACGTTTTTTTGGGTTTGGGGGAGGTCTGGGCAAGGGTAAAGGGTTTGACCTTTGTTAACTTTGTTTGCATTTGAGCTTTGCTCTTTGATTTAACACTGCGACTGGGCGACTGGGCGACTGGGCGACTGGGCAGTGCATGGAGGGAGAGTATTGGGGTGCTGCTGCCACTCCAGTGGCTCCACTCACCCATATGGAAATGTAAATTTATCTAGCACCCAAAACGTGAAATTGATGATTTTCCACGATTGTGTTCTCTTTTTTTGGGGGTAAACTTTTTAAGCACATTGATTTTATTACGCGCTGTTTTGAGTGAATTTGAATTTGATATTTGTGTGTGTTTGGGGCAGGGCTGCCAGGCGGCCTGTCATTGGCATGCTTCGACACTTGTGGCTGCGATTTCTCATCCCTTACAGCCAGTCAGTCATCGATTATGTGGATTTGATAATAGTTCGGATCGCATTGAAGGACCGTTCAAGTTTCCAAAAAGTATGATGACAAATGGTCAGACAAAAAAGAATTATGTTATCGGGAATGGTTGGATTGGGGATCAATGAACAATTGCCAATTACTCAAATTCTCAACATGTCTAAATTAAAGCCCTAATCGGTAACTGCTTTTAGTTCCATTAACTGCTGCTCCATTGAGAGTGTTTGTGGGCACAAATCACCTAGAAAAATCAAATCACCTCACTCTCACCTTCAATATATCGAGCTGACTCCTGCCCATGGAAGGTTCCCGTGCTCCCTCCCAGACCCCATACATAGGTTCAATAATACGCCTCGTTTTGATTGAAAACCACTTGAATATTGAAAGCAGCAGAGAAGCAGCAGCAGCCACAGCGAAAAAAAAACAAATTCTAACAAAAAACCGCAAAGTTTTAATTGAATTTCCTGAACAAAATAATGTTTTGCCACTTGAGTCTCGCGGGAGGACGCTAAGCAAACAAACAGCACAACATCAACATCAGCTACGACAACGTCGACGGCGACGCCGCCAAGTCTGACTGCCTGAGTGACTGAATGGCAGATTGACTGATTGACGGGGATATTGAGTGGCGGATAGGTGGGGGACCTCTGATATTCCAAGCTATGGTCTTGATATGCATACATACTTAGAATGAAAATTCAATTCGCCAAATCAAATCACTTGAGTGAAAATGTTGCATTCCAACAAGGAAAATAAATAGAAAATAGAAAACACAAACAAACAAGCGAAGCAAAGGGGCCAGAGGAGCGTGTTTCCTTTTCCTGTGTCAAGGTGTCTTTCAATTGCTTAAAGACCGCTTTGATCTCTGGCCACATTAAGCGCGCTCAATAAAACCCTTTGACTTTGTGGGAAACCATTTGCCAAATGAGTGAAATTAATTACGCGAAGAAGCCGCACCTAAAAAAGTCAAAGCAAAACGAGGAAAAACAGCCAAGTGTAATTGAAATTGAGTTTGGCAGACGGGATGCCATCTGGTGGGGAGGGGATACGATTAAATAAAAGGGAAACACAGCAAAAGGACAGGTAGCAAAAAAAGGGGAGTCAGATATTTTTAGAAATAAATCATTTGTCTGTGTACAAGACCATTTGATATAAAGATTCAATTAACTTAATCTGTCGGTATGTTTAAACTATCGCTCGCTCTTGATGGATCGGAAATCTCTGTGCAGATATTATGAAAGGAACAATTGGAGTTACTCCTATCTGCAGTTTCTAATCAAGTTTTAAAACCCTCTCAAAAGTGGGCGTCCAACAGCACCAAAGATGATTGCAGGTTGTCAAACCGATTCCAGTCGTTAGGGGTTGAAAACGTCATCGTCAACGCCAACGATAAACTGCTTTTGACAGGCCTTCGCTCACCCATCAGGTGAGTGGACCTCATTTGGCTGAGGCTTTTCCGGGGAAACGCCCCACGACCACCCCCTTCTATGACAAACCGATGTTTGGCCCTCGGGCTAGCCACAAGATTTTGACACAATTTGGGTAGCTAATTCCTCTCGCATTGCACGGAGGCTGTACTCCCAGACTTATACCCAGAGCGAGGGCCGGCCAGACACCGACCCCGACACCGTCCCCGAGTTACACACAGCCCGTTCTGGACTCATTCCAACTGTGCTTGTTGGTCGTAAACACACACCGTGGGATTCGGCACGCCGATCAGGAACGGAACTCAGCTCTCCTCCGCTTTGTAGGCCACTCCATGGCCGGGCCCGCACTTGAGTGGAAGTCGCATCGAGTGGGCACTTTGACGGCGACGATTTGCCCCGAGACGAGCGAAAACAAAAATTAGACCTACCAAAGCACTTTAATAGCTGCCCCGCCACCACAATGCTGCCCGGCACACCCCCTCGGAGTCAACCCCTAAATATGCAGACATGAGAAGAAATGAAATATGAAAACCAAGTATAAAGAAATTTGACTCAAGGATCGCGCAGCTCTTTAAGTGGCTCGTTTCGATTACAAATGGGAAGAAAAAATCCTCAAGATGAGCCCCTAGCCAGGGAATGGTACGAAAAGGCAGAACAGAACCTGGAAGCCTACCTCTAACCCTATCCACTTCATACCCGTTCACGAAATTAACATCGTTTAGTCGAAGTGGCTGATGGAGGAACTTTTCTGAACCATGGAGCAAGTGAAGGAGGCGGAATCGGAATCAGAATCAGAGGGTTTCCTGGTTAATCTGTTATGACATCTAGGACCTGGAACCGTAATGAGCTCAAATCGAGCATGGATTATGAGTGGCCATCGATGGCCTACGCTCTGACAGCTCCGAAATTTGAATGGCATTCGATTTTCCCACATTCCTTCGCGACCAGAGCGACCAAGTCATGCGGGCTTACACGTGTTTTCTCAACCAATTATCCCTTTAGCAAATACCGCAAATTGTTTGGAAAACGGATGAATTGCTTTGTCCAGGATGATATTGGAAAAAATATTATTATCAATAACAATAACTGACCCCGGAAATAGTCCACTGCAAAGCATTGTATATAGAAATAGTAAACAAAGCAACAAAATGCATTCTTGGAGTTCCCTTGAACTACATAGAGAGGGTAACAATGGGGGAAAACGGATACAAAAGTTGTTCCTGCTCGGGACGAGATTGTGCAATATCCATGACAGAACCGGCTCGCATCATCAGGTGAAGCCGTAACGGAAGTCGGAGACACATGTGGGCGTCCTTTTCCTATCTATAGGGACAGTTTCTATTGAATATTATCTCGTTTTGTTCTCCTAATGGTCTGAGCCTCTGGTAAGCTGAAGAGCAACATTTCGGAGACAATTTGGCCATTTCTTGTCGGAAATCACGCCTGGCTCTTAACAGGTAGCTCGCATTTGTGTTCCCATGTTTCACAAGCATAGTTTCGGTATATTTGGCGATGATTTTTTAAATGATCAAATAATTTCGCCAAGGAGATGTGGTGTAAGTTTAGATAAGTAATTGAGTATAGATTTATATGAATGTATAAATTAATGAACACAAAAAACGAGAAGGGACGTGTGAGACGCTTTTTACAACTTTTACACCTGTATTTATGTACATATTCATTCACACTAGGGTTACATATGTAGATATGTATGTACATATGTACATGTTTAACCTAATGATTTTTTGAATCTTACATTTTATATTTTTTCTACATATGTCATCTACATATACATCTACATCTCCACCCTCTCCTAAAGCCGCACACTGAACGGAGCAGAGTGTGGAATCAGAGAATGTGCCAAAAAATTAAAAAAGCTGCTGGACGGGGTGGGTTTAGCCACTCAAAAATAATTTCTTCATTCTGGCTATAATAATTATCCAATCTGATCCCAATTCTGTGATAGATATGCTCATTCTTTTATCTTTTATCTTCAAAATTGTGTCGTGCGAAATTGTTAAATACACTTGTAGCAGTGTGATCATACAGCCATCTGGATGCAAAAATTGGTGGCTCTAGCTTTTATAGCCTCTAAAATCCAGGCGCTTAACAAAACGGACGGACAGACGGACGGACGGACAGACAGACATGGCTATAACGACTCGGCATTGTGTGTTACATTTTTTTCCCACAAATACAATATAACCTATTTACTCTTCGAGTACCGGGTATATTTAAGGAAGATTCGTAAACGCGTTAGATTGTTATCTCTAAATCGTGAGAAATTTTAATTTAATTTAATACATTTAAATATTGGAAATGGATACACAACTCTCTACACATTTTTAATAAACATTTCAGCGTCATCTTACTTATCGTTATTTCTCCACCCAAATGTTTCATTAGCCCAACCAGGATCTGCCAGCCCCGACGACTCTTTCTCTCGACCCCATTGCCTGATAAATATGCCATAATTTTTCATTTTTCAACTCAAAAAGAGCACGAAGACACCATCCGAAGAGTGGAATATCGGGGGAAATGAAGGAAAATTCGTGAGAATGCCAAAAATCCTCTTAACTAGAATGACATGAGAAAAGCGCTGAAATCTGTGAAGCAATCAAATGGACACGTCCGCACAACGAGGAGAAACCAAAGATAAATCCGGTGGGTGGCAGAGTGTTTGATGGGGAAATTCGATTCGAATGCAAAATTAACAAAGGCGGAACTAAATACGTGAGAAAATCCAGCTAAAATGTTGTATTTTTCCTCATCGAATGCCAGGTGTCGTGCATACAGAATTATATAAGGATACATGAAATTCAGATTGCAAAAATACATATGTATGTATGTATGTATGTACATATGTACATACATATGCATACATCCATCAATAATTGAACAATTCAATCATTTCGATTAAAAGGCTGAATGTAACCTTGTTTGGCTTTTATTTTGGTTTCATTTTTTTCATTGTCATTCATGCATTGTGATAATTGTTGAATTACAATTTTTCAATGGTTTTTGAATTTAATTGTTTTTAAATAATGAAAAGAGTATATAGAGAACCAGTTCCCGTAATGACAATTGAATGACAATCACCAAAAGCGAGAGGCAAACGATGAAACGCGCGACTTCTGAATAGAATGTGAATCATAGCACTGAGAAGGAGTTGGGCCGCGGTTAAACAGAACACAGAGAAAGGTGGAAGGATAATGGATAATGGTTAATAGGTTAACAAATACATACATACACACATATGTACATATGTATGTACATATGAACATTTAAAAAAGAGAATACAACTTATTCCAAATTTGTAATACATTTAACGTTATTATCGCAGTTAAGCAGAAGTACTCGTACACGCAGGGACTAAGGACAGCTCCTTAAAAAGCAAAACCTCTATCTGTCTCTCTTCCTCAATACAGCAGCCTTACATCTTATGTGTGCTTCCGCCTTGATCCCCCTACCGCCTTTTTCTAAGGAAAAAACTGAATGGATAGAAAGGAAAACGTTGCAGGAACAAAACTTTTTCCATTACACAACAAATCAACAGTTTTTTTTCTTCTTTATTTATTATTTGAGTTTTTTGTTGTTTTATTCCTTTTTTTTGTCGAACGCAGAGACACAAAGGAAACGTTAAGAACGCTGAAAGCTTTCTATGCTCTATGCTCTGAGTCAGGTATAAGAGCATTTTGAATGCAATTGCAAACGGCACTGTTGGTGTGTGAGCGTTTGAGAAAGTGCCAGATTCGAGTCTAAAGCTTCTATGGGTTGTTTCGGAGACACAATTACACCAGCTTAATGCTGCATATTGTGCGTGTGGTACACACCCAAAATTAAAAGCTTAATTAAGATTAAACCATATAAAATCTTAGCAGAGTAACAAAAACGATTATATGAACATATGTATGTACATAGTACATATGCATGCAAAGTATCCAAATATTCAATTCCAGTACAGTACCTTCTGCAGGGTAAGAGTACAACAAATTCCACTCAACGAAAAGTATCAAAATATATGCTTTTTGTCGTTATACATTTTTCAACGTATTCTTTTGTCGGGCATTGTGTAATCACAGGCAACTAGGTGGCCACCCGCACCACCCTCATACCACCCTACAACGTCCTACGACCACTCCACGTACAGCCAGGGGAAAGCATATAGGAACACTTTACATGCATTTTGGCTGAGCTTCGCCTCATTTCCACTCATTTCTTTGTGTGCTCCTTTATCCGGACTCCCTTTTCTTTGGCCAAATAAGTAAATAATTGCAGTAATATCCTTTTTGGGCGGACGGGAAGAAGTAGCACAACAAAACAAGGGAAGGGAAAAGAATGGGGAAGAAAGGAAGACGAAATGAAAGAATGGCCATAGAGAGCGGAGAGCGAGAGAATGGAAAGCGTGTTTCCATGTCCTTTTCACAAACTAAAAAGTCCTATTCACATGCACACACACAATTACAGCTCCCCCGGCCATATAGACCCTGTACATAGCCGCACACAGCCACCCACAATGGACTAAAATTCACACCAAAGAGCCATTGTGATTGGCCCAACACACACACACACACACTCATGCTCATGCTCATGCTCATAGGGAAAGCCAGAATGAGAGAGTCTGAGAAAGAGAAAGAAAGAATTTTGTACAAAAGAGAGATGAAAAGAGGGAGAGGAGAGCGAGTCGCTTGTTCTTCCCATCTCTCCCTCAATGCAGCCCGTCCACGGAAGTGCAACGTCGCTGCAGAACAATTACGGAAATCTGTGCAAAAATCAATGTTCTCCGACCCTAAGAGAGAAGATTCTCCTCTGCTCCTCTCTCTCGCTCCCACCCGCGCTCTCTCTCACTCTCTCTCTCACTCACTCTCTTTCTCTGTGAACACCCAAATGAGGTCGCAACAGCAAACGATAAGAAACACGAAGCAGAGCCGAACACAGAAACTGTCGTTGTTGTTGTTGCTGTTGCTGTTGCTTCTGCTGATGTTAGCTTTTGGCTCTATTCACTCGTCTATTGAACACACCCCTCAATGGGCGAACAACTATAACCGATATAAAAGAGCCAATGGAACAAAGCCAACAATAACGCAGCCAAAGCGAGGAAGAGCGACGGCAAGCATTCAGGTAGCCTGACGTCCTCTCATGCCATCACAGTCGCACTCCCGCCACTTACCTGTGCCCAGGGTGGTTGCTCCGCTGCTTCGCTCTCCCAGCGACCGGACCGAGAGAAAAACTGGATTTGACTACAGTCGTGTCGGTCCCAACAATTGCGCAGACAAATCAGTCAGAAAATAGCTGTTGGCCCAAACAGAAGCATCGAGCAGCTCTAGAAACCAGTCAGAGACGTTCCGTTGAGAGCACAAGTCCACAAAAAGAACCAAATAAAAAATAACAGAACAGAGACATTTGTGAGAAACAGTGAAGTGAATACATTCCTAAAAAAAAGAAACCGAACAAAGAAGAACAGAGACAGAAAAAACATTTGTTGATTGAAAAAAAATATTTGTCGAGTGACAAACAGTTAGAATGGCTACCTTATCGTCGCACCCGAACTACGGCTTCCACCTGGGCGCCGGCGGCGGCCAGAGCCTGGAGCTCCCCTCGCCAAGCGACTACGCCCACCAGGGTCAGCTGCAGCTGAGCCCCGGCATGGACATGGATATCAAGCGTGTGCTGCACTACTCCCAGAGTCTAGCTGCCATGGGCGGCTCACCGAACGGCAATGGCATTCCCAGCAGCGCCGGTATGGGCCACCACCATCATATGACGCCCCATCACATGCATAGCGCCGTGTCCGCCCAGCAGACTCTGTCGCCGAACAGCTCCATCGGCTCCGCCGGGAGTCTGGGCAGCCAGAGCAGCTTGGGCAGCAGTGGCATGGGTAACGGTGGCAGCCTCGGTTCTTCGGGGCACTCCAACCACCAGTCCTCGGGGATGCACAGCCTGGCCACATCGCCTGGTCAGGAGGGACACATCAAGCGCCCCATGAACGCCTTCATGGTGTGGTCGCGGCTCCAGCGCCGTCAGATCGCCAAGGACAACCCCAAGATGCACAATTCCGAGATATCCAAGCGCCTGGGCGCCGAGTGGAAGCTGCTGGCCGAGTCCGAGAAGCGGCCGTTCATCGACGAGGCCAAGCGCCTTCGTGCCCTCCACATGAAGGAGCACCCAGACTACAAGTACCGCCCGCGCCGCAAGCCCAAGAATCCCATGACCGCAGGCCCCCAGGGCGGACTCCAGATGCAGGCCAACGGAATGGGACAACAGAAGTTGGGCGGTGGTCCAGGAGCCGGTGCCGGGGGTTACAATCCCTTCCACCAACTGCCTCCGTACTTTGCCCCCTCGCACCATCTCGATCAGCCGTACCCGGTGCCGTACTTCGGGGGATTTGATCCTTTGGCCCTTTCAAAACTGCATCAGTCGCAGGCCGCAGCCGCGGCGGCGGTCAATAACCAGGGCCACAAGGTGCTGGACTCCCAGCAAGCACCGCCCCAGCTTCCTCCGACATCCCTGAGCAGCTTCTACTCCGGCATCTACTCGGGCATGTCGGCACCCTCCCTGTACGCCGCCCACTCCGCCAATGCTGCAGCCGCTGGCCTGTACACCTCATCGTCCACCTCCTCGCCAGGATCCTCGCCGGGAACCATTACACCCAACGGAATGGACGGCTCAATGGACAGCGCCCTAAGGCGACCGGTGCCGGTCCTCTATTAGAGTCCCGTCCCAGCGTAGAGTACAGAGTAGAGTACAATTGTTGAAGCATTCCCAAAGTGATCCACTGGTTTTAAATCTTCAAAAGCTCTAAGTAAGCCAACCTCTATCAGTCCTCTCCTCCCTATCAATCCTCCCCGCTTACTTCTAGTGAAATCTCTAAACAGATTTAAGAAAGAAAAATCACACACAAGAAACCACACTCCTAGCCAATACACACAAAACACCATCTATAATCTACGCTAAACTATAATTTATTTCTTGCACTAACCAATTAAGGAAACCAAGAAAAGTATCAAAAGAAAAGATATATATTTATGGAAAATCCTAATTTTAAATTAATTTTATTTAGTTTTAAGCATTGAGAGATCATCCTCCTTGTTGTTTTTTGTGTCAGCACCCCAGCACCAGACCTAACCTAAGTTGTAGTCTTTAGTGTCTAACCAACTCAAATTGTAAATATCCCAGTCCACTCTTATTTCGTTACAGAGTGAGAGTCCCCAGAAGTCGTATATAAATACATCAGTGTATTATTGTATTATTAATGTACTAAAAAAAACGTTATAATCTAAGCGGAGTAAACGTAAAAGCTCACACAAAACAAAGACATTTCAAAATGAATAAAACAAAAATATTGCAAAAACCCAAAAATAAGTATATTTTTTGAAAACTATTTACAACTCGGGTGACTAGGAATGCCGTTTCATCAAGAAACTTTTCAGACCTTCCCAATTGAAACCATAGTTTAAATGAATAGAAGCACATACATATGTACATATTTACATATGTACATAAATCTATATGTACATATGTACATATGTAGTTACATATGTATGTCTCTTCAAATGCCCAATATATGTACATATAACGATTGCAGACAGATTTTGTGATAGAACAGGTAATATAAATAATGTCCGGGTGATACCCATAGCTCGATTCTATCCTAGTAACGGTCACAACTACCTTTCAAATATCGAAATTTATAATGAACCTTAAACTTAGAATACTATAATTTTTGGATATCGCTTAATGCCTACAAATTTTGTTTCTTAAAAATACGTTTATAAAGGGAATCGAATCTGATTGTGCCCACTAAATCAGTTCAGCTCACACTTTCAATTATACATAATTTCGGTTTATAGAGAAAGATCAATTTTATAATTTTAGTTTCCCAAATTAATATGCAAATTCAATTAATTGGATTTTTACAGTTTGATCATCACATGTTCCTCATTTTTCAATCGCCTCCAGACCCAATAATATATAATAATTAGTTGATGTTTTCTACTGACATCAGAACCATCAAAAATCATATTCGATTCCAATATTCATGAGAATTACCATAATATTATCAGTTCCAATGAGTGAGTCTTTTGGTTAAATTTGCATCTTCATCAAGCTAAATCGTTTCAAGTCTATACCTATGAATGTATGTATGTAATTACAGTATGTATGTATGTATGTACATATATACATATGTATATGTATATGTTGTATGTATCTTTACTATCATTTTGCTCATTTTTTTAAGGTTGGGTTTTTACACCCGCTGCGAAGGGAAGAAAAAGCTGAAATTTGATTTGGCATTATACAACTATTTGCCGTTGTGTATTAAATTCTATTGATTAATGCGCTGTTTATTTTGCGCCTCTAAGACAGAATCCGATAGTGTGGACAAAAGGTCGTCTGTGTATCGATCTTTTGACTGGGGGTCACCGTCTTATTTTTGTTTTTTTTTGGAGAGCAACGGGGGGCCGCCCGCTGCTCACACTCCGAGTGAAACAGAATCCCCTGGCGAAAGAAATCAACGAGATGTTGTTTTTTACGCGTTTTGATCTCTGACTTCTTCTTGTAATAATAATAAGAATAATTTCGGTCATTAATAAATCCACTTGCATTGTCTTCTCCTCTGATCTGTTCCCTCACATTTCGATTGCCGTTTTCTACTCTTTGGTTTACATTCAATCTTTTTCCACCTCTATCTCCACTTCAGTCGTCTGCCCATTCCTTCTCTCTGTGTATGTCAAATGTGTTAAAATATCAAATATTGATTATTGTTGTTATTATGCGTATTGTTGTTTGTCGTGTTTCTCCATTCCATTCTCCATTCGAGATATAAGTTTCACAAATATTTACCCAGCATTGACGTGATATTGAATAATTATATAAAAAATTATATTTTTCAGGCTTAGGGCCCTTTTTATACTGTTTCTAGCCGAGAAATGGTGCTTAGATCATTGTAAAGTTTATATGGAGTAGGGGTTGAATGTAATATAGTACATTAAAGGAGATACTCGTAAGTGATTAACCGTTTGTGGATCGGATCGACAAACAACTATATACAAAAAAGTTACACAATGGACTTATTTCTCTTATGTACATATGTAAGAATGTATGTCCCACACATTATATGGTACAAAATGAGGTTAAGGTTGTCTCTTCTTTGGTATAACCTCTCATTTACTAAGATTCACCTTTGTGGAAGTGATCAACTTAAGATTAAATGTATAATCCAAGCACGCAAACAAGAGGGCAAGCCAAGCTGAAATCGCAGATTGGAACCAATGCCCTAATATTTATTCACCCATGTACTCCACTGAAGGGAGCTAATACGTGCAAACCAACTAATTGAAATTCCAATCCAACTCATCGGGAACGTGAGCAGTTTTTAAGGATTGTCTGAAGATTTTATGGCCAAACGCCCAAGAAACCTACTCGGACAACTCGGACAACGCCTTAGCCCGTTTTGGGATGTGTACAAACATAATTTCATGCTCACATCGTAATATTGTTTTTTTTTACGACTTTATGACCGGGATTAGCGTCCTCCAGAAAGGAGTGTGCAAAATGTCACGAGATTTTGGGCATACATATGTATATCTTTCTGTATCTGTGATTGTAGCTATGTCTGTTTTGGCTGTTGCCATTTTAGCTCCTTTTATGTTTCCTTGCGTAGCTCTACCTGAGACGGCCCGACCCGGATTAACCTCATAAAGACAACAGACTCTTGATTTCGTTAAAGTTTTCCCAAAAACTGTCTTTATTTTTGTGCACTTTTTTAGGCGAAAGACGCGCTCGCTAATCCGCCGGATTAGGCCCAGTCGGATTAGCATAGCGGTGATACAATTTACTGGCTAAATGATTGCAACGACCTCGTCGACATTTAATTTTCAAGTATTTCGTGGCAATTTTCGCATTGTTTTTACATGGAAGGTCCGCTTCACTTCGTTGTGCTGGGTTGTGCTGGGACGGGTTGCGTCGTGGGTGCCATAAACCGAGCCTGGATGAAGGTTTGTTAGCTTGCAAAGGGGTCAGGCTGTTGCAGCCGCATCTCCCTGATGTTTCCATTATTCCTCCACTCCCTATGTCTCCACTTGCTCTGGCCGGCACATTTCCACTTCCCCGCCGTGACTTGGACTAAACATGGCGACGTTTTCTATCGTCTGTCATGCCATCCCAGACTCTGTCTGTCTCTCTCTCTCTCTGGTTCTTCCTCCTCTCCAGGCCTGCAGCCTAATTTGTGGGTGGTTGCTTTTGTCAAAATGTTTCACATTGCAATTGCTTGGCAGGGTTGCTGGGAAGTTACACTATGCTGCAGGTTAATGCAACTTTCAAAGGGATCTGCTCGATGGAATGAAATACGTTTTTCTGAATAGCACGTGCCTGGATTGGATCGTTTTGGTTAACGTGAAAAACATCAGAGTTGCTAGAACTAATAGAAGTGAATGCGAACTGTTTTCTTTTACCCAAATTTTTGTTTTTCAGTGTCATGGCTCATATTTCAGTCAGCAAGTAGCACCCAACCCCAATTCGTCGCCGCTAACCAACCAACCAGACCGTCAATAAGTCGCAGGCTAACAATTAATTAAAAGCCTCCACCACAGAACGGGCGCACTTAGGCAAATGAGCAGCGCTGGCGAGAGACCCACGAGGCGTATGAGCGATGTCAATGGGGACATAATTTGTCAGTGAGGACGAGTCGCTCGTGGATGGGTATATGGGTGGATGGAGCGCGTCAAAGCAGCACGGAGACTGCATTGGCAAGTGCAGCAAGGAGGCAACCAGAAGGATAACGTTGATTTGCCTCTCCCGGAGTACTCGAGTCGTTGTCAACAGCGTCATTAACATTTGGCACGAACGAACGCCAAATGGAAATTAAATGATGATAAATTTGCAACAAACCTCGACTTGACAACTGATTGCTGAGCGCAGGAACATGAGAGGAAGGAGCAGCAGCAGCAGCAGTAGCAGGAGCAGGACCAGGAGCAGAACCAGGAACAGGACCTACCGGGAACATCCAAAAGCATTTGCATAAACGGAAACTGCTGCGGGGCCGAGGCTCATTCAATTGTATCAAATTTGATTAGGTGCGAGACATTTGTCAAAGCAGAATATGCCCCGACCCGGGGAGACAAATTCTGTCTGTGGTTTGATGTGGTTTGCCCGGGCCCAACCCTCCACGACAGCGACAGGGATTGATGAGCTGGACGCTCGAGACGTCAACGCGTCGAGTGCCAAAACACTTACGCCCTGAATTTTTGGCTGATGATCACTGTCGTCTGGGAATTGAAAAATCACACAGAAACTTTGCACCCAGATAGAAAAAGGGTGAAAAGCAGCAAAACGATCATCGTCATTAGCATGCAAATTAGCTTGAATTGCTTAGAAGAAGAGTAACCATAATTCTCCAAACAGGGAGAGTTGCTAAGGTTTTTGCTTAGGAAGAAAAGTTTGGATGATCATTTCCAATCAGTTTCTAAATTGCGACTACTCTTATACAAATGAATAAGTTTAAATTAATTCAATAACATGTCTAAGAATGCTAGGACCGGCATAGAAGACTTAAATCCTTGGAAACCATCCGTTAAATTCGCCACTGGATTAACTCAGAGCTTCAATTGGAGAGCACACACTTTACCCCGATTTAAAGCTTTTTGGAAGGATAACCAGTTTTCAAACTAGGAATTGCGGGATTTTTATGAAATAAATGAAAAAATTTCAAATATATTTATGTATATCTTTTGGTCAAATCGATTCTATCGATCCTCAGGAGTACCTTTCATAACCGTTTCCATTCATTTTTTAAGCTCTTGGCGGGCGTCCATCGTTGGCATGACAATGGTTTAGAAAATTGAAAGGATTTTTATGGCGCAAGCGAGTGGATGCTTCCGTTCCACTCTTGGTCGCTCCTCACCATGTGGCATTAGTATGGAGACAGGAACGGAAGGTGGGCCCGCCTGCCGCTAAGTCCTGGCTCGTTGCCACATTGTCTGTTCCGGGTGTGCAACTATCTGGAGTCGACCCGATGCGATGCGATCCAGCCATGGTTGCGGCCGCCTAATGCATTATTGTTCCTGTCCAGTGAGACGAGGACAACAGTCGGGAGACGCTCGAGTCTTTATGGCGTTTCATAACTGCTCTCGAGCGTAATTTGTTTCCTGTTTACGCGCAGCAGGACATTTCACATTCATCCAGCCAGCCGCGTGCGCATTGGCGTATAAATTATTGCCCGAATCATGGACTCAGAAAACACCGAGTCCGGAGTACCGAGCGCCGAAACCACCACCAGATAGTCCAAACCAGACCGGCTCAGATCCATGGCCATGTGACCCATCTTCACTGCATCGCCCCCTGATTCAAACTCAAGTGTTTGCCCATTAATTTGCTTAGGCCAGCACCCGGGGTGGCAGCTACTTTGCGACCCTCTCCCTCCTCTCACTCTGCTGCAAATATTTGCATAAATTTGTAATAATTTTATCGTCAATTTGTGTTTTATTAGCATGTTCCGAGGCACTCTCATCTCGAATCCTCCCCCCTTGAACTGCCTTTGATTTGTGGCTGGTTGCGGGTGTTTTTCTCATTTGGCTTCTTTTTTATGTTTTTTTTTTTTCATTTTTATTAATTTGTTAAAAATTTGTCACCTTCGCTTTGTGGGCCTCAATGGCCACTGATGATGATATATGGTCTCTGATGATGAAAGAGATCAGTTGAACGGAAACTTTCATGGGAAGGTACAGAGGTTTCAGCCAAGGTGGGTCCAGGTTCTGAAGGGAATATTAAAATTATTGCATATACATACATATGTATGTATGTATGTATGTATGTACATATGTGCATATGTATTTGTAAATGTCAAATGTTAATTTACGCACCAACTAAGAAAAGATATGAGAACAGCGTTAGAAAGTGTATCATTTTAGGAATGAAATTGTTCAGGAACTGAGAAACACCTTTCACTAATCTATTTCCTGGACCTTAAACCTTAAGCCTACAATCAAAGCATCCTGCAACATTGCATTCTGTCTCATTCCGCTAAAATATGGGGAAGGGATTTGGCTTAATTTTTGCTGGGTTAGGGGATTGATTTGTCCCGTGTCCCAAGCTATCAGTCCCGATGGCAGAAATCGGACAAAGGGAGTTACAGGGCTCCACTGCAGAGCAGAGACGTGTGCGGCAGTCAGACGAACCCAAAATAACTGCCACAAGGCAAACAGATCGCAAGGAGGGAGCACAACAGACTGAGGCGGGCTGAACGAGTTGAGTTCCGTCCTGAATAGGGAGCAGCGTCTATTATGACATAATTAACTCCTCGTTTGGGCCGACAAGCGATTACATAACGCTAAATGGAGGGCAGGAGTAGGAGGGATTACGTTGCCGATTACGCACAAAACGCAAAATGTTTACATTTTTGGCAAACACCAAACGGAAGTGCAGGCTCTAAACAGCGCTGCGGACAAACAAATAACCCGTACTCGGCGAGCGGCAGAGCCAGATCCAGGGACAGATGTAGGAATGGGGGGGACTAGGCAGGAGTCGGGACAAAAGGTCCCCCAACAATGGCCAGATCCGCAAGGTCCGCACCAAGCGACAGCTGTGTCTGATGACGTCTGGTGCCCGATGCCCGATGCCCGATGCGACACAAAACCAAAAGAAAGCCGAGCCAGAAACAGAAACAGAAAGAGATCCCGAAAAGAAAGCAAAACACGGCCGAAAGAAACAGCAATGGAAACATAAATAGACAAATACAAAGTTGTTGTCGATAACTGAATTTTCCCCCTTTGTCAGTCTCTGATCTCCTCAATGGGTTAAACGCCACCAGATGGTTGTCTGGCACTCCTAACTGCCAATAGCTTAGGATTATAACTGTAGCCTTCTGAGGGCCAGAGAACAGTTGGGACACCAGAATGTGCTCTCTTTTTTTGCCAGACACTAATCACATTTAATAACAACTCGTTTTCTGTTTTTGGCCTCAACTCTGCTCAACTCATCGAACTCATCACCCTGACGAATCGTAGACAAAACCAAATTTGAGTAATCAGCCGCATTCAACAAAAATTGAAAGAGCTGAGAAACGTGGAGCATAAACACAGGTAGACAGAGAAGAGGGCCTACAAGTCTGGAGACTGAATAACGAACGGAATATTATAAAATAAAATGTATTAAGTAGGATTTGATACTCTATAAAAACAAAATTGGGTTTATTTGCTTAAATATTAACTTTTTATGTGTGTGATTATAATCAAAGTAAACAGCTCCAAATACTTAGATGTTCTATGTAAGAATTTGTTTTTCCCTAATTCGACTAATGTACAGTCTGAGCACTGTGCACCCACGTCCAAGAGGACATCAAGAGATGTACGTATGTACATATGTACGTGCAGTCTTTCCCACCGATTCACACCAGAGTAGGAGCCAGAGATGGGGTATTGGACCTCGTCTGGGGGCCCCCATAATAATAACAAAACGCAAACAACAAAAGCGCTTAAATGAAACAAAGCCAGCGGACAATGGTTGCGCATTATTTTCTAATTTATCGGCATTGTCCAACGAAGCCTCACGGCTCGGTTGGTTTGGGATGGGATGGGATTGGTTCCTCCAGCTTGGCTTGTTCGTTGTGGCACTTTGATTTGGACTCTTTTTTTCTTGACCGAAAATCTCATTGTGTTTGTTTTCATTATTGATTTAAACAAATCGAACAGCAAGTGAAGAGCGGTATTAATGCGGTTTTAATGAAGTAATAAAGAGCAAAGGCGATGATGATTGCGATGGCGAGTCATCGTTTTGCTTTTGGGGCATTCCACGAAATGCACGGTTCATTCATTAAAGAGGCCCTGATAGGAATCCAGATCGGGAAACAGAACCCATAATTATCTTTAATCTTCTAGCGCTCATCTCTAAAAACAATCCCAGCAATTAATTGCATTTTGTCATAACAAAATAGGAGTACTATAAAAGCCAATCCAAATAGTGAGATAATTTCTGCTAGTTGCAGTTTGGCACGCAATTTTACTTGTGTTGTACGTTCGGACTGAGACTGGCACTGGGTTGGGCTCTGGTTCGGCTGCGTCCGGCTGGGTCCGGCTGGGTCCGGCTCTGGGTTGGGCCAGGCCAAACACTTTCGCCTCGACTCCACTCTCTGGCAATTTGTGTGACAAATGTTACGTTCCAATAATTATGTAAAGAGCCAAATGAAAGGTTTGGCCAGTGCCTGACCTAAATGATTGAGCATTTATGTTGAACAAGTGATATCTATGGCTGCTTGTTGTTTAGTAAATTTTAAACGAAATGGTATGGATGGGATAGAACTTAGTTAGTTGTTTAGTTAGTTTCTGTCTCAAATAAGACTGTTGTTTAACACCTGCTCTGTTGGAGGAGTTCCAATCAAGAACTGTACAAGAATTCTGATATTTATTCGAACTAATCGAATGTATGACGTTGGTATTGTCCATTTTATTTGTACTCCTGTCACCGAGGTCTGTTATTACCAGGAAATGGAATGGAATCTGAGCGCTGTCTCCCCAGAGCTCAAACAAAGTCGCGACAAAATCAATATAAAGGAATCCTGGCGAGCCTTGAGCCTGGGCTATGTTAATTACAGAAAATCGTTCTATAGCCTCAGCCTCTATACTACAGCCGTTTCAGACTGACAAAACACGAAGCGACAAATTCCAGTTAAAGGTCAAGAAGAGAACAACGCGGCCGCCGAATGTGTACAAGTCAATTAACAATCGTTTGCTATGAGTCAGCTCCCGACAAGGCTCAACTACTGTTAAAGTCGGGTCTCTGGAGATCTGTTTGGTTTGACTGCTGGCCACTAAACGATAGCAAATAGAGGAGCAACAGGCTCGATTGGCTACCAACCAGCTGTGGTAGTGTCAACTGGATCTTTCAGCTGCAGCAAATTTCCTGCTGCCCCTACACTGAGCCAAAGAACCCCAAGTTTCCGATAGAAATAAGAGTAAATTGATAGAATTTACTTGGGAAAACGAATTGCTTTTTTGAATTGCTTGGTTTGATATTTAGGTTAGTAATAGGTAACATTTTACAGTGTATCCCCTGTCTCGCTCTCCCTCAGATATGCAAATGAAGAGGAACAACAAGAGCGGTTTTCAAACTATTTGTTTTGGGCCATTTGTAGCTTGACTTTTGTGTATTTGGCTATGTAATTCATAGGGTTCGATTGCTCTCCGCTGGCCCGCTTAACACTCGATTGGTTTTGTTGTTTAGCACGAGTGTTCGATCATAGAGCGATCCGATCCGATCCGATGCGATCCCCACCCCACCCCACACTCCACAGCTGCTTGCCCCTGTTCGGATATCATTAAGGTTCATTATATTAGATGTCCAGAAAAAAGGTGTTTTCTGTTTCGTTTGATTTCGTCTGGGCATTGTTTGATCTTTGTTTTCGTTTACGCTCGATACCATTGCAAATTTCGCTCCATTCGTGCCGAGATTTTGTTGCGAACATAATTACGTTAATTCTTTGTGCCCCTCGTCATATGTAGTATGTACATAGATATGAGGGTAGCGCAGGGCATGCGATATCGGTATGAGACCGCTCCCTCTCGATACATTTTTTGCTTGATTTATGATGTGACGGAAGTGTAGTGTTTCGGAATTTATTACACAAAACATTCGGAGTCTGTCCGGTATCGGATTACCAGAAATACTAGTAGTACACAGATGTGCAATCTGCGACTCTTCTGCCCACTAAAACTAAAGTGCACATTCGCCGACTGTTGATGGCCGACCCGACCAAACTTTTACTCATCTCTGCGCATACAAAAGGACTCGAAACTGTCACAAAAAGGAGCAGCCCGGCAAAGGGAGCAGCCTGTATGGCTAGAGAAAGGCTTCGATGGCCTCACAATCGAGTCGGATAAAAAATATGCAGAGCGGAATGCAAACTTTTGACGAGACATTTTTCGCTGAATTCATGTACAAAATACAGCAAAGCGTATCGAGAGGGAGCTGTGTACTCGAAGTACTCGTATGGTATCGGCGGGGTACATAAATACCTACATATTTACATATATGTACATATGTACGTATGTATGTATGGGAGAAGTGCTGGAGAGCGGGCACGGACATAAAGGATTGCTGCCAATCGAGGCGTGTAAAACCAATTAGCGCCTGAACAAAATTGTTTCTATGGCAAAAGGTTATACAACAAAAATTATGTTTCACACATGGAGAAATCAAAATGAGTTGGGAATTTAAAAAAAATTCTAATTCGTGTTAAAAATATAAGGATGTGACAATAATTGTTGTCAATATTATATCCATAAAATTGCATTGTTGTAGAAGTATCTTGTTTCTCAAAGAATCTTTTTTATTAATCCTACGATTTGAAGTGATGAAAACAGATGTAGACGTATTTTCATTATAAAACAAACTAATAAACTGCTTAAACTAGGGAGAAGAGTAAATAACACCAGATGTTTAAAAGCGCATTGTGAATATTGCATATGTTCATTGGGAAATTCTTACGTCGTGTTCCCTTTCATATTTCATTCTATGTTTAAGTACAAACGTCCGTAGCATCCAAAAACATATTTTAGGAAAACCTAAATTGACTTTTCGGGAGAATAGCTTGAAAGCTGTGTTTTTGGGCGAAATTTTGTTCAGACTTTTGGTACGCAATGAAGCGGATTAATTGGGTGAAAAAACTGGGTAACTGTAACTGCGTCACTCGGTTTCGATGGGAATGGAATGGAGCAGCAAATGGCGATTGCACAGGTGTACTGTGGCTGTACCTACGCATCGCCTATGGACGGGTTTTTTTTCAGCCTGCCCGTTGCTACTGTTACGCAAAAAGAAACAAAATACAGAAATATAAAACAATTGCGTTTAAAGAGAAAATTGGCATTGTTTGTTCAATGATCTCTATTTGTTTTTGTTACATTTATATTCGTTTTGTTTGTACTATCCGTAAATGGCTCAAATGGCGCGAAAACTGCTGCGCTTTCTATTTTATGTTTTTCTTTGTTACATTTTTTTAACCCCTACTTGCTATTGCTTTAATACATTTATTTACACTTTGTTGCGTTTTTTTTCCTTTTTTTGATTTGGGGCGCGAGTCGTTTGTTTGCCGTGCCAAGTCCTACCCGTACAACCCCTAATTGCTGCCTGCCTGCCCACTTCAGAGGACTCTGAGCTCGAGCGCCTCAGCTGCACTTATTCGAAAATATCTGATTATAACCATCAGTTGTTTGGTCTCATTCTCAGTCGCTCTCGTTCCGTCTGCCTCTCCAGCTAATTCCCAATGTTTATCTCGCGGTCCTATCGAAATTATCCACTGGCCTTAGGGGCGTGTGCGGGTTTTAGCTTTTGCGGTGTTCTAGCCACACTCCAGACTAATTTGTAAATTTCTTTTCACACACTTTTATCGCTTGCCCTGGCTGGTTATCAATTAATTTGGCTTGTTTATGCGATCGTTGATTTCGTTCCCTCAATGGAACCACAAAATGATTGCTGGGTCCCATTGCGTGGCTTTGTTTCATTGGCCATCTCGCATATTTGAGTGGCTATTTCGGGACTTGCATTTATTTTCTATGATTTGATAGTCTTTGTTGTGGTGTGTGGTTTCTGGAGTGATGATTTGCATCATCCATACACATCATCTTTAGATATGTACAAATATGTACGTATGTACATATGTATGTGTCTAAATGTACGTACCTACGTGTACATATGTATGTACATATATACTTATGTATACATGGATTAATATAAAATAAAGAGAGAAGGGACGTGTGAGACGCTTCTTACGCGTCACAACTTGTATACCCGGTACTCAGTAGGAGATCTGTACCTTAGTGGTTTTTATCAAATTTTACATATTTTCTACATATGTCATCTACATCTACATCACTTCTCTACAACACGCCCTTTCAGCTAGCCACCCTCCCCTAGAGCCACATCTTAGCCAATTAATACGATTATTTCATTGAAAATTAAATGTTTAAGATTCCCACATAAACTTAATCGATTATTCTGATCAATTATAAACTATATGTGAATCTCGAAGGAAGTTTTAATTGATGGGGAATAATAATTTGTCAAATAATGCAGATAAGCAACATACATACCGCACATCACAATTTTCAAAAAATATTTTTTAGATATTTCCAGTCTAAATTGAACAAGTAATACCTCTTTAGAAAGCCGGAAATGTATGTATTATAAACCCGCGGACATCAAGTTACTCTTGCATTGCATCTTCATGTTTTTATGGAATTTTGAATTATAGTGTTTTTTTTGTAAAATAAAAAAAAACAACTAAACTTAAATGAATGCCTTTTTTTCACTTTCAACATCTTTCTTGAGGTTTTTTCTTTAGTCTTTAATCTAATTTTTTTTTCACTTCGGCCTTACTGCCATCTGGCATGGGTCAATAAGGTCCTGCCCAAGCTTCAATATGATTTTAGCCAAGAATTCTGAAGCCACATGCCAGAACTGTGCTCTCGTTGACGGATTTGAAGTGGCAACAACTTCTTTAACATTCCACCATAAGATTTCGATGGGATTTTGGACTGAGCTATGAGATGATATATTGAAAAGTGTCAAATTTTCGAATGAAATTCAATTCCTAGCGAACTTTCTTGCGTGTTAAATATCATTATCTTGTTAAAAGATGCTTTTGAGATGCATTTTTCAATAGTAATATTACTGCCAGGATAGGAATTACTAGCTTGTGTGGGCTGGAGCTCGTAAGGCTCAACCTAACAATGCTGTTTTTCAAGAATTTGGGCAGTAATCAGATACCTTACCATATAATACACCTAGTTTCTCGTGCTTGTGACACAGGTAGCCTACGTGCGTTTTCACGAAAATTAGTCGCGTACCCATGTGCTATAATTCTGAGACGCGTAGCTTTCTGGAACTTCTTGTAATTAAATATTGCATAATCAGTTGTCTACGAACTGTCAAAACACTTACACAGCTATTTAAAATTGTTCCCATACATTTTAAGTATTTTGCATTCATCCATTTTCGACCATATTCGAAATGACAAGTTATTAGCATAAAATGTTTCTTTTCAGGGTTCTTCTTCTAGTTTAAATAGTTAAATAAGATATTAAGGGATTTAGTTTTTAGTCTGAATCTTAGGTCTCCTTTTTTGGAACGGGCACTGATTTCTTCTACGCTCCAAAAAGAGTAGTACCGATATGTTCAAATTTTCCTTTCAACAAAATATTAATCTTGACTTTTCTAATTAAATTTAATTTTTTTAACATACTTGCACTTCTTTTCATTGAACAGCAGGTTTCCACGTATTTTGCCGAAGTCATAAAAAACAAGAAGATTGAATTCAAATAAAAAGGGATTTCTTTGGGTTTCTATAGCTTGCATTCCAGTCTAATTAAAAATGTATCACTTGCTCATTTGGACGGTTCTAAAAAATAGTTTTGAAAGTGATGAGTTAGACTACTAGACTTATATTTCATTGAGCACTGTAAATATGTACATTCATGCATATATGTACATATGTATGCAAATGTCTATGTATAACCACGTGGTAGAGTGGTCGACTCTTCTACCACATCTTCGATCTCGTCGATACGTTGTTGGTTATATCGATTGATGCATTTACAATTTGTTATATTGTGTTGACTATCCATTGTCGATCGTTGTGTGCGATTTTGGCTATGACGATCGCAATTGGCGTTGCCAATTAGCGCGGCCTTTGTGGACCCAATCTGTGGCTTGATTTACATTCGATGGTGACAATTGCCTTTTGTCGGTGATAGCAAAATACGAGATCGATAATTGTTTATTGAAAACTTTTTTGGTGCAACTGTATCGACATCAATCGATTATTTATCACCTGTTGGAACAGTTTCTGTCCGAACTTTCCTGTAGGTGCTCTTCAGTTAGCCACATTTGATGGCAATTCGGGATAATATTCTCTCCGGCTTCTGGCTGAAACTGGGCTCAAGTGTTCCGGGCTCCGGCTCCCAGCCCACTTCAGTCGAATGCGCACAAAGCAAATGTTTTTCTCCCTTTCAGATTTTCCACCCCTCCATTTCCACCGCCGCCGCTGCGTCACCGCGCGCCCATTAGAGCATGTTTAATGTTATTTATTCATTAGACTCAAGAGTGCGCGAAAAATAACAATTATCAAAAAAGAAACTCCGCTTTTTTCGGTTCGCATAAAAAAGTAAAATCCGAGCCGGGGTCAGATTTCCCGAAACGATAATTGAGAGGCTGAGTGCTTACTCGTACTCTCTCTCACTCACATAAAGAACTAGCATATTTTTCGCGTTACGCTACTGCAGCTGGGCTAGGCCAGCGGGGGAAGTGCAGGATGTGAGCTTCGGTAAAAACGTTCTGTGGTTTTTTTTTATTTTTTGCCGAAAACTCCTTGATATCCTTGAAGGAGGCCAGCTGTGGTTCGCACAATTAGACAGACAATTAGGTTTGCTGAGAACGGCTGGGCCAAAAGAGTACAAAAACATATTTAAGGGTTAAATATGCGAAGCGTTTTACAATTGAGTGCGGAATACTTATTGTTGCTAAATAGGAATCAAATGCAAGGTTATTGGATTGAGTGAATCCACACAAATAAAATTACTCGTAAGTAGATAGATGTTAATTAACGTGTTAGTCTGTTATTGAATTTCCATATTCAAATCAGCGACAATGCCATGATGGATTAATGTTAATTAACAGAAGCGTTTAAGCTGATTAACAGTTCTTCTCTTAAGTCGCAAATATAACCGTTCCTCTGGAACCCAATTAATTGGTTCCCAATAATTTGACTCTTTCGGCATTTAAGTTCTGCATGCATACTTATTGTTTTGTGGTTAAGAGTAAACATAACCTAATCAGACCTACCCCACCGCAGACCACACACTATGTAAATATATTATTCCTAGGTGTTGGACACCAACACACACACGGGCTTGTACCTACATAGTACATACATATGTATGTTCATGTGTATGTTTATCACACTCATGCCAGCCAAAGGGTTATGTAACCTCTGAGAATTATGCGCTTCTGGAAGCAGAAAAACGCCACCCAACATCAGAGTAGAGGAGAGCGAACTCATCTAAGACCCAAGCTAAGGAGCAACAGCAACGGCAACAGCATCCAACTAGCGAGAGTTCCAGCACTTGTCGGGCTTTCATTTAATTAGCCACAGCTGACAGTTAGCCAAAGAAAGGATCAACAAAGGAGTGTAGGAGTGGAAGTCGGAGCTGTCATACATACACACAAACATACACTTGTACACATGTACATACATACATATAACACATGTGTGACGGGACTCGTCTCCGCCGTCGAGTTATGCCGACGGCAAATATGAAATCTGAAATCGAAAAGTCTTTTGAGCTGTTGGAGTCGAGTTTGCCTTTTTCCGCACACTCGAGTTGGCAGGCGGCCAGCACCAGCTGTCGGGTTATGCTCAAGCCTTCATGGTGGACTGGGAGAAATAATGGGTTCGAAAATGAAGTTTAAATGAAATACGAATACAGACAACGAACATGGAATAATTCAAGTTTGGCTTTAAATGTGTACAAATGTTTATTTGATGTAACAAATACAAACATTGAATAAATCAGTGTTAAGTGTAACTAGCTATAAATTTATATTTAACTAATTTACATTGTTATTGCATTTCAATCTTTAATGAAGACATACATATGTATGTAGTTTCTCTCAGTGCATCATTGCGGTTCCGGAACAGGCCCGACCACTTGACGCTGCTTCAATGGCTACAAAATGCAATACATAATGACATTTCACTTTGCAATTACAATATAATATTGCGCGGGCATTAAACGGCTTCAACTCGGAGCCAAAATGCACTCGAAAACATTCAAGTGAATTGTTGAAAGTGAAAAAGGAGAAAAGGAAAGAATTATAAATCAAAAATCAGAGAAAAAATAAAAGAGTGAGAGACGGGAGCGAGTACTGCAAGCAGTCAAGCATTAAAAATTAATTATGAATTTCTGAAATTCTGCTGCACTTGGACCAGGGCATTTCTATGATTTACGGAGTAGGTAGAGGATCCATAAATTTGACTTATTGAAGATGAAACCTCTGCGGTTCTCGGAGAGCAAAACAACAGAACACACCCTATTTCGAACCCATTTTCCTTTACCATTTGCTGGAAAATGCTCCTTGGAGGCGCCAAATGTTTTGGCAAACAAAACGTAAATTATGAAAATTATGAATTGCCTTCAGGATAGCCATGGATATAAACCATTTTTATGGCCCACTGCAGCAGACACATGCGTTCTCGATCATGGATCTACCCGTTTAGGGCTGTATCGCACCGTATCGCGATTGTCTCCTGTGACCAATGACATCTTTATTAGTTTCCACAACACTGCTTCGCCGAGCCCCGGGAAAATGTCAAAAATATCTATAATGAATTATGATGAATTGCTTTCTGTTCGCATAGAAATAAAAGGAGAGACAGAACAGACTCCCAGCCCAATGCCACGGCAACAACAATGTGATCACAACAAAAGCCAATTAAAAACTTGAGTTAAGCTGAGGCTGAATGAGAAAACTTTTCGCTACTACACGCCGCGTTGGGTATACTCTAATAACAGCAGGTAGGGCTTGAAATTGTCCATTATTTTATTCATTTCTTGAGCACTTCGATTAATTTTATGCAAAAACGAGCCAAGCTCATCTGAAAGTCAGACTACCCAAACAGTTTAATCGCAAAGCTCTCTCACTCGATGACTCAAGGATTGCGATTGCGGCAGTGCCAAAATAAAAGCTTTTAACCCAAATCCATTGCAGACATCTAAAGCTCGAACCGCCTGCTGTGATCACAACTGGGGATCAGCGCGGTAGCTGTCTTGGCAGTAGCAACCCGAAAGATAGATTTGTATCTTTTTTTTTGTGGCTGCAGCCATTTTGATTTCACGATTTTGTTTTATGACATTTTCAGTGACATTTGAAAGCGCTTTAAATGCTCAATTTACGTACATATGTATATACATATGTATATGAATATGTTTGACATTAACTGTTCAAGTTCCTTAGCCCTTGACAATTCAAAAATCATTTCAAATCGATCCCATAACAATTGCGTCAAATTATAAAGTCAGCCAGGCAGGGGCTGTGGACTGGTGGACTTTTCGACAGTTGGAGCTGGAGCTCCGAAAATCTCTTATGAGTTTGTTGTATCTTCAAGTGGCACGTGCTTTGGGAAGCGGTGAAACCGTTGCTCGCGTTTGTTTAGAGAAAGGTTTCTTTTGAAATGTGTCTTATAATACATATATGCTCATAGCACATAACAAACTGTGACAATGCATTTGAATGGCCAGAGATTGATTGGGCCTCTCAAGTAGGGGCCTTGACAGGGGCCCTGGTCGTGCAAGAGATTACGGTGGATTGGCAGGAACTCCATGATCCGCATAACTATCTCTTCTTTGCGTGTTACCGCATACACTTCTTGCACAAAAACATTCGAGTATTGCAGTAGAAATCATTAGCATTAATTAGCTAAAATCGTTAGAGTACGAGCATAACTGACCCGCTCATGTGAGTGGAAGAAAGAATAGATTTTTCCACAATCCATTTCTCCATGATCCAATCCTGGTGACCATCCACTTAAATGCTGGTAGTCAGACCATCAATAAACTGATTGAAACCATGCTAATGACGATGACTTTTTTCGACTTGATTTCCTTCTTTTAGATGACAAAATTGTAGATGCGGGAGCGCGTTCGAGGGCAGGAGAACAACAAACACTGACCGTTTAGTTCAGAGATCTCAGATCGGTAAACAAAAAATGGAAACCAAATCGATAGATTTGTGACGTTCGAAATGAATTTTTATGAGCCTGCTGCCGCGCCCCTTTCCACTGCATAAATTTTTGGGTGAACCTAAAAATATCGACCAAAATGCGAACCAGAAAAGGTAGCGAGAGGCAGTCATAAAATTAACATCTTTGACACTAAGCTCTGATTTACTTTTGTTTTAATGTTTCGGTCACCTTTTGTTCACTTGGATCCAACTTGATTTCTGTACGTAACAATATGGGGCTACCATGCCATAAGGCCTAACACGCCTACCTGTCTTGATCGTAGTCAACTCAAATTGGATTTGCATAAAGCATTCAAAACCTCTCGTGCTAATGCGCAGTCGATTAGACTAGATTGGGCAAGACGAGGCTTCAAAATCAAAATCAGAAAATGTCTTTAAAAACGTTTATTCCCATGACAGCTAAATAATAAAGACACTTGATTTGGTTCAAACGTGCACAGGCACAGGCACTACGGGTTGGTTGGATTATCTGAAGCAACAAAAGTTTACAATTTATGTAGATAACTATACGTTCAGACTGTAAAAAAACCATTCCTTCGAAGGGAAGGATTTTCATGATTATTAATACTCAACGTTTCAGCTATTATATAGTGGCAAGATCTGAAATTTTGCATTAGCTTCATCAGCACCAAGTGTAGTTTTCCATAGCCTGAGAGCAAGAATAAGAACTTAACTGAATTTTCCAATCAGAGCCTTGTTGAAGACTTCCTTAGCGATGGTTGGTACGGTAAGGACAAGGACTGGGAAAGGGACAACGAAAACACGGCAAATCCTTGGTAAACCTTTGACCCCGAGCCGGCAGCTATTTAACTTCGGCAAACACATAACATGTCCAAATTTTCGCACCGACAAAACTTTTCGCACAGCCAGAGAAGAGACGGTGCCCAAGGCGGAGGATAGTTTGTTGGTTTCCCTCGAAACAGAAACCGAGCCCGGAACGGGTTCGACTGGAATTTGCATGCACAAAGCAAAAAGGGGGAACCCAAGGGACGTGTCGCTCATAATCTTCACGCAGTCCCCGAGAGAACTGAGCTTGAGCTGAGGGGATAATGGAACATTGATTATTATTTTGATACCACCACTCAAAAGTCTTGCAAATTAAGTACGCATTTATCTCAAGTAATTTGGGTTCAAATATGCCGCAACTGCGGTCAAATTGTTGCACATAGACTCCTTCGGTCCCAGAGTTAGAGAAGAGCCGAGTCCAAGCACGATGACATTAAACAGATCTACAAGATACTATTCCTGACCAAACAGGCTGACATCAGATGGCCACTTTGTCCATTGTGTTGTCTGCAAAACGCGCTTCCTGTAGCAAATGGGCCGTCAATGGGTGTACTCGACCCGGCTCCTGCCTATGATAAATGGTCATTCAGAAGGACCAACAAAACGTCAAAAAAAGTGGCAAAGTTTTTATTCTGTTTTTATGCTGGTTGAGGGTTGTCTCAGGGATTTTTATAATTTGGGATTTTTGTGTTAATTACTGTTCTATTATGTTTATGGGGTGAAACTGGTAGATGGGCCTGTGGGAAGAGCGGGAGCGGACTTCTAAAAACAATTAATCTGGTTTCGGAATGCGTAAAGTGAGGATTTCCATTTTGAATTTAATATCAGTCCTACCTTCAAAAATGTCTTTTATTTTATGAGATGATCCTAAGGTTTTTACTCCCAGTAACTCAGTTTAATGTAAATATTTGCTCCTTTTAATTGCAATCGCTGTTTTCAATGCACTAATAACGATACGCAATTAAAAAATGTCGCCATGATTCCACTGAAAAACACGTTATTCCTTAACAAAAATATAAACAATGCCAGGCACCTAAGCGAATCGAGACCCAAGCCCAATTCCAAACCCAGATCTAAAGCCAAAACCCCAACGAGCAATTAGAAGGCCTTGGGTGTATAATGTTGTTGGACAAGAATAAAACAAAGCCAGAAAAGTAGATACACGTATATCAGGAAGCTCTCTCAAAGCTAACATTCAGGGAATCCATGGGTGCTGTAATTAATTTACGCCACTTGACTTTTGAAAACGATTCGGCAGCTGGCAACAGACGGACAATGAAGCGACGACTACGGTATTGGGCGGATGGAATATGGTGTTGGCGCCAAGTGGAAACGGAAATGCCAAAGCATGTGGAAACATTTGCCAGAGCTTGTTCCCCATGCAGAAGCGTATGAATCCAACGTAATTAAGAGCCGAGCCCCATCAAACTAAGGACCCCGCCAAGCGCGCACCGTACTCTGAAGAGGCCAGCTCCTACTCATCCTCGGGTTTGCACGATATCCACGAAATCCACTCGTTTTTTTACGCGTCACTCGCTGGACTAAGTGAATATTTGCCAGATGGACGAACCGCATATAGATGTGATGTTCTATGTGGAAGTATTCTCTGTTTTAAAATAATCTCTTTAAAGGAACATCAGTGGCTTAGACGGGGATATGGAGTAGAGAAATCTTTTCCCTTCTGTATTTTGATGGACACTTACCACTAAACGCTGCCTTTGTCTTTGCGTCCCAGGACCTCCCAATATGACTTTATGTGGTCTCTTTCTCTCTTTGCTTGTTGCTAGACAAAAAGACAATTCCTTAACCCAAATTAAAATTTTAAATACGCAATTGTCCTTTTTGTGTGATTGTCCTGTATGCCGTTGTACTATGCTACTACTGTCCGTGCTGTCATTCTCTGCAGGGTCTTTTGAAGCGAACCGCGCGACACAGAACCACCAAACAATTGACAATGACAATTGTCCTGAAGTCCCCTTCAGGGTTCGCTCTTGCCAAGGCCTGTAACCAAATTAGCATTTTTCGTTCAAGTTTTCTTTCTGCACTGCGCCTCAGTTTTTTTCCTTAGAAGTAGTTCCGTAAGAAGTGTGGAACTGCGACTTCGACAGAGACTGAGACAGAGACCCACCGCAAGGCAAAAATGAGGCCCATAAAACTCTCGCAACGAGACGAGACTCAGGGCAATAAAAGCGAACCACCGAACGGAGAGCTGTTGCATCGCGTGCCTTGCAGCAATATTTGCATTACCTTGTCCTCGTCCTCACCCTGACCATCACCGTCGCCATCACACCATCACGCATCCATGTGTAACTGTTGGGAGGTGTGATTTATAACGTTTGTAAAAATATGACAGACTTGTCGTATAAATTTTCATATTGTTAGCAAGACGGCAAAAATGCCACCAAAAGCATCTCCTCGAGCAGCTTTTGTAGCTTCTCTTCTCTTCTTATCCTATGTCATCCCCCCGATGCACCGATTCCCAATGATCTCTTAGCCGTCGGGGTCACCATTCCTTTGCTGTTCGCTTTACAGGCTGCACGTGCTCTCCTGGCAGGGTTATAAACCATTTTTCATTGTTTCTCTGCGCAGTTTGGCACCTTCCTTCAACACAAAAAGCCCCCAACTGAATGGGTCCATAAAAAGAAAGAATAAATATTCATACGTATGTGCTCTTATGTTTCTGTTTAGATATTATTCCCTTGCGCGATAAAAAAACGAGTTCGTTTTCTGCTGATGTAGGAGTACACCTTGAACGGGAGCTGAAATTGATTTACCTTTGAGCAGTTGCTTTATGTTTACATGCAAAAGAAAATTGTTTACTAAAATGGTGCTGCATGGTTTTGAATGTACATAGGTAGGAGTATTATTACTTATTATTATTATTACAGTATTATTATTACTGTACTGCAAGCAGTCAGTCATATTAATTAGTTCTGCCACTCAAGCAAACATGATGAGATCTTCATACAACCCACCCATTTTTCAAAGGGCCTCATAAAATCATAGATACGCCTGCCGACGATACCCATGTGTGTGTCAGTGTCCTTGCCTTGATCGATCAGCAGTCAGTGCTTCGTGTGGGAGTGATTGCGAGGCCTTCTCTCTGACCTAAAGTTATTAGGCAAACTGTGACCTTTATGACGGCCGTTACCTTGATCAGCGACCCGCGTGGGACGATGGGCGATCAATGATCAGCCTAATCCTAAGTAGAAACAGACGCGAGAGCCCCGCGAGTAGTTGTGGGTATTCCCGTTGAAACCCGTGAAAAGGACGCGTGTCCAGGGACAAAAGCTGACTGCCTGGCCAATCTATTATTTCCACTAATGCTAATGCTCCTGGGTTTGGACTGGATTGAGTTCTGGGCTGGTCCTGAATCGGGCCTGTTTGGCCTTATTAGTGTGTGCGTTTTTATCGAAGACAGGAAACTCCGAAATTAACCCAGTCCCAGCTTCGGAGAAGGCGGACGATTAACGCTTGCCCGCGCTGATTTCTCAGTCGGGTCGGGGTCTCTGTGAAAATTCCATGGAAATGTCACACATTCCTGCGAGGGCGGGGATGAAGGCTGCCATATAGACTCCTAAGCCTTAACCTTATCGATATTAAGCACTGGAAATGCAATACCCGATTGCATAATCTTTGAACTCTGCTTCTACAATCGTTCAACCCCTCCCCCATCCACAGAACAAGAGCGGTACCCAGACATAAACATACATATGCACGTAAATATCAGACAATTCCGGATACAAAAGGTAAAAACGCAATTCAAAAACATTAGGAAACAATTGAAGTTGTTGAAACATAAATCCCCCACCACAGTCCAACTCCTCCCTACTCCAATCCCCCACCCCATTGCCACTCGACAGTGTCCTTAAACATACATATGTATATCCTGCGTAATATTTATATGTATTCCTCCTATTATTCAGTTTTTTTTGTTGTTCTCTCGTTATTGTTGCCGCCTTTCATTGTTGTTGGGTGTTTTTCAGCGGATTTGAGAGGGAGACAGAAAGAAAAAAGATAGACAGAGAGAGAGAGAGAGAGAGAGTGTTTTTGCCTTCTGCTGTGTTGGCGATTTTTTATGTTTTTGGAATTCCGTTTTATTAGGCCTGATATTTCCTATTGATCGAATAGGAAATGGAGGTATTACTTTGTATATATGGAGAAGCAACTAAGTGCGCATTGTGACAGCATTGGCCATGGCTTAATTGAGCAGCTACCCCTGTCCTGTGCCAGTACTGTGTACTCCTCAAATAAACTCACTGAGAGAAATGGTTTGTTTTTCACCTCTGAATAGATAACTATGAATGTATGTACGAACATACATAAGTCAATGAAATATATCAAAATATGCATTAATTAGTTCATAAACAATTTCGGTCCGCTACCGCTGAGCAGGCATGACTGTACTCACACTAACTGCCTCACCGTCCTTTCGTTGAAGGGCAAAATCTCTGAAGCATATCCCACGCTGATCTAATCTGACATTTGGTAGACAATCAATGCATCGCTGCACAGATTTTCCAATAAACAAATTTGCACATGGAATAGATACACGTACTTACGGATGCATGACATGGCAAGGCATGGCACGGCATGGATGCATAACATAGATACACGTACACAGAGACAACCTCTGCTCTGTGGCAGAGATTAGCGTTTTACGCTCGTTTGAATTTTTATTATACTAAGCTTCGGGATTTAAAATTTCCCATTGTCTGGCAATTGAAGAGGGGTGGATTGTTGATTGTTTCGAGAGGAGTACGTAGTTTTAGGGTCGCTTTTGGTCAATTGCTTCTAGGAGGGTGGCCAGGAGGATGGTATTGCCTCCCTTCGAGGTTTATTTTTGAGGGTGGGGTATGATGTGTCAAACTGCAACTGTCAAAAGGAAATGTAAGCTCAACATCTAGAGACGACACTTGCCTGTGAGACGACACCACTCCTTTGTCTTTCCAGCATTTCTTTTCATTCCCTACAAATGAGCAGCCTCGAAAAAGAAAACTATTTAGTGAATTGTCATGATTCTTAGACCCAGCTCAGAGCTATAAAACATTTAACCTAGACCAAGCCAGACAAGACAAGTTGGGTTCCCGGTGTGACCGAACATGATCCTGCCAGACAGTTTGTCGCCACTCCAATGCCCATTCAAACAGAGACAGAAAGAGAGAGTGTATAAAACATTTGAAAGAAAATAGATTATGCCATGAATGAAACGAAATAAAATTTCAGAATGATCTCAGCAATTCTTTACTAATCTACCGTCCATGAGGGCGACGTTCCATTGTTTCCAAAAACTGCTGATCTTGCTAGACATACTGGCGACTGCGATCGAAAACAATAAGCCATCGGTTTGCTCGGCCAGACAGTCAGTCGTCGGATAGTGGCAGCAGGTAGGTTTTTCTCCAGGAGAGGAAGTCCCCGTTGCCCTGGCCATTGTCCATTGACCATAGTTTATGCGTCTGCTTAGGATCAGATCCCATTGTTGGCCACACGCTTTTCGTAGAACAGTGTGTGACAACCGGTGGAACAGAAGGGAGACACTGGGACACAGAGGGTCCCGTCCGGGACAACGACTTCTCCGTTGACTGCGCCCCATACAAAATACAGTTCTCAATTCAGTCTAGTTTCCATTATCATCCATTTATTTCGATGCTTTTTTATTCCCAATGTGTTGCTGCTTATTAATGTGGAAATGCCTCTCCAAATTGGAGTGTCATTTGGTTTGATAGTCTCAAAGAATGGCTTCGATACACAGCCGAGTTGTTAGGGCAGAACTTTAGTTTCCTTTTGTTCTACCCTTAGGCTCGTAAAAAAGTGTGAATGGATACTCAGTGGATCTTGAAAGGAAACTGTAACCATTCAAGAAACGTTTCGTATGCCGTGGCTGATATGATAAACATCATTCTGACTGGGGTGACGTTTGATAAGGAACATGTATAGTGAACTATTTTCTTCCATATCTAAACGAAAGCGTATCTACTTAAGCAATTTTTGTTTCCGAAAATGGACTAATTCATCATTTTAATGTTTTTCATAATGTTGTGAGCTGACGGTAACGATGCGAATTAGTATAGCTTAAACATTACAGCCTTAATTCTCAATGATTTCAAATTATCGATTGATTCTATATACACATGTATGTATGTACATATATACACCACATAAGTATGTATCTATGTACATAATATACATAAATGTACATATATATGTATGTATGTATGTATGTATATAGTATGACCATATATGAAATATGTACACATGTATTTACATATGTACATACATATGTATATATGTATGTAGCAAGGGTTGTTGGACTATGCTGAACCGTTTAAACTTGCTTTTGGACTGACTATGCTCGGACAGCAAACATAAAGTGCGATTAGTGAACCCAAAGAGCTTGTTGAAATCTGATGTATCTGAAACAATTATTAACTAAAAATGTATCATGTAAATCCATGAACTCAGGGGTTCCTAATAAAGTAAGAAATCTTTTGTACAGAGCACCTCATGGTTGGAATAGATATAGTGAACAGATCATAGAATCACTTGGAAACTATGAAATAAGTCTGGAAACGACTTTCTTTGGATAATTTGTCTTCCTCTAATGTTTGTACTTATGTATGTACATATTTACATATGTACATACATATGTATTGTATATATGTATGTATGTTTGTCAAAGCTCGGAGAAATGTACCGAATCATTTAACAATCATATTACAATACTCTAATCCCACTCAGCTCAGCTCAGATCAAGAGAGTAGAGCATAATACAACCCTCATCCAAACATATGAGTGCACTCATGTCCGAAGCAATAATCCTATAATATTAATGATTCCAGATCAAGAATAGAGAGAGAGAGAGAACTATTCACATTTCCTTATGGAAACCCTATGTGCAGTCAGCGACCCACACAAATTATACGATACATAAGGTGCAACCCTGTCCCCGACTCGCTAGACAGCATGTCGCCAAAAAAAAGACATGAAGGAGTATGTGTGGAGAAGAAGGCGAGCAGCGGCAGCAACAAAAGGGAAGAACCAAAAAGTAGCAGACAAGAGACAACAACACGCACAATGAGAGCGAGACAAAAATACAATTGAAGAAGAGAAGAAACAAGACAAGAGGATCACTTACGAAGTGTGAGGGACGGGACAGCAAGAGAGGAGATGCAAGGGAGCAGAAAACAATGGCCTCCTACTCAGTCGTGGTAACTGATCTCGATCGGTCGGTCTGGTCTGTCTCCCTCCCTGGTTAGTATTGCTGTCTCTCTTGCCGTTCCTTAAGCGAGCCCGTGCCCTGAGGCCATTTGACTTTTGTTGTGCCTTGCACTTTATTTTCATTTGTTTTGGGAAATTCCCAAATAAAAGGTAGTTAAAGCCAAGACAATGCCAACACACACACGCACTGAACAGGTGGTCCTCCACAGCCAGTCGTCGGGGTAGGGTCGTAGGATGACATTGAGAGAAGCACCTGAAGCACACAGTGGATTTTCCCAGGCTCAACTCTCCTCTCTTCTCAAGCCCAGCTGGGCAGCCGCAGGAACATCAACGCAGGAAGTAAGCCGCTCTCTAAGCCGGCTTTTACTTATCAGTCCATAGGATACATCTCATACGACAAATCTCGAGCGAACCGAACATAACGGTTGGCTGGTCTTGGCCAAATTTAAATAACCGCAGCTCAGCAGCGATTTGTATAATTAGAAGCCGCATGCAAATTGTGGGAATTTCTGCCTTGCTAAGATCACTGCAGCTCTTCGCCATCGACAGTGGCAGGCAGAGGCATTCGTTTCATAGCAAAGATTCTTGGCATTTGGCTGATTTTTATACCCGGTACTCGAAGAGTAAATAGAGGATATTGTATTTGTGCAGGAAAAATGTAACACACAAAAGAAGGCGTTTCCGACCCCACAACGTGTATACATATATTCTTGATCAGCATCAATAACCGAGTCGATCTGTCCGTCCGTCTGTCCGTCCGTCATGTTGAATGCCTGGATCTCAGAGACTATAAAAGCTAGAGCCACCAAAGTTTGCACCCAGATGGCTGTATGCTCACACTGCTACAAGTGTATTTAAAAAATTTCCCACGCCCTCTTAGGCCCCCGCAAAAACGAAAATCTGCTGTATCCACAATTTTGAAGATAAAAACGCCATTCCGTAGGGAATGAGCATGTCTATCACCGAATTGAGATCTTTAACTCTTTGAGTATCGGGTATATTATGAACTACTGATTCTAACGGACCGGACGATGCCAATACCGAATCCCTCCGAATCGAATCCTTTGCTCCTTCATGCAGGGCTCTAGTTTATATGTATGCATGTACGTATATCCATACATATGTATATACGTATACATATACATGAGTACGATTTGAGATCGCAAAGTCAAGGATAGTCAAGGGTTAAAGTTTAAAAATGATTTATGAGATCCAGATCGAATTCAAAACCATTTCCAGAACCGACACAATAACCCAGAAAATCACGGAAAAAATGTCAAATGAAATTAAAGAAAATTGCAAGATTCGCCTTCGTTAGGCAATCGATTGTCATGGAAAGGTCGCGACCTGAACCCTTCTTCCTTCTTCCTTTTAGTATTTTTGTTTTCGCCGTCAAGAAATCAAATCAGGATTTCGGCCTCGACTTGAGCACCCCTTCGAAAAATCATGAAAAATAGGGGATCTCACCTGCGTAGTTGACAAAAAAAAGTAAAGCAGATGAGAAAAGGACATGTTGTTGAAATTAAAAAAAGGGTCACGCACCTTTTTACATTTGCCAAAAAGGAAGGAATAAAAAGATTCTAGGGTTTTCGACTTGATTGAGTTTTTGCGTTCAATGTGAGCGAACTCTGATCTGCGATCTGTGAACTTCGATCGGTTCAAAAGGTGCAAAATAATTGAGTTCGAAAGGTTGTGAACAAAAAATTTGCAAGTATGTAATTGTCAGGGATTGACAAACGCGCCAAGGGCGGCAGCAAAAAGTAGTTTTTCCTTCTCTTCTCCCTCTCCTATTCATTTTTTGGGAAAGGGTTGCGGCAGGAAAGGAAGAGTTGAAATTGAACTTAACTCCTTTGTTGTGTATTTATTGGCATCAGAGCAGGAAAAGTAGAGCAGATCAGTGTGGGACTTGGCAAAGGTTCTTTTTGCATTCGCGATCGAACAATGCGATCCTGATTGCAATAACATGCAAAGCGAAACAGAAGAGGAGAAATTTCGTCCCGAAAGGCCACCAAAAGAAGTGTTTGAACATTCGGGAAGTATGTTGTATGTGTAGACTTGCAAGGAGTCGCACTTATGATTGGATTGGATAGGATTTCGCTGACGGATCTGGTAAAGGTTACATACAAATTAATGCAAATAAAAGAATGGAAAGAAGTTGTCAGCTTCTTTCTGCATAAATGAAATCCAACGCATTGATTGATTTGTATTAAGTCTGAAAAGGGTCGGGATGCCAATTTGTGCTTGCAGAATTTTTCATAGAATCCTTTCAATTATTTTCTTAAAAGTTTGAATATTTTTCATCTAACATATAATAGATCCACAATTATATATGACATAGTGTACACGATCATTGATCTAACGATCCCCTATACTTCTATAGTTCGCTTCTCAATTCTCAATAAATGACCGTTTCATTGAATACTGTATGTGAAACCCGATCTGTATGATCACTCCAACTTCTTTCAAAGGTTTTGAAAGATATCCGCGAATTTTTCCACCAAATAATCCTTGATAGAATGACCATAAAGATCTGTGCGAACGTTTTTGCGATCACTAAAATTTCGTTTAGCGGTTTCCCCCAAGAAATGATCAATGGCCCGCCCCTCGGGTAGATCACATCTTCACCAAAAGATCACAACGCGGCAACCGACAGACGGAAGATAAAAGAGCAAAGCTAACTAACAATTCAATAAAGTATCACTTTACCCCCTATCCCATCCCCATCCCCATCCCCTTCCCAGAACCGCATTCAGTCGGAATTTGCAAATCAAATGCATTGATTCCAGAGCCCATTCAAAACCAATCAAGTGTGTGTGCCAGCGATCTGGCCAAAGCGATATATGTACATACGTATATGCAAATATCAAATATATTATGCATAAAGATTCAATTTCATTGCACAACAATAGAGAATTGCAACCGTGGCGAAAATGAAGAGAAACTACCACCCGTCATACGTTTTCAATCTTGAATCGATTGTGCGACATTTGTACTCGTTGCGTAGCGAAGATGCCCTTTTTGCCAATCCAAGACACAGGACATTTGGCATTGGAATTAGCCCGCTGGCATTTGCATGCATCTCAAATTCATTGACATCACCTTGGCTACTGTTTGTTGATTTATAATTTATTTTCTTGATTTTCTTTCGCTTAGAGATCTTGAGGCGACTGCGGCAGCTGGCTTGCCAATTGCGGTTTCCTGAAGTGCAGCGCACCATCAAAGTGTCATCCATCATTTTGATGGGTTTTTTGCATTTTGCTTAACTTTTTTTCCCCCTCCATGTTTGTTTGTTGTTGTTTATTTACAGCGCTGTGCCTCCTCGGTGCAAAGTCACACGGATCTCTGTAATTGAATCTTTTATCCTGACTTAAAGATCGCTGGGAAACTTTGTGCGTACGCCTTTGCAACATAATTCGGAAATGTTAATACCCTGTCCTACCATCCAAATCAATAAAAACCTTTGACTTTTCAGTGTAGCTCTGAGCCACATATCAAGTCCATAGCCTCTCATAAGTATAAGTAAACTATAAACATACATTTTTGGAGACACTTTCCAGCTTCTCATAATGTTTGTTATAGGATTTGCAAGGGTATTTTAAAAGTGAAATAAATTTGCATGAAATTTCTTGTGGCTGAGCTTCTTTTTGTGTGGGTGCGTGGGCTCTTGCGGCACAATGCCATGGAGCAGCCTAATGGGGCAACTTTAACAACAATTTTCCAATTAGGCATGCCATACAACATCGTAGCATTTGTTGTCCAGGCATGGAATCCGTAACAGCCTAACTAATCAGCTGCCAGGGCTAAAACAACTCAATTAACTTTATCTTGCCGGAGAATTTCATGAACGTTCCAAATGCAACTGTCAAAATTCTGGGAATCGGAAATTCGAATGAATTTTGAGATCAAAACAATATGGAAATGCATTTCTCAAAGACAAGAGCCAAGCGATCCAGCCATTGATCAGCCCCACATAAAGTGGCGACTGTCATTTCCACAACGGCCACGATGACTTTGTATGAAATGCATTTCGATAGGAGTTAAGTGGAGTGACTCGGAGCGGAGCAGAGTGGCAGGGCAGGTCTCCACAGTCTTCACATACACTCTCGCAGCTGGTGGTTCCAGTCTGTCTGGCCTCAGCCAGACCAGGTGGCGGCCATACCCAAGCCCATCTATATCCATTCCCCCATCCCATCCACTTGTCTCCCGACTCTTGGAATGTCTAGGGAGGAGAGAAATGATTTCTTTTCTCGTTTCTTGTTGCTGCTTGCCTTGCACTAAAAGACAGCACACAGCACACAGCAATCAATATCCAATAATCAATAGAGTAACATTTCCATTTTCCATTCGATATCTGCATCTACACAAATGACAAAAGCACATCCACAGTTGTTACTGTATCGGTGCAAGCAAACAATACTAACAACAGCATGGCACAACAAAAGTCACTCCTTCCCGAGTCCAACAATAACAATGACGCTGCCGCAAAAAGTTTTTTCTTGTGAAGGCCCCAGAAGAAGAATCGAGCCTAATGAGTTGGAGAGCAGAACGTCGGAGACCGATCGGCTCGCCGCGGCTTGGACCGGTTAGCAGGCACTGTGGAACATTTCAAAGCAGCTGAGGGAAAAGAAAAGTGTCTTAAAAGCAAACCTTAATACATAAGGAAAATATACTTATTTGTTATTAATTTTTATTTTATGTTTAATTGCTCTAAGGGCATAAGTCTATTTTTGAACCTCTTCTCCTTCCACTTGCTGATTGGTTTATAGTGCATAGAGTAATTATTAAACCAGCAAAATAATGCCTTACAAGAATGAGAGCTTTGAGAGCTTTGCTCTCAGATTTCTGACTGCAATTATTGTGACCGTATCCCATTGTACTCCTAAACGTATTCTGTGCTCCGGCTGTGTCTGATTGAATCCACTATTTATGCGCTTAAGGTTAATCAAAGCCCATTCCAGCGATCCCTTACACTTGGACATGAGGACAGAAACATAAACAGAAAGAGAAAGAGAAAGAGAGACAGACGGATAGACAGACCAGACCAGACCGAACAGGAGGTCGGCAGAAACAATTGGAATTTCGGTCGTGTCATAAATGCCAATGAATATATGAGAGAAATATGAAAAAGAATGGCCGCAGGATATGTGGCCGAATGCCATCCATAAATAATCAAATTTTATGTCTTTCGCGGGCTCTTCTGGTGATTATGCGAGGCACAAGAATTCATATATGGGGCACCATGGGGCGCCAATCGATTGTCCAGACTTAACGGCCTGTTTGTTCTTATTAAAAAGGTCGAGCCGCTGCACAGAAATCTAAAAAATGTTAATGAAAACCCATAAGAGAATGGAGATGAGGTGCCATCCTTCCACCTTTCCTTTGATCCTCTATGGGGAACTATAGGCTGCCACTTATTTATCACAACAAATCAGGGCGAGCACCCACACAAAACCAATTGGACACGCGCCCATGGTGGGCTTCTCCTTCCTCGGGGCTCAGATTCGGCTCAGGCCCTAGTCCAGCTCCTCAAGCCTGTCCTGTCCACACGATCAGTGCAATTAAGAGTCGAATCGGATCGGATCGGGTTCGGCTTGGGCATTCAGTTGGGCTGGGCTGGGCCTGGTCTGTAACAAGGTGCTAAATCATTGGCACGACATTAACCCCAAGCTATGGCACACTTTATCAATGCAAAAAACCAAAAATGTTGCGCCTATCAGCGCCAAAGGGATCATTTCTGTCTCCAATAACAACACCAACAATCCAAAAAGAAATCTGGGTGGGCTTTGTGAGTGAGCAGCTAATGAAAGCGAAATGGCTGAATTACGACTGCTACATGTGGCACAGTGCTTCGAATATTTTGTTATATGCATTGGACTTCCTTGAACAGTGGAATCATTTCAAATACATTTAATACACGATTGAATCAAGAACCTGAAAATAGCCTTACGAGAATGGAGTACATATTTCAAAATGGTTTTCTTTCTTTGTGTATTCCACAAGAAAGTATTATCCTCCCTTCCATACACTTAACAGCTCTTGCTCCACAGTGCATTGCGACAAATAAAAAGGCACAACCAATACAACACCAAATAAAACGAGAAAAAAAAGCTAGAAAAATGTGTAAAATTTGTTTGGATTTTTAAATTCTCTTTTTGTTGGCCTCTGCTTTCCCCCACATGCCATTTAATGGCAATTTGTAGTTCATATGGCGTCCATCGGTAGTGTAGTTCATTTGAGGCCCTGGACGCAGCAACATTGTCACGACTGAATATTTATGACCAGATGTGGGTGGGGGCCATGCCCAAGTAGAACAGACCCTTTGCTCGAAGCCCACTGCTCTTCACGTCCACCATACTCGTACGAGTATTTCTTTCTTTCATGGGCCAATATTTGAGGTGTTTGGAAATTGTCATTCAATGGCAAAGAGTGGATAGGAATTGGGTCGAAAAAGTTGTTGCAATAATGTGAGCTGCGAAAGAAACAATTAATAGGTAACTGGAAATATAAATAACGATTGAAAAGTAATAACAATAATGAGAGTCAGCGACAAAATGATCAAAAGATTCAACAGATACATGAAACCATTTATAAAAACTGAACAGCGGACGGCAGCAGCCCGAGAAAGCTTAAGAAAACATAACAACAGATGAAATGAAATTCGCAATCAATCAAATATTGCTTAATAATTAGACAATTCAATAAAGTCAACAGCGGAAACCGAATACTTATAACTGCTACGAAAAGCGATAGTAGAAAAACTGAAACTGCTGTTGAGGGCATACTGTGATACACTTTATTTTGGAACAGTAACTCAGAAATAGCAGGGAAAAACATATGGGGATGATCCATGACAAATAAAATAGATGGATTTAAACTGATTGGGGATGAGTGCCTCTCTTTTATACCACTGCAAAAATTTCAAGTATCGATAGAAAATCCCCAAAATAACAGAACAGAAGTGAAAGACTCTTTCTCTCAACGCTAATTATAATTACCGAAGCACTGTAATGAAGAAAGAACGGAACCGTTTTGGGAAGCAGTCGAAACTAAAAGTTTTTACACCGCTGATTCGAGCCGAATCGAACCGTTTTTTTTTTTTGTCCAGTTTGTAGTGGATTCAGAGACGGCCGCTCGCGTTTCTTGGTAATATGCCACCAATACCAATACCAAAATACAAAAATTTGTACGTTGTTTAGTTATTGAACGGCATGAATAGGCTGCCCTAGCCACAATCCGATTTGTGGGCTTTTGTCATTCGATTGGTTTGCTGTCGTTGTTTTGTCTTGCCTTTCTCTGCCCGGACTTTGTCGCATTCGTTTCGCTACTCTTTCTGTCCGTTTCTTTCACCATTTGTCCCCAGTCCCCCGTCCACTGTCCACCATCCCCAGCTGCAATTGTTGCTCTCGTTCTTGTTTGGTCTTTGTTTGTCCATCGAAATTTTAATTATAAGAAACTTTGTATTAGATGAAAAAGCCAATTGTCATTGTTGTAAGCTTGCTTATCAGACCGATCGAATATCAGGCAGCTGATGGGCAAAGCTCTCAGCGGATAGTGGATCGATGGGAAAAATTAGATCTCTTCTCAGATAGTTTCGGAAATTATCTTTTTAAGAAAGCACCACATATACGTATGTTTGAAAAAGTGGAACAAGTGAACATCAAAAAAGTAATTATACCCGGTACTCGAAGAGTAAATAGGGTATATTGTATTTGTGCACATAACGGTTGTATGTAACGCACAGAAGGAAACGTTTCCGACCCCATAAAGTATATATATTCTTGATCAGCATCAATAGCCGAGTCTCTGTCTGTCTGTCTGTCCGTCTGTCCGTCTGTCCGTCTGTCCGTCCTGATGAGCGCCTAGTACTCAGAGACTATAAGAGCTAGAGCCACCAAATTTTGCATCCAGACTTCTGTATGCTCACACTGTTACAAGTGTATTTCAAAAATGAGCCACGCCCCCTTCCGCCTCCGCAAAAGGGCGAAAACCTCCCAAATCTACAATTTTGAAGATAGCAGAAAACTAAAAACGCCATTCCGTAGGGAACGACCATATCTATCAGATCACCAAATTGGGATACGATTGGATCATTATTATAGCCACAATGAAGAAATTAATTTGCAGTAGCCAAACCCACCCCGTCCCGCAGCATTCACAATCTGCTTCGCGCTGTTTATGGCCTGGCCCCTGACACGTCACTGCCTCTGCCTCTGCCGCTGCCTCTGCCGCTGACTCTGCCGCTGACTCTGCCCTGACTCTGCAGTGTGTGTCTATAGGGGAGGGTGGCGAGCTAAAGGAGCGTGTTGGCGTGAGCAGTGTTGTTGATGTAGATGACAGATAAAGAAAAAATGTAAAATTTGACAAATAACCGCTAAGTTGCAGATGTAGTACTGAGTGCCGGGTATAAAAGTTGTGACGCGTAAGAAGCGTCTCACACGTCCCTTCTCGTTTTTAATCTTGGTTACACCAAATACCCATCATATGTATTGATGGCGTCCATGGGTTATGGTATTCTGATTTAAGTTCAATGCCAATTAACAATGTCGACTATGACTTCCCTATTCGAGACCCAATATTGAAAACTGTCCTATGAAGCTAAATTTAGCTTAGATATCGTGAACTTTTCTTCCACGTTAAAATGTTCCACCCTACTGCAGCTCGATTAGCTAAGAGAGAAAATTCAAAACAAATTACTAATTCACAGCAGCACTCCATTCACCCCTTCGATGCTTCCTTCTCCTACTCAAGAGCATGCGAGTGTGTCTTACAGATACAAATCACTTTTGCGCCTCATCTTTTAGCACGTTTGGGCGCATCAATCACCACTACTTAAACAGAATATGAAAACATAACCGAAAAAGGCATAACAATGAGAAATACAACAGAAAACAAACAAAATGTTAATGTTCGCTTTTGTTGCAGTGTTTCACGCCTTTAAGTCGACAAAAAAAGGGAAGAATATTAAAGAAACAGAAGAAAAGCCTCGAAAAAAAATAATCTAAAAAATCCCTTGTTATTCGTTTCAGTTCGTTTCGGACAGAGCGGACTTAAAAAAGTTGGTAATAAAGGGAAATATTCATTCCACTCCTTTAGTATCTTACAAAACTGGTTGTTATTTTCAGAAATAGTTTCATATCAGTAATAGATGTATTTTATATTTTAATTTAGTGTGGGAGAAGTTTGGTATAGCAAATGGTGTTTATTGGAGAATAAATAATCCAAGTGGATAAGTACAAATATCATGCAATAATCGTCCATAAATGAATTTCCTTTTAATCACAAACATTTTCATTCCTGTTGCATTTCAAAGTAACACATTGTGGCAATAAAAATAACTTTACATATTTATGTACTTATTGTAAATTTCTTGCGTGTAGCATTTGTTTTTTAATTGTTTTGTTTTTTTGTTGAAATCGGAGTTTGTTTTTCTAAAATTGGATTTGAGCAAGGCAGCAGATACAAATTTCTAAAATTGTTCATGACAGAATGGATAAAGAGTTTCTTTAGTGTTTCCTTTTAGGAAAATCAGTGGAAACACATATTTTTTGATATTTCACAAGCGGAACTGCTTTCCCTTCATCGTGTATTTGGGTATCCATAAAATTTTTACAAATTTCCTCTACACTTTCCATCCTTTTTTTAAGCGAAGATGTCAACGGAACGGGTCTTTGGGTCAGTCAGTCAGTCTGGTTATTGTCTTTGCCCGGGATGGGCTGGGCTGGGCTGGGCTGATCTGATTTGGGCTGGTATGGGGAACACACCCCTGGATAGGCGAAAGAAAAACACATTTTCTCAGATTGTAAGTTGAAATTTTATGGGCCTTGGACTTGGGTAGCTAGCGGAGGCATCATCATTATCATTAAATTAGGGTAAAAAGAGGAAATTTATGAAGGCACCGCAATGGGATGCGCTAAATTTTCTTTTCTCTCCTCTTTTATGTCCTGTGACTTTTTGAACATTGGCAAACTTGTAATTTATGAGGCTGAGAACGAAGAAGGGACAGGCCTTTCCTCTTTTAAGGTGTGGCCAATTAGTGGCAGCAAATGACAGGGCAGGGGGATTGCGCTTGCCCAAACTAGAGAAGGACAGGACAAGAAGGTAATTGCCAGGCCCAACCACCTACCAAAGCCCTCTCAGGCGACCTAATTGAATTGAGGACAAGTGCCAAAATAGCTTAAGGATAATCCGATTTGCGGCTGACCGTTGTGGGAGGCAGACAAGAAAAAAGAGTCATCCCTGGCCAGGGGAGAAGAGCACTCCAAGGCATCATGGTCGGACTTGGACTTGGACACCCGCAAAGTCTTGGCTTTTACTTTGACAAAAAACACACAAAAAAGCTGGACAAATACTCATGTGCACTTCAGTTTCCTTTTTTCTTTGTGGGATATTTTTCCTTTCATATTTTTCGTTTGTAGTCAGGGAGTGAGGGCGAGTTGGTTTGGGAGTAGGTGAAGCTCTTTTAGTTGGTCAGTCAGGCGCAAATTATAAAGGAATTAATGGCAGACATTCAATATAAGGAACCGCACACAATAAGAATGGGAAAGACCACACAAAAAGAGAGATTGTGGACAAAAGGAGGTCTGGGACTTTGGGAGGGATTACATCTTGACAATCTTGGCATGAAAATTGCCATTTAAATATGCACACACACACACAATCGTAATGAAGCTGAAGCCTGAAGTCTGAATCTGCCCCGAGCTAAGCTGATTGATTGCTCCTGGATACGAAGATGATGTAAGGATTCAGAGCTATCCATCAAAGGCGGAGGAGAAATTTGAAATGCAAATATACTAACCCACTTAAGACTGTCATTATGATTATTATTGATCATCAGTCCCGCGAAGGAGAGACCCAAAGGGCCTAGAATGGTAGAAAAACAGAATGAGTGACGAACTGGATCTAGAGTTGTCTTCGAATTCAAATCGTCGCTCATTTGCATGAGGAACAGGTTCTCGGGATTAACTTGCCAATGTTTTGGGAAAACTTTCCGGGCCAACACAACGATCCAGCCAAAGGCGAGACAAACAAATGAAATTGAAATGGAAATGGAAATGGATAGCACTCGAGCCAGTAGAGCTTACCCAAGGATGGGGATTAGCGTTCTTACATACGAATATTTTTTTGCAAACCATCATAAAAAGGGAACTGCCAGCTGTCAGCTTAGATGGCTAACTTGATCTTAAGCTGTTTTGGTCATGTGAAAATTATAAAAAGCAGCCAAACAAACAAACTTCGGACTCCGCATAATGAACAACGAAAATTGCAAAAGATTGCAACGATCGCGTTATCGGGTGGCGATCAACACTCGAATTACTCCCAGCCAGGTAATAGCCTGGGTCCGTACGGATTCAGCTTCTGCGCATTCCCACACGGGACAGGACATGGCAGGAAAGGCGACTTGAAGTGGTTCGACTAATCAAAACTGACAAGGCAACAGACCGGGCCTGAGATCAAGCCCGATGATCCCTCTGATGAGCCTGGTGATGTGAATGCCGTCTTTGCATGGACCTGGGCCTACTACTGTGATTACTTGATGCTGGCAGGGGCCGGGGAAGGAAAAGAGGTTGGCCGGAAGAGTTCATCAAATGCTTAGGTGACAAAAGGGTTGCTCAAAAACTCAATCCGGGGTCAGATATAAGACAAAGGGTGCCTTGGTTAAGTCGACAAGGGTCAAATGTTGCCCCCGTTTGTCAGCAATTGACAGAATCGGGGCTAAAATTTAAATTAAATTAAATTCATAGGTTCAAAAGTTGAAAAAAAAAAAAATAGAGAGAACGGGAACAAGTCCAAAGATAACCTTAATGAAGCGAACGGATGCTTCCACGGGAAGGATGTGTGGCGGGATGTTCGGGACAAACTGGTCATCTTCACGCAGATCTGAAAACAGATATGGCATAGTATCGTTCAGGGGTTGCCAACAGATAAGCACTAGAACAGGTATTATCAGACAAGTACCGACTCAACACTGAGAGGCCCTAAAACAAGAGTCTTCTATCGTTCGAACTTTTGAAATTTTCAGTTTCTAATTAAATTCGTATAAATTGAACAGATTTTTTCAGCTACCGAAGTCAGTCAAGTTTATATGTTCTTTATTAGTTACAGTTTAAACGAGAAGGGACGTCTGAGACGCTTCTTACGCGTCACAACTTTTATACCCGGCACTCAGTACTACATCTGCAACTTAGCGGTTATTTGTCAAATTTTACATTTTTTCTTCATCTGTCATCTACATCAACAACACTACTCACGCCAACACGCTCTTTTAGCTCGCCACCCTCCCCTAGAGACACACTTTGCAGAGTCAGGGCAGAGTCGCGGTAGAGGCAGCGGCAGAGACGTGTCAGGGGCAGAGGCCATAAACTGCACGAAGCAGAGTGTGAATGAGAGAATGTGTAAAACAAATATAAGCAAATTAATTTCTTCATTGTGGCTATAATAATGATCCAATCGGATCCCCATTTGGTGATCTGACAGATATGGTCATTCCCTACGGAATGGCGTTTTTAGTTATTTAGTTATTCTGTTATCTTCAAAATTGTAGATTTGGGAGGTTTTCGCCCTTTGCGGGGGCGGAAGGGGGCTCATTTTTGAAATGCACAGGTTTCAGTGTGAGCATACAGCAGTCTGGATGGTTGCTCTAGCTCTTATAGTCTCTGAGAACTAGCCGACAAACAAGACGGACAGACGGACAGACGGACGGACGGACAGACAGACATGGCTCAATCGACTCGGCTATTGATGCTGATCAAGAATATATATACTTTATGGGGTCGGAAACGTTTCCTTCTGTGCGTTACATACAACCGTTATTCGCACAAATACAATACACCCTATTTACTCTTCGAGTACCGGGTATAAAAAACACAAATTTGATGGCGATGTACCTGCGATATCCCATAAGACATTGGTCTCGTATCATGCCATGGGGTTTGTTCTTTTAACAATTTATTTCATATTCAATTTCTTGTTCCATCATTGAAAAGTTTTCTATTCTGTTCTATCGGAGATGCGTATCGAAAATTCGCATAAATTATAGCGAGGGTTGGCGAAATCGATACGCAAATTTTCCAGCAATAAAGAAATTTGCAAAAACAAGTCGAGAAAAAATCAGCAGAGAAGGGTATGATCTCGTAAAGGGCAACCTAGGGGGAATGATGGCGACACACGCAGATAAATGGAAAACATTTGTAACGGCCATTAATCGATGTTTGTTAAAATTAAATGCAAATCGTATATGAGAAGGGGTTAGAACAGAAGTTGGCACAAAACCAAGGGAGAGACATGGGACGCTGACAGTTAGGGGAGTGAGCATTGGGCCCATTTAATGAAGCCATTAAGAATAGTTTTTCCCAATTTTTGACATTTGTCAATCGCTAGGCGTTGCCGATAAAAAAATTGCGTAAAATGTGAAAATTGGCAAATTTTTTAATGGACCACCAGGGAAACGCCTCCTCAGCTGTACTACATTTATGGATACGAGTAGGTATGTACATTCTCATATATACAGTTGGATATTCGATTGTTATTTTTGTCGGGGTTGGTGGTAAAGGGTTACATTTCGGTTGTTCCTTCTGCTCGACCGCATGTTCTTTCTTTGACAAAGTTTGGCCATTAAATTTCGCTATGCATCGGGACCGCCCTTCCCTTCCCTTCGCGGAGTCGCTTTTGAAAGTTTTATTCTTTGTTAAATTATAATTGCAAAATCTTGTCCAAAATAAATAGGCCAACAAATGTTACAATCGTTTCAAAGGCTTAACCGTTGCGTTGGCCAGCTTATTTGTTACAGCCAATGGACAGAACTAGATATCATATAGAACACAAATTATTCTTGAAATGGAACTCGCTGGGTTTTGGAACCAGATTTCAGAGAAACAAAAAAGAAAGAGAAGCTGAAGCTGAAGCCGATTCAACTTTAATTTGCATTCAATCAAAGGGGTCTTCAAGGGCCTCACGGTCACTTTCGCAATGCGGAGCAGAACAATAAATGCTCATCAGCAGCTACAGCAACAGCAACAGCTTCGAGAATCCTTTCTGATTTGCATATGCATCCGCTGACCCTCTCCAAAACAAAGAGATCAACAAAGAGTTGCTACACTTATGTCGCCTTGAACAGTTCATCATCATCGGTGCGACCTGTGACTACCATCAGCCAGATCATCATCAAGATCAAAATCGAGATCATCGCATTCTTCCGTCTCGCAGCTGCTGCATATTCGACCAGGGTGAGTCAGCTTCATCTTTAGCGGTATCTTGTCCTTCGACTGGAGTCCTTCTCGGAGAGGTTCGCGCGCTGTCAGAACCAATCAAGTCGACACACTCTTGACACAAAACGATGCGTAACTCTTCGAGAGGAATTCATCATCAAAAGGATCCGTGACCAGGGCCGAGGGCGCGCTAATTTACTTGACTTGATCTGGCTGTTACTTTTTCTCTGCCTCATCCTCATCCTCTGCCCCCTCCCCAAGATCCTTCAATGGATCAAAAGATCCTCCATCTTGATCGTGGTCTGGCCATTACCTCAAGTGCTTCGTGAGGCGTCGCAGCTGCCAAGTATGGCCTGGCCACAATACACTACGCTAATTGCTCACTAGTCATTGGCGGACTAAATGAAATGAGCCAAGAAAAGTTAACCCTTAAAAATGTAAAGCGAAATGGGTAATTCTACCATGGAAAGCTTACCATTCCCTCAACTGATAACTAGGAAAGGCTCTCATTCGAGGATTCGCATAATGCTGTGAAGAGTCTTGGCAAAATAAGATAAGATATTTACCCTTTAAATTACTTCTTCTAATTAAATATATTGGGATAAATATAATTTTGCCCAGGACTCTGGACTATTTTCGGCTTAGATGTTAGCCTCAGATCCCATTGAAACCATTTTATTATATTTCCGTCTAATTCCGAATATATGTATGTATGCTTTGCCTACTGGTTGCACCTCAACTCAACTCAACACAATCCAATTCAAAATAAAATATCACACACATACGTAACATTTAACTCATCCCACCAGTTAACGCCTCCACAGTGGCAAAAGAAATGAACAAAGTGACGGACAAATCATATTATAAGAAAACCCTTCAACTGGCAGATTTGTGTAAGAAAAATAGAAGCAAAGGAGAAAAAAAGACTGAATAGAAATTCAAAGAATCCAAAGAAAAGCGCAACAAGACACAAAATAACAGAAATACAACAAAATATATTACCTGACCGGGGCTGGGATGGAGGATGGCAGGAGAATGCATGTAATTGACTTTTGTGCTGGGAATTTTTTCCTTTTTTAGTCCATTCATGCTGGAGAGGAGCCGGAGTCGGAGGACGACAATTCATTGAGCAGCCAGACAGCCTGGCGGCGGCACCAAGGGAACCACAGCAGTCGCATCACATCCCGAACGAATCTCTCAATGGCGCAACGTCTTCTCTTATGGTCTCTGCGGCACTCGACTCTCGGCTCTCCTCTCTCGGCAGGGCTAAGGATACGCCGAAAAAGTGTCAAAATTCCCATAATCCGCTTTAAGGTGTTTTAATGCCCAAGACCCCTGGACGTGGACGTGGTCAGACTTCCACCTTGCTGACTGTCTACTCCCCGACAGCGTGCCTCGTTTCACATGAATGAATTTTCAATTTGCTGCATGTCCATTGTCTTGGCAACAGCCGCCCGCGTCCTGCCATTCAGGCCGGGCACGTAGGTGTTTTTGTGCGCGTCATTGTCTCTAACCCGGTGCCCGTTGATGTCTATGGGACAAAGACGCAGCGGGTGGAGCGTTACGAATGGCCGACAGGATAATGCTCACCTCCCCGCAAGAGGGACGTAAAGAGACAGCAAGAAGGAGATAGAGAGAGAGCGAGATTTGAATATACCAGGAACCAGCAGGAACAGATGTACCAGAAGCAGTCTACAAAGAGAGCAACGCAAAAAAAAACTCAACCAAAATCTCAAAAAAGTGAGGCAAGGTCAAGTGCCAACATTTAGGGCATTTTGAAAACAAAAGTATATATTTAAATAGGCGTCAAATCGATGTTATGTATGTGGTTCTACTCTGATTTCTAAACTTTTCGCGAAATAAACAACTTAAACGGAACTGGACTAGAGTTCATATGTAGTCCAGACAGCCTGTCGCACTGATCAATTGATTAGAGGAGCTATCTTTCCCCCTGTGCCTGGCCTTGATTGTAGACATAAACAGTCCTATCAAAATGCTTAATCATGTTGTTCACAGGCTTTAAAAAACAGTTGGTCAGTGTCCCAGACAAGTAAAATAAAAATGGGAACTGGAATGGACTGTACTAATGGACAAGTAGTCTGGCAGTAGTCTGGGACATCCATGACGAGGACAGACAGTTGGGCTGTCTCTCAACCGATTGGTAATTTTAAATGCCGACGATTATTCGTCAAATAAAGGACAAGATGTTATCGAAACCCCAGACCCCAGAGCCGCTGCAAGCATGGGAAACAGCAAAGCCCTAAGTCGTATGTTTTCCAATCGTACCGTCTCTCTTATCCTTCTTTATTTCGATTTTTTCGACACGCACTAAACTCTGACTACATTTTGGAGAACTGTTCATTTCTTGCAAGTTACCTCCATAGATATACCAGAGTTTAAGTTCCTTTGTGGTATTAAACGCAGAAATCATATGAGTTTTTCATTGTTATCTGAAATCGACGTATCAATCGGTGTGCCAGTTTCAGTGCGGTTCATTTTTTTCTCCTTTTGCTTATCTATTTGCAGCAAATCTGGGCTTTGTTAGGGTCTGTAGCTGTATCTCCTGTCATGTGTTCTGGAAGGATTCGCAAGGATTAAACGCACTCAGGCCCAATGATGGCAATCTCATTTGTTTGCGACAATTGTTCGATGGATTGATGCTGATGTTCCGATCGCTTGAGCAGAAACTGTTTGTCTTGTGGCCTATGAAATTCTATATGATTTCAATCTGAGGGGAATGAAGAACTGGAATGGGAATGAATGGCCTCAGTCCCTCAGTCCCAAGCGGCAGGCAAAACACGACCCAAAATTCGAATGATTTTCCTCGTCTTTTTCTGCGTTTTGATTAACATTAATGAGCAAAAAAAAGTGCACAAATTTACATGGCAACGAAGTCTTTTCACCTCAAGCCTCCCCCAATTGTTGTTTGAGTCTTTACAAAATGTTCTATTCAAAATGAGAAGCGTGACAGGAGTGAGTATGGATGTATCCCCCATGCTCAACTCGGCAACCTCTCCAGCCCCAGCCCCAGCCCCAACCAACAATAGCGATTTAGGCATTAGAGCTTCATTGAAATTCTTTTCGTTGCGATTGTTGCTTCTTTTTCGCCGCTGCTCAGCAAGATGGTAAATCCCTCATCAGGTTGCTCATCACATTATCATGTATTTTAGTTGCAGTCAGTCACTCAGTCAGTCTGTCAGTCAAAGTCCGCCATTGTCAGCGCTTTTTGTCTAACTACTCATTAACATTTATTTGCAAGTGCAGAGAATGCAATGGCAAATGCAAAAGCTAAAGCAACTGCCATGATAAATATGACAAACACACAATGACCAGATAGACAAACAGAAAACAGAGACAGACACAGGCACAGGCACAGCCAGAATGCATTTCGAAAAACTGGGCAGAGAGAGAAGGGAGCTAAAAGAGAAGGCTGGTAGAAAAGAAAGATGCGAGAGGAATGGAGAACATTGAATGCTCTGATAAAAAACCAAATTTGCATATGGAACGATTAGAGAGTGCAGATTCCCTTAGCTATCGAGGTCACCAATTCGGACCAAGTTAGTGTGTGAATATCTAAGATAAAATGGCGGTTTATTGCTGAGGACTAGTGTAGAAATTATGGTGCATGACACTGTACTAATTACACGACAAAATGGATTATATGGCAAATTAACAATCTCTTTAACTCCATGAGTCCACGATATAATATATATTTTTATGTATTCGTTTGTCCGAATGCTTTTTAAACCTAATGGCAGATATCGTATATCGTCCCACTTGGTTCTATGACATTTGTTTGGTCGAACAAAACCTTTCCTATGGCCATAAGAGCCATTTTGGGCATTCAGGTGAGTGCAGTGTATAACTACAATGGGTGACTAACAGAGAAAGAGAGACAGACACAGAGAAAAGCGAACGAGAACGAGACATTGCCAAAGACAATGGACAGAGCCAAGTACAAAATCATAGAAGGATAGAGTAGGAGATGCAGACCGACAAGAACCAGGTCCAAATAAATATAACAGTTGCAGTCCACCCAGCCAGCCTTGCATCCATCCATCCAACCGTCCATCCGTCAGTCCCGAGTTAGGAGAAGGCTGCAAAAATGTGTTCCATTGTTTTTAACTTGCAATTGTTGACTGACAATTGGCAAAAAGGCAGCAAGTCTCTCTCTCAGTCTCTCTCACAAAGTCTCTGGCAGAGTGTCCATCGCCATTTTTCGTATGAGATAAGCTTGGTTATTAGAGTCAAATTAAATTAGAGTGCTTGCAGGTACTCTTTATACGGTAGGTATACCAAGCCTGTTTGTCATTAGTTTGTTGTTAATTAAAATGAAACCCAAGTGCCAGACGACAAAAGGAATGGAAATCAAAATGCGCTAAAAACCGCCCCAAAAACAATGGCAACACCTGCTGTGTACCCTGCCTTCCCAAGACCCAGTCACTCACACAAAAAGCTGTGAAACAAAGCGGGCCGAATGCCAGTGGTGGAGTCAGGCAGGAGTCGAGTGCCCGAGTGGTTGTTGTCGTGGCAACCCACCAACACCAAAGGAAATTGACACAACAATATTCCAGACATGGAAAATGCAATAGTAGATCCATCATAAGGGGTAAATTCTGGGTACATGCCATGATGCAACATGCAAGCGAGCCCTGATCAAATGTCTGACAGTGGGAGTGTACATATGTACATACATACATATTTACATACAGATCCTGTACATTTTAGGCAATCTAATCAATGTATAGAGTTTTTAATGGCATTACATTATTTCAATATGGTTGTTCTTTTTAAACATAACTACATTCTATAAACAAACAATTCTTAACTTTTTACCTTTTATTGCCAATATCTATTAAAAAAAACAGTATGTCACCATAGATGAGGGTTCATCCCAGTGATGTCTGAAACTGTAGTATAAATGTGCATACATACATATGTATGTATACATATCTACATAAGTATGTATGTAGTACATATGTAATATGTATGTTTTATACCATATATTCTGAATGTTATTATACCGACAATGCGCTGCTTCTTTAAATGCGTTAAAATTCTACGAATTAGCCATGAAACAGAGTTAGAATAAAGGCAATGTTAATGCTGGGGCAAGATGTCAGCATCAGTGTTCTGTTCAATTCAGAAATGAATGTCCATTAAGATTAGTTGATTTTGCTTTCGATAGTGTTTTTTTTCATCCTCTTCTTTTTTTAAGAGAGCGTAAATATACTACAAACACCACCCAAAAAGCTCACTCCCAATGGTGAGACCCAACACCTCACCATCGCACACCCCACCAACCATGCCTGCTGCCCGCTCGGTTCAGACCATGTAATCCGAAACCTTCCCCAACCAGAAGCATTCGAAATGGAAACGCCCACCGCAGCCCAGGCCAGGCCGGATTTAGTTTGCTTCTGTCTCACAGAGTGCAATGGCAATAGTCGCCATGCTGGGCTGGTAGAGTGGTCCCACTCGCACGCCAACGCAACACCTGTTCGTGCTAATCGCCCTCCCTCCGGAGCCCTGGCTCGTTCTCTGTCTCTCCCCATGACTCTCTGGCTTGCCTGTCCCTGTCTCTCATTTGGGTTTGGTCTTTTTCCCTCTTCTTTTCCAGCCGCTTAACATTTTTATTTTTTCTTCTCCGAAATGTCACCTGGCTCCCCGACACTCTCTCTCGCTCTCTCACTAATACCAACAGGCAAGTGTTGCTCTCTTTAGAGAGTGGTTCCTATCATTCAGATTACTCTATAGAGAGTTTGTATCAAACCAATAAGAAAGAAAGCTTTGACAGGCAAAAAAAGTTATTCCGAACTGCGAAGGGGAGCAAGAGAGAGAGAGAGCACAAGCTTTGAGCGGAGTCAAAGTTTAGTTTTGCTTTTCTGAGAGGATTTGTCGTGCCTGCTTAGCTAGATGTGTGTGTGTATGCCTGTGTGTGCATGTATGGAGCAAAAATGTTACATAGGCTGCGATGCAGCGGCAGCTGTCGCCGAACAGGGCCCGACCCCAATCTGCCACGGTCCGATCCCCTCTTGGCCAATGTCTGGGACGTGATTCGTTTTGGCTCGTGTGGGCTAAGAGAACGCGCGCCAAGTTTTTAGTTACGCGTCGGAACGTATCCGTTGAATAGCTGCCAAAGCGCGCTTAGATGCAGAAACTGGCCAAGAGCCATCGACCAGCAGCGACGGTTAAAGCCCTCTCGCAAAAAAAAATATTTATTGTACCAGAAAAATAAAAGCAAACTTTGGGAACAGGTTCGGAATGTACAAGAAATTTTCACATTTTCCAAAACTAATAAAGTGCGTTATTAATACACATTTCCAGTTTAACTTAATCCTATCAGTGGTCTATGCTTAAGAAAATATCCCAAACAATATCAGGTTTTATTTTTATGCTCACTAACGTGCTCCTCATCAAAACAAACCCAAATAAAAATTTAACAGAACACCCATAAAGTTGTGAAACCCTAAGCTACTTATTTCGCTCGTTAAACTTCATATCACACAAACTTCATTCTTCAAAGAATCGTTTCCATCGGGATAACAATAACCAAACGGAGAAGATCCATAAGTATCTTATCAATGAATGAAAGGCAAACAGCATAAAAATCCACATAAACTAGTGATATCCCATACATACATATGAATGTAAAGTGTTCGACAAGCATATTTTTTTACGAAAAAGAAACAACAGAAACAGCTCACGATCATAAAAGGCTACAATTGCAATATTTAATAGCAATTCAGAGAGAGTGGAATCTATAAGAAACAACAAAAAACCATAAACAAATATTAATCGGAAACACGGAATATACAAAGGAAATGCAGACCTTTCCAAGGTAAGACTCTACTTAATTTATATAAATGCCGGACCTACGAACCTAACAAATCCTAATCGATATTTATGCCAGAGTATAAAGCAAGCCCATGTATGTATATCAAATTAAAAATGCTGAAATGTGAACATCCGAATCAATAATTCTAAAATAGAATGTATCCGCTTACGATCTAGGAAGTTGATAAAATAATTACTGAGAAACACTCCTTAATCGTTAAGGCGCACATGATGAATAGAATCGAAGCCGAGAAGCGGTTTTATAGTTCAGAGTTCAGTATATCTATACACTTATTAATATAACAAATTTCATAGATATCAGGTGCATATTCAGATCTTATTACCCCATCCCTCCCTTAGTAAATATTATACATTAAATCCAGATCGATTTCTTCATAGCCACGAGAAGCGAAATATTTACTCATTTATCATTCAGCAATGTCCCGAAGCCTGTTCATTGCCTAACTAATCTAAAAACATTTTTTAATTTGCATAGCTCAAACAAGATTGGACGGTGGAATTGTAGATTGTAGAATTAAAGGGAGGGTTTGATTTAATTGTTAAATTCAAAACTTTATTTGGCCATCAATTAGGTAAACATTTAAAATGGAAAGAGTACCATACATACAAGCAGAATCAACAGATTTATTTGTTTGGATAATTTCATGATTTTCCTCTCTTATTTTTCTGCCACATCATGGTCGGTTTCTTTGTGGCCCCTCTCGACTGATGTTTACAATTGCTTTCGATTTTCCATTTGAATTAAATCAAGTTCTGTTGCTGCCCTCGAAGGCATTTTAATCATTCAAAGCTGTTTGGTTAACTTAATTTTGATAAGGAGCCTCAAACAACTATGTATAACTCGAAAACTAAACAATATATGTTGAAGAATGTTCAAAGTCAAAACCCCCAAAGAAACGGAATGACGCAATTAGCTCCAATAATAGAAAGAAAATATGTGTATTAATATTTGCTCAAAATTTGTGACAATAATTGGCCAGAAGAATTGAATGTGACGTCCCTTGTGACTCTTCCTTCGACTTTGGAACTGTAGAACAAACAAGAAAATTTGTTAGGGAAAGAGAGTTTAGGTAATACCCGAGGGAAGGCCAAATACAATTGTGTAAATAGAATTTTGTGGAATTATTTTGTGTCTCTTATCGAAGTCAAATAAATGCGAACGGAACAGATGTTATGTGAACCCTATTGTGTAGGCAGCCTATTTATTCAATAACATTAATGTACATACGATTCATTAGACGAGAGAGGTGCTGCTGGCACAGAATTTAATAAATATTCGGTTAAGCTCGAATCCATAGCCATACCTGCATTGCCCTTGACACGAACTTGGCACTGAACCAGCCAAAAGAGAAGGAGCGAAACGATGGTAGGAATCGAGGTAGGGAGTGATGCATTTACGAGGCGATTGTTGCGAGTGTGAAAGTTCTTAATTACAAACATTAGGGGGCCCAGCGGCTTAGGGCCCCGGCAGAAGACGGGGCCCAGCAGGCGGCCAAGAGACACTTTTGAATGGAGGGACTGTGGGATTGGGAATGGGAATGGGAATTGGTACCGAATGGGAATGGCTACGATGCGATACATTTCAACACAAAGTGGAGACACTTAAAGCTCTACCTGAATTGAGATTCTCCGGCTGCAGAGACTCCGCGACGACTCCTCTGGGGTAGAGCAGCGAACTCGTCTTCCAGCTCGGCTCAGCATGTGGCTAAGCCGATCATAATTCTTGTTTGACACACCAACAAACGGATGAACAAATGAACGAGAAGCAGCTACAACAGGGCATGTCTGTTCGAAGGGGGATTGGGGATGGGGTATAGCCCCCGAAACCCAAGTGGCCATCGGGTTAATTTTTACTCCTACTGCGATACAAAAAAAAAGGCTGAGGAAAGAAGCTCTCCATTTGAAAGGCCAGACATAAAATATCTGCTGGGTTATCTATTAAGGCCACTAGATTAACACCTAAGGAATGTATGCAGTGCTCTGCAGGCCCACGCTATAACAGCTTAACGGTTACATATCCGTTACAAATAAATATCAGCTGCATATAGGTTTGTATGTCTACATATACATATGTACATATGTAAATATGTATGTACGTATACTCGTAAGAAAAGAAGAAGCTCTTTGGCTTGCCATATTCACAGCAAATAAAAATATCTGGAGTGCAATTTGTGCACAGCTGGTGGTGCAACCGTCGCCTCAGATGGTGGCCTGTGGTGCACCACTGCACCACTGCACCACCAACTGCAACTGCAACAAAATTACGTGAAAAGGGAAGAGAAACGATACAAAATGAAATGAAAATAAAGGCAGGCAACTTGACAACACAGAAATTTGTTTGCACTCCATAAGGATTACAAATACGAGCATGCGTGTCCCAAGACTCCGCTCCCCTCCCCTGCAGCTCCTTCTTCTGCTCCTCTTTTTCTCATTTTTAAATAAATTTCATGCTTAATACGCATGCCTGAGCAATTTTTACTTTAACACCACGCGGTAATGCCCGGAAGCAGTGCAGATGTCGCCTCGCATAGCGCAACAGAAGTTATTGACCACGAAGCTGTTCATGGGCCGAGAATGCAAATGAACAGAGCTAGAGAGAAAGAGTCAAAGACAGAAAGAGCGAAAGAGAGGGAGAACACTAAGAGAAAACAACAGAGTCGAAAAGATAAAGATGAATGGTCCATGGTCACCTGACCAGTTAATTGTCGTATATTCTGTGGTAGCCATATAATGTGCAGACGGTGAAATTTATAAGCCAAAGGCTGGAATTCGATAAAAACAAGAATGAATGATGTATTCTGTGCAAACCCATGCCAATTATCAGTAAATGCTTTTAAGCGTTTTTTCCTGTTGTTAGGTCATACAAATATAGTACATAGTTATATGATCTTTTAGTTTCTTACTGCGTATTATGTAAATAAAAATAAAGAATCTTTACATGGGGATCAAGGTTATCTGTACATACTCGTAGATTTTAATGTACATATGTATGTATCTTGAAACATAAAAGATAATCATTTTCATTAATAATTAAATATGTAAGCTGTTTTGAGATAGTCTTTCGCAAATAAACTGTAATTAAAATGGCAACAGAAACAGTTGACTTTATTTTTAAATATTTAATATTTCCAAACATCTGCAAGTGTAAAATGTTCCATTCGAAAAAATGCCAAAAGCAATAAATATAAAAGTCGCACTTTAGGAAAATTAAAACAATCAGTAAGCTCTAATTAATCAGAGAAGTCTCGTTTACTTAGTTGTTTTATCAAATTATTACTCTATATTTTCACTTAATACAGATATAATAGAAGATTTAGTTTTTATACCGAAGGGTGGAAGGGCGGAAGGGTGCGGGGCGAAATTTTGAAATACACTTGTAACAGTGGGAGCATACAGAAGTCTGGATGCAAAACTTGGTAGCTCAATCTCTTATGGTCTCTGAGTACTAGGCGCTCATAAGGACGGACAGATGGACGGACAGACAGATATGGCTTTACCGACTCGGCTATTAATGCTGATCAAGAACATAAATAAGTTTTGGGGTCGGAAACGCTTCCTTCAGTGTGTTACATTTTTTCCCCACAAATACAATATACCCTATTTATATAACAATAAGGTACATACATACATATGTATATACTAAATGAGTACGGGGTATAGAAGTTGTGACGCGTAAGAAGCGTCTCACACGTCCCTTCTCGTTATTTTCTCAGAAAGCTTGTTATTGGACAAACTTTCATTGTTACTCTCTTGAGTCTTTCTCGGTTTGCTAGCTAACATAATTGCTTGGAAATATCGCTGCCAAAATCGACAGCCAACCTTCCAGATTTAGTTCAGAACACTCTCTATTCTCCTTTCTATGCAAATATCCACTGCAGATGACACATTTGCCGAGGATAATGCGAGGATGCAAAGAGCAAGGCATACGAGGCATAGAGGCATCGAATAAGTGCTCGCATATGGCATATGTCCTCGGCACGCCCGCACTCGATTGTACTCGAGATATGCTCCGAATCCGAATTCGAATCCGAAAGGGACCATTAAACAAATTGAAAGCGTTTAGCCGGACGCTGGCTTCTTGACCCTTTTCCTCTCCCACCTCACATTTAACACATTAAGGAGGGATCGGGGCATCAAGTGGACCACGTAAAACCCGCTTATAATGCACGCACATGTGGGATTGAAAAGCCCTAAAAGTGAAGCCTATCAACGTTCCCCATCCCACCTCTCACCCACCAAAACAAGCAGTTCGGGTGCAAAAATAAAATACAAAACGAAAAATGGGAAATGGGAAAGAAATGGTTTTCAAGTGCCCGGTCGCATAATGAAAAGGATGGACGACGTCGTCTCCATCTCCGTCTCCGTTCTCGGTGTCGCTGTCGCTGTCGCTGTTGTTGCTGCCGTATGCATCCCACACGGCTTTAAGGGTTGACATTTGGCCCGGACAATGGGCGAGTGGAAAGGTTTCGCATCCAATTTCAGTCGAGTTGAGGTGGTAACCGCCAGCGCGGCTTGCAAGTGGCTCTGGGGCAGGTCCATTGCCATTGCCTTTGCCGGGCCATTCCGCATTGTTTCGCTGACTCCAAAGAATGGGCACAGACGACATACTTTTAAAAGCTCGAATCAATTAGTTAATTGATTAGCAAATATTCTAGGGGAACTGGTAATGAAAATTGTTGCCTGACAAAACAGGAATACACTAATTATGGATAACAGAAAGGGGAAAGATTATGAATTTTGTGGGAAACAAAAACCATTGTCTTAGGAGCGACGGACGATAATTTCTTACATTTGAAGATTGGATGGATTTACTGGCTTTTCTTTCTCTGTTACGGTTGCCACATGGGGCCGACACTTCCTAGGAACAATTCACAAGATCTGCGCAGCAGTAATACTAACCAAATCAAACCAATCCAAACCACCTCAGCTCAACACATAATCTTCTCGACTCTCTGTTACCAGTGCCGGGAATAGCCAGACACATAGCAGCCACAGAGAGGCCACAGCTCCGTCTGCAATATGATGGAACGTCTATCCACACACCTGTCGCTCACCGGCCTATCGCTAGCTCATCCACTACAGAGTCACCTGAGCTCGGTGAGCTCCGGCAGCGGATCGCATCATCTGGGACAATTGGCAGCGGCTGTTCAGCAGCACCACCAGCAGTCCGATCAGAGCCACACCCACGCCCATCACCTGCACTCAGCAGGTCAGCAGTTGGCTCTGGGCCACCAGCACCAGCAATCGCAGCAGCAGCACCATCAGTGCAGCAGCAACAGCAGCAACGGCTCCCCGAACGGATCGAGTGGATTGAGCAGCCTGCATCCCCACTCGGCCCTGCATCTGGCACACCACCACTCCCAGCTCCACCAGCACCATCACTCAGGACAGCTGCAGCAACAACAGCAGCAAACTTCGTCCTCACACGGTCAGCCGGCGGTGTCGTCTGCCTCCTCCCACCACAGCCACAGCCACAGCAACAGCCAGGCTCAGTCGTTGCACCAGCCCCACAGCAACGGCAGCTCGCACTTGTCTGCGGGTGGGGCTACATCCGCTAGCAACCACCACAGCAGTGCCGCACACCACGGATCCGCTTCCAGTGCATCGAGCAGCGTGATGGCCGCCGCAGCTGCCGCCCACTTGCACCACAACTCGCAGGCATCCCCCATAAGCAACTTGCACCAGAACATGGGCACACTCATGAACAGTGGCAGCAGCGCCAGGTGAGCGACAGACTACATTTTCGGGGTTGCCAGACAAACAACTAATTCAAATTTAAATTATTCCCCAGCGATGTATTCTTCAGCCTGATGATCCAGAACACAACTAAGCGCCAGAACGAGGAGCACATCAAACGTCCGATGAATGCTTTTATGGTCTGGTCGCGTCTACAGCGGCGCAAAATAGCTCAGGATAATCCCAAAATGCATAACTCAGAGATATCCAAGAGGCTGGGTAAGTAGGATCCAAAAATGCGTTCATTCTATTGGTTCAAGTGACAATATAAACGATTTTTTATTATGTTTTATCGCCAGTTACTCGGGCAAGTCAAAAGTATTTGTAGTCCTTCATCTGACATAATTGAAAATGTATCGCTTACGTTCCTGAGGAGCAAGTTCCATTCCCCATGCAAATCGATAGTCTTTTGTGTACCCAAGGTGGCTCAATTGCCTCCTTCAAAGCTGTTGTTTCCAGAATGCTAAGCTCGGCTCACTACAATTTTTATATTTTTTGGCTGTTGTTGTTGTGCGTGTAACACAAACCACAAGAATCTTGGCTATCTGGTGGCAACATTTTGCCCTCGAAATGGATATAATCTGAAGACAAAGGATGAGGCAATACAAAACGAAATTAAAATGCGGCACACGACCTGCCAATCTCTCGCACCCACTCACCATGGTATGGTGTCTCTCGCTCCATCTTCCTGCCTCTCCTTCTCCTTCTCCATCTCTTTATCATTATCTGTACCTGCATCTGTATGTGTATGTGTATGTGTGGTGTGTCTGTATGTGTCGACCTCTTATGCAAGTTAAACTAATCAACGTAATACTGTACTGTACAATGACAATGACAAACCAAAACTCCCGCCTCAACTCCGGTACTCAGCGCAACTGTCAAAAGTGACAAGCGGCTGTCAAACAATGGAGCAGGAAGAGCGGCAGGCTACCAGCCACGAGGCGGAAGCTGTTGATTATGGCTGGAAGAAGGGGTTCCGTTTGGGACTGGGATTCCCACAAGATGAGTATGCCACCCACCCGCTGAAGTTCGCCAAATCACGGCCCTGGCCTCTTGAGGGCTTTGTCTCGCCCCGCTTAACTAGTTGCAAAGTTAAGTAGTTTATTCTTCGGATCGAGAGCGGGGAGAGCTAATCCCGGGCTGGTCTAGGCCTTATCGTGTCTTGGGTCTTTGGGCGTGCATTTTTCGGGCAGTAAATTCAATTTCAATCCGACACGTGGCAAGTGACAGGCAGGAGAGTTCTTTAGCATAACAATGGCTGGGCTGGCTCTAGACTACCTTTTTGATCAGCTCATGCATATTATATGAGAATCGAAGCTGCTGTTCTGTTCTGGCCTGGTCTGTGCTGCACTAATCAGTTCTGTGGATGCTGTCATAACAGCGATAGAGGATGGAAAATCCAACTCATCCGCATCCTCAGCGTCATCGATTTCATCTTGGATCATTTTTCTGGAAATTTGTATACAAAAACTCCACGGCGGGTGCCTTTTTCCAATCTTCCACTGAAGCACTTGTTAAATGATTTTTTCTTGCATTTTTATTTAACCATTGTTTGGGCCAAAACAATAGCAAATTAAATGCGACTCACTTGCCATTCAGTTGAGCGAACCAAAGAGCAACAGCGGGAGGAAGTTCGCTGCATTTGAAGCATTTAAACAAAAGGGGTTGGCTCTGGTGGGAATTCCCCTTATTCCTTTCAGGGAAATAGCTTTTTAGACATGGAACCTTCTCCAATTCCCCTTGTCTAAGGGTTTATGTACACATATCAACGAGAAGAAGAAAACTTAAATACAATTTAGGAAGCAAACTTGAATTTCGAATTATTTTCGGTTTTCCTTGTGTTCGGTTTGAAAGCTTTGTTAGCTCTTCAAATATTTCTTTTTATTCTGCTTTTTTGGCAAATCCATTATGCGAATTGACAATTCACTCCCTACCTCCTCTTTGCTGTGTAATATTTGCTGTCAGTTTCAGTCTTTGTTAAGTTTGTTTAGAGAGAGAGAACGAATGGGAGAAGGGCTCTCAAAATTCTTTTGTTGCAAAGGTGGAAAGTGGGACAAAGTGAACCAGGGACAGAGAGCTGGATTGGCATCGACAAGGTTTTGTAAAAATAGAATCTAACAGTGTTCCAAAATTGTTTTGAAGGCGTTACATAGTACATAAATGTATGAAAATACACACATATACATACATACATATGTATGTACATCCATACATACATACATATATACAATATTGACTGAGATATTCATTTTAAGTTTCGTAATAAAATAATAAACTATAACAAATCTAAGAGGTAAATAGATACAGGAACATTTATAAAAACACGTGAATACATATGTACATACATATGTACATACATAGAATTACTTATTTAACAAGAGAACAAATATGGCCACAAATATTGCTATGAATAAAATATCCCTTGCTCCTTTACCACCTTTCTCTGTTCTCCTCATTCACTTGCTTTCACTCAACTTGGCACTTCTTCTAAGCCATTAATAATGTCGAGGACAATTTTGAAAACTTTCATTACACCACAAAACCGAAACAACAATTTATTAAATCAGCAAATAATGGGAGTGCAGAATGTCAGAGTTTTAGCACTTGAGAAAAGTTGAGTTGAGGCCAGCATTCAATTAAATGAATAATTCAGCAGCCACAAAAGCAACGAAAAATTGTGCTCATTATGAGAAATTGCCAAACAGAAAAAGGCACAAAAGTGGGCGGAAAAGGAGGAAGAGTAAAAAACTGTGCCCTAGACAAAGGCGCCACAAAAAATGGCGGCGCGAAAGTTACTTTTTCACCAAACACACATACAGGAAAGAAAGAGACAGAGAGCAATGGTTAGTGTGTGTGTGAGACGAGGGTGTGCGTGGGACAGAGAAAGACAGGCAGAGAGAGAAGGACTGGCAACTGTGGAGAGGCCTCTTCAGGCGCAGCCTCCGACGCCGTTACCGTCACCGCCACCGTTTGCCGCCGGCGATGCCATTTATTTTATTATACAAAACAGAAACAAAAACAAAGCCCAACAAAAGATGCAACAAAAACGGGCAGAATTAAAAAAAAAAAATGTGAATGAGAAGGAAAAAACTTCAACAACAACGAAGTGAATGTTATAGAAAACAATTCTGTGTTGAGCCCGGGCTTAATTGAAATTGTAACTGTCATTAATTACTGTCTGGAAATTTGAATTACCAACAACAACAGCAGCATCCGAAACAAAAGGCGACAACAGCAATAACAACAGTCAGATCTTTGCGGAAAATGTATGTACCTTTAATATGTAGGAACTCAAATACCAGTTATGGACGTAGAAGCCTCTGGAAGAAAATCTTTGCCAAAACTGATATACATAGGTATTTGCCAATCGACCGATTTCCAAAGATACTTATCAAAAGATCCTTCCTGGGAGTCTAGCTATGTACATATGTATGTGTGTACATTCATACATATGTATGTATGTATGTACATATGTATATAAAACCTCTTTTACAAACTTTTTTTTTTTTTTTTTTTTTGTATTTCCTCAATAATTGAAAAACCTGTCAAATCCGCATTCTTTATTTTGTTTAATCAAAGCTGCTGCTCCTTCTTTCGTTACTGCCTGTTCCTGCGGGAATATTAAATAATGCCAAACAATGTAAAAAGAGAGCTAGATGAATGAACAGTTAGACTGACTGAACGACTGAATAAATGACTGCCTGAACGGAACAATGGCAAACTCGTGGCAGAAGAAGAGACTTGGCTTTGGAGCACAAAAGGTTGAACTCTCAAGCCTTTTTGCTTCTCTGCCTAAACCCCTCCGATGCTTCAACCATCGAGAACCTTTTGTTGCACAATAAAATGCAAACAATTGATTAGTTTGAAATTGGAAAAGCTTTCGAGAAAAGGTCTGGAGGGGTGAGTGGGCGTGAAGGTTACGCCGCCGCTGCCTTTGCAATTGACAGGTGTGTGGCTGTGTGGATTTGTGTCTGTGGGGCTATACACAAACGGTGCCCTCTTAATTACAGTACGCTCAATCAAGAGCAAAAACAAGCGGAACAAATAAGGGGCAATTTTTTTGAAAGGGACCAGTCACGACCAGCATCAAGAGGTCCAAAAGGGTAAGTCGATGTTATCGGCTTAGTATACATACATATGTACATGTGTAAAGGACAAGAAATATGTCGAACACTTCAATTATGGTAATAGTGTTACAAATTTAGTTCGGAAATAAAATATAATTATTATTTTAATATGTAACCGTTCATTGTACTTATGTATCTAATCATATTAAACTTGACCATTTCTATCCTCTTTTCAATTCAATACATTTGAATATTTGTCACATTAAGTTAAGTGCATTTTTTTCTAGTCTAACAAGTTTACGCATTTTCCAACACATCGAAATGTCCAGCCAAGATTTTAACCTTTCGGCTCACATTTCTGCCACACAAAAGCTAAGTAAATAAAACAAATTTCGACTGGTCAAACAACAGAAGGAGGAAAATTCCCAGTCTCCCAAAGCATTAAATTGCTGGACAAACAGTTGAATCGCTCTCCATGTTATGAGTGCGCCCCGAGCAGAGCAGAACAGAACAGAACAGAACAGAAGCAAAGTAATCCCATAAGTAGCCCGATTGTGTCCCAATGTGTGAATGTGGGACAGGAACATGTAGTTGGTCAACACACGTACAAAATTATGTACATATGTGTAAAGTGTAGCTGCAGAGCCCAACATAAACTGTAAATTGCAATTGGAGCCGGTGGCGGTTAAATATTTGCTCTGTGGGTTAACGTGCAGCATTTTCCAGGCCGGAAAAACTTGTTAATTGAACCAGAATTGTACCAGAAACAGCCTCGGTAAGGTTGCAACATTTTGCTACTTATGGCTTGTTTTTCCTATCAATTATTACGCCAGTCAACGCACCAGACAAACGGATGGGGATAGGGAGAGACCGAAACTCCTCCCCGTCCACAGCTTTCTTTGTGCAATATTTGGTCAAGGGGCGCCAACATCATAGACATTGGACAAACATAGACATTGTCATTGTCATCCTTTTGTGGGCTTACTCGTAGTTTATTCAACTGCTCAACTTGTAGATGTTTTCCATGCCGTAGCGTACCCTCTGCTTGTGTCTTGTTTATTATAACGTCCAGTGCACCATTCAACTCTTGTTACCCGCTCCCCAGGCTGGCATTCTCTTGAAGGTGTCGCACACAGAAGGAGAGCACCGAGAAGTTGCTCATTTGATGGGCTGAAGGCACTTGGCACTGGACAGGGGACAGGAGACTGGGACGCTATCAATGTATCTATAAATTAGTATTTTACCATTATGAGTGGTTGGCCAGGGGGAGTCGGGAGATTCTGGCTGTACAATTGAGCTTTTGTATTGGGCCTTTTGTTATAGTTTTTGTTGCCTTATCTGACTTGTTGTGGGTCCCTGTGTGGGCCACAGGCAGAGCCAGAGCCTGAGCCTGAGTCTGACACTCGTTTCATTTCGTTTCCTTCTTGGCTATAAAGGGAGCTGTCACAACAATGTGTGTTGTAAGTACATATCTCCCATGTGTGCATCTTTGTATTCACACATGTGTGGCACTATTCTGGCTTTGTGTCTGCCTGACAAGCCACTAAAATTACACGTTATAACTAATTAGCGAATTGTCCCTGTCCCCTGCACACCCAGCTGGCCGGCAATTTATCAACTAATTTATATACAATATGTCCAAATTTTCTTGGATTTTCTTTTGTGATTAGGGAACGACGTTTTCGTTTAAGAAGATTACAGTGGATGATAAGTGTGTTTACTTAGTTTTCCATTAAATATATAATATTTTTCTATACAATAGGGATATTCTATAGTAAATGTAATAGAAATATGTTTTAGCACGATCAATTGGTTTTTCAGAACGGAATTCAACCATAATTTCTCCAAAGCTCTCATCCCGACCCCCAATCTCGTGGCAATAGACTCCTACCATGACCCCATGCCCATTGCGTTATCTTTCCCTCCCTCACTTCAGACTTCGTATGACACATGTCATTATAATATTTTACATTAACTTGAAAACATTTGCAATTTCCACACACACACAGCATGAACCGGAGCTGGGATATAAGCTCCGTAGGTCTCCAAAAGCTACCCTGTGTGCCACTTAAATATACATATACATACATAAGTATGTATGTTCTTATCTGTTTGATTGTGTGGCACGTGTATCTATGTATGTATGTGTAAACGTCCCAGCCAACGCCCTCAAGAAGGATCTGCGCTGTGCTCGACCGACCCCTATCCGAAATATTCCGAATAATGAAGGCAACCCAAAACCACCTGCTGGGGCCAACACAAGCTCGTCAGAATCGAATGGAACTAAAGGCAGGCAAGAATGGTGGGGAAAGAGACGGATAGATAGGGTTAGAGGGAGATAGGCTGAGGGTGAGACAAGAGAAAACTGAACTGACAACGACATTGTTGGTTGTTGTTATCCTTCTTCAACAGACAAGACAAGTTTTTGGCCCCAAGCCCCAAGTAGGGAACTATGTTTATGTTTGACAGCTTCTCGTGAGTGCACTTCGATTGTTGCCAGCATTTGACAAGAGCATTGAGTGTTGTCTGTCCCCAATCCCCCTAAACCAAATGTTACTAATGGATTAACGAGCCCCATTTTAAACGAAATCCCTTCCAGGGGCAGAGTGGAAGTTGCTTACAGAGGAGGAGAAACGTCCGTTTATCGATGAGGCCAAACGTTTGAGGTAAGTTTTGGACATGTGAAACAGAGTATCTGTCATTTCAAAGAATATTCGGTGTTTAGAGCCATGCACATGAAGGAGCATCCGGACTACAAGTACCGGCCGCGACGCAAGCCCAAGGCCCTAAGACGCGATGGGTATCCATATCCGATGCCATATCCATCGGTGCCCGTGGAGGCACTACGCGCCGGTAAGTGAAATTTATTCAATTTGAAATTGAATCAGATTTAACTGATCAAATTAAAGAAATTCTTAAACTGGATCAAACGAGAACAGATTTCTGTTGCGTGTGATAAACTAGAATCAAAAACCCTATTCTTCCTGTCAATAAGCTTAAAGCTGGGAGAAATGCCACCCCACAATCACCCCTTCCATGACCCTTGAAAATTCATCAAGCAAAGCACAAGCTGAGCGAAAATAATAAGCGGGCGAGTTTTATGAGCTCTCGACTTAAGACAAATGCAAATGTGACACGATACGAGGGGAGCAACCAGCAACCAGCAACCAGCACCAACCAGAAACCAGCAGTCTATGACAAACTATCCCCAACTCCAGCCAGAACCGCGTGGAACCAGGAACCACCCATCTGACTGCCTGACTGACAAACTGTGAAGTCATCATCCTGGCTTAACAACTCATTCGAGTGATGGGCTGGGAGGCGGCAGGAGACCCGAACAGGGAAGAACCACCAGAGCTGAGCATAAGTTTCCATTCATGAGGTTCCCTGCTCATGAATGGTGGGTGGGGAGGAGTGGGTGGTGTTTGTAGTTTATGCTGTTGGTTGGAGGTTTTAAATTAGCATTTGTCACGTTTTTTAGTCGTTCACCCTGTCCATGCCACCGTCCTGGCCTCACAATTCGGAGCAATTTTCTCGGTCTAAGCGTGCGCATTGCCTGATCCTTTCTGCCCTGCTCCTTTCTGGGCCAGCATGATTTATGCCCAACGGAAATGATAATAAAAATGGTAGGAAATGCGTAATAAATAAACCGAATTAGTCTGTTTAGTCTGTTTGCGCTTCCCCACCAATGCACTACATCCCTTTATTGGATATAATGGGATATGGGCTTAGACGCCAGCCAGAGAGTTCAACCAACTGTGGAATTAGCCAAACATAACGTATGTAATATGTAGTTCTATTAAACTAGGGAAAATTTAAAATGGAATAAGGTCTATTATTGGATTTAATTGGCTTTTCCTTGTTCCTTGAATGAATATTTATAAGACAAATAGCCACGTTTTATTATTGACCAGCGTAAACGTACGTACATATTCTTATTTGTTTAATGTCCAATCATTAAATGGAGACTTGAGCAGTATCCAAGATATCCCACAAAATAATATGGGGCTTCCGTTCGGTAAAAAACAAATATCCACGACAATGGAGCAACTACCTAATCCGCTGTTATAATAATAACAATGGTGGTGGCGTCCGAAACCGTCGCTACTTCAAATTTTCAATGAGTTGAAAATAATTATTTCGGAAACAGTGAAACTTTGTTGTCTAAGCGAATTTAATTGCTTTTCTTGGCCGCCTCGAAAAACTCTTTCAATCAAACCCGTAGCGCCATCAATGAAATAAATTTGGTTGTTTCTTCAATAAGCGGCGCCTGCAATTATCAACTTGTGCATGAAAGGCCAAGAGAGCAGCTGGACGACTACCGTTTAGGGCAATTGATAATGAGTGCCGTTCAGAGAGTATCTATCAGATACGTGGATACACGCACTCACTCTTTCCCTCTGTGGCCGGTCTCATCCTCCAGTAAAATAGCTGATTCAGCGTACAATTAAATGGCGACCACTAAAGAAAAAATTTGTACTTAAAAGAAATGAAAGAGTTGATCGAACAAAGGGCGCAAATATTTCGAGTGGCAATTATTTTTGAACTTAAACTCACACCAAGGGGAGTCTATAGCAGCCATTGTACAGTGGACAAGAGACAAAATACTTTGATAGAAACTTCAATTGATTTTACATTTTAGTATTTACTTTATACGTTATACCCTATACCACATTCTCATTAAGTTAAAGTCTCTTAGAGTGAGACGCATTTCACTCCAACACTTCTTCGATCTTGGCACCACTGTGCATCTATGCACAGTGATAATCGTTGTAAACTCTTTTTCTTTCACTCGCCGCACCGAACCCGAGTCCAAATCGAGCCGAGCCGAGCCGAGCTCATCTCATCTCATCTTATCTCTGGTTGTTTGCTTCACTTGCAGGCATTACGCCCGGTTACTTCGCTCCCGGTCCCACAGCGGCTGCATATCACCTGGGCAGCCATCTCAGCCAGACATCGACGCCGACCACGACGCAGGTGAGTCTCTTTCTCTCTTTGCCACCCCCCCCCTTGCCACACCTGTCCCTGGAACACTGGGACACTCTCAAGTGCCAGCACGTCCATCAAAAATGCTGAACGGTAGCGGAGACCAATTAAAGCTACGAGTGTGAGTATGAATACTCGCGGAGCGTACATCGATGAATGGGATGGAGGGAGAGGCGATAGCGTTTGCCCTGGGCCGCCTTAATAACATAATTACAAACTCCTACGGCTGACGCCCACTTTAAAAGGTGGAAAAATGCGGTCCGGTGGCCGTGACTAAGCGCAAGCCGGAGGCATCCAGGCCCAATTGAGTTTTCTGACATGTCATGCCAAAGGATTTGGCCACAGCCAGTTGTCATTACATGTTTAGCGAAACGGGGTTCCCCTTTATGGCGATAAACAAGGGCAGGCAGGCAGTAACCAGGAGCAAAAACAAACAGAGCAGGACAGGTGTGACAGGACTTATGATCGAGCTGAAATGTCCTGAAAGTGGAACTGTTTTAGTCAGACCTCTGGGGCAGCTGCTAAGACTAGCTCCAGCTTAGAGGCTCCCTCCTCGTCCAGGTGGTCAGCCACACAGCCCCCTCAACACCCATTAAAATGCATGACTCTCGCTAGCCATTGTCCGCACTGTTCAGGGGCAAGTATGTAATTCTGAGGCAGAAGCCTATTTGACTCCGTGATTGATGTGGCGTTGAAGATGCGATTCGATGCGGGTGTTGAAGGCCTGGCATTAACACTAATAATAACACACCGCACGTCGCTCCTCGACCATAATAATAGACTAAGTTTAAGCCAAACAAAATCTTGATTGAATGATGGAGGATGGAGGATGGAGGATGGCTGGGAGCCTCCATATCTTGTACGAAACTTCATAGTAGGCGGTGACCAAATCCCTGACAGGGCAAATTGCTGACAGCATTCCTTCAACTATTGTTCACAGGCTTTCACTGTACTAGAGGCGCTCTAGCGGTGGGAGATGAAAGAAATGCCCAACAAATAAGAGAGACAAACAAATAAGTAAGCTTCTGACAGTAAAATAACTGGCAACTGGCACTTGGGACCTGGCACACGGCTTTCCGATCAGCAGGAATTCCAAGCTGAAGCCCAAGCATCAGAGGCATAGTTGGTGAGACGATCGCATATCCAATGTATGGTCTATCCTTGAGGGTTTTTGTGCACCTTGGGAACATCACCCGTGTGGTTGTTAGCTGCAATTAACTGATACACTTCCTACATCATTAACCATCGCAGGTATTCCGTAAAACTTCCTATGCGTGTATCACTCACTAAATATATGTAGATATGTTCTTATACATACTTGTATGCGAGATAAATAGAGCAAAGGACTCCCTCTCCAATTGAAGTGCAATGTTGACACAGCTGACACAAAATCCCTGACCAAACACCGAGTGACATCGCACTGCACACCTGCTCGACAACACAACACAACACACATGACATAACCCACTCAGACATAACCGGGCTCTAAATCAATTAACTGAACCCACAGAGCCGAGACAAACGAAATGTCCACAGTAACAGCAAGGCATCAAAATATTTACGAATCCACATTAATTCCCAATTGGGTGCAAATCAAATCAAATTGTAATCCAAAACGCTCTCGGCACACAAGCTCGAGCACCGAGTTGGGGAACCCTGCGACGAGGAAGAGGATGACGAGGACGATGAGGATGAGGATGAGGATGGTGATGATGATGTGTTAACAACATAATTATAGCCCAGAGCAAAGTGTTCTGCAGAAAGGGGAGCGCAACGCAGCACAACCCCTCGCCATGGCCATGGGCATGGGCATGGGATGGCATGGCATGGCTTGGCAGCAACCACTCAAAACAAAACGGAAATGAAGCGAAACAACCCTCAGATGTGCTTAGTACCCGTTTACATTCCCATTCCGAATCTTCCATCAGCATCAGCATCAGCACCAGCATCGGAAAAAGCAGCCGTTGAAGAATAACTAGCAACTGGTGTAGCAATGAAAAACGTATTGCAAATCAAATAAAATTAAATTGAGATGGTTTCGGTTTGCCTGGGGTTTGTGTGGCGGGGGAGGTTCAGAAGGGCTGGGCTGGGCAGCCAGGGGTTGTTGTCGTCCACAATTAGTTGGTCAAATAAAGCCACAAAAGTGTTGAGCAATTTGCACTAATCCCAAGGTTAACCCAATCCAGATCTTTGAGGTTTACTCTGAGAAAGTGGCGAATACTTGCAGCATGCTCGATGGGGTTACTATAGGAGCGCAACATGTAACAAATAATGAGGATATGTTGTCTGGAAATGTAATGTAAAATGGAACATGGCGTTCATGTTGTTCATTGGAACGAATCAATGTTACAACAGCACAAAGTTTACCATTGGGGAGGAGATAAGGTCGGGTACCATAAGTGATTAGTTTGCTTGGAGCTTCCGTCTGGGACTCTCATCACTAAATACACCAAAAATGTAATTTATTTATTTAACATTTATCACATTATCAGGCCACCCTCTCCGGACAGATGGACAAGTTCGCCCTGGAGAGGAGCTCGTATCTGAGCAACGCAATGAGCAATGCGGGCAGCCAGGCAAGTGCTGCCGCCTACAGCGCCTACCTGGACCCCAGTGTTCTGACCAAGGCCTACTTTGACTCCAAGATGTACCAGGATCGGGCGGCCAATTATGCCTTCGACATATCCAAGATCTACGGAGCCCAGCAGCATGCGGCAGCCCATCACCAGCAGCAGCAGCAGCAACAGCAGCACCAGCAGCAGCTGCTAATGGCAGGCAGTGCCGGTGGAGGTGGAGGCGGAGGAGGCAGTGCCGGCTCCCACAACAACAACAGCAGCAGCGGGCTGGACGAGCGCGACGCCACGCCCCAGCTGGAAGGAGGCGGTGGCGGCGGTAGCATCGTAGTGGAGGCCAAGCCCCATCTGCACTCGCCCAGCGACGTGGGTCTCGACTACGCTCAGTACGCCCAGCAGTATGGCGGGCAGCTGGCCAGCGTGGCGTCCGTGGGAGCTGGCGGTGGAGTAGGCGTCACGACATCGTCTGGCGGGGCAGCAGGTGGCGGCAGCGCAGGTGCAGCCGCCGCGGACTTTCGACGGCCTCTGACGGTGATCTTCTGACCACCATCCTCCAATGGCAGCGAGGAGTTGAACTTGTCTATGACTTAGGGAAGAAGGATATTCGTGCCGAAACTCGAAGCCCGGAAATGCGATCCGAAAAACGAGAGATTAAAGTTAAACCTAGCCAACATTTACCGTTAAGTCAGTGAAGTGGAGATCAAGAGAGAGAGAGAGAGAGAAAGAGAGAAAGAGAGAGGGAGCTAGCAAAGATGGAGAAAATAAAAACAAAACAAAACCAACAACGAGCGGTGCAATTTTTTATGTTTTAAACGCAGATCGAAGTGCATAGCATAAATTTAAACTTAATAATAAATGTATTTAAATTCTACACACTCACACACACGCGAAAAACCGACAACACACACACAAAAACGTAATCTACATTAAATACAGAAAAAGAGCAAAGCAAAACAAAGAAAAACAAAACAAACAATTTCTCAAAAAATGCAACAATAAAAGGCGCATTGTCATAAGCAGCGAAATTACATGATTATCTGGTGTGGTTCGCATTTAATCTAAGATGTGCAAAATGATGAAATCAAAATCCAAATTTACTCTGGGGTACTCTCTTATGGAATTTACAATTGGCGGGCATCATCTACTCAGTATTTTTTTGATTAGAATTATCCTTCTCTTGGAACCTTCATCACTAGACGAAGTTTTTGTTTATCGTCCTGGCGTGCTGTAATATTTGCACAAATCCAGCCTTCATCAAGTTGCTGAGAAAATTGTTGTTCTGAAATGTGATTTTTAATTAATTGCAGTCCCCACGCTGCATCCACTTTCGCAGGGAGACGAGCGGCTGCAGGTTAATTGCGGAAAGGTTGTTATTGGTTGAAAAGTGTTTTGAGGGGGGATGGGATGGCGTGAGGAGCTGCAGAGTGGGTGGGCTAAACGCTTCCTAATGAGGGCAACTTCCGGCCAATCAGGTTGACAAAACCCACCAATGCGTACTCTGATTGCTCAAGAATCCGTGTTAACTTAACTGCAACTTAACGCGGCTGACTTAAGAGGCAAAACGAAGGGAATTACCGTCCACTAATTAGTGAGTGCGCAAAAATGCAAGTGAACTTAATTAATTTTCCGCTCTTATGCGCCTCGGCATCGTCAATAGAATTAGCGAGAGGAGAATGAATACATAAAACTTTGACTTCTTGGACAAGATATGCATTAGAGACGCCTATTCGGTGGAAGTTATGCCCAGAGAAGGCGGTACGGTTAGCGGGAAACGTTCAAAAGGGCGCAGTTCATGACATTTTTATGTCTGTCTGGCAACTCAGCTGCTTACATAGCGCTGCCAGACCAGATTCTGGAGAAGTAGTGCTGCTCTTCTGCAGTAGGTGGCGCTTTGGCAGCCTCCACACATGAGATTCATGCTGGCCAGCTTTTGTCATAGTATATGAATATAGTATACACCAACATATGTTTAATGAATTTTATGCGTCTATGAAATTCCATTTTTAGGTATGTTCAATAATATAGGTTACTATTACTATTACTATACTATGTTTTTCAAATGTTCCTTGAGGAAAGCTCATGTCCCACACATATTATGGCATTAGTGTTCTATACAATAAATAAATAAATAATAATATATAATTTAATATATATAATGTAAATAAATAATACAGCAAATAAATGAAATTCAATTTTAAAATTATTGTTAAAGGAATATGATTTTCTCTCTCAACTCTATTTCTTTAAATCAAGTACGTTTTCTCTTGAAGATCTTAATATTTCCCGCCAAGTACTTTGAAATTCTATTTCGAAAATAAATACTTTTAATACTTTTTCCGACTTTTTACCGTTTTCAACTTTTAACCAATCAGAATTGTTTTTCCTGTTTGCGCTCTCTTTCTCTCCTTTCGCTTTTTAAAATGTTGCAGCGCTCTCTCACTCTCCAAATAGAATTTAGATTTTGGATTTTGGTCTAAATTATGCCTTTTGGTCTGATCTTTGTGGTGGCTTTGAACAGGATACAGTTTAAGAAATGCTTGGAAAATTTCATGGAAATTTCTTGGAAACCTCAGCCTTAAATCAATGAAATAAAAAGTCAATCTGTGTTGCACATTTACATCAAAGAAATGTTGCAGGTTATAGATCGATATACATACATATGTATGTGCATAAATAAAATTAGAAAAGGTTAAAAACTTGTCAGTCTAAGATAGAGTCGTTATTATTGTTTGAGAGCTGCTGTGAAAATGATATATTAATATTAATTTTGGGAATGACAAGCAACAAATTGTCAAATACGTAACAATCCATTCCCATGCACGAAGCGTTATGCATTTTTGTTGGTTGACCATTTAAATTTAATCTTAATTTGTATACATTCCAAAAAAGGAAGTCGTGAAAATGAGCCAATCTTGAGGAGAATCAATTGATAAATCGGATACAATTATAATTTAAGAGCGGAGACTCCTAACTAGCTAGTAATATCAAATAGAACATCAAAATAGAGACAAATGTTTTAAGATTACGGTATATTTATAGTATACTTTGAAAATGAAAGAGTATATTTCGGTATATTTCCGAGGGTCTGTCGGTATATTTGATCGATATGTCGATAAATAATTTAACACTGGCAACAATGGAACGGAACGGCGGTCTTTTTAAACTAATTTACATTTAAATTTTAATTACTACAAATTTAATTTTAGGTAACATTGCACCGTATCGTTCAGGCCTCGTTAAGTTAAAGTAAAAGTTAAGTTAAAGCTAAGATGGAGGACCTTTTTGGGCGCTTGAGCAGGAGCCCAAAGATTCAGGGAGAGCAGTGTTAATTGGATAGGATAGGTTGAGGGCAGAACATCAACGCAACGAACGATTAAATCTGCATTTAATTCGTTGTTGCTGGCAGAAATATATTCAAGCGGCGGAACGACCAGTGCAAGCGATTTAGTTCCCAATCGACCAGCACCCGACACCAGGCACCCGGCACTGACTTCGGAGACTCGACCGTTTTGTAGTTGGAGTGGCCTAGGAGGCTGAGTTGCGCAAATGTTTTTTAGTGCAGTCTTTATCCCACCCTATGTGATAGGGAAGATGAAGAAATAGTTTAGGAATTAAGGAAAGTAGAAAAATAAAGGGAACAAAAAATGTTCAAGTGAAGAATGGAAGAAAGTATAGAGCAGATTGAGTAAGAGCATTAATACGATTTTATAATTTTGCCCCGTCTTAAATGTTAGCCGATCAGTGAAGTTTTTCCCGTCCCTATGCCCTTGATTTCTTTTCCACTCACAGCATTTCAGCCGTTCGTCGAAAAAACGGAGCACCCTTCTGAGAAACAAGTATGAATGGATCTTGCTTAATTTAAAATAAAAACGATTACGGACGTGTGAGACGCTTCTTACGCGTCCCAACTTGTCTGTACCTCTGTACCAATTTGATATCACTTCGAACGCAGTGTGCGAATCTATACTGGCGGCGTATATCTTTAGTTTCTGAGCCGTTTTTATTTGCGACGTCGAATTGGTAGGGTATGGATCGGACGCATTCTCCAGGACTAAAAACCCGATCGCTGCCATGGATCATCGATCGGTTATAAAGTTGTCCTTCTGCACCGGACATTGCTCTAGAGTCTAGACTCTAGAATCGGACCTTCACTTGTACGGCATGAAACCCAGCTGGATTTTATAATTGATTTTATAGTGACAGCCCCTTTTTCCCAGATTTTTGGCGAGGGGGCGTTACTAATATCGATCTAGAATCAAAATGTGTTCGAAAAAGCTCTTTTTAAAATAGTTATATTCGGGGAAACTTAGGCTGATATTTATTTAGAGCTGTAAAAGGCAACAGACCAGTTTTTTTATTGAGTATTTAATAATTAAATAAGAAAAATATCAAAAATACAATTTAACGTTAGAAAGTTTACTTTTATTCCAGCTTTTTAGTATGTAAATAAAAACAAAACATTTTTTCCTTTGGTGTTCATATCGCTTAAGTTAAAAGTGCGATTATCTTGAAAGTTCGATTCTCTTTGGACACATTTATTTGACTCTTGCAATCTCTTTTCGGTTATTGGACTGTTGGTTTTTATAAAGGACTCGCATTTAAACTTATTCCTCTCCCCAATTGTTGATGAGCATCTATTCGACCTAGCACCGCATGTCCCGCTCATGTGGGTCGTCTGTCGGAAAGATCTAAAATCTGAAAGAAACATAAATTCGGTTAATACTAAAAACTCACCTGCTCCAAAATATTGTGATTCAGTTCACGCTTGAAAGTTGCTATTCTTGAAAGTATCAACGTGGTTAATGTATGACTAGGCAAACTGATTTTGTTTTATTTTTACTATATTATTTTATTATTATATTCATATCTAATATTTTTTATTTTTGTTTCTTGTGTGGTTTTTATGTTGTCATTCTCTGGTCAGTTTCCCTTCTTCTGACCATCAAATGCTCACATTTCCTCTTCCTTTAACGAACATCCTAACCCATACATCTAATTTTATTCGGCCGCCTCATTGAAAACACAAATCACGATTAGCACGGACACATTTCCCATATTTGGGCAACATATGGAGAAAGAGAGAATGAGGCAAACCCTCGACAGTATGCAAAAATGTTATGCCACGTTGCCGCTGAAATCCTGCCATAAATTATTGCAACTAAACGCAGTCCAACAACGCTCCAGAGTCCTCGAAAATACCCAAAGTTATGATGTTAGAAAGAGGATGATAGCTGGAGGTGACTGCTCTTCCAACTTGGACTCTCGGTGCGACGCCTGCTGCTCCTGTAGCTCTTCATTGTCCTGGGAGATGGGCGCATAATAGGGCCAGCCATAATGTGCATTAGCAATGTCCGGCTCCAGCTACGGCTTCGCACCCGAGTGAGAGCTTTTCTGTCAGCAGACGATAAGGAGCGTCGACTGCAGTATCTCTCGTGCGGACACCAGTTGCTCTCTTTGTCTCTGCTCCTGTGTCTGACTCTACTCCGCTCCAGCTCCATGCTCCTTCTGTTCTCCTTTGTTTTGGCATTGTCTGGGATAGCTTTTGGCCAATAAAATGCACTCAATTCGCATGCAAAACAAAAACGATAAAAAGCGCGTCGCCATTGAGAACGCTTCTAAGCAGCCGTCCGCCCCCCGGGGTCCACGACACACACCCATCCCCGCCCAAGGGAACCAAGCATTGTCTCCGCCATTGGTCCAAAGGCGGCGTCAGAGAAAAGGCATCGACATGCGCGCAGACACAAGGTTGGAGCGGGGTCCAGGTGGGGGACGGGACTCCGCGCTGGAGCGCTGCCATTTTTATTGTTGTGCGGCTTTGGCTGAGCGAGAGGGGAAGAGAAGTGGTTGTAGCCGCCAAATGCGTTTCCTATTTAACATTTGTACTGTTGAATGTTGAATGGAGTGGCGGGTGCGGGTTTCGGGAAACAGTGTGAGGACTCGAAACTCTCCAAAAGCAACGACTTTTTGGAGAGCAACGCCTGCGCAAAGAGAACTCAATGAAGAGGAAACTTTATTGTGGCGCGAAATGCATTATTTTTGAAAAGTGCCAGGAAAACTGAAAGCCAATGCCGATCAGTTGAAAGCCGATTAATCACTATTTGTGTAGCACAGTACGCTCTAGTCTATTTACATTGCAAAACAAATAGATGTAAGCCCTCACAAATTCTCAGTACTAGGCAAGGGAGCTCCCTTAATTCTACAATTGAGCTGCCAAAATCCCGATTATAAAGGGTGTCATTTATAAGGAGTTTCTCGGCATGTCCGTTCTTGCGGCTTTTGGGTAGTATTTTACAATTTATGGTTGCAATTATTCAGAAACGCGTATTTTAACAGTATCAACAACTGAATGGAGAATTTCCTGTGCAATTTGAGTGACAAACAGGGAAGGCAGTGATCGTGAACCTTCCCCAGTCAACAATGAGGGGCAACCTTACTCGAACATCGACTTCAGGAAGGTTTGTGGCAAACAAAAGTACACAAACGACTATTGACGAGTACGTGGGACCCAATCGATCGATTGTGGGAGCAAACACGGCCCATCATTGATAATGAACCAAGACAATTTTCCCCTCAGAGATAATCGTGTGCATATGCAAATATTCTCACCTGGCGGGGAGAGGGAAGCATCAGCAGCACCACATAAGCAAACTAAACCACAGACGACTGCACGATATGGTCCTCCTACTCAGAGTGTTTAAGTCGAATTGCTCGGTGGATACCATATTTAGTGGCTTGAAATGGTTTTCACCATTTACGCGAGCAATCCTCTAACAAGTAGATTTCGAGCATACCCCCTAACTTTCGGAGTACCTGGCATCGTAAGACAATTGGCAGCAAGCCCAATACGCAGATACAAAATGCAGATACAACGATACAAAGCGCGGAGCAGCGGAATGCTTATCAGTTAGCCGCCTCTTTGACGCGTCGACCCTGCATCCTTTTTGTTGGCGTCCGACCGTCCACACGAATGTGTAAAAACTCTACAAAGCACTCTCTCTCTCTCTCTCTCTATCTAGCTCTTGTTCTCTACATCTTTCTCACACACCCACACAGCTAGGTCAGGTTCGTTCTCTTTCTCTCACCCACTCACTCGGTCCTGTCTTTGGCCAACCGAACATGCAACCACTACAAACGCACTCACACTCACACATAAGCACACACACCCCTCTGCCACTGCCACGCCGTTGCCTTTCCGCTTCTTCTTTCCCCTCTTTTTTGTCGTGTTTGTTTGCCGTTTTTGTCGCAAGTTTTCGAATGCCCATAGAATGTGTTTTCAAATCAAAATTGTCGCGCACTCGACACGGACGCGCAGCGCTTCTTCGCTCGCAACGATAACCTGTAAACGGTTAACGGTAAACGGCCAACGATTAACTTTTCACTCTCACGGCCACCGGCTCGGCTTAAATCTGGCTTAAATTTCGCATACAACAAAAAATACTACTTTTGCGTGCTATATTGTTTGTGAGTAGTGTTTGTGCAAAGAGCAATGGTGCAACGATAATCTTTGGTAACGATCATCTCTGAAATAAAGTAGAGGAGTACCATTCATCTAATGGAATACCCGTTGAACTTACCCTAAGCCTAATCCAAAACATAACATTCACCAAAACGGGATAAAGAAGATAACGACATTTCAGTGAGGTAAGCAGATTTAAAGAATGTTTTAAAGTTTAGCAATGTCAGAATCTTTTTACCAGATGGAGGAACAGTGAGCTTTACTATTTTAGGTTCTCCAGCTATATTAAACTCTCTTTTCTCTCTCACTTTACTACAAATTAATATTTGTGCTAGAAATAGCTAGATATAAAGATATGCATATGTAAGTCTCATAAATGAGAGTTTTGGATGTAGATTCCATTGAGCATTGCTGACTAAATGTAATTTTTAATTAATCGAACCGAATTTAAAAACGATCAAACTTGATCGGACCTTGAAATGTTACAAGTAAGAGTTCTCATTAGAACAAACACCACGCCAAATCTTTAAATAGCCGTTATAGTCTTCGAACAACAATCCGAAGACTAAGACTGAATAAACTGTGATAAAGCTTTATGTGGATTACTCATTGAGAAAATAATTACTTCGCATATCTATTTGAAATTTCTTTGAAAGAAACTCCATTCTGGTGAATTTTGAGCATTTAGCCCCAGAAGTAGCGTCCCCCCTGAGAGGTTAAAATGACTCATGCGAGGACAGTCGAGGAACAGACAACCCCCTAGCTAACAAGGCATATCTATTGAATACCATTTCCGTTGGCATTGCAGAGCACCCACCTGACAATTAGCACCTGCACGCACACGAGCCCCCACCGAATCATGACGAGCATCTCGACGCTACTGCACAGGAGCCACAGCAACGGTTACACGAGCAGCGGGAGCAGCAATCACAGCCACAGCAGTAGCCTCTCACCGCAGTTGCCCGGCCAGGGCATGGGCATGGGCCTGGGCATGGGCATGGGAATGGGAGTCGGCATGGGAGCCACCACAGCACCATCACCACCGCCGCCAACTGACCTCACCATGCCGCCAGCAACTCCAGCTCCCTCTCCAACAGCCAAGCTGCAGCATCATCAGCAACACCATCATAGCCACCCCACCTCGAATTCCCATTCAAATTCTGGATCGCATCACAGCAGTCATGACCACATTAAGCGACCAATGAACGCTTTCATGGTGTGGTCGCGGGGACAGCGTCGCAAAATGGCCCAGGACAATCCCAAAATGCACAATTCCGAAATATCGAAGCGCCTCGGTGCCGAATGGAAATTGCTCACCGAAGGACAGAAGCGTCCATTTATCGACGAGGCAAAACGATTGCGGTAAGTACATTTCTCTCGGGGCAGAGTCGCATGGGGGTAAGCGTGGGAGTAGGAGTGCGAGTGAGAAGGGGAGTGGAGTGGAGCTGCTGGCTGGGTTTCAGTTACAGTTTTTCCCAGTTCTCTCTGTCTGGCCACAAAATTTGATCGATTAGCTAAGACAAAGGCTCACTATTGTGAGAGACCCCCCTGCAACGTGGAGCTCCAGAGCCCTGGATTGTGCTCGCTCCGCTTAGTCAGAATCCCATTGGCACTGGGCATATCTTGGGCAAACATTTCATTTGAAATTGTCACACAAAAGCGAGACATGGCGCATGAAATGCTTCAATCATTTTGCATTTTTGATACATTTTTGTTCACCCTCTTATAGCGTACCCTATCACCACAGAGTAAACTGTTTATGGGGCACATTGTATATTAAACACATAATAATATTTATGAAAATGTTTACTATTCAATCTAAAGAGATTTACTCACAGACTGAAAACATGTGATGTAAGTTTATGAGAAGTTTTCTGAGAATCTTCCCTAAAAACCCTTAAAGATTTACTGTCCAAGAAAATATAACCAAAAATATTTCAGTTGACACTGAAAATGTTGAACTGTTTCATCCATTAAAAATGTAGACTATTAACATCTAATTTTTATGGAACTACTCGTTTTACTGTTGGCTTCTTGGTTCGTAACAAATAATAGTTACCTCTCGAATGCTCTGCATTTTCGATGATATTGGGTTCGTGACACTGACATACCTCAATGTTTGTACTGTCATAATCCTTTTATTGATTGGAGTAGACTGCCAAAACGGTAATGTAAAATTTATATTTTGTGGCGACAGTTATAAATGAGGAGAGCTCGTTTGAAGGGGCTTAAACTAATGGCCATTCGGGGTTTTCGAGGGAACACATTGAAAGAAAGAATCAAATAATGTTGTTTAAATATTTGCCAATGCTCATTGATAAGGAAGACAATATTTTTTTTCGGGAACAAGATAACGCAATGAAGGAGAACTGACCAATTAGAGAAGTGGTCGAGAAAAGAAAACTAAATAAAGGAACGGAGAGCGAAATCGAAAGTACAACAAAAAGAAAAGAACACACCTTTTATCGGATTTTATCGTATTGTCCAACAAATGTCAACAATTGCGCATTGTTGCAGCTGGGACTGAGACTGGTAATGATAAAGGAAAAGGTAGAGGTACAGGGAATCCGTGGGGTCTACGCTAAATTGAGATAAGCAGACAAGAAAAGTCATACATATGTACATATACGTGTGTACATCAGTATGTGTCTATACTTTTATGGAAGGGTTCCATTTGGTTGGGAGTTTATGGCCAATGAGAGAGAGAACTTCAGCAGACATTTGGTTGACTTAGTGATATCATCGAAGTTTAAATCGTTCGATCTGTTCATCAATGCTCCAACGTTTATTCAATTTACAGCGCCCTGCACATGAAAGAACATCCCGACTACAAGTATCGTCCACGGCGAAAGCCCAAGACACTCAACAAGTCCCCAGTTCCGGGCGGCGCAAATGGTGGGGGAGTCTCTGGTGGTTCTGGCGGTAATAACAGCAACTGCGGAGCTCCTGGAGGCGGCTCTGGAGGATCGTCATCGTCCGTGACCAAGGACATGCAGCCACAGCTTTCGCCGCTGGGCCAGACGTTGCCCCATCTGCATGGCCACCATCTGCATCACCACCACCTCACGCACTCGCACCACACGCACCACCAGCACGCCCATCCGCACCATGTCCAGCTGGCGGCCGCCGCTGCAGCCAACACCCTGAGCGCCAAGTACGGCTTTGGGTCCCCCCTAGAGCTCTCCCTACCCCGCCTGCCCAACGTCTTCCCTGGCCTCGCCCACGCCCACTACCCACTGGACCCGACACTGGCTCTCGATCTGCAGGCCCGCCTCCAGGCCATGTACGCCGGCAGCATCTACCATCCGTGGCGCTACCTGCCATTGATCAGCCCGGAGACTCCACCCTCCCCGCCCAGCAGCAGCGGCACTGGCATCTCGTCCTACGGCTGCGTGAAGTCGGCCAAATCTTCGCCAGTCGCGGGAGTGGTTCCCCCCAGCGTGGCGACCACACCGCCGAACATCATTTGACCGACTCCATTGCGCTTTGGCGCCGGCACCGCCGCTGAGCACGCGGTGTAAATCTGGAGGAGATCCCACTGATGGTAGAGTATAGTAGCATCACATTCACCCACGGTCGGTCACCTTGCACCCACCCAAAGCGAAAAAGTATTCCTAGATCCTAGTGCTAGTTGAATCCTTGTGAGTTTTCCCTCGTTTTGACGGACGTCCAAGAAACTAAGCCTATTAAATCTTTTGAATTGAATAAAATTAATTTATTTGTTATTATGGACTATTTTGTTCAACTCTTTCTTTAGTAGACACAAAAATTACGCGACACTTCCGTTGTTGACTTTATAATAATTTTAGACGGTGTTCATTTTTAGAGACTTTCAAATTTGTTCTCAGATATGCACCCAGTCCAGTCCAAATCGAATTAATCTAACTAATCATTATTTGGAGCTCATAAAAACAAAAATCTTCAGAGCAAAACTAAGTTTACCCACTGATGAAAATGTGACTCACCCCACCCTAGTATAATATTATTTTAATTTGTTTTGCATTTGTTCGCATTTACATTTATTTCTGATCTTTTGAATAAGCTTTGGTTTTTGATTTTTCATTTTGAATGCTTTAATTTGGTTGAGGCCCAAAGAATGCCCAAATGTTGTGTAATATATACGTACATATGTACATGTTTATGTATTAGAACACAACAACATTATTTTATTGTGATAAAAAAACGAGTAAAACCCTAATTAAAAATCAAAGCTGTAAGAAAATAAATGGTTTTTGAACGGATCACACACATACATACAAATTTACATACTCGTACATACTCGTACTTGTATCACGGACTTCCCTGATTGATGACTCCACACTTGTATGCCGTAGCTCTTCGGCGTGAACGAAACTGAGCGAGGACGAACATGCAATCTGTCAAGAGTCAGTGGCAAAAGCGCCTGCGGGAGACACAGGCGCCTGAATAATAACGACAATGTTTGCTGATGCGTTGATTATTAGTTTAAATTTCCGCAGCTCGCAGCGGGGGATGGATTGGATTGTCTGCCACATCGGGTGGGTGTGGACAGTGGCTCGGGATGGTTCACGGGCTGTTAATGGGATTCCCGTACGCCCACTTGTTAATGCGACCAACTGTGAATCCTCGGCGATGAGGCGTGTCAATAAATGCGCTCAAGCCCAAAAACAATTGACACTTTATTCGGTGGCACAGCAAAACAAAGAAGCAACCACCACTAGGTCGAAGTGGCTGCGGGGGTGAAGTGCTGGGTGGAAGGTTAGTTGGATGGGATGGGCTGGGCTGGATGGGAGGCAGGGAATTGCGACAACATCGTAACCAGCTGAAAAGCCGCACATAAAAGTCACCGAAATGCCACGCTGCAACGCAACCAAACTGCTGATAAGGAGCACCAAAGAAGAAGAAGCCGACCTCCCCCAACCCACACACCCAACTCGGCCAGGTCCTCATCCCCATCCCGTACCCCCTCCCTGGCAGGCAAGAGTCGTGCAATGATTGTCTGCTGCCACAGACACAAGGCAGGGGCAGAGCGAGAAAATAAGAGGGAGCCTGAGGGTAGGTAGTGTCTGTCCTTCTGCCTTGTCTGTGTCTGTCTGTCTGTCTGTCTGTCTTTTGTTGCCCGCAAGGTCGTTTTTATAGTGTCCTGGTCCTAGTCACAGTCACTGATAGAATTGGAATACGCATTTTATGTTTGCATTCTGACCTCTCACCTCCGCAGACAAAGAACCGGGCAGCAGAGCAGCTTCCACACTGTCGCAAACACCATGGAATGCTACAAAAATATTTACCCAATGATATGGGGAGTACTTGCAGCAACCCCCAAGAGAGCAATGAATGAAATCGTTTAACTGTGGGAACGTCCAGCATATTGAGATGTTTCCCCGAGATCATGCTGAGATAATTGAAGCTAATTTAATAACAAAATGCTTTTCCAGCGATGAACCCAAGAAGTAGGCAGCGTTCTATATTTATGTATCCTTTACATAACTTTACCATCGTTTTAAGGGACTTTATTATTTAATGGGGAGCTTAAACTGGAGCTCATTGCCTCCGTGGAGAAATATTTTTAATTTCTCTATAAAACTGAACACTTCCAGCTAGCTCCAATACCTACTACTTATCTTGGACTCTTCTTCTAAAGCTTTGTCTTCTGCAGCAATTATCAAAATTTCATGGGTCAACTGCTCGGGTTGTCGCGTACCGCCCTCCGTGGCAAAGTCAATAGCTATCAAAACTAACAGACACGCGTAGACACGTGCGACCAGATCCCCCCGCTATTCCACCCACAGTCAAGCCATTCCACACCATCACAGCAATCACTTGTTTCAAGACAAACATTGCAGACAGGCCGATAGCTTCGGTATCCGAAGCTGTAAACACCCTTTCAGATGCTTCGTTCCCAATTAAGTCATAAATTGTATGGCTGGATACCCTGATACGCTGCACATGTAAAGACCAAATGCGAATATCCTCTGTTAGGGTATAATACAAACATTTGGTGGTGAGAAGAGTAAGTAGAGCGAGAAACGTGTGAAATAAAAGTTTGTTTGATTTGCTTTGTGTAGATGCTAGGGAAGGGGAAGAGCATGGAAAGAAGCACTGTAACAAAAGTAGCAATGAGCCAGGCGGGTATTCCCCTTCCCCATACCTTTCCCGACCCTTCCGTTCCTTTCCTTTTCCTGTCACTACACGAGGCAGGGAATTTTTTGTTTTATTTGGAAGGATGCTGGCAGCCCCTGCCCAACCACCATGGTCTATCGCCCAGCACTCGAACACTTCAAGCTCTCTCCTCCTCCTCCTCCTCCTCCTCCTCCCCCCCCCCTCTACCACACTCTTTGCTATTTCTCTTGTGGCACACTCACATCCGCTCTGATAAAAAGAAATATTTTCTTTTGGCTTTCGACTTTTCTTTTTCCCCCAATTCTTCATTATTACTATATACATATATTTATTTGCTGTACTTTTTCTTTCTTTGGCGATGTTCCCTCTCCACCCCACTCTCCTCTCATCACATCTCATCTCATCTCATTTCGTTTTAGTTCCCTTCATTCTGCTGACTGCTGTTTAAGGTGGCCCAGAGAGGCCGAGAGCCATTACGCAAAGGATATTGTGGGGCCATGAATCAATTGGGCAATGTCCACAGAAAAATAAATATGCCCGGAAATATGTTGAGGCGCCAAAGCGATGACATTCCATTTGCATTTTCTTCTGCTGGGGGCTGTGGAAGGGCCCATAACATAATCGCGTGTAATAAATTTTAATTTTTTAAGCATTTGTAAGCAGTTTTATCAACCCAACAAAGGGCGACAAAATATTTTTTAATGTCGAAAAAGGCGAAAAAAGCAAAAAGGATATAAGATTAAGACGCCCGGGCCAAGTTAAGACATAAAAAAAACAACGTCAGGCAAATTAGCGACCCAGTGATGGGGGATGGGCGTGTGGCCCTCCCCTCTGCACCAAGGAGGAGTCTGCCTGCCTGCCTGCCTGCCTGCGGTTTATCACGCCCACAGTGCGAACGTCGCACGGATATCCGACGCATGGGAGACAAACAAAAAAGGCATTAAATCGCATTTAAGTCAAAGCGCTTGAGCAGCGACAAAGCCAAAACCCGAAAACGAAACCGAAGCCAGAAACCAGAATCCACCACCTTCGGATCGGGCTCTGGATTTGGCTTTGGCTGCCGCTGTTCCGCTGTGCCGCTGTGCAAGGACAACTGACACGTCTTGGGGGCTCACAATCCACTTGAGACAAGGATATGTCGTCGAGCTTATCACGGTGGGCTTGGTCATGGTTGGGGGTAGATGAAAGCTCTCTTTAAATCCAAGAGACAATCGGATGGGGAGTGGATGTGTCCATGTGTATAGACACCCAATTGGATATTTTTTGGCTATTTTGGATTGGGTTATTTGAAGAACAGCTTTTGATAAGTGCTCGATTATCTCACTGGCACACAACAGAGTGGTGAATCGAAGTCAGGTTCCACTGTGTTTTAAAACGTGAACTCTAATGCGATAAGAAAATCCTAGAAGATTACTCGAGTCGCTTGTTTCCAAGCTAACTTGAAATTCACTTACATACATATAAATATGTGGAAGTGTGCATCTACTGTACATATACTCTTTTGGAACTGGCAGTAGGGATATCGAATATATATGTACATACATATGTACATATGTTTATGTATATAATCCATCGATGCATCCGTATAGACCGGCAGGAAGGAAGTCAAAAACGACTCCAAAAAGCGATTGAGAACAGTGGGTTTTATCCCCGAAGAGAATAAAATTGCATACTGAAATAATGCAAATTGTTGCACAGTTAATGGCATTACCATGCAGACCAGCGAGTGTCCACGGCCAGGAGCAATTAAAAAGAGCACCAGCTGGTGTCCGTTGGGCGGTCTGGTCTCATAAATGCTGGAGCGGAACAATGACGGAATGTTTTTTAACGCAGCTTACAGAAGCGAACAAAAATAGGAGGCTGCAACGCAGGAGCCCCCGGACGAGTGGGCAGCACAAAGGAGCAATTAATGCGAAATTGTAGCTGCATAATTGCTGAACATGCAGCGGAGAGTCGGCCGCGTTATAAAGAAGCAATTACTGCCGCACAAATGCGCTTGGCATGCACAAAAGTGGCGATTCGAAAAAAGTGCAAAGCGTAAAGTGCAGCTGGGGTAAAGGGAAGGCGCCTTTTACTGGCCATTTGCTGTCCGAGATGAATGCCGACAGGCAGGGCCGGTGCTGGCAAACAATTGCAATTACATTAGAAAAGGCAGAACAGTTGGAGAATCAGAATCAGGAGCGGTAGCAGGGGCGGCAGCAACAATGACATCAGTTAGGACAAGCCACGGCCACCCACGTAGTGCGCTCGGCTTCCGTTGCATGCCAGGCACGTTGCAAAATTGTCGCAGCGCAGAGTCCCCACAAAAAAACGGTCCATAAAAATGCTCGCCGCACACAAAAGCCGGGGCCAAACGAATTGCCAATTTAAATGTGAATAGAAAATTGCAATGACGCAGCCCCATCACCCACCATGCGGCACCCATGGAGGTCTGCCATTCCTTTATGCATCTTTTGACAATCGCCAATCACTCACTCGCACAAACAATGGCCACATGCCACCCAGTAGCACCCAGTAGCTGGGAGTCTTACCAAACTTTACTCCACAAAAATGCACAAACATTTCACACCAAGTTCTCCACATTCTCGCGCTTTAACCCCATCGATCACACAGAAATTGTAGAACTTTACAGAAACTTAACAAATACCAGAGCAAGCAAATAATTCCTTCCAGCTTGTAAGTATTTGTACAAATTATTCTAAGCAAAACGCACTCAACATACAATTAGCCAAAACATCAGGCAAATTAATTAGGATTGGCATTACCAGAACAAGCGGGTCGCTCGGGTGATTCATGCTGTGCTTATCACCTTCTACACAAATAAATACTAATTCTTATCAGCCTATGGACAAATTATTCCATTATTGCGTTACTTTTCGCCCGTTGTGAGGTCGATACAAATTGAAATGCAAGTTCTTCAGAAACACGGACAGCGTGCAGAGGGGTCAGAGATCCTACGGGGACGGGGCAACAAACCAATTAAGATAGATCTGCGATCATGTGACCCGCAACAAACCACAGCCCACCACAGCAAACAACCGCCATATCGAGTCCGAGACTAGGTCTGAGTCTCAGTTTCCAGTACAATCTGCGGATGGTTGTGACCTTTTGCCTTAAAAAACCAACAATACATTTTAATTGCATAATGAACGTTCGGATTTCACAGCTTCACTTCTGAACTGTGCTGATAATCGTATTTTCGCGCCGCGAAAGGCATTCAACCCAACCGAAAGTCCAGCGATAGGCCTATTGGTGCACTGCCGGTAGATAGGAGCTTTGGGTATAAAAGAGGCACCGAACTCCGATGGAATATGCAGTAGCCTACTGGTCTGTGTTTCAGCATCGTTCCAAGCCCTCACAAGTGAACTCCTCGTAATCCAGAGTAATCTGAGAAGCCTGCAAGATGAACAAAATCCTGCTACTGATGGCCTGTGCGGTCACTCTCGGTGCCGCTGGACGGATTACTGTGAATCCAGGCACGGCTCAGGGTATAGGTACCGTTTGATTCCGCATCTACGGCCCAGAGTCGACTCTCCTTTAATTTTCGATTGATTTCCATTTTCGTTGCAGGACGCATGTCCCTTGGGGATCTGCAGCGTCAAAGGTTTATTCTGGATATTGTGCAAAACATCCAGGAGCCGCTGCAGAATGATGAACTCATCCGACTGGATCAGGGTTTGATTGTGGAGCCTCAGCGTTACCGCGGCGGCATTGATGGGGAAATGCAGCGCGTCATTGACTTGGATCGCCAACGGCGTCTGCTCGACGAGCATCAGATCTGCTCGGTTGTCCGCGTGGAGGACGTGCAGCAGCTTCGTGGCATCTACCGCCTGCTGGTGCGTGCCGTGGACTTCGAGACTCTGCAGCGCAACGTCGTCTACCTGCGAAGGAACATCAATCCCGTTCTGCTGATTAACGCTTTGGTACGCGCCATTCGCGATCGCGAGGACACCCAGTCCCTGATCGTTCCCGCTGTCCAAGAGCTGCTGCCCGAGCTGTACCTGGACCAGCAGGTGGTCGAGCAGGTTCAGCGCATTCAAGAGGAGCAGACTCAGCGCCCCTCCCTCATCGATGTGGTTGGACTGGGCCATCGGGGACCCATGAACCCCATGATGAACATTTTGAACCCGTGGCGCGAAATGCGCATGCACATGGCGTTGATTAGGCAGCAAGGACAAAAGTCGCGTCTGTCGCAGCTTGGAAACAACCGCGTGGTCATCCCCATCGAAGGACAGGAGCAGGGCTTAGGCACCTCCCTCCTCACCGACGATATTGGCCTGCGCAACTTTGTCCAGAATCTCATTCAGGAATTGGCCCTTTTGGAGGGCGAGGATGAGTCGCAAGAGGTTCCACTGCATCGTATTCCTCAGGGTATGGAACAGGATCAAGATGATGTCGTCAATACTGGACGCCTGCTATATGTGAACCGTCGTCGCATACAGCAGCAGAAGCAGCAGCAGCAGGAGGATCAGCAGGAGAACATCTCTGGCAACGAGAGACAGCGCTTCATGCGTGTTCTCCGTCGTGACAACAACAACGACGATGACGTAGATGATGAAGAGATTAGGATGGTTCGCGTGCCTCTGCAGCGCGGAATCGGGCAGGGAAACATTTACTTGGGATCGCGCCAGGGAGGAGCCATCGATCTGCCCACCGTGAATGCTGACAGCGATCGCCTCTTGCACGTAAATCGCCGCCGAGTGAACAGCATTCAGCAGGAACAGGAACCATTGCTGCAAACAGGAGGTGGCCAGCGCGTTCCGGGATGGATGCGCGGTAGCCGCTACAGCGAAGGGCGTCGGGTAGTCGAACAGGATCAAGTGCAACAGCGAAATGGCAACCAGGTGGAAAGCTTTGCCGACCAACTGGAGAGCGTCAGTCGCGACGATGAGCGTCTGGTGCACATCAACCGTCGTCGTCTCAATCAGATTGGCGTCGGCCAGCAGCAGAAGATGCTCCCCCGTCGTGTGGCCTCCATCGGTGAGGTGCGACAGGTGCTGGATCGCCCCATCCGAGAAGAGGATATTCTCAAGCTCATCCGCAGCGATCACCGTCTGTCCATCATGAGTGATGACGAGATCTTGGCCATGCTCAAGCGAAACCGTGAGAAGCGTCTACAGAATCCGACAAACAACGACGACGATGCCGATGAACAGCAGGTGGGAGATTGGACTGAGCAGGAGGAGCAGCTGGAGCACCAGAGACAGGGACAACGAGTGCGCCGAAGCCTCACCAGCTATCGCCAGCAGCAGGGTCTGGATACGGAAATGGATTCCCGACGCAGCGAGATTCTTCTACACAATCTGCGCCAGCTGGTGGCTCGCCTGAACCAGGAGACCATTGCCCAGGGACAGACCATCGAGAAGAAGACCCTGTGGCTCAACAATCCACGCCAGACCCAATCCGAACGTTATGCACTCCGCCTGGACCAGATACGCATCGATTCCCTGCGTAGTCGTCAGCTCTTGGATCAGATCAACCAAATCGAGCAGCGCATGCAGCAGGCCATTGGCCAGCTCAACATACAATCGATCCGCGGTCAATTCCAGGAGCAGCGTCAAGTGGAAGCCCTCATTGCTGATGTCCTGCTGGGCCGCCTTGGTCAAGTCGGCATCCTGCGCATCGTGCGCGAGTTGATCCAAGAGAACAACCTGCAAGTCGATCGCTCCGGCCTGGGTATTCGCCTCAGCGATCCCCTGGTCCAGTACACGCTAAGCCGCATTGTCAGCATCGTCGATGAGCAGCGAGAGCAGCTCTTGGGTGGGTACAGGAGGGAGCAACTGGTCTTGCAGGGTGTGTCCATCAATGATGTGCGCGTGGACAAGCTGCGCACTCGCATTGAGGAGACCGACATGGACCTGACCAACCTGATTGGGCAGCAGGGTCGGCAAACGCAGCAGCAGGAGATCCAGAGAACTATTGTGGGCCGACAGCGACGCCTGAACAACAAGCCCTTCCTCATCGACATGGATATCAGCTCGGAGCGTGCGCAGGAGGTCGTCATTCGTGTGTTCCTGGGCCCCAGCCTAGACTCCCAGGGCCGAGATGCCTCCTTGGACCAGCGTCGACGTGACTTCGTCCTGTTGAACGCCATTAACGTGGAGCTGAAGTCGGGCACCAACCGCATCCAGCAGCGTTCCATCGACATTCCATGGACCAGCCGCGATGTGACGCCCCTCAGCGAGATATATCGTCGTGTGATGATGCAGCTGCGCGGCCAGCAGGAGCTGGACACACAGGAATTGGTCGGCGAGAATGGACGTTTCCCGCAGCGTCTTCTCTTGCCCCGTGGCCGTCCTGAGGGCCTGCCCATGCAGCTCCTGGTTATTGTCTCGCCAGTTCTGGAGCAGCAGCAATGGAGTATCATTCCCAGCGTAAGCTTGGGCATAGGCTCTGCCTCGCTGCAGGACATCCGTCCGCTCGGCTACCCCCTGGATCGACCCATTACCAACGAGCAGGAGCTGCTCCAATTGCCTAATGTCCAACTGCAGGATGTGGTCATTGTTCAGGAGAACTAAGCTTGAACGGACTACCAACCGATCGACCGACCACCCGCCCTGTACCCCGTGCCCCATTCGGAAGCCCACGAATCGAATCCTAGCTTAAACGAACTCAAATCATTTCTATAATCTTGTAATCGTTGTACATCCTATAACTATATTAACTCTGAGTAAAATCTTTGCAATCGATGCAAAAAAGCATTACAACTTGATGTGTTCCAATTAAACCAATTAAAAGGGAAAAAGGGGGAAACCCATGAAGCAAAGGACTCAACTTCTATAGCTAGGGTTCCATAACTATCTCTGTTTTCTCTATTAAGAAGGTGCTTTACCGGAAAATAATATTTTCAACAATAATACAAAACGAGGAGGAACGTTTTGAGACGCTGAAACTGCTATTTCCGTGCTCGGTCACTGTACTCAGTCAGTATATTAACATGTGTGTATGCATGTACCGTACACGTCTGCACGTAAGCTTAGCGTGACAAATACATATGCAACCTTATGATTTTGTTCGAATTTTACATTCTTCCTTGCAAATTTTGGTTGCTGTCACTTTTATAGTCTCTGATATCACGGGCGCTCAACAAGACGGACGGATGGACAGACGGAGAGACGGACAGACAGAAATGGCCATGTCGACTCTGCTATTAATGCTGATCAAGAATATATCAGCTACGACCACAAATAAAAAATACCCGGGCATACTCTTTACTCTTCGAGTACCGGGCATAAAAATACAATTCAATGCCAAGACACTTCGCTCTAAATGCAACTTTGAGACCACCAACCATTAATACTAGTCAGCTTTACAATGCAAGCCCCACTGGATATTCTTGCCCAGGACTCTGTCCGCAAGGGTATTAGCTGCATCGCTCCCAGAAACCAGGGACTCGTTTCGTATCTGGTTAGAATTGTCAGTTTCCTTAATGGTCCTTAAAGTGGTTACTTCATCGTTTTATCTCACTCATACTCGTACTCTTTTTACGTACACTTGACTGGCTTTTCTAATTTTGGAAAACAATTTCAATGCAAATTGCCTGTCCATCGGTGCTGGTAGGGATTACAGGCAGAGCCCACGCCCCCAAACAATGGCCGCCTGCAAAACGTGTCGATGTGGGCTGGCCAGACAATGCAGCGACAAAATGGCTGGAGGCAGCCAGAGCCAGCCCATCCTGGCACTATAATGGACTTTTCTTATTCTTGCCACACAACTCAATTTGCCACAACGACAGAGATCGCATCCCTTCCCAGTCCCATCCTGTCCCAGTGCATCCCATTTTCCACCTCCACCTCCCACCTGTGCATATCTGCCATGGCGCAGACGCCCAGCGAAGCGTCAATTGCCAAATTAATTGGCCGTAAAAAATTGAAAATGAAAATATAATCACACTTTCCGTTGTCGAGCTCACGTTGCCACTGACTGGCAGGAGCTCCGCACGGCGCTGACAGCCGGTTAACCCTCTGTTTGTGCGAGTGCAGACTATAGAAACGCTTTTCTCATCAGGGCAGACTCTGGATGCGGATGCGGATGTGGACCGAAGCGCTTAGCCAACCAACGAACGGAAGACACATTTGGCTTGAGGCGGTCAAATGTTGCATTTTTCCTCGTAGCCGCCCCAGCTCCCAGACTCATCCCCGTCCCACACGGATGGGATATACCCTATGGAACGTAAGCGCCAGCGCTGTTAGGGCCCATTGCACATTGCAGCTCGGTAAACTCGTGTCTAGAAATTAATGTAATAATGTAAAAATTCTGTACATTTCTCTGAACCATTGCGATCGATGTGTAGATTCCGTGGCAAATGGTACCCCCCAGTCGATCACGTTCAGTCCGTGCCGTCATTTGCTGTTGTTCCTTTTGAGGGCACAGAATGTGGCACGAGTCATAATGGAAAAGTGTTCGCTCTCGACCTGACACTGTTCCCCAATCCTGTCGCCTCAATGCACTTTCATTATCTTCGAGTGGTTTGTCGTTCGTTTTATTTCACTTTATGTTGTGGCTGCTTCGTTTTTGTTGTGTTCTGTACTCTGTATTTTTGCAATTTTGAATTCGATTTTATTTTCTCGCTTTTTTGTGTCTGATGAGCTGATTAGAGCCCTGAACAAGCATGAGACTGCACGGGCTATTAGGCAGCCGCTTAATGCGAAAATAATTATGTCTTCTTAATCAGTCTCAGGCTGGGTCGCGGGGCCAAAGTCTGTTTAACCCATAAGTTGATTTCCCTTTCCTCCAATGAAACCGCATTGAAGGTAGCTGAAAACCAAAAACTTTTGTGATTAGCGAGCTCTCCTCGCCACGGCACTGATAGCTTCTTCAGAGGAACAGGAGCTGAAACTGAAGCAGAAGCAGGAGCAGGAGCAGCTGAGGCGGAAGTGCTCCCATAATTTATGTTGTGCCTTGCCACTCTGGCAACGGAAATGCCGTCGCGTAGTTCTGCCGCGCCTACTCTGCTGGTACTCTACCACCCTCTCCATTCCGGCACAGTTTCGCCATCGCATACTATTCAGCTCGGGGAGAAGCTGCAAAAGTTTTTGGCACGCAAATTAGCGTCCACGTTTGTTTCGCTGTGGGAAGTGGGAAGTGGGGAGTGGGGAGCGGGAGTCGGGCGGATTCTATCCGTTCCTGGGAGCAAAACTTTTTCAGTTATGAATATAAAGTTTATTTATTAAGAAAACAAGTTGGCAGCCTTATCTCTACGGTGTTCGTCGAGGCGCCTTTCTCTCTCGTCGTGGCAGATGCTCCTTTCCCTGTCTGTCAGTTCTTTTTTTGTGGCTGGCAAACAATTTCGCAGTCAGTTGAGCTCTCCAGTGGAAACTGCAAATATTTGCTTGATCGGTGAGGGGAACCAACTGAAGGACTCTTCCGGAAAGTTTGGATGAATGGAGCGTAAAGTGTTTAGTGCCATTTGCAGATAATTTGGGTAACGCCAACGAAAGCGAACAAGAGCGACAAATCGAGAAGGAAACGAGCAAATCGAATAAGTAAAGGTTATTCCAGACTTTTGGAAAGAAACAAGAAAGAATGATTAGAGAACGGTACGATTTAATAGAAAGGCTTATCAAAATTATTAGTTTATTGAATGATTCTATCGAATCGTAGGAGTTATATTAAACAATTTCGTTTGGGGCAGAAGATGAAGACCAGGGTACATAATACGAGCCTGTGGGTCATTTACATCTTGAAGAGTTTAATCGTCAAAGAATACGATGACATCTTTGAAAATTAAAATGAAATCATGAAAGTAAATGATGCCCAAAATCCGTTGTTGCATATCAAAACAGTTGGGAAGCTATCAACGGGAACGGAACCCCCATGTGGATGTGGATGTGGGCCAAATCAAAGCAAAAGGGTTTGTCCCTTGGCCACCTTTTCTTAGGGGTAGACGTGTGGAAAATATTGGGCTGAAAGGAGGCGTGAGCTGCTTGCCAAATCAAGTCGGGGGGAATGCTTACTCCCCCACCCGGCCATTCAAAACTGTACAATAAATATTTTTACATGAACAGAACGGGGACTGTGACTGTGACTGTGACTGGGACAGGAACTTTGGAATGGGGCTATCAAGTTGAGCAGAAAACTTCTCGCTATTCATGCAGATGTGCACAAAAAATTGCTAACAAACGGAAATGTGATATACGCGAGGCAACCGAAATACACACAAAGGCTAATGGGGCGGTAGGGGGAGAGCGAGAGGGAGGTACTGCCAATTGATTCTATGAAATGTATTCAGAACATCTCCATTTATATGTAGGTAAGATCTCGTATTCTTGTCGCACTCTCCTCCTCGACTATTCAATTTGTTGTGAATTAGAAAGAAGGAGAAGAAAAAGGAAAACCTGGCTAAAGAAAATACATTCATGCGTTGCATTGTCAAAAGGATTTTCCTCTCTTCTTCAGCTATTGTATGATTGGAAGACTCACTCCCCCGCACCCCACGGCTCGGCTGACACGCCTTGGCGCATCGTCTGATAAGCAGAGAAGAGAAAGGAGAACTTAGTGAAGGCTTTGCTTCGAGTGGGATTAAAAAATCTCTACAGATAGAGCAGCGAAATACATTTTAATACCCTAAGAGTCGAGCATAGCGCAGGGGTACGACTTGATAAATCGAACAGGTAATATACATACATACTTATGTACATATATACATATGTTGTATATAAAGCGTGCAACTCCAAGTGGGGAGACTTCTTAACACAAGGGCAGAGATCAATTGTTTCGTTTTCTTTAATGGAATAATCAAGGACTTTGTGTGCTTATCAAAATAATTGTAAATAACCAAAACCATCACGTTATTATGGGTATCCACAGGTCGAACCTCGGTCACCGTCGATGCCACGCACTTGTCATAGCTGGCAGATCCTGCCACCATCTTCAGGGGTTCCGTTCCTCTGAATGTGGTGGGCGATTACGGTAAACAGGAAAGGACCATTTCTTGACACAGGTGGAGAGATGGCGAGGATGATGTTCCCACATCGACTTGACAGGATATGCGGGAAAACTTATAGTTTACGATGAATATTTTCAATTACTATTGCTGTCACAGCAAAATCAATCAGTTTGCCACAGCCAGAGCCAGAGCCACAGCCACAGCCACAGACACGAAAGCCATTTAATTTCTATCCCCACAAACAGCCCGCTCGGTGCTAGCCTTCCCTTTGGGGGGATATATTTTAAGCGCAAATTGATTTTGTGGCCACAGATTGCAGCGGTAAATGCATTTTAGCCTGCATTTCTATTAGGGGCTTTCCATCAATTTTTTATTTATTTTTTTCAGCTTCCTCGCACTCTGATTTTGTCAACTAATGAGGTGTGAAATGTGGGAATATGCGTATAATTTCTGCTGCGTTCGCTCAATGCATTGCAATTAGAATACTCTTGTGGGCGAGTGTGTATGGGCTGACGGGGGAGTGTTGGTGGATGGGAATCGGAGTCAGAGCTGGGAGACGCAGCAAAGTATGCTATAAAAGACATGGGATTTTCCATGAATTGGTTGCGGCTTATTTGCTATTCACGCCACAACAATGTAAACAATGCCCAACCAAAGGACTCTGCGCCCAGGATCCAAGACCTACCCCCGGGCCAAGCGTGGACCGCTTCCTCATCTCCAGCCCACAGGCGACAGCAGAAAGCAATAAAACGCTCAACCCACACTCCGAAAGAGGGAAATCCAATCCAATCCCCTCCATCCTGTAGCAAATTTGTTCCAAATCAAAACAAATTCCAAGCAGTCGACACTCGACACACAAAAAAGAGTGCCACACTGTGATTAGGAAAATTCCCACGACGACTCCATACTCTTGGCCTTGTTCCTGAACTTATATCAATAGTCTGTGGAATATATGTACATACATACATATTCAGATGTTTCACGATAATTACCATTTATAGATCTAAGCCCCATTTGTCTAAGAATACTAACGCCATAGATTAGCTTGCAGCAACAACTGAAGAAGTTTCTGATTTGTAGAGCATCAAAAAAGTATCTAGCCTCGTTTCCACCGAGTACATTTCGAGTAGAACAATTGTCTCACAGAATAACCGCATCACACTCGGCAGCACATCCCTAATACTCGTAAAGAGGTATACGCTGGTCCATCAACTGCGAGTATATGAAAATTCCTCAACTAGAGAACAAAAAATACAACGAGACATAAAAGAGTCTCCGCAGAAGGGGACGCAGACCAGTAACTGTTTCACGCTGCACTGAAGCACAGAAGCACCCTCGTCACATCCCTTGCCATACCCTTCCCTTGCAATCCAAGCACAATCCCTCTTAAGCCTTTTTGAATATTTTTGACACGTGCGCTGCAATTATTTTATTACAAAATCCGCTGCCCTCTCGGCGTACACTGCAGCCTGCCCTCCATTGGGTCGTGTGCAGTGTGCCACGCCCACGCAATTGCAAATACGAGTGGAGCGAGTGGACCAAAACAGGAGTCTAATAAAAATGAGGCATGACACTGAGGGACTGCCAACAATGGACCGGCAATTGATGCAATTCATTGAAAATTTTGCTACCAACTGTTTAGACTAAAATTGCATTAGGTCTCTGAATGCTTTTGTTGCTGGATGGATGATAAGTGGAAATGGAACTGGAACTGGGACTGGCGTTGGCATTGGCATTGGATCTGATCTGTATGAATGAATGAATGAATGCCGGGCCAAACAATTGCCAATCATTTTCGCTTTCGCGCAATTGCATTCAAAAATTTCTGAACGTGCCCGCCGAAAAAAATGGAAACCAAACCAAAAATGTTGTTTTAAGCTCGAGGCGAGGCGAGGCGAGGTGAGGTGGTTCCTCGCGATTCCTAGTCCTCCCCTCCCCGCTCAAACAATATATGGAAATTATGGTTGGTTTAGGCACACACAATACACTCGTATATAATATTTTAATAATGATGCCATTTGTTTGGCCATAGAATTTTTGTTGATGCTGCTGTTGCTGCTGCTGCGGCTGCTGTGAATGTGTGTGTGTGGGTTTTGGCAATAAAATTTGGCTTTGCCACATAATTCAAATTGTTAATCGCGTTTAATGGCGGGCATTTATCAATATTTTGTCTTCATGTTGTTGTTGAATGCAAATTTCTGGTTTTTAGCCTAGCGGGAGGTCCTTCTGGCCCTTTGGAAGGTGTGAGAGAGGCAGGGACAGAGCGGGAGAGCTCCTAGAACAGCCCCATTATGTTGCGATACCAACTTCAATCCAAAAGTCCCTTTCACGTTGGCTCCAATATTAGGTGGACAAAGCAAAAATGGCGTCTAAAGCCATATTGGCTGGAGGAGGCACGGTAGCGGGCCAACAGAGGAATGGTTGGCCAAGAATGGGGCGGAAATAAAAGCGCAATGGTCACAGCGGCTGCAGCTGCTCCATTCCGTTATTACCCACAAAACCAGCCCTTAGTTATGAAGCTTCCCTTGCTCTGGCTCTGGCTCTGACTCCAAATCCTCCGTCCATCATGGTTTTAATGCGCACCATTGTGTCAAGATAAAGAAACGGAAATTAGCACGATGGCAGGATGTTGGCAACGTCGTAGACGTTGTTCTTGAGTCTCTTCTCCGTTCGGTTTGCACCACAAAAAGTCAAGGAAGAAGACGGAGACGGAGATGGAGATGGAGAAGCAGCGATAATAAAAAAAGGGGGCAGTGGAGACACCAACTGGAGAGGCAGTGTTGCAGCTGGGAGGACAGCCAAGGCCAGGAATCGGAATTGAAGTCAAAGTTGGACAGCTACAAATAATAATGAAAACGGAAATGAAATACAATACCCGAGGAGTGCCACGAGAGAATGCTGAATGGCGAATGCCGAGCATGGAGATGCTCACGATGGCTCCAAAGCTTTTAGAGAAGAAAGAGAAAAAAGGATCTAAGGGAGGAGACACTCGCATGCAACGCAAAGCATGCAAAATACACTCAGATTTAAAGACTTTTCAAATATGGAAAGTACTTTCCTCCGCCCCTTTGGCTCCTTAGCCAGGTCAGCAATTTGGCAACATTTTCCAAGTAAACCGAGACCCAAGCCCCGAACTCCCCGAACTTCTGGTTGTAACAATTGTAAAATTAATAAGCCCTGCAGTGTTATCCAACTTTTCATTTTTCCATTTTTTTTCATTTGTTGGAATTTGGGAGGAGCCTTCCTTTTTTTATGAACCGCAAACAAATTAGAGTAGAAGAGAAAATAACCCAAGAAAAGCAAACGCTGATTGTCGTCTATTCAGTTTATTCTTTCTTTATTACCATTTTCGGAGGGAAATGGCTGGCAAGACGTGGCACAAAGTCAATTAGGCAAAGCGACAGAGCCAACAAAGTGAAAACAATTCGCATTTAAATTTGCGCATTCTTAGAATCAGGGGGAGGTGGATGAAAGCAAGGACTCTGTTGGGATGGACAGGAAGGGAATTGGCGTGTGTGAGGTGTGGGGGTGTAGGTTGGCGTAAAATACGTGCATATTATTGCGCTTATCTAGGAACAAACACGCCCAGGACTCCCCGGGCCAACCATTGCCATAACCACCCAGACCAAGCACAGACCGAAGGCCTTCCTTCTAGTTGATGCAAATGTCTCTCTGCGCTTGCCCTTGCTCTTTGTTGGGGGAATTGAATGAAATCATTGCCTCTGTTGTTGCTGGCACTGTGTGCATTTGTTTTTATGCGTATTCGTACCGGGAACGGTACGGTTATGTGCCACCGAGAAACCATCCGTAGGAACAGCCACCCCCCACCCAAACCCAACACGGTCTTGGTTCCTCTAAGCAACACATCCTTCCTTAAACGCTTCTTGCCTGCCAAATGATTGTGTGGCTCCTGTGAGGGTATGGAGTGTGGGTGTGGGTGTGGGTGTGAATCTCTGCCAGAGTGCGGTTTTATGTGGGCATTGTATTGGCTGGCATAATAGACACATTTAATTTTACTATTATGCCTTTTTGTTGTCATCGCATTCACATGCGACGCCTATAATAAACCGTTCTCATTCGAGTTCCGAGTCTATCTGCCCACTACCCACTTCTTGCACCGTTTTGACAGACATATTATTTGATTTTCAAACTAACAGGAATGCGATTATTTCCGTGTGTGTCTTGTTAACCAAACAAATTGGAGATCATATTCGGATATTTCACCTGTCATGAACGAATGTTGGATGCTTTTCATTCCGAACTTATCTGCATAATTGCCTAATATTCCAAGTAAAATATTCCTGTATCAATTACTTGTTTATTGCGACACACATTCGCTTATGTTCATCCTGCCTTCACCCAATTTCACTCGAAGCGTGTGCGTGCTCTGAAAACTATATGCGCTCAGTACCATTCCCAATTTGAGTTCTGTCTGGCTAGCAAGTGAAGTGAGATGGAGTTTAATTAATTAACAATCAATTAGCACTTAGCATATATTATAGCTTAATCGGGCAGTGGCTAATGATGAAAGATTAAAACATCCGTCGACTCTGTGTGCAGGATGGCCCCAGACCACTCGTTTTCGAGGCCTGGTTCTGTTAGCTCTATGATCAATTGAAGCTTGAGGCCCTCTTCAGCTCCCCGTGGCACCATAAGGTGTGGGGGAAGACCACGTGAGCGGGTGCCATCTGTCGCTGGGGAATTGGTGCCATAGAGCTGGCTCATTGTGGGTCTACTTCCACGCGTGCATGATGGAAAATGTCGTTGGAACACGTTGATGCCTTTTCTCAAAGTGCTAACAAAGCCGTCCAAATGCAGGCGTGGCCTTGACTGATTCCGAAGAGCCAAATAGAGGTCTGTCTGCACTGAGACCTCCGCTGGGGCCGATAGTTCAAGGGTTATATGAAAGGTGCCATGATTGAGACGACGTTGACGTGCCACAAGACGACGTCGTAACAATCTCAAGTTATTGCGGTGCGTTTGGAGCAGCTGTTGGTCCATTACATTGATGAGATCTGTGTCGACAATCTGTTCAAATGAGCGCAGTTGACTGACAAAAATCGATTCCAGGGATGGCTTCGGCAACTGACTGACCGGGAGCGCGCCCACTTCATAGCTGAACACCAGCCTGTTCAGTCGGAGAAGCAGTGATCGATAGATTGGATCCCGGAGGTTGGCTGTGGCCAAGTCCAGCATGCTGGGCCGCCCTGGCCCATGATCATTAATGGCCAGACTCAGGTTCCGGCAGATATTCAGATACTGGGAGGCCACCAAATGTTGTACAATAAAAGGAATGTCAGAAGGCTGGGTGACATTGCTGACTGCATCGTTGATCTGTGCTTGCAGATGATCAATCGTTTGGCTAAGGACGCCACGCACGGCTTCTGTGTCCATGGAGGTGCCTGTAAAGGGAACACCCCCGGTTGTGATCAGCGGAGGATCGATCAGCTCCATCGATATTTGGCCTGTGGCAACGTCTTCCATCATCAAGGCAGCCACGAATTGCTCGATAACATCGAAAAATAGCTGGGGGAACCTGGAATACAGTCTGTTCGGTGATTGGTTTTGGAATTTGAGTTCATCAGTGGGTCCCCGAAATGCCATCTGGCGGTCCCCGTCTACAATCCGCATATCCCTTTCCGACTCCTTCCACTCCTCAATAGAGATAGTCAGCCGATTAATCATATTGTTCCAATAGGAACTCAGCTGCACATCGAAGCAGAGATGGGCCACCTTCCTCTCATCATCGATGACTACTGCATCCGCATTCAGTGGCTCCTCCTTGTCCAGCGGTCGCCTGGGACTGAGATAGCCCCGGAGGACCTCCAGCCAAGTGCTTTTAGGACTTGCAGCTCTAGTGGGAACTAGTTGCTGCCAGGAAACTTCCTGGGCAGCCAGAATCACCTCTTCCTCGAAGTACAGCTGCGGCAGCACTTCATACATGGCTGGTAGTCTTAAGTCTTTGGTGTCCTCTCTCTCGTCCACCGCCAGTTGCAAAGCATTCACAAAGAGAATGGGGTGAAAGTGTATCCTGGCATAGCACGCGTTTCGCTGGAACGAGTACCAATCCCTGGCCAGGACTAGAAACCGATACACGCCCAACAGGTGCTCAGGCATCGCCTTATCCAGCTGACTGTAGATTCCAAAGGGCCGGGGAACTTTATTCTCATGCACACTATCCAGAAATTCTCTTAGACTCCGCATGGCCCCCTGCAAGATAAGTTCAATTACGACTTGAGCCTTCATTACTCTTGACTTTCGCACTTGCCTCTTGGTAATCACTTGGCTCCTCGTTGAGACGACTCCCCATGGCTGTCAGTTCTTGATGCAGCAGAGGCTTGTGAACTTGCAGGAGCAAATCGAGCAGGAAACGTTGACGCTCTGCCTGTTCCGCTGGTCTCCCTATGGGATCTTCGGGAACTCGATTCCACAATGGCAGGCCCCGGCTCCGGCTCCAACCACCCCCGAGGTCGAGAAAACAAAGCCAAACGAGTGTTAAGCGCAACATTTCGCCAGCGACTGATCATTTGGTGGGCATCTGCACTCGCAATATGCACGAGAAGGTTTTTCTGTATAGGCAAAGCTCAGATAAGAAAGCTCTGAAGCTATCATTGAGATTCGTTGACCTTTCCGGGCTGGCATGTTCCAATTCTCTATACGGACTTGGGGAATAAAGACTGTCGTGGATGGATTCTTACTCGTTCTTTAAACAAAATTCGGTTTATTGCCTCAACAAGAAGAAGTTGAAGAAGAAGACGTAGACTTTCGCCTTCCTCCATGTACAAAGATACAAAATACGGCTAAGGATAAACAGAGTTCTATGCTAATTTAGTCTTTGTCTTTAAGCCAAAGTAGCGCGCTTAGCCACAAACTCCCTCGAGCTCTTCTCTTTATTGGTGAAACGAGCATATCTGCATACGTGGGGGAAATTAACATACAAATTAATGTTATATTTACGAAATCATCCGAGAATATTTTACTCACGTTTTGTGATATTTGGCCACATCGGAGGCGCTTAGTGAGGGCCGAGTTGTTTGGAAGGACTCGATCAGATGCTTTTGCTTCAGCGATATTTTCTTTGGCAATTTCTACGGGTGGGAGGGAAAGAAAGTTAATTAATCCTGGGACAAAAATTCTCCATGGAGTGTGTAATTTCGATGGGATTTTATTGACTCGCTGGAAGTTCTTGGCTTTGGCGGTGACGGGTGCCGGTTGCCAGGTGCCTACGACTAGTACTAGTTAAACTTATAAGTATATTGATATCTAAGCGGTAAAGTCTCTCGGAATGTTTCTGTTTCAGAGCTTTCGTCCTCGTCGCCGGACGAGGGCGGTGTCTCCAGCATGGGCATGGACACATCCAGGTAGGCATCGTTGGGATTGCTGCTCGCCTGCTGCAGTATCCCGTCGAAGCTCTCCACCAGCTCCGAGAACGTGGGCCTGGCACACGACTCGAAGTGCCAGCACTGCCGCATCACCACGTAGATGTTGAGCGAGCACTTGGAAGGCTTCTCCATGCGCTGCCCCGTGATCAGATAGCTGTAGAGCTCCTCGGCAGACATTATTTGCGGATATGGCTGCTCTCCGTAGGTCATGATCTCCCACAACAGCACCCCGTAGCTCCACACGTCGCTCTGCGAGTCGTACTTCTTCTCCTGCAGCGACTCGGGTGCCATCCACTTGATGGGCAGTCGTCCGTTGGTATTCTTCCTGTAGTAGTCTGTGTCCTGAATGTCTCTGGCCAGGCCAAAGTCGGCTATCTTCATCACATAGCCATCGCTGACGAGCACATTTCGGGCTGCCAGATCGCGATGAATGCACTACAAAAAGGGATTTCCAAATGAAATATACGTTCAACACTCGCAGCGCGAAGACCAACAATCAACATACCCGTCGAGAGGCCAGATACTCCATGCCGCGGGCGATTTGAAAGGCGAACTTGGTCAGCTCTTTCTCCCCCAGATGCTGCTGTGGCATCAGCGGCTTGTCGTCCAGATATCCATCGCTGTCGCTGCGACGCTGCGGCGCTCCCGGCCGATTTTGCTTCAGGAAGTCCTTGAGATTGCCGTGGGGCGCGAACTCGACGATGACCCAGAGGGGCCCGCCCTGGCTGCAGCAGCCTAGCAGATTAATGATATTGATGTGCTTGCCAATCATCTTCATCACCTCCATTTCGCGCACCAGGCTGGCCATGTCCGCGTCCGTGTGTTCCTCCTTTACCATCTTGACGGCCACAATGGTCTCAGCCATGTTGGGGCTGCGGGGCAGACCCTCGGCCTCGGCCATCACCACCCGGCCGAAGGCGCCCTCGCCCAGTATGGAGCTCAGCGACAATTGTTGCCTGGGAATCTCCCAGTTGGAGTCCAGCGGGAACTCGTACTCGTTGAAGCCTTGCGAGGAATCGGCACTACACGCACCAGTCGTCGAAAAGGTTGTTCTCTGCTTCTCGATCTTGATCACCGGCATCTGAAGATCACCCGCGGAGCAAGAGCTGCCCTCCGCGCTGGCCGGGCGGTAGATAATAACCTTCTTGGTCCACTGATGCACCGTCTCGATGCGATGCTTCAGCAGCTTCTCCCGTCTAAGGCGCCGCAGCATGTACACGATGAAGGCGCTGCCCAGCAGGAAGAGGGCCACGATCATGACTGCGGCCACCGTAAAGCCCAAGGGGTGGCTGTGCAGCAGGGCATACACCTTCATGTGCGGCGAGTAGTCCACCACGCGCAGATACACGCTGGAATTGCTGGTGCCCAACGTAGTGGAGGAGGTGCAGGTGTACCATCCCTCTTGGTCGTGGGTAACATTGTGTAGCTGTAGGATGTGCTCCTGGTCCAGTGTGGTGTTCAATGGGATCTGCACAACGTCCGCACCTTCCGCTGCAGCTGCAGCTGCAACATGCGCTTCCGCCTCTGAGCGATTTCTGGGCACCACCCGGATCCAGCGAACGGTGGGGTTCAGGTCGGAGAGCACCGAGCACTCCATGGTCACGCTCCCATTCACCTGCACCGTCTGGTTCTGGGGCACCATGATGATCGGTGGGGCGCGGAAGCGATCGTTGATCTCCACACTGAAATCGAACTTGATGCAGCCGCGGCCGTTGCAAACCTGGCAAGTGTAGATCCCCGAATCATCGGATGTGGCATCGTCGATTAGCAGCTTCCACTTCTTCAGGACATAGCTGCCCTCGCGCCGCTTCAGGGGCTTGCTGTCCCGCGTCCAGGTGATGCTGGCATTTCCGGCCACTGGACAGGATAGGGTGATCGTCTTTCCGGCCACCGAGTGCTGCAGGCGCTCCAGCTGCTTCTTGAACACCGGCGGACGCTCCCCGGCTGTCGCATCACCGGCCGCATCGTCTGCCTCGTCATCTGTGTCCAGAGCATTGGCGCGTAGAGACGTTGTCGTGGTGGTGCTCGCTGTAGTGTCCGCCAGAACTGTGCTGGTCTCCAGGGCGGTGTGCAGTTCCAGATAGGCTGCGCCCACAGTGCGTCCCACTTGGTTCTCGGCGATGCAGATGTACCAGCCGGCATCCTCGAACTGGACGTGCCCCAGGCGCAGCACCTCCGGTTCATCCTTAATGGTGGGCAATTGCTGCACATCCGCGGGCAGATCCTGCGGTTGCTCCCTCAGGCGCTCCACCAACAGCTGAATGCTGCCACCGCTCTCCTGGTGCAGCCACTTGATTTGCGGCTGCAGCTGGGAGTCCTCCAGTGGGCACTGGAAGTTGACTGAGTCATTCAGGGCCGTGCTGACGTTCCGCGGATAGTCCGGCCGCAGCACAGGGGCCGTGTGGCTGCGACTCGTCACCTCCAGCTGTGTGGGATTGCTGTCGAAACAGCCCTGGTCTGAGCACAGCTGGCAGCGATATGTGCCGGCATCCTCGGGCTGCAGCAGACCCACGGTCAGGGACCATCTCTTGAGCTTGATGCGGCCCCGACCACCGAGCACCTGGGTGCCGTTGTGCAGCCAGGATATGTTAACTCCCTCGACTTCCGGCTCCAAGGGGCTGCAGCTTAGCTGGAAGAGGCCGCCCGCCTTTCGCTGCACGGAATCGGGCAATCTCTGAACCAATGTTGGAAGCTTTTGGCTCACATTTAGGGGTTGGAAAAAGAGATCCGTGCCCGAACTGCCGCTAGGGATTTGTTGGGGTGTGGGACGTGGATCCACCTTGGCGAAGCTGGCAATGTCGTTAACAGCCTGCTCCTTGGGGGCGCCAACAATCACAGAGACATTCAGCCATCGATTCGTGCTGTCCACACAGCCGTAGCTCCCCGATTGTCTGGACTGGACCCGCTCAAGTCGCAGAGAGGTGCCGTTGTAAAGGGCCCTGTCCTGGAAGAACCATCTCGCCTGCGGACGGAAGCACTGCAATGTAATGTCCACATCGGAGGGCACATGCCGCTTTCGCGCACCTCCCTTCTCCGCGGTAACATCGATAAGGCAGCGGTGCTGGCTGAGATCGCAGGCATTCGGCGGCGCTGCACAGCCGAGCCCAATGATCATCAGCGTGATCAGCACTTTTACCATGGCCTCGAGTGGATTCTCCTCTTGAGTTCAACAGCAGCTAAACGAGTGTGCGAGAGCGTATGTCAGTGGAATATATAGGTGGATCGAATCGAAGACTATTGCCAAATCACTCTCCCGCTCTGCCTCTCTGTGTCATTTTATTTATTTATTATTATTGTTTAATATTTTATAGCCCGCGCGGCGCGCACTCGAGACTCAATATGCAAAAATTCAATGGGGAGAAGTAGCAGCTAAAAACAGCGAAGATTATGTGCCATGCCTCCGTAATGAGCTCGAAGACGACGTCTTGGTATCCAACTGAATTGCCGGACACAGTCGCTCATTCCTTCCCACTCCCACTGACAATCCCACTCCCAAAGACAGCCCCATTATTGCTTGTCTATATTCGACATTGGCCAAATGCGCTTCGACTGGGCCCCGTTGCTGTACATGGTGTGCATGTAATGGTTTTGGCGTGCGCTTCTTGTTTTTCATTCAACAACAACAGAAAAGGCCTACAGTTAGACAAACAGCCAACAAATTTGATGAATCCAGCACAGTGGTTCCAGCTATTTCTATATATACATATGTATATATCTATATATTCGAAAATCAAACACTAAAGGTGCTAAAGATTCGTAAACTCTAATTGAGAAATTCCCAAATGATGCCATCGAATTAAATGAAATCAACGACGCAGCGACTGGCGAATGCTCTGTTGCTCAAGTGCAATTTGAATTTGATCTTAAAAAACACAAATTACAGATATCATCAAAGGATCTTGCTTACAAATATGAACCATTTTGAAAATTTCAGTTCCTGACATATTTATCTGGGGATTTACTATACAAATAATCGAGTGATTTTTCAAACAAGTAAATACAAGCAAAGTATGTATGAAAATCATACTTAATGATTCCAAAATGACTTGCTAAAGATTTAGTTGATTATAGTTGAATTTGGCGGAATTCCGATTCGTTTAGTCAGACAAACAATGAATAGTTTGAAAATCGACCAAAGTGTCCCTTAACACTTAGCATCTTATTTTACTTAATTAATTATTCAACTGTCACATTGTTTTTAGCCAGATAATAATGAAACAATGTTCGCATTAAACATCTTTAATCAAACATGGACATCTATGGCTCGTAATGGATCGTAACGGAAAACTGCGAGCTACTAGACAGACAACAAATATGCCCCCAATATAATCTTCTCTCTATAGGTAGTCGGTGGGACTGTGACATTTGATCATGTTTTCCGACCCTTAAATCTACCATTAACTATGTTCAAAAAATCAAGGTTAATCTCGAACCACTGTCCCGTTAATGAAATGTACTTATTCTGTTGTTTAGTAGGCATACGACAACCGTTGTTGCTATTGCCAGTGTCGTCTATGTATTTTTGTATATTATTGGTAGTGCTACCAGTAAATGTGGCTGTTTTCTTAGCTGTACGAGTATATTCCTACATATGTATGTGTGTACATATGTACATACATATGTACGAGTATGATGATATGCACACGCGTCGCAGATTTTAATTTATTCAATTCCTTTTTCTCCCATTTGTTGCCAAATACGCGATCGATGTGTTTGAAGTGTATCTGATTATTTCTCTTATTTTGTTATTTTTTCTCAATTCGTCAATCATTCAGTATTGTTCGATTGCCACACACATGGCCAAACACATTTGGCTAACACCTTTTTATCGTTTGAAATATTATCAAGCGCATGAATCTCTCGCCTTCTCGATTTGACATTTCAATGGGGTCTCTCTTTGGGGCCAGGGGAAGAACATATTTAGTTAGCTTGGTTGGCTGAATTGTCACGAAAAATGTTGCATGCTAGTTGTATTTATGTTTTAGACTTTTTTAAAGTTTCAGTTTGGAAATACTTATTGAAAGGAATTGTGTTTTGTCTTTGTGGTTAATGATGTTCTAGCACTACTCAAATTTGCGTAGAGTTTCGATAATTCACTTGATTTTACATAGATCGGAAAGTTATTATTGTTCATTCCGTATTAGAACCCAATTTTCTTTTTTTGTGTTCCCCTATTTTTCTTGAAAGTTTTTAGCTTTATTTATTTTGGTGAGTTTGCTTATGTTTGGTTTCCAATTGTTTGTGGTGCACTTGACAAGACAAGATTGTGTTTATTTCACTGCAGGATCATCTCTTTAAAAATGTTATGTATATTTTATTATTTCTGTTTCTGTTGTGCTGTCATGTCAGAAGGAATGGGCATTCGCTCGTACAATTCTTTTCCTCCTTTTTTCACCAAAATATCACGTTCTTTGTTTGTCTTTTATTCGCGAGCGAGGGGGAGACATAAAAAATTAACCCGACGAAAAGATATTGTCACAATATTTTCCTTTATTTTAGTTGGCTGTCAATGGCGGGTAAACATCTCCGGCCTGGCGGGAGTGGGGGCGGAGGCGAGGAACAGGCGCCTTGTATTTCCGCATCGTTGCCAATTTTATGTTCCTCCCAATGCACGAGAGCGGCTCAGAAGCCCAGCACAGAGAGGAGAAGAAGGGAGGCAGAGGGGCACAGAGAGACCGCACTTCCGTTGCACTAACCGTGGTCCGTGGCTCGTTGGCCGTTGTCCGTTGTCAGTGTTTCGTTGCCCGAGTGGGAGTAAGATAAATGCGAAGTCAACCGATTTGCTTGAATGTGCTCAAAGAACTGAAAGTAACGATCGAGCGGAGGAGCCGGCCACAGAAAGAGAAACTTTTGCCCGCACGGCGCACCAAGTCAGAGTGTGTTAACACAAGGTGAGGCCTTTCGAGCGAGCTCTCACAAGAGAACGAGAATGGCAATAGCTGCCTCACCTTGCATCGCAACACCTTGGGCAACGTCGGCTAGGATCCTTTCCAGGAGGGGAGAGGTCTCGGCTACCTGTTCGAGGTGGACGCGGCCGCACGCGCTCTCCCTTCCTCCCGCATATTGCAATGGTTTGGGCTAAGGGTATTCCTGAAAGAGATTTATACATATGTACATATGTATGTGCTGTGTTATATGCCTTATTACATTCTTAAGAATGTGTCCTTTTGGAGGAATAGCAGCCAATGTTCCGATAATTCAAGCTGCTTTTTAAAGTTAATTTACTTCACTTCTAAGACTATGTTCAAAACTTAAACCTAATCTAAGGAAAATTTAAAGCAATTCCGATTCTCTTCCAGTAATACCATAGCTGTTTCCCGCTCCTTCGGGACTCTCTCTCTCTCTGTCGTTCTTTTTTGTTCTTGTTGTTGTCTTATTCTAAGCATGTTTGCGGTGGCTTCGTATTGTTGAAATTCTTTATTATCTCTGCCTTTGGCTCCTTTGTGTGTGTGTGGGTTGGTCGCAGGTCGGGTGTTTGCTTGGCGGCTTAATTTATGCAAAAGAAAAATGTTTCCATTGTCTTACGGCCTGCACTGTGGTGGCTGTTGCTGTTGTTTCTGTTGCTGTTGCAGTACGTGCGCATGCGCGATAATCGCATATCAATAAGGAAATATCCGTTACGTGACTGATATCCCAAAATCCCATCCGAAGACTAGCGATCCCGCCGGGGGACCCGCATAGATTCTGATCCAGATGCCAGTCACGTAAGAAACCCAAAAATAGTTGAACACATTTCGTTGCACTTGCTGCCGCGCGATGGGAAACGAAACTAAACTTAAACGAATCCGAGAAACGGAAGGGCTCCCCGCAGGCGGCCATAATATAGCCCTAGCCCTGGCCCTAGCACAAGTCGTCGACCAAGAACTAGCCATGGATGTAGGGCCATTTCCGGCCACTGGAATTCTGTGTAAATAGTCCACTTACCTCGTGTCCGAACTGTGCCAGAGCCTCCTTCACCGCCGCCATGTTCGCCGAGGTCAGGATGCTCTGTATATCGGCGCCAGTGTAATTACCAGTCCTGCCCGCAAACCAGTCAAAATCCACGCACTCGTCCAGGCTCAGGGTGCAACTGAGGGCCTCGAAGATGCGCACCCGGGCCACGGCATCCGGCAGCGGGCACTCCACCAGACGATCGATGCGACCCGACCGCAACAGGGCCGGGTCCAGCAGTTCGGGTCTGGAGGTGGCTGCTATGACGGTGACCCCCTGGAGACCCTCCACGCCGTCAAGTTCGGTTAGCAGCTGGTTGACCACGCGGTCCGTCACCCCCGTCGAGTCGTGACCACGCTTGGGGGCCAGGCTGTCGAACTCGTCGAAGAAGAGCACGCAGGGCCGGGCGCTGCGGGCGCGATTGAACAGATTCCGGACATTTTCCTCGCTCTGGCCAATATACTTGGCCAGCAATTCAGGGCCTTTCACGGATATAATGCGCAGATTCCAAGAGGTGACCAGCTGGGACACTAGGTAGGTCTTACCCGTGCCCGGCGGCCCGTACAGCAGGACACCGGCCTGATTGCGCAACGGCGAAGCGTTGAAGATGGTTGGATACTGCAATGCGTACATCATAAGATTTTTACAGAGTTAGAACAGTTTTCAGATGCATTACCCTTGAGGGCCACATGAGCACCTCCTCGAGTACCCCCACAACCGACTCCAGGCCCGGCAGCTCCTCTACGCGCATCTCAGTGGCGTCCGAATCGCTTCCAGTCTTCTGATTGCTCTGGATGCCCTGCAGGCAGTAGGAATTGGTGTGCTCCAAGGACTCAATGAGCTGGTCGTTGGTCAGCAGCGGCTTTGCTTTGCCTAAAAGATGGAGGGGAAGGGAGCACCAATTGGAGTAATTAGATATTACTGATTATAGATTGGCCACTCACTGATGCGATAGGCGTAAAAGATGGCTCGCTCCACAAACTGCACCAAATCACATTTGCGATAGCCCTCCGTCAGATTGGAGAACTTTGCCAGGTCGAGCTCTTGGGATATGTCGATGTGGCTGCACAGCTCCCGCAGAATAATCTCGCGATCGGGACGCTCCAGGCTGGGCAAGCGAGCAACCGTTTGGAACACATGCCGACCCCGGGGTGAGCTGAGGCGCTTGTTTAGCGTCTGGAGTTCGCTCACAGTTGCAATGACGGCAATGGCATTGCTGTTGGTGTACTGCACAATCAGTTGGTGGACGGTGTCCGCCATGCGGTTGTAGTACTCGCCGTCCTGGCTGGACTGCTCGCCCGCGGCATGAGCCAGCACATCGAGGTTCTCGAGTACCACGATGGCGGGGGCATGCTGCAGACAACTGGTGAATATGTTGCGCAGATCCTTCTGTATTGACTCGGTCTTGCGGCCCTTGCTGCGCGATCCGTAGAAGATGTCGAAGTAGCAGTAGTCCGGCTTGCGTGACAACTGCTCCAAGATTCGCTCGACTAGAACCGTTTTGCCAGTGCCGGCGGCGCCTGTAAGTAGGACATTGCACTGCCGCATCACGGAATTGTCTGCATTCAGGCACAAATTCATGCGCAGCTCTCGCACCACCTGGTCCACAATCTTGTCGTACTCTGGCAGGCGTATGAGATCCTTGACACTTAGCGGCGAGGTGACAGGCGGCTGCTCCTTAATGATCTCGCTGACAGGGCGCACCAAGTCAGCCGCATAGATCTTCGACTCCTTCAGGAACTGGGCATCGACCACGCAATAGCGGAAATGCTCCGGTAGTATGCCAACGGTGACTAGCAGATCGTCCTCTAGGCGCACAACCTCCTCCTGGTTGAAGAGCATCGGCTTCGATTGGGTGCGCTCGATCACAAATCGCTTAAATGCATTCTCAATGATCTTGTAGTGTGTCTTCTTGTGTGCAAACAGCTCGATCTTCTCCACAAAGTTTACAACGATTGTCTTCGGCCGCAGCACAATCCGCTCCAGCTCCTTGATCCCCAGCAACTTCATCAAATTAGCGTTCAGCTCAATGGAGGGATGAATGGTTCCGGGCAGATCGCCGTGCAGCTCTTCGTCAATCGTGCGCACCCTCACGTAGTAGTCCTTGTCGCTGGCCGTGTGCATGCAATAGAAGTGATCCAGATCCATGAACTCGGGCAAGTGCTTGCTATAAACATAGACATCCGACTCCTGGGCCTGCTCGCGCCACAGACCTCGTATCACACGAAACTCGAAGCTTCGCAAGCTTTCCCTGCGCAGATCCTTCTTAAGACGTTCCATGTGATCCTGCCGCTTGTTTCGCTGCAACGTATTCTTCACGGTGTACGCTGTGGCGGAATGGCTGAGGGGCACCGGCTTGCCATTCACGGATTCATCCCTGACCTGGGCACTCGTCTTGCTGCGCGAGAGTTTCGTGCTCTCGTCTTTGCTGTCGCCATTGGAGGTGCCATTGGTCAGTCCCTTGTACAGGTTGGGGGCCACCACCAACTCAGTGTTGTGGTCCATCCTGCCATAGCTAGTGTGCGGCTTCAGGCGATCTGCAAAGTGGATATTTAAGCAAAATGTTGTGAGCCACGGCGATGATATTTACCCACTGTCAGCGCCACCTGCATGGACTTATTGATCCAAACAATCAGAATTTGCGTGGAGTTGACGATGCGCGTCTGCTCAAGGACGCTTCCTGAGATCTTCTCGCTGCTTAGCTCCTGTCGCAAACATATTATTTCTTGATTAGGACTCGGAAACATGGAAACATTACATTGCTCGAGCCAAGAACGCTTCTCTGGTCAGACTACTGGGGTCAATGGCAATGCCTGCCAAACAATGCCCACGCAAAGTGTACACTGCAAGCACACGCCCGCGCCAAATGCTAAGATATAAATTGCCTGTCTATTTTTAAGCAGACCAAACACATTCCCAGAGCATCCAACAAGAGAAGCACCTCAGCACAGCACAGCACACCACATCACTCACAATGATCTCCCAGTCTTTGGCGGAGACGGGGGTAACGTGGACGCTGCGCAGATTGAGAACGTCAGCGATGAGCGCACACTTGACCACACTTGACTCATTCAGACCTACGACAAAAAGAGACCAACATAAATATGCAAGGCACAGATATAGATAGAAATAAGTTTAGAGAGCGATAAATAGAAATCCAATTTTACGGTATTTTGGCAAGCGATGCACTCGTATAACATCACACATCACAGATCACATCACATCCGCCTGTTAAGTAACTGCTTACCGATCTCCTTGGCCGCCCTGGCATTGATCCCAATTTCGTTGTCTTTGATGCCGCCGCCACCAGAGTGCGGTGCCCAAGAGGCGTAGTGCACGCGTCCATTGTACTGCAAACTGAGGCAGCCCGTGTCCTAGTAGTATGAACGAATCGGATTAATCTTACTAATCCCACACACTGATTGACTGGCTTATCTAATCTGGGCGCCCGCCCGCACGATTGGACTTTTGGACACTTACATAGGTCGATACGACACCGTAGTACTGGTCCGGCAGCAGCACAAAGTTGCTCTTAATTGGCCGATAAACCACAGTAAATGTGCGTTTGAACATTCTCGCGTCCGTAGTCCGCCGTGTGCGATATCATGAATTTAAATCGTTTAAATCATTTCAAAACGTTTTCGGTAATCAGCTGTGGTACTTTGGGCGCGTTGCGTAGTGTGACCGCGTAGTCTGACCCACAAAATATGCCGATATATTTATCATTCTTCTTCTTCCATTTGCTGACTATCGCCTCGTGACTATCGATAGTTTATAGAGATGTAACAGAATTTTGAAGTGAGAGCTCCCTGATTTCTTCGGCTTGAGAGCTGGGAGGTTTCGATACATTTTATAAACCTGTATGGAACATATTTTTACATTGGAAGAATAATAATTAACTATGCAGTCTGAAAACTTTAAAACCCATGAAAGTACTTAAGTCTATCGCCCATCTCTAGTTTTGAAAGATGATGCGGCCCGCGGCCGTGTTTGAAATTCAAAAACAAAGAACATTTTTTCTTTTGGCTAGTTTATTTGGTTAATAATAATTTTTTTAAAATAGTTTACGGGTTCAATATATTTATGTAGGTGTGGGTGTGTGTGAGTGTACATAAAATCCAGCTGTACGATATTCGTGTTTTGCTGTCTTCTTATCAAATTAAATAACACAATATTTGTAAGATCTACATATGTCTGCATGCCTGCGCGTGCTAATCGATCATGCAGAGTGATTTAAATTGCTTCCAGCTTTTGCTAATTTTGTTTGGCATAGGCAAAATAAAGAAAAGGTCTACTCTACTCAAAGGATATGCATAAGGATGCCAATGGCACGTGTAAAACTGTGCTTAAAGATCAACTAAATTCGTTACTGCATTTTTGCTTTTTGCATTTCAATTTATAAAAATGTATGTTATGTATATCTAGGTTTAGAGAAGACACTATTCGAAAAAATGGTTACAAAAGCTTTTCAATATGTAATTATTTACGTGTATAAGTATATCCGAGTGTTCGTTTTTCTTTTAGTCAACTGCTCCATTTTCAGTCTTCGACCATTTTTGTGGCTTGTAAGAGTAAATTGGCGTATAAATGGAATATAGTTCTTATTCTTATATAGTATCTACGGGTGTGTATATCGTTCGTATAAAAATTCCAATAAAATTTTATAAAATGTCTTGTTCTGTAAAAACGTACTAAAAATTAATTCTTGCAATATTTTGGCGCTTCTCTTTATGAAAGATGTAGATCTGGCTGCTATATGTGAAGTGGGGGAAAGACATTAAATCGAAAAAAATGAAAAGGGGAAAATATACATAGTAGAATGCATTTTACTCTCTCATGAATTTATTTCTTATACATATGTACGTTGGAAGATTTTCCATATTCGCGCAAATCATAGTAATTCCAATTTGGTTAAAACTTAAGCATCGACAACTAAACGGTAAACTAAACATCATGTATACATTACATGGACAGATGTATGTATGTATATACGCAAATATAGTATTTACACAGTTTAAAAACCATTATTTTACAATTAAATATCTGATAAATACACCCCTTGAATAAATTCATTTAACTTAAGTGCTAGCCAATTAAAATTAAACCAAATAAAATTGTAAAAACATTTTGGCGACAAACCATTTCTCACAAAACATGTTCCGAGATTCACGGATAGGAGTAGGATTCTGGGAGAAGGGGAGGATCAAATATTCATCTTAAGGTTATTCTGAAAATATTCGAGTTGAGGCGTGCCTCTGGGAGGGAATGTGAGTGTGTGTGTGTGTGTCTGTTTCATGCGTCTAAAACAATTTAATCGCCAATCACATATTGCAGTATCTCCATTATTGTTTAATATTCTTTCGTTTTTGAATTTTGATTTTCGATTCGATGCTGTACTAGGGCGTCGCTCCTAGCAATCCATCTCCTCCAGGGTGCGCGACAAGCGATTATTGTCGATCCTCCTTCGCTGCGATCGCCTCACCGCATCTGCCCGTCGATACGGCTCGCTCTTCAGCCCCAGCAGTATGTCCTCCAAGGCCCCGTTGTAGACCTCGTCCTGCTGCAGCAACTTCTTCTCGCGCACCGAATGCGCTTTGGTCTTCAACTCGTTGATGACAGCGTCCTGCAAGGAGAGCGCGCAGGTTGTAGCCAGCTGTTAAACGTGTTTTGGAGCAAGCCACATTGGGGGGATTAAAGAAAACGAATAGAGACAGCCATTAGTCATAGAGAACCATCACCACCACGACACAAAGATATGGACTTATTATAAGCGGTATTAGATATTAGTCGCTGTTAGTGTTAGCTTTTTTTTAATGAGACTTAAGAATCTATAAATATTATATTTAGTTAAACGTTTAACGAGGACAACATCAGCTAATAATAACAAAATCAGTTAACAAGAAGAAAAAAAATTGTAGTATATGCCTAACAACCGCCTGAAACACTTTGTTAACCGATAACCCTGAACTGAATATGGCGTTCTTCGCGTGAAGAAATTAATTTGCAGTGGCTAAACCCACTCCGTCCCGCAGCTTATATTTGTTTTTTGCACATTTTCTCATTCACACTCTGCTTCGCGCAGTGGCAGAGGCCTCTGCCTCTGACACGTCTCTGCCTCTGCCGCGTGTCGGCCCTGACTCTGCAGTGTGTTTCTCAAGGGGAGGGTGGCGAGCTAAAGGAGCGTGTTGGCGCGAGTAGTGTTGGTAATGTAGATGACAGATGAAGAAAAAATGTAAAATTTGACAAAACACCGCTTAGGTGCAGATGTAGTACTGAGTGCCGGGTATACAAGTTGTGACGCGTTAGAAGCGTCTCACACGTCCCTTCTCGTTAGTGATACATTTCTGGCAAGTATCCAATGGTCACAGTCGAAAGTGGATTAGAAATGGAATTAGCGAGTATTAGGCCACACAGCGTGGGGGATTAGAATGAAGGCCAAGAGACTGGCTGATACTAGCTACTTGGTAAGACAAAAGATGACACAAACCACGCGACTTACACTAATCACAAAACAAATCCCGCCACATGCCGTCCCCCAAGAAGATGGTGCTAGTGGTGTTGGTTGATGGTGTTGGATATTGGTTGGATTTGAGGGGGAGCAGGAGCAGGCAGCCAAAACCAAATGTCTGAGCTTTGTGTGTATGTTTCGAGCTTTTAACCAAATGACCATGTAGCTAACGTGACGTGCTAGGGTGGAGGTTGGAGAAGGTTAAGGTGGTGTTGGTTGCTTCTGGGGATGGAGCTATGGGAGGCAATTGTCCACAGTGATGTGCTGCTTGGCAAAGTCAAGCAGACAATGTATTTGCTGCGTAAGTCAGATCAGAACGAAAGCGTATCAGATTACTAGATCATTGGTGAGATGAGCAGGAGTGAGACATCCGAGTCTGAAGTGTTTGAGGCTACCTTAAGGGGGAGCTGCCGCTGGCCAGCACTCACCTGTTGTTTCTTCTGGTTGTGCTTGTTGCGCATTAGAACCTGGGCGTTGTTCTCCTTCTTTGAGGCAGCCAGGGCCGCTGCCTGCTCCAGACGACGTCGCTGCTCGTTCTCCTGGTCGTGTTGCTGCAATAAGGACAAAGATTGTAAGAAAATCTCAAACCGTAGTGACTGCACAGCCGGCACCCACCTTGAAGGCCCGCGTAAAGCGGACGATCAGCGAAAAGAAGGCCGCCGCATCGGCTGTCCTTGAGGACTCGCCAAAGTACTCGACACACTCCTTGAACGCCTCCTGGGCGTGCCGCAGGTCGCTCTTGATCTTCTTCAGCTTGTCCTCGGTGTTGTTGAGAAAGTCCCGCAGGATGTGTGTCTGCGTGCCCTTCACCCGCAGCTCGGCCTCCTTGCGCACCTGATCCATGCCCTTGTCCAGCTCGTGGACATCGGCGACCACATTCTCGAGAGCAACCAACGCCGCCTTGTCTGTGCACTGAAGCTCCGTCTCGTAGTTGAGCAACTCCGGGAATTTGGCCCGTATTGTGGCTACAATGTAGTGCAGCAGCGACGACCGCTTGTCTGTCGATTTTGTATCGATGAGCGTGTCCAGCGACTGCAGCTTGAAGCCATATGCCGGTCCCCGCTTGTTGCTGTTCAGATAGTTACCAAAGGCCAGAACAATCTCCAGAACCGCCCTGAACTTGCGCGACTGCTTCAGAGAGTTGGAGGCTCCGGCTATCGACTGGACTTGCTACAACATGAAATAGTACAATTTACATTAAAAGATCAGCTCTGATCGATCAATCGCAGACTGTTGATCCATACCGGACTGATCAGATGGACGCTATCGACAAAGTTTCCCATGTAGTTCATAATCGAGAGCTTGAAGGAGATTCGCTCGACACGCGACAGCTGCAGCATGAACCTATCCTCCTCCGTAAGCAGCTGTGGGTCCTTGCGCGCAATTATGTACTCCTTGTAGGCCTTGATCTCGACATCTGTGGGCACCATCTTCTGCAGCAGCTCCACATTCTCCAGCGAAAGCTTCTTCAGATCCAGACCCTGTATGGCAGCCACAACATCGTCGATGGGCATGCCCAGCTTACGACGGGAGATTGCTAAGAGATAAATCAATCAATATTCAATAAATGGCTTAGATTGAAGCTCCCCATCCGCACTTACCAATGTTTCTTAACCTCGTGTGCTCCAGCAGCGAGACATTGTCGGGCCTCTTGAAGCGCTTGCTGGACTGCAGCGATCCATCCACCTCCGAGCCAGTGGTGCCGTTGTGCAGGGCCCCGCCAATGCTGCCAATCTTGAAGCGCTCCTCGAACTCGTTAAAGTCGATCTGCTTGAAGATCTTCTCGTCGTCCAGTTCATTGAAAATGGTTCCACGCACCTGCAAAAGGAAACAGAGAGACATCAATATGGGAAGATCAAGGCACAGCCTTTCTGCTCTGATCAGACAGACACTCACCTGATTCGGCTTCAGCGGTATCCAGTTAAGTGTGGGCAACTTGTATTTGGTGGGCACCTTTCGCTTGATGGTCATGGCGCCGTCTGGGGCGGGCATGAAACCGGCGACTGGAGGCGGCGGTGGCGGGAACGAGCTTAGCATGGGCTGGGCATGCGGCGGGGAAGGCGCTGTCGAGGCGATGCTGCCGTTGGGGCTGCCCAGCGGACTGAGGCCCATGCCGGGCATCATGGGCGGTGGCGGTGGTGCGGGTGGTGCCGGTGGTGGAGGCGGTGGCGGAGCTGCTGCTGCCGTGGTCATCGGTGGAGGCAGCGGCGGGGGCAGAGGCGAGTCAGAGCCTGATGTGGCGCCAGCCTGAAGCCCGCCATTCGTCAGGCATCCATCTCCGCTGGAGGCGGAACGGGGAAGGGAGCGGGACAAGGTCTGCAGCTCCTGGTTCTTGGTGCGCAGCAGAGTGTCGCGCTTCTGCAGCTCTTGTTCGTTCTGCTGCAACATCCGCTGGAGGGCCGTAAGCTCCTCCTCCAGATTCTGGCGGGCCACCGTCAGCTGGTCGCGCTCCGTCTTCAGGTTGATGTTCTCCGTCTCCAGCTCGGCGAATTTATAGAGGAACTCCGAGTTGCGATCGATCTCACGCTCCAGCTGATCGTCCAGCTCCTGGACCCTCTCTAAAGCCGAGGTTTTAGTCTCCGAGTCTTCCATGAGGGCGGCCACATCGAAGACGTTGTCCAGGTAGGCAGAGATCTGGACCTTTAGCTCCTCGGACTCGGTCAGCCGAATCCGTTCGAGGTACTTGTCCAGCCCCAGCGCGGTGAACTCGTACTGCAGATGGACGCGGTAGTTCATGTCCTCCACGGAGTGCACGACGATGTTCATGAACTGCATGCAGGCGACCATGAAGTCAATATTGAAGGCCTCGAAGTTCATGAAGTACTCCATAAGGGTCTGGAAGCGCCGCTGCTCCTGGCACACGTCCTTGAAGTTGTCGAAGGAGCCCAGGATGATCTCGTGCCCTCCCTTCACCAGGCAGATGGCCGCCAGCAGCTCCAGCACCAGCGCCTTCGTCCTCAGCGACTTGTGGATGAGGCTAAGGGCAATACAGTTGATGGCCTCCCGATGCTGGATGACCATGTTGAAGCCGTACTTGTTGTTCATAATGGCCCGCAGGCACATGATCGACACATGGATGTCGTCGGTGGCCGCTCCCATGTTCAGCTTGGCAATGTGACGTGAGCGCCGCTTCAGGCTAGGACTGTCCAGGGCGTCGGCAATGGTGGGACGCAAGAAGCCATAGGACACGTGCTGCTGCCTCGAGCTATCCAGCAGTAGGAGAGAGCCATTGCCCAGACCCCCATTGTGAGTATGTGGGTGAGACTGGCTCTGGGGGGGACTGAGGGAACTGTTTTGGCTGAGTACCATTTCCACGCCATCCCCGCCGCTGGTTAGGTTTAGGCGCTCCTCGGAGGCGCAGAGGGCGCCTTGGAGGCGCTGCTCGTGCTGCATCATCTGCAGCCGAAAGCAGAGATAGTCCACCAGGGCGTCCAGGCCCTGGTTGCTGTCATCGAGGAATTCCTTCACCCACTCAATGTGGTTCGTTCGCAGCGAGATCTCGAGGTCCCGCAGCACCTGCGTGGACGTCGACTCGCCTACCATTTTCCGTTTCTGGCAAAAAAAGTACAAGAGGTAAAGCTGTAAGTGTACAAGGAGAGAGAGAGAGAGAGAGAGAGAGTATAGGTTGGATAGGAGAATGCAGTATTCGGGAGCAGGATACAGGATACGGGTGGTGCAGATGCAGCGGGAGACCATGGATAGATAGAGAAAGAAAGGACGAAAAGAGATAGGAGTTTCGTGGTGGATAGTGGTGTGTTTGTGTGTGTGTGTTTGTCAGTGTTTTGTGAGTAGAGAAATGAGAAATTTACGCATTAATTAATGGCACAACAAGATAACTCGGTTTAAAATTTAATCATTTTAGTCTACAATTTGAGCTTTTGCCCAATGCTGGTTAACGGTTAAGGGCTAAGGAACAAACAGAAAACCAAAAACCAAACTACCAGAGATCAAACACCAATCGAATGGATTATACTGTATACTGTATGTATTATATTGTACTCATATCTTACCCGATGACTGCGTGATGCTTTTGGGTCCAAATATGTTCGCAATCTGCTCAAGTAATGTGAGGGTGGATCCTTCGCCTGCACCATTTCCTACAGACAAAATGAAACGGATGCGATATTTGGGGATTAGTTGAGGATATGCACATGCTACAATGCTATTTAAGGGTTTTTTATACCCGGTACTCGAATAGTTAGGGTTATATTTGATTTGTGGCGAAAGTGATGTGCGTCACACACATAAGGCAACATACATATGTATGTATATATTCTTGATCAGGATATTGATCCAAATCTATGTCTGACGGTCCGTCCCGATGAGCCTCTAGTTCTCAGAGACGAAATATTGACATACACTTGTAACAGTGTAATATCCCAGCCACGTGGATCCAAAAATTGGCGGCTCTAGCTTTTATAGTCTCTGATATCCAGGCTCTCAACGGAGCGAACGGACGGACGAACAAACGGACACACAGACAGACATGACTGTATTTACTCCGCTATGGACCACAAATAGTAGTAGTGACGCGTATAAAAGCGTCTCATTACGTTCCTCCTCGATTATACAGTGAATTTACAGTGAAACGCCATGTTATTTGGGCCCCCACATAAAAAAGAACAATGGCGCTGCGATTGCTAAGCAATTACAATTTTTTAGTCGGTTGTGAAATATTTAACTCAGAATCGAGCCATGCACATTTAATTTTTCCATTTTTCCATTTTTCCGCTTCAAACCAAACCAACATTTTTGTAATAGATTTGGGGCTTTAAATGTGCTTTATCGTTAGTTTTTGTTGTAAGAGAGAACTTTTTTTAAAGAATTCAAAAAATATAAATATTTTTAATTTTTTTTTTTTGATGTAGCGCTTTTTTTTCTTGTAACTTAAGTATTGTACTTTTGGTTGATGTGAACTTTGCCATTCTAAAAAGTTGATGAATGCATCTACATATATATTAAAATTGTAATTTAGATAAGATTAAGATTCATCAGAATATCTTTAGTTTAACCGTTTAATGGCAATGCTAGGAAATCATCTTTAGTGGATATGGATGTGGCAGTGGCCAGAGACCAAAGAGAGAGAGAGAGAGAGAGAAAAATGTCTTCTGAAACATTAATACCAGGCGGAGACTTAGCGGCTTTTACTTTTGTTTTTTATTTATATTTTTACAGCCGGCAGTAACCGCATATTTGTGTAGTACGATTATGTCTACGGTTCCGCACATCGATCCCCATCCCCATCCACATCTCCATTCCCAGTCAACCCGATCCGAGGCTGGGGCAACGTGATCACATAAGCATCGATGGGTGCTTGCCTAACGTTGGACATTTTTAAGCATTTTTGATCATGAAGCGTGGTATACCTGGTTAGCCTGTGTTTTGTTTAACTATGCCAACCACTAAGGCACCAACAAAACAGCCAAAACTCCGAAGCCAAAGCATAGCAAAAGCAATAGCAGCAGCAGCTAAAGCTACAAATGCGATCCCTGAGATCCAACCAACGCATGACTACAACCTAAACTATGTGTGGGTTTTGGTTGGGGTTTCGAATCAGGGAGCTGAGCTGCAGTCAAAGAAAAACCAGTTTGATTCTTTTTCCTAGTCGAAGAGACCTGAAGAAATATCAACATGCATACCAGGTACATATACACACTAATACATACATAAGTATCTTTAGATGGGAAAAGTTATATTTATATGTAAATGTATAGGTATGTATGAAAGCGGCACCAACAATTAAGAACTGCAATTTATTGCAGGAATAATTATTTGCATTTTGTCACTATGAGCCTCGAAAGCGAGAGAGCGAGAGAGAGAGAGAGAGCTTCGTGGGATTGGCTTCCCTCGAGGAGTCACTTGGAAGAGTCAGTCTCTAAGTCTCAGTCGTCCTAGAGTGGCAAGTTTCGCCTCTACCAACATCGTCGACATGACTTGTCCCATTCTCTGTCTTGCTGTCTGTCTGTGGTGTGGGCAGCGTTTTCATTCAGTTTCATGACTAGACTTCGCTAGAGAGCGGGTTTTACAGTGGGCTAATTTAATAAAAATAATTATAAAATACATATAATATAAAACAGGAGATCCAATTCCAAAATTCCTTAGAGCAAATGATTACATGACTAAACGAGTATCTACCAAATGGATTGTTTTAATTCACTATTTTAGACGCCTCACCCACGGTGCAGTGTTACCGTCTGAATTATGGAAAACAGGTCTCTGTCTCTGTGTAGCTGGCGTGCAGGAGGCGGCAGACAGGCGGTTCGGTCATCAAGAACCGGCGACGACGTGGACAACAAACAACACCAAAGTGTACCCATGTTGGGTGTTTATGATATTTTATCGTATGGCAGAAAATGTTTAACGCGAGTCCCAAGTCTGAGCAGGGCATTCCTCTTCCTGCTCTACGAGTATTCAACTCCACTCCGAAATATGCCTATGGCGAAAATGCTCGCATTTACTTATGCGTGCAGCAGTATTTACTCTTTGTTGTGCACCACCGTTGCCAGTTTCTAGGTGCAGCTCTTGAAAATTCAGTGACCCAGTTACAAGCGAGATATATGTACATATAGAGGGATGGATGGATAGATACGAGTCGAATCCAACGAAAAAGGGGCACGCTCTGGCGCAGACGTTAATGGTTTCGTCATAACTTCCGCCAGTACCCGTCCCCCTCCAGATCATAATCAAAAGCACGCAATCTAGATTTGTCCTATAAGGTATCTGGAAACATATGTACATACATATGTACAATGTACATAGACGCGAGTATATGGATCTGTATATAAAACTGCATAGACTTCCGCATTCCGTAAAATAATTTCAAATTTCCAAAATATTTCATTTTTGAGTTCAGCCAGCGAGTTTTTAACTTATCCTTATCTTTAATTGTTCAACTTCGAGTGTTATTTAGCTGAGCGAAAAACAATTAAACTCAAAATGTGATAATTATTTTAGTGTTTTAAGCTTAAACCTCAAGATTTATCATCATATCTATCATACCTGTCCATTAGCTAAATGAAAAGGAATTTCGTTTCGTTAATTTCATCAGCGTATAAACGCATTCGAAATTCCAATTGGTGGCCCTCGTAGCAACACTTGGGTGTGTGAGTGTGTGTGCAACAATTATATTGCGCAAAGTCATTTGCTGTGGGGTTTAATTGGAGCGGCAGCCACTTCACTTCTAGGCGGCCTAAAGGTCAGCGTTCAAGGTGTCGCCACGAATGAAGGAGAGACATCAACCAAATACTTAACCCCCCAAAGAGCCAATGAGCCATAGAGCCACTCCCACCTCCAACCACTTTGACCAGCGACTAAGGGAGAGTCGGTCAGAGTTCAAAAGTAAAGCTAATAGTATGAATGCCAGTTCTGACTGGGGGGTTCGGTCAAGGGGCGGATAGTTGCCTTTTTCCAGCAAAGAAATATTATCAGGTTTATGCACGCTTTAATAGCATGAAAAAAACCATTTGTTTTGGCACTCACTTGATCGCATATCATGTCCCACTTCTTCTCGTCATCGTAGTTACGCAGCAGCTTTGCCTTGTCCGGTGGCAAATCCATGGAGGCCTGGAGAAATGAAAGAACAAAAAGTGTTAATGGTTTATTGAGCCTGTGCCTTTTCAAACATATGTACAAATGTATATTGCGAAGATATAATATGCAGATATAGGGGTAATCAAAACGGCTACATTTGTTGACAATTGAACTCTTAAGGCTTATTGTGGTGACATCCAACAGTGGAGTATCTTTTAAGTGGCCTATTTGCTTGTTCATGCAAATATTGAATCATCACAGTAACTGCTACTGAAGGGTACTTAAAGTTAATATTGCAAAGAGTAGGGAGACAAAGATATTCTCCATTTCCCAAAACTTTGTTATGTGATTCAACTTTTTTCAGGATTTGTCTAGAGAAAAAACCCACGTCCGACCACTGTGTGGTGGCATCATTCTCTGAACTGGACCCCAACAAGCAGAAAATCAAACAAATCAACAAAACATAACCCATTCTTACCTGGACGATTGTGTAAAATGGTTAAATGCACAATTTAACTGGAGGCAATGCATGGTTCACTAATGGAATCGCCAAATAAGCTTACGTGACTTCATTTAAATGTTCCTCTTTATTTTTCTGTGTGTTTTCCTGGGTGCAGCTGCAGTTGCAGTTGCATGTTCTAATTATACACACAAACACACATACAACGGCACAGACACATCTGATGATGTTGGAACGCAAGAAGTGGGAGTGCCGAGGACAGATGACAAAAGTATAAAGTCATCATAATGGATGATCACACAATGAAGATGGAAATCGGACATACGAAAAACAGTTCGGAGAGAGCGAGATGGTTCAATACAATGTATTTAAAGGGGGGGTTACTACTAGATATGTATAGTATTCATCGGATCGTGGAATCGGGACTAGACGATTTTTCTCAGTGTAGGATCTGCTGGTTGTGTATACCCTTTACTTATGCGCTTACTCTCAGTAACTTTGCGGACCGAAAATCTTGTAAGTTTTCTATTCCATGACTGCATTTGTGTTGGTTTTGACATTGAGAGACTCTTGCACAGAGGATAATGGATGAGAGATGACGAGAGTCGACGTAGCACATGGTCCTTGGGGTTGATAACCTATTGACCTATGGACCTATTGAACAGAATATTTGGCATAGAGAGAAGGCTTGGCAAGGCGTTAGGGTAATTTTTTTACATCGGAGTGTAACACACAAAAAGAGTGCATTTACAGAGCTCTTTGGGAACCTGACAAAGAGTAAGTCTTCTTAAAGATAAATCGTTTTAAAAAGAAGATCTAGTTTCAGATGGATGCTTTACAATTAACTTCATTTCCGATCACATTCCTCTGTAAAATGTTTCGTATATCTTCAAGATTTAAAATTGAACGATAATTCACCTCATTGCCTTTTTTCACATTCAATTAGTGGAAACTTACTTGCAGTTTCGCAGCTTTGGCAGTGTGTTAATTAAGCTAAACAATTATTAAATTATCTCTTTCCTCTGTTAGGTTGGTTTTACATTTTTTTTGTTGACATTTTTGCAAAACGTTTTAGTTACATTTGTACATATACAAGTGCATATTTTTGTGTAAATCATTTCCACCCATACCCTTATGGGAATATGTTTGTAAAATATATTGTTTAATTAATTGTGATGTTGTGAGTGAACCCACTGCCCTTTCTCTATTCTATAACCTTCCCATCCCTTTCCACTCTCCCATACTCCACTGCTCCACTCCCTGTTCCGCTCTGAGATCATCATTGAGGCTGAGTGATTTGCCTCAACGCGCTTCCCGTAATAACAAAACAGAAAACAGAAATAACGAGAAGGGTCGTGTGAGACGCTTCTTACGCGTCACTACTTTTATACCCGGCACTCAGTACTACATCTGCAACTTAGCGGTTATTTGTCAAATTTTACATTTTTTCTTCATCTGTCGTCTACATCAACAACACTTCTCACGCCAAACGCTCCTTTAGCTCGCCACCCTACCCTGGAGCGACACACTGCAGAGTCAGGGCAGAGTCGTGGCAGAGGCAGAGGCAGAGACGAGTCAGGGGCACAGGCCATAAACTGCGAGAAGCAGAGTGTGAATGAGAGAATGTGTAAAAAACAAATATAAGCTGCGGGACGGTTGGGTTTGGCCACTGCAAATTAATTTCTTCATTGTGGCCATAATAATGCTCCAATCGGATCCCAATTTGGCAGATTTGGGAGGTTCTCGCCCAAAATTTGGTGGCTCTAGCTCTTATAGTCTCTGAGAACTAGCCGACAAACAAGACGGACAGACGGACGGACAGACAGACATGGCTCAATCGACTCGGCTATTGATGCTGATCATTATGGGGTCGGAGACGTTTTCTTCTGTGCGTTACATACATTCTCTTTGTGCACAAATACAATATACCCTATTTACTCTTCGAGTACCGGGTATAAAAAAATAAATATGCGAATAAAAGAGCGCATTAAAAGCGAGAGAGAATAATAAGTAAACAAGGTGACAAAGAGACGGCGGAACGAGCTCTCTTCTCCCCTATATTTATGCCAGACCAGGCAAAAAGTACGCGCTACTTTTACTATACATACATACATATGTATGTACATATATAAATTGAACATGATGTACACATGTAAGTACATACGTACATACATATGTACATACATGACTTCATCGTATAATACATACATACATATATCTGTACGTATGTATGTATGTACATATGAAAATTATATATTGGTCCACTCCGAATCCATGCCATGTGAGTGTACACTGGTACATAATGAATTATTTGACCGTCACACCGGATACGCACTTTACATTTTTCCTAACCAATCCCCTCCAAACGCAGCTCGAACCAGGCTACGGCCATGCGAGAATAGTACGTGAGTGGAACCTACATATGTATGTAAATACATACATACATACAAATGTACATACATATGTATGTACATACATAGACGTTTAAATTGGCCATGGGACGTGGCATTTCCCCAGAAACGAGTCTACGGTAATCGTCTGATAGCGGAAAAACAAAATAGATCCTCCTAAATTGACCGATTGTAAGTCACTTTCATTCTTTAAGTCATTTCTGAATCCTATGCCGCACTTATTTAGATGTAGATTTTGTACACAAAAGAAAGATAAGTTTTTTATATATGTATTTTATGAATAATTAATTTTGACATAAGGTGCAGTTTTTATTAGGAACTACAATTTAGAAGCAACAAAATAATTTATTGAATGCAAAAGGACAAAGGGTACTGTAAACGTTCGCATTTTCAGCTCATTTTTGGTGAAGCTTTCGATTACACTACTCGACAAAATCCAACTTTTATTTCCGCTTCCGACCAAACCGACTTTTTCTGATAGACTGAGGGATTTATATTTTTTTTAGAGGATTATGGTTTTTTTCTATGGCAAAACTTTTTTTTAAAGAATTTTAAAAGTGTGGTTTTTGTTTGTAACTTTCTTTTTAGAGGTAGCTCTTTTTTTTACTTGACTCATGTATCCTACGTCTGGTTGTAATGAACTTAGTCATACTTTAAAGCTAATGAATGCATCTATAAAGTGTACCCAAACACTTTGTGGTTTTAGCGTACCGTTTGAAAAATATTAAGCTTTGAAATGCAAGAATGTTGATGTTTGTGAGCTATTTTTTACGAAATTTTGATACCCAGTGACGCACACTGCATGGGGCAGAGTGTGCGAGCGATAAAGAATGAGCAACCAAAAAAAGGCATAAGCAAAGCTGCTGGAAGAGGTGGTGGAAGCTGCCTTCTTCATTCTGGCTATAATAATAATCCAATCTTATCCCAATTCGTTGATCTGATAGACATGGCCAATCACTAAGGAGCTGCGTTTCTTCTTTTCTCATATCTTAAAAATTGTGTACAGTGGCTCCCACCTTAAATGAACCAAAACATTTTTTAAACTTAAAAGTCGTAAAACTTCTGAACCGTCTAACACACCACTGAAAATGAAATGTATACCGATAGATAAATACTTAATCTTCAACAAAACCAATCCATTTATTTTTAAACAATTTTTTTAAAAAAGGTTTCACAATTAAAACCAAAGTAAATGCCTAATTACATCTCTTAGCTTATTTGAATCAGATTCCTCAACCCATTTTTTTTTTGTTTCCTTTTCGCCTAGAAACTCATTTTAAGTTCCTGCTATTTTAATTAATTGTTTCCCACCCCCCTTTACATTTACACGCTTATTAATGTTCTGGTCCAACATTAGCCCACAACTCTTAGTGAAATTATAATGTAGGATATAGAGCAGACGGAATCATTATACATTTCATTTTCAGTGGTGTGTTAGACAGTTCAGAAGCTATACGACTTTTAAGTTTGAAATTTGTTTTGGTTGATTTAATGTGGGAGCCACTGTATATTGGATATTTTCGCCCTTTGTGGGAACGGGGCAAAATTTCTGCGGTATTTTGTCTGTAATTCACCGTATGATCTTACATACATACATATGAACACACATACATACATTTACATATATGTATGTATGTGTGTATGCACATCCCATTCAAGTCCAACGTCGTTTGCCGATTATCGTCAATGTTTGCTATATGTACATATGTACGTACATACGTACATATGTACATATGTATGTATGCACATATGTAGGAAAAAACAGATGCCTTTATGTTTTTATCATTATGTGTGGTTTTTTTTTTTTGCAGACCGCGAAGGAAGTGCACAGCAAAGATAAACTAATGCTTGGCCCTACAATTCCGATAAAGAGCGATCCAATTCAAGCGGAGGGGAGCCACTCCGGCGATAGCTTTTTCGCAGCGCTACATCAGCCGTTAGATATTTGCAAGCCAAACGGACAAAGCGGATGCACACGAAGTCATCAACTTGGTTCCAACGAATAGCTATTCCAGCGAGTGCCACGAGGAGAGTTTTCAAAATGTGCAGTCGTTTCCCATTTTTATTTTGCTCTTTTAAATGCTACTATCGGGGAAGACAACATTTGAATACGTATCATCTGCGCTGAACTTCACCACCTTCCCTCGAAATGAGCAATTGAGCATTGAACTATATTAACAACAATAACTGCTTTTGTGGGTTATAGCCTTGTGGTTTGTGAGCCATTGAAAATGTCATTAGGAAGGCAGTTGCGGCTGCCCCTCTTCACACTCCTCCTTGGTCCAATTTTTTATAGATTTCAGATTCTAGGCCCCATAATTATGATGATGATAATTAAGCGAGTGAAAGTTGGATAGGGTTGGGAAAGTGAATTGAATTGGGAATGAGGATTTTGTGCGGTTTAATCTCTGTCCCATATTGTTTCTTGGTTTTGTGTTAATGACACCCACAATATGAGACAAGAGATTTGACCATGAAATTATCATTTTTTATGCATTTATCTTTAAAGATCTTCAAAAATATGATTTTACTTTCAATTGCTAAATCAATGACTGGCTGAATATACTATAGAAGGGAATGGATTTCATTGCAATCAATATTCCATATACATTTTCCACTTCCGTCCATCCTTCGCTCTTTCTCTCTCTCTCTCTCTGATCAATTGTTTGATCAGCTGGGATTGTCTTCCTTCCAGAATCGACATACTGCACTTCACCCATTCTACGATTCTCTTACGAGAACATTTGGCGCACAGAATGTATTATTGGCATGCCCGAATGCATTCTCGATGCAACGACGAGCTCCTTTTTTTCCATTTTTAATTTCAGTTGATCTTTCACAACTGGCCCTGTTTACAAAACATAGCGGATTCATCATCCTGTTTGAGGTTCCTTCCACGCACAAATGAAATATACATATAGCGAATTCCTGACAGGAATTTTCCGCAGTTCTGGTGACAGGCTTTAAGAAACAAGAAATTCGTTGGCTCCGTGTGACGTTTCCCGTGCGACAGAGTGTTTAAATAAATGTTTTTTGGTGATACGAATTATTAGCTTGTAAAATTATAAGCACTTTGTAGAGACATCAATGGACCACATATATCAGAAATTTCCATTAATATATTGCATCAACTTTCACTGAAATCTGAATTTGAATTGCGAATAGCTTGGCTTTTTCCTCAAAATAAACTTTAGCTCCAGCTTAAAAGTCGTCAGAGGTGTATCATTATGGTAAAATAATAATGAAAATCCGACCTATTAGGACCGTTCACCGCATGCACTGCGTACGAACTTAACCATTCGACGTCGGAGAATTTCCCTGTGCAAAGTTCAGTAAACCCTGGCGATTCAGTCGGCATTTAACCGGAAACATCTGCAGCGACTACCTACGGTTAGACCCCACAAAGCGCAAATTATAAGTGGCAAAAAATCGTATTTGTTGTTATTTATAAACAATGAATCAGAAAAACAATCGCTTTTAGTCAGAAGGCAACTGCATGGATTCCAATAAAAAAATCGAGCCGGATCGCACCGGTCCGGGTCTCGGCCCGTATCAAACCGTATCTACGGATCCAAGGAGACTGAGCAGGCATGGGCGAGGCCAGTTCCAGTAACATAGATTGGATTCAAGAGTGGAAGCGGGAGGGGGAGGAGCTACCGAGATGACAAACTAACAAACAAATACGTTGGGGGGCAAATTTCGAGCTAGAAACGAAGCGAATAAACAAAACAGAAGCCGAAAGACAGAAAAACACACTTTGAATGCGAATAATAGTTTTAGACAAACAATAGAGAAGAATAAATAATAGCAGATTGCATACAAATTGTGGTATCTATTGTCTGTCAATGTTATGTACCCTTGAAGTGGCATAGTTTAATATTGGAAACGATAAAACACACACCAAATGAATAGACTAGTTAAATCCACATTTTACATTTGTATGTACATGTACAGTGTTACTATTTATGTACACTGCCAATCAGACGAATAGACTCACGAGTTTTCCAAGTGAAAAAAGGTTTCTAAAAATCCAGCAGCGAATGATAGTGGAGCAAATTTATTTTTCCATTAATCAAGATTCTTTTCCTTGTTTGAAAAGTAAAGAATTCGACTTCTAAGTGAAAAGAGTTTTTTTTTATGAATTATTTTGTGTAAACACCCCAAAAAAAAGGCCCGTTTTAGCGATCACCGAATAGACTCAATAATGAATATTAGGCAAAATCTTTTAAAAGCTTTGTAATAAATATTTTTTTTATAATGTTTGGAGCTTAACTAATAATGTTTGTGGAAAACTTTTTTGGAATTGCTTTGTAATGTCCTTCAGGACATTAAAATTAAGGGGATTCAAAGGGTTCAATTAAAGCTCGCTGCAGGCGTGTCTGATGCAATTATGAAATGGTTTAACTTCTTAAAATTGTTGACAGGACTCATATCCTTTACGTAAAAGCTATCCCCATGCGATCCCTGCAAAATTCTGATCAGGAGAGAAAAAAAACTTCCAAATTAGGTGAAAATTTGAGTCTTTCATCCACTTCTTTATCAATTTACCGTTATATTTCGTGCGAGTATCCTGGTGAAAGTAGCACGACCGTGTGACAAAAATGTTATTAGCATTGTGGTATTATTGAAATTAGACAAAAGTTATCCTCTTACTGGGTCTCGCAAGGATTCTTGCATTGTTGTCGCGCGTGTCATGACACCGGAAACCGAATTTTTTGTATCCGTTTTTTTTTTTTTTTATAAAAAAGTTTTAATTTGAAAAGAATAGGTCGATGTAATTATTCTTTCATGATCTAAGAAAAAAAGAAAATTTTTTGACTCGTTACAATAGTCCTTTGAGGACCATACTGGTGTTGGGTTCCATTTGCTTTTATGGCGCACTTGACACCCGATTTGTTTCGTGGATGTTGAGTAAATCAGTGGGAAAGCTACTCTTAAAGTCCTTTGGTGAGATTCTGCAACATTTTTGTCACACGGTCGTGCTACTTTCACCAGGATACTCGCACGAAATATAACGGTAAATTGATAAAGAAGTGGATGAAAGACTCAAATTTTCACCTAATTTGGAAGTTTTTTTTCTCTCCTGATCAGAATTTTGCAGGGATCGCATGGGGATAGCTTTTACGTAAAGGATATGAGTCCTGTCAACAATTTTAAGAAGTTAAACCATTTCATAATTGCATCAGACAGGCCTGCAGCGAGCTTTAATTGAACCCTTTGAATCCCCTTAATTTTAATGTCCTGAAGGACATTACAAAGCAATTCCAAAAAAGTTTTCCACAAACATTATTAGTTAAGCTCCAAACATTATAAAAAAAATATTTATTACAAAGCTTTTAAAAGATTTTGCCTAATATTCATTATTGAGTCTATTCGGTGATCGCTAAAACGGGCCTTTTTTTTGGGGTGTTTACACAAAATAATTCATAAAAAAAAACTCTTTTCACTTAGAAGTCGAATTCTTTACTTTTCAAACAAGGAAAAGAATCTTGATTAATGGAAAAATAAATTTGCTCCACTGTCATTCGCTGCTGGATTTTTAGAAACTTCTTTTTTCACTTGGAAAACTCGTGAGTCTATTCGTCTGATTGGCAGTGTATATACATATGTACAAACAACAATAAACAACTATCGTTCGACCCGTAATCCTAAATCAAGATTCCCAGGACCATACTTACAACACTGAGATGAAGAAAAGAATATCCGATCCTCAATAAGGAATAGTGCCGACTACGTATAAAGGACAATCTCGATCGGAACACCCGTTTGAGGAGCATATTTCTCAGTCAGTAACATGACTGACGATAACCGAGATGTAGAGCTATGCATATGAATACACATAAAGATGTTTTTTTCTTTTCACGTCTCCCCTTCTGTTCCGTTCTATTCCAGTGGGTGATAAGCCGAGCCGGTCCGATGGCCACAAAGCGACATGGGGGAGAGGAGGCTGGATAGAGCGAGAAGTGAGTCAGCATTGGCACAGATCAATGTCATAGCAGCCGCATTAAGAGGGACAGAGAGGGAGACAATCGATCAATTTGCTTTAATGGCCATTAGCATGCCGAATTGGACTAAGAGAACGGCTGAGACGCAGAGAGGGGAGTTAATCCAATTGCTTCTGTGGGCCTTTCTCATTTTTATACCCGGTAATCGAAGAGTAAATAAATAGTAAAATAAATAAATATTGTATATATGGCGAAAGTGAATGAATATAGCTCACAGAAGGACATGTTTCCATTAAGAAGACATAAAGAATACATATTATTGATCAGCATTAATAGCCTAGTCGATATAGCTATGCCTGTCTGGATATCAAAAACCACCAAAGCTAGAGTCCTCAAATTTTGGATCCAGATGGCTGGGATAACAACATTTACAAGTGCATTTCGAAATTTCGCCCTGCCCCCTTCTGCCACCACAAAAGACGAAAATCTCTCATATTCACAATTTTGATAAGAGACAATTATAAATAGAATTCCCTAGGGAATGACCTTATCTATTAGATCAACGAATTGGGACTAGTTTCGATCATAATTATAGCCATAATGAAGAAATGATTTTGCAGTGGCTACCCCCATCCCTCCCAGCAGCTGTGCTTGTGCGTTTTTTGCTGCACATTCTTTCTCGCTCGCACACTCTGCCTCATGCCGTGTGCGTCACTGGGAGAGGGTGGCGAGCTAAAATGGCGTGTTGGCGGGGAAAGTGATGCACATGTAGAAAAAATTTAAAAAGTACAATTTGAAAAGATTTAATGACTGAGTACCGGGTATAAAATTTGTGACGCGTACGAAGCGTCTCAGAAACGTTCCTACTCGTTTATAGTATTATGGCGGTCAAAGACGCTGCATTTTTATACCCGGTACTCGAAGAGTAAATAGGGTATATTGTATTTGTACACAAAGAGAATGTACATATGTAACGCACCGAAGGAAACATCTCCGACCCCATAAAGTATATGTATATATTCTTGATCAGCATCAATAGCCGAGTCGGTTGAGCCATGTCTGTCTGTCCGTCCGTCTGACCGTCTTGTTTGTCGGCTAGTTCTCAGAGACTATAAGAGCTAGAGCCACCAAATTTTGGCTCCAGACTGCTGTATGCTCACACTGAAACCAGTGTATTTCAAAAATTAGCCCCGCCCCCTTCCGCCTCCACAAAAGTGCGAAAATCTCCCAAAGCTACGCCATTCCGTAGGGAATGGCCATATCTATCAGATTGGGATCCGATTGGATGATTACTATAGCCGCAATGAAGCAATTAATTTGCAGTGGCTAAACCCACCCCGTCCCGCAGCTTATATTTGTTTTTTACACATTCTCTCATTCACACTCTGCTTCGCGCAGTTTGTGGCCTCTGCCTCTGACACGTATCTGCCTCTGACACGTCTCTGCCTCTGCCATGACTCTGCCCTGACTCTGCAGTGTGTGGCTCTAGGGGAGGGTGGAGAGCTAAAGGAGCGTGTTGGCGTGAGTAGTGTTGTTGATGATGTAGATGACAGATGAAGCAAAATGTAAAATTTGCCAAATAACCGCTAAGGTGCAGATGTAGTCCTGAGTGCCGGGTATAAAAGTTGTGACGCGTAAGAAGCGTCTCACACGTCCCTTCTCGTTTAAGAATTATTTTGGTTGGTAATACAAAATCTTAATTCCGTGGTCTTGTTCAGACCAAGGGGCAGAGAAAACCAGAGAGAGCGAGAGACAGAGAAATAACAACAAAATGTTTGTAGTGGCTAGGATGACAAGTAAATTCAAATCTTTTGTGATTTTGTGACTAGAAATTGGTCTCACATCAGTTTTGTGAGCTCCACCCACAAGACAAATTGGCTCCGAATAATTCCCCTCCCATCCCACTGTGCCCTGCATTTGGAGTTTGAATGCAAGCCAGAGACAGATCAGAACACACACCAGAAGTAAAGGAAAACACTCTCGCAGTGGCGGGTACACAATTTCGGGGGGTCACGGAATATTCTTGTTTTTCGAGAGATGGGGGAATCTGATTAACATAAACCCTCCACATGCGTACGCCACTGAACACACAAAAACACAAACGCACACATGCACGTGAACAGTGTGTATGACAAAATTCAAGCGAACAGTCGATGAGGTCATCAATCACATGCAACAACCGCGAGGGAGGGCAGAGGAGCGAATGTGTGGAGAGAGAGGCTTGAGTAAGCCAATCCTCTGATGAGAAGTACGCCCCATTCATTCCGTTCAATTCTTTAAAAATCTCCAGTTTCGCGACAAATGGGGCTCCGGACTCACCAGAACTTTGGCGAACCGCCGATCCAATTCATCTGCGGTGGGCATCGGCTGCTGGCTACGACTCCGCACGCTCGGCTGCCGGATGTGATGGTACTCGGCGCTGGAGCCGATGTCGTAGCGCAAGTCTTGCTTCTGCAGCGTGCCTCCCCCGGATGCAGGACCGTTGTGATTGTGATGTCCATTGCGCAGCATGGAGTGGGAGCTGTGCTGTGGATGGTGCTGCTGATCATCTGCTTCCACATCGGCAGTGGTGATGTTGCGGGACTTGACTGCACCCATTATTGTGGCAAAGCGACTGCTGCCGCCTGCTGTTGCTGACGCTGCGCCGCCACCTCCGCCTGGTCCGGCCCCTCTGCCTGGTCCTGCTCCTGCGCCACCGTCGTCGCCGGCTTCGATGCTCGCTGCCGTGAGCGCTGTGCTAAGGGATAGGGAAAGGGTCCCCCATACAGTGCGACAGAGTGCGCGGGTGCGTTCGGGGCAACTTGAAAGTTGCTCTTTGATTTCGTTGAAGATATCCAAAGTGGCTGCCTTTTGTTCTTGTGCTTGCTCCTCCTCCTTCTTCTCCTGTTGCTACTGGCTGCTGCTGCTGTGTTTGCCTGCGACTTGGATCTGTTGTGGCGACCGAACGATTGAAATTTAAAAACTGTTGACTAGTTTAATTTAATTTTTCTAATTTAATAAACTTGCTTTGATAATTACATTTAATTTATTTTTGACAATCTAAGCAAAACCACAATTTATTGCTGCTGCAGCGGCGTCGGCGGCTGCTGCTGCTGACAAATCCACACACACACACACACACAACACACAACACAGACAAAGCCAGATTTCAATGAAGACTCCTTCAGCAGGCGGCGACGCCTTTTGTGCTTTGTTCGCGACACGCTTCGCTTTAGTTTTAAGTGAACGTCTCTACGCGAATTATAAACCTTATAAACCTTATTACTTGCATTTCAACTTCTCGAAAAGTGTAAACTAAATGCCACTGCAATTTTATGCACTTTTGACCGACCGCGCGACCGTCTGCATTTGACACCAACAAGCACACACACACGAAAAACCAACACGGCCTCCAACTGCTGTTATTTTGATTCGTGATACTAATTTTTCACTCGCTCTAAATTTTGACTCTTTTTAATTTGTTTAACCAATACAAATATGCAATACGTGTGGTTCGACAATATACAAATTTGTTGTTCGTTGTTCGAATTCAAGACATACAGTGTGACCGCGGACTAAGCGATCAAATATACCGCCTGAGCTGCAGAATGACACCGAAATATACCTTTTCACTTCCAAAATATACCGACGAAAAGTATATTTTCAAAGTTTAATATTCGATTTAAATTTGCAAGCTGGTGAGGATTTATGAATGAATATTCGACAAGATTGGTTAAATTTATGGTTTATTTTGACAGTCCTAGTTTATAAATGATGGTTTCAATAAAAAAGCTAAGCAAAAATGTTAGTTGGTGTACATGGTTGCTACACGGTAACTACACATTTGCTACATATTAACGACTTATTTGAGAAGTATGGACATATTTTATATCATATTTTCTTTAATTTATGTTAAAATTCGTTGAAACTTAAGCAATAATAAATTTGTCAGACTGACATTTTTCCTACTTATTCATAAACTGAATTATAATTCTGTATTCATATTCTCGATACGACAGTCTTCAATATTGGCTGAGAAAGCTTTTCAATTTACAGAAACCCAAAGGGGGCAACGATACATGTACATATGTATGTATGTATGTATGAATCTCCTAGCGACCTAGGTCAAAGTATGACATTCACGTTTTTTTCCTATTGGTCAGGCTCTACAAAATGCCGGGCCTAAAGGGATAGCCGAGAGTTCAGTGCCTTTTCTCTTTTCAATAATATATTTTTTCACGTTCACTAAAGAAATCTTTATCTTAAGCCCGTTGTGGCAGTTTGTCTGCAGGGATGGAAGTCCCTCGGAAATAGTCAAGTCACGCTTCTCAAGCTGAATCAAGAAAGAGAGTGCACACTTTTGTTATACCCGATAATCGTATTTGAAATGGGAAATGGATGTACATATGTACATACATACATATGTACATGCGTAACGAACAGAAGGCAACATTTCCGACCCCACAAAGAATATATATGTATTCATGATCAGAATTAAAAGCCGAGTCTCTTTCTGTTCTACTCAGAGACTATAAGAGCTGAAGCCAAAAAATTTAGCATCCTGATGGCTGGGACATCACACTGACACAGGTTAGGTTAGCTTATGTTAAGGCGGTAGCTGGGGAAAGAGAAAAACCTCTGAGCAATTGTTTATTAAGGGAAGTCCCATCCTGTGGCTTGGATGTTCTTGGAGAAAATCCCCGGTTGGTCTCGGACGAAGTGGTGGACCGACTCCTCCTCTTCCTCGTCCCGACAACTTCTGCAGAAGTCCTTATGGGGTGTTGGCAGTCTAGAGGCGGGTGTACCGATCTGCCAGTGTCCCGTGATGGCTCTGCTGAGCCTATACAGCCCTTCCGAGCGTTTTTTCGATCGGCATGGCAATATACATAGATCGTGCGATCCTGCAGGTGATAGTTTGCTGCCAACGCCTCTCTGCTTTACGCTCAAAAATTTCGTGCGCTTGGAGCCTGCTCGTTGCCAAGGGCATCGCTACTTGCTCCCCTCCCTACGGTAAGAGAGGTATAGTAGTGCCTTGCCTGGCTAGTTCATCGGCGGGGTCGGTCCCATTTATGTCCCTGTGTCCGGGGACCCCGTTTAGAGACCTTCGGCAGTTAAACACAGTCTCTGAATTGCACGAAATTGAGCCTAGTGCTTTGATCGCTGCCTGGCTGTCTGAGAAGGTACACACTGAGTGTCTGTCTAGGGAAATTTGGGAGACCACGGAAATGGCTTCTTGTGTGGCCAGGACGTCCGTTAGGAACGCGCTACCGTGGTCCGGAAGCCTAAGGCAGTGGCTGATGAAAAGTGTATTTCAAAATTCCGACCGCCCCCACAAAGTGCGAAAATCTCCCATATCCACAATTTCGAAGTTAAAAGAAAAGTAACTAGTAAGAACGTTTGTGAGACGCTTCGTAGGCCTCACAGCTTTTATACTCAGCAGTATATTTGTAGATTAGTGTTTTGTTTTTCGAAGTTTCCTGAGTTATTAAAGTCAAAATGTCGTAAAAAATAACGCACAAAAATCATAATTTTTGCATTTCAAAGCCTAACATTTTGCAGACGGTAAGCTAAAACCTCAAATTGTTTGGGTATATATTATAGATGCATTCATCAGCTTTATATAAAGCCTCAGTTTATTAAAACCAGATTTAAGATAGCCTAAGTTTATTACAACCAGATTTAAGATACTTAAGTTACATTTAAGTTACATATTCGACACGATTTTGTCGCTTCGATCAGACCAGCTTTTTCTGAAAGATATGGGGCTTAGAAATGGTTTGAGGAATTTTTGTTCTATGGCATTTTTTCAACGAATTTTGAAATTTACTTTACTTTTTACTTTTTACTTTTTTCAAACAACTTGAGTATCTTACTATTGGTTGAAATGAATTTAGCCATTCTATAAAGCTGATAAATATATTAAGCTTTGAAATGCAAACATGTTGATTTTTATGAGGTATTTCTTACGAAATTTTGACTTTAAAAACTCAAGAAAAGTAAAAACGAGAAGGGACGTGTGAGACGCTTCTTACGCGTCACAACTTTTATTCCCGGCACTCAGTACATCTGTACCTTAGCGGTTTTTTGTCAAATGTTACATTTTTTTCTTCATCTGTCATCTACATCTACAACACTTCTCACGCCAACACGCTCCTTTTGCTCGCCACCCTTCCCTAGAGCCACACACTGCAGATTCATGGCAGAGGCAGAGACGCGGCAGAGGCCGCACACTACACGAAGCAGAGTGTGAATGAGAGAATGTGAAAAAAAGCAACAAAAGCTGCGAGACAGGATGCGTTTACCCACGGCAGAGGCATAGGCCGCATACTGCAGAAGCAGAGTTTGAATGAGAGAATGTGAAAAAAAATCAAATATAAGCTGCGGGACGTGGTGGGTATAGCCACAGCAAATTAATTTCTTCATTCTGGTATAATAATGATCCAATCGGATCCCAATTTGGTGATTTGGTATATATGGTCCTTCCCTACGGAATGGCGTCTTTAATTAATGCAGATGTAGTACTGAGTGCCGGGTATAAACGTTGTGACGCGTAAGAAGCGTCTCACACGTCCCTTCTCGTTTTTTTTATAAATATTGAAATCATTTATCAGCAGCAGCCACAAATAAAAGACCGTCGATGGGCAGTCTGTTCGGTGCGGTGCGGTGTGGGTCACTGAGGAATGCGCGAAATCAATGAGCGATTGTGTGTCATGTTTTTTATACCCGGTACTCGAAGAGTAAATAGGGTATATTGTATTTGTGGGGAATAACGGTTGTATGTAACGCACAGAAGGAAACGTTTCCGACCCCATAAAGTATATATATATTCTTGATCAGCATCAATAGCCGAGTCGATTGAGCCATTTCTGTCTGTCCGTCCGTCCGTCCGTCCGTCCGCCTGTCCGTCCTTATGAGCGCCTGGATCTCAGAGACCATACGAGCTAGAGCCACCAAATTTTGCATCCAGACGTCTGTATGCTCACACTGTTACAAGTGTATTTAAAAAATGAGCCCCGCCCCCTTCCGTGAGTCTGCAGTGTGTTGCTCTAGGGGAGGGTGGCGAGCTAAAGAGGCGTTGGCGTGAGGAGTGTTGTAGATTTAGATGACAGATGAAGAAAAATTTAAAATTTGACAAATAACCGCTAAGGTGCAGATTTAGTACTGAGTGCCGGGTATAAAAGTTGTGACGCGTAAGAAGCGTCTCACACGTCTCTTCTATATAAAAGCTAGAGCCACCAAATTTTGAATACAGATGGCTTTATGCTCTCACTGCCACAAGTGTATTTGAAAATTTCGAACCGCCCCTTCCGCCCCCGCAAATCACCATATCTATCAGATCACTGAATTGGGATCAGATTGGATCATTATTATTGCGAGAATGAAGAAATTAATTTGCAGTGGCCCTTTCACTCGCACTTGCAAACAGCATAGCTAGTAGAGCACTTTTGCCGACGGCACCTCCTTATATAATTACTTCTCACACGTTCTTCCTTCCTTTTCAGTTGTTTTATGTCGCGTGCTTCATAGTGAGCTCTTCAAGTAATTTGGTTATTCTATTGGGTATACTAGAGAAGCAAGGAATTTTTTAGTAAAATAAATTATGTTATATTAGGAAAGATTGCAGTCGACTACCGGATAGGGCATTATAGAGCACTATAGGGCGTTAAAGAAAAGTGAACCTTTAACTTTGCATACATGGTGGTGTGGAAAATAGTTAAAAAGATAAGTACAGCATACTCTTACAAATCTCCTTTCCAACAAAACAGCGAGCGTAGCCGCCGGTAGCTAGCTAGTAGTTCCATAAGCATACAACATACTGCAATACTAATGTTTACTCTTTGCAACTGTAAAATTATCTCAAGATTTGGTTTGACATTGTTTAAATATTTCATTACATTACATGAACTATAATTATATATTGGGAACAAAATTTTCGCAGTTTTACGAGTTCCTTGCTCTAAATATGTCTTTTAGCCACTTCGCAATTTTTGCAAACCTCAAGCTTACTGGCACCGAAGGCTGTCTCATAATCCCTTATATTACCTTCTTCGTATGCGAATTTGAAACAACGAATATTGCTCTTGGTTCTGAAGCCAACTCCGCGGTGTTGGCGTTTAGTGGTTCCCAGCGTCAAAATCGACTGCAGTGCCTTATTCGGGGCCTCCAGGTCTTCACTATCATCTATTCTTGAATAATATTTTTACTCACGGATCCTAATATTTTTTACTTTTTCACTTACTCTTATCCTGCGACGTCTGCTGCACCGGACTTATGATGGAAATGTTTCCAAAGCTTTCCCAACCATTTTCGGACGGCTTGTTGGATCTCCTTTGAGTGGACGTGGCCAGAGCTAGCTGCCTGGCCCTTGTCTTGGTTCCACTGAACGGCGTATTGGGTGGCAGCTCCATGCACACCACCTGAATCAACTCAACTCTGAGTTTGGGCAGGTTGCGCACAAGTCTCTGCAGGTTTCCCCTGGTGATGATGTTCTTAGCCTTCATTCTTATTGAAACCGGAGTGTCAGGCCTGTGTTTGAAAGCAGTCCCTTTCGTCTGCTCTTGGGTTTTCTTTAACTTGCCCGCAGCTCCTCCACCTCCTCTAATGTGTTTGGGTTTTACTAGACCTGCTAGTGCCCTCTTTTGAGAACTTGTGACGTGGGGTTCAACAGCGACAGCCGGCAACTTCGTTTTTGATATTTTCGTCTCCGGGTGATGGCACGATGGGGCGGGATAAGGAGTTACTTTACCTATGAGAGTCTTCCCTGTTGTTCCTCCAGATTTAACAGGTTGCGGCTGAGACTGAGGCTGGGGTTTATTGACAAGCCCGAATGATTGATTTTTTGAAGGCCCAAACACCGGAGCATTCTCTTTCTGGATGTTCGGTGGCGGTGTGAATATTTCGCTGCTATAAGCAAATTTATAAACCTGTGTAGGCACCGAATGCACCTGCTGACCACGACGAGAAGTTTGTTTGTCTATTGTTTGATCCTTTTTGGATGCCTTCCATTTTAAAAAGCGCTTTAAAAAAAGCTCCTTGCGTGTCGATTTATTCGCCTGCGGAGCAACGACGTTCAGTTTAGTGGCCTCGTTCTCGAAAAGAGTTGAACAAACACCATTTTTGCGGTTTCTCTGAAAGTTATCTTGGCGTTGCATGGTACGCGCCACCTTCTGCTTATCCATATTTTTACCCCTTAAACTTCGAAAAGGTAGCTTTTTATGTAATTCTTTGTAATAGCGTTCCATTGAGGGAGTTTATCCAGAAATGAGTTTTTATAAAAATAGAAAATAATAAAAAAGTTTTGGACAGATGGCGCCGGTTTGTACTAGAGCTGCACAAGAAACGATAGAACTATCGATGGTAATGTAAACATAAACATAAAAAATATTTAAAAAATATCATATAGGTGATTTACATATTTTTCTTGAATATCCAAATTATATAAAATATATAACTGCAAAAATATTGAAATATTTGAAATGTTTTGTGTTTTTGTTTTGTATGTATTTGCTGAAATTAAATTTCGCTCGCAGCGGTAATTGAAAATAGTTCCCAATAAGAAAACAGAAACTTTAAAAACTTTCTAGCAAAATTTGCAGTATGTTTTGCTAGCTGCAGAGTGTGACCAGAGGTGAAAACCGCATTCCGTACGGTTACACTTCTCAGGCAGCTGTGTTGTTTTGTTTACCTTTTTGAAAATGTGGGAAAATTGAATAAAAAGTTAATAAAACAGTGAATAAGAAATGAATCGAAGCAAGAAAATACTTATTGTAGGATGTGTGGCTCTTTTAATAGCGCTAGAGGAGGAAAATCAACGTAGAAAGCGCTTTACTATTTGGTTAGGCTAACTAGGCTTATTTTTTTTTTGTATTTAATCGCCACAGCGAAATTGGTTGGTCGCAGAGATGAGTCCGCATTGACCAGGTACTTCAGTTTTGTGTTGAATATTATAAAAAGTTACTGAAAATTTTGAACTGAAAAAAGAGTTGTTTGTCGAACGAACACTAGAATTGTTTGATTGACTAGGCTTAATATGACAAAAAAAAAGTATCCCGACATAAGTATAGTTTTAATTTAAAAAAATATCGATATATTGATATATTTTTGACAACCCTAGGCCAAAGGTTCACTTGAAATACCAAAACAATACAATAGCGATAAAGTGCTGTAGCTAAGAAAAACATAATTGCACATTGGTAAACTAGTAAACACTAGCAGAATGGGTACACCTCGCAGGGGATTCAACCATTTCCAGCCATACTCCCAGGAATTCCGACACTATCCATCCCAGGCCTGTGAATATATGTCGCAGAATGTTGGCGGACAAAATAACCAGCAACAAGCGCCAGATCAACCCCATTTTGGCTTCTACGAGGACAAACAGAGTATCTCACAGCAAAAGCCAAGCACACCACATTTCTATCAGAATAAGGCGCCCCAGGAGCAAATGCACCGATCCCGGCCTCAACAGCAACAGCCATATGGCCAGGGCCGAGGTCGTAACTTTGGCAGAGGGAGAGGGGGCTTCAATCGAGGGTCCAACCACCCCTTTAAGGATCAAGGCTCCCAATACTTTCATCCCTCCATGCTAGAGGATCCTTGGCGCGACCTAATGAACCGCCACAATGCCATCCACTCACCAAGCGCGGGTGAGAAACAAGCCGGTGTTAATGTAACTAGTTTGTAAAATATTATATATTAGGCAACTATTTCCAATAAAAAGAAACTCGTTTGTACAGTAAGTTGTTAAATTATAAAGTCCACATGGGACGTGTCCCGAGAGCAGTGGCATCAGAAGCGTTGCTGCTGTAGCTGTTTCTTCTCCAGATACTTCTCCCAGTCAGCAGCAATGCGGTTGTAAATGCCCATTGCAGACCGGGCATCTTCTACGGAGTTGTGCTCGCCGGTTTGGATTTCCTGGCCGAGCACGGCCATGGTGAGCCGCTTTAGACTTGGAGTATGGCCGTTGGAGACGAGTTTGCAGAGTGGCTTGTAGCGCGAAGTGTCGCGAATCTGTTCGAAAGGATGCTTTATGTTCAGGACGGCGAGATCGTTGCGCAGGGCGTGGCCGACGAGAATTTTGCCGTGTATCATCTTAACAACCTCGTTCTGGACGGTGGCAAAGTCTTCTGCATTCTCAATATCATGCGGGCGTATGCCCGAGACGCTGGTGCGATAGTCTGTAACCGGCTGGCGCGGCTTTACGTGCTTGTCCAGCAGAACATGGCCCGCAATATTCACAATCGAGACTCGGGCCAGCATGTCCTCCTGCCCATTGTGGCCCACTCCCACCATTTCGCAGTCCATGGCCAAATAACGATTGCGTTGGGCCATCTTCCTCTGGCGTGTACGTGCAGATTTGGTCAGATGCTCGGAGTCCGGTGCAGTTCCGTCCTCAGCCGCTTTAGCACCATGCACCTTGTTATCGCTGCCCGAGACAGTGGCAGCCAGCCAATTAGATCCGGCAGCGCGTCTGTACACATTTGGTTGCTGCATCTGCAAGTGTTCCATTGATATATGAAGCCTACAACTTTTTGGTGAACCCACAGTTTTTTCCCTGCTGTTGCTGCTGGTCCTGCTAGTTTTAGGCTTGTTGCCGAACCGCATCTGATCCGGCTCTGACGACGACATCGCAATGTCCTGAAGCAGAAACAAAGTATACAGGTATATCAATACACTCTGGATTTATTTTTGTCGAAACACACGATTTTGAGGTCCAGTGTGACCGCGGAGTTATCGAAGAAAATATACCATCAGACCGTCTGAAATGTGCCGAAATATACCTTCTCAATTTCAAATTATACCGTAAAACTTAGATAATTTTCCTCGATGTTGATATTCTGTGTATTCTAGAATTATTCGATGCATCAATAAATTGTACACAACATTGGATGTTTTCCATGACTTCTTTTAACCAAAAAAGAATATAAATATGACGAATATGATGACCAAAAGAGTCTATCGGTATACATCGATTTATCTTGTTTTTACTGAATTCGATAGACGGCGGTCACAGAAACTCTTACTTAAACTTATTATTTGTTTATTATAACAATTTTTGAATATGTACGCCGCAAAATGAAAAGGAGTCATTGCCACACAGAAATTCAGCGGTGGTCCAAGAACCCCACAACCTTAGCAAGTGCAACATCTGAAGCCCATGGCCCATTTTTCAACCGTGTGCCCATTCCGATTGAACATTGATTTGTACTGGCTGATGGTTTGCGAACGGATGAACAGAAGAGCAGAAGTGCAGAGCTGAATGACAATGGCCGGCCACCAAATGCAGATGCAATCCTTTCACACTCGCTGCGGCCGCTTCATCAGATTGTATAATGGCAACCGTTCGGCGCAGCGCTCGATGCGAGATTTCAGCCATGCCCTGGTGTTCAGTGCCGAGCCGCTGGAAGACGATGTCCTCTTCGAAGTGGTAATTGAGAAAAAGGTGAGTGGCAAGGCGACCTAGCAGATCAGGATATGTTTTTAGCTCGATATTATTTCTTGAAGAACACATCTTGGGGCGGCAGCATCGAGATTGGAGTTACGGCCGAATCTCCAGACGATTTAGAACTGGTGGCATGCGCCACTGCTATGAGGAACGGCACCTGGGTCATGTCGGGAATCGATGTCCGCAAGGATGGTCGTCGCCTGTTCGAATTCTATGGCACGGACCTGGAAACGCTCAACGAGAGCGACCGTGTCGGTGTCATGCGCACCTCCAGCAACGATCTCGTCTTCTATGTAAATGGTGAATCTCAGGGCGTGGCCGCCAAGAACATGCCAAAACCACTCTGGGCCCTCGTCGATCTCTATGGCCGATGTGTACAGGTTTCATTGTGTCCCCGCGACGTCCACGGCGCAGGAGAGGTACGAATGGATCAGGCCATTTTCTTGATCGCTAATATTAGTTGACATATTGCATAGTTACTGGACTCGCCACTGCAGCAGCCGTTGCAGCAGGTTATCCAGAATCTGGACGTGGCCATGAACGTAGACGTCAGCGTAGACGGCACCAATCTGACGGCCTTGGGTATGCTCAATCTGAATGGAGGAGGTGCCACTGCAGGCTCCGATTACTATGATGTCAACGATCGCCTGCGCTTCCACACCCGGTGTGGATCGCTGGTCAAGCTGTCACCAAACTTTCGCTCCGCTGAGCGACGACGTCCCCTGGACGAGTTCAACAATGGCGTGGTGATGACACATCGTCCGCTGCGGGACAACGAACTCTTTGAGATACGCATCGACAAACTTGTGGACAAGTGGTCTGGGTCCATTGAGGTGGGTGTGACAACCCACAATCCAACCGTTCTGCACTTCCCGGCGACCATGACGAACATGCGCTCGGGCACCATCATGATGTCCGGCTGCGGCATCCTCACCAACGGCAAAGGCACCCGCCGCCAGTACGGGGAGTTCAACCTGGACGAGCTGCGCGAGGGCGATCGCGTGGGGATGATGCGGAAAGCCAACGGTAATCTGCACTACTACATCAATGGCCAGGATCAGGGCGTGGCTGCCACGCGGGTGGCCTCCACTTTGTGGGGCGTCATCGATCTGTACGGCATGACCATCAAAGTTACCATTGTGGACCGCGATGAGCGCGAGCAGCAGAACCTCGTCACCAGACGCAACAACATCGTAGCCGGCATGAGCTCATGCTCTGGCGGCAGCACTCTTCAGCAGCAACAACTCCAGCAGCAGTCAGGCACTCCCACTCTAAGCCTGCTCAGTCCGGAGAGTGAAATGAATGTGGCTAGAGCCTCTCGTGAGCTGAGCGAGACCATATCGAGCACACGTGCCATTGCGCGGAACGATGACCGCCTGACATTCCATCACATATGCGGCACTCATGCGACAGTCACGCAGAGCGGCCGCACAGCTTTGCGTCCTAAGTGAGTGAAGGATTTTCATTGAGTTTGACTATCGCCTCAACTTTTCCTTTACCTTTACTGTGCCAGTGCCGCCGATGACTTCAACAATGGCGTAGTCCTCACGCGGCGTCCACTGCGGCCGAACGAACTCTTTCAGGTTCGACTCGAGCGTGTGGTCACCAAGTGGGCTGGCTCAGTGGAAATGGGCGTGACCACGCACACTGCCGACGAGCTGGACTTTCCCTTTACCATGACCAATGTTCGGTGAGTCTTCCCTTTCATTCTTCTAGAGTCTAGACTCGTAGAAAATTGCAATCTAAGGTAATCCAACTTTAATATGTAGATCTGGGACTTGGATGATGACGGGCAATGGGGTCATGCAGAATGGAGTCACTGTAATCGAACAATATGGTCAGAATCTGGACCGTCTGCAGGTGGGCGACCGCGTGGGCGTGGTGCGCAAGGACGACGGCACCCTGCACTTTTGGGTGAACGGCGTGGATCAGGGGCCAGCCGCCAGCAATGTGCCGGAGCGTGTCTACGGGGTGATCGATCTGTACGGCCAGGCAGCCCAGGCGAGCATTGTGGATACCTCGGAGTGCGGAAGCCCGGACACGGGCAACTCGACCATCTCGAACACGACGCTGTACAGCGAGGTGCCTCTGCGCTTCCACAGCATTCATGGCGCAAATGCGGGCATATCGAACAGCGGCCTAACTGCCTCGCGGCCCAATTCCCTGGCCGAGTTCAATGATGCGATTGTGTTCAGCAACCGTCCGCTGCGGCAACGGGAGCTCTTCGAGGTGGAGCTGGAGACGATGGTGCGGCATTGGTCGGGCAACATAGAGATTGGCGTGACTGGCACGCGTCCGGAGGACATCCAGCTGGCGCCAAATGCCACCGATTTAGAGGCCAATGATACGATCATTCTGTGCGGGCCCATGATCTTCCACAATCGCAAGACCATTCGCACGAATATTCTGCTAGATCTGGATACCCTGGGCCCCAGCACTCGGGTGGGCGTGATGCGCAACGGGGACTTTATCCACTTCTTTGTGGATGGCATGGACCAGGGCCCGGCCTGCGAGTGTCATGCCCCCAACATCTGGGCCATCATTGACCTGTACGGGCAGTGTGCGCAGGTCAGTCTGACGCAGAACCAGCTGGACATACGTGCTCCGTATGCTACCAGCGAGAATTCGCAGAGCTGCCAGGCCACCTCAGTCATACAGCATCCCGCCATGGAGACGAAGCACCGCTGGACCTGTGTCTCCGGCAACGTGAGCCTCACCAAGGACTGGACCGAGGCCTCCCGCTTTACTGGCTCCACCGCCGCCCTCTCCCACTGCCTAGTCTTCTCCGAGCACCCGCTGAGCGTGGGATCGCCCTTTGAGATAAAGCTGACGTCCATTAATCCCATGTTTGCGGGCTGCCTCAGCATTGGCGTCACGGATCTGAACCTCAGCGATGAGAGCGTGCGCAAGAAGCTGCCCACTAGTTTGAAGCGCATCCCTGCCAACGTTTGGTATGTAACTGGGAACGAAGTGAGCTTCAACTCGAGCTGTCTGCAGCGTTCGTTGGCCTCGCTGGAGTGGCTGCGCGTGGACGATCGCATCACGCTGGAGCGCGTGGAGAATTCCGCCCTGAACATGCTTCTCAACTCGGAGAACGTGAACATCCAGTTCCAGAATATACCCAACGATGTGTACGTGGTTGCCGAGCTGCGCGGATCGACAATGGGTGTCCAGGTGATCTCTGCGCAGGGGCCGGCCTCACCACTGCGGCCCTGCAGTCTGCGGCTGCAGGACTCAATGGACTTTGGCATCGACCCTCTCAATAAACAGGACAGCTCCATGCTGGAGTCGATCGACTCCGAGGCCCAGAACTATGAGTTCGTGGACATAACGCAAAAGAATGCGCGTCTCAGCGAGGATCGACGCAGTGCGGCGAGATCAAAGTCGTACAATCAGGCGATGGTCTGCCTAAACAAGCCGCTGTGCAAGGGCGAGAGCATCAGCATTAAGGTGGATGCTCTGAACAACAAGTGGAAGGGAACCCTGGGATTGGGCGTGCTCTCGGCCTGCCCCCCTATTTTGCCCATCTCCCTGCTGGACTTCAAGCGCAGCTGCTGGCTGGCCACCCACGACTATGTGAACATCAATGGCCAGGTGCTGGCCTCTAAGTACGGCGAGGCTCTGGACCAAATCCAAGTGGGAACAGTCATCACATTGACGCTCACCCATGCGGGAATGCTGAGTGAGTGCGCCAGTCAATTCTTTCGTATCGATTTTGGAATATGATTATCTGATTATCTTTGTCTGTATCTGTATCTGTATCTTTTAGTCATTATGGTTGGGTCAACGAATCTGGAGGATTTGGCCAGCGGACTGCCCAATCATGTGTATCCCGTTTTTGATGTGTATGGAAAATGCGAAAAGATCACCTTGATCACTGGCAGCGATGCCGCGCGTAATGGCAACGCCAATGGTACCCCCATTATGGAGGCACCTGAGGCACTGGAACTGGACAATGCTGGCATGCCGCAGCAGTGCGAGAAGGCGCACTTGGAAATGCACGAAAAGGAGAAGGATACGGAGCAGATGAGCGAATCTGCCAGAGATGGTCCGTCCACATCGGCTGCTCCTTCGAATGCCATGTGAGTATTAAACGATCAACGTGGATTCTATATTGACTTGACTTGTTTTCCCTGAAGGACACGCTCGGTGATGGAGAGCGTCTCTGAGAATCTACTGCTGAACATCTCCATTAAGAATCGAACTTTGGAGCAGCAGAGAAACGAAATGGGTGGATCCTCATCAACTTGGTGAGATAACTGTGGAGTACTTTAATGTGGTGTTACATGACTCATTCGTTACATCTCCCATCGACAGCTGCCTGCGCGAGTCTCTGCAGCTGCAGCACAACACCAACTTGAATATACAACGCAGTCAGAGCACTCAACGCTTTCAAAACTCGCTGAATAGCTCCACGACAGCAGCAACTTCCGGTAGTGGGGGTGGGGCCGGTGGGCCTAGTGGTTCCGCGGGCAATGCTCAGCACCTGAGCAACTCGAGTGTGTACGACACCAACAAGGAGTACGACGAACTGCCGATTCCAGCCTTGACGAATTCCGCCTCAGTTGGCGATGGGGCGGCCACGGCGGTGGTGAACATGTCAGCCACGTCGGCCCCAGAGCAGAGTGAGAACAATGCCGCGGCGTCGGAGCTGATTGGTGGCCAAGAGAGGGAATTGAGAGAGCTGTCAGGGGAGATGGCGGGCTCGATCGATAATGTTCTGGAAGACGATGAGATCGACTACATGAACCATTTGCTGTTGCTACAGCAATTACAGCAAAACGAGTACACGCGCCACCATCTGATGCCGGATCCGACATCGCTGTTGAACTTGGACCTGAATCTGCCGTCTCTCAATTCGCTAGAGTTGGATTCGAACTCTTCCGTCCACCTGCGCGCCGAGTCCCTGCGCTCCGCAAACGCAGCCAGTCTGGACCAGAACGATTGCGAGTATCTGCGCCAGGTGAGGCGTTTCTGTGCCTCGCTGGTTCTGCCGCAGGCCTTCTTCGACAGCCGCCTGGACCCAATTTGCTTTTGTCTGAAGTGTAGCGGACCCAGCAATGGGATCGGCGACAAACTGGAGGGCTGGGTCTACTTCAAGCTCAACCAGCAGACGGTGAATGTGCAGAGTACCTCCGTGACAGCAGCTTCGCCTGGCGGCGGCTCCTCGTCCACGGCTGCCCAGGTTCATTTTGATCTCAACGGTGACTGGCTGCCGTTCTATCATATGACGCGGGTCGACAAAATTCGGGCCATATTGGATCGCGGTCAACCGCTTCCGTTGGAATCGGACGCCGAAGATGAGACGGCCGCTGCCGCAGCTGCGGCCACGCACAAAGACGAGCCGGGCACCCGCCTGGAACTATACTACTCTCCCAACGCCACGGTTATTGAACCCGTGCTTCCGCAGCACCACTATGTATCCGAGCAGGGACTGCATCGAATTTCCACCTCGTTCGAGGTCTATGTCCGTCGCCAGTCCATTTCCGGGGTAACCACCGGGAGGGCGGCCGCCGAAGCCAAGCGGCGCAGCATGGGCTCTGACTCGGGGTCGGGCTCGGTCCAAGCACACGGCGCCTCGCCGCCTGCTCCTAGCGAATCTTCGGTGCATTTGCTAAACGATCTGTGCTGGTTCACCAAAGAGGCTGGCGCCTGCATAATAAACGCCTTGATAATTAAATTGGACCGTATCGAAGAGCAGGAGCAGTGAGAACTGATCACGCGATCGTTATACACTGCTCACGGTCGGCTTACATATGTATGTATATTTGTATGGGCTCGGCACGGCCCTATCTATTGTGCATAGAAGAAGGCTCTGCCCTGTCGCCGAGCCCTGATGTACAGACATATGTATATATGCCTGAATCTCATTAAATACTATCCATTGTATTAACGCCTAGCTTCACACCCCCAACCGCATTCGCATTCCTCTTTGTAAACGAGTTTTTATCGTCTTGTAAGCGCCAATAAAGTTAATCGCAAAATTAAGCTAAATCTAATTTGGTTTAAAAAGGAGAGAAGAACGCTTGACTATGAAGGTTGATTCTTGAAAGTCGCAATATTTGATAGTAGATATCTGACACTTTCAGCTGATAAAACGAGAAGGGACGTGTGAGACGCTTCTTACGCGTCACAACTTTTATACCCGGCACTCAGTACTACATCTGAACTTTAGCGGTTATTTGTCAAATTTTACATTTTTTCTTCATCTGTCATCTACATCAAAAACACTACTCACGCCAACACGCTCCTTTAGCTCGCCACCCTCCCCTAGAAACACACACTGCAGAGTCGTGGCAGAGGCAGAGGCAGCGGCAGAGGCAGCGGCAGAGGCAGTGACGTGTCAGGGGCCAGGCCATAAACAGCGCTTAAGCAGAGTGTGAATGCTGCGGGACGGGGTGGGTTTGGCCACTGAAAATTAATTTCTCCATTGTGGCTATAATAATGATCCAATCGGATCCCAATTTAGTGATCTGATAGATATGGTCATTCCCTACGGAATGGCGTTTTTAGTTTTATGTTATCTTTACAATTGTAGATTTGGGAGGTTTTCGCCTTTTTGCGGGGGCGGGGCTTATTTTTGAAATACACTGGTTTCAGTAAGCAGCATACAGCAGTCTGGTGCCAAAATTTGGTGGCTCTAGCTCTTATAGTCTCTGAGAACTAGCCGACAAACAAGACGGACAGACGGACGGACGGACAGACGGACGGACGGACAGACGGACAGACAGACATGGCTCAATCGACTCGGCTATTGATGCTGATCAAGAATATATATACTTTATGGGGTCGGAAACGTTTCCTTCTGTGCGTTACATACAACCGTTATCCGCACAAATACAATATACCCTATTTACTCTTCGAGTACCGGGTATAAAAAAGACATGTTGATTAATCTCATGCGTTCAGCATGCCGCGTCTGCAGTGCAGTTTTTCTTTGTCGGGGCTTTTAGAAAATGAATAGGCTATTGTATGCGCGGCTTAATAGCTATGATAACCAGCACGTAAAATACGCGCCTTTCTACTTTTTTACAAGGTAATTGTAAAATTGGTCCCCCCTACTCACGCGGATCTCTATAGCTACCGTAACGGACGAAAAATGTAAATATCTTCATATCTGTAGAATGGATCAAAATGTACATATGTATGTATGTACATATGTATGTGTGTATATTCGAATGCAAAAGCTCGGATATAAACTCAACGCTAAAGTGTTAACCATACCAATATAAAACATTTCTAGACCCCCCTAATTGTTTTATTCGATTATTGTTTTCTATCAGCTGATTTATGAGAAAGCTTCAAGCGGTAACGTTATCACTGGTAATTCGGAATGAATTTTGAAGAAAATTTTGGTTTTTGGTTTCCACCTTTGGAAACAGGGACAAGCTTTATAAATACTATGATACCTCTGCACTATCAATCTCAATGGAAAATTGGGTTTACTATATTTCGTCCCGTAAAAGCACAAACGATGCATTACATCCTGGATGCTCAGTTGTGGTCTCATTCCAGATGATATTTAACAAATTACGATCGGAGATTGAATTTGCAAGATATTCTGTAAGCCACACTTTTGAATGATCAATTGGGTATGAAAAAGCTTTCCGCAAGATGCAAGACGACATCCTCGTGAATAACCCCCAACTGACCAGAGAAAAACTGAGAAAATACAGTGGGTTCTCAGGGTAGTTCTGAGACAAAGCCGGCTAATGTGGGTTTAAAAAAAAGTTTAGTAAAGTTTAATGTACATTTATATTCTTGATCAGCATAAATAGCCGAGTCGATACAGCCATGACTTTCTGTCTGTCTGACTTGTTTGTCGGCTAGTTCACAGAGACTATAAGAGCTCGAGTCACCAATTAGGAACAGATTGGATAATTACACTACTCGACCAAATCCAACTTTTAATTATGCTTCGAACCTAACCGACTTTTTCTGCTTTTAAAAAACTTTAAAAAAAGTTCTGTCATAGAAAAAAAAAACGAGAAGGGACGTGTGAGACGCTTCTTACGCGTCATAACTTTTATACCCGGTACTCAGTACTACATCTGTACCTTAGCGGTTTTTGTCCAATTTTAAATTTTTTCTTTATCTGTTATCTACATACATCTACAACACTTCTCACGCCAAAACGCTGCTTTAGCGCGCCCCCCTTCGCTTGAGCCGCACACTGCAGAGTCACGGTAGAGGCAGAGACGCGGCAGAGGCAGAGGCACAACCCGAAGCAGAGTGTGAACGAGAGAATGTGCAAAAAACAAATATAAGCTGCGGGACGGGGTGGGTTTACCCACTGCAAATTAATTTCTTCATTCTGGCTATAATAATGATCCAATCGGATCCCAATTCGGTGATCTGATAGATATGGTCCTTTAATTTTCTTTTCTCTTAAAAAACCTAGCTTTGGAGGTTTTGGCCCTCTTGCGAGGGCGGGGCTCATTTTTGAAATACACTTGTAACAGTGTACGCATACAGAAGTCTGGATGCAAGATTTGGTGGCTCTAGTTTTTATAGTCTCTGAGATCCAGGCGCACAACAACGGACGGACATTATTATATAAATAATTATCAAACCATTACTAACTGAAGTCCGGGTATAAAAGTTGAGAGGCGTACGAAGCCTCTCACAAACGTTCCTACTCGTTCAGGTTTCGAATTTTACGTTACAGCAAAGTAATATGATCATTCTGGCTATAATAATCATCCAATCTAAGCTGATCTGATAGATATGGTTATTCCCTACCGAAGTTTTAGTTTTCTCTTAACTTCAAAGTTGAGGATACAGCAGATTTTCGCTCTTTGTTGGAGTAGAAGGGGGCGAGGCTAAGTTTTGTAATACACTTGTTTCAGTGTGATAGCACAGCAGTCTAGAGGCAAAATTAAGTGGCTCTAAGTAGCTCTAATAGTAACTGAGACATAGACTCGGCTATTGATGCTGATCAAGAAGATATATGTCTACTTTATGGAGTCGGAGACGTTTCCTTCTGTGAGTTACATACATCCACTTTCGAGCACAAATACAATATAACCTATTTACTCTTCGAGTACCGGGTATAAACTAATATTTTTTCTTTGCTATGCCGACTATTTATAAGCCGAGGGGGTACTAATATCTTTGGAAGTGAAGAATAATAATTTTTTTTATTTGGAATCATAATTGTTTTATTTGATTATTTAAATTCCATTGATTTAATGTCGCTTGGTTGATTTTGTTATTCAAATATATGAAAAATGGTCGATTAGAAATTGTTTTATGTTAATTTTTGTGTTGCAATATCCACACAAAATGCAGCATGTCCAGTTCCGTTTGCTTTCTGCTCCTTCTAGGTCTTCTAATGACAATTGTAGCTGCATTCAATCAGATTGTTCTTAAATATTTGCATTGGTTGGTTTGGTTGTTTTATCCGTTTTTGTTTGCTTCCTCGATTGTGTAGATTTTTCGTGGCTTGTATTTTACTGATTTGTATGCTAGTCCTGAAGCGCGTGCATATACAATTTTCTTTCATATATGTTTCGTATGTTGACCGTTAAGTTATTGTTTTTTGTATTATTATTATAATTATTATTGTTAGCCAATACCGTTATTGATGGGCGGACAACCACAGGCAAATGCGGCCCCGCATCACTCCACATCCATGTTGGGATCGGCCGCACTCTGTGCATTGTTGTCCACGTCCATCTTTTCTCCGGCCTTGCCAGTGGGCTCGCCTCCGTTCTGCTCGGCATTCGTTTCGGCATCCTTGGGCGGTGTCGCCGTCTTGGCTGGAGCTGGCTTGGGTTTCGCACGGTTGACCACCGAGCTGACGCAGGCATTCAGGGACTGCACCTCAAAGCGAACGGCCGACAGCTGAACGGGACTGTCTGTGGTGCGTGGCGACTGCGTGAACTTGGCCAGGTTAACATCCAGCCATTTTTGGGCCTTTTCCGCTGCCTCCGAAACATTGATGAACTCGGTCTCCGTCAGGTGATCGTATTTGGGCAGCCCCTTGCGAAACTCTGCCACAGCCAGGCGGGCAATAGCAATGCTGCCCTTCAGCTCCTCAAACACGGCCGGACATTGATCGTAGTCGTTGGCCCGCTGCTTAATGGGATCCGTTTTCTTATGCAGTGCTTCCAAACGGTTGGCGTAAGTCTCACGTTCGCAGTTCTCGCCATCCTCGTAGAGCCAGTTTTCGAGATCATTCAGGTGCGACACAATTGCTTCGCGCTCCGACTCCAGCACAAACCGCTCCAAGGATCCACCCTGAATACAAAACCGAAATGTTAATCCAGAGCTGATAATGATAATTATGGACTAGTCAAATAAATACCTGTAGCTTGTTGCGCATGTCGTAGACAAACTCCTCCAATGCATTTCTGGCATCGATGCGCTCCGTCTCCTTCTGGTCGCTGCCAATCATTTTTGCCTCCTGCTGTGTGTAGTTGCTCAGATCTACGGGGCTGAAGCCGTGTGTGGACACCTCCAGAGGCAGCTCAGTGGCCTTTCCGGTTTTCTTCTTCTTATCGGACCCCTAACACCAAAGGGAAAACCAAATTGAATACCAATTTTATTCGTTGCAATAGATTGTATATAATCGTAGAGTTCAAAGTTCAAGTTTTCAATTTAAGCTCAAATAGAAAGAGGAAATCGAATCGCAGCAGCAACAAGAAAACATCAACAATAAAGCGAAGAGGAAAAAAACAGCTCCAAGCAACAGCCTACAATATGAGCAGCAAAGAAATCTTTGGGTATTTATGGGGTGGGGTGTATTATATGGCATATTTTTTTTATATGACACTCGGTTCGGGGATCGATTGGACTGAATTTCTGGGTGAATTAACAAATAATAAAATCAATCAGTGGTACGAGTATGTATGTAAATCGCTTCGGTGCATGTTAAAGCAACAGATAAATTGTGTAAGCATGTTTAGAGCTATTTTTCAGTTTTATTTTTATTTTTCAGTTGGGAGCACACAGGGTAGGCGGCTTATGAGCGGTCTTTTTCATTCGTTTCATTATCGGTGGCAAAGGATAAAGGACACAAAAATTTCAAGGCAATCAAATTTTCAAATGTTTTTGTGCTTTAGCTCTAAGCCGTCTTTAGATTTCTTTTCTTGTTTTCGGTAACTTTCGTTGTTTCCAATTTCTTGACACACAAAATATGGAAAATAACATTCTTATTTTGGAAACATTGTTTTGTGTGTGGTTTTTTTATATTTATTTTTGGTTGTTTAAATTGAAATTTGTGTAAATTTTTGGAAAACGTACCGAACTAAACCAGCCCTTGACCCGCTGTGCCCACCCTTGTCCGCCAGGTGATGAGGCTGTTGATGCATTATTATCATCCTCATTCTCATAATATGCCTACGAGAGAGCAAAAACGCGTGCGCGGTCGCGTTCCCAAACATATCCAAAACAAACAAACAAAATCAAATATTGGAGTGATTGATAGATACATCTATATAGTATATAATATATATATTATGGGTGATTGATATACATCAGATACTCATACTCATTCAAATTTGTATGTCTACAAAATTTAAAAAATAAACGATACGAGAGAATAATCGGTTCGACTTCTCAATGTCCAGTTGTAAAGTAATATTCAGTTGATTCTATAAATGTGGAATATCTTTAACGGGACCTTGAAAAACCGACCATAGATCAATTAACACTAATAACAACATCAATAGGATTAAGAAAATAACTACAAAATTATTTCATTATCAAGCCATCCATTATTTGCATTAGTGGGATGGAGCTTTTAAAGAGCTCCGACAAAATCTATTATCCGTCTATGTTTTTCAAAGTTAACAAAATACTGATATCCTACGCGTTCTCAATCAACATTTTAAGCCTTCTTGATATTCGCATGGACACAGTGGAGCATGCTGGAACGCGGAATGCCTCCTAACGCAAAGCCAGTCTTTTAAAACATTCTTGGCCATAAAAATGAAAGCCGTCTGCTGTTAAGATTTATGTAGAAATAAATTTAGAATCTCAAGACGGCATTAAATAAATCAACGTTGTCATCGATATTATTGCAGCTCTTGAGGGGAACAAAAAAAAAGAGTTGCGACATTTGTGAGACGTTTCGTACGCGTCACAGCTTTTATACCTGGTACTCAGTCTGTATATGTACATACATATATGCTCATTCATATTAATACATATGTACATTTTTTTTTTTGTGCCGTCTTTCAACTTTTATTTAAGATCTGTCTTTTTCGCAGACAATTATTAAATCTCCTCTCTGGGTACTTGGCAATCTTATTTCAGTTATCATTATTAGCAATTATCATTACTAGCATTTGAACCGCTGACGTTTGTTCGGTTCGGTTGTGGCAACCAGATGAGAACTTAACGCTCAGCACCATGGCTTGTGCCACATAAATCAATCATGTATGTATTTAATCTCATGATTTTTCGAATATTACATTTTTTCTACATCTGCTTTTTACACCTAGATCTACATATACTTCACTTTGTACACCAACACGCCCTGTTAGACAACCCCCTCACCAAGATCCACACACTGCATGAGGAAGAGTGTGGAATAAAGGAATGAGCAACAAATAAACAAAGCTGACGGAGGGGCGGGGGCTAGCTACTGCAAATGCATTTTGTCATTCTGGCTATAATAATGATACAATCTGATCTTTATGGCTATGGGGGCAGGAGGATGCGGGGCGAAATTTTGAAATACACTTGTAACAGTTTGATTTCGCATGAGTCTTCACACACAATTTGGTGGCTCTAGCTTTTATAGTTTCTGATATCCAGGCGCTTATCAAGACGGACGGACAGACATGTCTATATCGACTCTGATAATGCTAATCAAGAATATGTGGTCGGAAACAATTCCTTCTGTGCGTTGCATAGATCCACTTTTCCCTACAAATACAATATGACCTATTTACTCTTTGAGTACCGGGTATAAAAAAAAAGAAAATCTACATAGAGACGGTTTACGGCACCGATCAAACCTAAGGAAACCTAAATGAAAATTGAAAGAAAGTAAAGAAAAGAACGCCTGAAAAAATAAAACGGAGCAGACGCTGGCAACATTTGAGTGGACTACTTTGAAATTAAAATGTCGATTTGATGAAATGAGTTGAATTATGTTGAAACTGAACCCTAATTCTACAACTTGCAGCCGACAAAATGAGCCCAAAAAATACAAAAGGAAGCGGTTTGAGTGGCGAGTGACAAGATGCAGAGAAGGTTGGAGAAAAACTAAAACGGAAATGCAAAACAACTCCTAGCCACAACAGAAGTAAATGATGACGATGAGCAGGCGAACTGAGGAGTTAGATGTCAGACTTACCTCCTGCTGGCCGTCTGCGGACTCGGCCGAGTTGCTGGCCCCTCCGGCCTGTTCGCTGGATTTCTCCTCGCTGGCAGCCTGCTCTGCGGCGGCAGCGGCAGCCTCTTCCGCTTCTTTCTTCTCCACCAGAGTGGCCGAAGAGATCAGCACAATGCCGTTGTTGTTGATGCGCACCTTGAGCTTGACCTCCTGACCCTCGCCGCGCTCGTTGGGCTTCACATCTTTGACCTTCCATACACCAATTGTCTGATCGGGATAGGGGACCTGCTGCCCATAAACAATCGACACATTGAAGGGTCCGTTGCGGTTGATGGTCAGCAGGCGGCTGAATGGCGACGCATGGAACTGTGGGAAGATCTCAATCTCTCCCGGTCCGGCCGAGCCCTCGCTTTCCCACAGTACCTTCACGGCATAGTTCTGTATGTCGGTCACACCGAACTCACGGACACGCACAGCTGGCGACATGATGGCGCACTGGAGAGCGGCTCCACGCGACACGGCCTCGTCCTGGTTCAAAGTGGTGCTGGCCGGCTTGTTGAATACCTGCAACGAAGAAGAAAAACAAATGGTCAGACTGATACAGATTCAGGAAGGGATCAGGGATACATCACCTGCTCGATAAGCTGCTTGACGGATGGAATGCGAGAGCTGCCGCCAACAATCTCCACAGAGTGAATATCATCGAGCTGCAGCTTCGATTCGGCCAGCAGACGCTTGAAGGTCTGTTCGACACGGTGCAAAACGGGAGCGCAGAGCTCCTCCATTTGGGAGCGCTGCATGGACGAGGAAACATCGATGTCCTCCAAGAAGCATTCAATGTTCAAGGGCAATTTAGTGCTGTTTGCGGACATCTGCTTCTTCAGCTTCTCGATCTCCGTCAGCAGGCGGAGATTGGCTCGGGCATTGGTCTTGGCATTGATCTTATAGCGCTCCTGGAACTCCTTAGTAAAGAACTCGGCCACGGCAAGGTCGAAGTCCCGTCCACCGATCTGGTCCCAGGTGCTGGCCAACATCTTTAGCTTGCCCTTGGTGAACGAACAGGCACTGACCTGCAGTGCCGAGTGCCCAAAGTCAATGAATATGACGTTCTTTGGCTTTTCCTCGAACAGATCGTTCTTGTAGAACCCGTAGGCTAGAGCGGTGGCCGTTGTCTCATTCAACAGACGCAACACGTTCAGTCCGGCAATCTGAGCAGCATCCAGCAAGGCCCGACGCTCGGCGTTAGTAAAGAATATTGGGCAGGCGATGACACAGTCGTTCACCTGTGTCTGCATCGCGGCCGCCGAGGTCTCCTTCAGCTTGGTGAAGAGCATGGCCGTCAGCTGCTCGGGGCTGAAGTGCTGATCCTCCTCTAAGTAGTTGACCTTGAAACCGATGCTGCCATCGCCGCGCGCCTCCACGCGCGCTGGAATGCTCGTGAGTTCGTGTTGTACATGTGGATCGTTGAATTTGCGCCCGAGCAGACGCTTGAAGCCGCCGACTGTGTTTTTCATATTTGTCACCTGTTGATTTTTGGCGGCTACGCCAATGATTCGCTTCTTTCCATCGAAGGCCACAACGGAGCTGTCGGATGGGAGGTAAAACGGCTCTGATTAGTTCAAGTCAACAAGTCATATATGGTTAAAATCAAAGCAAAACGAACTCTCGATTTTTTTAAGTCTGTGTGTGCGTGTGTTCGACTGCCAAGAAGCGAATATAAGTACAGTCGAAACAACTTAAGAACGTCTAAGCTCAATTAATCAATATTGTACTCATTTCTCTTGAGAATTGTTTGCCATGGTCACCCTGTGTCTACGGTGGAACAAGCCTGGTGAAAATTCTAGTCTAGATTCCTCCCCTAAACAACCAACCACATACATGTTCCCTGTGCTTACACGTTTGGGCTCCACTGTATAAATTCGTCAGTGTGCTGTCCGTGTTTGCCGGCTTTGAGTTTATTTTTGACAGCTTTGCACACGTTTTTTCTCCCGCTCTCTCTCTTCTCCTCTTTCTTCTTGTACACTGCTCTCACAACAGCTGCTGCTGGCTTGCGCGGCTCGTTCTCTGCGAATAACACCTTTGATGTTGCCTTTCTTGACCGCATGACGCATGCATTGCGTTGTGTGTATGTGTGTGCCAAAAAAGTAAACTCAAATAAGTACAGAAGAGTGGAAATTGGGCCCACGCAATCACATTTAAATTAAAAACACATATCTAAGAGCGCATATGCATGAACCGGACATAAAAATATGTTTAGGCAGGGCAATAAATTCGAGTGCCTCTGCGTTGTGTTTTGTGTCATGACAGCGCTTGCTCCTCATTAAAATTGCAATTTGCAAAACTTTTTATGGAAGTGCAGCCAGCCAAATTTAGGCCTTCACAATCTGTCACAATTGCACATATAAATACATACTTATGTGTATGCTTGCACATACATATATGTGTCACATGTACATATGCCTATACAAGAGTATGTTTTCTGTATGAGCGTTACCAATAACAACCATGGAAATTTCTAGGCGCGCTCATACACACGAACACTCATACACACTCACTCGGGTAGAGAGGCATGACTTACAAATGCTACCTAACCTCAACGGCTGAAAGTCGAACGATTATGCACGGAAAGCTTATCAATAAATTGGGCTATTGTGGCACTTAATGTAAGCTCATTAATAATTATGATTTGGTTTATGGTACTCACGGCGTTGCACGTAGACTGTAGTCGTTGGCCAGTGTTTCAATGCCGCCAGACCTGGCCGCCGCAACATAGCAGCTCTCGTTGCCAAAATCGATGCCAATCACAGACATTTTGTATCCTTCGTCTGGCCCTTTTTGATTAAATTGATTTATTTATATTACTCGTATTTCTTTCACTTATTTGGAGTTTCTCCTGCTGAACGGAACGGGGCAGATCGCACTCTTAATTTTTCTTTGTTTTCCAGCTCGGGCAAACACCAATACTGCAAAGTAGATACGCAGAGAAACTAGGCATTAGATAAAATATAGAACACGCACGTGTCGTTTTAGTTTATATTTTTTCGTTGACAAATAAATCCAGAACGTTCGACTCGATGCACACTTTTCACATCAATTATGGATTTGGTTTTCCTTCGTGAATCGAAATTTCTAGTATCCGGCCTTCGGTACTCCCTTGTTCTAACTCGCAAAAAATATATGTATATTCAAGCGATTGAAAGTGGCGGTTTTTCTTTTTTTTAAATACTTTTTTACACAGATCGACTGTGTTTGGTGGCTATCGGGGTACGCACGCTTTTGCTAATTATATTATAAGTTTTTACCTACATTTTACAAACACACGTTTTTCTGCAATGGTTTTCGAATTAGTGTGACCGTGGTATGGTTGTCAAAAATATATCAAAATATCAATATATCGATATTTTTCAAAATAAAAATATATTTATATCGTGAGCATTCTATTTCTGGTGTTCGTTCGAATATTTTTTGAGTTCAAAATGTTTAGTTACATTTTTTTTTCTAATATTCAACATAAAGTACCTGGTTAATGCGGACTCATCGTCTGCGACCAACCAATTTCGCTGTAGCGATTAAATAACAAAACAAAACAAAATATATCGCTCTATTTTTTTTTGCCAAAATATCAATATATTGATATTTTTGTGATATTTTTTTATATTTTACGTTTGGTCATATTTATTTCGAAAAGCAACGGAAACGGTATGAGCTCCTTAAAGCCTAGTACCACTAACCACATAGTATAGGTGTTTATTATTATTTTTTTTTTTTTTATATTTAATCGCTACAGCGAAATTGGTTGATCGCAGAGATGAGTCCGCATTGACCAGTTACTTCAGTTTTGTGTTGAATATTATAAAAAGTTACTGAAAATTTTGAACTCAAAAAAAGAGTTGTTTGCCGAACGAACACTAGAATTAGAATGTGTTTATTATTAAAAGAAATTATTGAATGAATGCTCCCAAAAAAAATGTGACTTTTAGATGATATACAATCAAAATACCCTATTCGGAATATTAATTTTCTCAGTACAAGTTCTCGACTTAATTATTTCATTATTAGAGCCTTCAAATGGAGTAAGATCGGGGAAATCTCTCATAAAAATGTTACTTTTTCAATGTATTAGACCCACTCTTTGGGAAAACGTATATTGCCGATAAATTTTAAGGTAGGTTCTAATATTTTTGAATTTTTAAAGTTATTTTGACTAATTTTTATAATATTGAATGCCCTTTTGGCTAATATAAAATTTAGCCGTGGCCTTCCCGAACATTTTGACCAGCCTAAACTTATTATGGAACCTTATATTTATATAGTGAACCATAGATTAGCCTTTTCCAACCCATTCGGCGATTTTCCGAGCAGTTTTCCTTCCGTGTTCTATGTCTATAGCAAGCGTAATTTCGAAAAAGGGTTGCTCTCCTGGGGGGCATAAAAAATATTTTTGTTCTGTCTGGTATATATCCAGGCATCCATTGCATAAATTCGATTAGAAAAAGCGGGACTTTGAAAAGATTTTTAGAAAAAAAACGCGATTTTCTTTGGCATTTTTGCCCTGTCCCATTATGCGTTGAGTCTTAAGACATGACTTTTTGGTTTTAGGTTTTTCGATTTAAACTAACTGTTCTCACTAAAAAGTATGAGTTTTTGCTTATGATTTGGATACGTAATACTATAAAGTTGTATAAAAAACGGTTGGTTTAACGCATTTCTATATACTTTTAGAGCACATTCGTACAGAGGAAACTGCTGTCCGATTATGCGATGGAGCCACTGTACACAATCGCTTTTGGGCGACATGGCCTTATCTATTATCAATGTGCTCTGCCGCGGCGCTGCCGCTCACGTACACGCATGTTACAGTGATTCGTACCAAAACCAATGTATTTCGGGGTTCCGTTTTGCGTGCGTTTGTGTGCCGAGCCCTGCCATAAAAGGATAGATATGTATAAGTGAACAGACTGAAACGATAGCCAAACCAGCTGTTCGAGAGATAAGAAAACAAATTTGAAACGAGAAGGGACGTGTGAGACGCTTCTTACGCGTCACAACTTTTATACCCGGCACTCAGTACATTAGCTGTTATTTGTCAAATTTTAAATTTTTTCTTCATCTGTCATCTACATCTACAACACTTCTCACACCAACACGCTCCTTTAGCTCGCCCCCCTTCCCTAGACTTCCCACACACTGCAGACTCACGGCAGAGTCAGAGCCAGCGGCAGAGGCAGAGCCAGCGGCAGACGGCCAGTGTTTTGCTATAAGCTACGGGACGGGGTGGGTTTGGCCACTGAAAATGAATTATACCCGGTACTCGAAGAGTAAATAGGGTATATTGTATTTGTGCGAATAACGGTTGTATGTAACGCACAGAAGGAAACGTTTCCGACCCCATAAAGTATATATATTCTTGATCAGCATCAATAGCCGAGTCGATTAAGCCATGTCTGTCTGTCCGTCTGTCCGTCCTGATGAGCGCCTAGTACTCAGAGACTATAAGAGCTAGAGCCACCAAATTTTGCATCCAGACTTCTGTATGCTCACACTGTTACAAGTGTATTTTAAAAATTAGCCACGCTCCTTTCCGCTTCCGCACAAGGGCCAAATGTACAATTTTGAAGATAGCAGAAAACTAAAAACGCCATTCCGTAGGGAATGACCATATCTATCAGATCACCAAATTGGGATACGATTGGATCATTATTATAGCCACAATGAAGAAATTAATTTTCAGTGGCCAAACCCACCCCGTCCCGCAGCGTTCACACTCTGCTTCGCGCTATTTATGGCCTCTCCCCCTGACACGTCTCTGCCTTTGCCACGACTCTGCAGTGTGTGTCTATAGGGGAGGGTGGCGAGCTAAAGGAGCGTGTTGGCGTGAGCAGTGTTGTTGATGTAGATGACTGATGAAGAAAAAATGTAAAATTTGACAAATAACCGCTAAAGTGCAGATGCAGTACTGAGTGCCGGGTATAAAAATTGTGACGCGTAAGAAGCGTCTCACACGTCCCTTCTGGTTTTTCATTGTGGCTATAATAATGATCCAATCGGATCCCAATTTGGTGATCTGATAGATATGGTCATTCCCTACGGAATGGCGTTTTTGGATTTCTGCTATCTTAAAAATTGTAGATTTGGGAGGTTTTCGCCCTTTTGTGGAGTGTGAGTGTGAGCACGCAGAAGTATGGATGCAAAATTTGGTGGCTCTAGCTTTTATGGTCTCTGAGATCCAGGCGCTCAACAGGACGGACGGACAGACGGACGGACAGACAGACATGGCTCAATCGACTCGGCTATTGATGCTGATCAAGAATATTTCTTTATGGGGTCGGAGACGTTTCCTTCTGTGCGTTACATACATTCACTTTGTGCACAAATACAATATACCCTATTTACTCTTCGAGTACCGGGTATAAAGATAGAAATTTCAAAGACTTGTGCACATGAAATGAAATACATTATCTTGAATTGCCAATAATATTCTTTCTTCGGAGGTTGTGAAGATTCTAAAAAGATTCAACTCCTTAAAGGAAATATGAAAACGAAAAGAGCCGCTTTACGAGAATTGATTCATTTCATCAATAGCTTCTATATGCATGCAACTTTCCTGTAGATGACGCCTCGGGATGGTCCACCGTCTCCTCTAGAATTTGGCAGAGCCAGACTTAGCATTCGATCCCGACAGACGGTGGCCGCCAAGAGGCGTTAGGCCACCCGAGCTGCCAGTGCAACTCTCATTTACATACAAATTACTGGCCGCCATTCGGAGTTGGTTCAAACAATGCGAGATCACCTCATCCCGAGCGGCAAACACTGAGCCGGACAGAGCGTGCTTGCACTGGTGGGTGGCCAGGTTGAGTGCCTCCGCCAACGAGTCATCGGCATAGACAAATATTGGGAGCAACGGCCCCGAAAGGGGTTCGCTCAGTAGGGGATCCAGCGGGTTCATGGTCCGCAAAATCGTCGGCTCGACAAAATAGCCAATGTTGTCGTTGCAGGTGCCACCGCACAAAAACTCCGCTTCTTTGTTGGACTCCATTAGTTTCCGCAAGCGCTCGTAGGTTGCCCGGTTAATGACGGGTCCCATCTTGGTCTCCTTCTGGGTGGGATCACCGACTGTAAGTCGTTTTACTGCTTCGATTAGCTGTTCCCGCAGCTCGGTCCACATGGAGGATGGCACATACATGCGGGACAATGAATGGGAGTACTGTCCGGCATAGTTGAATGCTGCTTCCACGGTGGCCGAGCAGACGTCCTCCATCTTGGCACTGCTATGAACAAAGTGAAAGTTCTGGCTTGCACATTCGGCCACCAGGCGAGGGAAGCAGATGTACCGCTGCATCTTATCGCTCACCAGCTTGTGAATGTAACGAACGTCTTGGGCGCTGCCGTGGCAGTTGACTCCGGCAAAGTGTACGGCATCCGTGATGGTGTCTAGGAAAAGTCTTCTATTGGATGGCACAAAGTTCAGCACGCCCTTTGGCAGACCAGCCTCCTTGAAGGCCAGGTAGACGAGGTAGCTTATGGGGGCCACTTCAAGGGTAGGGTTCCACAAAACTGTGTTGCCCATGAGCATCGGACACAGAGCCAGACTGGCGGACAGGGCGACCGACTCGAACGGCGCTATTGCAGCCACAAAGCCATCCATGGGAAACACGCGCTCTTCGCCCTGGTTCTCCAAGCGCAGCTGCGATAAACGCTCCAGGTAGTCGGCATTGGCTCTAAGAGACGTGACAAGGCGCCAAATATCCTTGCCGGCGTCGACGCTTGTTTTTCCCTGAGCCAGCATCAAATACATCCGCATACGGGACCTATCCGCCTCGATTATGTCTGCAGCATGCCTCCAGATGGTTAGACGGTCCGCCACGGTGACAAGACTCCAGGTTCCCTGAGCCCGTAGTGCCGCCCTGATCGCACTCTCAATTTGGCACCGGTTCGCATAATATATGTGGGCCACCGTCCGCTTCAGTTCTTGGGGACAGGAGAGCTTCTGGTTGTCCATAGTGTACATCTGCTCGTCGCCCACGACAGTGGGTACCTGCAGGGGTTTTCGGTCCATCTGGAATGCGGCATGGTTGGTCAACAACTGCTGGTTCATGTTCATCCTGGGCTCCCCGTCCTTTGAGTTCACCGCGTCTGGACCACCGGACACTTTATCCTTTTCCAGAGTCTTGATCACTTCGCTGCTTAGCCCGTCTGCACCCATTCGACGACGTAGTGGAGCTCGGTTGAGCCCCAAAAAACCAAACCTTGGCATTATAAACTCTTACAATTTCAATTTGATGCTTTCAACAGGAATTTTTAATTCAAATTCGCCAGATCCGTATGTGTGTGTATAGTGTGTGAACAGTACGTTTCGCAATTTTAAGACAGTTGTGGGAAAGGCAGGTCAGACTGACTGAGACTGTGTGCTCCAAACTATTAAACATGACTGTTAAATTTTCAAACAAGAGTAAAGTTTTTCACAAGTGTCTTATGGTCTGAAAGCGCGTTGCTCAGGCACTGGGGTGGGTGTGGCATGCATGTTTTTTGGGGTTCAAACCAAGTGCGCGAAACACATTGTAAGAAGGAATGGATCACAATATCAAATAGTTTAGAATCACAAATTTAGGACTAGGTTGGGTTTGTCTCCGAATTGGAGCATTATACATAAGGATACAAGATCCATGCCATTAACGTGGATGATGATGAGTGGAGTTGGTTTGGGTTGGAGAAGAATTAGTAGAAGTACTTTACGACTAAAAAGATATCTCCTTTAGTATTCCCTTTCTTTGCAGAACTCACTTTAGATATGTTATCGAAATTGGTTGTCGTTGTTTTCGTGCCGTGCCTCTCTCTTGGGCATTTCGTCAAATTGATTTGAAGGTAACGCGTTTCTAAGGTCACTAAGGTGCTAAATATGCCGAGTACTACATCTAAGTCCATCCAACGGGGGAATGCATCGTGGGTGTGGGGGTTAAGTCCGTGCTGCTCCAATCGACTCTTGGATTGCAGGTTTCGTTTCTGGGTAAATACTAAGCAGTCTTGCGGTCCCATCGTTTTCACTGTCTTCGTGTTTGTATGCTTAATGTTATACATTACAGCTGCGCTGCCAGGCCCGAGGCAGATATGTTATCCCCTGCGCCTGCCGTTTTTCTGGCCACGCGACAGACCAGCACGGGGGCCACACAGATCTCAACCTTAATGCGCTCCAGTTGGCGACCATATTGTATGTACTCCTTCCAGCAAGGAACCGGACTGGCCGCGCCGATTCGCATGCGTGGCGCATTATCCTGCATGGATGTGGCGAAACTGTCGTCCAGCACCTGAAGCACGGACTCCGGATTTATCTGAAGATGAAAATTAGGCTTTAGTTCAAAGGAGAATCTAAGAGGCGCTGAATGGGAACAAACTTACAAACTGCGATTTGCAGACGTAGCGATGAGCGGTCAGGGCCGCCTTGGCCGCTGCAGCACGCGTGTTTTTCCACTGCGAGTCGGCGATGGTCAGGATCGCCTGGTGGGCGAGTGTGTGCACATGAAGTCGCGAGATCTTGCGTCGCTTGGGGTCGCTACGGCTCTCTACGCTGAAATCCTCCATCAAGTTGATGAAAACTTGTCGCATTTGATCGAGTGTGTGGGCAATGCGTGGATTGGAGTCGGTTGCCAGGGTGGTGCGGTCATGGGTAAGAACCTGCTGCAAGTTGGAAAGCTCCTGCTCATTCATGCCGAGAGAGTCTACATACGGAAGGACAAAGTGACGCAGCTCCTGCAGCAGCTTCAGCTCGACATAGGAGGCCATCTCAAAATGATTCCGTGTGTCACTGGGCTGGCTGGTAAGCTGCATTTTCACTTGTTGCAGGCGCTTCTCTCGCTCGCCCGGGTTAAAACTGAACATGTCCATCATCTGGAGGCCACTAACCACTAGCAACTGGGGTTGGTAAACCTTCAAGGCATTCGTCATCTGCTCCACCGCCCTGATATGCGGATTGTTCTTGTCGCTGTGCAGTATATAGCGGTTAGCACGCGGTGCCACCAACAGACCCCAGGCATCGCCCGCCATGTACTCCAGTATTATATGTATGTCATCGTCGGGGATCTCCTCGCCTGCCAGACGAATCTCCTTGGGCAGCAGGGGGCGCAGTCTGAGAGAGATTAAAAATGAGCTACAGGTTTATTTCAGATGAGAACAAAAATACTTTTTGGACATGTGAGCGCCCAGTAAGACTTCGGCTCCCTCCATGAAAAATCGCACAGCCATCAGCGGAGCATTGCCGCCCATGTACCAATGGATACGCTCCTTGTCCATCACCTTGGCATACCCAATCAATTGTTTAAACAATGTTCCATTGGCCATAACTCGCCTGCAGGAAAGTTGGTTTAGGTAAAATGCTCCCTATCCGAATAAAATTCCTACTTACTCCGCAGCCGCTCCGTTTTGAAAGTAATAGGCAAAAGACTGAAGCAGCTCGTCTTCGTTTTTGACGACGTCCCTGGCGGATGTTGTCACTTTGGGAATCCGCCCCTTGTAGAACCTGTTCAGGAACTCCGTGGCGTTGATCTGCAAATCTGTGCAGGCTCCGTACCCTATGGCTACCTTTGGGGCAGGCTCGTATGCTGGTCTCTTCAGGCTGCTCTCGATGGCCAGGAGACCGGTAAGCAGCACTGTGGTCCTATTTAGAGTCTTCAGTGTGAGGAACGCCTGCCAGATAATCGATACAAGAGCCGTAAACACCGAGCAGCCCGTCAGCCAGCCCATATACCGCAACGCCGTCATATTTCGGCCGCAAAAACTTGTTAAAAGTTTGACCGAAAATGTTTGCTGGCTTGTGCCCTACCGCTCTGTGGCGTTTCTTTCGCTCTGATGGTTTCCGTATACCCTTTGACCTTCAAGTGCATTCAGGGTATATGGATGCTGATGCAGTTTTCCACACCGTTAGCTAATGCCTATTTGTCTGTTCTATAATGGCTTAAATTAAATAGTTAAAAATGTTGTTATTTTGTGTCTGTTGAACGTGTGTGACCGGAATTATTAATAAAATATACCGCCTGACCTTCAGACGTATACCGAAATATACATTTACATTTTTAGATATACCGTAGAAATACAAATTCGAAATTATGGTCGTATGACACTACAGACCCAATGTGGTCTAAGTTTTCTGCGAAGAGAGAGAGAGAGTTATTAAGATTCAAAACTAAAACTAACTAAATTAGTGTTCATAGTGTTCAAATGCAATATAATAACGAGAATTTCTGATAAGTTTGGTCCAAAAATGTCTGTCTCACGGGTACAAAAATTCCTTGGTTTTTAACATATAATTATATATATGTACGTTCGCCGAGATTTAATATTTTATTTCAAATTTTTGTTATAAGGTTAAGTATTCTAGAAAGATTTTGTGGAACAACTTTTCATAAAGCACAGTATTCAGATGCTTTCAGATTTCGCCCTGCGCTGCCCAGAATGACCAAAGTGGACAAAGTGCATGCTCTCTGGGTACACTGTTTTGCGATTGTTTACAAAAGAAAACCCGTTAAAACTTAAAATCTTTTATGAAATCATGAGGAGTGTGTTATTTCAGAGTGGATATGGAGCGGACAGAAATGCAATTATTATGTATTTTATCTCCTTATAAATTTATAAAACGATTATCGAGTATAAAAAACGTAAAAGTGAATTGATGTTATGCATATAATGTAGATTAGTTACCTTTCAAATAATTAGATAGAAATATCGATGCAGAAATACTTGGAAATGAGTTTGATTTGACATTTAATTTTGGCCTGTGTCGACCTCGTCAGAGATGTGAACATATATAGCTTTCACACATGTACAGAAATGTTTTAAGTAAATTTGATAAACTTAAAAATACGTACAGTAAAATATAAGACGTTGTTTGTAAGATTATTAAGTTTTTTCCGAACATAGAAATGTATAACAAACTTTTAAATTTTACTTTTTGTACAGTTTTAAGAATTCTTTTGTAGAGTTTACCCAAAATCTCTAGACTATTGTTGGCTTAAACTAGTATCAGTTGATAATATGATTCAATGTGATGAAAAAATAGTAAAATACCATTATTCTTTGCTTGCTTTATTTTTTTCAACTATTTTAGTTTTGATGTTTGTCCATATGTATATATTATGATCAGAAAGGATATCTAAACCTAAAATCAAGTCTTCTTCAATGCCCGGAGTTTATAGATCACCACAACTAATGGGACCAATTGGCTTAAATCCAAAAATGATGTAGATATATATGTATGTAGCTTCCCACATAGTATGTAGACCTAACACTGCAGATCAACAACGAAGAAGACATCGACTGCACTGCTGATGCACTAGATTCTAGTGACTAGAACGATAGGGACGAGATGGCCATACATATGTATGTCATCTGATCTCTCAGCTTTATTTAACGTGGCGGTTCCTGAGGAAGGTATTTCAACCACGGTGTTGGGTTTTCCAGGATAAGAAGCTATATAAAAGATATAGCGACTCAGCCTGGTTCCAATTCGAAAGTATGCTAGTCGGGCATACTTTCCCCCTTGGATCTTCCGATCCATGGGTCACGGCACCCGGTTGAGAGACGAGAAGGGCAGTCGTATATATTGCCATCTTTAAAGCAAGGTCTTAAAGATACTACACGATACTCACCAAGTCTCTTAAAAGAGAAAAGACGACTCCCAATAAATTGTCAAAAATCAGCCCAAAGTACCCACGGCCCATCGAAATCTCAGCGCTCCAAGAGCGGGGGGAAAGGGGCATTTGACCCGGGCGCCAAATTTTAGTTGCGCCTATTTAGACCCAAACCAACTCAAGTTAAAACATATTAAAATTGAATACAATTGAATGAATTAAGAACAAAGTAAACAAAAAAGGTTATGTTTTTTCAGAGTAACCGTATATTGTAATCGTATTGCAGAAAGAACAAATATGGCAAATTCTTTGGGTATTGAAAGTACGTCGGAGAGTTGAAATCGAAAAATAAGATTGTCTCCTTAAAGCAGATGATGAATATGCCAATGTAACACAGGAAAACAAACTTCGGATCTCGTTTTAGAGGCAATTGATCTAATCATTCAGCACCTACAATGGCGATTTGAAGCTCTGCATAAAAGGGCGAAAGATTTAGAGTTTCTATCAGGCTTAAAAATAAGAGCCACAACAGATAATGAGCTTAAAAAACCTTCGGAAAATTTGGCCAGAAAGTATAGTGAAGTATATGAAGACTTAAGTGCAAAAAAAATAAAATAATGCATTGAATCCGAATTTTGGCAACCTGCACCATCTTGAGATTCTCCAGCTAATACTAAATTATAGTTTGACACCAGACTATAAAAATTTGCATACTTATTTTATTTTATCTTATTTTATTGTATTTGTGCACCAAGTGGAAGCATGTAACGCACAGAAGGAAACGTTTCCGACCCCATAAAGTATAATATATTCTTGATCAGCATCAATAGCCGAGTCTGTATGGCCATGTCTGTATGTTCGTCCGTCTGTCCGTCTTGTTTGTCGGCTAGTTCTCAGAGACTATAAGATCCAACTGGGCCGGTGTCTCACCTGGCGCACGCACATAGAATACAAGTACACTAGTTAACGCTCGCTGTCCTCTTAAATTGGGTAACAAAGTAGTTCGGTACAACTTCGTGCTGAAACCAATCTGCACCAATGTGCAGAAGCAATTGGGAGAACGATCACTGGGGCAGAGACTTGAACACTTAAGAGAGGAGATACTGGAAGAAAATTTAGAACATCAAACAAAGATCGCTTACCATCAAAATCCCCGTGCAAGATCTCTGCTCTGAGTTTGCCAGAGATGGCTGACTTCTTATAGGGATAAATTAGACTGAGGTACATGAGCAAAATGTTCACTAAAATGTTCCTAACGTCCCGCATATATGAAATTGACAATTGTTCTCGCCACTCGTGATCCATACCAGACCCGCATCCTATTCCAGCAGGTGCTGCATATAGCAGGACTCTTTTGGAGTCTGACCATTGCTACAGGCCAACGGAGGGCCTGTTGTCATCAGCTCCTTCTCCTTTTCCTGCGGTATTCAGCTATACTCTTAAGTAGGCGTGGAATAGCACTGATATACTGGTATTGGAGATTCTCCATTGAGTGCAGGCTGACAATCTTTCCCGTGTTGCTCTAATAGACGGTATTGGTGTTTCAGCTTAGTGCTTCTACCCAGCTCAAAAGTGCTATTAGTCGAAGAGCTGTAGGACTATTTGTGTAAAACAGAAGTTCATCAACTACAAATGTGTACATATATCCAATTTATATTATAAATATATTGTACATAATTGAAATGCAACGTCCGAGTATCATGCTGAATGAAGTTGCGCCATGAGACTAATATCGGCGAAAGGTACTCGAAGAGCTTCCATAACATCTCATTACCTTTTGAAGAGACGACGTTTCAACAAGCAGTCTTCATGCGTCACAGCAGCATCTTTTCAGCTATTCTGTTTTATACCCTGTTTTATACCCCCAGCGGGTAACGAAGATCTTTATAATAGATGAAGTAAAAAGAACCACCACGAGAGTACACTTTTAAATCATTCGCCAGACATGGAAAAAGTCGGTTGCATCCGACCACTAAATAAAATTGAACGAGTATCTGTGATTGAAAGGGTATTTAAAGCCTCGACACTCAGGGTTTCTCCCTTTCTCTTCTGATTTTTACGGTTCCTTCTTGTTGCTTGGGCCTGTCGATTTTTATACATAACAAGTTGTTGCGTGTTCCTTCTGCTTCTTCTTGTTCGTTGTTTCTCTCTAAATGTTGTCATGCCGTTATTGTTGGATTGACACAAGGTTAATCAATATTGCACTAGGCATAGATGTGTCTTGACTCCGGAGGGTGTGTGACTTGTATAGGAAGTGTTATCTGCGCGTGTTTGAGGTGGGGTTTGGGGATATATGGATATTAAGTACTAGCACGATATTAAGTACATTTGAAGTGCAAACTAATTACATTGTATAGATAATTTTGAATAGACTTCCCTACAGATCCTATCTAGTTCCATTGCCCATTACTTTTTGATTTACACTCTTTTGTCGCTAATGCAAATGAAAATGTATTCATTCCTGTTTTATGGCCCTGCAGCTTATATGTATAAAAATCCCCATCCCATCCCATCTCCATTCGCATGAGCCAATTAGTGTCTATAAATTACTTCTGATGCCTGGACCAAAGTCTGCCCATTTCTATTTATAACAGTTTCGCTTCAAGCTTCAAGTCTTGAATGTCCGATTTTATCCCGTAACACGGAGAAGAAGACACGAGACACACGATGACTTGTCGTTTGTAGTTTAGAATCGGAATCACTTGGTGGGGACGGGGACCGGTCAGAGGCCATCACGCATGACAAGTGTATTGCCTGGCTCTATCTCTGTCTGGTCTGGACACTATTTTTATCAGCTGAACGAAAGTGAATATCACAAATTTAACGCTTCTCAGTCCGTCTCAGCATTAACCGGCTGGTCTGGGGCGGTTGGTGTGTCTGTCTGCCCCTCTGTCCTTTCGTCTACCAGTCTGCCTGTGTGCTTGTCTGTCTGTCAGTCTGTACGAGTGTGTTGGGGCTCAGACAGCGCCAATACTTGTTGTTGCTGTCCGGGCATACCTGGTGCTCGTATGGGACTAGGGTATTTTCTGTTCGTGTGAATCCATGTAACAGATTTAACGAAAAGAACGTAGATGGTAATGATTTTGCCATCATTAATCTGTGATAAAATATACATTTTTATGTATGTATGTACATATGTATGTACATATTTATGTCTGTATGTTTATTCGGGATGTCCTATTATTCGAGGTAGCCGCTAATTTTATCATTATTCCTTCTCGAAGAATTTTAAAGTTTTTATTCGTGGTATCGGCGGTATTCGGCAGTCGGAATGCTCATACTCAACGGCGTTCTTGCTTGTCTTACTTTGCTTTTGTTCTTTTTCGCGTGTTTCGTGTGCGATTGTTGTTGCTGTTTTGTTTTAGTTGTATTTTATTTTATTCTATGCGTAGTTCGCCGTCCGCCGTCCGCAGTCCGTTGGGGACTATCCATATAAAATCAACATAATCGGAAATTCTACCAAGCAGTTGATTCTAAGCAATTGACGGAGCCGGACGCTCACTCCGCCTGGCCTGGAATATTGATAATTTTGTTCTTTCGCTCTCTCTCTCTCTATCTCTCTTGTGTAATTGTGCAATTGGTGTTCTTGTGACAGTTGCAAGATTTACACCGAAACAGAAACGCGGTATCGGATCGGTATAGGGATCCGTGAACGAAAAGTGATCGTAGACAACGATTTTATCTATAAGGTAAATCTCTCTCGTGGTGATAACTATAGTTTGCAATCTGCGGATATAAGTATATACATATGTACATATATGTGTAGAAATGTATAGAAATGTACAAATGTACGAGTATGTGTCTGCGTGGTGTTCTATTTGTCTGCGTTTGTTTCCTAAGTCTTTTGTTTCGCCTTTCTGCTCGCTTTGTGCTGAAAGGAAGCAGTTTCGCTTAGTTAAATGAAATCAAAATTTAAATCAATCTTTATCACAACTGGATTTGGCACGCTCTCAAGCGTCTGTCGTATGTACAGCAAGCTCTGTTTCGGTTTCCCTATTCATCGACACTTCCGCCTGCAGTCCAACATAATTTATATAATTTGTTGGTAAGTCTGTGACTTAATAGTTCTGCGCGCAAGATCAATATCAATTAGATGATAAAAGTGAATAAGGAACCCAGCTAATACGAGTAGCTAGCTGGGAGAAGAAGATGTGCTCAAATTCACGTAATTAGCCCATTTTAGTTGTCATCGACAAACTATCTTAAAATAAAACAACATCGCACATATTCGACTCGCAGCTAAATGGATTACTCATATCATTATTTATGCATGTATAGTTGTCAGAGAATTTTTACCAACGCAATAAATTAGCATAATTTAGTGAATATTCTTTAAGTCCAAAATGTTCAAATTTGTCGGTCCAGCTGTCTGTAGAGACGCAAATTCATTCTAAAGAAGACAAAACAAAAAACAAATCAGAAAGGTGAATAAACTGAAGATGCCTAGCTTCTGTGTAATGCCGGGCCTAGGCTGGGGAACTGGTTCACACTCGAGGACGTCACCAAAGAAATCGAGAGTTCAACCGAGATAATACGAGCCCCACAGACCTCATTAGCCACCATGTACATACATACACATACTCACACATACTCTGATCCAAATCTCACTCTTTCGCTTCCCTCTTTGTGTAGCTGTCGTGTAAGATGTCATCGCATGTGCCGCCAGTCTTTGCTCTGATCTTCCTGATCTCTCTTGGCTGTGTGACGTCACAGCGCACGTCATTGGATGTGGCTCTGAGGAATGTCTACCGTCCGTTGCGTCTACTTGGCCTTGCCTTCACAGGGAGATCTGGCGACGATATACAAAACGTGCAGCGCGTGCGCAATGCAGGGGTAACTTCAAAGATCCGGAGTGAATCAACACTCTCTTTACTACTAGGAAAATTCCTTTTCCCTTTTTATGTTAGAAAACCCAAAAATCGAATCCGCGGACTCGGGCCTTGCTGCAGTTCTGTGATGCCGAGCATGGGCCTGGAAGACGCAGCGAAGAGCGACCGACGAGTGTGCATCGTTTGCGTCCTGGGGATATCGATGTAATCGGCGCCATGGGCGATTCGCTTACAGCTGGCAACGGCATTTTTGCCACAAATCTGCTGCACGTGACCGTGGAGAATCGCGGCGTGGTGTGGTCGATTGGGGGACAATACAACTGGCGAAAGTATCTGACGTTGCCCAACATTCTCAAGGAGTTCAATCCGAATCTGTATGGGTACGCGATCAAGGATGGCATATCCACCGATCGGTCATCCCGCTTCGATGTGGCCGAGCTGGCAGCCATGTCCAGGGACATGCCTTATATGGCTACGGTTCTGGTGAAACGAATGCAGCGGGATCCTAACGTGAACATGACCAGGGACTGGAAGCTGGTCACCCTCTTCATTGGGAACAACGACTTCTGCACCGACATCTGCTACTATCCGGAGCCGGAGATGACGGTTAAGTGGCATGAACAGAACATGCTCAAGACCTATCGTTATCTCCGGGACAATGTGCCCCGCCTCATGCTGAATGTGGTCCCTGCACCGAACCTCCGTTTTCTCACAAACCTGTCGGGGCTCCCATCCGCCTGCTACAGCACTCTGCGCTTCGAGTGCCCCTGCCTGATGGGAAAGGGCAAGGGACGCTTGGACTACCTGGAGGGTATCATGAAGCGTTGGATTGCAAAGGACTCGGAGATTGCCAGCAGAGAGGAGTTCAGTACGGAGGTGAGAAAGCATGAAAAAGAGCTTCTTCCTCCACCATTTAGTTTTAATGGTTCCAATGCCCTTTCAGACCTTCACAATCAACGTGCAGCCGTTCTCACAGTTTCGGGACTTTCCCCGCACTCGCTCCGGCATGACCGATACGCGCTTCTTCTCCGAGGACTGCTTCCACCTCAGCCAACGGGGCCACGCCGCTGCCGCCAACTCAATTTGGAACAATATGCTCGAGCTGCCGGGCGAGAAGAGCGGCTTTGCCACCCAACTCTTTGAGACTTTCCACTGTCCCACCGAGCAGCGCCCATTTCTCATAACCCGGGAGAACAGTCGTCCGGACTTTGTGATCTAACTTAATGTGCTTTGAGCTCTGTGAATTTCCTGTGATATCTTGCCTAAGTCTTTTTTCCATATTCGTATATTCTATGTACATACATATATACTTTTAACTTGTATAATACTTTTATTTGTAGCTCAAATTAGCGCCTTGATAAATGTAACTACGTGTACTCGATGAGAAATTGCACCTCTTTGAGAATCACTAAACTAAACAAAATGATATTAATAATCTATGATCGGAATGGCGATGGGAATATACAGAAAAGTAGAAGAGTAGCGGCGGAGCCTATCGACTATGGACATTCGATCTACCATAGGACAGCGAAATGATGACTGCCTTCCTTCTGGTGGTCAGTCCCATCTGAGATCACGAATCACCCCTGTGACGAGCGGTAACAGCCCCACACGTGGGTGACACACACGCACCACACACCCGCAGTGTGGGGCGCGACGCGAAACCTGTTACAATTTATTTCGTATGGAACATCAATAAAGCTCGCTCATAATTGCTGCTTCATTTGTGTGAGCCGGTGTCGGCGCTGACTGCTGTTTATGAAACATTGAAATTTCTCAATTCTGTACGTGTTTTTGCGTGCTAATCGCCCCGCGCGCCCCTATTAACCTAACCGAACCGTTGAACGGTTTCGCTGGGCAGTGCAAAAAAGCAATAACAATTAACTCAGTCAAAAGGGAGGGAGCGTGAAAGAGAAAATGAGAGACAGTGTAGGGCCGACGAAGAGGTAAAGGTTAGGCTGTTGCATTGCCATTGACTTTGAACTTGAACTTGAGCAGGGGGTGGGCGTGGCGTGTGTGCATGTGCTGTGGTTTTGGATGGCATTCTGATTGCACATTTTTGGCTCTACATGAGCACTTTGTTGCCTATGGATGAAGCGAGGCCGGTAAGTTTGTTTAAATTCTACGTAATTTATCTCAATGTATAGTATGTGTACTGTATCTACTAATTAAGTAAGCAGTATAGTTGCGGTTGCCACCATATATTCAACTGGAGCTGTTCTCGATGAGATTTAATTCAAATTGCGAGGCCTGGTGAATTATTCTAATAAGTGCAGCCGTCAAGCCATGATTCAGCTGGAATCCGGACATTGTATCAATTTGCAGCACGAATCTATCATTTGATGAGTCCGAGAGAGAGAGAATTTGTTCAAAATAATTTTTTCCGCGCCAAGTGCACGGTGCCGCCACTTGCAGGGTTCGAGCCGAACCAATAGGCGTAAGTATCGATAACAATATTGTCATTCACTGCGCGATACACGTTAGTTTTCGGAGAAAAGTAAACTTTGTTCGAAATAACAATTTGAAGAAAACCTCAATGACCAACCAGTTACGGTATAGTATATACTTTTGGGGATATTTTAACTTTTAACTTTATTCGGTATTCGACACAAAAACAAACCCAAAATGGCGCCAAGTTCAAGATCAATATTTGTACTATTGTATGTATATGTACATATATTTATATATTATATAAAATATAAATAAAATTTCTATTTATATAAACAAAATGCACATACAAAAATTGTTAAGTAAATGAAATTAATGAAAGTCCACCCTATTTTAACTTTTTACTTTTTTAACCTATTTATGTATGTATATATGTAAACATGTATGTATACATATGTATGTACATACATATGTAAATATATCGAAATCTCTGCGAAATCGTGGATCTCATGGACTCATGGACACTCTGCTATCCTGATCATCTATAATGCTACATAATTTTCATGCTTCTCGATTTTTCTTGTGGTTCTTAAATGCTGCACTTCTTCTATAATTGTAATAAAACTTCTTAACCCAGTTTATGGGTTCCATTGGAAAGCCCCAAATCTTTGACAAAAAGTGGGTTTCGTTCCTTGAGAAAAAATCGTGTCGGGTAGTGTTATACATATATACCGAGAATGCATGTATCTAGATCGGTAAATAGTACATACATACATACATACATACTTATGTACATATATAGATAGAAAACATATGAAAGGGATAAAAGCGTGTCAGTTTAAGATAAAGTCATTGTTAATGTTTAAAGATAAGTCATGTAAATCAGCTAATCTTGTGGAGAATCGAATGATGATTGGAGTAAAATTACATTTTTAATGCTGCGAGCCTTAATCGGCTGGTAATAATGAACAGCAGATCAAAGTCGAGGAAAATCATTTAAGATTACGGTATATTTACAGTATATTTTGAAAATGAAAGGGAGGTATATTTCCGAGGGTCTGTCGGTATATTTTATCAATAGATCCGCGGTCACACTGCTCATTTGTCTACGGGGTGGGGCTGTCAAAAGTATTGAAAAAAATATCGTGGTGGTAAAATATTTTGCTTGGAAAAAAAATCAAAATAATATAAAATATATCACTCTAAAATATCGATATATTTGATATATATACATATGTATATATATATATACTTTTGATATTTTTTTGCTTATATATATTGGTACATTCTATTTCTAGTGTTCGTTCGGCAAACAACTCTTTTTTGAGTTCAAAATGTTTAGTAACATTTGTACCTGGTCAATGCTGACTCATCGTCTGGACGTGTGACACGCTTCGTACATACTCTTGTATCGGTGCGTTACATACATCACGATATACATATATTTTTATTTTAAAAAAATATCGATATATTCATATTTTGATATATATTTGACAACTCTACTACGGGCCATCGATACGCGATTTTGATTTTTTTCTGCAGCCCTAGTATTTTGTTTGAAATGTGTCGGTTTGTCGACTAAAAGCATGGCTCTTCCCGCTCGCACAGCAACAGCAGTGGCAAAACAAAAAGAGAAGACTGATGTCAACAGTAACAAGTCTCTGGAGGGAGCCCCTCTTCCAGGGGATCTCCAAGAAGCCCTACCTCCATGTGAATAAGCAGAACGACCAGGTCAGCACAACACGTTTGCACTGGGCCATACGTATCTGTCCCAACATTTTCACCTTGACATGAGAGAACCCGCTGCACATCAAATCAGTTGACATAAAGTTCTTGAAATTTTCTGCTTACCGCGCACACATAAATGTTATAAAATACAATGTCGTTTTCTCAGAGTTGCACATTTGCTAAAAAGTTTTCGCTATGAGAGACGACAAGCACAGATACCAAGCAGCTGCAATCGCCGTCGTGTTGGGTAAGGTTCATTATGATTTTGTAGAATATTTGTATTTTATTTGATATAAATGTATTTCGGACAGTATTGCAGCAATGCAGCGGCCTGCCTTATACGTCGTCAATGGTGGGGAATGGGAATGATATCGATGGGGATACATATCAGCAATCTGGAGGTGCACGATCGGTGGACTATCACACGGTTGTAGGCCATTTCAAGGACTTCTTTATGTATCTTCCTGTGATGATGACCACTATAAAAGAGACCATGTCTGGCTTCCCCAAATTCGCCGAGGGCGTGCGTATTCTAACCTCTGGCAAGGGACGCGTCGACGGAGGCGAGTGCAAGTGCAGTCAAAATTCCTTGGGAACGGGGGCCAGCAGTGAAATGTTGGACGGTAATGGTCGCTTTGGTTGATAGTTGATTTTATGGACAGAGACAACGACAATAAAATGATTGGAAACGGCGATAAATCGCTCTGATTCATTGCATTTCTGGGAATGAAATTGAACAAACTTTAATTTCCTTCGATCGCTGCTTAACAAAGAAATTAAGAGATTATATGGAAGTGAACTTTGTATGCCGATGGAAAGGTTTCGTTTCATCTTGAAATCCATGGAACCTCCGAGAAAGGCCGCAATAAAGTAGACAATTAATTCGAGCCAGTCGATTTCCCAACTTGTGACCCTAAGAAGTATATCATAATATGTCCTTGAACACGTAAGTGGGCTACATATACATACGTGTAATCCATAGACCATTTTGGCTGGACTTGAACTATATTTCGACACACAATATTTTCTTAGGCTGTCTGCATTGGCTGGCTCATGCTCATTAGCTCCATTCGTGTCAATATGGGACCCTTGGGGAGGCCCACGTATGACTCCTGCCCGAATAATGAAGGGTAGGAGGGAAGGGAAAGGAAAGGAAGCCTAATCAAAACTTCTAATCTGCATACAATGTAGAGGGGCGTTGGAGGTTGGGTGGTTACTGCTGACTGTCATGTTTGCACTTGTCATTATTGTTAATTGTATTTGCCGTGGGTCGATGCATGCATGGGCTATATTTACATACCAATCCAATGGTCGTGGCAGAGCACTGTAGTTCACGGTGTCCACAACGAACCACTTTCCATTTCAGTGAGGTCCACGGCGTTGAGAGGAAGGCAACTGCAACCGGTCCCGAGTACAGCATGTCCAGGAAGCGAAAAAAGCTGAGCCACTAGACAAGCAACGAACAGCCAAGAACGGAAATCTGCATCTCATCTCGCAACGATGGCCACGGGAATTGAGCTTATTGTGGCAGCGGCCATGTGCGTCGCGTGTCCGGCTTTAAACGAGTCCCTGCCCGCGAATTTGATCCAGCTGAGTGATGACGGCAGCATGAGCCTTTCCCCCGAAATGCCCATAGATGTCGAGGCCACTGACGCCGGCCTGGACAGCGATACGCCCGTGGAGACCCTGGAGACGATAATCAACAAGAAGCTGAAGTTGCGCGAGATGCGTGACTGGATCAAAGGCAAGCACCTCCGCATCGCCACCCTCGAGGACTATCCGTTGAGCTATACGGAGGTACTGGACAATGGCACGCGCATCGGCCATGGCGTCTCCTTTCAAATCATCGATTTCCTCAAAAAGAAGTTCAACTTTACGTACGAGGTATTCGTGCCGCAGGACAACATCATCGGTTCGCCCACCGACTTTGATCGCAGTCTCATCGAGATGGTAAACAGCAGTGTGAGTATCTGGCAGGGCAGGGATTTACTTGGTAGCCTTAAGGCCAACCGCCCGCCCCTTTCCTTCCTTCCTTCCTCAGCTTGTGGATCTGGCAGCTGCCTTCATTCCCTCACTTTCGGACCAAAGAACCTTCGTCTACTATTCGACAACCACCTTGGACGAGGGCGAGTGGATAATGGTGATGCAGCGGCCCAGGGAATCGGCCAGTGGCTCTGGCCTTCTGGCACCGTTTGAATTTTGGGTCTGGATACTGATACTCGTATCGCTTCTAGCCGTAGGACCCATCATCTATGCCCTAATCATTATACGGAATCGCCTAACGGGCGACGCCGCCCAACATCCCTATTCGCTGGGACACTGCGCTTGGTTCGTGTACGGAGCGCTAATGAAACAGGGCAGCACCCTGTCCCCCATTGCCGGTGAGTGCAGTCTGTTCAGTTTAACTGCAATTAGACCAAAGTGCAGCTGAGGACCGATATGAATCGCTCTGAACTAATGAAGGGAGGGATTGGAGATTGGAGTTTGGAGATTGCATGCTTTGGTCCCGTTTGTCGTTTCAATAAATTCATTAAAAAACATTGCAGACTCGACCCGTCTGCTATTCGCCACCTGGTGGATATTCATCACGATACTGACGTCCTTCTACACGGCTAACCTGACGGCCTTCCTTACCCTCTCCAAGTTCACGCTGCCCTACAACACGGTCAACGATATATTGGTGAAGAACAAACACTTTGTCTCGATGCGTGGTGGTGGGGTCGAGTATGCCATACGTACGGTAATTCAATGGTTAGACTGCGACAAAATTGCAAATACGATATACTTTTTGGTTGCAGACCAACGAATCGCTGTCCATGCTTAATCGCATGATACAGAACAACTATGCGGTCTTCTCCGAGGAGACGAACGACACGTACAATCTCCAGAATTATGTGGAGAGGAATGGATACGTGTTTGTTCGGGATCGACCAGCGATCAATATAATGCTTTATCAGGACTATCTGTATCGCAAGACAATCAGCTACAGCGACGAGAAGATCCACTGTCCATTTGCCATGGCCAGGGAGCCGTTCCTCAAGAAGAAGCGCACCTTCGCCTATCCTATTGGCTCGAATTTGAGCCAGCTCTTTGATCCGGAGTGGGTAGGATATAGCCAGACCGAGTACAGATTGTAGCATTCTCGTATTTCCAGGCTACTCAATCTGGTGGAATCGGGCATTGTGAAGCATTTGTCGGCCAAGGATTTGCCCAGCGCCGAAATATGTCCCCAGGATCTGGGCGGTACTGAGCGACAGCTGAGAAACGGCGACTTGATGATGACCTACTATATAATGCTGGCCGGGTTCGCCACATCTCTGGCCGTTTTCAGCACCGAACTTATATTCCGGTACGTGAATAGTCGCCAGGAGGCCAACAAATGGGCTCGACACGGCATCGGGCGCACTCCCAATGGCCAATCCATAAAACCATCTCGCTGGCTGAGGGGCTGGGGCTGGCAGCGCCTGGACAGCGGACAAAAGCAGTTGCTGGGCACCTCCACCCAGGGCCAGAATGTTACTCCTCCGCCGCCCTATCAGAGCATTTTCAACGGTGGCCATGCTGCCGTGGCTGCAGATCCTCGCCATCGCTGGAAACGTGCCGTGGGCCAGAGCAACGGGGTTCTTCTCGGCAACGACCCGTTGACCGATGGTGGGGTAAGGCGATTGATCAACGGCCGAGATTACCTCGTCTTTCGCAACCCAGACGGCCAGAGTCAGTTGGTTCCCGTCCGATCGCCATCGGCCGCGCTTTTTCAATACACCTACACCGAATAGGATATATAATATATGTATATACATACATATGTATATTTGATACGATCTTGTTACCTGCACCATTAACCTCCGCACAAAAAATACGTAGACATCAGATGTTGTGCCGTTTTACAGAGTTCTCCAATAAAGTGCACCTAATGAGTAATATTCTAATTTTATTTTGTAGTTCGTTCGAGTATCCTTTACTTCTACGTTGCTTCCTCAAGTATTGGCTAGATATCGTTAAGTACCAAATGGGTTACCTCGTGTGAAGTCAGTCAATGGTATTGGAAATCGATGCAACTTCTTCAAAAGTTTTGCACAGAAGAGAATGTGATAATTATGATGTTAATACAGAACCACGAGGTTTCTGCAATTGAAAGTCCTGTGATGACAAGAAAATACAATTTCGCTTTATTTAGTTGACTAATTTAAGACTTGCATCAGTTAGTCTACTGTGGTGTGTGGAGTGAATGAATAGGACGACTGCATGTCCAGGCTACTGCTGGAAGAGCAAGAGCTCCTCGAGGGGGCTCGAGATGAAAAGGCCGACGAAGCGGAGGACGAGCCACTGGAGGAACTGACCCAGGCATGGCCCAGGTGACGACGTTGCCGCACCAGACCGAGAACCGAGCCAGCCACTGGAGTGGAAGTGGATGTCGCGGATAACTGCCGCCGTATGCTGGAGTTGAGCGAGAGCTGTGCAGGGGCTGGAGCCGTTGACGGGCGTCCCGTCGACTCATTGCTCCCTGCGGATACCTCACTGGAGAGCGAGGAAGGGGATTCATCGTTCTCCACTATTTGGACTGCAATGTCTGCTGCCGTGTTGAGAGTGTTTCCGTCCAGAAGCTGCAATGTGGTCACGCTGCGTCTGAGCATGTCGCGATAGAGGGGCAGGCGACAGACTGGATTCCCTTGCAGCTCCACCTCCATCAGCAGCGGACACATGCCCAGGAATGAGAGCAGACCGAGCTCACTGATCCGATTGTTGCGAGCCCTAAGCACGCGCAGTTGAGACAGCTCTACTAGGGGATCCACACGCTGGATCATATTGCCATCGGCTATTAGGACCTTGATGGCGGGCAGGCCGCTGGTGCCATCGAAGCTGTTGAGGCCGCAGTTGCTGATATTCAAGTTGGTCAGCTGCAGCAATCCGTAACCCAAGTCCCGCAGAGAGCTCAGCACACTGCCGCTCAGGTCCAGGTTTTGGAGTCGGGGCAGGAAGAGCGACAGCCGGGACAGACTGATCGTATAGGAGATAACCCTGAGTCGCACCGTCTCCACCGCCTCCAGGTCCGTTCGCTGCGTTACTCTCCGCTAAAAGAGAAGAATACCAGTTGCTGCTGCACTTTGATTCCGCGTAACCTACCAGGAGCTCGTCCAGAGTCGGCTCTGGGACCTGCTGGGGCAGCACTACGGGCAGCAGGTGCACAAAGGCCGGGAAATGTTGCGTTTCCTCGACATTGGCCACATCCCGATCAAACGAGTTCCGACGGGCCAACTGCCGTCGATGGATCTGTGTAGGATGCTGATGCACTTGCTGCTGGTAATGATGATGATGCTGCACCTCGGGCGGTGGCAGACGTACCTGGGCCAAGGCTACTGGTCCCACTGGGGCCGCCAACAGAAGCGGCAACTCCGCCTGCAGGGAATGCTCTGGCGAGGATACCAGATACTCCGCAGGCGCCTCCAGAAGGGGCATTGTCAGCAATGGAATGTTAGAGAACCGTCTGTGTTGACCGACTGTGTTATGACTGGTTTCATTGATATAATAAGCTCCAGGTTGCCATGGTTTTATTCCTATTCACATTGGCGGCGTAACGTACATATACATATATGTATGTATGTACATATGTATGTACATATGTACATATGTGGTGATTTGTAGACAGGGTTGTCGACTGCTCGATAAATGAGTGAACTTATTCATTCATAGATTTATTTTAAAACAAAGAAAAATAATTATTATATTACAGAATAAATTAAGTGAGTTTTTGTCATTTTTTTTTGCACTGAGTTTCTGCTCTTTAGCTGATGATCTGAAGATTTTCAGTGCTGTCTGAACCGTAGGTCACAGTGTCCTGCTGCTGCGAGATCTGGATGCAGTTGCTCGTTGGTGCAGAGTAAACTTGCTCCCCCTCAACATAAGCAAATGTTACTGCACCTCTTTAAGCAAGTGTCTCTTCAACGTGCTGGCCTCATATTCCATATATGGCTATCCGTTCTTAGGGCACACGTAGATTCTTGATCTGGGGGGTCTTGTTTGACTCAAGACCAAGAGCCTGCGCTATGTTTGGCTTTATGAAGCGCAATGAATGCCATTTCAGAGACCATACACGAGGCTATGTCTGTACACGTTTCTTGTACGCTCGCGGCTGGAGTACGCTTCCGTTGTTTGGAACTCCGCTGGGATCGTTCAAATTGCACGTATCGAAAGATTGCAAAGAAAATTTCTGAAGTTTGCGCTCCAGCCCTTGCACTTTGCTCTCCCTTTACCATCGTATGAGAGTAGATGTCGCCTTGTACATTTCTTCTCTCTAGAGGATCGTAGGACCATCGCGGCACAGATTATTTTGCAAACATCTGCTCTGCAGAATTGGGTTGAATTGCAATTTGCACTCTTTTTGGTCGGTTGCCATCGGACTCATTCTGGCAATAAGGAGCCCAAATGGATTGCTCTTCGTCAAAACAATGCGCTGCCAGTTGTATTGCGATTTGACTTTTGCCAGGTGAAGGGAGCCTTCAGACGGATGCTTTCTGATTTTTTTCCTTTTCAGATCTGATGTTCTATTATTTTGTGGATTTTTTTTGGCGAGTAAATAAATAAAGCCTCTTACTTTTGGTTTCTAGAAAACAAGGCATAATTAATTAAAGATCTTTGTTTCGCCCCATTTTCCAAATCCACCTCTGAGCAATACTAGAAGACGTTTTTGCAGCCTGACTGCGAACATTTCGACGTTGCTGGAAGCCGCCTTGGCCTCACTCCTCAGCTGACTTTTTTTTTGGCAATATGCCCACTGACGTCAGTGTGACGTCACGGTCATGACGTTTTCTCGCCCTCTCTGTTCTGTGACTTTTTGTCTGCTTGTGCGCTGCGGAGAGCAGCAAGAGTTGGCTCACAACATGTTGGTGTTGGTGGCCAATTCCTCAGCGCCTTTTGCCATTTCAAGGGCCATTAGCTAACACCAACGCCAGAAGCCTCCTACTCTCTCTTTCCACGATGCCTCTGACAGACGATGCCTCTGACAGTTGCCTCTCTTTCCCTCACGCTTTACGATAATCAAATTTTCCTGCGCCTGCTCCCTCCCTGTCAATATCTTTGCCGGCTTTTGTGTGCTTCGTTGAGGTGTATATGGTTGGTGGGTTGGCACTTGCTGTTGTTGCGGCGTTGGTGTTTGAGGCGAGCTTTTTCCATTGACGTCATCAGAGGCGAAAGCTGCGCAGTAGCTCGAACCAAGCTGCCATTCTACCACGCATTTATCGATTTCCTAGATAGAGAGGGAAGAGAGAGCACGAGAGAGCGGTTGAGAGAGCAAGCGTGCTAAAGTGTGGGCGAATTCAGTTTTGCAAAAAAAAACCCGACAGCTCCCGTGGCAGCTGTGGAAGACTCCCAAAAACCAATTTCAATGCACTGAAAATGAACAATTTAACTTGGTAACAGTTTAAATAAATAATATTATTAGGAGGGGAGGTATATTGCGAACATATGCATACAGATGTACATTTGATGCATATGTGATGTGAACAGGATTTCTCTCAGTGTAATCACAGCTGGCTTGGAGTTTGGGCCAGGTGCTGTTCCCAACACACTCTCCCTAAACAAGCCAAACGTAGAAAATAAATCCCATTCTGTGCTTACACATTTTTATAGAGTCCTATAAATAGAATTTGTCAATAAAACTGACAACACAACAGCACACACACTCAGGCTCATAGTTGGAGCAGACATGGTGTATGTGTGTGTGCGTGTGTGGGTGGGCGCTCAGACACGCACTGTTGACGTCATTGTACGAAAGAAAAGCTTTCGCCTCGACTCGTTACTACGTTACAGGAAGCGGGCCACAAACAACCAAAACCACCGAAAGCGAATCGAAACGAAACGAAACGACAAGTCGAAGTACGAGTCGAATGGTAGAGCATAGAACAGGCAAAGCTATTTCGTTCACTGCTGGCGAAGCTTAGTTTCAGTCGTCAAGCAGCCGTGGCGACGGACACGACACACGGATCAGTCAGAGGCCAAGCTGTGAGTACGCGTTCGAGTCCTGTGGAGAGCTCTCTGTCACTCTGCCACCACGTCACGCTCTCCTCTGTGGCGCGCGCGTTTTCCTTCACATTCGTTGTCAGTGCCCGATGCCACTAAATCCTAGAGAAATCCTCCAAGAAGCGACGCTGCAATTGAACCCAAAGTATAATTCAAGATAAGGCTTCGAGAAAATGCCCAAAGTTCTCGGCCGAGAACGAGCAGCCAAGTGTCCGCGAGTGTAGGTCCGCCAGTGTGTTGTTAGGGGGGTCTGGGGTTGTTTTGTGGGTGCAGCCCCGAGTGCTTAATTATTTGGGTCAAAGCAGGCATCAGAAAACAGCAAGAACGTGCAAAAGCTGCATCTGAAAACAGCGAACCAAAACTTGCGAGCATTAAGCCCATCATCCACCTGTTATGGAGCTTGCCTAGGCCATCTCCAGAGAGCGACAGTGACAGCGACAGCGAGAGCGATAGGACGTAATGGAGGCCAGCCAGCCAGCCAAGGTGCATCGGCAGCACCAGCGACAGCGACGGACGGAGGCACGTCAGCGTCGCCTGGAGCGTGAGGCAGCTGCCACGACCTCATCAACGCCGGAGAGAGATGGTGGTCAGGAGGTGATAAGCACCATGGAGGACTGTGCGGTGGCTCTGAACGATTCCAGCTTAATGGGAGTAGCGGGTGAAGGAAGCACAACAGGAGCGGGGGGAACTGCTAGCGCCGGTCGCATCAGTGCCCAGAGCTCGGCGGACAGCATTGAGATGGTTGGCTCCCCTAGTCAGACCTCACAGCAGACTGTGGTGCTGGTAAATGGCCACGCACCGCCCTCGTCGCATGACGCCACCCAAGAGGAAAGTGCCTCCTTGGGGGCTGTCGAGCATCTGGATTCTCAGGTGACGCCATCGCCCCTGCCGTCGCAGCCAACGAAGCAGAGCGATGGCAGTCGCAACTCATCCGGAGACGCCATGAGCCTGAGGGAGACACTGCAGCAGCTGCCGGCCACCCATGGCCACCACAGGTCTCGACGAACCCACTCGCCACAGCCACTGGCCCTGGAGCCGGACTCCTCGTTTCATCGAGGCATATTGGGCTACATGGATCGTGAGCTGAAGCAGAGTTCGCCCACGCCGTCGGCCATGAGCAGTGCGGGAGTAGCTGCAGTCGGAAATGGTGCCGGAGGACCTGGAACATCGCGCAAGCAGCAGTCACTGTCTGATCCGCAAGCCAGTCCCGCGCAGCGATCGCTGCGCTCCCGAAACAGCTTCGACAAGAGTCCGCGGCGCAAACGCAGCAAGTCGGAGTCTCGGAGGAGGAGGGAGCGCAAGCTTATAGCCGCCGGCGAGGTGGAGGTGGTCCGCCAGGCCAACGAGACCCTGATGCGCTACCTGAAACAATGCTCCGACATGCACGATGCCTCGCTGTCCGGCGAGCTGGAAATCGATCAGAGCTACGAGGAGCGACGCGTGCACCGCAAGACGAAGTCGCAGCGGGACAAGCGGGGACAGCTAATCAGTGAGTAGCCAGAGTTCCATTCAGTAAAATCGGGAAAGCTCTCGCCACCCTGAACACCACCTCCCCCAACGCTTCTGCGCACTAATGCCCCAATATCTTTCCTTCGTTCTTTCTCCCAACCCTAACTAATTTCCTCCAGGCAAGCTATACACGGCGGGGGGGATATCCTCCATACTGAAGGAGCTGGCCGATGACATTGCCCCGGCCGAGGGTGAGGAGATCTACAACCCATTCACACCGGTCGTCTCACCCACAGACGATGCGCCCGCGCACATCGACAAAATGTTTCTGCAGACGTCATCCGGCTATCGACCAGTGGAGCACAGCTACTACAAGCGCTCCTTCCTGGGGGCTGCCGCACGTGGCTCTGATGGCACGTGTGGCGGGGGTCCTGCGGGCGGCATCAATGGCATCTCGGCTGCCGAGCTGGGTGGCGCCGGTCGTCGTCTCTATCGCTCGAATAATGGCCACTGCCATGGCGGAAGTGCTGGTCCTGGGGGCGGTTCAACCAGCGGACGTGGCAGCTATGGTGACACTCGCTGCCTGCTCGATGCCGACCTCAATCGGTGAGTGAATACACAAAAATCAAAGCATGCATATGGGGGCAAAAAGACCAGCGTTGATTTAGACATTCAGGAGGGTTCAAGCTAACATTTTTCATTCATTTTTGAACGCCCTGTGGATTTATTTATAGTATATGTATAATCGCAATCTTTCCAGCAACGGCATCACCAGCAGTATCCAACTTGCCTGTGTAGTTCAACGAATCTGGCTGCTCATGTCGAATATATGCCACGGCCTGCTAGCTGGTCTAGCATTGGCCCATCTACTATTTGTGCTGAACAGCCACCCCATGGATTGGGCAAAGGTCATCAATGGAATTAGTCTTGCTGGCGAGACAATGCCATCCTCATCAACATCATCCACACCACCAGCAATGGACTTGTCCACAACAAGAGCTAGCCCCACAAATTTGGGCCTAAATGCTGGTGGCACAGATCCAAGCGGATCAGCATCGTCGGGGTCAGCAACATCGGTGCCAAGCAACAGCGATGCTTTAGCCCTGATCAGCGACTATGCGGGATTTGCGGAAATCTACTTAAATACCTTCTATTGCTTGGCCATTATATGCCTGGTTTCGGTATTCGATCGGTGAGTATTGTCCTTTGGATTAGGTAATGATTTTACAAGTGTGGACGATTTTCATACAGATAGTAGTCCGGCGTATCCTTTTTCTATATCTAACACTGTCCCAATTACCTCAGCAGGGTTTTCCTTGAAACTGCGTTAGACATTGAGTGAAAATCCACTCGCCCATTCCGAAGGTATTCAACGACTGTCCTTAGCAGTCCCTTGATGGCCTTTGTTTTAAGGAAAAGTCAAATTAGGCGGAGCGGCAGCGGCGTGAAACCTTCATTAGAAAGTATTTTCTAAAAAAAGACTGAAAGCTGAAAGAGTACGCCTCGTGGCTAAAGGCGGGGTCGGGTCTCAAGAACACATTGACCTCAGAGTCGGGCCTTGCCATCACTTTCATTGAGCTCAAAATCAAAGTTTTATGGGTAGCGAAACCCCCAACCTCTCCTGACTCATTGTGGCGACTGAACCGTGCGTTTCATTGCACCACCGTACCGCTGAGAATGTAACATTTTACATATGTATGTATGTATGTACATACAGTTGTGTTCAATGAAATAGTAGTGCCGCACCCCATCACTTTCACAACTATTTTTGAGACCCTTCCAGTCTTTCAAATTAAACAATTTATACCTTTTTGAAAAGATTGGAACGTAAGCATTATAAACCCGATGAAATCTTATTCCATTTGTATTCCATCTTCTGGTTTTACATGAATTTAGAAAAATACCCATGAAAACTGCTGTTCAATAAAATAGTAGTGCTGGGTGCAAGTATTAAAAAAAAATTAAAAAACAAATTAAATCAATTCAAAAGAGTTACCATCAGTAAGCTTAGTTTATGTATTGAATATTTTGATGAAAGAAATGTTTGAATATAGCGGAACTTTTGTTTTTGGAGCGTAGAAGTAATCATTGAACGGTCCAATATGGGAGACTTTAGAATTAGACTAAAAACTAAAATCAGGAGGTATAATGGAATTCAAAACTAATTTGAATGTGCTTTTACTGTTATATTTAATAGTTTAAACTAAAAAAAGCACCCTGAAAAATGATTTTTTTTGCAAAAAAATTGTTTTTTAGTAGATGGTCGAAGATGGTCGAAGGCAAGGTCAAGGTCTTCAATATCCTCAAAAATTATGAAAACAATTTTATATCACACTGTAAGTGTTATGACAGCTCGTTGACGAATGACTTCATATTATTTAATTGCAAGAAGTCCCAGAAAGCTACGCGTTTGGCTCTGAGAGTATAGGGGTATACAGCTAAAGTTTGCAAGAACGCATGTGGCTGAGCTGTGTCGCAGTGACAAAAAAATACTTTTGACTGATGAGTGTAAAGTTGTATAATATGGTAAGAAATAACAAAAAGAATAGGTTTGGCGTTCACAGACATCAGATTAGTGTTCAAATTCTTGAAAAAAACGGTATTGGGCATGTTGGGCTGATCCTTATGAGCTCCAGTCCACATGAAGTGGTACTTCCTAGCCTCCTAGTTGGAGCATTTTACAAAAATGTGTGGGCCAGCATGCTTTTTCATACATTACATTCATATTCCAGTTAAAAAAAAACCTTTGAAAAGGAGCTTTCAACAAGATAATGATCCTAAATACTCAAGAAAGCTCGCCAACTGGGTGGGGAAATTGGGTTTCATCTGAAAAGATCGGCGTTTTTCGATGTTCAAATCAGTCCCTGGATCTGAATGTTATCAAAATCTTATGGGGATATGCCAAATGCCTTATAATAAATGGAATTCCGGCATCCAGAGTAAGGTTAGAGCCAGTGGTTGAAAAAGGATTGGCTAAAATCCTATTGGAGCTTGGGCAGGACCTTATTAATTCCTTCCAGGCGGGAGTAAGGAAGTAACTAAATCAAAGTTATTAAAAAACTAAATATTAAACCTCAAGAAACATGTAGAATATGAAAGATAGGTATTAACTTAAGTTTCGGTTTTTTTTTTGATTTTCAAAAAATTCACTACTATTTCATTGAACAGCAGTTTTCATGGGTATTTTTGTAAAGTCATGTAAATCAAGAAGATGGAATGCAATTAATCCAAAATTCCTTTTGGTTCGTAATGTGTACATTCTAGGCTTTCTAAAAAGGTATCACTTGTTTAATTTGGATGATTGAAAATGTCTTAAAAATAGTTTTGAAAGGGGTGAGGTGCGGCACTACTATTTCATTGAACACAGCTGTATGTACATATGCGCACATGTACGTGCAGGAAGTGTGACTATTTCAGTTTGTATTTGTTTATGGCACTTTTTTGGTTTCGTGGGACATGGAAATAATTTCTATAGCACTCATTGCGTGGTCGCTTTCATCAGCCGCAAAATATTTTAATGCCCTTAAACTTTGCTCTTTTTGCATGCCACAGTCGCTGCCCACACAACGGTGGCGACGCCGACGTCTCTGCCTGCACTCTTGACCTTTAAAGGCTGCGCCGGTTGATTGTCTGTGTGGGTGGATGGGTTGCTGGTGGAATCGGCTTTGGCTCTTGGGCTTGGGTTTGGGGTCTGGGTTATCCGTTCTCCGCTCCGCTCAGGAACTGTCTGCCGCTGTTTTTCTTTTCGGCTTGCAGAAGTGTGAAACTGTGCATGACATTTCTTCCCCTGTTGACTTATGTGTGCGTGTGTGTGTTTGTGTGTGTGTGCGAGGATGCCCCGTGCAAAGTATCTCCGCTCCCACTCTGGCAGTGGAATCACAGCTTTGACCTTTCCTAGTTGGCAAATGGTGTACATTTGAGAGAATTTCTTCAATTATGAGAAGTGTAAAAATATAAATGTCAGCCAGAGGACGCCCACCATCGTGGTGGGCATCCAACGAATAATTTAGTCCAAACGTTCCTGGAATCCCTTTAAAGGGCAATCAATGAAGCCAGGAGTGAGCTGAAAGGCCAATCATGAGCTGCGCCCTCCTTCTTCTTTTTCTTACTGGTGCTCTTTAATCGCTTTAAGAGTTTAAGAGTTACTATTATTCAAATGTCTCAAGGTAACTCACATTTCAATGTTCGATCTGGGTGCCTACATCAGCAGTAGGACAAGCAATATGCTTTGCTTTCTTTTCAGTTATGACAAGTTGTTGTCCATCCATTTTTTAAATTGTGAAAGAGTTTGGTCATTTTACCTTACCGAAACACATTTGATATTATTGCAGCATGGACATTTGTCGTTGGAGCTTCTCGAACGCTAGTGAACTGATCTCATTCCGTTGGCTCATCATCACAATGATCTACGTTGCGACAATAATTCTAACGATCTGCTCCGATTCGATCGATGAAAAGCTGTACCTGTTCAATAACAATGCTAATATAACATTAACCCAACAGGAGTTGGTGAGTAGTTTATGGAATATAATCTGTTAACGATTACCAAAATATTGGTATTCCTTGCAGCTGAGCAACAGTGTGCGGGGAGTGTGGAGCAGTCTGTCGGTGACGCGGAGTATTGCCGCCATATCGGGCTGGATAATGATTGGGCTGACGCCACAGGAGGACATGCTGTATGAGCATCTGGTTGATCTTACCAAATATCAATTGACAAATAATTGAATGTAAGGCGTAAGCATATTATAAAAATTTGTAAATATTCTCGTAGTCGTACTTGTAGTTGAACATTTAGCAGCTGTTGTTCAGGTTTTGGCTTTTTATATGACATAATCCGAGCATATATATATCTTTGATGTATACCCAACATATTAAGCTTTAAAATCGTATATTGAAGATTCACATGGATGTCCTTCACAGGCCGCTAGAACAAAATACAAAATACAATCCAATTAACAATATACAATAATACAAACAAACAAACACGTTAACTTTACGTCGTAAAGTGACAAAAATCTAGTTAACTATGGGAATGTAGCAAATTCAGGATAATGATACAATATATTTGCAAGTAGGAGGCAAATTACGAAATACCTACACATACATATATTTATCATACATACGAGTATAGATGTATCCTGTACTTATGCATACATGCATATATACAATATGTTCCATAAATAGTTATACAGATACTTATACACATTTACAGATATGTATATACATATACTGGTATATACATATGTAAATATATACAATACTTGAAATACTTTTTCGTACACATATCGTCTAGAGAAAGTTTTGCAGAAATTGTACAAGAAATGCTTTCCAAACCGAAGCTACTGTAGATGATTCTATATCAAACGATAAAAAAGAACTTTTGTAAATATTGTTAATCGCATGTATTGCCGATATACATATATAAAAACACATACATACATATATATATAGAAACATTAGGAAATTATTTACGAATTGTTGGAGAAGGGAATGTGGAATTATATGCAATAATTATATCAATTTATTATATTTAATTAGCTACAACATTATTTATGTTTCGGATTTAAGGAAATTGGCAAATATTTATTTCTTAAAAACATGTTTCGGTTGAACCGATCTGTACATAAGCCGAGTGCAATAATATAACGAATAAATTTAATTATATTACAATTAGCTTACATACATACATATGTACAAAGATAATTTGAATTAAACCGGGAAACGATTTACCGAGCTAACGAATCAATCGATCGATGAAAAACGACGCCATGGACATCACATTGTAAACTTGTATATAAAAAATATGAATGCAAATAAAAAAACAAACAAAAATTTTACTAGTGTACTGTGGGCTGAGCTTTTACATATAATTGCTGCTTGTTCAAAAGTTCAGTTAAATGATGAGGTTTTTTCCGACGTTCGCCTTCCGAGTTCTGTAACATTTTGGTGATAAATTCATAATATATATTCGGTTTTTAAATTTATTTCGGTAACTTTATTTATTTATATATTGTTTAATAAACTGAGAAACAATAAGTAAATTGGCATACAAGTATGTTTAATGAACAGTAACAGTCATTATTTAACTTAAATCTGAGGACAATACGAGCACTACTTCAGAATTTTGATATAATGTTTGGGGCTTGTTTGTGGATCCGGATGAATAGGAATTGAGGAACAGCTTAGTATGTTAAAGCATAAGCTGTAGGATTTAAAAAAAAATTGTATTGTGTAAAAATACCTTTCAACACCTGATAACACTACCCGACACGATTTTTCAGTAAGGAACCAAACCAAGATTTGGGGCTTAGAAATTGTCTGTTGATATATTTCTATACCCGGTACTCGAAGAGTAACGAGAAGGGACGTGTGAGACGCTTCTTATGCGTCACAACTTTTATACCTGGCACTCAGTGCTACATCTGCACCTTAGCGGTTATTTGTAAAATTTTACATTTTTTCTTCATCTGTCATCTACATCTACAACACTTCTCATGCCAACACGCTCCGTTAGCTCGCCACCCTCCCCTAGAGCCACACACTGCAGAGTCAGGGCAGGCTCATTTTTGAAATACATTTGTAACAGTGTGAGCATACAGAAGTATGGATGCAAAATTTGGTAGCTCTAGCTTTTATAGTCTCTGAGATCCAGGCGCTCAACAAGAAGGACGGACAGACGTACAGACGGACGGACAGACAGGGTCGGAACCGTTTACTTCTGTGCGTTACATACAACCGTTATTCGCACAAATACAATATATTTATACCCTATTTACTCTTCGAGTACCGGGTATAAAAAGGGTATATTGTATTTGTGGGGAAAAAAATGTAACACACAGAACGCAGCGTTTCCGACCCACAAAGAATATATGTACATATATTCTTGATCAGCATCATTAGCCGAGTCGACATAGCCATCTCTGTATGTCCGTCCGTCCGTCTGTCCGTCCATCTTGTTGAGCGCCTGGATCTCAGAAACTATAAAAGCTAGAGCCACCAAATGGCACGCCTCCTTCCGCCACCGGAATTTTATTTATTTTTTACACATTCTCATATTCCACACTCTGATTCGTGCAGTGTGTGGCTCTAGGGGAGGGGGGAGAGATAAAAGAGCGTGTTGGCGTGAGAAGTGATGTACATGTACATATGTAGATGTAAAATGTCAAATTTTAAATGCGAAAAAAAAACAATGTAGGTGAATTAACTGCATTATCTTAACAGACACCGACGTCCAGGGCACTGGACGAGGAAGAGTTAGAGGCAGAGCGACCGCATGGCAGGAGGCTGACCTAAACGAACCATTTCTTCTTGATTCTCATTACAAAAATGGAAATTTACTGTTGTGGTGGATATAATGCGGTTCTGGATCTAATGTTCATTCGTGCTTTAAATCGAAATTGAACCAGCGTCGGGCTGGCATCCTCGTGCTGGGTTTGGTTTTTGTCTTGACTGAGTGAAAGTCCATGCTGTCTTAAGCTCGTGTCAAAAGCTGTTACAAGAAAAGCTTTAAATAATAGTTTAAAGAGTTTTGGAGTTTATGGTTTAAAAGTCTATTAAACCATATGCATATATTAATGCACAAATGGTGGCTAATTTGAGGTGTTCTTTTTGAGGTTTGGCACATAAACCATGGACATCGGTACAGATCAAGCATTTTCAAGTATGTACGAGTAGGAGTATGTGTCTGCTCTTTATGCTACAGCCACCATCAGACTCACATCCCATAAATCTTTTAATGGCCTGTTAAATGGCTTCGAAGCGAAAACAAAGCAGTTAACTGGAAGGAAACCCTCTCGTCACTGAAAGGAATGCTTAGAAAAATTCAAATTTAAATGTTCCACTTGATTTACCATAAATTTGTTTACATTGTTCCAGAAATTTTGATTTCAGGAAATCTTTTTTGATGTAGTAAGTCTTGTTAAAATATCCTAATTAGAAGATGCTCAAAATTGCGTAGAAATCCAGTATTTAAGTATATAAAAAAGCGGGCCGTGAGGCAATTAACATAAATGATTTTTAAACAGTTTTCCTTGTGCTGGAAGAGAAAAAAGTGGTTCGCTTTGGACAACACAAGCGTATAATTTCCCAAATAAAATGAATAAATTTCAGGCTGTTCTCAACTTTTTCACTCAACTATACTTGTATATACCGATAAGTATATATGTATGTAGTTAATACCATGTTTAAAAATCGGTGCCCTCTCTCTTAAACATTTTGATTGCATATATGTACTTCTTTGAGAGAAGCCGCAGGCCAACTTTGGTCCATTTAGCATGCAAATGATGTTCTTTCTGTGAAAATTGAATGACTCGTAACTAGGTGTAGCCACGTTGACGGCGTTATCCTTATCGCTTTTGCTGGATCTAAGGTTACCGTGGTAAACGCATTATCATCACTAAGCACTTGCTGCAATTATGGCGCTAATTGAATTTCCAAATGAATATAATGAGTCGACAGCAACAACAGCATCATCAGCTTCATAGACTAGGATATACGAAGCTCTGAGGCTGATCCCCACAACAATGGAAATTATATAATAATAAGTGGACAAGCTGCTCAAAGCGACTTCTCAATACACTTTGTGGCAGTTCCGCTTTAAACTGTGATGCGGAAATACTACATAATGGGCTTTAGGATCTTACAATTTATTAGTTTGGGATTTTTAAACTATAAACTTGCATACTTAGTTTATATTGATTTTGACTAGATGTTTAAGGGAGTAAAGACCTAGCTCAATTAAAGTATTCTTGACCAGGGCGAATGAATTTAAATGATTTTGTAAGAATCTACTCTAGCTTTGACTCAACAACAGTCTCAAAACTAATATTCCCCAAGCCCAAGGAGCTGGTTTTCTTTGTGAGTGAAAAGGACGAGAGTCTCCTGTAATTAGGTTAAACACACACGTGGCTCCAAGTGCCTTACTTTTCTATGGCTGTGTGTGCTTATGAGTGTGTGAGTGTGAGCAAGAGTGTTGTGGCCAGGCAGGAGATAAAATGCTGCAAAAATGAGGTGAGAAAATGAAATAAAACAACCAACGGCTGGCACAACAAATAAAAATGGCGCGTAATTTGCACGTTTAACCGCATGACAGCGAAGAAATTACACACACCACCCATGCACACAAAGCCACAGAAGAACAACTACACCCCCAACACCCAAACCCCCACAACCACTCACCCGCAGACACATAGACACACACATACGTGTGCATGCGGTGTCTAAATTACAATTACATGGCCAGGCAGAGACAAAAGAAGATGGGAGAAGGAGAAGCACTCAAGTCTTGGGCCGTTGTGGGGGCTGCTGTGGACGCTCCTTTACTGGACAATTGAGCATATGGTGGCAAAATTATCCTGTTGCCTTCGCAAGCGTCTCGGTTTAGCCATCTATCGCAGTGCCCTTACTCGTGCTGCGCTGCCTGGTTCGAGATGGGTTGATTAATTGAAATTTTCGTGGGCCCGATATTAAGAGGGAAGCTCATCAGGGAATAAATTAAAATTTTCAGCATATGCTGAATCGACACTTTCGAGAGTCGATAAGGATAATGTGATAAGTAATACTACTCGTGTCTTACTTAATGAATTCCGAAATAGTTTCATCCTCTCGCCTAATTCTCTAGAAATAGTTGCGAATACAATTTGTATAAACACATACAAAATAGGCGAAGGTGTTACTTTGATGCATTTTACAAATAGTTTCTTTAAGATGAGAGTTTCTACTTCCACAGAGGCATTTCCTTAGGTAATTTGTATAGTTTTTTATTTTAAGATTGCATAAAATATATATTTAATTATCACTTTCTCCACAACTGTACTACTACGAGTATTAGATAGCAGCTCTCAAGCTCCATAGAAGTGTATAACACTGCCCCTATCACGTCTTTGGGTTTGTGTAAAATCTTGTTGCCTCAACTTTTAATTATGCCAAGAGTTTGTGTAATGTATCTGAGTGTGTGCATGTCGGTCCTTGGAATGGGTGTGCGAAATTAACAAATAAGCGTATAAATTATGCCACAACACGCTGACAACGCACCCAAACTCGTAGAGAGCACCATATGCACGAGCGTGCCTGCCCAGAAACAGGGTAATATGAGACCCATATGCCGACATGGAGCTGAGCTGTGAGGGCCGGGACGGGAATGGACTGTCGCCTCTGCAGCTTTGCCATTTGATGGCATTGTCATCGATGTTCCTGCTCGGCCTTACACTCTCCCAGTAGCCAACAGTCCGTCCATCTTCGTATTACACTGGCCTTAAAACCCACTGCGTTCGTTCTCGTTGTTGATGGTCATTGCTGTGTGTGCTCCTGCTGGTCAAACATTACACTTCCTCAGACCCAACCGACAATCGAGGCAGCGACTATCTACTGCCCATTTCTGCCCTTATTGCTTCCATTAAATTCAATCGATCCTATAACAGTTGCTTATATAAATCATATAGAGATCAACTTTTCTAAAATATTCTCTACGCCATTCAATGTTTCCAGGCATTTTAAGTTACTGCTCTGCTGATTAATGGCGCTCTTGGTCACCACCTGCCAAAGATAATAACTAAAATTTAATTCAATTCGAGTCAAATAAAATATTGATAATTTTACTTTTTATTCGGCTCGGTTTACAATTGTTAGAGGGTAAAAATACATTCCCGGTTAAGTTCCCTATGGCATATCCTAAATTGTGGAGTGGAAAGCTACTTCGTGTTTTGGACTACGGCTGGGCTGGCAGCGATAAGCCTCCGTGCAACTGAATGCATTTAACGGTATTTTTCTCGTGACTGTCGCTGGCTGGACGTTCCGTTATTGTGTAAAGATTTAGCGATAGGGCGGCTACAGGCTCAAAAGTAGACGATGGCTTAGGCCTGGCATAACATATAAAATAAAAGTGCAATAAGCTGACCTAAAGGGTCAAAAAACAATTAATAAATAAAATATATATGTATATATAATATATGTATAGTAAATATATATATAATAAAATAAAAATAAATAAAAAAACAATTATAGTGAGGCCTTACGACAGTGGGGCCATTCGGACAAGGATCCAACACTAGGAAAATGATCCGTGAATAGAGGTTTAAATTGTACAATAAGAGAACATAAAAGATTTCAGCATGAACTAATTCTTGAAAATGTTGCCTCGCATCGCCATGACTATAGTAGTGCCTTAATTTATTTGAATTTGAATTATTTGCTTTACCAAAGGATAGAAACCATCTTTAAATTCACTATAACCCATCTACATATGTACATATGTATATTGATTTCATCGCTTCAGTAGGGGAATTCCAACGATGACGTCAATGCCTCAACATATCCATGTTTTTCATCATCCGTTTTTCATAATTTACGAGTCGAAATGTTTCACTTCATAGTTTATGGCGAATAAATTATGTACAATCACCCCCTGCAAGCGAAGGAAGCAAACCCACCGATAAGAACTTCTGGTCTACAAAAAATAAACAAACGAGAAGGGACGTGTGATACGCTTTTTACGCGTCACAACTTTTATACCCGGCACTCAATACTACATCTGCACCTTAGCGGTATTTTGCCAAATTTTAAATTTTTTCTTCATATCTCATATACATATACAGCGCTTCTCACACCAACACGCTCCTTTAGCTCGCCCCCCTTCCCTAGACCCACACACTGCAGACTCGCGGCAGAGGTAGAGGCCGAAGCAGAGTGTGAAGGAGAGAATGAGAAAAAAAACAACAAAAGCTGCGGCACAGGGTGGGTTTAGCCACTGCAAATTAATTTCTTCATTGTGGCTATAATAATGATCCAATCGGATCCCAATTTGGTGATCTGATCGATATAGTCATTCCATACGTCCCTAAATGGCGTTTTTAGTTTTCTTTTATCTTCAAAATTGTAGGTTTGGGAGGTTTTCGCTCTTTTGCGTGGGCGGAAGGGGGCGGGGCTCATTTTTGAAATACACTTGCAACAGTGCGAGCATACAGAAGTCTGGATGCAAAATTTGTTGGCTCAGCTTTTATGGTCTCTGAGATCCAGGCGCTCAACAAGACGGACGGACAGACGGACGGACAGACAGACATGGCTCAATCGACTCGGCTATTGATGCTGATCAAGAATATATATACTTTATGGGGTCGGAGACGTTTCCTTCTGTGCGTTACATACATTCACTTTGTGCATAAATACAATATACCCTGTTTACTCTTCGAGTACCGGGTATAAAAATAGAAAAGGGAAAACCCCAGAAATATAACCATGACAAAATAATGGAAGAAGAACTGTAAACGGATAGAGGGAAATTGATGTACGTTTATTGATTGCCAAATGAAACGCACCCAAAAAAAGAAAGAAACAGAAAAGGATGAAAACTTTCCCAGAAACCGAGGAGAATTTATGTAAATTTCACTTTGGTCCTCAACGCGACTTTTATGAAGACAAAGTGCAGCTGAGTCCGGGATTATAAGGAATCCCCCAACGCAATTCAAAGGGATTCTGGACTTGGACTCTTGTCAGTCTTGGCTGGCGTGCAGTCAATGAGGCCTGAAAAAGGAAGTCCTCGAGAGTGGCTCCTTAAAGTGGCCAGGCCAAGGACAACACTAAAAGGAAATTCGTCCAAGATCTGTAGTAGTGGATTTGGAGAGCACCAAGAGGCGGGCCTGACAATAACGCCACATGCGGGCCAGCCCTCCGATACTTACTCGTATGTACATACATATGTGGGTCATTTATATGCAAAGCATATATACAGGCTCCTCAGTATGGGGGCTCTAATAAGCTGAGGAGCCTGGGACTGGGACTAGACTAGGTGTACACAGCAAGCACGTATTCCCACTGGACCCAGGTAGTCTGGAATATAATTTGGTCTTGCCTCGATCTCATACCCCAGCCTCTCGCTCCTTGCTCCTCCAGCACCATCTGCTGCCATACTCGAAAATATAATTTCAATAGAAAATGCAATTGACAATACTTGCATAAGGGCCAAGTGGTATTCGTGCCCAGTAAGAAACTCTTCAGCTCCTCCCTGAAACCCCAAAACTACTGGCAAAGTCTTTATGAGATTTGTTTCCATACTTATTGCTTAATAATGTTTCTCGTGCCAATAAGGACCAACTTTCATACATTAATATTTTGAGTTTAAGTGAAGGAGAAGTTAGTTCATCGAACTAATATGAATATAACTTAGATCTCACAAACAATAAAATAAAAAAAAAAATACATTGCAAAAAGTTAATGTAGTGACACCCGAGTCTCATCTCTCACTCAGATAAATCCCTCAATAATGACGGGGTAGAAAGGCACAGTCAGACCAATTGTTGAGCATGTAAATATTCAAGTGGTTTATATTGAAAGAATATATAATACAATACATATATTACTTCTATTCGACTTAGTTCAATTGATTTCACTTTACATAGAAGGTCTTTCACCTTATTATGCATACATAAATGTGGGCTGGGTTTTGCCAATTGCGATCCCTAGACAAAACATCAAAACGAGCAAGGGCGAATTCGCGTCACTGCGAATTCCAAACACGAGAGCAAACGCAAAGAGAAACGAAGGAGAGCGAGATGAGAGCGAGAGCGGACAACCGATCAGCGAGAGAACGCTGAGAGGGGAGTTTCTATCCAACCTCCGACGTAAAAGGTTGTGTGCGAGACCAGACGACGAACGACGCAGATATCTAATTCTTGTACCGTTATACCATACTTAATCACTTATTAACCTTTACTTATGAACAATAAACATAAACCCCCACATTTTTGGAGGCTCGTCCGTGGATTGAAGTAAGATTTAAAGAAGGCCCCACATTTTTGGAGGCTCGTCCGTGGATTGAAGTAAGATTTAAAGAAGGCGTGAAGGAACATCGTGTGAAGAATAAGTAAAAAACTATAAGTGACTGTACGACCACGACGGCGGTGCAAGAAACGTTATTTCTGAAAACGACGCGGATATTAACAAGTTTAAAAAAGCAGAGTAAACTAAATAGACGATTTTTTTTATCTCAGCAAAATGACGTGTTTAAACGAGTTAATTCCGAAAAGCCTACGAGGAGCAACGAAATCCAGCATTTGTGCATTACACAAATTTGTGTATGAGAGAGAAGGAGACAGAGGCAACCGAGGCCGGCTGCGCGAATTTAGTGGATTCGAATACGACGAAAACGACGCCAGATTTTTAGCGAAGCGCACATACATACAAGCGGAGCTGACGGACCGTGATCTTGTTTCAGTATGTGTGACATTGAGCATAAATCACAATGCAGAAAATATGATGCTACACATATTTCGCAATCTGATGAAAGGCAAGCTGTTGACAAGCAACAACAACGACGACGAAAACGACGAAGACGATGACAATGATGAAGAGAATGATGAAGACGCAAACGATGAAGACGAAAACCAAGATCAAGAGAACGACGTGTTTCGCAGTGTTTGCGAGATACGCACGAGTGAGGGAGACAACTATAGCAACATGCACACAAGACGACAAGAAAATAGACGCCGAAGCAACGTACAAAGGGAAAACTACGATGAGCAGGTCGCACCCCGGTTTGCTATAAGTTTTCGCGATATTGAAGAGTCTATCCGAATGTTTGACGGCTCTGACCAGATAGCTGTCGAAGAATGGATAGCAGAGTTTGAAGAGCAGGCTGAGTTCATGCGTTGGACTAATTTACAGAAACTTATTTTTGCGAAGAAGTCTTTGAAGGGCATTGCCAAATTATTTGTTTTAAGCGAAAAACATTTGAACTCATGGGAAACATTGAAGTTTGCGCTGTTGAATGAGTTTCAGTCGAAGGTCAATAGCAAACAGATACACATGCAACTTAACGAGAGTAAACGACGACCGAAAGAGAATGTTCTGGAATATTTTTATCGCATGAGAGATATTGCTGCAAGAGGAAATGTCGAAGACGACGCACTTATGCAATACGTGATTGACGGAGTCGACGAGATGGCATTAAATAAATCGATTTTATATGGTGCGAAAAAGATGTCTGATTTTAAGGACAAATTAAAAGATTATGAGAAAATAAACGAGAAAATAAAAAAGAGTGAAAAGACGGGAAGAGATAAGAAGATGTCGGTTGGACAAAATTATACCCAGACTGGCAAAAAAGACGTCGTGTGTTACAACTGCGGAGAGAAGGGTCATGTGTCTAGCAGTTGCTCGAGCAAAGAGAAGGGAAAAAAGTGCTTCAAATGCAATCAGTTTGGGCACATTTCAAAGAATTGCAAGGAGAAAAGTGAGAAGGCAAACGAAGAAAAACAAAACATGCGTGTAGTTTTGAATAAAGCGGAATTGACATCCAAAGAAGTTTCGATTAAAAATAAGAAATGTATGGCACTATTTGACACTGGCAGTAAATTCAATATTTTGCGCGAAGACTTTTACGACGAACTGTGTATGCCAAAATTAAAGAACTGCAGAGTGCGCTTGGTCGGTTTCGGAAATGAAAGCAAGGCTGACAATATCAAGACGATTGGTCAAGTGGAGCATGGCATACGTATTGACGACGAAGAATATGTTTTGACATTTTATGTTGTTGCTGCTAAGTTCATGGATATTAAGCTGATAATCGGGGAAGAGCTTTGTTTGCACCCAGAAGTATCATTTAATCGCCATGGAGTAAAAGTTAATAAAATGCCAAATGAAAATAACGAAGGTGCATATGACGAATCGTCCATAATGAAAATCGACGTAGCGGTGGACAATTGTGAACTGAACATAAACGAAGCGATAAACGAGATTACACGAAATGAAGTTCGCGAAATAATATCGACGTATAAACCGGAAAAATGCAAACCATTGACTGACCTAACGAAGAACAATGCTAAGTTTGTAATTGGCCCAGACGAAGAGAACGCTATTGGAGTGTTGAAGAAATGTTTGACATCAAACCCAATGCTAGCCATTTACAATCAGCAGTACGAGACAAAGCTCCAGACGGATGCATATATAGACGGTTTTGGAGCCGTGCTTATGCAAAAATATGACGTGCCGCTGCAGACCTATCACATCGACTTTTTGGGTCCACTGGAGTCAACCAGCAAGAGCTACAAACACATACTTGTGGTTATCGACGCTTTCACGAAGTTTTGCTGGCTATACCCCACAAAGTCTACTACATCTAACGAGGTCATATTAAAGTTACGCAGCCAAAGCGAGACGTTTGGCAACCCTGCTTTTATTATTTCAGATAGAGGTTCGGCGTTTACCGCACAAGATTTCCTACAGTACTGCGAAGACGAAAAAATTAAACTGGTGAAGACGACTACCGGACTGCCACGGGTAAACGGGCAGGTGGAAAGGCTCAACTCAGTGATCATCTCCGTGCTAGCCAAGCTCAGTGTAGACGATCCATCCAAATGGTTTAAGCACGTAGATCGAGTCCAGCGAGCAATAAACTCGACGTACACCAGAAGCATCGATACAACTCCTTTCGAGCTTCTGATGGGTATCAAGATGCGCACCAAAGATGACCAACAGCTTCAGAGTTTGATCCAGAAGGAGTCCATCATTGCATTTGAAGACGACCGCAATGAGCTACGGGCTAAAGCGAAAACTCAAATTCTGAATCTGCAAGCCGAGAACAAGAAGACGTATAACTTGCGACGTAAACCACCCAGACATTACGACGTTGGCGACCTAGTTGCCATAAAGAGGACTCAGTTTGGAAGCGGACTCAAACTTAAGCCAAAGTTTTTGGGTCCTTACCAGATCATTAAGGTGAAGCATAACAATGCTTACGACGTCAAAAAAGTTGGCAATTCCGATGGTCCAAAGCACTCCTCTTCGTGTGCGGAGTACCTGAAGCCATGGTCCACGAGCAATGATGACGATGCATTCGAGGCGAGTGCATAGTCAGGACGGCCGGATGTGGGCTGGGTTTTGCCAATTGCGATCCCTAGACAAAACATCAAAACGAGCAAGGGCGAATTCGCGTCACTGCGAATTCCAAACACGAGAGCAAACGCAAAGAGCGGACAACCGATCGGCGAGAGAACGCTGAGAGGGGAGTTTCTATCCAACCTCCGACGTAAAAGGTTGTGTGCGAGACCAGACGACGAACGACGCAGATATCTAATTCTTGTACCGTTATACCATACTTAATCACTTATTAACCTTTACTTATGAACAATAAACATAAACCCCCACATAAATGCTCATATATTGTTTCTAGGGCAACAAGAAAAAAATATTATACTTACTTTAACCCGAGTTGATTTAAAATTGAATGCTAAAAATACATCTCAAAAATGTTCACAAGAAACCATCAGTCGTTGGATGAGACAAATATACATATGTATGTTCTTAATTTATTACTTATGTATATCTGTTAATACCTAAGATATATACATACATATGTACATGCATAGATGAGTAAGTGACCAAGCAGATATTTATTTATGAATATGTACATATTCTATATATGTATGTACATATATAAAAATCAATGCCAATGTTCTTTGTAATTTTATAACTCAAGAACGGGCTCACCTATCCAAAGCAAATGTTTAGGCTTTGTTCTGACTATTTAGTAGATTTATGTATGTGATGTTTGTCATGTCATGTGAAATAATGTGTATTTGGGTGTATTTAAGATGCATTGCCATATGTACTCCATCGAATGGAGTATGAATGATGATGATGAATTTGATGTTCCATGAAAATTATTCTATTATTTTCCTTTATACGTAGCGAATCTGTACCGGGCCGCTAGTTTGTATGTACATACATATGTACATATGTAAATATGTATATATGTATGTGTAAAAATGTCAGCGACAAACGAGCGATAGTTCTACAGAATTAATATCTTTTTGGGAGAACAATTCAGTAAAACATTACGTGATTCGAATATTGGTTGTGCGGGCAGACAAATATGGCAGGCAATGATAAGTATAAATTTCTTTACTTGGACTAAGCACCAGGATTCTCGTATTATTCCATTTTTATTCCGGGGTATACGCATATCAAAGCCACTAAGAATATTTGTGTTTTGTATATCCGGTACTCGAAGAGTAATTAGTGTATATTGTATTTGTGTGGAAAAAATGCAACACACAGAAGGAAGCGTTTCGGACCCCATAAAGTATATATATTATTGATCAGTGTCAATAGCCGAGTCGATATAGCCATGCCTGCTTGTCCGTCTGTCTGTCCGCCTGTCCATCTTTATGAGGGCCTAGTATTCATAGACCATAAGAGAGAGGGCATCCAAGTTTTGCATCCAGATTTCTGTTTGCTCACACTGTTACAAGGGTATTTAAAAATTTCGCCCCGCCCCCTTCTGACCACACAAAGGGCTGTATCCACAATTTTTAAGATAGTAGAAAATTAAAATTGCAATTACGTAGGGAATGACAATATCTGACCCGGCGAACTTCGCACCGCCTAACAGTCAATGAATGTCGTGTTATATTCCCTTTCGTGACATATTTGCAAATGTATTTAATTGACTTGACCGAATTGCAATCACTTGGCATGCGCTCTAAAGCAGTCTTGAACAGCCTGACCAATGCATGATGTTCATGAAGCATTTGCTGCAGATCTTGGAGAACTGCTCTCTTCGTAGCTGTGTTGATCCCTTGTGCATCTTCTATAGGTTGCAATGATCCAATGCGATGGTAATAGGATTAGCATTCAATCTCTTTGAGGTAAAAGACATTCTTTGTTTTTTGGTCAGGCGAAAGAAACCGACACGTGAGCATGCCACGTACAATTGACAATGAGAAAAACAAGCATTTTCTAGATTGAGGCCACAAATAGTCAAGGATTGGCCCTGTGATTTGTTGATCGTCAAGACGAATCGGGAATTGAATTCGTTTAAACTCAAAGGGCATATCCGTTGGGATCATCGGAATCATTGGAATAAGAACTTCCTCATCTTTAAATTTTCATCAGTTTTCTTATCACCAAACGCGTTCCATTACACAGTTTTGGTTGGTTTAAATTTCTAAGCATGATGACTACCGAGCCAACTTCCATTGGAAGTCCATTAGACATTCAATGCAAACTAAACGATGCAAGCTGTAGTCGATGGTGCAATCATACAGAAACGCTGCTCAATTCAAATCAATACTTGAACCATTTCTTCTTGCACTTCGAAGATTATTCCTCAGTTCTTCTGTACGATAAGCTCGACGATTTCTCTCTCTTTGCTCTTGTGTTTGAGAAGCACGAATTAAGGCCCTTCTTTGCTCCATATTAACGCGGCGCTGTTCTCGTGCAATTTAAGATAATTGACTCGCGATATTCCGTTGCCTAATTGCATTACGGCTTCGCTGGGAAAGATTAGATCTTCTAGGACGCGGCATTGTTGGAGGTGGTGGAGGTGGCCACTGCAAATTAATTTCTTCATTGTGGCTATAATAACGCTCCAATCGAATCCCAATTTTGTGATTTTTGACCTTTTACGGGGGCGGGGGGGAGTGGCTTATTTTTGAAATATACTTGTAACAGTGTGAGCAAACAGAAGTATGGATGCAAAATTTGGTGGCTCTAGCTTTTATGGTCTCTGAGATCCAGGCGCTCAACAAGACGGACGGACCGACGGACATGGCTCAATCGACTCGGCTATTGATGCTGATCAAGAATATATGTATATACTTTATGGGGTCGGAGTCGTTTCCTTCTGTGCGTTACATACATTCACTTTGTGCACAAATACAATATACCCTATTTACTCTTCGAGTACCGGGTATAAAAGAAGAGAAAGACTGAAATAGTTCATGAAAGAGAGGTGAACAATTTACAAGTCTTTCTTGAAGTAAAGTGCTAGTAGTCGGCAGTTAACGTCGTGATTATGGAGATCCCTGTCGTTTTCCGCTATCCAAAATATTTGGCCGGCGCGGATTTATCTTATAGTGTCAACAGAGCAAGGGGTTCGTCTGGACTATATATGTGTGTATGTGTATATCTTATGTTAAAACACACACATATTACATACATATATGGGACATGTACTCGGATACAATATGTACGGGTGGAGTTGCCTGATAAGTAAATACAAATTCATGAAAGTATCACTGGAAAAATACACATATACACAAATTGTCCCAAAGAGACTGAGCTTGAGTCGTCGTAGGTAGAAGGTAGTCTTTGTTTATGGTAATCAGCTATAGGAGGGAGCCACTATTCACTTCTCTTCTGCCAGTGCACAAAATGTGTAAGGCGAAAATGTTCTTGAAAAATATGAATTATGCATACATACATGTGTACATACTCGCGGCAGGTGGCAACTCCATGGGTTTGCGACTCACCTGGCTCACCTCGAGTCTGCAGCTGTTGCCTAATGCAACAACAGAGCCTGATCCCAATGCCCTTGACTGCTTGTGATTTCTTGCGGGATTTTCAGCGAGAGATAGCCCAGAAAATAAGAAAGTCCCTGTTAAGGGTTCCTATCTTTGGATCCGCGTAACAGGCTTTGGCTTGGTGTCGCATGGGCCACTTGATGGTGCAGTCATTGCACATCAACGTCCAGAAGATACCCGCAAATGGGAAATATTTGAAACTTTAAGAGCTTAGAGTTTTAAAATGAAACTGTTCGCAACCGATTCTGCATAGTTGTAAATCCATTTGATCGATTTGCATTTTACAGATATTTAAATATTAATAGCATGAAAGTATTATAGCATAGTTAGACATATTTTAAGGAAAGGTTAAATTTGATGGTCATGCTATTTCAGATAAATTGTAATAACTATTTTGTACCCAGAAAAACAAAAACTATAGTAAGTATGTTCTTACCTTTCACCGAACGACTACAGGGTATACAAAATTAAACACTGAATGACGAAGGATAAGCAAGAAAGCTAAGGTGTGGTGTCAAGCATGTGTCAAGGGGAAATCGAATTAATGGACTGATTAGATGAGACACATTTATGGTCAATTTTCTTGGGTAGAGTAAATATCTTGAGTTTGGATTAGCTGATTGGTTCTAAGAGTAGGAGTTGTCCCTAATGCATCCCTGTTTAATAAAACAGTTTCGTTAAATTTCTCAATTTGTTTCTCACTTAAAGCACTCAAAATTGACTCTTTTGGTTGGCATTCGTTGAAAAAAAGCTCAAACTCAACGGCGAAAACTTAGTGGATGGCAGAGACACCCGAAGACGACTGCGTCGCTCGGCTCGGGACACGATGCCTTATCAGCAAGTAACCTGTTGGTCGGCGGCGACGGCAGTGCTGCCCATCAGTTGCTTGTGTTTTCTCGTGGACGTTGGACGCGAATCGGCAGAAGCGGACTCAGCGGGATTCCCGTGCGCAGAGACTCATTCGATTTTGATAGAGAAATACACATAGGGAATTGTCTCCGGCCAAAGACAGAAATATTTTCATTGTGACGTGAAGAACAGTGTGAGAGAGAGAAGGGAGTAAAGCGGAGGCCAAACAAGTGCCGGAACGTGCTCGAGTGTCTTCATATTTGCGGTTTTCTCTTGCGGACATCCGTTCCCCCCTTTAAATTGGCATACGCATACCCTCCTCAGTGCTGAAACACCGCCGGTCTGCAAATTTCGTTTCATTTTCAATTCAATTCAAAAAATCTTTTAAATTTTTCAGTTTTGCTTAACGCAAAACAATAATACTTAACTGCCGGTTAGAGTTTAACTGGCAGAAAATAAACTTGAAATTAAATCAATTTTCTGAAGTACGATTTGAAAAAAAGGTGAGTGTGAATTGAACGCAACAACTTGTTTGTCAAGAGGTTTGTCATTTTATTCGGGAGGGATGGACAGGATCCAAAGCCAGACCCAAAGCCAAAGACAAAGTCAAAGCCAAAGTATAGCCCGGAGTATATTCTTCGTCACTAATTGAATTCCATCCAACTTTTTTCTCGGACTCTCACTGTTTTTTTTTTTCTTCTCCTTCCCTTACAAAAAGTTGTATTCCACTGCCAAGCGAGAAAGTGCGACACACAGAGAGTGAAGGCCCGAAAAAAAACATTAAACTTTCACTTTGTTTTGCGACAAAACAAATAAGTTAGCAGGAAAAAATAAAATAAAAAGAGGTTGGTACAAATTTAGAAAAAGAGGGGAACGGAGATATGTATATGTAATGTATATACATATATATGTATACGAAATGCATTCAAAGGAAAATAAAACTTGAAACAGTGAGAGACACGTATTCCGTTTAATTTTTATGGTGGAATCGAATGACTTGGCCGTGACTGTTCCTTAATTAAAAATGCTCTTCGAAAAAAAAAAACGCAAAATGAGCATCTACAAAATAAACTGGAATAGAACGGTCTCCAGTCTCCAACTATAGATTGATTTTAATTGATCCCATCTGGCTTTTTTTGCCAGTCGTATCTCTAGCCATGTATCCATTCATCATTGATTTGATAAGCAACTGCATTGATTGCTTTTGTCCATCCATGGTCAGTGAATGCTAATGAGTGCTCTGCTCAGGTGGGAATTCGATAGGTTGATGTGGCGTATGCGTAATGTTAATCAGAATGGGTCTGGGGCCAAGTATGCATATGTGATACAGATGTGGGTGATTGCTATTCCATATTTGCATGTGAATTATGGTGTATACATTGCTGTCTTACAGTATTACACTTTCGTAAACATGGTATGCGTATACGTAATGGAAGAACAGATTTCCCATATCTGAAATACGAACTAAAGTTGCGTCAGGGCTCAGCCCTTAAATTATAGTCTGTGCAGCGAGCGAGGAGACGGAAAGGGCAAACGCATTTCAATTTGCATATGCGGACACGCAAATGTCAGCTCATAGAAACTGAAAAGGGGCGTTGAGGTAAGCCATTTCGCCAAAAATTCGCAGTTAAGACCAAAACGGGGAAGATGTTCGCAATGTCATCAGTCGTTTAAGGTGGTTCCCCTCTCCTCCCAGCTCCTCTTCGCTATCTTACATTGCTCAGGCGCCGTCCATTTGCATTTTGCCGTAGGTGGGTGAGACACAGTTAGGGAGAAACGAAAATCAGTTGGGGGCCACAACTTTTCAGCATATTTCAGACATTTCAGAAAATTTTGTATTTTTACTGTTGTCAAATGATCATCTTGAAGAGAGGGGTATGTTGTGCAACGAAAGGCTAGTAGCACGATACTATACTCTTTATCTGTATAACTTGTTCCCTTCCCAAAGTGCATGCGTGAATAATCTTTAGTAACATAAGGAGGGATTAGCTAGTTAATCAACGAGAACCTGTAGCTTCCCTTTAGGTATCTCCTAGTCGGTTCTCCCCTGTGCCCATCTTATACTCCGGTATCGTTTTCCATTTTTATTGGTTACTAAGTTTTGCATAAATTATGCAAGAGTTGGCATGTGCACGGGTTTGTGTGTGTGTTTATGAGGAAAATGGCTTGATAAGAAATGCGTAAAGGTAGCACGGAGCATGGTACATGGGGCATTGAATAAGGGAGACTGTAGGAAGGGCATGAAATGGATGGCAGAAGGTGGCCTGGATTCCAGCAGCTGCTTGAATTTATTTGATTTCTCACTGTCGCAAGTCACAGGTGACATTTTTATGGGTAATCGGAGCGACGGCGGCCCCTGGTCTGAGCTCGATGAGGACTCCTCGAAGCAGTCAACGTCAATAACAACCAGTACAAGGCCTTCGAGTGCTAGGGCCACGGCGTGGCCATAAAACGATTGGCATTCTCAAGGACAGCAGCGGTTGCCATTGACATTGCCTTTGACTTAGTCTTTGGTCTTGGGCTGCTTTGAAAGCAGGCCCCGTAGCAGCCGCCACACAGCCACAATGTAATCTGGTCTCATAGTCAGAGGGTCTGGGAGGGTGAGCCAGATTCTCGCTTTCCATTGACAGTCACTCAGACGATTGCGACTAGGATTTTCAAATTTCTCCAGAGACTAACAGGACCGACCGGCTTAGAGCCGGGTGTGCTCTACTAGTTTTGGTTATGATTTCAGTTCATCCAGTTGCTCACTTAACTTTTGTCAATAATTCAGTGCCCAGTGGGGACAGAGATCCAGAGTCGGGCAAGAGTTTCTTCCACTGGAGCCCAAAAAATTAATTGCTTTTTAATTATACGACCGTCCGACAGACAGACAGACGGAACGGGACAGGCCCAAAAAAAAAACAGCACCAACAAAGCCTCGTTGAAGCTTTAAGGATACACAGAAACCGCAATTGGGGGTCAGGGGATTTGGATTGAAGTGAGGGCCACTACTGACTGTGGTCTATAGGAAAAGGCCTCTACCCTGCGGCCAGCAGCATAATTAATTCTCTATTCACGAAAGAGTCGCAGGGCTTAGTGGATTTATGATGAGTCTCAGGCAACTCAGGTCTCGTGTGCCAGATTTCTCGACATACTTAATTTTTATACCCGTAACTCGAAGAGGTGATGTAGATGTAGATGGCAGATGTAGAAAACATGTAAAATGTAAAATTCGAAAAAAAACCAATAAGGTACAGATATACTGACTGGAGTATTTATAAACGTTCTTACTAGTTTATATTTGTCTTGACCCATTTCTCTATACGTCCAGAGAACTTCTTTGAAATATTTATTATCACCTAACATATTTTTCAAGATACTTCTGTATTTATTATAATATGTATGTTATGATCAATTCAAGAGTATTTATGGATTCATTATCCTGCTATTGCCTTACTCGACATGGTCTCCACTATCGTCATCGTAACCATCACAGCGCTCTATCCCCGTTGCCAAACCCCATCCCCACCCATGTTGACTCAACCCCATATCGGGTCGAACAGACAGCGGTCGCACCGCGGTTCAAATATCATTAAAATGCAAAAATTTAGGAGAGGCAAAGAGGTGATAGGCAGCAAACCAGGGTTATGCTCTGGGCCACAAAATAGAGATAGCCGTAGATAACACACGTGGGTGCATAGGCAGCTGAGTTGGCCCATTGGCCGAGCTATCTGTTCTTGGCTTTTGGTTCTGCTTTCGCGGAGATTCCGTCCACGGAGCCAAAAATTAATACATTTGTTGTCTTGTTGCGTTGACTAAAACCCCATTTACAAAATTCGGCTAGCATTTAAATTAAAGCCAAGGGAGTTGCTTATTACAGCCATTTTCTGACTGCAGTCTCCTCACTTCTTTATCCTAAATGAACATATTGCAGCCAAAAATCAGCATAACGAAAAATCGATATAGAGACGGGTAAGCGGATACTCGTAATACGGAACCGAAGGTCAACCGAAAAGTTTGGTCTTTGCGACCCCCTACACAATGATAACTTAATCGCTTTAAAGCAGCTGGCAGGCCAGAAAAGGTCAAGTTCTCAATTTGTATAAAATGGCTTGGGGATTTATTTTATGTTTTTGAAAATTAGGAAAAACAGCTTTTTATGAAAACAGCTCGGGAATACAAATATAACAATATTTATAGTACAATTAAATTGATTCGCTTACAATATAAAATATAGATTAATAGAGAGTACAAGTATTTTCCTTTTAATAAATGAAAAAATAAAACTGTTGTAGTTGTTTTCCGACTCTTGTACACATCTTTGCCTTCACGCTTAAGTATTTTATGTAATGTTGATTATTTTTTGACCGACATCCCACAGTTTTCTTACCATTCACTTCTAACAATTTGAAGACATTTAGTTTGCCCAGACCTACGGAATCTACGGACATATTGAAGCTCGGCCACGGCTGAAATCTGAAACAGCCCGATGATAAAATCCACTTGGTGGGAATGCCTTATGACTGGCCCCGGTCCCCTCATTTAGACTGACAGCTTAAGACATTTCCACAGTGCACTCCCTCCTGATAAGGAGAATGTTAAAGACAATGAGAAGAAAGGTTCAGCAACGGTGGCATTAGTATTGGCTAAAGAGACCAACAAACCCATCGAGCGGCATTCATCCGGTTGAGATTGCTCTCCGGGATATATTTATGGGGCCATTGTCTCCTGCTGAACCGCAGTATGCTTGCAGTGGAAGCTGCACTAAATTGCCAATTAATTATGGTCGCTGGCCCTTGAACCAGACCCACATTCACGCAGGAACACACCGCACACCACACCACACCCCACCACACCACACACAAAGTGCAGTCTCCAAGTGCGCCCTTATCGTGTGTCTGTGTGTGGATACAATGGAATCGCTTGAGTGTAAGCTAAGGCTGGAACGGGGTCCGGCAGAGGAGAGTAATGTATGTACATATGGAAAATATATTCGCCATAAAATTCATTGATTCTCATTCAATTCTAATATTGGGTTTGCCTGACATACTCGTAGTCGCACTCGTGTGTGTTTGTGGGCCCGGTCGCCGATGTCGACGCCCGTTATGCAGGGACACCAACATAGAGCAAGGGCCGTGGACCAAGGACCAAGGTTCTGCAAACAAATGCCGTCGAAGACAAGGGAAATTGGTTTCATTTTTGCAGTTGACTGTTTTCTTTTTTGGGTTTGCTGCGCGGCCATTGTTGATGTGGCAGCCGGAAAAAGGTTAAACCCCCAAACAAGTGAGCAATGCCATAAAGGAAAAGGCACAAAAACAGCCATACCCATTCAAGCAGGGATAAGCGGATATGGAAAAAGGGTTCAAAGAGCACGTAGTAAGGTGTGGGGGGGCGACAAGTTTAAAATCTTAAGATCAGACACACACTCACTCACATACATTTACATTCTTGAAGTAGTGTATCTGTATTCGCCAAAGAATAAAAAGACTGAATACAGCGTCCTTCAATGTGATACAATCACAAATGATAGATAATGTTGCCATAACCTAACATTTTTGATATAGGATATCCAAAATATAATCGAAAACAAAGAGCAGGCTTGCAATACATTTTTTCTTTAAAATAGGCTTTTGTAAGATATCCTCCATAAGAATTTTCATGACTCATGAATATTCCTTCATTGGAATTGTTGTTGGATTTCATCAATTTTATTAAATTTTTATAAGTACCCGGTACTCGAAGAGTAAATAGGGTATATTGTATTTGTGCACACAGTGAATGTATGTAACGCACAGAAGGAAACGTTTCAGACCCCATAAAGTATATATATTCTTGATCAGCATCAATAGCCGAGTCGATTGAGCCATGTCTGTCTGTCCGTCCGTCTGTCCGTCCGTCTTGTTGAGCGCCTGGATCTCAGAGACCATAAAAGCTGAGCCAACAAATTTTGCATCCAGACTTCTGTATGCTCGCACTGTTGCAAGTGTATTTCAAAAATGAGCCCCGCCCCCTTCCGCCCACGCAAAAGAGCGAAAACCTCCCAAACCTACAATTTTGAAGATAAAAGAAAACTAAAAACGCCATTTAGGGACGTATGGAATGACTATATCGATCAGATCACCAAATTGGGATCCGATTGGATCATTATTATAGCCACAATGAAGAAATTAATTTGCAGTGGCTAAACCCACCCTGTGCCGCAGCTTTTGTTGTTTTTTTTCTCATTCTCTCCTTCACACTCTGCTTCGCGCAGTGTGCGGCCTCTGCCTCTGCCGCGAGTCTGCAGTGTGTAGGTCTAGGGAGGGGGCGAGCTAAAGGAGCGTGTTGGTGTGAGAATTGTTGTAGACGTAGATGACAGATAAGGAAAAAATTCAAAATTTGACAAAACAACGCTAAGGTGCAGATATAGTATTGAGTGCCGGGTGTAAAAGTTGTGACGCGTAAGAAGCGTTTCACACGTCCCTTCTCGTTTGTATGTTTCTCAACCTGGCACTCATGTCGCTGATATTTTTCAGTTCATTAAAGCTTAGTGGCCAGTATTAATTGGGCGGATCTATTGGAAAACTTCAACCCTATGTACCTTTCTTTGTAGTCCCGCTCTGATGCAGTCCATCTGCAGCGGATAAAGTTTGATTTAGTGTTTAAGGATTTTTTCTTACTAATTCAAATGCTTGGCTTGGGACCGGGCTGTGCCGAATGAGATCTATTAGGGGGATAAGCCACAATAATTGCGCAAACATCTCAAAAATCGAAATTCCTAAGATAGGAAAGGATAATCTTCAAATGCAAATTGAATATTTTTTCCTGGCATCTGACAGACAGACCCAGCCAGACAGAAAAGGAGACAACATCGAGTGAGTCCTCGTTAGGCACACCTCCTGTCAGGGTTCTATATGCTTCGGACACACCCTCCGACCAGACCATATGTCGCTCAGTCGAAAGTTCAACGCTGCTGTGTCCTTGGAATTTGCATTTATATTTTAGTCCCCTCCTGCGTTCTGGCTATTACCACTGAGAGTGAAACGATGACAACTACGAGTGCATACATATAAAAGTTTTGTTTACTCGTCCTCTCCCTGGCAGGCTCTGGCTGGCCTTTTAAAAGCTTATGTAAAATTATGAATCTTTTAACGCACACCATCTACAGAGGAATGTCTACCGAATCTTGGCTCTGTTATCCTTATCTCAAGGTCACAGGCAGGGAAACTGCTTCGTTAGTTTACAGTTATTTGGGTAATTGGAGACAATTTGTGAGGGTCATGACTAAGTGAGGTAAATTCTACATAGGGTAATTGTGTATGTACGATATATAGCACGGAAATGTGTTCTTGTAGAATGATGATGAAGACGGACGATAGACAATGGGGATTTAGAGAAAAAAGTCAGTATACAAAAATGTCAACTCATAATTTAATTAGTATGAATGTACGATTTTAAAGGTAAATTTTGCACAGTTTTCGGAGTTTTTGGTGAGAGGGACTGCAATAATTGATTAGATCGCATTAAAGGACGCAATAAAGGTGAATCTTTTTATTGTATGTGTTTGTGTTGACAATTTCCGAGAGGATAATAATTGGTCCGACCACTCGTGCCACTTGTAATTGCCGGTATACTCGTATTCAAATTGTGTTTTTCGAGGTACTGTAGAGCGCCTTGCTTTGCCGGAACGAGCGGAACCACTTACCACAAACACAAAGCACAAAGCTCACACACAGCTCTTTTGGTCCCCTTATGGGAAAGGGGGCATTCGGAAGGGGGGCTGGGACTGTTGGTCTCTGGCTCTGATGGCTCTTTGGCTGCATGCCTCGCTGAGCTTTGGCCAAAAGTGGCCGTGTAATTTGTATGAAATTCGTTTTACTTTTATATATTTCTTCCAATTTTTTATTAATTTTTTTTGGTTCTTTGCTTTGAGAACTTCGAGTGGCTCGTGTTAGCAAACATTTCAATTTCCAAATAGACTGTCAGCCTTACGTTGAGTACGGGACAGAGCAGCAGAACCATCGAAGTAGGGCCGACTGTGGGGCTGACTTGTTTACATTTTGGCTCGAATGCTTCTGTTTGCCAGGGGATAAGAGTGCGGAAGGAGAGACAGAGGCTCTGTGGGTCACTGGTGGGGCGAGGCCTTTGGCCGTAAATTCATGCTAAAACAATCTTATTAATGGTTATAAGGGTCGCTTCCTGCCTCCCTATCTCCATCGCCCTCTAATAATGTTTAACTGCGATTTTTATACTATGCGATTTCTGTTTTTTGATAAAATATTGCCGCCTGGATTTCCTGGTGCTGTTGCCTGACAATTTTAGCCATTTAGTTTGATTTCAGTGTTATCTCTATGCCAATGTCGCTGATACTTATCGCACCAGGCTGCTCTGTCTGTCCACTGGGTCCGTAATGGGCTTAGCGCGACCCAAACAAGGGCACTTGCGGAAGGGCGAGGAATCGTGTCGAAGTAATTTGCTGCTATTTTTGGTTCTTTAATTTAGCTGTTTGTATTATAATTTATTCAGGCTATTTGCTGAGCATTGATTGGGTCCACAAATACAAGAGGTTGGAGTCATCAGCCAGGTTAATTTTTTTAAGTTTTTCGCTACACTTATTTTGCATTATGATTCTAAAAGCTATTGGTTTACTCTTACATTGCCTTTACTTTCATTATCTCTCACCGTTTAGTACGGGAAGGGTATGCAGATTTCCCTGCAACTCCACAATGATTTTAATTTTGTCTGAGTTTTGATATATTCGCTCTGATATGTGGACTTTCTCATACCCACATGTATGTACATATCTATTGATCTCGGTACTCATGTGCATGTGTCCATCGTAAAAGAGGGAAATGCTGGAATGGACGAGTGAGTAACTTTGCTGAACGACGTGCTTTCGAAACGAGTGCAGTGGGAGCTTAAATGGAAATAAACTCTCTAATTAGTTGCTGGGAATACTATAAATCATATGTACATATATACATACATATATATGTATCCCCCTTATCATGCATGTACATGTAGCTATATGTACGTACTCGCATATCATCAGCAGATACTTATGCGAACGAATAATAATTCTCTCAACTTTTCAACAATATGCAAAGTGGCGAGTCTGGACAACAATTTTAAGTGCTTGGTGCTGCTGCCATGGCAGCAGAAAACAATCTTCAGCGAAATTTTAATTAAATTCCACATCATCAATCGATCCATGACACTGACATGGACAGTGAACACATGTTCCTATCTCATCTCAATTCATCTGTCGTGGCCCCTAATCTGTTGAGTAATTTCTTTGATGGCGAATAAAACTTTCTTCGTTTCCAACGTTTTTTGAGTAAAACTAACTTCAAAGTTTCAGCTAGAACTTTGTAATTGATTATCATAAAAATGGCCATGTTAATTAGTGCGCAAAGCTGGTTAGGTAACTCTTCTACATCATCCTCAGCGCCAGCTGCCGGCATAGATCACTGGCCACATCATTAGTCGATGGAATTTATGTGCCGGCTAAAACCATAGTTTCCTTCAGCATGGAGCAGCAGTTCTGGGAGGACTGCCAGACCCAAATTGGTTAAAAAGTAGTTAATACCGCCGACTGTGGCAGGGACAGGGTGTGGCAGGGCTTAGCCAAAGTTTTTCTCGGTTGTGGTCAAGGTTTCTAAGGGGTTGGAGAATATAAATATTTCCTCTGGCAGAGCAATCTGGTAGTATGCTGGCAGTTAGCTGGTGTTAGCAGACTGTTACCTCACCTGATAGCATTGAAAGATTACTAACATTTCGGACTACTATATTTAGGAAAAATATTCTACAAATATTTAGCTGTTATCTGGAAGTTAATTGATTGCTGGACGGCATTTTTCCAACCACTGTTATTTGATTATTTTCCGGGTATCGGAATGTTATCTCACTATTACATGAAATGTTTTCGCCATTTAAATTTAACCCACAGTTATCTGCTTATTGTCTGCCCATAATCTAAAAGCTCTCCGGCTGTTTGTCTTTAAATGATTCCATTCTCGGGTGGCTGTAATTCTCAAACAAAAGGTTGAAAGAGTTAGTTTCTCTCCTATTCTTGATTTTGTGTATTGGTCCACTCATTGTTTTGCTCTCTTTCGATGGTGTGAATGGAATCTTTAAGCCGGCAGTAATACGAAATTCAATAATGGCTTTTACTCTCTGGATAGACGCATACACCTTGTAGCCATAAAATTCTCTGCCATAAGTAGGCCATATAAATATACTGGCACTTATAGCTGGAGCTTAACGTTCTGTTGTGGCTGTACAAGTGTGTTTGGGTAGTGGAGGAGGGTGAGTGTCGGTGGGGCAGGAGAGCAGAATAAAATCCCATTAATGTGAACGTTTTTTTTCGCCACGGCCATAACGCCTTGTTTCATTATGTCACGGGCTCAAAGATAAATCGTTGCAGAAGAAGAGGAACAAGTTATTGTAAGTATAAAAGCGAACAAAAAATGGTGACAAATGCATCAAAATGAAAATTACGAAGTATGGCAATACGGTTGGAGCAGCAGGTCTGGAACAGCAGGACGACACCAGCAGCCGACAAACAGGACAAAACAAGACAGTACAGGACGGGACAGGAAAGAACGGGAGGACACACTCAAGCCGCTTTGTGCTGCTTGTTGGAAATGATAATGGGAGTAAGGCGCGTGAGCAGGAACGTCAGTGATGGCGAGGATGAGAATGACGATAATGACACTTGGGGGATGCCAATGCGGGCTGCTGATAACGATTTTGATAATCTTCTTTTCAGGCCCCTGTCCACCAGCAGCCATGAAAACTGTTAACTGGCAACTTGTCCTTCTGTTGTTGTTTTCGTATGCCTTGATATACAGATGTTTTCGAATAACCTGGTCGTTCTTCTAATTCTGGCACATAGGGTTCAGCCAGAGAGTTATCACTATGCTTTCCGTCTATAAATTTATCAAAATGAGTAATTTTTTGGCCTGGGCTGTTTTTACATTCTCCCTGTGGACCGGCTTCCGGTAAAAGGTCATGGCCGCAGGGTGCCGTCAATCTGCTTTGCATAATATCTTGTGTAATTTGTAACATTTTTTGAGGATTTCCCTTTGATTTATAACGTTTTATATTGTACATAAGTTGCAGTTCAGGGATATGGATCTTAGAACATATTTTTCAATATTTTAATCGATCAATTTGAATGCTTTCTTTAGAATTTAGCGGTTTGTTACTCCATTTGTTGGGCACCTTTTTGGGTGTTCTGCTGTGCTTTTATTGGGAGTTTATTAAAATGCACATAATTTAGATGCAATTTAAATCATACGAATCATTTAGTTGATTATTTTCCTGCCTGTATATGTCTGCAAAATTAGCTCCAGGACATCTGACCAATTTTATAATTCAATATTTTATCTACAGAGTTGATTTATGCTCATAATTTGAATAATATTCTGCATTAATTTACAGAGTTCAATGATGAACTCATTGAACCCATTCAAGGGAATGGGAATGTCATTAATAAAGTAAATACATTTGAAACATATAAAAAAGTTTATCTTTAAAAATCGATTCACTTGGTGTTACACTTTAAAATTTTCTGCATACGTATGTATTTATTTGCCATCGTCCCTCATCCGATATACGTATGTATGTATGTACATATGTACATACGGAAAATTGAACTAGCTAACATTGTTCTTGGCGGTCTGGCCATAGGGCTGGGACTGGAGCAGGGTCTTTCCCTAGGCCTTTGGGTGTTGTGGAATGTGTGAACTTAAGCATTAGACAAAACTTCTATAGAGTGCAGTGCTGGGGGAATACAATTAATTTTGCATTTGCTAAGCGATTGCTTTAGCGTAACAAACCGCTAAATCAGAAGCCATCAACCATCGGCATTTTCGTCTGGGTGATTGCTTAACTTTGGACCATTTGAGGCAGCAATGAAGCTCCGATGTACTTTGGTATTGTAAATATGAAAATTAAAGCCGATCTGCTCTCCCTTCAGGACTAAGCGTGGCGCAATGAAGGCATTTTGTCTGTTCTGGTCTGTATTTTTGTTCGCCTCGGCAGGGACCAGGAACGAGTCGATTATCGATTTTTACGATTGAATGCAAAGTCTAATTGGGAAACTCTATGCTGGCAGTGGTCAGTCGGGGTAATCGGGATTTTAAGCTCCACCCGTCAAGTGCACGACGTGATGAGAATTGTGTGGAGAACAACTGCTGCAGCTTCAGCCAACAACTGTATGTATCATGGTCTTGTGTGACCGTCTTCCGCCCTTGCCCTTCTGCACTTGTCTCCATGTTTGACAGAGACCATTACTGCCACATTCGCATTGTTTTTAATAATCCCGCTCACTCCGCCACTAAGAGGGAGCTCCTCCTTGGAAGCGTGTCTGACAGGGACTAAAAATAAAAGCCAGTCAAAGAAACAACTTAATCCCTTTTGGCCAAAAAGCAGAAACCAGAAGACAAAGTAGAGACTGTGAATTCGTTGGCAGAAGCGGTCTGCAGTGTAGGGGAGAGAACTTATTTTTAAAGTCCATCTGACAAGCGATTCCTAACTAAAAACTTTTGTATGAATTTTAATGAAGGGATGTACAATATCAACGGAAAGTTTGGCTCTGATGGCAGCAAGTTTGCAAGGTATGCGTATCAAAGGTTAAGCTGTCATAATAATGAGATATGCTGGAGGGAAAAAACAGCTAAAAGCTTTAATAGAATGATAGGATAATGATTTGAAAAAGTCTCTTGCTCCCCCTCTTCCCATTAGCGAAAATATTTTAACTAAAACTTCTCTCTCTACCATTAATTCCCATTTACAGGACCCGGAGATTTAGCCAACTAGTAACGAGTAAATTAGCGAATAAAATTTGCTGAATAAGGACGTATAGAGATCAACATAGACGACGACGGAAATGGCCGCTTAAGTGGCACACATCCGGCGAAGCCCATTCCCAACCGGAAGACGAGCACTCACCGAGTGGGTTAGCTGTGTGTGTCAAGCTACTGTGACCTTGACCCATAACCTAACCCATTAGCTTAGCCTGACCAAACAAAGATGGCCAATCTCAGCTGGCTGGCTACGTCCACGCAGCTGCCACTGCTGACGACCACCAACTGGAGCCTGACTACGGCCGCGACGAGCAGCAGTCTGGCGAAAGCGGCATCCGCAGGAGCGGCAGCAGTGGCGGCGGCATCGGCAGCAGCATCAGCCGCAGCAGAGGCAGCAGCAGAGGCTGCCGCAGAAGCAGCCCAAATTGAGGTGGACAAGTCGGGGGGCGTCATCCACAATCAGTTCGTTCAGATTTTCTTCTACATGCTGTACGCCACCGTGTTCGTTCTGGGAGTGTTTGGAAATGTACTCGTGTGCTACGTAGTCCTAAGGAATCGGGCAATGCAAACGGTCACGAACATATTCATCACGAACCTGGCCCTTTCCGATATCCTACTGTGCGTCCTGGGCGTGCCCTTTACGCCGCTGTACACGTTCATGGGCCGCTGGGCCTTCGGGCGCACGCTCTGCCACCTGGTGTCCTTCGCGCAGGGCTGCAGCATCTATATATCCACGCTGACTCTGACATCCATAGCCATCGATCGGTACTTTGTAATCATCTATCCATTCCATCCGCGCATGAAGCTATCCACCTGCATTGGGATCATTGTGAGCATCTGGGTGATTGCCCTGCTGGCTACTGTGCCCTATGGCATGTACGTGAAGATGACCAACGAGGTGATCAACGGCACCACCCAAATGAGTGGGAACAACAGCAGTGTCGATGCGGCCATGATCTTCAACGGGAGCTACGATTTGACAGCCTTCATTGAATCGCCCGACGCCACCTCCGCTGCCCAGGCCTACATGCAGGTGATGACCTCGGGGGTGAGCACGGATCTTTCCTACACCCGTATGGTCTGCGAGGAGAACTGGCCTTCGGAGGAGTATCGCAAGGTGTTCGGAGCCATCACCACCACGCTGCAGTTCGTGCTGCCGTTCTTCATAATCTCCATCTGCTACGTGTGGATCTCGGTGAAGTTGAACCAGCGGGCCAGGGCCAAGCCGGGCTCCAAGTCCTCGCGAAGGGAGGAGGCGGATCGGGATCGCAAGAAGCGCACCAACCGCATGCTCATCTGTATGGTGGCTGTGTTCGGTCTCAGCTGGCTGCCCATCAATCTGGTCAACATATTCGACGACTTTGACGTCAAGTCCAACGAATGGAGGTTCTACATACTGTTCTTCTTCGTGGCCCACTCCATTGCCATGAGCTCGACCTGCTACAATCCCTTTCTCTATGCCTGGCTCAACGAGAACTTCCGCAAGGAGTTTAAGCACGTTCTTCCCTGCTTCAATCCCTCTAACAACAATATCATCAACATCACCCGCGGCTACAATCGGAGCGACCGCAACACCTGCGGCCCCCGTCTTCATCATGGCAACGGCGAGGGCGGGATCGGGATCGGGGGCAGTCGCGACGCGGAGGATCAGGACGACAACGGCATCACCCAGGAGACCTGCCTGCCCAAGGAGAAGCTCTTGATTATACCCAGAGAGCCCACATATGGCAACGGCACGGGAGCAGTGTCGCCCATTCTTAGTGGACGCAACATCAACGCCGCCCTCATCTATGGCGGGGAGCACCACCAGCAGCATTTCCAGCAGCCGCAGCAGGTGGAGCTGATGAGGCGCGTCCGCAGGCGCACCGACGACGATGGGGACTACCTTGACTCTGGCGACGAGCAGACGGTGGAAGTGCGCTTCAGCGAGACACCATTCGTAAGCTCCGAAAATACCACGGGCATCAGTACGCTCGAGACAAGCACGAGCCACTGTCGGGAGTCGGATGTGATGGTTGAGTTGGCTGAAGGAGGTGGTGGACGAGCTATTGGTTCACGAAATAACTGAGATAGGGTAAGTACGATGTGAGTAGGAGATGCTAAAGTAAGTGTAGTGAAGAACATGGATGAAAAATACACTTTCATGGAAATCGAAATATCTATAAAATGTTCAATTGAATCTAACCATCTGGTATTGTTACTGTTCGCATCCATTACTTCTGCAAATATTTGTCATATTATAACTTTTAAATTCATATCCATGATGGGCGAGAGCTACTAAAATACGTCCAAAACAAGAGGTCATAAATATGAAAATAAATGCCTCTGCCGTGAGTCTGCAGTGTGTGGGTCTAGGGAAGGGGAACGAGCTAAAGGAGCGTGTTGGTGTGAGAAGTGTTGTAGATGTAGATGACAGATGAAGAAAAAATTTAAAATTTGACAAATAACCGCTAATGTACAGATGTAGTACTGAGTGCCTGGTATAAAAGTTGTGACGCGTAAGAAGCGTCTCACACGTCCCTTCTCGTTAGTGTTCTCGTATCTTCAAAATTGTGAATACCCCAGATTTTTCGAGATTTGCGGTGTCGGAAGGGGTCGGGGCGAAATTTTGAAACACAGTTGTAACAGTGTGAGGATAGAGCCATCTGGATGATAAATTTGGTGGCTCTTGCTTTTTATAGTCTCTGAGATCCAGGCGCTCAACCAGACGGACGGACAGACGGACAGAGAGACGGACAGACAGACATAGCTATATCGACTCGGCTATTGATACTGATCAAAAATATATATACTTTATGGTTTCGGAAACGTTTCCTTCTGTGTGTTACATATGTACATCCTCTTTTGTGCACAAATACAATGTACCCTATTTATTCTTCGAGTACCGGAAATAAAAATCACCTTGGTAGTATCACAAAAGAATTTTACCCGCATAGCTCGCATTTTTTTTTGACAAAAATTGGAGCGGCAGCTCATTGTATGATTGCGGTTGCAGAGCCAAAAGAATTGCTTACCGAATCAACTAGGATTCTGATGAAGGAATCGTGTTTTTTCCACTGGCAAAGAAAAACGCATTAGTCGAAATACAGCGAACCTGCATGTCTTTTATGACATGAAGAAAATGCAAGCAAACTTTCGGCTTCCTTGCTGTTCGCCACATAGACTAGCATCTGCGTGAATATTTTCAGTTGTCAAGCAGCGGGGAAGTGGGGGAAAAAGTTTACCTACATTTGCCGATCCCCACAAAGCATTAAATCAACTGCCATGAGTCAGCCAAAACTTTTGCCATGTCAGAGCACAAATCTCGCCCAACCATGAGCCATGAGCCTGGTGGAGTTGCTGCTACCTAGTTCCAGTTGGTAATAAAAATTCCCTTGCAGTTTACAAACATTGCCTTAGAATACCTCTGACCTTTGATAGGATACTCTAACGCAATTGTGTTGAAGAAAAGAGTCGTAAAAAATGTTCAGTCTTATTTTGCATTGAAAGAAATATATTTACGTTGCGTGTTATATAAAGTTAAGAATTATTTCCAAGAGCATAACAACTTCGTTATAGTCGGGAAACTTAAGATATGTACTTGCATATGTACATATGTAGTACATATATGCTAAAATTTTGTTCCTGAAATGGGCAGCGATATAAATGTTGAAGTCTTCTGTCGGGCTTAGAGACTCCTGACAGTCAAGCACAGGGCCCTGGACCTAGACCCGTGACTGGACTGCGTCCACTTGACAGATGGGAAAGTCTTGGTAATGAATTACAGAAATATGAAAAACGTGCCCTCCATTGCCCTAGGACCAACATTTATGTATGTGTATACTTAAATACCAAACAAAATGTACATTATTTTGAACGCTCTTTTATTAATATTATTTATGGAGGAGATGGTCTTAAATGTCTAGTATATGTCTGAATATGTGGCAGAAGTCGTAAAGTTTATAAATACACATTTATTTGATTAAAAGCAAAGAGCTGATGGGGCTAATCGGAAATGTTAGAAAAGTGTATACATTGTGGAAACTATATAAGAATATATATATATATATTCTAGAAAACAATCACTGGAGTCAGAATTATAATTATTCGGTAAGTTAATCCATAAAATTTCAGAACTTTCATATTTCCAGTGATATATGTAATCTGGGACACAACCACATACGCTGGAAAAAATAAACTAGTCGGAGCATGTTCCTGTTTACATTTTGGTTATGTTTGCGGTTGTTTTGTAGCTATAAACATGGAGCGAAACGAAACGAGATGAAAACTTGCATGAGTGGCTTGTGGAAGAGAGAGGACTGGGACTGCCAGCTAATGAATTATTCAGGCGGGTCGTTAGCGGAGCACAGTCCCACACGGCTGTGCCTAATTAGCCTGCCAGTCCTGAGAGGCTGGACAGTAAATAAATGGCAGGCACTGTGGCCTGGGCTGTGGTGAAGCTGGAAAGAGAGCCACGGATGAATGAGAGAGTGAGTGAATGGATGAATGAATGAAGAATACCATGCATATCTGTCTCAGTAAACGGACCGAGAAGCTTGTCTAGATGCTGCATGTCCAACCAATCTTCATTATGCATGAGGTAGGTTCAGTGCTCTGCAGTAGTCGCAGACAGAGTTTGTAAATGGGCGTGAAAGTTTTGTTTTAAAACTGAATAATGTTTTTCTTGTTTTCAGCTATTGGCAAACGGCTGCAAAATTGTATCTTTCCTTTTGATTTCGATTCAGAACAATGTTAGCTCGACTGCAACTGATAAGTCTGAGTTGGGCCTAAAGTTTTTCCTCTTTTGTTCTGATCAAATTCGCAACAATCTGAAACACTCACCGCACTAAGTTGCGTGACAGTGCCGTCACTTGCCGTCGCCGCACGGCTGCAAGTTGAAATGCCATTGGAAGCCGCAGATGCGTCTAATGGTTAAGGGAGAGCATAATGTTTCGCAAGGCCAACCCCAAGGCAGAGAGGCTTATCTGAGAGCAATTTTACCGTTCTTGCATCCAGAATGTGTCTGTTACGTTTATCTGATTGGTGTGATATATATTAAATAATGAGTGGTGCGACCATGACCAAGTACCTTTCCTATCCGCTTATGCACCTTAAAAAACCAAGATAAAGGAGTCTTAATGCTTTAACAAGGCTGTATACATTTGCCGGCTTTGCTTCTCTTAGAAACTCTTAGAATCCGCAGAAAACTTCGGAGCCCTTATGCAGACGAGACATTTGAATGTAATCTAGGAAAATAGGTAGAAAATAGTTCGGAGGATGCTTAACACATTCAGGAATGTTTCTGGACGCAGGTGAGAGTGTTGCCGTGACTATGCTCCTTCCCAGGCCGTTGCTCTATTATCTATTGGGCCTTCTACCGGTTCCACAAAAAATAAAGAACTGGAACTATTACTCCATTTGGAGAGGGTATTCGTCTGGGTCATTATTTCATATATCACACCAATCAGATAAACGTAACAGACACATTCTGGATGCAAAATCTCATGGCAAGAGATGCTGGATCCCCAGGTGGATTATGCCCGAATCCTAGCAATACTCGTAGCTGCATCCGATTGAATGCTACTTTTTATACCAGGTACTCAAAGAGTAAATAGGGTACATTTGATTTGTGGTGGTAAGTGGATGTACATACATACTATGTAACGCACAGAAGGAGACGATTCCGACCCCAAAAAGCCTATATCTTTTTGATCAGTATCAATAGCCGAGGCGATATAGTCATGTCTGTCTGTCCGTCCGTCCGTCTGTCTTGATGAGCGCCTGGATCTCAGAGACCATAAAAGCTAGAGCCACCATCAAGATGGTTGAGATATCGAACTGTTACAAATGTATTTTAAAATTTCGCTGCGCCCCCTTTCTCCCCCACAGAGGGCGAAAATCTGCTGTATCCACAGTTTTGAAGATAAGAATAAGAAGATAAAAAATGACCAAGTCTATCAGATCACCGAATTGGGATTAGATTGGATCATTAGTATAACCATAACAAATAAAATTAATTTTAAGTGGCCATCCCAATACCGTCCAGCAGCTTTGCCTATTGTTGTCATACTGTTTCGCTCGCACACTCTGCCTCGTGCAATGTTCGTCACTGAGGGAAGGTGGCGTGCTAAAAGGGCGTGTTGGCAGAAGAAGTTATGTTTGCATATGTAGATGACAGATGTAGAAAATGTTAAAACTGTAAACCATTTAGTTCTAAAAAAACCACTACAATTTCCTGACTAAGCACCGGGTATAAAAGTTGTGACGCGTACAAAGCGTCTCACAAACGTTTCTACTGGTTTTCTTTTACATTCTGCATTTTATTTTATTCAACAATTTTTCAGATTTTCCTCAAATTTTGTTTATAAAAAATAAATTGTTTATCCCCTTACAGGGGGCAGAAGTTTGTAACGCAAAGAAAGAAGTAAACTAAACTTTAGGGTCGAAGTATTCAAATTATACACATACATATGAGCGTCAACAGACAAAACGAGAAGGGACGTGTGAGACGCTTTTATACTTTTATACCCGGTACTCAGTACTACATCTGTACCTTAGCGGTTTTTTGTCAAATTTTACATTTTTTCTTCATCTGTCATCTACATCTACAACACTTCTCCGCCAACATGCTCCTTTAGTTCTCCCTCTCCTCTAGAGCCGCACACTGCAGAGTCATGGCAGAGGCAGAGACGCGCCAGAGGCAGAGGCCGCACTTTGTGGTTAAGCCACTGAAAATGAATTTCTTCATTGTGGCTATAATATTGATCCCATCTGATCCCAATTCAGTGATGATATGATATGGTCATTCCCTACGGAATAGCGTTTTTAGTTTTCTTTTATCTTCAACATTTTAGCTTTGGGAGGTTTTCGCCCTTTTGCGGGGGCGGAAGTGGGCGGGGCTCATTTTTGAAATACACTTGTAACAGTGTAAGCATACAGAAGTCTGGATGCCAGATTTGGTGGCTCTAGCTTTTATAGTCTCTGAGATCCAGGCGCTCAACAAGATGGACGGACAGACAGACATGGCTCAATCGACTCGGCTATTGATGCTGATCAAGAATATATATGCTTTATGGGGTCGGAAACGTTTCCTTCTGTGCGTTACATACAACCGTTATTTGCACAAATACAATATACCCTATTTACTCTTAGAGTACCGGGTAATGCAGTTGGCATATAAACACAGCTGGCAATCTTCTTTTTAAAATCCCAGAGTGGCTTAGGAAAGCGGTAGCATGCATGAACATATCCCGGGCTTCACCTATATACTAGTTTACCGAAAATACACTTTTATTGATTGTCGAACTGCAAGGGCAAACACAAGAGAGCGGAAATGAATTCCATTAACAGGAGTAAGGAGTATTCACCCGTTTGTAATTGAAATACATGTCAGGGGTTTATAATTGCGAAGTCAGGGAGTATTTGGGATATTTCTTTTTAAGAATCAATCTTTGAGTTGATGTATCGTAATTGTGTAATGTAATTCAACCTGTGATCAATCTAATTCAGGTTTGGTTTTTTGATCAACATCAACTAATACAACTGCTAATAAACTGCCACTTCTAATAAGATTTCTTCCTGCGGCTCTAGGGGCGGGGGCCGAGTTAAAGAGCGTGTTGGCATGAGAAGTGATGTAGATGAAATTCACATGTAAAACCAATTTAAAATGTAAATGTAAAATTCGAAAAACAACCACTGCGAACAGATATACTGACTGAGTCCCGGTTATAAAAGTTGTGACGCGTAAGAAGCGTCTCACACGTTCGTACTCATTTGACATTGAAAGTGATGGGTTCGAGAAGTGAAGTATTTCTTCCTCTGCAATCAAAGAGTACGATTAAGCCGACACTAAAGCGAAGGGCATAAATATCGTGAACGCTGCAAATATGCCACGCCCACATATTTATGTGGGGATTCCAGTTCGAGTCTTAGTATGCATGCGAGTGCGAGTGTAGCCTAACGGCTACAATAACAAGGACTTTAGCTGCTTATCAGAGAGACGTACATATGTATGTATGTACGTTGAAGCACACAGATACTGGTACACGAATGGGAATACCATTATTTCAATATGTACTTACACTCGATGCGAAATGTTTTTGGCATTGGCTGGCTATAAAAAATTATTGCTTGGCATGCAATGTTCGTCGTCCTCGATTCGGTGGATTTCGAGTGCTATGAAACATGTGTTCCCTTTGGCGATGGTGGAAAAAGGGGGTGTAAAAGAGAACTGACATTTACCATTTACTTAATCGAGCATCAAACTCGCAAAAGCTTAGTCTGACAGTGACCAAAGAGGAGCCACTTCGTGTATCTTAGTTGAGTCTTTGGACCCCCTCCCTTCAAGCCCCTGTCAAACGAAGAGTGAGTATATTATGCTGGAGTAGGTACTTATAGATATGTAGGTCTATCAAATCGTATTTATGCTGTCGGCGGCTGCTGAATAAGCCAACTTGAATGACAGTCAGATATTTGCAGAGTGTGGCTGTGAAGTTCCTTCTAGCCAAATGGCATACTAGGAAGCCTCTAATTGATGCCCGAATGCGTTCCCCTCCCCTCGTAGCCGTCAACCTCTGCCAGTTGATGTGGTAATCGATAGTGTGGCAGCTGCCTCCCAGATTTCCAACAGATTTCCTTTTGTCTGATTAGCTTGGGGAAATGCAAAGAAAAGGTCTAACAGGTCTTTTCTCTCTGAAAAAATCAATCTAAGAATGGAAGCTGAACATCACGTAGAAAATTCCTTTAATTGTCATAAGTATGCACCTGGTGAGCTCTTAAAGAATACTTTTTCCTTTTTTGAATGGATGTATAAATCATTTAAATACCCAGAGCCTTAATTGTACTGGGTTTTCAGATGGCAGTTGCTGTCCATTTTAATAAAGGATGAGTGTGAAAGAGTATATATGTTTTCTTAGAATGTATGTATATAGCCTTCATAAACTTAATCAGATAAAGCCGAACACAGGTAATTATGGCTCCATCTTCGCAGTCAATTTAAAACGTGGGACCAGAAAGATGGGAGGGTACGGATACTGGCCGTGTTCGTACGAGCCTAAGTGCTGAACCCCACATGGTCATCGGGCCACAGCTGGCAGCAAACAGAGAAGGAGGCGTTGGCGGAGAAAGAGAGTTGGAATGGCCCTAGTCTTGGCCAATTAAGCAATTAAGCTAACAAGCTTTTATTATGTTGTGTAAGCTAGACCGGGACCAACAATGGAGACCTACATACCTACGCTGGGAACTGGACAAGGTGTTGAGCAAACAATTAAAAAGGAAAGCGAAAAAGACAAGAGAACGGGAATAAATGAAGTGTGAGACTTGTTGGGGCATTCCGATCGGGGACTGTGTGCCAGCTCATGCTTGTTTAAAATGGCTCAGATTAGGTGGGAAGGAGCCCCAACAACCCTGCATGAAATTTATGACCGTAGTTTCCGTTTCCTGCTATCTCCCGACAGAGACTCCCGCCCGAGCTGCGGGCGGCTGTATACAGAAGGAAAGAAGAAAGGAAAGAAAACTTTCGATACATTGACAGTGATGTTCATACATTTTAATGAATTGTATTCGGTATGTTTCAGTTGCTGCTTAGTAAAATATGTACGCTGGATACGAGTCCATTTGTCCAGTCATTTTGGGAGTTGAAGGCACTTTTTATGTGGCACCGATTACGAGACGCCCAGTAGAACCTAGACATGCTGGACTAGGCTAGGTCCAACATCATTTCAGGCGTTGAACTCACTCATCCAAAGTGCCCCATGACAATTACGACTGCTTGGTGGAGCTGGAGGTGCTTGCCCATGCCAGGCACGTACATACATACATATGTATGTATGAAGGCATGTACTGAGCCGAAGCAGCAACTGGAATTTCTGTCTGACCGGGCAGCCTTTCAATTTACCCTGGCTCAAGCGGCACTGATCAAATTAAAAGATTTCCAATATTCATATTTCAATTTGGCAGCCACAAATATCAGGAAATAAGTGAAAGGAAAATAAATTCGTTTTTTTAGAAGAAAGGTGGTTTAGAATTGGTCTTAAAGTTGGTTGCCTTCTTTCCAATTCGAGTATCGAGATTAATTACAGTGCACTCGTTAATATTTCTTTCCGAAAGGAAGTGAGTGATTTTATATTTGGGATGGCTTAATGTCGGTCTGAATTTTTCCGTTTGTTATTGATGAAAATTGTCTATAAAAATGAGACCACTTTATGCCCAATTAAATGCCATTAAAGGCGTTTGCCTCAACTTATACGAGAATGTGTGGAACGTGGCAGTCATTGGTTAGGTCGGTCTGCGCCAACAAAATGTACGAGTATAAACTCGTACCAATATAATTTATGCTTAAAGTTTTCTTGTTGATCCCTGACCAGGGTAGCTCAAACATCACAAAAGCACACACGCACTAACTCACATAAGAGACAGGAAATCACATGGAGAAAATGCGACATGGCAGGGAGCACTCCCTCTGTGTTGACAGCAGAGCTTATCGCCACTTAATATTAGCCAAAGGCAATATTAACTTGACAGTGGCGCACCCGCCTGGGAAGAGGAGGACGCGTTGCCTCTGGAGCTGTCTTAATTAAATGCTTTATTAAGAGCTAATTAAATTTTGTGTTTAATGATTGGCGAGACACAAGTCAAGCGCCCCCGGAACTCAGAACTCAGGGAATGGAGACTAGAGCTAATATTAAAAATGCTTGCGGCCAGGAATTTATTGAAGTTTGCAAAAGAGAGGCCTGCAAATGTCTGTCAGTGTGGCAGAGTCTTCCCTCGTTCGGGTTGCCTAGGCATCGCATCTAACAATTAGACGCTCAATGAAACGAGAACAGTATCTGCACGAGCTGGTTTCGGGAATAGATGAGTTTGGAGCTGGCAATGTCTTCTATGACGATGAGGCCACTACTTTTTAAATTTCCATCAATTACTTTAAATAAAAATATAATTACACTTTAATTTGATAATTTTTTCATAGTTCTGTTTTTGGAATTTGAATGAAGGGTAGGAGTATTTGTGACACCACTAAGATACATAATTATGCAGCAAAGAGCCTCGAATGACAAGCCTACAGTTCCATGAAAGTCCAATGAAAAAATAAGGATAAAAACAAGTAGAGCTGAGAACAGCCAGGCGTTGGAGTCGAGGACTCTTATGGAATAGTCTCTACGAGGACTCCACCTCCCCTGACAGCAGGTGGCGTTGCCAGGGACTTAAAGGGAGTCAAGAAAAAGTCTGCTTCGCTGGCGTAGGGGTTGGGGCCTTCATCGTCGTCATCGGCCAACAGAATTTGTACAGCCAGTTCTTAATTTATGTGCGAGTGCAAGCAAAATCTGAATGGTGGAGAACAAACAATGCTGCCCATAACGTTGCCGGGCCTCTGGCGCTGTGAGTGTGTTTTATGCTTTAAGACTTTCCACTTTAATGTTACATCAGCACAGAGGAAACGAGAAGGGACGTGTGAGACGCTTCTTACGCGTCACAACTTTTATACCCGGCACTCAGTACTACATCTGCAACTTAGCGGTTATTTGTCAAATTTTACAGTTTTTCTTCATCTGTCATCTACATCAACAACACTGCTCACGCCAACACGCTCCTTTAGCTCTCCACCCTCCCCTATAGACACACACTGCAGAGTCGCTGCAGAGGCAGCGGCAGAGGCAGCGGCAGAGGCAGCGGCAGAGGCAGCGGCAGAGATGTGTCAGGGGCAGAGGCCATAAACAGCGCGAAGCAGAGTGTGAATGCTGCGGGACGGGGTGGGTTTGGCCACTGAAAATTAATTTCTCCATTGTGGCTATAATAATGATCCAATCGTATCCCAATTTGGTGATCTGATAGATATGGCCATCCCTACGGAATGGCGTTTTTAGTTTTCTGTTATCTTCAAAATTGTAGATTTGGGAGGTTTTCGCCCTTTGCGGAGGCGGAAAGGGGCGTGGCTCATTTTTGAAATACACTGGTTTCAGTGTGAGCATACTGCAGTCTGGAGCCAAAATTTGGTGGCTCTAGCTCTTATAGTCTCTGAGAACTAGCCGACAAACAAGACGGACAGACGGACGGACGGACAGACAGACATGGCTCAATCGACTCGGCTATTGATGCTGATCAAGAATATATATACTTTATGGGGTCGGAAACGTTTCCTTCTGTGCGTTACATACATTCACTTTGTGCACAAATACAATATACCCTATTTACTCTTCGAGTACCGGGTATAAAAATAACTCGGAACATCTCTTTGGGGAACAGTGGTGAGCGTCATGAAAAAGTTTCGTGTGCGCAAGAGAATCCAGCATTAAAATGTTAAAAGAAACGAAAATCTTGGCAAGTGCTGTCTCTGAAATATCATCAATGTAGCTGGACGGCATTTGGATGCTTTTCCTGTTCTTTCTCGAGACCTTTATACCCTCTTACCAAACCACCTTTCGGTGGATAAATATTCTGACAAATGACTGGCTCATAATTTATGGCACCCAAGCACACACGAGGGTGAACAAAAAATTTGTTACAGAATTACGCCACAAAGCAGAAGAAGTTCCAAAAACCCTTGTCCTAAGCCAAATGTACCTTAAAATATTTTCTCCGCTCTCTTGGACGTCTCTTTTATTATCCTATGGCCAGAGAGAATAGCACCAGCTCAGTTACCTCAGTCGTGGCATTTACAGGGAAAAATATATTTGAAGTACAAAATAAATCAATCACATTAAACCAACGAAAGTGCGTACTATAGCGAGAACAAGTTAGCAGTGACAGAAGATGAATGAATTTCAGAGGTGAAATGAAAAACGAGGAGGGACGTGTAAGACGCGTCGTACGCGTCAAAACTTTTATACCCGGTACTCAGTCAGTACATCTGTAACTTGTGGTTTTTTTCGAATTTTGCATTTTACATTTTACATTTTTTCAACGGCTTATGGAGAGCTGCCAACACGCCCTTTTAGCTCGCCACCCATCCCCAGGGACGCATACAGCATGAGCACTAACCATACAGTACTGTACAGTATACAGTACTGTACAGTACTGTATGGTTAGAGGCATGAGGGAGAGTTTGCGAGCGAGAACAAATGAGGAACAACAAAAAAACGAGTAGGAACGTGTGAGACGCTTCTTACGCGTCACAATTTCTTACCCGGTACTCATAATAATGATCCAATCTAATCTTAATTCAGTGATCTTATAGATATAGTCAATCTATACGAAATCGCGTTTTTAGATTTTTCTTATCGTTAAAATTGTGGATACAGCCGATTTTCGGTCTTTGTGGTGGCGGAAGGGGTCGGGTCAAATTTTTGAAATACACTTGTATCAGTGTGAAATAACTACAGTCTGGAGACAAAATTCGCTGGCTCTAACTCTTATAGTCTCTAAAAACTAGCCGACAAATAAGACGGCCAGACGGACGGACGGACGGACAGACGGACAGACAGACATAGCTATATCGACTCGGCTATTGAAGCAGATCAAGAATATAAATACTTTATGGGGTCGAAAACATTTCCTTGGTGCGTTACATCCACTTCGCGCACAATTACCATGTACCCTATTTACTGTTCGAGTACCGGGTATAAAAACACGTGTTCACGTTATTTTAATCTGGGTTAAAACAGGTAGCTGCAATTCAGACAGATGTTGCAGACAAAGTCCCGCACTCACTCCCGACCCCAATGAGTAAATATTACAAGATTCTTTTCTTTCCATGTTTCTGAAAAGGTGTGTACGACCTGCAGCTTATTAAGCCAAAGAGAAGGGGATATTCTTGGCCATAGCTTTTGCTATGTACGTAAATAAAAGTAAACTCATATCTTTCGCAAGTGACAGCAAAAATATAACCATTCACTCACCATGGTCTTTCTCATCAGTGGAAATTGAGCTGAGTGGGCTGTAATATTTGGTTGACTGGATCCATGTCAAGTCTTGTCCTGACAGTTTTGGCATAGGCAAATTTAAGTTGATTTTCAAATCAATACGAGGAAGCCAGATAGATGGATTGATGTTTACGTGATCGATTGTTTAATACTTGCTACTTTCCCAGGTTAAATTACGTACAGTTTTGAAGGGGAGGAATATTTGCCATAAATATTTGGATACTTGCTAAACTTTTAAAAATGGTTGCCCTAATTCCCGAGTAATCCCACTTTAAATTGTTTCAGAGTCCCCCCTGGGAGTTTTCTCATTTATTTTATGGATTCAAAAGCCTTGTGCTTGCCCGGCTTTCTATTTTGATCTTCTGATGCCTCCTGACCGCAATCCCTCTGTGTTAAAAGTTCTCTACCCAATAAAATATTTTTGTAAGCCAAACAGTGATTGCCCTTTGACAATTTGCGACAAGCATAGCTTATACATTATTAAAATTCTGTAATTGAATTAAAGGTACATTTTTGTTGGCGTTTCTCTGCTCTCCGGACTCAGCCACAGGAAAATTCATTTTATAAACTTTCCTTCTTACAACCGCAGTCAAGTCGGGCACATAATTCCCCAGAGAAACTTTTGTGCAAGAAAAATAATATTTCAAAAATTTAATTTCGACTAAAATGCCTAAGCGCTCTAAGAAAACAACGCAATGCTCGTTGACAGTTTCCCCACCCGGTGAGAAATGGCAGAGCTCGCTTATTGTTCTCGAAATACTGGTTCGTATGCGGTCTGTATATGGTCTGTCTAAGTTCAAGTTAGTAACTTGAATAATACCTCATAATTTAGGCGACTAAGTGAGTCGCCGGCCCCTGGATATTTATGACAGCAGATACATCAGCGACAGCAGCGGAACCATCCAAGCCCAAGTCGTGGCGTGAAAAATTGCCCCAAACATCTCGCAGCCGTAGGACGCGCCTTCGCGGCCGTTAATGTGTGCTGAAGGGTGTGAAGGAACCCGAAAACAAGTGGCGAAAATCACTGTCAAGCTGCTTGGTCTGACAGCTTTGTTAACCAAAAGTTGAAACTTTGACTATATAGCTCGTAGAACTTTTTTTTTGTAAAAAATTTCAGCTTTGCAAGGGTTTGCCTTTGACCCTGTCAGTCAGCTCAGAATCTTAACTCAAACATAAATCATCAGAGCAATGAGCACATTCCCAATAAACTGCACAGACTCTTGCCAGAATCTGCTGATCGAGGGTGGATCATCGCCATCGGGTTATGGACGCCTCGCCAGTGGCATCCTTGACGATATATTCAATCAACATCTGCATCTGGGAAACTTTCAAGACTCAGACTCAGCTTCTGAGTTCGTCGGTGTCTCCCAAAAAAGTGCGTCATCTACAAAGAGCACCGTTGACCAGCGCCTGGAGTACTGGAAGCACACGCTTCGACAGAGGCGAATGCTCCAGAAGAGGCTTCGGCGGGCAACCGGCAAGGAGCCAGAGCAGATGCTCTCGAATCATCCCACTTGCATTGACCATCGAGATAGGGAGACGATTAAGCGGATACTAGACCAGGCCCGGTCAAGGGATCCCACACAGAATAAGGCCACGCCCCCATTGGCAGCGCTCCATCCCTACGCGGCTCTTCTGGCGCCCCAGAGAGACTTTGTGGAGATAATAGGTATTCCGGGACAAATAGCTTCCGAGCTGCTGGGCGCAGACGACTCAAAGAACTTCCCCAGAAGCAACTGGATGAGTTCGCAACTTCTGGCTGATCGCATAGAAGAGGAGTTTCCCAACATACAGCGAGTGCTGGAGTTCTATCCGAGCATCAAGAACTTGGAAATTGTCCGCAAGCGGCGCTTGGGCTCTAGTCCGGTTGACCATGAGTCCCTGGGCGCCATAACCGACTCCTCAGTGATCTTCAAGTCGGACCTCAATCTGGCCGAGACTACTGTTTTGACTAAACTAAATACAGGGTGCAAATGCCAGCATGGCTGCACAGGAGTGTGTATCCTCATCAATGGGATGCACTATAAGCCTCACGTTCCGGAGTTCTCGCCCATCCTGGAACGCACTTTCTGCTGCTATCCCTACAAGCACCACCTTCGCACAGTCATGCGAATCGAGAACAGCGGCACAGAGGTCATCAGGTTCACCTGGATGCGCGTAAGTTCATTCGCCTACAATGACACGCTCTTCGATGCGAAGGACAACGAGTTCATCTTCGACGACAGTGCCTTCCTGCTCAAGCCCGGAGAGATACACGATGTATCTGTTATGTTCAAGCCCCGAATGGTGGCTATTGTAAAGCAGCGATGGCTGCTGGCCATGTGTCCTCGCTTCTTCTTTTTCCGTCCTTGTGCCCTAACCTTGAATCTGCACGGACGCTGTTCGCCTTCCAAGGAGTACCTGGATCTGCTGGAGAACCAGATAGTTATCTCAAAGCGAAGCTCTGCTTCGTTTCTTCTGCATCTGGCTCTTCCTCTGGACCAAGAACCGTACCATCTCGTGTGTCCCTACGATCGCCAGCTCGAGGACCGCGAAGCCTTCAACCGACGAAACAAAATATTCCACTGCTCCACCATCTCTGACGCCCAGCAGCTCAAGGAGTTCTTCAGGGTGAACATGCCCTTACGATGCTACCCGAGGTGGGACTACAGTGTACGCATGCTCATCGATCTGGTGTGTGACCACGAGGACCCTCAAAAGCGCCTCCTCCTTTTCGGAGAACTCACAAAAATCTTGTCGCGAGTACGCGGAAATGGCTATCCCATGTGTAAACCGCAGGAGCTGAGTAACACGAAGCAAATTTATGTGCGCGGGGTCATCGCAAGTCGCGTGGATGAGTGGCAGGAGAAGGTCTGGCAGTTAGAGAAGCAACTTCTCAAGGCCACACAGCAGCGACTGCAGAACCACAACGCCAGCCAGAAGCAAGACAACGAGCTGATCTTCGAGAGTAAAATTAACATGGTCCTGAGCAAGGAGGCAGACAATATCATCCTAAGGGAACCTCTCACCAGACTGTTAAGTCGAAGGTTACGCAAAATGAAACACTTTCGGGACTCCGTTTACATATTCTCGTACGACCTTTTGTGTAACGCTGCCGAAGACATTGTATCCGTGATCGAAAGCACTTTTCAGACATATGGCCGCCATAATATTAGAGTAACTTAGTTCCTTGTCATTCCTTGTATACTTACCCTATACCTCACATAAAGTAAAATTGGTCAGCAGCTTGTAACGAAAGAAAAGAAAGACTCACATGAATCGCCGAGTTAATGGATGTGTCAATCTGTCTCTATGAAAATCATCTAAATGTCCTCAGTATATGTATATGTGGATTGAAAATACATCAAAGTTGTTCGCATCATGATCTGAACAGCACGCCTCCCTGAGAGTCCTCACTCTCAGTTCCAGAACCACGCTTGAGCTAGGCCTCAATAAACATTTTTGTGGAATACAAAAAAAATGTGTACAATATTCATTTGTCATGATGATTCTTAAATTCGCAAAATCACAAAGCTTCTAAGTTCTAAGACCTCACCTAATCCACAGGGTCGTTCTAAGGGTTAATGTCCGTGACGAGGAGTAAGCTCAATAATAAGAGCATTCCAGCCAGATTTGCATAGGTTCATCAAATGCTGAACTCTGTCAAGTCAGCCTATGTCGGAAGTTTTTTCTCCTTTCTGCTTCCCTCGCCCGCGATATAAAATATTTGCATGTGAGTTGTCCAGGTTAAACGCAGACCCGACCCTAAGCACCGACTCGAGCAATCCTTTATTTGGGAGCAGTGAAGGTGAAGGGATGCGAGTATGCGAGTCTGTCCTGCCTTTCTGTGGGAACGTTACTCTGTTTTTTGGCCTGCCTCTTGCCTCTTGTCATGTAAATCTATTTTAATGTATGCAGCAATTAAAAATACATCAGTTTACTTTCGAGGCGACTTTGATGGTCCGAGCCGCTCCACAGCAAACTTCGTGGCCCTGAACTCGGGCATTATTATACCCTGTACTTGAAGATTAAAAAGAGTACATTATGTTTGTGCTCGAAAGTGGATGTACTTATGTAACGCACAAAAGGAAACATTTCCGACCCGATAAAGTATATACATTCTTGAAAAGCATTAATAGCCTAGTCTATGTCTGTCCGTCTGTCTCGTTTGTACTTTTAGAACTCAGAGACTATAAACACAAAAAGCCACACAAATTTGCATCCTGCTGAGATATCACAATGATCAAATTTTCTAAATTTCGCCCCGCCCTATTCCGGCCCAAAAAGGTCGAAAATCTCTCATATCCACAATTTTGAAGATAAGAGAAAACTAAAAACGCAATTTCGTAGAATCTATCAGATCCCTGAATTAAGATCGGCTCAGATCATTATTATAGACAGAATGAAGAAATTCACTTGCAGTCGCTTCCCTCCACCCCTTCCAACAGCTTTGCTTATGCTTGCTCATTGTTGTTCTTTCTCGCTCGCAAAACTCTGCCTAATGCAGGACGGAGCCGAGCTAAAAGGAGGCGTTGGTGTGAGAAGTGGTGTCGATGACAGTTGTAGAAAAAATGTAAATTTTGAAAAAAACACAAGGTTACATACATACATATGTGTGTACATCCATACATGTGTATTACACTATGGTTACATATATATATGCATATGTACACACATACATATATACATGTGGACTGGCAGAGATGTGTAAAAGTTGCGACGCGTACGAAGCGTCTCACGTTCCTACTCGTTGTACTTGTAACTGCGCCATTTTGGGCTCATTAAATTTCATTGCGTTAAATGTTTTCATGTCCTGCATATATTGAGTTCAATTTTTTTGTTTTCTTTTTTTTAAACAGCTCTCCACGGCTATGGGTATAATATAAGCATCAAATAAAAGCATTGAACAGCTGGGGTTTGGGGGATTCGGCGCTGACTTGATAACTTTCCATTAAATGATGATGTCAACCCGGATGGGTCTGGGGATTTATTGGGGGGGGCCTTCATTTACATAAGGACCAACACGTGTTGGGTCCATTGAACTGTCATCTGATCCTACTTCGAGTGCCGCGTTCTTCCCTCTCATTCTGCCACATTCTGTCGTTACTTAATTACTCTCCATGCAAAATTCATTAAATACCCTGACACCCTAATCAGCCGCCTGTCCTTGTGTTTGTCTGACTGTGCGCTAAAATTTAGTCGACATTTCCACTCATTAAAAAGAACATTCCCTCTTGAGTTGTCGTCGTAGTTGCCTCCCTGTTGAGCCTCTCTCCAACCCCATGCCACAGAGCTTGTTTGTGCCGCCATATAATTGCGGCCAACTTAAAATCCACTCAAGTCTCGAGCAGCCCCAATGTAAAACTGAATGTGGTTGCTTTTGACAGGAATGCGCATTCCCAGGTAACAATTTGTATGTGTTTTGCATCCGTGTGAAGTCCTGCTGTCCTGCTGGGCCGCGTGGGACAGGGATTCTTTAGGAAGAAGTTGGATGGAGGCCCGTTCTGGAGCTTATTTTAGTGTTTATTGTCGTCGGCAATTTGTCTCAGTCATATCAATTAGCAAACACTTTTCTCGACTCAACATCGTTCACCCAGAGCTAGAGAGTCACCACCTCCCTTAATTTATTTATTGGTTTGTTTCCTAAATATTTTATTTCCGCTCCTCCTTATTGATTTTGTTGGAAAAAGTTTTGCCAACTGGACAATATAGAATATAATGCAAAGGAACAATCGTCGCCTGAAGACAATAGCCACACCATAAAAGGAAACTTTTGTGAGTTTGGGGACACTTTTGGAGAATGGAGCGGAAACAAAGCGAAAAGTAAAATCATTAAAATTAATTACATAAACATTATTGTGCCAATGGCAATCAATGTACTCACAGCCTCGTTGAGGCAACCCTCAGGCCACAGATGGTTCTACAATTTCCGCTTGGCTCCTGTCAAGTCCCGCCATTGGCAGACCGCAACACAATGCGTACATGAAGAATATCCTTACGCGCACCCAGCGTATATTTGCACGGCCCATTTATGGGAATGGGAGAAAGAGAACCCACATACAAGCAAAGTTTATGATAATGAATACTTAATAACGCGGTATTCAAGTTGCTCGACTCCGGGGGCGACAAACAAAAGCGACAAAAAGACCAAAGACCAAAGACCATGGCGAAGGCGATGGCTTCGGGACAAGTTTACCTTTGTTTGACTGAGACTTTCCGCACTTTTCTCTAGTTTTTCTTCGCCTTTGCTGCGGTGCAGGTTAGGAAATTTCACTTAAATTACTAACGGCAGGCATTTAGCATTTAAGTTGATTTAATTTGTCGGCAGCGTTCTGTCACTAAAGCTTCGCAAGCCAGATGTAGCCAGACTATGAGTACAAACATAAAAAGGAGCACCTATTGAATAAATCTTTTTAAATCATAAAAGTGCAGAAAAACTTTCTTTTTGCAGTTATATGACCAGTAAAAATGGATTCGATATTCTTAAAATATGTTTTTTAAGCTGCTTTTCCTCAGCTTTCGTCGTTGCTGTTACTCTTAAGCCAGCTTATGCTGAAAATAAAAGGAAACTCAAGGAAACTATAAATGGATGAAACAAAAGAATGACCAATAGTTTCCTTAAGATAAGTAGAGGATTAAGAACGGACATATGTATGTTTGTATAGAGAAAATAAATTTTTAAACTAGATCCCAAAGTAGAGATGCGTAAATTTATTCACTTTATTTAATACTCAAATTTGTATGAATCAGTTCTATGAAGAGAACAGATACAAGCTGTTTTGAGATACTTTCTTCGAGATCTTTCAGATTTAAAATGAATATTTGAAGATGCGATGTTCCTCTTTCTTTTGACATTAGATTCTTAGAGGAAAGCACTCATCAATTGCCATCGAACCCCGAAATGCAAATTGATAGCATCATCGCAATAGAAAATCGATACGCCCACGTTCGCGTCCACGCCCACAGATTCCTACACACGCCCACAGAATTCCAGATAGACAACCGCACTTCGGCGGATAGTTTTGAGGGCAGCTTTACTCTTATTAGACGAGTAATTTTAATTAAAATTTCCAAATACCAAAAGGAGGAGGGAACATCAATTATTTACAAGAAAATTGAAAAGGAACATTATTAAAAATACATTTCACACAAACGCATATTATAAGCAAATTGCTGAGATTTTAATTGTCATAGCGATTGTGGGGATAGAGGAAAATTGTGCAGAATGGAAAATTGAACCGTCAGCGAAGCTGCAGTTACCACCTTTAAAATCTCCTTTTAATTTGATTCGAATTTATTACACACCTTCACAACTAAATGTTTGCTGTTACCCAAAGCCAAGGATTAATTAACACGAGTTTTATTCCTCTCGCCATCAAAGTGATAATGGAATAAATTAAATAATGATTAAAATTGCATGACATGCTAGCCACTGTCTACCAACGCTCCGCACGGTATACGTAATGCAGTTTTATGGAAATATAATGGACGGTCCAAGCTCTTGACACCAAGCTCATGCTAATTAAGGCCAATCAGGGGGCCAGCAAGGACACGACAGTAGAGGACCATGTCGATTTTAAAATGTCCCCAAGGCCAGTAGAACTCTGACAAAGCAGGGGCGTGGCACAGTTTTTTTTTGTTAGCCTGGTCATATTACAATCCGATGTCTGCCCCTATAACCGTAATTGTAAAGACTGCGGATCCTGTCTGGGGTCTAACAATGGAGACGACGCACAGTGGTCCCAAAATATCATGATATCAAGCATACATTCATTCCAGTTTTCATGTTGAATATTGTTTTCTCTTATACAATGTTCATAACGCACAGAAGGAAATGTTCCCGACCCTATAAAGTAGATAAAAAAGGTTTCTTAGCCTTCTTTGGAATCGATGAGAAGTTTTGACTTCTGAAAGCAGGAATGCCCGAACGACCCACAGTGCAATGAAGATTTTGAATTGGGAACACAGCAATGTTTAAATATTTTGCATGTGTATTTGCTCTGAGCTACAAATTTATGTTTCCAGGCTATTCAAAAGCGATTTGCTACTTGGTAAGAGTGCAGACAAATTGACATAAGCCCATTTCATGACAACAGGTTTTACAGAACCATACGAATCTCTGATGTGGATGAATAGAAAGATGTACTTGTATATGAATGTTGTAAAAATGCGTGGGTATACATATATACCATAAAAATTCAATTGTAGCCATAGACTCTTTTACCTAATGTAGCCAGGGACCCTGCCCTTTTCTTTTATTTTTAAGCCTGGAGCATGAGAAATCAAAAAATCCTGAAGATGGTTCTCCTGAATATTTCGAACAAATTGTAGCTGCTCATGTGTCCGCCCAACAATATTTTAATCGCTAATCTTATTTTGAACTCTTCTTCTTTGTGTCTTACAGATTTTCGAAACGCATTTCTAGGCATATTCACAGAAGGATATCATTGAATAGCGGTCGCAATATGCAGGAGAATGTCAGCTAACTGGTGGAGAGTCCTATTGTTCGTTAAACTCACATAATAGGAAAACAAGAGAAAAATTGTGGAAAGGAATGCTGATAAATGCCAAATCAAGTGACAACGATGCCAGAAGGCGGCAGAGGCGGATTGTCTAGCAATTGGCTGTAACAGCTACCCAAGTCGATGATATAAAATATGTATATGTTAATGGGAGTGTGTGTACGCGTGGTTACGGCTTTACATATATTAGTGAGTGTAGATGTGCGGGTGTGACTGGTCCTAGTCGCAATGCTCCTTCTTTGTTCCGATTTTTCTGTCTTTTTTTGGCCTTTAAATCGCGGGAACTGTCGGCCCGATTCGCATATACTCGTAGCATACCGTAGAACGCCTTGAAGGAAGGGTGACTTTCATCCTTCCACAATTTCCCCGAATGTTTGCCTTTGTCGAATTCAATTTGTACCTAACAGTTGTCGAACATTTGTCGCTGTGTCTTGGAATTCGAAAGACGCACGGAATTAAATGTCTTGTGCCAATGTGCCGGTTTTTGGCTCAATTGTGTGGAAATACGTCAACTCAAAACCCTACCTCTTCTAACCCGCTTTTGATGGAGTCGCAGCCACAACAATGGTAGCTGTAAAGCCAATAACGAAAATAACATGCTCGACTTCTGAAAAGCGAAACATTTCCACGGCTGATGGAGCACAGCAATAGAGTCAAAAGCAAACATGTGTAAGCTGACTTTGATGGGATTTGGGCGGGCCAACAGCGCCAAGTCGGGGAGTAAACTCGTATTGATGATGGCTGGTAGGTATTTAGGCATTGAATTGAAATTGTACTAAAATCGTTTCTGCATATGAAGTCGATTTTATTAATTCCACATCCGGCCTTGGACTTAGGCCAGTCTTTTATATTCCTAAAGGAATTTTTCCTCTGAAGTGTTTAGTGCATCCTTAATTATTGATGCCTGTTTTCGTTTTCAAAGTATTCAACCTATCTAAAGTACCCCTGGATGCTTTTGTTCTCCCTAGGCCTGTCATTCATAGCAAAACCACGAAACAGATGTGGTCAATAGTTGGATACGTGAATGTGTGTGTTGAAATAATTAACTTGGACTGCAGGCAGTCTACCGCATAAAAGTTAAACTGTTATATGACACATTAATATTTCATAGGTAATAAAATGTTTAGGTGTAAGGAAATTTCAGCTCGAAGTGCTTGTAAAGTGTTTCTGAGTCCAGGATAAGCATTAAATAAATTATTTGTATATTAACAATATATCATGTACAACATTCTATATACATAGATGTATATGAGCGAGTATATGGAAACTGGAGCCATAAAAAAGGAAAAACCAAAAGTACGCGAAATTGTGCTGACTATGAGCCCCGATTTTGGAAGTACATTTCTGGCGATGTCGGGCAGCATAACCACAACGCCCACACACCCTCCCCGTACTTGCCAGCATCGTAAAACAAGCTTTCAAAATATGTCACCGCCTATGCTGTACTTTTGGTTTTTTTTCTATGTATACGTAATATTAGCTATTAACAAAGTCGATAGAAACTAGTTGGCTAAGGAGAAGGATTAGAATACTCATAGAATTGAAAGTAAATCGAAAAATGCACTTAAATGTGGTAAAGTCTCATTTAAAGTAGGAGTCAAGTGTGCAATATGAATATTATTATAAAAAAGTATGTATGTATATAATTTAAGCTAAGATTAAAAGTTGGCTGTTGTACTCGTTACTCTGTATTGTAACGAATCATAGAAATTATATGAACAAAAGAGAGAATTATTCGAAATAGCATGAAGGATGCACCTACCACACAGTTAAAACAAAGAAGTATTACTAAGACAAATGTATTTAAAACATAATTTTTAGATCTAAGCATAGTTAAAAAAAATTATAATACACGAACAAATTTGGCGAACTTCTGTATGTATCTACATATTCCAGAGTATTTACCAACTTGTTAAGGGTTGTACCAGCGGTCTTTCTATGTTTGCTACAATATGCCAAGACAGATAAAATATTATTCAAAAAAATACTTACATGTTTAAAATTGTTGGACAAAATCCATTAATTTCAAGAAAAGCGAAAGAACTAATGTGTGTTTAAATATGAATAGAAAACAGGGAGTACAATTAAAATCACGAATGAAAGACAGATGCCATCGCAACTGAGTATTAAATTGAATATTTAAAAACCAAACTAAAATTAATGTAGTGAAACTGTTTTTAAAACCAGAACTAATGAGAAAATAAATAAATAATGGATATTTAAAAAAATGAGAGCTCGTTTTTTTGGGGTTTCTATGGCAATGCCTTAAAATAAGCAATTATCTTTGCATTGAATTCCAGTCCAAATGTCACTGGAACGTCTCAATATGTTCGTTCAGTAAGAAGGAGGTGCTGAATCATGGCGTGACATACTTTGATCAAATAAATAACCAACTGGCAAATAAGGGCAAATGTGTAGACAAGCGATTTGTCACTCGGTAATTTTTATTCATATCGTAAGTAGTTGTGTGTGAGTGACACAACATCGACATAACAGCCATGGCAATTGCAGCAACATCAACGGGCTTCAGGTGTGTCGCTCGTCTTAAACAGGACAGCTCGTGGCATACATAAAATGGAATAACATGGAATAAACTACCAATTTAATGTAGTTGGTTTAATGCATTTAAAATACACGAGTCGGAAATATGAGTTAGCTCTTTGACATTTTGAGGGACAAAGACCAATTATTCGAACTAATTAAAACATAATTATAACACTACTCGACACCATTTTTCCGCTTCGAGCCAAACCGACTTTTAATACCCTGTACACGAAGAGCCCGCCGGAACGGACTTATCCAATAAAGCGGTGCTTTGGCATGTTTGTGTTCCAGGCTCCATATCTACGCAAAAATAACACACTCATTTTGTAAAAAAACACAAGACAGTGTACCCTAAGAGCCTGCACTTTGCCCACATTACTCATACTGGGCACATAGCGAAATATATGGCACTGAAAACTTGGCTTATAAAAAAGTGCAATTTTGTCGAGTAGTGTTATAATTGAATCTAATTGAATTATTTACGTTATTTTAAAATAGTTGAACGCTTTTTTCTCCGGTTTCTGATTAAATAAAAAACAATCTTGACCAACAACGAATTTTTTAAAATTATATGTAAATCAAATTGAATTTTTTAGTTTTATGTTCTATATTTGATTTTTTTTTTGTCTCAAATGTTAGCAATTATTGACTGAATCCCTCTTTAATTATATTGATTACTGCATGGAATTTATACTTTTAGGAATTGGCCAACCACAGGCCCAATGATGACAATTTTGCAATTATTTCTGGTCGGCTGGTCGTCGATGACGCAGATGAGGTGGACCTCATGATTGATACTGTTATTTAGGCCAATTGTTGTTTTCGAAATAATAATTTAATTGACTTTGCTTTAATTTCTTCGCCAATTCTTAAATATTATATTATTTTTTACCAGTATATGTAGATAAGGCAGAATTCATTCGAACCATTCACAGAAAAAAACAGACAATGCCTTTTGCGATGTCTACTTTATTACTGCTTTAACTACTTCTTATATTTCGCAGAAAAATATCTCCAGTTTCCATTGAAAATTAGGTTTGCCGAAATGGACACAATTAAAAATGAATAAAATAAAATCAGATAACTTCATCAATCCCGAAGGAACCGTCAGGACATACTTCGCGAATCTGTTTCGGAACTCAAGAGGCCGTATAACGATCTGTTTGTAGCCTCTCGTAACTGCAGAACAAAGGTCAGGTCCTCTAGTCTGACTTTCTTTCCATATTCAATTGAGACACTTATCTAGCAGATGGTACATAGGGAACACACCAATACATCGCACATATATGTATGTATACTAGCTATGTATAGCTTAAGGTAGTTGTATAATTGTTACCAGGCAGAAATTAGCTCTATTCATAGTTGTTTTAGTCACAGATGAAGCTGAAAATATTTGAAACTAAATTGTACACAATGTTTTCCTCGTCTTTGTAGCGATTTCAGAAACATAAGCTGTCGTTTAGAAACACAAAATGATGTCAAACTTTAAACATATTTTCCATTCACTAGAGCTTTGTGGAGCTTCATGTGGCAGCAACTTGACGGTATCCTAGCAACTAGCTGTGGTTCCGGCCACTGACCATTGGAAAGCAAAAGTTATATGTTTGTGGATTTCCTTGTCATGGTTTTTCTGAAATTCGTGTGACCTGAATAACAAAGATGAGACAAAGATTAAGACAATGTGAAAGAGAATTCTGCATTTTAGTTTTATGGGAGAATAAATTTAGCCAGCCAGTTGAGTTTCAAATTACAAAACCGTAATAAAGTCCAATAAAGGGCTGGTTGTAAAGAAAGTTCTGATATAAAAGGCAAGTAGAAACAGGTGGAATATTTCGATAAAGCATACATAGTTGAACGCGAGTAAATTTAATTAGAACTAAACGACAATGTGACACATGTAAGCAGGCGAGCAGCCACCACACTTCACTCCCTACGAGTGCTAGAAGAAGTGGAGCAAAGTGCGAAAAAACCACTTTACCGACATATTCCAGCCTCAAACGAGTAGCGACGTTTGTGAGACGCTTAGTTGGCGTCACAACTTTTAAACCCGGTTCTCAGTCAGTGTATACATATGTATGTATGTATTCCTAGTGTGATAAAAATGCACATACATATCTACATATGTACATATCTTACATACATTATGATTTTTTCGAGTTTTACATTTTATAATTATACATATATACATATATATATATATGCGGCTGCCCTAGAGCCGCACACTGCACGAAGAAGAATGCAATGGAAGAATGGAAAGAATGCGCAAATAATAACCAAAGCTGCTGGAAGGGGTGCGGGGAAGCCACTTCAAATTAATATCTTCATTGTGGCTGTAATATTGATCTGAGCCGATCTTAAATCGGGAATCTGATAGATATGGTCATTATCTACGAAATATCGTTTTACTTTTCTTTTATCGTTACAATTGTGGATATACATACATATGTAGGAGATTTCGCCCTTTGCGGCGGCCGAATGGAGCGGGGCGAAATTGTGAAATGCATTTGAAACAGTGAGAGCATACAGAAATCTGAATGTATTTTTTGGTTGCCCTATCCCTTATGGTCTCTGAGTAAAAGGACGGACAGACAGACAGACAGATATAGATATAGGCTATTGATTCTGATCAGAAACGTTTCTTTCTGTGGGTTACGCACATTGCTCCGACCACAAATACAATATACCCTATTTACTCAGTACCGGGTATAGAAACAACAAAAAGAACGCATGAAAATTTCCTTTGCACGTTCGTGCTTGGATATGTGGGTGTGAGAAAAAGTTTTTGCTTGAAAAGTGTCACTCCAAAACAGCAGAGGAAAATAACAGACCTTGTGGTAAGTGGAGCTGCGAGCTTCAAGGTAAATGGGAAAAGCAAAATTAATTTATTGAAACCCGAGTTAGTTATGGTTATATTAGGGACAGACTGCAAAGTCGATGGGTCAAATAATGAACTTTCTTTTTTTAACCGATTCTCTTATATGGACCTCTGAGAGTAGCAGCACTTTGTGGATATGAAATTACCTTCCCACACTCGTCCAAGAACGAAAGTAATGAAACTGTCCGTCGTATGGCTTCGAAAACACTTTGTGAACAAATGGCAAATTAAGTTTCAAGAACAGCTTTCACTCATGGCAACTGCAGGTTGCTGTTATCCATGTTTCTAAAAATTCGAGCTGGGAAAAAGCAGAACAGAAGTAAATGGCTGACAAGTGCACGACGAGCCATGCCAGTCAAGCTTCTTGACTTTTTCGCAGCAGCTCCCTGGTTAAATGGCTACTTCTGTTTCAATTCCCTTCGAGATTTTTGTGCCCGACAAAAGTTTTGGTTCTGGCAATTTCAAATTACTTCAAAACTAGTTAAACTTACTGAAGCTGACAACGGTCCATGGACTGCCAAGACTGACAGTACAAAGGAGATGTCAAGTGTAACCCACGTTGGTAAGTACCACGCAGATTTCAACCTCAATTAAATTTAATGCGTTTTGGTTTTTTGATTAATAATTAGTCTTGAATTTTTATTTTTAATATACCAGTTTTCAAACAAATCTATTCCAAGTGACTTACAGTTTAAGGTTGGAGAAATTTAAATTTCTTCTTTATCTGTCATCTACATCACTTTTCACGCCAACACGCTCTTTTAGCTCGCCCCCCTCCCTTAGAGCCGCACACTGCGCGAAGCAGAGTGTGAATGAGAGAATGTGTGGAAGGGGAGGGTTTAGCCACTGGAAATTAATTTCTTCATTCTGGTTATAATACTGATCCAATCTCTTCCAAATTAAATGATCTGATAGATATAGTTATTCCCTACGGAACAGTTTTTTTTAGTTTTTTATACCCGGTACTCGAAGAGTAAATAGGGTATATTGTATTTGTGCGAATAACGGTTGTATGTAACGCACAGAAGGAAACGTTTCCGACCCCATAGAGTATATATATTCTTGATCAGCATCAATAGCCGAGTCGATTGAGCCATGTCTGTCTGTCCGTCCGTCCGTCTGTCCGTCTGTCCGTCTTGTTTGTCGGCTAGTTCTCAGAGACTATAAGAGCTAGAGGCACCAAATTTTGGCACCTGACTGCTGTATGCTCACACTGAAACCAGTGTATTTAAAAAATGAGCCCCGCCCCCTTCCGCCCCGCAAATGGCCGAAAATCTCCCAAATCTACAATTTTGAAGAAAACAGAAAACTAAGAAGGGATGTGTGAGACGCTTCTTACGCGTCACAACTTTTATACCCGGCACTCAGTACTACATCTGCACCTTAGCGGTTATTTGTCAAATTTAACATTTTTTCTTCATTTGTCATCTACTTCAACAACACTACTCACGCCAACACGCTCCTTTAGCTCGCCACCCTCCCCTAGCAACACACACTGCAGAGTCAGGGCAGAGTCGTGGCAGAGGCAGGGGCAGAGACGCGGCAGAGGCAGAGGCCACAAACTGCGCGAAGCAGAGTGTGAATGAGAGAATGTGTAAAAAACAAATATAAGCTGCGGGACGGGGTGGGTTTAGCCACTGCAAATTAATTTCTTCATAATGGCCCAATTTGGTGATCAGATAGATATGGTCATTTCCTACGGAATGGCGTTTTAGTTTTCTGTTATCTTCAAAATTGTAGATTTGAAATACACTGGTTTCTGTGTAAGCATACAGCAGTCTGGTGCCAAAATTTGGTGGCTCTAGCTCTTATAGTCTCTGAGAACTAGCCGACAAACAAGACGGACAGACGGACGGCCGGACGGATGGACGGACGGACAGACAGACATGGCTTAATCGACTCGGCTATTGATGCTGATCAAGAATATATATACTTTATGGGGTCGGAGACGTTTCCTTCTGTGCGTTACATACATTCTCTTTGTGCACAAATACAATATAGCATATTTACTCTTCGAGTACCGGGTATAAAAACGCCATTCCGTAGGGAATGACCATATCTTTTTCAGTGGCCAAACCCACCCCGTCCCGCAGCTTATAGCAGCACACTCTGCTTCGCGCAGTTTATGGCCTCTGCCCCTGACACGTCTCTGCCGCTGCCTCTGCCGCTTCCTCTGCCGCTTCCTCTGCCGCTGCCTCTGCAGCTACTCTGCCCCGACTCTGCAGTGTGTGTTTCTAGGGGAGGGTGGCGAGGTAAAGGAGCGTGTTGGCGTGAGTAGTGTTGTTGATGTAGATGACAGATGAAGAAAAAATTTAAAATTTGACAAATAACCGCTAAGTTGCAGATGTAGTACTGAGTGCCGGGTATAAAAGTTGTGACGCGTAAGAAGCGTCTCACACGTCCCTTCTCGTTTTATCTGCAAAATTGTGGCTGTGGGAGATTTCCGCCCTTTGTAGGGCGGTTTACATACACTGGTTTCAGTGTAAGCATACATCAGTCTGTAGGCAAAATTTGGTGACTCTAGCTACCATAGTCTCTGAGAAGAGAGGCAGACGGACGGACGGACAATCCGGTAGACATAGACTCGGCTATTGAAGCTGATCAAGAATATATACATATACACTTTATGGGGTCGGAAACGTTTCCTTCTGTGCGTAACATCCATCCACCTTATGCACAAATACAATATACCCTATTTACTCTTCGAGTACCGTAGGGAAGGAGCAAATCTATCAGATCATCAAATTTGGAAGAGATTGGATCAGTATTATAGCCAGAATGAAGAAATTAATTTGCAGGAGCTACCCCCACCCCGTCCAGCTTTTTTATTTTTTGCACATTCTCTCTAGGCGAGCTAAAGGAGAAGTGATGTAGATGTAGATGTAGATGTAGATGACAGATGTAGAAACAATTTAAAAAACAATAAAAAAAACCACTAAGGTACAGATGTATTACAGAGTACCGGGTATAAAACTTGTGACGCGTAAGAAGCGTCTCACAAGTACCTTTACGTTTTATTTTTTTGCTTTACAACGCCAGCAGTGGCATCGTGAAGTACCGAGTGACATGCGGAGCCCCCTAGGCTCTTTTCTGGTACCAACCCTACAAAAGCGTGATGGATCGTTATCCTCAAGCTCCAACTATCAAGAGACACGAGAATAGTAGGGTTTGCAGACGACGTGGCATTGGTGGTGGTAGCCCAGCACCTCGGCGACGCGGAGGCCCGCTGTAAATAAGTGGTGGCCACCATGCAAGAGTGGTTGAGCTCTGTGGGCCTAAAACTAGCTGAAAATACACTTTGAAATACACTTGTAACACTGTGAGCATATAGAAGTCTGTCTGCCATATCTCTTATGGTCTCTGAGTCATAGGCGCTCATCAGGACGGACAGACATGGCTTTATCGACTTGGCTATTGATCCTGATCAAGAATATATATAATTATAGGGCCGGAAACGTTTCCTTCTGTGAGTTACGCACATTGCACTGACCACAAAAACAGTATACCCTATTTATTCTTGAGTACCGTGTATAAAAAGAATGAATTTCTGAAAAATGCAAGTTTAATGTCATTAAGAATTGTATTTAAATGAACTTTATAAGAAACTTTGAAATCAAGTAGAGCGTTCATTCAAAGCGCCAAACCACGAGACATGGGATGTCACATAATGTCGCTACCTCAACCCACTTTTCAGCCTCTTTCTCTCTCTATTTCTTTATACTCTTATGAGTTTGCTGTCCAGCGTTGTGTTAACATCCACTAATGACTTTTAGCTGGAGTCAGCCTCTGTTGCTGCCGCTTTCTCTGCATCTGCCCAGGGAACGGCACATTGTAGCACTTATGTATGTAAGTGCAATGCAGTGACGGTCGCCAAAACGGGTGGGAAAACCGAATAGAAGCTTCCAACTCTATTTGCGATTGGAGGCTGATTTGCCGTTCGTTGAAAAAGCACATTGCCAAACACCCGCACTCAGCCATGGGTAGAAAGAGAGACAGAGAGAATGCGAGATTGTCGCATATGTAGGTACTTGCATATCTACTCTGTAAAACTCTTCCGTTTCATTTAACTCTTTCTCGCTGACCCAACCACTGGTTAGCAATGGTAGCCTGAACGAGAAGGAACGTTAGTGAGACGCTTTATACGCGTAACAACTTGTATGTATACCCGGTACTCAGTCAGTATATCTGTTCCTAGAGTTTGTTTTTTGAATTTTACATTTTTAATGTTTTATACATGTGAATTTCATCTACATCTATATAACTTATACATCACCCGCCAACAAACACTTTAAGTTCGTCACCCGCCCCAGTGAAGCACACTGCATGAGGCAAAGGGCGCGAGAGAGTAGAAATGAGCAACAAAAAACAAGCACAAGCAAAGCTGCTGCACGGGGTGGGGGTAGCCACTGAAAAATATTTTTGTTTTATATCCGGTACTCGAAGAATAAATAGGGTATATTGTATTTGTGCACAAAGTGAATGTATGTAACGCACAGAAGGAAACATCTCCGGCCCCATAAAGTATATATATTCTTGATCAGCATCAATAGCCGAGTCGATTGAGCTATGTCTGTCTGCCCGTCGGTCTGTCCGTCTGTCCGTCCTGATGAGCGCCTAGTACTCAGAGACTATAAGAGCTAGAGCCACCAAATTTTGCATCCATACTTCTGTATGCTCACACTGTTACAAGTGTATTTCAAAAATGAGCCCCGCCCCCTTCCGCCCCCGCAAAAGGGCGAAAACTTCCCAAACCTACAATTTTGAAGATAAAAGAAAACGCCATTCCGTAGGAAATGACCATATCTACTTATCAGATCACCAAATTGGGATCCGATTGGATCATTATTATAGCCACAATGAAGAATTTAATTTCCAGTGGCTAAACCCACCCCGTCCCGCAGCTTATATTTGTTTTTTTGCACATTCTCTCATTCACACTCTGCTTCGCGCAGTTCGCGGCCGCTGCCTCTGCCTCTGCCTCTTCCGTCAGTCTGCACTGTGTGGGTCTAGGGAAGGGAGGCGAGCTAACGGAGCGTGTTGGCGTGAGAAGTGTTGTAGATGTAAATGACAGATGAAGAAAAAATTAACCAGTTGACAAATAATCGCTAAAGTACAGATGTATGTACATAGTACTGAGTGCCGTGTATAAAAGTTGTGACGCGTAAGAAGCGTCTCACACGTCCCTTCTCGTTTATTCTGGCTATAATAATGTTCCAGTCTAATCCCAATTCAGTGATCTGAATTGTTAAGAACAGTTCTCAGCATCAGAGCGGACTTGGGAAGTATTTTGGCAATGCAAAGAGCCAGCTCATTGCCATATGGATATTTAAGCGATTTGCTTAACACGAACATATGTTAAATGTTGATTTTTCATTCACCCATTGCCAGGGAAATTAAATGACATGTAAAGGGATGGGGTTGAGGTTGTGGCTACACGAGACGAAACGCGTCGAAACGCGATGCGCCCAACATCAGGCAACAACAAGTGAAACCAGAGAAATGGCAGAACAAGCAAATCAAATGAAACCCTTCATCAAGTGCACAACATTTTTGGGTGCGACGAATGTCCCAACAAAAAGACAGCACCCACAAAAAAAAAAACAGATTTGATAAAGAGAAGAGAGACGTGCAGGGAGCAGATAATGTGGTTACCGGAAAAAGCGGAAAAGGCGAAACAACTGTCAGGGAGAACGCTGTACCACACAGTCGGAGCCACAACACTTCTCCCCGTGTTTCGTCTTCATGTGTCTCACGGATGGTGTCCATCCATCTACAATATGTACATGCATATTTGCCGTCTCTGAGGTTTCTGTTGTGCATTTTTGGTTTAAGCAAACAGCAAGGAGACATCTGGGCTAATCTTACAGCTTTATGAACTCTATTGCCTGACCTGTTGATGGCTGGAAGCTGCGTTATCCGATTCCTCTGGGCACGATGATGCTCTAATCTTACTTTGCTCAGTCAGCCGAGCTGTCTATATCGATGTCGGGTACGCCTGATTGGTATTGACTGCTTCACTTCCAATTCAAAGTGGCTCATGTCACGTCAGTTCTTGGCCGAGGTGTATAAACAAGAGTTGCCAATTCTCGACGCGACATTTAATCTAGAAATTATCATTTGAAGGCTTGAATCCAATAATATTGCAGAATATATATCAAATATCATTTCCAACAGCGGAAATGCTTCAATTGAACCCCATTTCCGAGTAAAATATAATAATTATTGACATTTTTCGGTCACCAAGATAGCCTTATATTTCTTTGGTTCCCGTTCTAATACTAATGAACAGGGACAGTTGCGACGCTGGTGATGGCCGTGGCCAATGGGTTGTGGCAGCTCCTGATACTGATTGCATTTTTCACCTGAGGCGAAAAACTGTCAGACTGCGTGCCTCAAGATGATTGAGATGTTTGACACTTTTTCACTGGCACTCGGAGACCAATGAATTTAACAGAATATTTAAGCTCGAAATGACGCAAAATTGTTCAACTGCAAGTCTTCCTTCACCATCCTAATATGAATATTTGGCTGATGCGCAGTGCCATGCAAATGTATCGAGGACAAAGAGCTTGAGCGAAATATTACGCATACCCAAGTAAACATATTAATTATCTTCCGCCGACATTGTGGGGCTGTAAATTGTGCGGAAACTTCAGGACAGACAATAAATCAAAATATTTATTTACGATTTCTGTCTATACGAAAAGCGTTACTAGACGAAGGTATTTCCAATATGAGTGTCTGTCTCCATTCCCCATTGGAATATTTATAAGCCTGCTCCTGTTCGGCCTTCTGTTTATGTTTGTGTTCGGGTTTCCGTTGACGGGTTTCGCCCCGTCCTGTGTATGTGGCATAAACAAATATTTATACTTGTGCGAAGTATTCTGGTGTTGGTGTGGCTGGTGGTTTCAGCGTGGTTATTGGTTCTGGGGCGGGGTGCAACCTTCGCATTTCTCTGCCTCTGACATTGTTGTTGACTGGCGGAGGCCTGCCTCCCTGCTGCTATTGTGGCAAGCCCGAAACTATCGCCAAAGGATATGGACTTTGTGATACCAAACTAAATGAAAAAACCAAACTTCAAAACCTGGTCAAATACCGTTGTGATTTATTCTGAAAGAATAGAGCATATATATAATTAGCATTCAATTGACATATAATTAAACTATGTAAAACTTGTTGAACATTGTGTTGAATACTGCAAACAAAATATTCATTTCATCCACAAATGTTCCATTGATCGTTCGTACCCCTTGCTACTTTTGGTCCACAATTAGAAAAAATATTGTGTCAAAAAATGAATAATTTATAAATTCAATTTCACAAACGACAATGATCGAATTTTACTGTTGAAGCAGGAAAATATATTTTCACAGAGATTAGCGAAAATGTTAGCTTATGCTCTCGTACTCTTCAATAATTTAAGTTAAAGGAGATCAGAGTCCGGAAAGAGTCAAACGAATTAGAGTAAGTCTGTATATTCACAGGTTACTAACTTAAGTGCCGAAATGGAATAGTTGCCTGGCTGGACTAATGACTAATTCCGGCCAATTACGAGCTCTTATGACTATCTCGTTGGTCTAGGAATCTGTGCAAATGTATAATATAATCGTTCCTGAGGTTAGAAAGAAGCTTTTGGGAAATTTTAGTTGCAATTCTCAGGATTCAATAATTTTCTGCATCGATTTTTGGCTTAAATTTCTGGTAGACTTTAGAGAGACTGAAAACTTTATTCAAATAAAAGCAGGTCAAAAGCTATCCATGAAAAATCTCCTGTCAATACATCTGCCATTTAAAATTTACAATATCGGTGGACATAATCATTTTGGTGTTGGTCCAATCTACAGGTGGTCTTACGCTTAAATAAATTCTGCCTACTTTCATGCGTATAAGTGCATTTCGATGTTGGGAGAACTCCTTTTATACCCGGTTCTTGAAGGGTATATTGTATTTGTAGGAGAATAATGTAACAGGCAGAAGGAAACGTTTCCGACCCAATAAAGCATATATATTCTTGATCAGTATCAACCTAATGGAAAGGAGTTTAATTTCTTAGTCTGTATTTATTTTCTTATGAATTACAACTTTGTTTAAATCCAACTCTTAAATATTTCTTGTTTACCTTCAAAAGATTATTTGAATGAAGTGCCCGAAGAGGTACTACGTACCCTACAAAATGTAAACACTTAAGGCTCGTCAATGGACAACTTTTTTGTTGTAGCTGTACCCTGTTCAAAAATTTGTTGATTCGCTTCAACTTTTGGTACCGACATTGTTCAATACTTAGCAGAATTTCCGGCTGAGTTTCATTTTAAGTTTCGGTCCGTGTTTGTTCCGCTCAGTTTGGGCTTTTTGGCCAAATGGAAAAGTAAATCAAAACGATTACTATTTAAAACTAGATCAAGGCCGAAGCGAATCCAGTCTCATTAATTACTGAAACAATTTTATTAACGACCCGGCAAGGGGATTATAAATGAACAGAATGTTGGCGTAATATGTCGAAATTGAAAGTGCAGCTGAAATTGAAGAAAGGAACAGCAGACCAGGGTAAAAGCTGTACACAGTTAAGCAATTGAAACAGACAGCTCATAAAGGGTAAAAAAAAACTTTACATTTTGCAGAAAGGTTTCATTAAAAAGTTCTGACACCATTTTTAATTAAAAATATTAAATAGTTTGTTTCTGGGAGTTGACTATAAATTCTCAGATTTATCAAAGGCAGTCGCATTTCAGGAATTAAGTGCTCAAATAGATATTCATATAAACGTGGCATATACAAAAAGATATGCATATGCATATGTATATAAAGATTATATTAATGATAATAAGTTAAACCGACATAGGACGCTTACTAATTCCACGAGCTTAACTCTACTCAATGATCTTACTAAATCAGTGCTCGGCCCGGCCCGGTACACGCTTATTACAGTATTTACTGTTCCGTTTTGCGAGCGTCTTCATACACAAACGCAGCGCGTTCATTGTAAGGGTGCCGAGCCCTGGACTAAATGTATCTAAGTGTATCAAATTTTGTGTCCATCAAAGATATATGCTGACCAATGACGCTCCCCTAGGAGCATGTGTGATTTTACTTAATATTACCATCACTAAAAATATTAGTGTGTTTCTGGAAAATGTAGTCAGCTAAGAATCATAAAACATTGAATTAATTAATATTTTAATATTAGTTATTTGTCGCTTGTCCATCTCTGCCAAAAATATATACATATAAACGTTTCTGAGCGTTCCACCGGCGAATGGAGAATTGAAAAATATATGTGTAGTCAAATTTATGGGCGCATAAGGCGATAACGTGAGCGACAGGATAGACAGGGAGAATGGGATGCAACACGACATGTTGCTTGCCACTAATGACACACAATGCCACCTGCATTCCAATCTCAAGCGGATGCAGAAGCCGAAAGCTGAAGGCTCCGAGACCATTTTGGCGCAAAGCCCTGCCGCTTGACAACAAACACGTAGCACACATCCAGATTGCACATTTGGCCATTAAAACGCCAACGCTGCTTTTTCCTTCAACTCTGCCAACGTCCTTAAGTGCAGCTTTGTCATGCGGCTGCCGGGAGCCGGAAAAAACAGAAGCGATGAATACATATCTAAATGGATTTACTGTATGACATCAACACGGCTAGGCATCTGCCGCCTCAGCGTCGAGCGACTCGCGTTGACTCTAGTTGCATTGGTGCAATCAATGCCATGAACGCCAAGGAAAATGTCATAAGCGTATTTTCGCATGAAATCCTCAAGTGGAGGAATATTGCCAGTGCACTTGCAGAGCCACAAGCCTGGAGCACGCTCCCGTTTGGCAATAGGCAATGTCGACTTCCGCTTTGGGTTCAACTTCAGTTAAATGATATTATTAATTAAACTTGAAGATGCTGGAGTCTGCCACCAATAATTGAGATAAGAATTTGAGTTATGGGAGTTGAAAAGGAAACTGCGATAGTTGTCTTTCTCAGTTATGGGAATCAGATTGTTCAATACATACATACATATGTACATAGTACATACAGTGCTTTAATGAATTTAGTTCCTGCTCCTTCTATTTTCTTTCTCAAATTGGCTTATTTAAATCAAAAATTATACTAAGAGAGCTTTCGGATAATGGCTTTCTTCTTTATTTCACATACTTTATGTTGTCGTTCAATTTCTCTACTCTTTGTCATTGCTGAAGAGCAGAAGTTTGACACAAAGATGAACTACTCTTAAGTTAATTCCTAACCCTTCCCTGGGCTTACAGTCCCTCCGAACATATGTAACTAGATGCTTCCCCACATAGAGGAATTCCGCGGAGACAGTTCTATCGACTCACCAACCATATAAAGCATTACATTGCCCATTATCCCATTGCTTGTCATCTGAAGCTTCAGAATGTACAATCATAATCACTTGCTGTCTGAACCGCAAAACCGAATGGGGAACTCAATTGCGCCGCCTCCTAAGCCGTGCCCCTCGAGGTCTAACACTTCCTTGGCTTTCAGGCATTACACGTAGAGTAATTAAACTTAAAGACTAACAAAAGCACATAACGCTCGAGGCCACACAGGCCCATACTCGTAGTTACACTGGCACACAACAATGAAAATATGAAAAAAATTGCATATGAAGCTAAACAACATTGAATAATCATTAGAGATTTATATTTATAATAAGTACTTTATTTGTATAACAAGCTCCTATTATTATACAATTATATTTGGTTTTGCAAGAGTTATTTCGTACAGTGTACTCTCAACATTCTTGCATACGCCGTCTTCGGTTTGCTGTGTGTGGTGGGCCGCACCGGAACACTACAGGCGGAGCCACACACAGCGTAACGTGTCTCTTTGTGTTGTGCTGGCTTAGCCCGCGCTGTTTGTCATATCACCGCTAATATTGCAGTGCCGTTGGCTGCGGCTCAGCAGTCAATATGTGGTATTCTCATATGGAGTGTGTGTCTGTGGCCACATATGTACTTATGTTGTATGTGTCTACTGGAAAATGTCAAGGAGTCATGCTCTGGATAGCAGCTTGCACTTAATTGCCAAGCGAACAAGAGCACGAAATTTCAATATCGCCGTAGACATCGAAACGTTATTAAGCCAATGCACATTACATTAAGATCTGACTGCGTCTTTGCGACTGCAGCCAGACAATTAGTGGAGTATGTCGATTTGCCATTTGGCATTCTGAACACGTTTCTCTAATTGGCATCTAATCCTACGGGCATTAACTATGCATATTCAGAGTCCATACTCTCACCTGAAATTCAAAATCCCAACAAACTGCCAGCAACTAAGTCTACACAAAACTAAAGCGAAGATTATTAAATATTCGGAGCCTCGTTGTTCCCCCTAACTAAAGGGAATTTTCTATCTCAAAATTCCTAGTAACAGACAGAAGCCAAGCAATGTATTTCTTTGGGGAACCTTCCCTTCGAGATTAAATATTCAAATTTAGCAGAAGCAATGATATGAATGGAATTAAGCAAGCCTCAGACATTTTCTTTTGTCCTGCACCCAATGATACGATACTTCGTTGACCCAAAGCGTTGCACAGGAGTAAAAAAGTTGAATTTTCTGTTAAGTAAGTCAAATAAATGCATGGAGGTTATGCTTTATAGTTTTGGCTAAATGAAAGTCACATTGAAATAGTTCAATAAAACCATACCATATTATTTGTATATTCTTATATACTCGTGTAAATATTTTTACATCTGAATCTTTTGTTGTACTCATTATAATAAGCAAAATGTTGGCAACTCATTCCCCCAATCTCATCGCAGCAAAAAGTCACTGCAGAACAACCACAGCCACAAGAGGCCATCGAGCGATTGGGCCAAAGTCGTGGCTGGGCGTAGAGATCCACGCCAGGCTGTGCGTAGCCCATACTCGAACTCTGGGTCGTATATGGGACATGCGTCAATATTGAATTAAAGCGATAACAAATTGTAATTACGCCGCATGTGGCGCAACTCAGAGAGCGCAGAGCCCACTCCGGAGTCGAGGCTAATGGAGTTTCGGCCAGGACACTGCGCAGTGCGGAACATAAATATCCAAATTGACATAAATTAGAGGAGATTGAAAAAATAGCTGCGGCTGGGTCTGGGGGTGGAGTGCAGGCTGTGGCTGGGCTGGGACGGCGGGTATCCAGGGCCATTGTCTTCGTCTTTGTCCTGGTTATAAATGAGAGTTTCATGGCTCTGGCACGGTTGCATTAAATACTCGTATGCTCACGCATACACATGTTGTGTGCTCTGGCATAAATAAGGAGCTCAATAAGGTCAACAGATAAATTTCGAATTGATTGTCTCGAAGCACGTCAGGTGGCTTCGGAGTCTCAACCAGTTCCTAAAGAGAGTCAATAAGGACAGCTGTACTTAAGATGAAGAGGAAGCTTGAAAGAGTGCCCGGAACATGGAAGGAAATCGAAGCGGAACAAAGCCACGACTCGAATGAGGGATGAATACCTAATGAGCAGTTTTAAAATCAGTGAAATCAAAATCAATTGTCGCTTTTTCATTTACTTTGCTGGTCAGCGTTCTTAAACTTTTTCCGCTTTTTGGAAATGAACTATTGTATACTTCTGCAAGTCTGTTGGTCGTGTCAAGCTGTATAAAGTAGTTGCCTTTCAGATTTTCTCTTCCTCTTTTCTGGTCCTTGACTCCTGGCCACGGTCTTGGCATGTGTTTTGGATTTATGGCTTCAAAATCAATCGGGGCCTGCACTCATGAGGCTTGTAAGCCGTGTAAGTGAGGGGTCATAGCTGGGAAAGAAATCGATCGGTTCGAGTTTGGACAAGTCTCTTAAAACGTATTTAAATCGGTAACACCCCATCAACCGAGATTCCAGCTCTCATTTGTTCATTATACTCGTACACCCGTCAATGTTACTGCCAGCTGCCTGCCACCTGTCGATCAGCAAGCGTAAAAACCCATTTCTCCAACCTTAGCGAGGAAATGGCCAACAATTTTCCCTCAATACATTGGCACTGCCAGTTGATTAAGTGTTCTGTGTGTGCGTGCATATTTCCATTTCGAATGATTGATTGCAGTTTGATGCATGATTCTCGAAATTGCTTTCCATCATTTCCAAAATGGAGAAATTCGAAATAGAATGAGGCTTGTAATCGCAGTTCACAATTTTCAAATCAGTTTGATTTATTTATATTTGGAATTCCATCTCTACCGAAATCGAAACCCCATTTGGCTTGGTAAATGTGTAATGAAAAACTCAAAAAGCAATTGCTTGCTACTGAAAAGTCTTGCCATTTCATGAGCAATATGCAACTGCGCCCCTATTCCGGTTTTCTACCCCATTTTCTGTAAGGCAACATTTTCAATCAGATATACATGAGGCAATAGTTTAGATTAGTGTTCACCCCTGCCCCCGCGTCAACTAGTCGATTCCATTTATCATTGTTCATCGGACAAGCGTGAAATTTAACCGCAATGGATATGGGCCAGCAGCCCACACATCCTGTCACCTTAATTAGAAACCAAACCTCGCACACGAAACATTCATTAGCCAAGTGGGTAGCCCTCACCAGGTCACAGGAGAAGAAGATGAGCACATCACCTGATGAAAGCAATTTGTCAGCACGGGTCCCCCAGGAGACTAAAGAGTTACTTCCCAATGAACAACAAAGCAGACATATCACTTACACCACCAACAACAACTAACATAAAGGAAAAAACAAAGGGACGAAAAACAGCGAATAAAACCCGTCATTCGTGTCTGCCATTTGTCCTGGCCTGAGGCAGGATCTGCCTAACAAATAACTGGTATTGAAAATCCCTTAATTTCCAAGTTGCCACGCCCACTTTAATAAAAAACCACAGCAAATAAGCCGCGTCCTTGGATGCCAGCAAAAAAACCAAAAACTGCAGAGTGACATTAGCATGCCACAGAGAAAAAAGTTACATAATTTTTAAGAAAGAAAATACCAACCCTTATTTCGGTGAACCTTACGTTCCATTGAATTTTTATTCGACCAAAAAATACATACGCTAAATACATTTCATTCGATATCCAAAGATACATATGTATGTACATTTACATATGTGGGCTGGGTTTCGTCAAGTGCGATCCCTAGACAAAACACCTAAGCGGGAAATTCCAAACAAGAGAGCAGAACGCAAATAGAAAACGAAGGAGAGTGAATATAGACGAAGCGAAGAGCTGACCGGAGAGGGGGAAGCCTCCGACGTAAAAGGTTGTGTGCGATTCAAATTCTTATACCATTCAAACTTTATTTTATTACTTACGACCTTTACTTATAAACAATAAACATAAGCGCGCATATACATTAATATACATATATGTGTGTATTCTTTAATGAGTCAGATTTGAGATGCTTCTTTCCTTGAGTTACAAGCTTTTGACCAGTATAATAATGGCCTTGATACTTCTTGAAATTACTTCTAAAATAACGACATTTAATTCACATACATATATTCATTTATTGTTAAGTAGTTATAAAATCCCATTGTAAAATAGTATTTTTCATATCGATAGTTCTTGCCGGCAAGCTCGAGAAGTAAAGCACGTACTAAAAGCAGCTAAGAGGCTCTTCTGGTTTTTATTTAAATTAATTCCAAAGGGCCGAGGTGGGGTGCTCAAACACCATTTAAAAGATAATGATTAAAGGTTCTCGTCACACCGATATTTAGGCGGATGGAGAATTAAAAATCGGTTTATATTTCTGCCCAGGATCTCGTCCGATTCTCCAGCAAAAAACCTTCAAATGTATCCATAAGCAACTGGAAAACTTTTCGACCCAGCCCTGATGGTAAAACTTTCAATAAAAATTGGTCGACAACTTTATAAAACATTCAACGAAAGTGAAGCAAAAAGTTAGGCTAAAAAGGGAAACTAGGAAACAAAAGCTGATGCATTGAAATAATAAGAACAGGACTGGACATTACCGACATTTTTACCAATGCAAAAATTGGCCAATTTATTGAGAGGAAAGAAAATCTGCATCTCCCTCTTGCTCGTTGGCTAGAATTTAAGTTTTACGACGAACGAAAGAGCAATTGAATAATAACATTTTCTTTTGAAAGCAGAATAATGGCTCAGTACAGTTGAATTGGCTTTTTCGTTACGGACCATAAAGCAAAAAAAACAAGTCCCTGGCATTTCCTCCTGTCATTTGTTGGGGTCGACCCTTGAATGCATAACTAGGCGGAAAGCTCGACTGGGGCCACCAACATATCCAAAGCGTAGCTAGTCATTGTCTTTGTTGACGGACTTCCTTTGCCGTGGTTCGGTTATCCTTTTCCCCCGAATATGGAAATAATAAACGGGTCCGAAAACAAACGAGAAGACACGTGTGAGACGCTTCTTACGCGTCACAACTTTTATACCCGGCACTCAGAACTACATCTGTACCGTAGCGGTTTTTTTTTTCTTCGAATTTTACATATTTTCATATATTTTGTACATATTTATTTTTTTAAATACACTTGTAACAGCGTGAGCATACATAAGTCTGGATGCATAACTTGGTTGCCCTATCTCTTATGGTCTGTGAGTACTAGGGTCTCATAAGGACAGACGGACGGACGGACGGACAGGCGGACGGACAGGCAGACATGACTCAATCAGCTCGGCTATTGATGCTGATCAAGAATATATATACTTTATGGGGTCGGAAACGTTTCCTTCTGTGCGTTACAAACATCCGTTATTCCCCACAAATACAATATACCCTATTTATTCTTCGAGTACCGGGTATAAAAATACCTCAACATACCCCCGAGAGGAAACTGCCATATTGGACTGGACGAGAGGTTGAAATAATTAAACTTCCGAGATTACTAGATTCATAAATGTTAGATATTATTTATTTGGTCGTTCAATTGAAAGGTTTTTGATGTCCTTTATTTCAATATTTAACCATATCAAGACACCAAATATTTATAAATAATACATGGGTTTTATAACAAACAACATATGTATGTATATACCTGTATCATAAGCAATTACGGAAAAAAGCGATGGCCTTAATCACTTCATTGCAATGTAATAAGCCGGCTATTAAATTATGCTATCAAAATGAGAAAAATAAATATACTCGAATTCAACTTTTTATACATATGTATGAATGTAAATACATATATGTATATTATAGTAGGTCACATGAAGTTTTTTCGATTAATTCAAGCGCGAAATGAAAATGAAAAAATTAAATTGCGAGTAAGGCTGGTTTTAAGTGAGGAAAAGGAATATAATACGAAACCCATGGCTTGGTTTGAGTTCCCGGGCTAATCATCCCTTAAGGAGTGTGAATTAGCCGTAACACGGCATCAGGTACCAGATATGCTGGGCCTGAACTCTTTTAGCATAAATCACGGCTGGAAATCCAGCACGGGGCAGGGCCAGATAGCTGGCGGGCAAGTGTGGATGGCGTCACCGGAAACCCGCCACAAGAAATGTCAAATTAATTTAGCAGGCCGCTAACTCTTCCTTTACTCCTCCTGCACTTGCCGAGCCTCTTCTTTTTGCCTTTTTTTCAATCAAGGTAGACGCCGTGAAATCCATTTGCATTTCTCGTCACGTTTGAGGAATTTGCTGCGACACAAACCGAGAGAGTTGGTTGTCAAGGGCAAGGGACTGGGGCTGGGGCTGAGCCAGAGCACATACTCTGTTTTTATAAGATCCAGCTGACTGGCGAAAATTTCGTTGGCTTTCTGCAGAGATACGCGCCGCCAGGCTTAAATGGTCTTTCTGAGAAGGGGGGTAGGACACAACACTGGCCCTAATTCTAAGATGCAAGGGCTTTCCATTCCCTTCATTTGGGTGGCGGAAGCGTAGCGACAGACACGCATAAATTACACAATTAGTAGTCCAGATGCGAGGCGAACGAGGATGCGTAACAAGACAGCCGGAAGTGGTGACACCCCTTATCTTCCCTTTTACTGCTCTATTCCTCGCCGATGCGACCAGATTCCTCCGCTCGTATTGAGTAATCAAATGACGGGATATTATACGCGTCTGTCAAGCGCGTTCCCTACTATTGGCACATGAACCGATAAATCAGAGGAGTCAGATTTACAGACTGGGAATCCTGAGATTTCTAATTACAGTTGGAGGATAAGCTAAGAGAGTGAAAGGGAATCTGTAAAAGCAAGACAAAGAGCAAGACTAAAAATAACGAGGAAAAACGTGAGACGCTCGTGCGCCTCACAACTTTTATACCCGTTACTCACTCAGTATATTTGTATTTATGTATGTTGACACATACATACAGATGTATGTATGCACATACATATGTAACCTTATGATTTTTTCTACACACTTTTCGAGGCAGAGTGTGCGAGCAAAAATAAAGAAACGAGTAGGGACGTGAAACGCTTCGCACGGGTCAAAACCCTTATACCCGGCACTCATTCACTATATGCATGTATGTACATATGTATTTACATTCATATGTATATAGGTATGTACAAATGAATGTATGTAACCTTAGTGAGATACACATGTACATATGTACATTCATATGTATGTAACCTTATGTTTTTTTCTTCTAATTTTACATTTTAAATGTACTCGAAGAGTAAATAGGGTATTTGTGCGAATAAAAGCACAGAAGGAAACGTTTCCGACCCCATAAAGTATATATATTCTTAATCAGCATCAATAGCCGAGTCGATAGAGCCATGTCTGTCTGTCCGTCTTTTCGTCCGTCCGTCTGTCCGCCTGTCCGTCCGTCTTGTTGAGCGCCTGGATCTCGGAGACTATAAAAGCTAGAGCCACCAAATTTTGCATCCAGACTTCTGTAAGCTCACACTGTTATAAGTGTATTTCAAAAATGAGCCATGCCCCCTTCCGCCCCCGCAAAACGGCGAAAACCTCCCAAATGTACAATTTTGATAAAAGAAAACTAAAAACGCCATTCCGTAGGGAATGACCATATCTATCAGATCACCAAATTGGGATCCGATTGGAGCATTATTATAGCCACAATGAAGAAATTTATTTGCAGTGGCTAAACCCACCCCGTCCCGCAGCTTATATTTGTTTTTTGCACATTCTCTCATTCACACTCTGCTTCGCGCAGTGCCGTGTCGCTGCCTCTGACACGTCTCTGCCTCTGCCTCTGCCGCGTCTCTGCCCTGACTCTGCAGAGTGTTGCTCTAGGGGAGGGTGGCGAGCTAAAGGAGCGTGTTGGCGTGAGTAGTGTTGTTGCACTCTTCTTTACACTTATAGGTATTATACATTTGTTGAACAATTTTGTATCTACATACATTTATAAGTATGTACATACATATGTACATATGTGAGAACTTATCATTGTGAAGCATCGTGAAATGGGTTTAGTTACATATATGGAGACCGTTTTTAAGCTCCTTAAATGACGAACGCCAAAAAAACAGTTTGTGAAGTAAATTCATATTCATATTAAATAGACCACTACTTAACCCATTGCTTTCTTCACTCATACCCTTATGGTCTTGGTTATGTTGATAATTACCTAGCTAATTTGTTTGCCTTGTGGCTGTGCCACTGCAGCTGCGGGCTCTCCCTTTGACCACGGGTCACACCGAGCCAGAAAAATTGTTTGCGTGTCCGAATTGCGATAATGTGGATATTTGCCTTGTCGCCGGCTGCCATTTCAGCAAGCAATTAGAAAGTGCGCACAGTTATTATTAGAAATGTCGACTCAATTCGCTCAAACATGACATGGAGCAGACATGTAGACAGACAGCTCTGGACGGGCGCAGCCCAGCCCAAACCAGGCACCCACGCTTTAGAGGTTATGGCTATCAGCTTACGTCTACTTATTAATTTGATGAATTGTGATAAAAGTGGGTAGCTCCTGCACCTGCTGGGTAAACAGTTTGAATGTGACTGCAGACTGGAGACCCCGGAAAAGGCTTGAAGAATATATCAATTATTCTCCCTAATATTGACCTAATTACATCCAGAGATCATACGGTCTCCATGAAAATATCTAATTAATTTTAGTTCCAGGCTTTCACTCACATATGTATACACCCTCCCTTCCAGTGGGTAGATGTCAAAGGTGCCCGTAGCAAGAGGACTGAAGTTGAAGGACCGTTTCAAGTCACGTCACTGCCAAGATGAGACCAGATGTAGTATCGCTCAACAGTGCGTATGATTGATGTTCTTCAATGCGGTTCTGACAGCACCATTATCTGAGGTGTGTGCGTTTTTGTTTACGTGGCTTATGTATGTGTGCACCACGCATGTGACAAACAACATCAGCAACAACAAATGGCAGCAAATACCGAGTCGTAGAGTGCCATCAATGGAAACAAAGAAAAATGCAGGGGGAAGGACAAAAGAAAGAAATTCTGATGGCCATCTGGGTCCTCGTTTCAATTCCCAGTGACTCTGCCAGGCGTCGGACAAAAGTTAAACAGCGTCTCATGCGGACAACGAAGCGAAAAGGAAGGAAACACCTGGAGTGCACGTTGTCATTGTCCTGCGTCATGGCTGATTAATCAAACCTGTACAAATTTCAACGAATGCATTCGAATGGTGGAATGCGCTTCTAAGGTTGTCTGATGGTAGTTTAGTAGCTTTTTAAAATGTTGCTACTTGCTATTGTATGAATCACCTTAATGTAAAAATGAATATTTGGCTTCAACAACTTTTAACCTCCATATATTAATCCAGCTCTATGTAGTTTTCCCTATATTTAAGTTCTTTCAATTTCGGAATGCATATCAGTATTATATTCAGTAATATATGTGTGTAGATATGTACATATGAATGTAATTGTAGGGTATAGTTAAAAAATTAACAACCGTTCAAGCACTTTTTGCTGCATGAAATAATCAAGAATTAATTAACATTGTCCGCCGTTGTTATGTGCATAACTGTAACACTGAAATAAGATGCAATTCAGATTGCACTCGGATCCGGTCAGATGGGGCCAGCGTCCTTTAACCAAGCAATCCCACTTTAATCCACCAATCCCACGGTAATGGCCGGCCGCGAGCACGTGCAGGCAGACTGCAAACATAATTGAACCTATGGGTGAACAGAACCACTCCGCGAATGTCATTGAGAGGGCTCCGCATGTTAATGCAACACAAATTAAACGTTTCCATTGTCCTTCTTACCATGGCTGCCAGTTTTCCACTTCATTATAAAAACAGCAACAGACAACAGAGAATGTTGTAAGAGGAGAGGCGGTTGTGTTTGCCGTTGGCCATTTTTAATCTGGTGAGCGTGCAGATTCATAACAGCAATTATGCCAAACAGGCATGAACAAATTCTTCCAGAGAAAATAACAAAATTTATAAATGTCAGGGCAAACAAAAGTAGGTATGTATATTTCAACTGTATATTTCTATATTCGTAGATATATTTATGTTCACTATATCTAAACACCTGAAAGATGGGCAGACGGGCATGGCTAGAAAATAATTAATCAGAAACCATTCAGAAACCCCACTAAATAGTGAACAATTGCCCAACATCATTTTGGAATTTTTTGGATTTTATGATATTCCGCATGTAATTTGCTGCATTGAATTATTGAATTAATCAAACAAGAGGCTGAAACCGCAGGGACTGGCACTGTGTTGTTGTAAACACTAAGAAGTAAAAAGGGGAAATACGTAAAGCGCAATGCGAAAAAATCCTCCTTACGAGTAACCAGAAAGCTGATCAAAGCAACAAGTTCAGAGTGCCTGAAGCGGTCTGCTACTTGTGAAAAAAAATATCCATAGAAAAGCAGCGATGGAAAGATGCAAAGAATAAAATGTCCGCTTGGTACAGTTTATGGCCCTTGGCAAGAAGGAGCTGATCAAATAAAATCTTTTCCAGCTGTCCAGGAACGAAGGCCGAATGGAACAATTAGGAGCCAGTTCTTTAAAGAGAATCACAAACTTGTTGCATGTTTTCAATAGTAAAATCCATCTGTTTAAATTTTAGATAAATCTTAGATTTGATGAAAATAGCGTAGCGTGCAACAGGTTTACCTTATTTTCGATGAAGTTAAACCTCAAACATATTTGGTGTGGGCGACTTAGAGTCAAAGTAAACGCATGCGCCAGTAAGAATCACTCCGAGCCCAGATAAGGCTTCCATCAATGAGTGAGTAAAAATCGCCTTTGCACTGCTATCCTGGAGTCAAAAAATCTTACGACTTCTTTCTACTTTCGCCCTATTAACAAACCAAAATGTACCCAGAAAGCTGGCCTAACGTTCTGGACATGCGGGGGTCAGCAGACTATGATGGTCACACTAGCGTATTTGCTTTTGATTTTTATTTCTTTTATATTTCCGCAAGAAATTAAATTAAATGTGGCTTGTAATGTGATTGCAATTGGACCGAACAAGCGGATGTGAATGGCAAACTGCAGGAAGCTGGCAATAAAGGGACACTAGCAGACGATGGCTTCATCTTCTGATGCTGCCGCTGGCACACAGGAAACGGAAGCATTAGCCGTGGTCCGCCATTCGCCATTGTCAGGCAACCCTCCAGGGCTTCCAGGGTTGGTACGTAAAATAGGTAAAGGGTGTGAGGGAGCGCGAGGACATGGCCATGTAGCGATGCCGAGGACTCGTATGACTTGCTCTCTACTTTTTATTGTGCACAAGTGCTGTGCCTTTGCAATACATTGAATGTGTGTCTCATACATAGCTTTTTACTTCTCCCCAGCTGGTCCTGTTGTTAACGCCGTTCTTGTGGGCTTTGTTCTGTTTTCTTCTGTTTGCTTTTAACTTGTCCTGCCCCCTAACCTTTGCTCTGCTTATCGCCGCTCAAGTTTCAAACGATGTCGCGACGACATTTCAAGCGAAAGCAATGTGAACAACAAAAGGTGTTCATTGTACATACATGTGTTGGAGTGTGATAGGGATGAGCAGATGACTCATTAAGGACAGCTTTAACACATAAATGCGTAGGTGCAATCGGCTATTGATGCAAGTCAAGTCTGATTTTAAGGAATTGCTCTGCGTGCGTGACTCGCTAACCTGCTCATCTCTATGTGAGCAGTTTTCTTCCGATCTACCTCTAAATTTGAGTTTTAAAGTGGTTGCCACCACCAGATGCTTCTTTCCCCAACGTTAATTGCTAGAAAAATTACTCTTGTTTAAGTGGCTTGGGCTTTTTATATTTTTATAATTGCTTGCTCTCCCCCATCTAGGGACATCCAAAGAATAACCCACGAGCACATTTTGTGTGGAGTATTTGAGAACTCATTTAATGAAAAAGTCTGCTTGGTCTGTCCTGGTCTTGGATTAAAGCATACCCAACAATATTACCTTTAAGGAACCGCACAGGAAACAAAAAATTTGAAGCCTCAAAGCAAGCCTCATAAGGTCAAAGATGAGGGAGAGAAATGCATAGGCTTTGAGGAGGTGTTGCCGCATATGCGGGCTTATCCTTTTTGTCCGTATGTGCAAATATTGGAATTTACTCAATTTAGGGACAAACTTAATGCAATTGAAGTTTGCTAACTTGATGTCGGACATTGTTATAAATTGATATCGCACCATTTGGGCTATTACGAGTAGGACCCTCTGCGCGCGTAAACCAGATTCAAAAGAAAATCAGCTGTTTCTGTTAAAACAAAAGGGTATTTGTAATTTTTCTTCATCTGTCATCTACATCAACAACACTACTCACGCCAACACGCTCCTTTAGCTCGCCACCCTACCCTGGAGCGACACACTGCAGAGTCAGGGCAGAGACGCGGCAGAGGCAGAGGCCACAAACTGCGCGAAGCAGAGTGTGAATGAGAGAATGTGTAAAAAACAAATATAAGCTGAGGGACGGGGTGGGTTTAGCCACTGCAAATTAATTTCTTCATTGTGGCCATAATAATGATCCAATCGTATCCCAATTTGGTGATCAGATAGATATGCTCATTACCTACGGAATGGCGTTTTATTATATCTTTAAAATTGTAGGTTTGGGATGTTTTCTCCCTTTTGCGGGGGCGAAAGGGGGCGGGGCTAATTTTTGAAATACACTTGTTTCAGTGTGAGCATACAGCAGTCTGGATGCAAAATTTGGTGGCTCTAGCTGTTGTAGTCTCTGAGAACTAGCCGACAAACAAGACGGGCGGACGGACGGACAGACGGACAGACAGAGATGTCTCTATCGACTCGGCTATTGATGCTGATCAAGAATATATGTATATACTTTATGGGGTCGGAAACGTTTCCTTCTGTGCTTTACATACAACCGTTACTCGCACAAATATAATATACCCTATTTACTCTTCGAGTACCGGGTATAAATATTCCAATATAATGAACACGGCAGCGGCAGCAGCCATATGAAGCATCAATATACTGAAAGCAATAAAGTGAAATGGATATCGAATGGGTGGGGTCCGAGCGCTGCAATAACGCTGCACTTGCCAAGAGCTAAGGGGTAATTACGAGTTCAAGATATGCATGTATGTATGTATGTACATAGATAGCTGTCAGGGGAACATCAGATAAATCACTCACTAGTTTAATTGAGCTCTTTCTTATGAAAATCACACCAAAGATTAAAAGCAGACTTCATATTTTATGTGATGTTGAATAAATTGTATTCTATTTCGATTAAAAAGTGGTTTCTTTCATATCCTACCAATTGAAATGTTTAAAAAACAAGAAACAAATCAAATTGCAGCTGTCACAAATATCGAAAAAGTCTAGATCTCGTTTAAAGTAAACGTGCATAGATACATATATACTTATTAAAGAGAATTTGCTCGCTAGATTAAGGCATCTGTGGGCTCTCTGCTCGCTCTGCCAGTCAGTCCTTGAGTCCACCCCACCTTTCTGGTAGTGAACCATTCAGTTAGTCGTTCCGATCCCACACGGCCTTCACGAAATTCCGGTTGCACCAAACGGAAATTGCAGTTACACGCTTGCCTGCCAGCAGCATGTTTGGTAAGGACCAGGACGGCTAGCCAGGCAAGGCAAGTTCTCTATTTGGGCGAATTTTGATTAAAATACGCAACCCCACAACGCAACCGCGCTTTGGGCCCTTAAACTTGGCACATCTGCAAAGAAACACATCGATATGAAAGGTTTCCAAGTAAAGAATGGCAATTTAAAGTGAAGTCCGAGCTGCGAACGTCTGGCCACAGGCGATGAAAGCCCTAATCACTTACTCCTTACTTTCTGCGTGATAAGCAAGCAAAGTCACAGAAGGAGGTGCTTGTGTGGCATTGGAATTCACTAAATTGCCAGAATTGGGCAATGACATACATTTGCGAGCTTAAGTGTTTCTGGCGGCTACAGTTTATTCAAATGTTCCACCCCCCCAACCCTTTCTCTCGACTCCACACCGCTTTGAAAGGTCAGTCAATCCCAAGTTTACTAAGCTCCTGCAAAACACAGACCTGCCACGCCCTCACGCATAAAACATAGCCAGAGGCGAAAATCAAAATCGAAAAGCAAGCCAACAGCATGACCAACAAAATAGTTTCCCGACACATTATCAAAGCAAACTATAAAAGCTTGTAAGGTGCTCGCAGATACATACACATGCATGTATGTATGTACACTCACTTATTTTCGAACTGCAAACAAACAGAGCAGCCCAACACAAAGATAACTCCCAAACACAAACTTGCATACAGACACACAGGTCTCAGAGATTAATCGACGGGAATTCCAGTGGAGCGGGAAGTCGAGTTCAAATAATTTGAGGCCAACTGGACAAACAGACCAAACCACCAGCTACTCAAAATATAATGCCAGTAGGAAGGAAGACAGGATACTTAGAGTCGACAAAAACGAAAACTTGATCCTAAAAAGTTTTCTCAAAAATGTTGAAAACTAGACTGGTGGTCTGCGGCGACGCTGGAGTGGTGGACGTTAGGAAAGACGAGGCAATAAAACAAATCATATCATCCATCAAAGCGCAAACGTAGCGTGTGCCGACAGCCAAGACAGCCAATGTGGCAGGCAGATTATTTGAGACAACAGCTGTAGGTCGGCCGATGGACAAAGTTTGGCAAAAAGTTCAATTACTTTTCACCTGCCCGAAAAGGCCAAGCAAACAAACAATTTTCATTAAAGCCCCTGACACGTGGTTTGTCCTTTCTCCTGTGAAACTTTTAACATTCAGTTTTTGAAAGGACATGATTCTCTCTCTGGCAAATCATGTTGATAGTTGAGTGCATGCATCTATGTACATATGTATGCATATGTTCTCGTGAATGTTCTGATATATGTTCTGATCAACAGTTCTCATCTATTAAATAGCTTCTTATTTTAATTAATTTAAGGGACTTTTCTTACCTTAGCATACCTTTTAGAAGCAATTATTGTTCCCGTTCGCATTTCAGTTTTCCGTGGCCAAACTACTCAAACAACTACCCCTGTAATCGTAATTTTACTAAAGCTCAGAGCAAACCGATTTTAATATGTTTGCTAATGGCCTGGCTGTGGCAGCTCTAGGTTGTTCCACATCCAGCTGTTCGACGGGAATCGATTTGCGAAACTAATCCACCGCCAATATCCCAGTGTCAATTGGAAATTAAGCCATGCCAAGTGAAATGTCGCAGCGACCTGCAGTAAATTGCTGGAAAAACGTTTTTGGTAAATTAAGGCCAACAATCCAAAAATAACAGAAGTGAGAGCACCCAACCCACAGCCAAGGACGTGAAGGGGGCAAAAAGGAAATTGAATTGCATTCCAAATGCACTTGTCGCATCTGCTAATGGCGATGCGGATGGAGATGTCGCTTACCTGCAGCTTTGGTCCGATAGGACAAGTAAGTTTATGTATTTCTCAGCGATTTACGAAGGCTTAGAGGCACGACCTGTGGTGCTTTGGAAAAATATATTTTTAAGCAGGTTAAAGTGCATAGAGGCAAAACTGTTTTGCAGTCTCTTGGACACTAGTTTCATCCCAGCTTTGTCAGCCAAGCCCATTGCTTATCCAACACTTGCATTTGATGGTGTAACTTAAATATACTCGCATAATCAGCTTTAACTTTGTCGCCTGACCTTTTATGATCTGTTTTGTAAGCCGCCCCTAGGCCAAAGTTGGCCGAGTCAACATTCAAGTTAACTGGAGGAGTTAGAGGAGGTGCAGCATGGATGCCGAGCTGCAGGCAGGCCCCAAGTGAATGAGCAAAAGCGTTGGGGTTTTCTCTCGTCTAGCCCTGTTTATCCTAAAATCAAAGTTGGCAGTACATACTCGGTTGTGAGGGGGAGTGGGTGGGCGATGTTCCATCCGGATGTTTCCAGCTTTGCATATTAAAAGCGCTGCAGGCGCTCTTTTGAGGCTAGAGGAAGGAGATGGTTCCGATAACCTCAAGCTATTCTATGTAAATGGGGTTTGCTTTTGTTCATGCAATAATGCAACAGTCTCAGCCTTGTACCTGTGGCAGTGGTAGTGGCAGAGCGCGTTCTAATGCGAAATCGTTAAAGCTGCAACTTGGAACAAGAGATAAAACATTAACTGTATCCAATCAGAGCAAGACATGAGGCAAACCACAGGCACAATCAAGTAGCAAGCCACTTCATGGGGGTTCATTATATTGTTAATGTGGCTCTGTGTTTTCCCCATTCAGGAAGCCCAAGAGACCGAATGTCGAGCCAATTGAGCTAGAAAAAATTAGCTGTTCCAATAAAACAAAATGAAAACCCTCAATAAAGTCCACATGAAATCGATGCCATCGATACCTCGTTAAATCAAGAAGCAAATAATTAATACAGCAACTGATCGGAATCAAAATCTGTAGAATCTGTCCACCCATAATTTCGGTTGATTCAAATAACAAAAATTATAATTATTTCCTCCCAAGACCGCTCGATTCGACTCCAGATTCTCAGATTGGATAGGGTACATAGAATAACAAGGAGTAAAGGACAGATTCGTATGTACGAATATGTACACACATGTGTATATGTACTGATGTCTATCCTCTGCGGAGCCCCTGCGCAAGCGAGTAATAATTGAATTTTAAGTGAAGCGGTTTCTGCTGGCAGTTATGAAATTTCTGAATTGTCTTCCGCTACCAGGGAACGGAAATAAAAGCGAAACGCTAACGGTAACCGTTACGCTTCCACCGAAATCAAGTTAGATGTGTGTACGTACGGAGCTCTACGGAAGAGCAGGATACCACGAACACATGCTTCCAATGCTGCAAAGCTCGGCAATGAATGTGTTTCCGTCTAGCTGCCTTCGCCATGATGGTTAACCGCATCGTTGATCTGAAGGCGTAGCGTAGCAGTATATTTTGATTGTCTCTTTTACGTTCTTTGACGTATAGAGACAATTAAAAATTGGCAGCTCGACGCACTTGGGTGGCATGAAGGAAGGAAGGATATTCATTAATAACATACATAATCGAAAGTCTTTGCTGCTATTGATCTCTTATAATAAACTGTTATGCAACTGAAAAAAAATACAAGTACAACCTTTTTTCCTTTTGCAACATACAAGATGAACTTATTTACATTCATTCCAATTTCGTCGCTTAGTTTCATCGGCAGAGATTACCCTCATGGAAACTCAGTCTGTGCTTCCCAATAAATAAATATACTTGTATTTTTATACCCGGTACTCGAAGATTAAATGGGGTATATTGTATTTGTGCGAATAACGGTTGTATGTAAAGCACAGAAGGAAACGTTTCCGACCCCATAAAGTATATATATCTTATATATATATATATCTTGATCAGCATCAATAGCCGAGTCTATGTCTGTCTGTCTGTCTGTCTGTCCGTCTGTCCATCCTGATGAGCGCCTAGTACTCAGAGACTATAAGAGCTAGAGCCACCAAATTTTGCATCCAGACTTCTGTATGCTCACACTGTTACAAGTGTATTTCAAAAATTAGCCCCGCCTCTTCCTCCCCGTAAAAGGGCGAAAACCTCACAATCCTACAATTTTGAAGATAAAAGAAAAAACGCCATTCCGTAGGGAATGACCATATCTATCAGATAACCAAATTGGGATCCGATTGGATCATTATTATGGCCACAATGAAGAAATTAATTTGCAGTGGCTAAACCCACCCCGTCCCGCAGCTTATATTTGTTTTTTACACATTCTCTCATTCACACTCTGCTTCGCGCAGTTTGTGGCCTCTGCCTCTGCCTCTGCCGCGTCTCTGCCCTGACTCTGCAGTGTGTCACTCCAGGGTAGGGTGGCGAGCTAAAGGAGCGTGTTGGCGTGAGTAGTGTTGTTAATGTAGATGACAGATGAAGAAAAAATTTAAAATTTGACAGATAACCGCTAAGGTACAGATGTAGTACTGAGTGCCGGGTATAAAAGTTTTGACGCGTAAGAAGCGTCTCACACGTCCCTTCTCATTTATGTCTCCAACTGATTATTAATATTTATATTTTGTGAAGGAGCGAACGCTCCCCCACATTTTTTGCCCCGTCTCCCCTCTTGTATCATATTCAATTAGTAGGCGACGCCATCCCGGGAATGAACCCACTTATGTATTTAGTTTTGTAAATTTAACTTCTTTTCTCTAGATTTAAGGTCCGACGGCACGAAGGCATTTTTGTTATTATCATAGGCTAAGTATTTCTAGTTCCCTACTTTTCTAGCAGAATTTACCCCCCTGAATTTATCATTTTTAATTACACGGCCCGAAGCGCCTACATGAGCCGTGAGTCGTGTCATCATTTGGTAGGAAGGTGTGATCACGCGGGCATCACTGACGAGATTCGGCATCTCTATCGCTGAGATTGCGGTAAACACTTGAGGGAGAACGAGAAGCTGCCGACGCCGACGTCGCCGCCAAGGCAGCCCCAGGCGGGACCGTGAGCAACGACGCCGGCTGGAGGGAGGGTGCGAAAAGCCACCGACGCTGAACGCAACGGACCGATCGCCGGCTCGACAGCGCTGGCTAGAGAAAACGAAAGCGCAGAGCCGCCGACGCCGACGGAAAGCCAGCAGAAAACCCAGGAGCCCGGCTGCAAATTAAAAGATGAAGCTGACCAGACGTGCCCGCGGATTAAAAAGTGCCAAGTCGCGAGAACCAAGCCAGAAGCAAGGGGAGCAACGGGACCAAAGAGCCAGCTGAGCCAAGCAACGGGACCAGACCAGGCACTACGACTCTTCACCCCTCTCCTACGAAGTTCCAGCAGCAGCATCCATCGAGAACGGGACACAGCACGGTGAATCAACGAGGCAGGGTAAGCGATCCCCAAGTTGTGAGTAAAGGGAAGTAGGGCGGTGCGATAGGCAGGCAAAAGTGAAAAATAAATGCTGAGGGTATCGTGGGGTCTTCCTTATACATCTCTGTTAAGTTTTGTATTAGCATTTTTCCAGGTATTCCTTATTTCCCTCCCCTCCTCCTCCCAGTAGTTTGAGCTAATGCGCGGGCCAAAGTGCCGTCCGGCGATAGCCTTGGCCTTTGCGGACGTTGACCGACGTCTCCGAGCATTCTTCGGGGTTTTGGCCGGCATCCACTCGGAATTTTCTGAGTGGCAGCACGTGGGGTTATTTTTTTTTGGTACGAGACAATCAAGCGCAAGCGAATCGCTGAGAGGCACATAGAGATCAACAGTTAATCTTTTGGCAAACCGCACGTACACGGACGGTCGAGGCTGGCTTTTCTAACCTCCCCAGCCATAGCGTGCACACAAGCAGAGGAGCAACAACGGAAGAGCGGCAGCAGAGGAGCCCTCTCTCCCTCTCTCTCTCATAGCGTCCACACGTGATCACCCCGAGGGCGCCGAGCAGAGGCGCTACGGCAGCAGAGCGGCAGCACGTAAGCTGAGCAATCGAGAGAGGGAGCCGAACGGGGAGTCAGCGGAGAAGCAGACCGGGCGTCCAATATATATATCGCGGACCCCGCGACAAGAGAGAGAGTTAGCCCGCGGCATTCAAGTGGACACTGAACAGTGAGCTAGGAAATGAAACAAAACGAGGACACACGACATACAGACAGGATCAACGACAAGGACCTTCACAAGGAACAACGACAGCGAGGATCAATATTTCTGCCCCGTATACCAGCATCATCTCATGGTCCAACGAAGCCCAGGTGCCGAGACCGAGCACCAAGGACCAACTATTAAGGATATCAAGGACCCGCGCCCAGGATACCATGGAGCAGCATCAACCAAGGAGCAGCATCAGCCAAGGAGCATCATCTACGAGCCGTACGCCGTTCAATCATGCCCCACCCGGCGAGAATATACCCTGTGTGGTTTATCTACGGTGACAGTGATACCCCGTGTCGAGATTAAATACAAGAAGTCCCTCACTAGGCATCAGCGTATTAGATCACGATTTCTCCAGTGCGACTTTCGGACAGGAAAAGTGCTTCCACTACCCTACTCCTTGCCTTTCCACCCCCTCGCGGTATACATTTTTAGGCTAGCTCATCGGTCAACGATTCGTCATGGGAGTACAGTAGATTTCATATCGGCGTAAGGACGAGCTGCAGACCATCGCTGTGGAATTCGGCCTCGGTGAGACGGGCACAGTGGAGGAATTACGAAGCCGCATATCAGCTTTTATTTCCCGCACCGGTTATCCAGCGGAGATCTCTAGGCGGATTGAGGAGCTGCGGACGCAATATACTAGTTCACCTAGCCCGAGGACGCAGTGGACAGCATTGTCGGCATCGGGACCCAGCCGTGGAGAGCAGAAAGAGGGCATCCAGCTGGAGCAACCTCTATCCATAGTGATTCCCGAAGTGCCTCGAGTAGCCGGAAGTACCCTGCTTAACGATAGCAGCCACCAAGAAGCCATGTCGGATTACAAGCCTGGCCAACGTATATACTCGCGTCACCCTGCCGAGGAATTCCAAGCTTCAAGATCTGGCAGAGAAGAAATCTACTACGCATCATTGGCCGACAAATGGCGCAACTGGGGATTGAAGTTCGACGGACATTCGGATGCATTGGCTTTCATCGAACGGTTGGAAGAGCGTGTGGAAGCTTACGGAGGGAGCCCGGAGCAACTACCGCGTGTCATCTCGGGACTGCTGACCCACAAGGCAGAAGGATGGTTTAGGACGTTCCAGATGCAAGGGAAGCCCTGGACCGAGTTTCAAAAGAATTCTTGGAATTATTTTTGCCCCCTCGCTATTTTCAACGCCTCGAGGACACTATTCGAAGCCGGTACCAACGACCCGGGGAGTCATTTCAGGATTACCTGATTGACCTCCGCCTTATGATGCAACGAGCCCAGTAAACACCGGACAACGAGCTAGACAGGATTTATGAAAATCTCAGGCCTGAATACCAGTTGTTTACCAGGAGACACGAGTTCACGACGCTGAGAGAACTCACCCAGTTGATAGTCGCATACGAGGCGACTAGGGATCGCGGACAGGTCTACCCCTTGTAACGGACACGGGAAGTGTCGTCTCGTCAGCACTCTCTGTCTACTAAAGGTTGGCCGGCTGGGCTCAGGGAAAATGGGGTGGGTGTTGTGCTGCGAAAACGAACTCCGTCACCTAACAAAATCGTAGACAGATTTACGGGAACTGGGATCGGAATTTCAAACCCGGACGGAACTTAAGGTCCACTACCTACTGTGAAGAGCAAGGTGGTTGTGCTCTTCCCTCTTGACCCACCCTCCATGTAGAATAACATAAGAATATGTCATTATGGTTCTACCCAAAACCTTCTGCCGCTGCGCTAAGTGCCTTAGGAACCCCTCCCAAAAATCAGACTAGAAATTCATGTTACATCGTTATAATTTTACTTTGACTTGTATGACTTCATGTTGTTTGTAACCCCCATTATTTCTACCCTAACCCTTAAAACTATTTTTACTGCATGTGTATATATATGTGGGACTAATTTAAGACATAGGAATTCAAGAGAATGATCAAATATGAATAAAAATAATATAATCAAAATATAAAGTAAGAATGAATTAATTAAATGAATTAAATGGCATAATTGTAGTGATTGTAGTTAATAATAATTCATTTTATAAATGGTTAAGCATGCATGTCTCACTGTGTAGACGCTATTCTCCTGACCCGGAGTGTATGTGTATATATGTGTGTCTACTTACAGACTTTTAAACAGCTGCTGGTGTCGTTGGGCCAAATTTCACGTTCGCAATAAAAACTGTTAAAGAAATGTAGAAATATGCAAAATAACAAGAAGCGTTATGAAGAGGTATTTTACCAATACCCTTCCATGGACACAATGAGACCGATGATGCACCTTTTAGAATCTATTCTTAACTAGGCATAAATTTCATTTTTTTCATCTTCTATTTCTAAGTTAATGTCTAGGAATATTTAATATTATTAAACCATTTTCTTTTCTATTTTTTTCTTCTATCCATAATTTTTCATTAAATTTTCTTTTCTAGATTTTTGTGATTTATTTTTCTTCCCTTAAGTGGCTTTTAGAATGTCGGCATCGAACAATTTTAATAACCTGAGAGAAGGAGAGAATAGGTGACATAGGGTCAGGTGGGTCTAGTTAAGTGCGCATAGGTGTATGGTCAGCCGCAAGGGCAATGACCGCTGAGCTAATTTTTCCACACCCTACATGTGCAAGCACCAACATTTTCTTTACACAAGGCGCGGTGATATAATATATTAGATGGTTTTATATTGTCGTTGTTGTTAGGCGGCTTAATTGCGCGTGAGATATGTACATATATGTATATAAACGGCTCGGTCCCGATCGCCAAGTCCATCCGTTTCTCTGCCTGCAGGCAAGGTCCGGTGGCACCAAAAAGAAGGTACTGGAGCGGACCACCCTCCGAGACCGAGGGTCAGGCCAAGTCAGCAATTTTCTGCCACACGTGGATCATAACCTATGTACAGTACATACATGGAATTATGTAATAAGGTCACTTTTTCATTTTTTTCTTTGCGTACCTTATCCAGGGGTTGGTTTTTAAGTTTTTGTCTTTGCAGCCACAACACTTTTAAAATTGTTTTTTATTTGGTTTATGTTCCCTTTTATGGTTTTGCAAAATTTTCACCACGTTTTTTTTACGTATATTTTCTACACGCACATTAATTAAGTCTTCCAACTTTGAATGCACTTTTTGTTCTGTGCAGCATGCACTTAGCCTAACTATTTTACCCCTCCAAAAGCTGTGTATGAGAGAGCTAAGAAGGTTCTCGAAGGGCTAGCCGTAAGCTATGCTTGTGGAGAGAAAAGCTCACATGTGAACGGCGCTCGCACGTGCAATTTCGAAAGAGAGAGCTTTTCAAGATAAAAGCTTCTGATCTTGCATGTGGGCTCTCTATGGAATGCATGTACAGTGGGAAAGGTTCAATATTTTTGCGATAAAATAAGAAGACTGTTCCCAAAAAAAAATTTGTCTTAATACAATTTTTGTACAGACATTCTAACTTTTAGTTTTTGGTCTGCAACCTTCACACCCTTTATCCATCGCACGGATACGAGGAGCAGAATGCCATCGCATACAGGACCAGGATCGCCGACCATACAACGTGACATCCCAGAGGAGCTCGGACCTTCGCAAAGCGCCGAGACGACTAGCCGCGCGATGGCTCAAGACGGGAAAAAACCTTTGGACATACGATGGGCCTGCCATAATTGCGGAGAACAGGGTCACTTCAGCAGTGCCTGCCGGAATCGACGAATTCTGTTCTGTTCCATAGACTGTTGCCGCCAAGAGGTGTCGGGAAACGGATCGAGTCTCTACCCGGGAGGGATCCGAGTGGAGACATACAACCAGAGCCCCCAGGAGTAACACACCCATTGAGGTTGGAAAATGGGAGGATCGCAGCATTGGTGACCATCGACGGAAGACTTTTATCCGCAACCTTGGATACAGGGGCCACCCGATCCTTTATCAGCTATCGAATGGTGAAGGCGCTGCGAGTGGAAGGAAGCGTACGGGACGTAAGGACCCGGGTCCGCCTGGCGGATGGGAGCACGAAGGAGGTGACGCAGGCAGTGACAGTCGAGGTACGCTTGGATCAACAAGTAACACAGGTGTCCCTATTGGTACTACCCGTAGTGGCGGACGACGTCATATTAGGACTCGACTTCCTTTGCGGGTTCCAAGCGGTACTACAATGTGGACGAGCGTATTTACAGTTGACACGAGGCCTCAACAGTATTCCCCCGTCGCCACCTTCTCGAAATCGCACGGTGACGTTCCGCGATGAGCCACCCTCGACCGCGCCCCTCGCGAGTATACCCCTGGCTAACCCAACGACGACCTCTTCGCTTCGATACGACCTCGCTAAAGCCAACAGCCCACAAAGGACGACGCACTCACTACGGTACGAACAGGCCGGACTCAGCAACGCCCCCAGGACAACGAAACCCACTCTCGACCACGCCAAACCCAGCAAGGCCCCTCTGACGACGCCATCGGACCACGAACACGCCGACCTCAGCCGCACAACCAGGACAACGCAAAAGGACATTGACCATGCCGGACCCAGCGCCAGAAGGACAAGGACGGAGGAGACTGAGACACCGCTGGACACACCCAGGTTTGACGACGTACCCAAGGTCTGACGATGGCTTACCTAGATGCAGTAACGGGGCTATATTAGCCTTCCGAGAATGCCTTGGCCGACGCCGCCACCGCCCGACAGCACAATCCTTTTCGTAGGACGAAATCGACGAACACCGGCACCGTTAACCTGGCCATCATGACGGTGACGAGACCTGAAGACCTCCCGTCGCGGAAGCCCCCCGCCGGAGAACCCTCGCTCGCACCCTGGGTGACCGATTTCTTGCGACGCGAGTTGGCGAAGTTTGAAGGACTGAGAAACGCCTCCCACATAACGCAGCATACAATCATCCTGAAGGACGTCAAGCCCATAAAACAGAGGTATTTCCCTAAAAATCCGGCAATGCAGAAGATCATCAAAGAAAACTGAGGATATGCGCATGTGTGTAGACTACCGGCAACTCAACTCTCGCTCCGTGCCAGACGCCTACCCGCTTCCTCGAATCAACCACATCCTCGAGAGACTCCGCAACGCACACATTTCGACGTTGGACCTCAAGAACGGATATTGGCAGATCCCCTTGGCGGAGGGAAGTAGGGAGTGCACAGCGTTCACCGTTCCTGGACGAGACCTTTTCCACTGGAAAGTCATGCCGTTCGGACTTCACTCGGCAGCAGCAACGTTTCAACGTGCATTGGACAGCGTCATCGGACCCCGCATGGACGATTGAACAAGGTCAAATGCAGTTTCTTGTAGCAGTCCGGAAGCTAGCTCCCCCAAGCACAGTCAAGGAACTACGGCGATGCCTAGGAATGGCGTCGTGGTATCGCAGGTTCGTTCCGAACTTCGCTACCATTGTACAGCCCATGTCAAACCTCCTGAAGAAAGATAATAAGTGAGCCTCGACCGGCGAACAGCAAGCAGCGTTCGAGGAACTGAAGGAGAAATTGACGCAAGCACCAGTCCTAGCCTGCCCCGACTTCGCAGAGCGATTCACCCTACAAACCGACGCAAGTGCATACGGGCTGGGAGCCGTCCTGACACAGCAGATCTCGGGAGAAGAGAGGGTCATAGCATACGTGAGTCGCCGCCTCCTGAAAGCAGAGGAGAACTACTCGGCAACAGAGAAAGAATGCTTAGCTATCGTCTGGGCGATAAGGAAGTTGCAGTGTTATTTAGAAGGTTACCACTTCGACGTCATCACGGATCACCTCGCCTTGAAGTGGTTGAATTCCATCAACAACCCGACCGGACGCATAGCCCGATGGGCGTTAGAGCTGCAACAGTTTCGCTTCGATGTTCACTATCGACGAGGGAGCCAAAACGTCGTAGCAGATGCCCTTTCTCGCCAACCCGTCGAAGCCCTACAAGGAACGCAAGAAGAACCGCCCAAGTGCTCGTGGATACAAAGATTACTGAAACGGATCCAGACCCAACCCGAGCTGTGCAGTGAATTCATAGTCGAGAACGACCAAATATATCGGCGACTAGGAAACCGACCGGACGAGGAAGACTCCCACCAATCGAAATTGTGCGTTGCCAGTGACCACCGCCAGCGGGTACTTCAAGAATGCCATGACCATCCGACCGCAGGACATCAAAGGATACGAAAGACGATCAACCGAGTGACCCAGCGATATTACTGGCCCGATTCGTGCAACGCTGCGAAAACTGCCAGAAGTTCAAGGTGAGTCAACGGAAACCCGCAGGACAGATGTACACGCGACAAGCAAAAGGCCCGTTTTATATACTTTGCGCGGACTTCGTCGGCCCATTGCCCCGCTCCAAACACGGCAACACGATGCTCCTCGTCTTCTTCGACTCTTTCTGCAAGTGGGTGGAATTAGTACCCCTTCGGAAAGCCACCACGGCTAACCTAGAGAAAGCGTTCAGGGAGAGGATCCTCAGCAGATTCGGCGTCCCATGGAAGTTTGTGTGTGATAACGGCACACAGTTCACGAGTCGGTCATTTCGCCGGTTCTGCGAACTGGCAGGCATGGAACTGGAGCATACCGCCCCATACACCCCCCAGCAAAACCCGACGGAAAGAGCCAATAGGACCATCAAGACAATGATCGCGCAGTACATCGAGGGAGACCAACGTACCTGGGATGATCTGCTACCGGAGCTGAGCTTAGCAGTGAACAGCAGCACATCGGACCCCAAAAGCTTCAGCCCGGCGTTCCTGGTATTCGGTAGAGAACCGAGACTACCCGGCTCCATGTACGACGAGGTAACTTTGGGACTGGGAGATGAATCCGCAAGACAAGGCCACCCGGTTATAGGACATCTTCAAAGTAGTGCAGAGTCCTCTTTTTATGGTAGAACACTGACGGTTTATTTATTTGTATTTATTCATAGTTTATTCCATTAGTCTTTGTTTGGCTTAATTTTAACAGATTTTATGTGCGTATTACGATACTCTGGCGGCGACTGTCGGTTGCAACTGAGTACTCCGGCTATCGATATCTTCGGTCAGAGACAGACGATTAGTAAGTGTGACCGCTTCTGGTGTTTTTGGTTCCTACCGTACCCCAATCGGATCCCACATTCGGCCCTCCTGACGTAGGATTCGTCCCGAATTCCTTCATATAGTCCGCAACTGTCGATGTTTTGAACGGCCCTTCTCCTTCTCCCACCCTTTCTACTTCGTATCGGCCATGGTTATTAACTTTCACTACTTTGTATGGCCCTACGTACTTGCCCTTCAATTTTAAACCTGTCCCATACTGCGTGCGTTTAATGGCTACCAAATCATTGATCTTATACTTCTTTGCTACCTTTCTTTTAGCATCAAAAGCTCGCTTGTTCTCCGCTTGCATATTCTCAATATTTTCCCTTGCTTCCTTCCTCAAGTTGTCACGCTCATCATCCAATTCTGAAATCAAGCAGTCCTGAATCAATTCTCTGAGCTGCACATCACCTGGAATACGCATGTCTAAACCAGTCAGTAGTTTAAATGGCGAAACCTTGGTACTCCTCGGCTCGGTATTATTGATGATCTGTTGTATCTTACCCACATGCTTATACCAGCACCCTGGACTTTCATGACTGACTTTCGATAACATTGGGACTACTATTTTATGAATACGCTCGACTTGTCCATTTCCCCTGGGTACGCCTGTTGCAATTAACAAATGTTGTATCTTCTCCCTATCGCAATACCTATTAAACAGATGCGAAGAGAACGCAGCTCCGCGATCTGAAACGATCCCGTACGGGTTTCCGAAGAAAACAGCCTGACGCTCTAAATAACTAACAACTTCTTCTACTCCTGTGCTCCGAGTAGGATACAACCACACGTACTTGGAAAAGGCATCTACAATCACGAAAATGTGATTATATCGTTTCTTCGTCAACTCCATCGGGCCAACATGATCGACATGGTAGGTTACCAGCGGCTTATCCCCTTTGTCTATCGGTGTGAGGAACCCCTCTTGCCGACCTGCCTTTGCATTAACTAGAATGCACTCTACACAGCTATTAACTACTCGAGCTACTTTCTCCTTGAGCTTGGGAATATAATATGTCTTCTCGATCAAATCCTGAGTCTTCCTACAAGAAAAGTGACCTTGCTTGTGATTGATCCTAATGATCTCGTTTTCCATGAGCGAAGGTACCACTAGCAACTCTTTATTGGGATCTTTGAACAGAACTTGGTTCGATACAAAGAAATCCTCATATCCTTTGGTCTCGACCAAACTTTTGACCACCTTCGTCCATTCGTCTAACTGCTGTGCCTCCCTCAAACGATGTAGCAAACTATCAGTTAGAACATGACACGATACCCTGCTCAACGCTTCGACATGTCTCATTTTAGAACCGGACCTATGCTCTCCGATGATCCTATTGGGCTTTGAGGTGGCTCAGAGGGGGCCTAGCTGAGGCCACCGGACGGGTCGCAGGTTGCGGATAGCGAACGGCCTACCCCAGTGGGTAGGTCAGCTGCGAATAGGCGGGCATCCCAAAGACCATAACCTAAATTGGCTCTGAGGGAGAGTACCGAAAATAAGCAGTCCCGGACAGCCAGCGGGTGTTCGCGACGCAGCAACACTGACGATGCGCTTGTGGTGCCGCCTCTCATTAAGTAGCTCACACAATCCCATCCCTACACAACACCTACCCACATCCTAGCCCCAACACTCACCTCACATCGGGCCGGACTAAGGTGTCACTCGACCCGTGCCAAGAGTCAGCCTGGCTGGGGGCCCGGTATAAACACTAGCCCAGTCGTGAACGGAGAGCTCAGGGACCTGGCAGCCCCCTGTTCTAATTATGCCTTACCCGGGTAACGCAGAGCTCTGCCGGGGTGGACCGTTTCCCCTTCTCTGCAGCTCGTGGGAACTATATGGATAAATCACAAAATATTGAAAACAAAAATAAAAACGAGAGAGGCACTCCCCAAATACCTACAGGGAGAAATCCCAAGCGGGAGAAGGCAGCGGCCCAAAGGCCTGGCCCGATCCGCTCAGACGCAGGAAAGACCTGCACGGTGAAGGACGCGGGTATGAATCCGGGTGGATCCCATCCCAAACCTGGGATGGGTGGAAAGCCAACACCCAAAACTGATACCATGGTAGGGCAGCTAAGCAATATTGCGGCTGCTCAACCTTCCGGTGAAGCGGCGGGTGATGACTTACCATCAACCAGCGTCCAAGCCAAGAAGTACAGTTATGCCGAAAAGAGGAGTGCTGGGCACATACTCCGTCGGCAGAACGCCAACCAGGAAGTCAGTCCAACAGTGGACTGGCTGAAAAAAGTAGAATGGGCCTCGGCGGTGTTGCCCAACTTCAGTGTGGAGCCACAGAAGGTGGCCGCACAACCGAAGAGGCAACGCTCTCAAGAGACGCCCGGACCTGCCGCGAAGCGATCCAGGGTTCTACCTAATGTATCCTTCGCGCAGATTGCCAAGGAGAGGACGCTGATAGGCGTTCTCGATAAAGGCAGCGCGGAGGGGAAAATACCCAGAAGCCAATGGAAGTGGGTGGAAGCGGCACTGGCCGACCGCTGCTTCGAGCTTCTCGAAAAGGATCCCGGGCCACCCCCAGTCTGCAAAGACATGGGATGGTTCCAGGGAAACATAAAAGTGGTAGCCTGCGAGGATGAGCGCTCCGTAAAGCTATACAAAGCTGCGGTGACGCAAATCGGTGAAGTCTACGCAGGGGCGAAGCTCGTCGCTGTGGACTGGAGCGAGGTGCCAAGTAGGCCAAGGGCCCGTATATGGGTACCGGCTACGTTCAAGGAGCCCGAGCGGATCCTAACAATGTTGCAGAGATGCAACCCCACACTGCCAACGTCAGACTGGAAGGTGGCTAAAGTGGAGGCATCAAAGGGCCCCACAAATCAGGCGGTTGTAATCCTGAACAAGGAATCGCTAGCCCCGATCGAGGCAGCCAGGGGAGAGCTCAACTTCGGGTTCAGCTCGGTGACCATGAAGGTCTACAAGTCGGATGCAGCGGCCGAGGCGCGTTCTGTCAACAAACCAGTTGAGCAGGACGTTGCCTCGGAGATCGAGGCACCGGAAGTAGACCCGGAGCCGGAGCCGGCCCTAGAGAGCTACTCCTCGGAGACGGAGCTGCTGCTCGATTTTGAGGCGATGTGTCGGGACGACATCCTCGACGACTCAGACGCCGATATAACAGTGGTGGAGAATGACTCTAATGAAGTCTCTGAGGCTTCTGCAGATAAATCTCCACCACTGTAAAGCAGCATCCGCTGCTCTTATACTCCGCTTAGTCGCGAGCGGAGGAGACATAGTCCTAATCCAAGAGCCCTGGGTGGTAGGAGGCAGGGTCTGTGGATTAGCGACAAAGGACTACAAGCTAATTGTAGCCCAAACGGAAGGTAAAATAAGAACCTGCATATTAGCAAGAAAGCACTTAAATATCTTTCTGCTCCACAACTTTAGCAACGGCGACAACACGGCGGCTAGCCTAGAGCTACAAGGGACACGCCTGAACCTGGTGTCGTCCTACATGGCTCATGAGGAAAGCGATCCTCCCAGTGACCTCGTTCGCAAGATTGCCAGCGACAGCGAGAGGTCAGATACAAGCCTACTAATAGGCTGCGATGCCAACGCTCATCACACCCAATGGGGGAGCTCGGATACAAATGTAAGGGGTGAGTCACTTTTCAGCTTCATCCTAAACTCCAACCTAATTATTGGAAATCGGGGTAATGACCCCACTTTCATCATTAAAAACCGCCAAGAGGTTATTGACCTCACTCTATTGTCTCACAAACTGTCAGACATAGTGAAAAGTTGGAGAGTCCTAGAGGACCACTCCTTCTCCGACCACAGGTACATCGAGACAATCCTATCGCTCGAAAGCACCATACCCACTAGCTATGTAAACCCAAGAAAAACCAACTGGGATACGTATAGCGCAAAAATGGAGGAATTACTCCCCCCTCTAGCCCCAAAATGCCCTGATACACAAGACGACCTTAATCGTCTTGTGGACAATTTCACGGAGGCTTGCAACAAGGCCTTCATGGCAGCTTGCCCCTCAACAAAACCAAGAGAGAAAAAGAAACCCCAATACTAAACGGATGCAGGCTCTCCTTCAGCGACAGTGCCAGTTATTTAGGGTTGGTAATTGATAAAAAGCTCAGCTGGAACCTAAGCATCAAAGACAGAGTGAAGAAGGCTACGATAGCCCTCTACACTTGCAAGAAGGCCATTGGGCTAAAATGGGGCATGAACCCAAGAATAGTCCAATGGATCTACCTAGCAATAGTAAGACCAATACTGCTCTACGGAGTCGCAGTGTGGTGGACTGCCCTATCGAAGGGAACCATCACTAAGCAACTAAGCAAGGTGCAGCGTACTGCAGCCCTAAGCATCAGTGGAGCTCTGAGCACAACACCAACGGATGCGCTAAATGCTATACTTTGCCTGCAGAGCCTTGATCTTGCAGGTAAGGAGCAGGCAGAAATGGCAGCAATCCGTCTCAGAGACTCTGACCAATGGGTGTCACATCGCACCGGCCATGCGTCCATCCTAAATGGAAACAACACCGTCCCTTCAAAAACGGACTACTGCGTTCCGAGGGAGTATACAGATACCCCCTTTGAAACAATCATCCCTCACAGAAACGACTGGCTTGAGGGACCACCTGGTCCAGAGGGAGCCATTCGAATCTTTACTGATGGCTCAAAGCTGGACAACAAGGTCGGAGGAGGAATCTACTCCAAACAGCTGAACATAAGTCACTCCTTCAGGCTTCCGGATCACTGCAGTGTCTTCCAAGCGGAGGTCATAGCGATCAAGGAAGCTTTGAACTGTCTTCAGGAACTAACCCCTGAGGCGACTCACATAAACATCTATAGTGATAGCCAAGCTGCAATCAAATCACTAAATGCGATAACAGCAAGCCCGGCTACAGTGGCAAACTGTCGCAAATCTCTTCACGAGATGGCTTATCAGTTCGTCATCAGCCTAATATGGGTCCCGGGCCACCAGGACATTGAAGGCAACTGTATAGCAGATGAGCTGGCCAGAGCTGGAACAACAATCCCCCTTCTCAATGATAAGGAGGATATACGTATGCCAATGGCCACCTGCAAGCTCAAAATAAAAGAACATGTTAAGCAACTAACAAATGACAGATGGCAAACTGTGCCACTATGTCGCATAACTCGGCAAACATGGCCTGACATAAATAGGAAGCGCACCGATGAGCTCTGCAAACTCAGTAGGAGTAGGTGCAGCTCAGTCATACGCTCCCTTACGGGACACTGGCTAATAGGCACACATGCAAACAGGCTGGGAGCCCCATATAACGACTTCTGTAGAAGCTGTAGAGATGAGGAAGAGGAGGAGACTGTGGAACACCTGTTCTGCTCCTGCCCGGCTCTCAGTAGAAGGAGACTCCAATACTTGGGCGCTCCTTTTCTAAATGAAATTTCGGACATGTCTACAAAAAGTCCCAGACGGATCGCAGGCTTCATAAGGGCATCCGGATGGGATAATGGATAAAATATGGTCTCACGGGAGAGATGGGAACGAAACATGCGGTATCACAATGGGCCGAAACCGGCCTAAGTGTGTCGGGTCTCTGACAACCCCGACAGCCGCCTCAACCTAACCTAACCTATGCTCTATTTCATAGTCGAAGTCTTGGAGATACATTGCCCATCTAGACACTCTGAGCGGAATATCTTTCTTCTTCATGGTCATGGCAAAAGCGTTACAGTCTGTAACTATCTTGAATTTTTTCCCTAGGACGTACACTCGCCACTTTACCAAAGCTCCAATAACCGCAAGCACTTCTAGTTCATAAGAATGATACTTCTCCTCACAAGGCTTTGTTTTACGACTCATGTAGAAAACTGGATGCCACAAATTATCACCTGAATCTCGCTGCATCATAACAGCACCGAATCCGAATTTCGAAGCGTCCGTATGAATCTCCGTTTCCAGCGATTGATCATAAATCTTCAAAACTGGTCCACTAATCAACGCTCCCTTTAATTTCTCAAATGCCGTTAACTGTTTTTCCTGAAATTCGAACTTCGCCTCTTTACGCAACAAGTCAGACAGCGGTTTGGCAATTACAGCATATCCTTCCACAAACCTACGAAAGTATGACGTCAGTCCTAGAAATCTTTGTATTCCCTTCTTATCGCGCGGAATCGGAAAATCAGCAACTGCTTGAGTTTTCTCCTCCCCTGGTTTGATAGTACCCTTTTCTACGACATAACCCAAGAAATTTACCTTCCTCTTCAAAACCTGACACTTACTCCAATTAATACGTAAGCCATTCCTCTCTGCTACTTCTAAAACCTTTTTCAATTTCAGTACGCCCTCTTCGATACTCTGACTAGTAATGATCACGTCATCCATGTATACAACCGCATCCTCATTCTTGATTAAATCACGCATGACCGCCATGATAAACCTCGTAAATACTGCTGGAGAGTTCGTGATACCGAAAGGTACATACAGAAACTCATACTGTCCATTCTGAGTTACGAAAGATGTATACTTTTGGGATTCTGGCGAAACAGGAACGTGAAAGAAACCATTTGTCAAATCTAGGGTCGTGAAAACCTCTCCTCCTTGCAGTTTCTCCATCACGCAATCCATATGAGCTGTTGGGAAGTTATCTCGGACAATCTTTGCATTTAATTTGCGATAATCGCAACACAAACGCTTTTTCCCGTTCTTCTTGTCTATAAGAACCACTGGCGAAGCAAACTCAGATGTACTAGGCTTTATAATGCCTTCCTCTAGCCATTCTTGAACTTGGTCATCTACAATTTTCTGCTCGCAATAAGCCAACCGTCTCGGATGTTGATATACTGGTAACTCATCTGTCAACAAGAGCTTCATCTCTACTGGCGAACTGAGATTTCTCTTTCGCTTATAGTTATCGATCATAAGCTTAACTTCAGATGCGACCTTCTGACTCAAATGAACTAAATCTAAGAAAGGTTTCTCCTGATAGTCTTCCATGCTTAACATGCACAGGCTCTCAAACTCGCTCATCAGCTGCACACAAGAACTCTGCCCTAACTGACCATCTTCTGTTCCTAATTCAGCTCCTTTTTTTTTCTACACGACGAACCCTTGGCGAAAATGTAGTGCCGTTCTTGGTTACCCTCATATCGACGTTGTTTAGGATCGTTGTGCCCAAAATTGCATCGTACTTCATATCCCCATCAGGAATAACATGAAATTCGATCGACATGTCAATACCATCTATAGTGACCTTTGCTTCGAAACTACCAAACGTCAACACCTGACTTTCACCGATCCCTGTTAAAACTTTCTGGCGACCTATCAGACTGTCCACGCCTACGCCTAGTTTCCAAAACACACTCCTACGCATCAAACACAAGTCAGCCCCTGTATCGACAAGTCCTTTAAATACTGTATTCATGCAAATCACTGATTTCTGTTCCAGACTCGAATAAAAGGGTGGTGATGGTTTTGAAACGACTTTTCTGTCCTGCACTGCATTTGTTTCTCTCTCTGTCTTAACTTTTCCTTGCGCATTACACTGTGATGCTCGGTGTCCTGGCTGATCACATTTAAAACATTTCTCCCTCACCGGACAATCTCTCTTTATATGTGAAGAGTCTCCACACCTGAAACACTTCCTACTAGATCCAGCTGTCACTTCTTTTCCTATCTCATTTCCAACCTTGCTGATCGGCCCACCATACTTGCTTGGCGGCTTAGAAGAACCACGAGATTTTTGATATGCCTCAATTTGTAGCTTTAGATCTTTGATGTTTCTAGCCTGGTATAAAATAATTTTGTTTGCCCTAGTATCTGGAATACCTTCTATGAAATACTCTATCAAACTCTCTTCTTCCAACTGAATGGGCTTGGCTATCTCCATGAGAGCATACAGGAATTCTTGCATCGATTCACCTTTATGCTGCTGACGTTTTCCTAACCTGCGATGAATTTCTGCTGATGATAGCTTAACTCCAAACTCCTCTAACAAAGCCGATTTCAAACTTTCCCAATCTTTTATGTTTCTCTGGCTACGCACAAACATCTTGGCTGCTCCACCTAGCAACTGTTTTGCATACACGAATACCTGCAGCTGGTTCCACTCTACTGTAGCTGCACAATCTTCCAACTCTCCTATCCATTGATCGATATCCGGAGACTTCGATCCTGAGAACTGACTTACGCTGCCCTCGACATCTTTAAGGGTGAACCACGATCTACCTGGTCTCTCAACTCCTAGCCCTTGGTGCCAGCCTGCTCTGTTTTGCCGATTGATTGTAGTTGACGCGGATGACACCGATATATTGTCTTCACCATTATCGCCTGTCTCTGACTCACCTTCGATATTTCCTTCGTAATGTGACAATAATCTCTGTTGCAATTCCGCCTTTAATCCAGTCGTACTCAATTGCAACTCCGACAACTTCCGACGCAACTCTTCAACTCGTAATGCCAAGATCTCGCTTCTCTCCATTTTACAAATTTAACCTGCCGGAAATTAAGTTAAATACAATGCAAATGTTTCGTTAACTCTAGTATTTAAAAATGTACTGTAAATGTAAGAACCACTGTAATGATGCTTTCCAACGTAATTGTCTCTTTTAGCAATCCATCACAATGTACACCCTGAATTCAATACACCCTTACAAAAACAAACTTTCTGGCAACGCTCCGTCTCCAGTCTGACCTCTTTTGCCTCGCTTACTCTCGGCGATGATTGCTGCTCTCTCTTTCTCGTCTATACCGCAGTAACTGTCTCTCACGGCGATGATTGTAGCTGTCCTGCTCCGTCTCGAGTTCGCGCCTCTTTGTAGCGCCACGCACACTTTGAAGACTTTAAAACGCAACTGGAACCTTCTGGTCGTCTTCGGCTGTTGCCAAAATTCGTGCACCAGCCCTTGGCCTACACGTTCCTGCACACATCCACCGATGACGCAACCAGATCCAATGTCTTGTCTCTGCTTCTTCGCTGCCTGCACCACGTGTCCACGAGATGCTTCTTGTCCAAGTTATCCAGCACGTATCGACAATCTCTTTCTCGGCCCTTCCTTGCTCCAGATTGTCTTTACGATCCGCTGCTCACACGACCACCACGTTGTGTTGGTTGGTTGGTATTGGTTGAGTTGGTCGCCGCCTATCGCTTCATGCGCTTTACCTTGCCTTCTTGCAATGGCGCGTCTTCGTTGTGAAATATTGAGCTCAAACTTTATCCAATGGTAGGCTATGATCTCGGTTGAGCCCCCAAAAATTGCAGAGTCCTCTTTTTATGGTAGAACACTGACGGTTTATTTATTTGTATTTATTCATAGTTTATTCCATTAGTCTTTGTTTGGCTTAATTTTAACAGATTTGATGTGCGTATTACGATACTCTGGCGGCGACTGTCGGTTGCAACTCAGTACTCCGGCTATCGATATCTTCGGTCAGAGACAGACGATTAGTAAGTGTGACCGCTTCTGGTGTTTTTGGTTCCTACCGTACCCCAATCGGATCCCACAGTAGTACGAGAAAACACCCAACGGGCGACCCAGGCACAGAAGAAGACATAGGACCTACGCCGACGCGAGTGGCGACCAGAACTAGGATCGCTGGTTCTCCTACGTCAACACCACCTATCCAAGGAAGCCGACGCATTCGCGGCGAAACTAGCACCGAAATACCAAGGACCGTACAGGGTAATCAAATTCAATCAAGCGCACCGCTCAAGCATGATAGGGGGAAGGGTATGACATAAACTCGCTGTGGCAGGAAAGTACTAATCTTTAGGGGTTCTCCCTATAGAATCGGCGGAAATGAAACGACAAAGCGACGGGAGCATGACCCGATCCCTAGGGGAACATGCCGGCTCGATGGGGAACTTCCGAGGAGACCCAAGAGGAGCCAGGAACACAGGACCATCGACGACACCACCCCACCAGGCCCAGCCCACCAACTGGCTGTTTGACCCCGTGGGCCCTTCGACATCGAGGCAAGCACGATTATTCCGGGTGGAGCGGCTAGGCGTCACCAGACACGATCGACTCCCACTAGAGCAACGCTTACTCTTGGTGCAAGGTTGGCTGGACCAGCAGCCCATAAACGCCGCCGCAGGAGACTCGTCCGAGGATTGGAGCCCGACGGGCGTTTCGCGACGTCAGGGTGCCGAGAAAGGCCACTTCGAGACCTGGTAGCCCTTAATCGGCGATAGACCCTGAATTACGACCCCGAAGTCGATGATGACAACGTGACTACCGGCCCGGAGGACGAGGCCACGACATCACGCAGTCACGGGACGCTGAACCCTTCGATAATCAATGCAGGCTCGATTGACCACTTTTTAGCCTACGCATCCGACAGCAACGCCGATACCCACGCCGACACCTTACCCCGCCCGGAGGATAGGGAGGCTACACTGTGGGCCGATTGGGAACTAGCCGCGCCCAGCAAGGTCGATACTCAATCGACCGGAGAGGCCGAACCCAGCCCACGCGAGCTAGCATCAGCACCCTTCGGGCCGAACTACTTCGCCCCGTCGCCGCCTACCCCACCTGTCGGCGAGCACATGCCACACGCCCTTTACGGGATCGATGAATTAGAAGATATGGGGTCCGAGTGCAGCATACCCGAGAACCTCGTGGCCACAGCGGACTTGCTGGAACTGCTCCGACTCCACCCCGGGTTCCCGGTGGTGCAGCATGAAGGGACCTGGGCGGAAGCACCGCTACATTGGCGGGTAGACTCGCGCGATCGGCTCCTGCCCGCGGAACTGATATCTGCGGAGCCCCACGGCGCGGTTAGGCATCAGCCGACTGGAGGTGTACGACGGACGCGCCTTCAGCGTCAAAAATTAACAGACGCCTCCAGGTCACAGTCACCCTGAGGACTCCACGGACGCCGGAGTATCCCCGACGCCAGGAGGAGAGCCGCACTCCCGACCCCGGGAAGGAGATTTGATTTTGCCTTATTTTGACTTATGTATTTAGTTTTGTATATTTAACTTCTTTTCTCTAGATTTAAGGTCCGACGCCACGAAGGCATTTTTATACCCGGTACTCGAAGAGTAAATAGGGTATATTGTATTTGTGCACAAAGTGAATGAATGTAACGCACAGAAGGAAACGTTTCCGACCCCATAAAGTATATATATTCTTGATCAGCATCAATAGCCGAGTCGATTGAGCCATGTCTGTCTGTCCGTCCGTCCGTCCGTCCGTCTTGTTTGTCGGATAGTTCTCAGAGACTATAAGAGCTAGAGCCACCAAATTTTGCATCCAGACTGCTGTATGCTCACACTGAAACCAGTGTATTTCAAAAATTAGCCCCGCCCCCGCAAAAGGGCGAAAACCTCCCAAATCTACAATTTTGAAGATAACAGAAAACGCCATTCCGTAGGGAATGACCATATCTATCAGATCACCAAATTGGGATCCGATTGGATCTCTTTTATAGCCACAATGAAGAAATTCATTTTCAGCGGCCAAACCCACCCCGTCCCGCAGCTTATAGCAGCACACTCTGCTTCGCGCAGTTTATGGCCTCTTCCCCTGAAACGTCTCTGTCGCTGCCTCTGCCGCGACTCTGCCCTGACTCTGCAAAGTCTGTCTCTAGGGGAGGGTGGCGAACTAAAAGAGCGTGTTGGCGTGAGTAGTGTTGTTGATGTAGATGACAGATAAAGAAAAAATGTAAAATTTGACAAATAACCGCTAAAGTGCAGATGTAGTACTGAGTGCCGGGTATAAAAGTTGTGACGCGTAAGAAGCGTCTCACACGTCCCTTCTCGTTGTTATTATCATAGGCTAAGTATTTCTAGTTCCCTACTTTTCAAGCAGAATTAACCCCCCTGAATTTATCATTTTTAATTACACGGCCCGAAGCGCCTACATGAGCCGTGAGTCGTGTCATCATTTGGTGGGAAGGTGTGATCACGCGGGCATCACTGACGAGATTCGGCATCTCTAGCGCTGAGATTGCGGTAAACACTAGAGGGAGAACGAGAAGCTGCCGACGCCGACGTCGCCGCCAAGGCAGCCCCAGGCGGGACCGTGAGCAACGACGCCGGCTGGAGAGAGGGTGCGAAAAGCCACCGACGCTGAACGCAACGGACCGATCGCCGGCCCGACAGCGCTGACTAGAGAAAACGAAAGCGCAGAGCCGCCGACGCCGACGGAAAGCCAGCAGAAGACCGGCAGAAAACCCAGGAGCCCGGGGTGCTTGTGGTGCTGAGGGTATCGTGGGGTCTTCCTTATACATCTCTGTTATATTTTGTATTAGCATTTTTCCAGGTATTCCTTATTTCCCTCTCCCCTCCTCCTCCCAGTAGTTTGAGCTAATGCGCGGGCCAAAGTGCCGTCCGACGATAGTCTTGGCCTTTGCGGACGTTGACCGACGTCTCCGAGCATTCTTCCCCCCCTCCTCCCCTTTCCGGTAGCGAACACTTTCCTCCACCTAAACACTCGGGAGTCCCGGCAAATTACAAATTTTACTGTAATTTCGACCCTAGCGCGACTAAGATATGTACCCCAGCCAGAGAGCCTTACAATTTGTATTTTATTTCACATAATATTTAGAGTGATCAGTCCACACAAATATTTCATCGCTATTAATGAATGTTATCCTAATACATAAGTTATGTTTTTACTCGACTTGCCTAGTTTTACAAAAAGCACGTGATAATCTCAGAGATTTTGTACCAAATTTGTAGTGTCGTATGTTAAGAATAAGGAAATCCGAAGTAAACCTTTCGGAGGAAACTGAATTTAAACTTAGTTAAACAGCTCCAACTATTTTTAGAAATGCAGATGGAGATAGTGAGATACGAGTACAATGCTATAAATATATGGTGTGCGGAATAATGTAAATATAATGAGAGCATCTTGTGTAATCATAAATACGAGTACGATGATTCTTGTAGGTTAATAATTGAGCCCATTGGTTTAGCTTTAAATGTCAATCGCATTGCGGCATAGAGCAATAGGAACATCGCAAGGTGTCATTCGCCGGCCAGGCTGGCCAGAAGCTCCTCATCGATGCCATCTTCAGTGGTCATAGGCACCGTGGTGCTAAGGTTCAGAAGCAGATCGCTGCTCGATGGAGGGGGCAGTGCTGTAGGCTTCGCGTCCGGATCTGACAGTCCACTGGAACTGGCAGCTGACGAGGCAACTGCCGATGTTGACGAAGTCTGCTCAGTGCTGCTGGGCGTGCTCCGACCGCTGCCACCGCTGCCTCGCTGTGACAACTTGGGTATTTGAAACTTGTTGTGCAGTCCCTTGATGAAGCCCTCCATGCTGGCTGCCATCGTGGGTGAGGCGTATTGTAGAATGGTCATCATGTCGGTGTGATGATCGAACCGAGGCGGTGGCTGGGACATGGAGCCTGTGAGGGCTGCTGGTGACACGGCTCCCGAAGAGCCACCCCCACTTGCTGATGAGGCACCCTTGCGCTGAGCCAAACCGCCGCTGCTGGCTAAACCTCCCATACTGGGTCGACGCCTGGGCGCGTTGTGCTCTGGAAAGGAATTGGTACTGTTGCTTTTTGTCAGCAGTACACCGCCGCCACTGGCAGATCCGCTGAGCTTGCTGCTTAAGTTGCCCGACGAGTTGGCCTTCTGAAAAAGATGCTTGCTGGAGGAGGAGCCGCCTGCTGACGCGGTGGCTTTCTTGGAGGCAGGTCCACTGTTCACTCCGGGCTTGAGGCCCGTGTGCTGCTTTTTGGCGTAGCTCGAGGAACTAGACGAGGCTGCTGGGCCGCCACTCGAGCCACTACTGCTGCCCTTCGTTTTTCCCATTCCACTTGAGGAGCTTGCGACGGAACTGGAGCTCTTACTGCTGCCCGTCTTGTTGATGGTCAGCTTGAGGCCTTCCTGGCTGCTCGGTTTCACCATATACTCCGACGATGTTCCACTTGTGATGTTGCTTCCCCCTCCGTCGCTGCTGCTGCTGGACCCGCTAGTAGCCAAGCAGCTACTAGGTGGCGCTATTCCCGGCTGCAGCTGTTGCTGTTGAAACGTTGCTGGTGGTGCTGCTGCTGCTGCTCCCGCTGATGCCGCTGCTCCCACTCCCGCTGACGCTGCTGCCACTCCCACTCCCACTCCCAGTCCCGTTACCGCTGCTGCTGCTGTTGCTGGGATTGCTGTTGCTAAAGCTGCCGTCGACGTCATCAAACTAACCTGACAAAGTAAGCATGGGGTGTGGAGGTGTGTAGTCGTGTGCGTGCGTGTCATGGCGGAGGCGCAAATACAAAGCAAAAACGAACCGGAAGAAACACAAAATTATACAAATCAAAAACGAGGAACCAAATATATAAAATAATAATTGTGAAAGAGTTTTTGTATTTGGGAAGAGAGTGGTGAGAAGAGATGGAAGAAAAGCAGACCCCGTTAGTAATTCGCTTAAAAATTTAATAAGCTTTTGACCACAGCCATGGGCTTTGAAGGAAACGTGTTTCCAATCGGAAAGAAAGTCTCTTCAAGCCCACTTTTCTACTGAGTAGAAATAATAAAGTAGAAATATTAATTAAGTCAAACAGAAAAGGGCACATGTGCAGGCAGAGGTTTCAAATGTAATTATTGTCCTTGGAACGGGATTTGCTGTGATAAAATTTCGGTCTATATGTAGCCACCAGATCGGAAATCCATCTAAACTTGCACAAAATCTAGTAATTGCTATAAAGATAATCTGGCGAGGATAATATGTTTTAGTGGAAGAATCATGCAATCGCTGTTGCGGGACAAAGCATACAAAGAATTCAAAACATTCGTAAAAATATCTACGTACGTGCAGGAAAGGGAAGGTTAGATGGTTGCTGGAGGGATCTTGACGCTGGTTAGAGCCCCAAAACCGTAACTACATTTTAGGATTAAGTCGAAACTAAAACGGATGCAGGATGTGACGACTAAAAGTATAATATTGTATGTATATATGTATATTTACAAAAATTATGCAAAGAAAAACAAACACAAACAACTAAAAAATAATTATAAATATTTCAACTACAGCAGAACTAAAGCGATAACAAATCTTTTCTCAATCATAACAAATAAAGATACAGGTTTGCATTAATTTAAAGAACATTTTAAGAATTTAGTCAGCTTTTGATTAGGACAAGTGCTAAATATCCAACTACGAGTTAGGATTGAAGGCGGAGCCGGAGCCGGTGTAGATGATGGGGGAAGGGTGTGGAGGAGCTCTTATAATGAAAACGGACTTACCGCGCCTCCCGCCAGGCCCTTCCGCAGAGCACTCAGTTCCAGGGCCGAAGCACCTGTAACGGCTCCTGCTCCTGCTCCCACCGTTGCCGCCGCTGCAACAGCTGCTGCCGCCACTGCTGCTCCGCCAGCTCCCGCATAGCTGCCCAAGCTGCCTCCAGCAGCCAGATGAGATAGGCTCGCCACAGATGATTTAAGTTGCTGCTGCTGTTGTTGTTGCTGCTGCTGCTGCTGTTGGGAGGTTTTCAGAGCCGCCACAGCGGCAGCTACGCCGGCGGCTGCCACCACACTGGCCGACGAGACACCTCCGACGCCGCCACTACCAACGGAGGGGCCAGAAGAAGATACCGACGACGAAGAGGTACCCACAGAGGAGGATTTGTCCTTTTTAATCCCAGAGCTGCCGCTTTGTTGACTGCTGCTGCTGCTGCTTGCGCTGGTCAGGGGAGGAACTGGCGGTGGTGGTGGCGGTGCTCCAACGCTTGCAAATGAACGCACCAGGCTGGAATTGCCGCCAGTTCCTGTAGATGATCCTACAGAAGCAGAAGGAGAAACGCCGACGGACGATGCCGATTTATCACCTTTGGGACTAAGGCTAGTCCCCGCAGTGGCCGCACTCTTCAAAGTGGACATGCTTGGCTTTCCCGAGGAGCCGTGCTTAGGAGAGTGCGTTCCAAAAGGCGATTTGGGACTGTTCGAGGCGTTGTTGTGCTTGGGACTGCTGTAGACGGGCGAATGCTTGGGGCTGGGACGTGCCGGGGGCACACCAGCCATTAGGCCCTGTCCGGATCCACCGGCCTTGGGCGAGGATGAGGGAGAGGAAAACTTCCTTACCACTCCACCGGGCGCAGAAGCATCTCCACCAGCCGCTGGCGAGTTCTGGCGGGAGTATATCTTCTCCGGGGGTCCCATGGGAGAATCATCGCGTTTCTTCTTGCGCTTCTTCTCCTTCTGCGTGTCAGTGGAGGAGGAGCTGCTGCTGCCGGTGGAGGATGTGGACGAGCTGCTGCCTCCGCTGCCGGCTGACGAAGATGAAGCGCTGGCGCTGCTTTCGTGCGGACGCTTCGTGGCAACACTGACCCCGGCAGGCGCTGAGCTGTTCTTCTTGGACGACTCCTTGGCTGGATCCTTACCGGTAATCGGAGTTATGGTTATGGTAGTGGGTGCCGTTGTGGAGGTCGCACTTCCCCCGTCCCGCGATCCACTGGTCTGGCTCTGTGCATTTAATGGTATTATCTCTATGCCACCTGTGCGCTGAACCTCCACTGTTGGAACGCCTCCGCCAACGCTGCTTCCTCCGGCTCCGGCTCCTCCTCCTCCTCCAACACCACCACCTGTCTTGCCGTCTCCAGGAATGGGAGTTATGCTGACGCAGTGCTTCAGATTCGGCGTTTTATCCTTCCAAATGTTTTTATACTTGTCGGCAATTTCATGATCGCTCGCCTTGGCCGCCGCCAAAAGGGAGGCTGAACTACCAGTGGAGTTCGCCGAAGTCACAGAACCGAGGGCAGATTGAGGATCCGTTTCACGCTTTAGATTTATTAGGCCGGCAATGGCTGCCGCTGCCGATGTGGAGGCCGCAAAAGCATCTGCCAGAGAGCGCGACTTGGCTTCCATTTTTAGGTTGTTGATGCTGGTGAAGCCCCCACTGGGTAGGCTTCCATCAACCGAGGGTCCGGTTTCCATGGCAAATTGGTTAAAATTATGGGCATGAGAAAGCCCTTGTCCTCCCCCGCCAGCGCCACCATTTCCTGTTCCAGCTCCCGATCCAGATCCCGCACCAGCGCCCGCTCCAGTACCAATCACACCGTGCAACTTGCACTGATGCTCCTCATCCCAGCACTTAAGCAGCTTGTAGATAACCATCGGAATGGAGAGGACCTTCCGCACAGTACGAGTTAGCTTTTGAGAGAGCAGCTCGTACTCGTTGTTTAGGCAATATATGCTGCATGTGGCCTGGCCATCCTCCAGCAGGAAATCTACCGTGGCCAGCGACTCCTCATAGGGGTGCTGCAGCTCCACAGTGATCTGGTTGAAGGAGACGGCCGTCACCTCTAGTATCACAGTGCTATCCATGTCTACACAAAGGAAAATATTTTCGTCTGAAACATAGCATGACAGAAGAAAAGAAGATAACTTACCATTGTATTGCTTCTGTTGTTCTCGCACACAGCTAGCTAGAAGAGTGTAGAAGAGGGCCTGCTTCTTCAGAAACGCCATTATCTTGGGCACTTGAGCGGGCTCTGTGAAGGGCAGGGAGGATATCAGTGCACCTTGCAGCTTACGATTGTCCGTAAAGAAATAGCAGTGCGTCTCCTTGGGCAGATTGACATAGAGGCCCCGCTGGGTGTTCTTTATCGCCTGCTTAGAGGCGGTTTGCACAATCAAATTAAGCACAGTGGCGACTGGCGACGAGGCCGCGACCGTCATGCCCTCCACGCCCGGCAGACCTAGACTCTTGAGGGTCTCATAGCACACGGGCATGGGCTTGTTCAGACGCAGTACATATGTGGCCGGCATCAGCATGGAGTTGTTCTGATTGAGCTGTGCATACGTCGGCATTTCCAGGCCCGATTGCGGATCGCGACTGAAGCTTAAAATGGGCATAATCTGAAGCTTGTTGGCCGAGGAGCCTTCCAGGTTGACGGTGGCACTCAGTCCGTGGCTGCTGTGCATCACCTGATCAATGCTAAACTCGCTGCTTGCCACCTTGGAGTCTCCATCCGCCAGGTGGATGGGGGGGCAGAAGTAGGTCAGCTTCATGGGATGGCCGCCACGACGCTGCAGAACCAGACCCACGGCAGAGCTGTTCATGATCTCGTAGCTGTCACCCGTGCGATTTTGCATCTGATGACTGTATAGGCTGTAGATGTCTGTTTCCATGGCCTGTAGGGCCACAAACGCCTTCTTCTTCACCTTTGGCTCGGCATTGAGTTGGTAAATTGAAGAAAGACCCTCTAGCTGGACGGTGAAGTCGGCAAAGTCTCCTGACTTCAGGCACTTTACCAATTCGTTCGATTGCTGCTCTATTTTGCACTCGTGATGCACCTTGACGTCCGACAAATTACCGCTAGCGTCCAGCAAAATTTCCACATAGAACATGTCCGTGGAAATAAACAGGAGTTGCTGATCTTCCATGAACTTGAGACCCAATTGCCGCGACAGGCTCTCCAATCGCTCCACAAGGCCATGCCTCGAGGTTACCTTGATATAGTGCTGCAGCTTGTCCAAAGCCGACTGCAGCGTTGCCTTGCACAGCGGGTCCAGTGGATAGTGCTTCTCAATAAAATACATTCTCACAGACTTCTTGATCTCCTCATACGTTTTCGGTTTGTTGCGGTACTTTGCTCTCAGTTTCTCCATCATGGTCTCCTGCTGGATTTGCCTATTCTTTTCCTCAATACTGGGTATATGACTACCAAAGCCACCTATGTAATATTTTCAAATACATTTTTTTTTTTAATTTTCTTAATTTTTACGACGTATTTTTGCCACTTACCACCCAAACCCCCCGATGATTTTGCATTTGCTCCACTCATCTTTTTAATATCTGCTTTCTGCTTGCTATAGCAATTCAAATGTTTGCTTGGATACTATCATGTGAAACACCTTTTTTACCACCTTAGTTCTGAATATATTCGCAAAATTTAAGCCATGCCGAACATTTTTCCACACAAAACAACAAAATGGCCATCGGTGTTACCGCGTTTTTATCAGGGAACTCTCTGACCCTCAGAAATAGACCATTATATACCTTTTCATTTTCTATATATACCGTAAATATACCGATGAAAGTCAAGTTTCTCAATATTGGTATGTTTAAGAGCACCATTGAAAATTAAATTTTACTATTAATATATGGAAACAGGGTATAGAAATGCCCATACTATACTATACCTACCTGTTGACAAGCAAAAAAATTGTCAAATGACGTTGCATTCTGTTCCCACTCACGTCACGATTTATGATATTTTTATTCGTTGACCTTTTTAGTTTTAAACTTAGCTTGAAATCATTCCAAGAAATGAAAGTCGTGAAAACTAGCCACTCTTGTGGATAATTGATTGACAAATCGGATAAAATTATAGTTTTAGCGCAGACACTCCTAACTAGCTTGTAATATCAAATAGAACATAAAAATCGAGGAAAATATTTTAAGATTCATGGTATATTTACAGTATATTTTGAAAATGCAAGGGTATATTTGATCGATAATTCCGCGGTCCTACTTAATATAATAATATCTATCAATTCTTCGAAAAAGAACAAATTAGCTCGTACCACTAACCAAATAGTACAATAGACTGCCAACTTACTGCAAGCGAAACGTCACCCCTAAATGTGCGTCTTGGAGCCCTAGGCCTCTGCCGGGGCTCCAGCTACAATTATTAGTGCGTAGCTATTATTAGTGCGTATTAGTACGCAGCTAGAAGCCCCAGCTACATTTGTATTAGTGCGTGTAGAGAACGCAGCTAGAAGACCCAACTACATTTGTATAAGTGAGTGTAACCAATGATTTTGTAGCGCTCCAAACCGGTTTTGTCTTGATTCACACGGACACTGCAAGTAATGTATGTGTTGGTGCGTTGACTTGCTGAACTGCGATGGAACGAAAATTCGTTTTGATGATTTGATTTTGTTTTCGGGGCTTGAGGTATGAACCTGACCAGCCGCAACATGTGCAGAATGAGAGGTGAGGGTTGGTGGCCAGACCCTTGGGGGTTGGAAAAAAAAAAATATACCAATAAGTTGTTATTGTATTTGAATGCTGTAATTGTTTTAAATGCAGATTTTATACTGCTTTATTCAAAATTGTATGCATATTATAGAAACGCCGTCGCTTCTCGACCTCGTTGCTGCAGTATTATCAAAATCGTTACCAAATCCATCTTTTACAGACAAATCATTTCAGATAAATATAAACACATATGTATGTATATATGTATATATATAGGCATATACATACATGTGTACACATGTACATACAACTTTCCAATTGCTGTTCTCGTTGTCGTGTGCTCTTTAATTGTTAGCCCTTGAAACCTTTAGCATTTTTTTGTTGCTTGTGAGCTCCACACCATTCAAAATGAAAACCCTCAAGACTTTATGAAGAAGCTTGCCTCTCAAAATCAAAATAAATGTATTTTGTGTGACCTTTATATGCTTTATATAATTTAGGATGAAAGGGGTAACGGATATAAACATCTGAATATGTATACAAATAATGAATTACGGCAATTGACTTTGCGTTGCAAATATTTCCCATTAAAGTATTCAGAGTCACGGTGTGAACAAGCATGGAGTTTTGACGGAACGGGACATGGAGACATGTTTTCTGGCAAGGCGGCTGCCTTGCACATGTACACACACATTGGCAGTCTATTATACTATTTGGTTAGTGCTCGTACCAAGCATTAATCAAAACTCCAAAAGTTCATCGACAAAATTGAAATAAAACTGTAACAAGTTACATTCCTCGCCGTGGCGATATTCACCTTGTAAAGGCGGGCGGCCAAATAATCCAAATAATAGAGTAGTAACATAAAACACCAAAAAAAAAAAAAAGAATTCTGAACATTTAATTTTTAGCCGATCAACGATTCAATTTTCTATAATGTGGCTTACTACCTCTCTTTCTCTTTTTAATGGGTATGTAAAAGACTTGAGTCTTAAAAAGGCTTAAGGAAACGGAAGGTGGCCTGGCGCAAACTTGTAATCGGGCTTCAAGTGTAATCAAAAGTTTTCTTTATTTGTCTTTGATACTTGTACATAAATGTATGTATATGTTGGAATATATATGTTCATTGAAATGTAGTTAGGGCCTGCATCTGTCGAGAAAGCGTGGATAAAGACAAACCTCACGAATGTGATATCGGTTGAGCAACCAGCAAAGGAAGCGCTCCAGGCCAAGACCATAACCGCCGTGAGGCATTGTTCCATAGACCCTTTGATCGGTGTACCAGTAGTAGGGTGTGGGATCGATGCCCTCACGCTCATAGCCCTTCAACAATTCTTCGCTGTCCCAAATCCTCATCGAGCCACCGATAATCTCGCCCACGTTGGGCAGCAAAACATCCACACTCTCAGTCAGCCGCTGGTCCTCCGGACAGCGGGACATGTAAAACGATTTGATGGCCACGGGGAAGCGGCAGAGTAGAATGGGCTCGTTGATGGTGTCGGTCATCTTGCGCTCGGGAGCCTCGGGTATGTCCTCGCCAAACTCGTAGAAGGTGCCATCATCCTTGGTAATGTTGTTACTCTTCAGCCAATCGATGGCGGCCGCGTAGTCCATGCGACGAAACGGCTTCTTCGGTGCCTTGAAGTCAGGGTTCAGCTCCATCACCAGGTGGCCAAATGGCGATTTCAGCACACGATCCACAACGTCGCAGACCAAGTCCTCGAGGCGATCCAACAGATCGTCGTAGCTTATGAATGGACACTCTGCCTCCACGTGGGTGTACTCCGCCAGGTGGCGGCGTGTGCGACTCTGCTCTGCCCGATAGCTCTGGGCAATGGTGAAGACATCGCCCAGAGCGGGCAGGCAAGTCTCCAAGTACAGCTGCGAGCTCTGGGTGAGGAAGGCCTCCTCGCCGAAGAACTGCATTTTGAAGAGAGTGGAGCCGCCCTCTACCTGTGTCTGAACCAGGGTTGGGGGCGTTACCTCGTTGTAGCCTCGCTCAAAGTAATGGTCGCGGAAGGCCTGCATCACGATAGAGCGCATCTTGAGCACCTTGGAGGTGTTTTCGCCCCGAATCATTATGTGCCTGTTGTCCAGCTGCACGTCGGGCAGAGCTTCCTCGTTGAGAATGGCATCGGCCCCACCTGCGGGAGCCAGACCAATCAGCTCCCAGTAGTCCACGCGTAGCTCATGGTCACCGGGTGCGATCTTCCCCGCAGGCACCGGGTAGAGTACACCATAGAGCACCACGGAACTCTCGGTGCTCAAAACCAGGGCGTCGTAAGTCTGGCACAGCGAATCAGTAAGTACACATTGCAAGAATCCAGTGCCATCTCTTAGGGTAAGGAAGATCAGCGCCTTGCCCTGCCTCCGCAGTCGGTGCACCCAGCCATAGATTTTGACGCGTGCTCCACGGGCATCCGTTCCTTTAGCGATCTTTATTTGTCTGGCCAATGGCAAGCTGGCATTCTCTTTAATCCTAATTTTGCGCGCCTCCTCCAAGTTCAGTTGGCGCTTCTCCGCGTCCTCTGCCTCGCGGAGCTCCTTTTCGACGTTCTTCAGGCCATCGCGTTGCAGCACTTTCTGGACCTTTTTCAGCTGAGACTTGGCAGCGGGCTCAAAAACTTTGGACGGCTCCGAGCTGTCCACATATATGGTTTCGTAGGGCTCAGAGCCCGTCAGCCGCATTGCATGGAGAACCGTTTTGAAGGGCTTCCTCTGGCTACCGTCTCCAGACTCGTCGCTTCCGCGGTTTTCGGATGTATAGATCGCACCGGCACTCATAGTCGTCGAACTACCTTTCACTTCAAGTTAATATTTCAAACTACATGCATAACCGTTTCTGTACTGGTTTATATAGAAGCCTACTCTTATCGTGATGATGTGAACACTCATGCAATAGTAAGTTCAACATTTCATCAGCTACGTGTGTCTATCTTCGCGTAAATGTATGGATATTGGTACTTTCCCCGAAATTGTTTATTGTATATTATACATACATATAGTCTTATCGTGATGATGTGACCACTCATGCAATAGTAGGTTCAACATTTCATCAGCTAAATGTGGCTATCTTCGCGTAAATGTATGGATATTGGTACTTTCCCCGATATGGTTTATTGTATATACATACATATATATATTGTTTATAACGTTCTTAAATGTAAATGTATATAAAATACTTATCTATTAATGCTAAAAAACAAAAGCAAAGATTTTTTCAATTCTACAAAGCCAAAAACTTAAAGCTATTATAACAATAGCTAATAGTGCTGCTTAAATGTTCGAAAAATATAAATATATGCCAAGTGGAATAGGCCGTATATTGCACTACTCGACATAATCAAACTTTTTTTTATTCAAGGAACCAAACCGACCTTTTCTGAAAGTTTTAAATTATGTTTTTTTTAAGAATTTTTAAAAACTGGTATTTTTACCCGGTGCTTGAATAATAAATAGGGTATTTTGTATTTGTGGGCGAAAAATGTAAGAGGCAGAAGGAAACGTTTCCGACCCTATAAAGTAGTTATGTATATTCTTGATCAGCATCAATAGCCGCGTCTATGCCTGTCTGTCTATCCGTCCGTCCGTCATGATGAGCGCCTGGATATCAGAGTCTTTAAAAGGTACAGCAACCTAATTTAGCATCGAGATTGCTGTGAAATCACACTGTTACAAGTGTCTTTCAAAATTTCGCCCAGCCCCCTTCCGCCACCACAAAAGAGCAAAAATCAGCTACATTGACCATTTTTAAAAACAATTTTATTAGAATGGCCATATCTATCAGATCTTGAGGTGGGGGGCGAGCTAAAAGAGCGTGTTGGCGGGAGATGTGTAATTATGTAGATGTGGAAAAAATGTAAAATTAAAATATAAACACGAGAAGGGACGTGTGAGGCGCTTCTTACGCGCTTCACAACTTTTTTACACGGCACTCAGTAGTACTTTGTACCTTAGTGGCTTTTTCAAGTTTTACATTTGAAATTTTTTCTACAATATATATGTACATCTACATGTACATACATCACTACCCCCACCTTTAGAGCCGCACACTACACGAAGCAGAGTGTGCGAGCGAGATACTATGATCAACACAAATAAACACAACTGCTGGCTGTTCAGTGTGCTCAGTGTGAGCAAACAGAAGTCTAGTGGCAAAATTTGGTGGCTCTATCTTTTAAAGTCTCTAAGAACTAGCCGACAAACAAGACGGACAGTCGATCAAGAATATATACATATACTTTATGGGGTTGGAATCGTTTCCTCCTGTGCGTTACATATGTACATCCACCTTTTCCCACAAACACAATATACCACAATATTATATACAATATAATTTACTCTTCGAGTACCGGGTATAATAAGTTTACATGCAAATGTACATATTTATGTATGTAACACACTAAGGTTACATACATACATATACACATATGAATACATGTTATATACTGACTGATTATCTGGTTTAAAAGTTGGGACGATTACGAGGCGTCTCACAAACGTCCCTACTCGTTTGCGGTATTAGCTGACCGTCTGGGAAATATTAAGCTTTCAAATGCACAAATTATGATTTTTATTTCTTTCCATAGTTTTGTATAAGCAATTCCTTAAACGACGCCAAAGTAATGCAGTTGTACACATGTTTCCTGAGTTTTTAAAGTTAAAATTAAGTTAAAAATACCGCAAAAAAAATCATATCGTCTTGGGAAGTTGTTATAAGGAAACAATCGTTTGTTTTCAAGTGATTTACATTGCGCACAAAATGTGTGTTGGGTGCAGCAGGGTTGCTGGAATATATCGACTATCGATTAGCCACCAAAGCAACTTGTTTACGTTATAAAATAAATTAATAAATCAACTATTTACAATTAAATGCAATGACGAGCATTGCCGGCGGACACGGGGAGCCGAACCCCAACAGCTCCTGGTTGAGTGCACGTGGCTTTTGGCTGGCGTACTTCCTTGGCTTATTGTCTATTCACTTGATACTGTTATCTCTGCCCTTTGTCAGTATTTCGTGGGCCTGGACAGCTACCAACCTGATTCACAATGCGGTAAGACAATATCTCTCCGACTTTGGTTCTTCACTGAGCGCTCAATGTTTTCCTAGGCCCACTTGTACTTCTTGCACATCATTAAGGGAGCCCCTTGGCTGAGCATCGAGAACGACCCGAGCCGTCACTGGACTCACTGGGAGCAGATAGACGACGGCATGCAAATGACGACCACCCGAAAGTTTTTAACAGTCGTTCCAATTGTTCTGTACGTGCGCCCATCCCTTATGGAATACAATTTTCCATATTTAATCAGGCATTTCTGCTTTCAGTTTTCTGCTCACCTGTCTCTACACCCGGAACAGTACCGAACACTTTATTGCCAACTTTGTGTCCCTGGTTGTCGTCACGCTGCCCAAGCTTCCACAGTTCCATGGCGTGCGTTTATTCAACATAAACAAGTACTAGGAACCAGGCGCTCAAAGCGCAGTCTGTTAAAAAATGTACATAAAAATATTCGTATATCACTAAAGTTATAGAAATTTATACTCTGACGGCTGACGGCTATTAACCCAATCCAGTGTGTAAATAATGTAGGGGAAAAAGTACCTAATAGAGGCGCGGCTAAATTTCAAATTTTGCTAGACATCAAATTCGAATGTAAATTTAAGTTAAAGCATGGAGTTAATTCGGCTTAATTATTTATTGTAGAATATCAAATCATGGACTGCTTGGAGAATTTGCATTCTGGTGTTGTTGAATACGGTGTTGTAGATTTCTTTACTACTCAAAATCAGAGATCAGCAAATATTGTGGAAAATCCTAAGATAAAGTCGAAAGAGTTGCTACAACCATCAAGAAACTGGGAGGAAATATAGCTGAAGCTCAAATACAACTATCGAATTATAAGGAAAATTCGCATCTCTTTGATTAGAAGTGCAGGGACAAGGATGATTTGCTAATGTCGCTGAAAGCATCAATGAAAATATAAAACGAAATGGATACGAAAATCACTGGAAATCGAGTTACTGACATGCCATAGGCTCTCGACTTGCCGGTTGTAGACATCCAAGCTAAAGATGATCAATCAAATTGTGGAGTACCCATCACACACAATGGCAAAAGCAGACCAATAGCACAACAGATTTCTGATTTAAAACGAGTGTACAATTTCAGAACTAAAGGAGATCGCAAAAGCATTAGAGGTCAAAGCTAAGCAAGATGCGACCCTTATCAAAAGCAAGGATGAGAAACTCTCCGAAGTAACTAATAGGAGAGTCGGTACAGCGGAGTCTAAAATTTAAAAATTGAAAAGGAAAGAAAGCTGAAGGCGACCCAAAAAAAAAAAGATGAGGAAGTCTTGGATTCACCCTCGCATAGAGGGCACAAACTTACAAAACTCCTCTCCTCTAAAGTAATTGAAATAACTGGCCACGCACATTTTGCCGCACCACTAGTGGATATAACTTCTGATGGCAATTGACTGGATAGTAATTCAAAGCCGTTACAATGGAAGTGTGAAGCTAGCTAAGGGTGCCCATTTGATGGCTCCGGCTCGAGAGGCGGAGACTTTGGGCGGGGCTTGGATAAAGCGAATGACTCCTCATGAAGTATACATTCAACTCGTTGTTTTCGATGCTAATATATGGTTTGCTCTAAATAATTACTTCCTTGCTTTAAATTATTGATAATTATTATTAACTAGATACATACATATATTTTTAGTAATTTGAATGCAAAATATTATGCATCGAAACTGAGTGTGAATACGAATAGCGAGAATGGCATATGGTAATTTCTCTACGAATCATATTTTTGTAAAATTATAGACACTTTATAGAGACATCCATGGACTTATCAGAGATTTGCGGTATTAAATTGCATCTACATTCGATGAAATCTTTGTTTGAATCGGTCGCTGCCAAAACCACTTCCGTATTTGACCCGTGACCGTTGCCCAAACTTAAGCTCCAGTTATAGAGTTCGTGCCGAGTTGTAACATAATGGTAAAATATTTTTAAAAATCCTTTTGTTTTTGACTGCTGCACCGCTTGCAATGTGTACAAGTGTCCTGTTCGACGTCAGACGTCAACTGTGCAATGTGGTGGGGTCCAAGGGGCTACCAAAAATCTTGTAAAATGTTGATGAGGTGATACTATATTTGAGTAGCATTGTAGTTTGTATGCATAACAACCAACCTAGGAATTAATTCAAATTGTCTCTTACATTCTTTATATATTGTTGAATTTATTAACATGGGAAAGTGTACCAGTAAGGTGGGCCAGCAGCTCCTACATATGTACATACATATATCAATTTACATTTGTAAACTTGGAGCGGACTAACCTAGCCGGGCCCCTTAGCAAATAGATTTATATGCATGTGTGCAAATTACAGATACGAGTACACAGCCATTCGGTTGGGGCATCATCGGAAAAAGGCAGCAATAAAAAGCACTGGCACTACAATCGCAATCAGTTTTCTTGGCGTCGTCCGCAGACGTTGTTGTCGGTGTCTGGTGCCCTATTTGACTTTGCGGGTGGTGCTTGCGACCTCAACGACTTTGGAGGCGAGAACGACGACATAATCATTAGGAACGCTGTGTCGAACGGAGTGTCTGAGACGACCTGGCTGCAAATGTCAACTGTTTGTAAAAGGGAAAATAACCCAGTGAGATATTCCAGCTGCGAAGAACAACCCCCAACACAATGCCGATCACACTGGAGGAGGAAATCTTCGGCCTGGCTGTGAATCCCTTCACAAAGGCACCCGAGATGGTGCGTCGCTACACACTGAGCAACTCGAATCGGATGTCCATTTCAGTGATTCAACTGGGTGCCATCATTCAGAGTGTGCGAATGCCAGATGCCTATGAGAAGGTCGATGACATCTGCTTGGGATTCGATGACATTGCCAGCTACGTGTCCACCAAAGCGGCATACATTGGCGGGACCCTGGGACGGGTGGCTAACCGAGTGGCAAACGGCGAATACGTGGTGGGTGAGACAAAGGTGCAGCTGACCAAGAACTTCCAGAACAAGTACCAGCTGCATGGCGGCCTTGTGGGCTTCGACAGCGTCATATGGGAGGTGGTGCAGAAGTCGGAGGACGGCATTGTCTTTCGCCATGTCTCGGCGCATGGCCACGAGGGCTACCCGGGCACACTGACGTGCCTCATATCGTACTGGCTGGACAATGAGAATCGCGTTGGGGTGCGATTCGAGGCCACCACCGACAGACGCACAGCTGTGAATATCTCCAATCATGCGTACTACAATCTAGCCGGGCACGGCGCCGGCTTCAAGGGTCTTGCCGAGCATACTGTGGAGATAGCTGCCAGCAAGATTGTGGAGACGGATGATGCCCAGATACCCACTGGTCAGTTGATCAACGTCGACGATACGGTTTTCGACCTGCGGCTGCCCGTCCTGCTGGGCGATCGCCTCATGCAGTTCGACGAGAGCCTGATCGATGGCTACGACAACTGCTTTGTGGTCAATGGCGGCAGTGTGCAGTCGAGCATGAACATGGTCGCCAAGCTGGTTCACCCTCCCAGCTGTCGGGTCATGGAGGTATGGACCAACCAGCCGGGAATGCAGTTCTACACTGCCAACAATCTTCCCGACGAGAAGAGCGGCGATGTACCCATGATTGGCAAGGACTGCACGCACTACGTAAAACATGGCTCCTTTTGCGTGGAAACCGAAAAGTTTCCTGACTCTATGAACCACCCCGAGTTTCCATCGATCTTCCTCGAGCCCGGCGAGAAGTACGTGCATGAGGTCATGTACTGGTTTAAGGTGGAAAAGTCCTGGAATTGCTGTAGCAACAACGCCTGAACCCGAGTAGAAATCAAATAAAGCTGGAATATTTCATGGTCTCCGTTCGAGTGTTTTCTCATCTTGCAGTTTTTTTCCTTTTACCAGTTTGGGGTCAGATGGAGACAGATCTGTCTGCCCGCCCGTCTGTCTGCAAACTGCAAAACTCTACCTTAAACCGAGAAGTAATTTAGAAATTGGACAGAGAAGTCTCCAACTCCAACTTGCAGCTAACTCAATGAGTTAGTTAAATCGGATACTTTATCGTATGGCTGCCATATAAATTTGATTATATATTTAGCGAAAGTTTTGCTGTAAGATCTGTTAGTAGCCTTTGCTTCATGTGCTCATCTGTTAGTCTTTGATTTATATTACATGTGGAATTATTTTATATTGTTGTAACCTATTTTGACCAGAGAGAGTGAGAGAAAGGGAGGAGGTTATGGACAACGAGGGTAAGAAGACACGCCAGGAGAGCGACACTCTAGGGGCCATGGAAGTACCTGTGGATCGCTATTACGGCGCACAGACCATGCGCTGTTTGCTAAATTTCCGTATTGGTGGAACGGAGGAGCGCATGCCGGTAAGTGTTGGGCATCGAGATGATCATCTGCGAACGCTTCCGAAATGTTCTCCCTCCGAGTGTGCAGAAGCCGCTAGTCCAGGCCATGGGGATACTGAAAAAGGCCGCTGCAGAGGTCAACCAGGAGTACGGACTGGACTCGAAGATTAGCGCGGCCATCTCGAGCGCTGCGGATGAGGTGATTTCGGGTAAGCTCTACGATGAGGGACACTTTCCTCTGCCGATCTGGCAGACGGGCTCTGGCACCCAGACGAATATGAATACGAACGAGGTGATCGGCAACCGAGCCATTGAAATTCTTGGGGGCACTGTGGGCACCAAGGATCCAGTGCATCCGAATGACCACGTCAACAAGTCGCAGAGCTCCAATGACACCTTTCCGTCGGCCATACACATTGCCGTGGCCACGGCCCTGGTCACCCAGCTGAAGCCCGCGCTGACCAAGCTGCGCGACTCCCTGAACGGCAAGGCTATTGAGTGGAAGAACATCATCAAAATCGGCCGCACCCACACCCAGGACGCAGTGCCCATTACGCTGGGCCAGGAGTTCAGTGGTTACACCCAACAACTGACCAACGGCCTGCATCGCCTCGATGCAGTAATGCCCCGCGTCTATCAGTTGGCCTTGGGCGGGACTGCCGTCGGCACTGGGCTGAACACGCGCAAGGGATTCGCAGAGAACTGCGTCAAGCGGATCTCCAAACTTACCTCGCTGCCCTTCGTGGTGGCTCCCAATTTGTTCGAGGCCCTGGCCTCCCGAGATGCCATGGTCGAGGTGCACGGCGCCCTCAACACTGTGGCCACCAGTCTTATGAAAATCGGCAATGACATTCGCTTCTTGGGATCAGGTCCGCGATGCGGGCTGGGGGAGTTGATGCTCCCCGAGAACGAACCGGGCAGCTCGATCATGCCGGGCAAGGTGAATCCCACCCAGTGCGAGGCCATGACCATGATCTGTGCCCAGGTTATGGGCAACCATTTTGCCGTCACCACAGGCGGTGCCAACGGCCACTTTGAGCTGAATGTGTTCAAGCCGCTAATTGCTTCCAATGTTCTGCGATCCATCAAGCTGCTCAGTAAGTCACTGCCCCCATCTCAGCCAGAGCTGTGGTACAATAAGGTTGTTCCTTCCACTACTTAGCCGATGGCTGCACGAGCTTCTGTGTCAACTGCGTGCAGGGAATCAAGCCCAATAAGGACAAGATGGCCAAGATAGTGGAGGAGTCTTTGATGCTGGTCACTGCCCTCAATCCGCATATTGGCTACGACAAGTCGGCCCTGATAGCCAAGACAGCACACCTCAATGGGACCACACTGAAGCAGGAGGCGCTCAATGCTGGAATCTCTGAAAAGGACTTTGACGAGTGGGTGCGCCCAGAAAAGATGCTAGGACCCAGCTAGGGCTACGCGTCGTCATTCCTCTCCTAATAATACTAATAAAATGTATTTCAAGTCTAAAAGGGCGTGCGGATGTGGCTGTTTATAATTTCTATTTAGATCTGGGTTTCGCTGATAATAAACCAAAAGTATTGGCTACTGGCTAAAGTGTATCTATGAATAAATGTCTTTACAGTCTGCGCCCATTTAAACGTGTCTCTAAGTTGTATAACCTACAACGAAAAGTAGCTGATGTAGCTGCGGCAGTCTCTTGTAACCTCTTGTCAAAAACATCACTAAGCTAGCCTTGACCTTTTTGGGCATCTTTCAGCCTTTGCATTGCTTTCCAAATTCTCAGTTTCTCAACCTAGGCTGATACAAAATTTAGCTTTCCCCCCATTTTGGTAAAAATTTTTGAGTTTTGGTAAATCTACGCAGCTGGCAGGATGGTGCGCGTCATCGAGGATATGTTCGGCATTGCCGTCAACCCCATCACCCAGAAGACGGGTCAGGTGCGCCGCTTTACGCTGAGCACAGACAGGGGCATGTGCGTGTCTGTTCTCACCCTGGGTGCCATCATCCAGAGGATCAAGGTGCCGGACTTTGACGGAAAGCTCGAGGATGTCTGTCTGGGCTACGATGACGTGGCGGGCTACTACCGCAACCAGCCGAGCTACTTCGGAGGCACCATTGGAAGGGTGGCCAATCGAGTGGCCCGGGGCCGATTCAAGCTGTGCGGCAAGGAAGTGAAGGTGAGCCGTAACTTCAGGGATCGCTACCAGCTGCACGGTGGCTTTGTGGGCTTCGACAGCGTCATCTGGGATGTGGTTGGCATACACAAGGACGGCGTTACCTTTCAGCACGTCTCGCCGGACGGCCACGAAGGGTACCCCGGGGAGGTGACTGTCAACATCAACTTTTCGCTGAACGAAACCGGCTGCTTTGGCATGAGGATCGAGGCAAGGGCCAAGGCCACTACCTGTGTCAACATCACCAACCACGCGTACTTCAACCTGGCGGGCCATGGAACCGGAAAAGACACTCTACTGCAGCACATGCTGATGATCAAGGCGCAGAAGATTGTGGACACGGATCTCGAGCAGATCCCCACTGGGAAGCTGATGCGCATCCGCAACACTCCGTACGACTTTTCCAGCCTTGTCAATCTTGGCAAGCGCATTGCCCAGCTCTCAAATTGTCCCATCAGCGGCTTCGATAATAACTATTGTGTCGACGTGGCGCCCAATCGTGTCCAGCTGGTGGCCCGTGTTGTCCATCCCTGCAGCGGGCGCTACATGGAGGTGCACACCAACCAGCCGGGAGTGCAGTTCTACACAGCCAACAATCTGCCTGACGAGGATCGAGGCGGGGTGCCCAACATTGGCAAGGGCGGCGCTCACTATGTGCGGCATGGCTCCTTTTGCCTGGAGACCCAAAAGTATCCCGATGCCATGAATCACGATGATTTTCCGTCGATCGTCCTCAATCCCGGACAGTTGTATGATCATCAGGTGGTCTACAGATTCGGTGCATGCCCCAAACGAATTTAGGGATGGCGCTTTCATTTTTCTCGATTACAAAACAAAATCTTTAAATTTCACTCAACAATATTTTTTAAATTGGTTTTCAATAGATCATAATGAATACATAGACACAAGCATATCCGTGCACACATGACTCTCAACAAGACGGATGGACGGACGAAGGAAGGAACAGACGGGTGGACGAAGGGAGGAACAGACGGACGGACGAACAGACAGACAGGGCATCAAATTTGAGGTCAGTTGTCCAAATCTCGATTTGCCGATGGGAGTCGGAGGAAAATGTGCAAGTGTCAATGTGTGTACATGTGTAAGGCAGCTGCCTTGCCAGCAAACATGTCTCCATGTCCCGTTCCGTCAAAACTTCATGCATGTTCACACCGTGACTCTGAATACTCTAATGGGAAATATGTATTTGCATCGCAAAGTCGATTGCCGCAATTCATTATTTGTATACATATTCAGATGTTTGTATCCGTTGCCCCTTTCATCCTAAATTATATAAATCATATAAAGGTCACACAAAATAAATTTATTTTGATATTGAGGGGCAAGCTTCTTCATAAAGTCTTGAGGGTTTTCATTTTGAATGGTATGTCAGCTCACAAGCAATAAAAACGAGAAGGGACGTGTGAGACGCTTCTTCCGCGTCACAACTTTTATACCCGGCACTCAGTACTACATCTGTACCTTAGCGGTTATCTGTCAAATTTTACATTTTTCTTCATCTGTCATCTACATTAACAACACTACTCACGCCAACACGCTCCTTTAGCTCGCCACCCTCCCCTATAGACACACACTGCAGAGTCGCGGCAGAGGCAGAGCCGTGTTAGGGGCAGAGGCCATAAACAGCGCGAAGCAGAGTGTGACTGCTGCGGGACGGGGTGGGTTTGGCCACTGCAAATTAATTTCTTCATTGTGGTTATAATAATGATCCAATCGTATCCCATTTTGGTGATTTGGCGTTTTTAGTTTTCTGCTATCTTAAAAATTGTAGATTTGGGAGGTTTTCGCCCTTTTGCGGAGGCGGAAGGGGGCGGGGCTTATAGTCTCTGAGAACTAGCCGACAAACAAGACGGACAGACGGACGGACGGACAGACAGACATGGCTCAATCGACTCGGCTATTGATGCTGATCAAGAATATATATAATTTATACTTTACATACAACCGTTATCAGCACAAATACAATATACCCTATTTACTCTTCGAGTACCGGGTATAAAAATGAAAAGGTTTCAAGCGCTAACAATTAGAGCGCACATGAAGTCGAGAACAGAAACGACGACGAGAACAGCAGTTGAAAAGTTGAATGTACATACATATACATATATACACATGTATATGCGTATATACATATATATGTGTTTATATTTATCTGAAATGATTTGTCTGTAAAAGATGGATTTGGTAACAATGTTGATAATACGGCAGCAACGAAGTCGAGAAGCGACGGCGTTTCCATAATATGCCTACAATTTTGAATAAAGCAGTATAAAATCTGCATTTAAAACAATTACAGCATTCAAATACAATAACAACTTTTATTGGTATATTTATTTTTTCCAACTCCCAAGGGTCTGTCCACCAACCCCCACCCCTCATTCTGCACATGTTGCGGCAGGTCAGGTTCATACGCCAAGCCCCGAAAACAAAATCAAATCATCGAAACGAATTTTCGTTCCATCGCAGTTCAGCAAGTCAACGCACCAACACACACATTACTTGCAGTGTCCGTGTGAATCAAGACAAAACCGGTTTGGAGCGCTACAAAATCATTGGCTACACGAACTTATCCAAATGTAGTTGGGTCTTCTAGCTGCGTTCTCTACACGCACTAATACAAATGTAGCTGGGGCTTCTAGCTGCGTACTAATACGCACTAATACTCATGTAGCTTGGGCTTCTGCTGCGTGTTCTACATGCACTAATTCTTGTAGTCGGGACTCCGGGCAGATGCCTGGGACTCCAAGACGCACATTTGGCGGTGACGTTTCGCTTATATGAAGCTGGCCATCTATTATACTATTTGGTTAGTGCTTAAGGCTTTAAGATTACGGTATATTTACGGTATATTATGAAGATGCTATGGTATATTTTGGTATATTTACGAAGCCTTGACGGTATATTTTAACGATAATTTCGCGGTCACACTGTGATATTCAGGAAAAAAGCGATTCCGATTTTTTAAGTGCAAAAAATAAGTTTTCGCCACGTCAAGAAGCCAACCAGTCTATCCGCCAAGCTGTTTAATCTACCGCAAGTCTATAACAGGACGACGGAAGACAGTCGTCACAGCAGCAGCAGCAGAATGACCGTGTGTATCCATCAGATACTTTTACATTGTGTATTGCAATTTTGACCCCCCTCTCTACTCCTTCTATCAGGTGCACGAATTCAAGGTAGAAATGACCTGCGGCGGGTGTGCCAGTGCCGTGGAGCGCGTGTTGGGTAAATTGGGCGGTAAGTAGGGAAGGAATGAAATGGTCTAGTAATGGGTATTATACTAAATCATGTTAATGCCCCCTTATCAGACAGTTCTCTTTGCGGCTACCAACTAAAACTTTTTTGCCATTCTTACAGATAAGGTCGAGAAAGTCAACATTAACTTGGAGGAAAGAACGGTTACCGTCACGTCGAACCTGTCGTCCGATGAACTGTTGGAACAGCTGCGCAAGACCGGCAAGAGCAGCTCGTACATCGGTGTGAAAAAATGAGACGAGTTCCTCAGCAAGTTTCAGAAATACGGCAAGCTGAAACTTGAAGTCTAATAGGCACGACGCAGGCCAGTCCCCACATTGCCGATATCACTTATGACCCATACACACCATTCGAGCTGGAGAAGCTGCTTGGTGCATTCCTTCAGTGATACTCAAGATGTATGCGATGTGCATATACTTGCATAGCAACGCGTATAATCATAGGAAGCAAAGGAAAAAGTTGAATCATAATTAATCAAAAATAAATAGGAGTTATCTACAAGTTTTACATTAGTATTCGATCTTGCCCAAGTTATAAGTAGCTCGTAGGTAGCCAATCAAGGGTTAAATTATTCAATACTTATTACTAGAAAAAGAATTTTAAATTCAATTTAACAAATCAAGTCTAAACGAAGTGCCAAGTTTTGCCTGAAAGCAGTATAATAACTAATAATAATTTTGGCAAAAATTTCCAATGTAGTGGCAAATAAATGCTCTACTCGTATGCCGTTCAATGACGAAATTTAATATCAAACATTTTTTGCAATATCAAATACTTACAAATATGTATATTTAATCTTAAACCAATTAAAGGTTTCTCACATATTTATTGCAGTTTGTTAAACTTAACGAATACTTCTCACATGACTTTGGAATGATGGGAGTGTAGAGAGTCCCCATACGAAGATGCATTGCCCGTTAAGGTTCCCGTTTCGGGCCAGCCCAAAAATGTTGAGCACGGTCTGAAATGTGGCATGGAAATGAGCATGCCTAATCTCTTCCCGATCAGACGCAGGAATTTAGTCATCATGGCCAGGGGCCGTGGCTTGCTGTCTCACCGAATCAACGACAAATAGCCACATCTCAGGGGTCATGTCTTGTAACAATCGAGGAGGCAGCATGCACACGTCATAAATCTCTGGGAACGGAACGGCAACCATATCAAACATTTCAAAATGAAAATATTTCTCGTTTTCTGTTTTCCATATTCTGTTGTACTCCTTCTTTTGGTTTTGTTTTTTTTGTGTACCATGTTCGGGGCGTAGCGAAATTATCAATCAAATGCCAGTGTGGCACGCAAGGAATGCAGAACGCTCGCTCACACACAAAGAACGAAAGACTGTGCACTAATTGAGTTTAGAGAGTAACGCGGCTTTCCGTTTGGTATTCGATGTCGCCTTTTGGTCGTTGAGCGTTGCTACCTGAGGTTGCGGCTTCGTGACGTCTCCTGTTGATTTATGCCCCATGTAGAGACCCCAACAAGGGAAGCACCAGTCTGTCACAACAAACGACACAGTCACAGTCCCACTCGCAGTTGCAGTCACATCCTTGCCCCTGTCCCATTCATTTAGATAGCATCATAAAAGGTTGACCCCCCGTCCTTTTCAAGATCAAATTATCGACTCAAGTACCGTTCGAATGGTCCACAGTAAAATATACAGTTGGTTGCGCTGTGATATAATTGGGATTATAATTATCTCTTATTGTTGCCAGCCATGTGGTAGATATACATACAAACATCAATTGATTTCTGATCGAATGTGCTTTGGCTTGTGCAGTTGAATGATTTTTGGAGCTGATGGAACACATCGTTGCTGCAACGCCAGCACATGAAGTTTGTGTCCAGTCTGGACCATTACTGACCAGTCTGCCGATGTTGTTGGAGTACGATTTTTTGTGGATATTTTTCCTTGCACACTTGGTGCATTGTAGACATTCCGAAAATCGTTGGCAAAATTCCTTGGCGCATGCTTTGCAGCAGTCCTAACCAGTTGGTTGGTTCGCCTGGTCAAGTGGCTCGCGGATCGCTGGGGCATTGGCAGGACAGAACCCGACTGGTTTAACATTTGGCGGCGTTCTTGGCTAAAGGCATACGCACTCTCGCACACACACACACACACACACGCACGCACACTCACATGCGGACAAAAGAGCCGCCGTTGTGTTGGCCGAGGCTGTGCTTATTGTCATGAGAGATGTGAGGAGAACCGACGCGTCGGCCAGAACAATGGCACACTAAACTAAACTTAGGGCCCAACTGTGGCCATAAATTCCCAAATAAATTGTGACGTTTGCGAGGGTACGAAATCTCTCAGGTTCCAACAGCACACGCCCTCCCCTGGCAAGGTCATTTCAATAGCAATTTCTGTGATGGATACCGAACGAATGTTCTCCCTTAGTTATTTGTCCTGTGCTGGTTCATTGAACCATTAGCTACTCCTACGCTGCCTGGCTACGAGTATACGTACATATGTCCATATGTTTTTGGGGGAACGGAACACAGTAGCCAGCATTTTGCAGTGCAAATTGCACTTCTATAAGGTGGAGCGGGGACATAACACATAGGACGGGAGACAGGGAGGCTGGCCGAGAGCGAACGACCAAACCTGTCGACGCAACGAAAATTCCTATGGTCCGAGCACTGCAGCTTCGATTCAATTTCGAGCGTGTGCCAAGCCCACGAGCTCAGTTTTTCCATAACGAGATCAAAGCTGGAAAAAAGGAAGGTACACAACAGACAGGACAGGAGATAGGAGGCGAAAAAAAGCTAAGCGCAAATAACTCATAGATAATACTCGCGATGCGAGCGCAAACCCAAACCCAAACCCAAACAAAACAAAAGACTTAGGACACGAACTGGCCGAAGGAGCCAACGCCAGTCATGTAACAGCGGCAGCCCTAACCTCCGCCTCGTACGAAGGCAGCTCTCGAAGAATTGGAGTTCGAATCTGAACGACCAACAAACGAAAAAAAACAAGATCAACTGGTTTCACGTCGAGAAAACCATCAACAAAATACTCACTCAAAGCGGAGAGTAGCTCAAGACCTGTTGAGTCTGAGAGCCCGAGCCCAAGCCAGAGCCAGGCCAACAGACCATCAGACCAATTGTGCCTCTTCGTCGTCTATTGCGCGTGCCTTCGCTCGGTCGGTGGTGTCGGTAGATCGGTTGGTCTGTAAAAATACTTTTCCCCCAAAGAAGTTTCATTTGTGTTTTTGACTGTTCGTCGTGCAGAACGATTCTCCTGCGCTGCCAGTTTGCTCTGCCCCGGGGACAATATGTATGTCCCCTCCGTTCATCTCCGTCAGCGCCTGTGATTATTGTGTGTATCTGTGTTTGGGTTGGAGAGCAGGCGTGTAATATGCGCGAAAAGTTGTTTTCGGTACATACAGCCTTTTCCACAGAGTCAATTTTCCTGTTAACCGAAAACCTGACAAAACATAATAGAATACCAGAAATAGAAAACCAAACAGCACTGCCGAGAGTGTGTGTATGTTAGTTTCGGTGTGCTGATGTGTTGGTGTATCTCTGTAAATGTGCATATGTACATGTACATATGTATGTATGTATATCTGCCTGTGTAAATATTCAAAAATGCAATGCAAATGTTGATTCTGCTGGTGCCACTCAGCCGCCTCAGCTAGCAGTAGGTGAAAGTAAAGCGATTTGTTTAAGTAATTGCACGCAGGCAATTTTGCACATAGTGGAGCGACCACTGTGCCAAGTGATCCAAAAGCCCAGTGGAGGCTGGCATTTCAATTGACTGACTAATCACTGGGATGGTCCGACAAGAAGTGGAGTGACCAGAGTTACGAGTTACCAGAGTTACGTCCCGCTTCGGTTGCAATAGCATTTGCGTGCCGTTGCAGATCTGGATTACCCGCTCGAAATATAGTAAAAGGATAGCTTCAAAAGTAAGTACCATGTTGGAATTTAACACATTTTGTGTGCAATCAACAAACATCTTATAAACTAGAAGCAATGCGCTTGTAAGAATATGAGACAGTGGCATTCTGGTGGCTCTTTATCGCCTTCGATTCTCTATATTGGATTTATCAATTGGAATACAACAGTTGACTCTTAAAATAGCATTTGAAAACATTGTCTGATAGGATGCACCAATATTAAACCTATTCAAATTATACAAATCTCATATCAAATAAATCTCCCATTTTATGGACATTTAGATTTCTATATTTTTCTTAGCTTCTGAGGGGTTTGAGACAAGTAGCCAAACACACCTAGAAACCGTAAGAGGCTATTATGAGTTGATTCTTCGGCTAAAGTGTTCATAAAACGATGGAATATATTTTCGAATAAAGAAAATGTACAGATTGGCATGGCTGGAAAGACCTATGCAAATGCGACCTCTTTAGAACGGTCCCCCAGCCAAAAATTATGCTAAAGACCCGCATGGGAAGCTCTCTTCTGTTCTTTTTTGCTGGTATTTCTATGCCGCAACCCAATTTCAGTTTGGATCTCATTTTTGTGCTCGCTGGGACTGAACACCGTTTATTTGTTGAGTGCTCTGACAAAACATTTGGCAATAAGCCGAAAATACGATGCTTATATCGCTGAGTAACTTATAGACACACTTTGCTTGTTTTTCCTTGTTCTGGTTTAGAGTGGACAACAAACAAGCTCGTAAATACACAGCCAAACATACACACACATACGTGCACACACACATATGTAAATGGTATTCACCCATGGGTAAACTATTTTATTGACTTTAGCTTTGACGTTTGACACCTTTGCGGGTTTTGTTTGCGAGCTGGTCAGGGATGGAGAGCAGGAGAACCCATGAATATTTGAATTTAAAGCCTATTTATTCAAATGAAATTTATCTAAGATACGAAGATAATAAAGTTTTCTTTTATATAATATAATGATGTAATTGAATGTGTGAGAAAGTGATACATTTGAAATTTGGAATTTACTTTAAAGGAACGACTTTCCCGCAAATTCCAGCATACCCCAGCATACCACAAATAGGGTGTACATATTTTATGGGATACATCAGCGAATAAACCCCTGCACAGGCCTAGACCCACGAACAGGCACAGCTGCCTATCGCCTCATGGAGTTGTTAGAAGCTGCTGGTTGGCCAGGGGTTTGGGGTAAGGGTAAGGGTAAGCGGGGTGCGGAGTGCGGAGTGCGGAGGGCAGAGAGCCGTGGGGGCCCACAAAGCCGCTCGTGCCGACACACCTGACAAGCGAACCAAAAGCAATCGCCCAGATTCTATGGCCGACATTATTGATACATTAAGCGGGCATTTTAGGGCGGGAAAGGGAAAGGGTTTAAAGTGGCGGAGAACCGGGGAAATACTTACTTGTAGAGATGGAAACATATCAGAGTCAGAAATGCTGGGACAGATAGAGCTCTCTGTCCAAGGTGGAGCTTTATTTTATCCACCGGCCGGTTCCAGCTGCTGCTGTCGTTTGATATGCGCTCAATTGGTCCTATTGTGTATGGCTCTGAATCTGACTATGACTCCAGCTAAGACTCTTTAGCCCCCTTATGGCTGTCTCTGTCACCCGGCGAAAGAGAGCGGACAGGGAGTGGCCCTTTGTCTCTCGTTAAGCCAATTGTCCATTAAGACCCAGAGCTGCTGGGCCTCTGATTGCATAAGCCCCTCCACGCTGGGCACACTCGTATTTTATTTCACTGTCAGTTAGGATGAAAAATTGTTTTTTATTATTTTCCTTTCCTCATTGGCATTTTCCCCTTGCTGACATCACGTGACAACAGCAACAGCAACAGCAACATAAACAAAAAATGCTGGTTCGGATTCGGTGGCATTTTTTCGGATCGAGCAAATAACTTAAATGTCAATGAGCGAGAGAGCAGGCGAAGGCGACTCTAACCAGATACTCGTAACCAGCTTCTCTCGGTCACTGGTTGTGGCTGTGTCCCGGTCCGTCCCATGACGAGCCGATACCCCAGCCAAACACCCGAACCCCCAGCCAAGTGACCTAATTTCGAGCAGACACTCACTGCAGCATAGCAGCCAGAGCAGCCAGAGAAACACTTTCTCCTGGACCGATCGAGTTCTGGCTTCTCTTGGTCGTGGGCCCAACTTCGACCTCGTCTCAAGCTCGCAATTAAGAGAAAATTTAATTTTGAATTTATTAAGGTAAATAAGCAGCAGACGGCCCCTATAAAGTGGTTCGTGTCTCGTTTTTGACATAAATCAAAAGTTTTCTTTCCTATATAACCACTTCCATACGTACGTACGTACATACATCCATATATAATTTATACACACATGCGATCAAATTCAGAACGGACAGAACAAAACAACAGACAGCAGCAGAAGCAGAAGCAGAAGGAGAAGGAGAGATAATGACGCCACTCCGCAGATTCATCAGTTCCATAACAAGGCCTCTCCCTGGATCTGGATCTGGATCTGGACTGGTCTTGGGTATTTTCTGAAAGCATTTCTGAAATACAATCGTACGATGACTGTATCACAGCTGCAGCATTCAATTAGAGGGGTTCTTCAATTTTGGGTACTAATTAGATGGTTAAAATATGTAAATGATTGAATGTATTTCATTTGAGATCTAGTTTTAAGAAAGGCTTAGGCCTGACGGTGTATTCTCCTCTAAGACTGCAGCTTCTCAAAATATCATATTTTTAATCACACATTCCACACGCGATTGAAGACAAAGGCCAGCATGCCACTTGAAGTTGTTCAGTGTTTGCCTTCACCTCAGTATTTTGGAGGATCACAAATCGAATAATCGAATACATCGAACCGAAGAGAAGATTTCAAAGTATCAGTTACAAAACGTTTCAATTTTTGCTGCCTCACTGGGCCTCGCCTCTCGTGGAGCGGCTATAGTTTGGTACATTGGAACACGTGCCTGTGTCCGCAACCCATAAGAGAGGTGCCTGCCCCCAAGGTGGTAGAGCGGGAGCGATAGGAAGAGAGAGTAGGTAAGCAGCGAGACAATGCCACAGAAATCAGATATTTTTATTTGCCACATACTCGGGGCCCAACCGAAGAATGCCAACCGAATTGGTGATAAATTCATCGATGAATTTGTTTAGATAGCAAAATCAAGCCAAACTGTTTCTCTGGTCGGGAATGACTTTTTTTCTTGGTTTTTGTGTGTCGGCAAGTTGCCACCGCAACTATCCATAAATGGCTAATGACATTGGATTAGCATAAGCTGTGCAATTAATCTTTGTAATAAGTGGACACCGAGGCACACTGAAACCAAACCAAATCGAGCTCGAGCCACCAGCCAAAGACAAACACTCGGGGCTCGCGGCACAAGCAGAAGATGGGTAGATGGGGAGAAGAAACTTGGAATCATTGGGAATTGTCTACGCAAGTCTTTTGTGTGATTAATGAATGGAGGGAACGGGTCCCCAGACCAGCGATATTCAGGTTTTATATGCAAATTATGCGTTAAGGGCGTAGAAGGCCGCATCTATTAGGGTCGGACCACAGTCCAACACTATCCACCAACGCCATCTGACCAGCCTCAGAATCGGGCCCAGAATAGGAGTCACATCACACTCCCATACTCAGCTGCACATTGATGCATATTGATGTGTCTGGAACGGACTTCAAATGCAGTTAGTCGCATGTGCGGCATATTAATTATGGAATTTCTTTTGCTGCCTCTCGAATGAACCTTCGTCTGCGTATCTCTGCGTGGAACCTCGAATGCGTACACGAGTGTAGGGCGAGAAAGAGAAGATGAAAATTACTCATGAGGCACCAGAAAATATACGAGAGGCCGGGACTTGGTTTGCAATACGATCAAGGTAGAAGTTACCCATATTGGGGTGTTGCTTTTCCAAAGAATGTTTCTCAAGTCTTATAGAATATCTTACAGTTGGGTTTGGGTTAACTGGATTTAAGTAGTTCTAGACTTCTCATGTGACCAGATACTTAGATACTTCTAAGGTGCTTTAAAGAATATATTCTCAGATTATTGGAATTCATATTCTAAATGCCCAATAACAAATAGCAATCCCAAAGAGAAAAAAGCCATTTAAAACGAATAGATTCATTTCTTTCTGAATTTCCTGGAAATTATATCTCCCCGCTTTATATCGGAAAGGGTAATTCCAATCGGAACGAGCAACAGAACATTAGCAGACAGAGTTTGACAGTTTGTGAGAGAGCCACTAAGTGGGTAATATGATATTAGTTGGCTGGCCAGAGCAACAAGTTGCCCGAGATCAGGGTGAGCTGGCAGCGCCATAAGTCTGCCAGCCAGCAGCGGGTTGGGCTGCGAGCATAAGAATGAATGGGCACGACCAGTACCATATGAAAAGACGCAGCTTATGTTTAGCTGCCATTTATATGGGTGTCACTCCACTTGGTTGTCGATTGTCTATTGTCGATTATTAAGTGCCTGGCCAGAGCGCAGCTAATTAATGCACCGCCCGAAACGAACACATAAAATTAATCGAACAAAACCCAAAACCGTTATAAAGAAATCTATCGGCCAGGGAGAGGAGCTGCCGAGATGACCTCTTTCCGTCGCACACTGATAAGGGGTCGTAGGGCGAACGGTGCTCATTGGGAGAATTGGAATCAGCAGCTCGGATTAATGCTGATGCCCATAAGGCGACAGCAGAGAAAAGAATTCAAGCAATTTATCGATCGTCATGCGCAGATGTGGGGAGGGCTGCTCATATATTTATAATTCTTTTATGTGGGACGGGACGGTCCAGCATGAATCATATGAGATGACGTTTTTGTTGAATTTTGTGGTAGAAACGGCGATGAAGCTACACAATCCACAATCTTATCTGCACCATTTTCAGTAGATTCTAACACTTTCCTTCTAGTCAGAAATTATAAATGCATATCAGACTATCATGATATCAAGTTTATTAGAGACACCTTATATGAATCATGGCTCCTACTTATTTGGAACCTGTTCGAATAGCAAAGTACATACCTATGAAGATATATGGCATCGGCATCCGCAGCACCACAACCACAACCGCCATCAGCATCTTCACTCTCTCTTGCTTCTTCTCCTCTCTCGGACACTTCCGATAAGATCGCTTTCAGCATTCAATAGAAGAATTAAACACAAACCAAACGGCAGACTTGATTGGAGGTTTGTCGCGGAAACGATAAGAGAACCAGCTGCTGAAAAGAGAAAATGCTGTTGTTTTTTACGTTGGTTTATGGATGGCAGAAATGTCTGACATTATGCCGGCAAAAACAATTTCCAGCGAAATGAAATCGAACGGCATTGATTGCATGCCAATGTGGCTCCAAAGTTCTTGATCGACACCTGCAGCCAGACGACGACGACGTTCCAACTACGACTCAGACGGTGATGGAGACTGAGACTGAGACCGGAGACCATTTATAGAGTAACTAGCGACTAGCACGATGATCAACAGACGATCAACTTGCCATGCCAATGACGCAAAACACGCAATGGGCCAAGACTCTTCCCCGGCGGCTGCCAGGCCAGTCTAGTCCCGTCCAGTTCCCCGGGCTCGGAGCTTTCTCTAGACTCTAGAGCGAGGAGGAGGCAGCGTTAATTATTATGGGCAGAGGAAGTGGAGACGACGTCGGCAGCGACTAATTGCACTGCGGCTGCAGTGACCATTGTGGAGTTGTGTCTCTGGACAGCGTCTAGCCGGCCGCCCAGAGACTCTCAACTCTTCCCTCTCTCCCATTCATTGTCAGTGAATTATTTATTCGAGTTCCTTGTTTGCTTCCCTTTTTGCAGAACCGAAAAATGCAGCCGCTGGAACTCTGACACTTGAACTCTGCCCCCTGACTTTGGCTGAGAAAGAATAACGAAACGACACACACACACACACACACACACACATACACTCAACATGCCCACCCGCCACAATTGGGATACGGAGCGTGTGGGCGTGGCCCATCTGGCTGGAGCTCTGAGTCCGCTTTGCATAACCGATGCCAATCATGAGATATTGCGGCCAAAACCACGAAGGTGAGTCCCAATCCCATTGGAATCCGATACCCATTACTTCGTTTCTATATGTACCTAAGTATATATGTACAAATGTAAATATGTTTCTCTATGAAAAATTGTGTGGCGGAAGAAAGGGGAGGATGAGAAAGTTTTTAAGAGTAAGATTCTCCGTGTAAGTGAGATAGAGATGGTCGTCCAGAGGGGACTGCGAAACAGGAGGGGTGCAACAAGATCCTATACTCAGTCTATACTCCATACCATACATTAAATCCTTCTAATTTATCAAAATAAACTATACCTAACGATCCTACGACTTAAGAAGTCTGCACACATTTTAGAAAGCGCCATCTATTGTTGGTTACGCAAACTCCAACCATCTTTTTACATTTCCACACTGGCGCCAGCAAGCGTGCAATTCCAGCAACATTTGGTACATTTACCGTCTTACACCACAAATTCGTTAGCGCTTCCAAGGTTGTTGGCTATTTAATGAACTTCTATGGCTGTTTTATGATCTTTGGCGCCAGTTGGAAAAGTGGCGCCACATTGTCAAATACCAACAAATACCAACTCTCAAATGGGAGACCGGCATTTCAATTCGGACTTCCGGAATTCGGACTTGCTGACCTAATCCTCTCTTTGCTGAAAAATCCTCTCTTTGGCAAGGTATTTTCCAGAACAGTAGGTGAAAAAAGTACGAATTTTCACCCATTTCGAACCTCTTCAAGGTTTTCATACAATATATCATATGATGGATTTCGTTTGTATAATTTTTGGTACAAAATTCAGAAAATAAATCATGAAGTCAAAAGAAATAAATCAAAGAAAATAAATAATATTAGTCTCTGGCTTGGAAGCAAGTCGGGGATAATTTACAATAATTCAATTTTGAAACGTTGGGCAGAGTCGGAAAATTCGTCGCGGAAAAGCGGATAGAAGTCGGTGACTTTAGATTCGAGTTCTGTGTTGATAAATAATTATAATTGCCATTTTGTATAATCATCCGACAACTCAATAAAAGTTTAAACAAGTGCAGCGAAAAATACAGCGATACCGGCGGAGTCGGAGGGATCGAAATCCATGCTTCTCCATTTTTCCTTTGGTTCTTAAATGCACTTCTTCTATAATTGGTGTAAGACTTCTTGGCCCAGTTTCTGGGTGCCATTGGAAATAACATTACAATATTTTTGTCCAAACCTTTCGAGTGGCGTAAAGTCATGTGCAGTTTATTTTTGCAAAAAAAATCCACGATTTCTTTTGTTAGGCGAATTACTTCTGTTTGAAACAAGGCGTTGTTTTCTCGGGATCTTTTTAATATTCTCCTTCCATGGGTGGTATTGTTAAAAATTAATGAGTGTAAGTCCACGTCCAGGAGTCGGAGTAAGCTTCAGTGTCGCTGCTATCAAGCTGAATAGACGAAGTTTTTTTGATTTTTGATCTGGACCCGTATTTTCTGTATCTTCTTCTGCATTTTTTCACAATTTACCATTCATAATTTCAAAATTTTGAACATCTTCGTCCTGTTGTGCCCTGTTTGTGGTGGCATGCATCCGATTCTGTGGCATTGTGGCATACATTTGTCGAACAGGCTCCATTGGCTACTCCATTGGCTAACCGTACAGCTATGATTATAAATCGGAGAATTTTGGGGGGAGCTTAGGGCATTTGAAATGAAATGTAAAGTAAAAAGTTTGAGGAAATTGAATTGAGGAAATGTTTGAAATCTCAGCCTCCAGTCATTGCAAAAATTGAATTAATCAATGCCAGTTGACAATCAATTGACGCAAAGGAATTCCGAACTCTAGGCAATCTTATAGACAACTAATTGATTCTTATTTCGCATAAAATAATATATTCAGGAATGAGATTCATAGCTTGAGAGTCACGGTAACAGAATATCAAAATCAGGGAGTTTGATTTTCATCGGTTGTCCATATTTTCTATCTGCCGTCACATCCCCCAAAGGATTTTAAAGTACTTACAAGAATTTCGTTTCATATGCATAAGTATGCTCGTGTGCCCAAGCACCACTATGAGATATGTGTGGCTAGATCTGTTCTAAGAGCATGTGAAACATTTGGTCAGCTCTGGCTGCCTTCTTATCGGGTTTGAAAGGTGTACCAGTGGGCTCAAAAGGTTTTCCTCTCCAACCGCTCCGCCACCAACAATGGCAGCTATTTTTGGACTTGGACACTTGCATGCATAATTGTTCACAAAGGCGTGAAGGGAGGCACAAGAGTCCAAGTCAGACACCCCAAGTTGAACGCACAATAAACTTTTGTTCTGGGCAGAGTCGACCAACTTCTGTTCGGAAGTGATACGAAAACACAAACAAAAAAGAAGTTGACGTAGGAGCGAGCTGGGTACGAATAGTGGACGCTAGACGATTTTCGGAAATCATAATGTATTGTTTGTTTGTTGGCCAGATATCTTCTTGGTCTCTAGACCGAACGGGAACGGTCTGTCTGCGATTCGTTTTCGCATTGTGAAGCCGGTCAAGGTTAATTTGGAAAATATTAGTGTCAGCACAGTCGGCAGTCGGTGGGTATTGGGCAAGGGAACGCGGGCGGGCAGGGGGAAGGAAGCCCCCAGGCAGAGAGAAGAAGATCACTCCGGATGTGTGCCACAGAAAGAAGATGCTCGTAGAAGCACAAACTGGCTCTACGACGCCAGCCAGCAAAGGCAGAGATGAATAATTATAATTATTAAATGCGGGCCTGGCCCGGACCGACCGGGCCCAGTCAGACACGACTAATTCAATTAAAACGAAACTAGAGCTTGAGATACAAATAGAGATTGAAGCTCGAGTCGAGTGCTGCGGCTGAAGGTTTCTGCTAGGCTTTGGTCTTTTTCCTCGCAAAGTTCAAGCTCTATTGAGAAATCGCCAGCCAGTGGCAGTGGCAGTGGCAGCGGCAATAGCTGATTGAAATCACACCACGAACCGCCCCGCAGGAAACAGGGGAAACAAACGATGACTGGCATTTGGCGAAACTTTATTGTAGCTTCGTTTTTGTGTGTTGCTGGCAATTAAAAGTTTGAAATGCGAGTAACAACAAACAAATGACAGTTGGAAACAAATTTCACACAAACGAAAGTGAAAATGCAAAATGTGAATAATTAGCAGAGGGCCCACAATAAAGGGAATCAAATAATAATAGCTAACGAACTGGAATAGGAAAAATGTACGAAAAATTCGCCACAATTGCCAGACGAATTGTTGAACAGGTAGTGCTCCAGCTGCAGCAGCAACAACACAGCGACTTGTGGCTAACAAAGTCAATGACAATGGGAAGGAGCCCCTGCCCCTGCCCATGCCAGCCATCTCTCTCGGGGCAACAAACCCGAGCCTCATGTATAGCCAGCCATCTTTATCGGTGTAGCATCTTCAGTTCGGTGTAATTTTGAACGCAGCATTAAAGAGAGTACAAGAAATAATGCGACGACGCGACGTGAGGCAAGTGAAAATGTTGCTACCTTTTTACCTTGCCCCAGCTCGGGCCGCGACTTTCTTCCACACAAACAGCCACAGATACAGATACTTTGATACACTCTTTAAAGCACAATCCACGCTGGCCCAAGCTAGATCTGTGAGATACTTTCTGGTGTTTCTCCAAATATCTGTACGAAGCTAACTTACAGAATCGGCTGTCCAAAAACCACAAAATGAAATGCAGTCAGAAACGGAAAACAGAAACCAGAAAACAAAAGCCAAAAAATGGAAAACTGAAAATCCGAGGCGCGAAAGTGTGGGAGATTTCAGAAGGGAGCTGCTAGCAGCTGTTGTCGAGCGAGGAACGACAGAGCACAGGCTGTTGATAGATCTGGATAGACGGACAGACTAATTAAGTCGTTGAAGATAGTGGCGCAGCAGCGATCAGCAGCCCCCGTCTCCGTCCCCGTCTCCGTCTTCGTCTTTGAACGGAAGCAACGTCACTGCACAACCTCATCTTCTCCGGGCTGGCTGGGAGCATCTACAATTGATGTTGGGGATGTGGTTGAATGCGGAAATCTTGTTGAATGGCAGGCAGTCAGGTAGTCATAGTCGCAGTCGTAGCCGGGGACGCCGCGTATTAAACTCTAATCAGCAAGATGTGATGATATGATAGCGACACCAAGCACTCGGAATAGGTAACAATTTGTCAGATGTTGGGGTTTCATAACAGTTACAGCCAATTGCCTTGTCACTGATGGTGTCGGGATATCAGTTCGCGCTGGTCATGGCTCTCATGAAGGAATTGCAGGTGAAGAGGTGATGTATGTACGATTTGCTTTGGCACTTGAAGTGCATAAAAGTTTTGCTCATAGGAGTGCTCGCAGAATCATACTCTTAAATCACTTGAGGGAAGTGCAGATAATTCAATTTAATTTGTTGCACTTGGATAGATGTTTTGATTCAGGTAGACTCGGGTAATCGCGTCTATAAGTTTGCATCAAACAATCTAATGTTTCAGAAGAAAATGAGGTTCAGATTTCTATATTCAGGCTTCGAAGACATTTTCTAACGTTCCCAGACTTAGACCATGACTCAGCTGACGAAAAGCTGGGCTTATGCAATCTATGTCAATAAAACGTGAAAATTTCTTGCCTGGGGGAAGGGAAACTAAATGAGGAAAATTCGGTGAAGTCACCACGCATCTTAGCCAACAAATTCTGCTCGCCTCGAGCAACGAAAGTCAGCACAAATGTTGGGCTAACCTTGCCACAGGTTTCAATTCCACTTCCATCCCATAGTTCGCAGATATTTTTGCAACCCAGAGATTATTAATGATCTCACGCAAATTGCTGGTTCTAATGATCTACAATCTAAATCTGAATACTGAACACTAAAAAACGAAATCCATTTCCTGTCTAACACTGTCAGGGCATGAAAAACGAAAGTTCCTAAATCTTGATGAGCGTTTCAAACTACTCGAGGCAGAGCCCAAGCCCGAGCCTGAGCCCGGATCCCATTAGTTGTTTGACACACATAACCATATCTCGCACGGCCATTACTGCATCTCCAAGGTCCAGCGATATTTCTTCTCTTTATCCCCAGAAAATACTTGATCTTGCTGCTTATTCGGCCAGTTTTTCAACCATTTCTAGTTTTGTTTTCCTTTGCGGCCGAGTTGTTTATAAACACGCGAATATTACATTAAACTCTTTGGTCTACTCGCATATTATTGTGGGTTTTCGTTTCGTTTTTTAATTTTTGGGAGGTTTTTTGTGTGAGTGTGGAGCGCGGCTTAATGGGTGTAAGCACATTTATGGCCTGTCATTACTTTTCCCGTAAATTAAACTTTTTAATGCGAAAATTGCTTAGAGCATAACTTTTGTAATAATCCACAGTGGAACACTTGTAGCCTGGCTGTGGGCTGGCTGGCCTAGGAACAGCCGGCGGCTAGTGAAGAAAGTTATTGTATAATCGGACAGGTGGAGAGATGGATTGAGGAACGCAGAGTTTTCCGTATTACGTGGGCGGACTTTTTTATATTTGGTCTTTGTTTCTTTTGTTTTGGGCTATTCGGGTTTTTGGACCAAATGTACGTTTATCTCTAATTGCACTTGTGCTCCGCTTCGTGGTTGTGGTGAGGCGGCGGCTGCTTCCATTTATTCTCTTCATTCTTCGTCTACAGAAACGAAGCTTCTGCAGCTTGCCGAAAAGAATATGTGGATATGTTGCTGTCTGCATGGTAAGTAAAACAAAAGGCCAACCTCAAGAAGCCGTTATATTAGCGCATACTCGGAGGCCAGTATAAATCATTAGAGGCAGTTACGCTTGGCAATTTATTTGCTCCACACATGAAACGTATCTTGTAGATGTATCTCCAAGCCTACGCACGTCTGCCCATGCTCAGAACACACACGTCAGGCCGAGCTTTGCTTAGAATCTAACCATCTTGGGGCCGGGGCCGGGGCCTGGGCCTGGGCCTGGGAGACTGGAAGTCTGCAAGGAAGCAAGTTGGAAAAACTATCTGATAAGTGTCAAGATTGTATAACCTTCGAGCGCGGTGCGGTGCGGTGTGAGGTGATGTGGCTGAGCTCCCTTGGCCTCACCAACAGTTATACATAATTAAATCCAGAGTCAGCGCAACTAACAGAGATGAGAGTGACTCTGTCCAGTCACGTTATTGGAGCGGGATAAGCCAGATGATGTTCAAAACCTCAGCTACAGATTGATATTTTAGTATAGATTTATTTGAATAAACGATTAAAATGAGTATATTCTGCAATTCTGATTTTTAGAAATACTTGTTTTATTGTTGTCTATTCTCAATGCAGAAAGAGAGGAAGAATGTGTTCCTATATGTTCAATGTTCCTTTGACTATGGAAAGTTATTTGAGTATCACTGCCAGCAGTGGCAGTGACTCTTTGTAAATCACTTTATCAATAGCAGCAACAAAGCAACAAAGCAAAAAAACAAATGGGAAAAATGAAAAATCACAGATACTTCTTCGTGCCTTGAAGGCACTTCGGCACTACTGCCGCAGAGGGAGCCCTCAAACGACGGTACGGTACGAGTATGGCTGATCCATTGTTTTGGGCTCACAGCTGAGAAGCAACTGGTAAAATTACCCAAGCCAAAGACCCTATGTGCAAGGTGGCTCTGGCCTGCCTCTGGGGCCCCACAAGCCCAAAACGCGCTGTGAAAATGAGGAAAAACAGATGCCTCTGCGCGTAGACAATGACGGGGCAGAGCAGAGCAGCGCCGAGAGCTCCAGCAGCTGTGGTGGCAGCACGGCTCTGGCTTTGAACCACCGCCGCGGCTCAGGTGAGCTTATTTTTCAGTCGGGCTTGATGTGCGCGAGCGAACGGTAATGCGGGTTCGAAATTTGGCGACTTTCGACCATTGGATTGTAGAAGCTTCGAAGTTTCGGTCGCGGCTCGCTGAACGCGAGAGCAACGATAATTTATAATTTGCATAATTGTTGTTATTACTCGAGTGCGAGTAACAGAGAAAACAACGCTGCGCAAGCAGCCTAAAGAAAATAGGGAATAGAAAAAGAAAAAGAAAGAGAAAGAAACGTGTGAATAGGAAGACGAAAAAGAATAAGTGTGTCCGTGTGTCAGTGTCAGTGTCCGGTCAGTGTCCGTGTCGAAGTGAAATGAAACCAAACCAAATCTAAAATCCACAACAGCACCCAATAATGTATTGCACCAAAGATTGCTCCTGCAGCCTCTGCCGAGAGCTGCGAAACTACAAGATAGGATCCAAGAAGGCGCCCCCTCCCTTAGTGCCGCCACCGCCTACAAACTCCACATCCCTTCTGGGCAGGATGCTGAACGAGAACTTCATCCTGCGACGACGCGGCATTTCCCTCAAGAACTTCCAGCCGCAGTCGCTACGAAACAGCGAAATGTGTCAGCAGCAGCAAAAGCTGCCAGTGCCACGCCCTGGACAGACACCCTCGCCCACGCCCATCGAGGAGCTTCCCGACTGGGTGGAGGACACCAGCAGGACGCGGCCGGCCAATCACAAGGTGGTCATCTACTTTGGGGACTCCATCAATCGTAATACAGCGCAACCGCAACCGCAACCGCAACCGCAAGACCAGACACAGCCACTACCGCACTCTCCAGCTGCAGCAGCAGTAGCTGCCTCAGCATTGTTGTCGCCCAAAGAACTGCACTCGCAGCTGCTCCAAGAGATGTCCCAGAAACTGAAGTCCAATGACAAAGCGGAGGAGGGGGAGCACAAGGTGGAGAAGGCCAGAACCGTGGAGCCGGAGCCGGTGGAGCGGACGGAACGGGCGGATGATGAACTGCCGCCCTACATTGAGAGCGTGCAGAATGGCGTAATTAATATCAGAATTGAAGGCAATTACCGGCGAGCCAGTGCGCTGGTGGAAACGGTGGCAAAGCCAACTTTGGCCGTGGTTGGTCCAACGAAATCTGATGCTGTCGCTGCCACTGATGATGATGATAATGATGATGATGATGATGGTGGAGACGACGACGACCCTGGCCACGATGCAGAGACGGACTCGTGCGACTGGAGCTACGTACAGGAGTGGCGACGAGCCGCGAGACGGTACTGGAAAACATCTAACATTTTTCAATTTCTATACTTTCTGCTGCAATTCTTTTGTGAAAGTTGTGTAGAAAAGGGACATTCAGGGAGAGTGTTGGTTGAGATACATTGGGAAAGGGAAAGGAAAAAGGAAACGAGACCGTTTCTGGATGGGATAAATATAATAGAAATGGATTCTTAGAACACATCTTAAGACTAATCTAAAATATTAATTTGATAATTATCAATCGTAAACAAAATCTTTCTTAGAAAATCTAAACGGAAGGTCACTGCTCTAGAATGAAGAGGCTAATCAAGTTTCCTTAGGAATGGGAACATTTCTATTTAAACTTCCATCCGTATTCATACATCGTATTTAGCACAGAACATTGTCCAAGCCATTGAAGATTCGTCTGGATAGACAATGGAAGATGTGTCAAGCTACGCCGAAATACAACATTTGGGTCAATCGGAGCTCAAGTTACAGCATAGTCCGCTCTGGGGTTGGGCGAAATAGCATCTTTCTGCTGAGTTCTCTATTCAGGGTTCTACAAAGAATACAGTCGTAAAAAAATGAAAAGATTTTGACAACGCTGCCAGCTGACTGTTCGCATGCAAATGAAATATCGTAACTGGCTTTTAATATCGTTTTTGTTTATGCTGTTTTTTATTTCGGCAGAGCCCAGTTAGAAGATGATAATCATTTTGATCCAAAGAAATGTGAGCATGAATCGTGCGACCAAGATAAACCCACGTTCGAATTCTTAGCGAATCTTTCTTTCTCTTTCATATTTAACATTTGAAGGAGATGTTTATATTTATGATATCTCTTTCCCAGAATATATTCAGTATGTAGCTATACTAATTGTATACTTTCAGTCGTCCACGTTTGAATCAGGAAGGTTATGCTCTAATTAAGAATTATCGAATGCCTATTGAATTATTGACGTAATTTTGACATTTTTATACCCGGTACTCAAGGAGTAAAAGGGGTACATTACATATGTGTGCGAAAGTGGAGAATATATATACATACCTACATATATTATTGAGCGTTATCAATAGCCGAGTTCATATAGCCATGTCTGTCTGTCCGTCTGTTGGCCCGTCCCTCTTCTTTGTCGCCGAGTTCTCAAAGACTATGGGAGCTAGAGCAGCACAATTTTGTATCCAGACTGTTGCGATATCACGCTGATGCAAGTGAATTTTTAGACTTCGACCCGATCCCTTCCGCCCCACAAAGTGTGTTGGTATGAGAATTGATGTAGATGACAGATGTAGGAAAAATATGCTTAATGTAAAATATTACAAAAAAAGTATAGCTCACCTATGAATTTATGTATGTATGTATGTATTTACGTACATACATTTATTATCCTGTGAATACTATAACCTGTGAATAATATTATAAATGTTATTTGTTTTCAGACCTACTGGAAACTTGCCTAACAGTTTTGGACAGCACCCAGCGCCCAGCCAGATAACTGGGCTGCCTCCCATGCCTCCACCACTGTTGCAGCCACCCCAGCAGCAGCAGCAGGCGACTGCGCTCTCTCCACATGGACCCCACAGCGGTCTGGCAGTGTCGATGGCCACGCCAGCACCAAGGGTATTCAAAGAACTAGCCCAGCACCCTAACAAGGGAGGGGGGCACAAGTTGGGAGTACCGGGAAGTCTCTCCGTGAGCCAAGGCCATCTGCCTCTTCCCAGCCAGATGACATCCCCCGTTAAAGCCACCAAGGCCCTTATTCCCCAGAGAGCGGTGGCGGGTCCCGCTCGCCTCACAGTCCAGAGTACGCCCGTGAAGTCGCAGCCTCCGCAACTGAGCGGGAGTCTCAGCCTGACCTCGCCCAGCCGACCCACACTGGGTATACCAACAGCGACCACGAACAGTGGGAATCTTCCGCCAGCCCGAACGCACCAGCACGATCAGTTCCGGGCACTGCAACGCGTGCAGGAGTGCCACAGCTCCTCGGACGAGAACCGCAGCTCGGGCCATGCCAGCATGTCGGACACTGGAGGCCACAGCTCCTCCCCGGCGGGAGGCATGACCTTGGGCCCTCTGCCCGAGGACCGGCTGGCGGCTGGAGTGACCAATCGGAGCACCCGATCGCGACGCCATCGGGGTATCCTGCCGGCGGGAAAAGCGCCCTGGACCGGGACGGGCCTGGAGGACATCAAGCTGGCCATGCTTACACTCCGCTCCCAGACGAGCAGCAGCACGTACAGCAGCCTAAGTGCGGGATCGGAGAGCTCGGAGCCCGCCAGGCGGCTGGGCCGCTACTCCTCCCTGGAGACGGTGATCACCAGCACGAGTGCCGACGAGTTCGTGTGGGTGGACTCGCACAACCGCCTCGTGGAGCTGCAGCATCCGCCATGGAGCCAGCAGTGCATCATGCGGGTGCTGAGGGGCGGACGCTGCAAGCAGCAGGCGGAGCACATGGCCGTGGAGGTCGTCTCGCGGTTGGGCTACCTGCTGCAGCGGGCTCTGGTGAGAATTGCGCGGGAGATCCAGCGCTTCTCGGCGGGACTGGGAATGTGCTCAAAGCAGGAGGTGGCTGGTGCCTTCCGCGTGGTGCTCTGCTCAACTCTGGCCGACTCCTGCACCAAGGCCTGCTTGCGGGCAGCAGCCATGTTCGCCGTGCCGGGCGAGAGCGCGCTGAAGCAGAGCAAATCCTCGCGAGCAGGGCTCCAGCTGTCCGTCGGCCGCTTCTACCGCTGGATGACCGACGCTCGACTCGGCAAGTTTATCCACGAATATGCCGCCGTGTATCTCTGTGCGGGGATCGAGAATCTGCTCGAGGAGATCATGCTGCAGTGCAGCAACGGCAGCACGGCGGCCGCCCTCGACCAAAGCATCGCCAACTCTGGTGACGTTTGGGGTTTGCTGCAGCCGTTCGCCCACCTCAATGCGGGACGCATTGCCTCCGGTGCTCTGACCATGCCCTGCTGGGCCAGTTCCTCCTCCCTGGCCACCTGCGTGGGCAGCATCCGGGAGCTGAAGGAGAAGGCCCTCCGCACCCAGCAGGAGTTTCAGCTGACCGCCGCCCTCTCGGGCGCCGCCCTGGCCGCGCTCTTCTACTTCATGCGCTGCTCTCAGCTGGAGCACACGGAGCTGCTGGCCGCCTCCGGATCCGGATCTATATCGGGATCTGGCCAAGGCGCTCCAGTGTTACCCAATAACAGCCATCACGTCCAGGAGCTGTGCTATGAGCGGGCCTATGTGGTTCTTCCCCCACTGGCCGAATGGCTGAGGGTCGCCTCGGCCCATGCCGACCATCGCAGCGCTCTGATGATCGACAAGGATGATGTGATGCAAGCCGCCCGTCTCCTACTCCCGGGCGTCGACTGTCCCATCCGCCCCGTGGCCCACGACGAGGAGCTGCCCACCAAGAAGACGCACTTCAATGCGGGCTCCAGCAGCTCCACGGGAACGGGAACGGGAACGGGCACAGGAACCGGCAGCAGCAGCTCCAGTTCCCCGGTGGTCAGTGGGATTGGGATTGGGATTGGAGAGGATACCTCAGAGCTGGGCAGGCGAGCCACCATTGGAGTGGCCTTTAAGGTGAGTACGACACTCGCATGTATACCCATTGCAGCGCCTTACCTTTGCGGTATGTATGTCTGTCTCCTTGCAGCTGCTTTTGACTGGCCGAGCTGAGCTGCTGGCTCAGGCTGCCCAACTGCTGCCGCCCACAACCCGCTACGACACACAGAACAGCACTGGACTGAGTGCCCTTATGGTGGCCAGCATCCGTAACGACGAGGTGGCCCTGCACGCGCTCCTGGACGCTGGCTGCGATCCCAATGTGGAGGTCCCGCCCGTCGGCAGCTCTGGCTATCCAGCCATACTGCCGGACACGCAGCACTGGACGGCGCTGAGCTTTGCTGCCAGTCGGGCCAACTACGTGGCCTTGAGGATTCTGCTGGAGCGGGGCAGCAAGGTCGAAGGCGGGGCTCGCAACAGCGAGGAAAAGTGCACCCTGACGCCGTTGCAGTTGGCCGCGGGAACGGGCAACCTAGAGATCGTGGCCCTCCTGCTGGCACATGGGGCGAACGCCTTCCTCTCCACCCAGCAGAAGGACTCACTCTGCTTTGCGGGATCGGCGCAGAAGGGTTGCTTCTGCGCCATCTCCGTCGCCGCAGCCCATGGCCATCGTTCGTGCCTGCGCAAGCTGCTCACCCATCCCGTGCTGCCTGGCACGCGGGATGTTCTCTCGCTGGAGGAAATGCTGGCCGAGGGCGATGTGGCTGGCGCAAGAGGCGGTCCAGGCAATGTCCCCCCCAATGCCAATAGCGAGGACATTCTACCATTGCTCAACAAGACGCAGATCAAGCGACTCCAGGAGGCCATGTACCACAGTGCCGAAAACAACCATCTGGGTGAGTGAATAGTCCATAAAATACAAAAACAGATTCGTAGTTTCCACTTTAGTTCGTCTGAAATGAGACCAAAAAGAATCTCCCTGGAGTACTTATTTAAATTGAGTTTCAAACTGTTGACATTGCCCGCAGTTAATCCGCGGAGCTCGTTTCAAAATTAGTCAATATTCAATTTAAAACCGGATAAGGCGAGCAACCATTGAAAGTGCTTTGTTTACAACCTATTTTTATATTTTACTGTGGAAAGATTTATTGTTGATTGAACTGAAGAAGAACTCGTGTTTCATGCAAGCCTCAAATGATGAATATTCTCAAATTTGAAGTGATCTGTGCATGTGTAAACTTACGCCACTTCCATGTTGTTTTTTTAGACATAACCATAGAACTTCGCAAGCTGGGCGTGCCTTGGACTCTCCACTGCTGGATGCATGCCCTGTCCGCTGCACACGAGCTGCGGCTGGATGCTGTGATCGACCAACTGCTGCAGGACTTCCTCCAGGTGTGCCCGGACGACTACAGCGCTCAGTTCGTGAGCGAGTGCCTGCCGCTGCTGTTCAACATATTCCGCAACAAGAACGAGGGCACTACCCTGCTGCTGGCGGACATATTTGCCACCTGCTTTGGCTGGGAGACGCTCCATCCGGTGAAGGAGCAGCCGCAGATGCAGCCAGTACAGGGCTCCCGCATAGATCCCAAGTTTGTGAACAACCCGGAGCTGAGCGATGTCACATTTAGGTGAGATCTCGGAGTCAATTGAAGTTAGTCCACTGTGGTCTGTAATGCTCTTGTTTGTGCTTTCAGGGTGGAGGGCAAGATCTTCTATGGGCACAAGATTGTCTTGGTCACAGCCTCGCCGCGCTTCCAGAGCATGCTTAGCTCCAAATTGAGCGACGCCAGTTCCACGCCCACGGTCCAGATCAACGATATTCGATATCACATCTTCCAGCTGGTCATGCAGTTCCTCTACAGTGGCGGATGCGGCTCTCTAGACGCGGCCCATGGAGACGTCCTCGAGCTAATGGCTGCAGCCAGTTTCTTCCAGCTGGAGGGCCTGCTCCGATACACTGAGGCTCGCTGCTCCGAAATGGTTGATGTGGACAATGTGGTGGCCATGTACATCCATGCTAAGGTAAGCCAGCACATAGATAACGTCTGCACTAAAGACTTCAGAGAATCAGAACTATGTCCATTCGACAGGTCTACAATGCCCATCGTTTGCTGGAGTACTGCCAGTGCTTCCTGCTTCAGAATATGGTGGCTCTGCTCACCTACGATGACTCCGTGAAGCGGCTGCTGTTTGCCAAGAAGATACCCAATCATGACGTCCTCGCCGGCCTTCTGCAGACCCTGCAGACTCGCCTTAAGACCCGCAAACCCAACTCTGGTGGTGGCCTGGTCAACTCCTATCGATCGCCCCCGGCCACGCCCGTCAAGAAGTAACCATTGCCCCATGACATACTCCAATTCGTATTTATTGCATTGTTTTTAATTTAATCTTTGAGCTTTTATGTATTATAATAATTTCCCAGCCGGATCCAGATCCTCTTCTGCAAGACTATGCCCTAGTTGTATTTTTTTGTATTCTCAATTTGTTCAGCGCACTGTTAACTTATACGAACCCCCGGATCGCCAAGGAGCCGATCCTCTAGCATTATTTTGTAGTTGAAATTGTTTCTGCATTAAATGAAGAACGTAACATCTTGTTCCAAGTTCTTTCATTAAGGGGATTGGTCTGGGGGCGATTACAATCGTATATGGGTTTGGAGGCATATCTTGATTGTATGTACACGGATATGTGCTGTTAACGTCAGGCCCTTGTTGAGTTGATGTCCAAAATGATGCTTCGACAATAACCCACAGAGAAAAACTGGTTTGACGATCGAGAATGCACTTATGGCCCTGAGAAGAGTACCCCTTCTATTCTATAGGTTATTATATTATCTGTGGTAACCTTGAGATATGTCTATGCCTACAAGAAGCAATCACACTAATCAATAAATCAAAACTCAAAGTTTGTTTTAATTTTGATCGGATTTTTATTAGACCTTTGGGGGCTTGGCGTACTCCAGATCGGGCTGGGCCACCACCAGCTGGCTGACCTGTTTGGCGGCCACTGAAATCTGCGGCAATATGGCACCACCCTCGGGCACGAAGCCATGGTCGTCGGCCTTGTAGGTGACAGTAACTTCCTGTCCATTGGCATCAAAGTAGGAGTAGGAGCCGCTTATCTCGAGGTACTCGTTGTCCGAGCCCGGATTCCTCAGCACAGCTTCCTCTTTGCGATGGGTGCCGTCTTCGGAGAGGTAGGAAAAGTTGTAGGAGCCATCCTCGTGCTTTTCATTCGACGACTCCAAAATTGCCACGGGAGGTTGGGTGGTGGAAGTAACACGATCCACAGGAGTAGCCAAAATAACAGCCACCAGACAGAGCGCCAACGAAATGATGAGCTGTAAGGAGGTCATCAGATGAGGTAATCCTTGTAGATAAATATCTTTGGGGCGATACTTACGATCTTGAACATGTTGCTGTCTGGATGTGAAGCTGATCTTGAGTTGAGTCGTGTGCAGCCCAGACGCCTCTTTATATTGCCAAAAACTGGCGATGCTCTGCTTACCGGTTATTGACCAATGCATACTGGTACTCGTACTCGTACAATATGAATTGGCAAACATTTACTTGAAACCCGTTTTAAGAATTAATTAAAGATGAGACCCAGACCCAGACCCAGACCCATCTCCCAATCCCCATTGCAGTTCCCAATCTTATTCCCCCTCCGATTCCGATCCTAAACAATCATTTCAGCTGCAATTTGAGGCTCGTTATTAATTCTCGATCTGGTTACAGGCTCACATTGTTCTTCTTTTTGGCATTCCATGCACTTGTTTATCCCACACTCGACCTCATGTATACAAGTTGAGGTCCATGCCGATGATCATCGTAGGGGATGTCGGTTGGTGGGCCCACTCTGCTCTATTCTCTGCACTTTCGGCTCAGTGGGATGTTAATTTCAATCTTTTTGATTTTAGACCTTATCCAGAGCGGATTTTTCTCGAACATGTCGGAGATTTGGCTTTTCCATCCGCAATTGTTTACAAGAAAACTATAAACAAAGCAAACACACAGCGTCCCTCCCGCTCGGTATTGGGCTCTCACCCTCGTTCCGGATACGTTTCGTGCCCCCATTGATGTTATTTTTGGCCACTGGGCATGAGGCAGCACTAAATTCTCCAGCCTCCTTCCATGTAGTATTTGTTCCATATAGCCACATAGCTACACAGTGACGAGAGCAGAGGCCGGAGTAGTAGCAGCAGCAGCAGCCGGTCAGATGAAGATGTTGCCGGCATATGGGAGATGGATAGGGCGTGGCAGTGGCAGTGGGAGGAATGGAGGGCCAGCTACAAAATACTTAAAGGTGCCACATACGCATCGTTCGATTTTGGATACGGTTTCTTGGCATTTTGTTTATGCAACAATAAATTTTACATTTGATTATCGTTTCACTCGAAATGCTACAGAAATACCGAAGAATGCCCCGATTCGGATCTGATTTTGTTCCGTCGAGGCGGTGCGCTGCTCGAGGGTGAAAAAATTTGCCCGATTTCACGGTATAGTGAATACCGGCAATATCTGGAAAGTTTTTGGTATCAGATTTGCATACATATTTCTTTGTTCTGGCTGCGAAATAATTAATTATTAATCGAGCACAAAGAATTCAGAGCACATTTTGAGCAATTGAAATATTCGAATATGTACAATACTCGTACAGATGAATGTTTTCAGATTTAGTTTGCTTTTGAGTTCTTCGATCGAAAATTGAGCTCACAGAAGTCGTAACATTTGGAAATTTTTGGAATTCAATTGTCGGCACAATCGAATCTTTGTGTGTTGTCCCACACCATAGGAAATTGCTAATAAATATACAATGTACATAATTACTGGTTGTGGATTGGGATATGTTTGGGATTAATATAGGGAAGGTTTCCAATTGTGATGGATATCCTTATGCTATATTCACACTTCTTTGACTGAATCAACTACGTATCTATTATGTTGCAGGAAATGGTATAATATTAAGTCTTACGCGTCTTAAGGATTTTCTTCGCAAATGTGGACAAAATAAATGACATATGTGCATATGTTTTTATGTATGTATAAACATCTTGGGAGAATTCTGCATTATTCCTCGCTGTTTGTCGGCAATCTCTCTTCTCTGTGCGCGAGTGGACACACTCGAATAAATGAAAGGGAAAATTTTGAAATGTGGATGATAATGTTTGTAAATTGGCCGCAAAATCATTCGAATGCATCGTTGAAGCTGTTGACTTTGATTAGCTAGATAAAATATGTCCGCGGGGGAACTCTGTAAAGATAGATATGATGGGGGATGTACTCACCTACATATGTGGTTGTCTTCATTGAGTTAGTTGTCTGTTGGATAAACTCATAGTAAATACGCCTTTTTCCCTTTCCTGTCGTTGATCGAATAAAACGCCAGTAAGCGGAAAAAGACAAATCGACTAGAATTTAGATCTTTGTATATTTTTGTTTGTTCATATATTTAGCTGCGAAAACCTTGGACTGTTCTGAACACATGGCACTATAAGGAGGTCGGCTCTTCTGCTTCAGCGTGTTTAGAAATTGAATTAATTTAATTTGCTTCGATTGATTTATGGACCAATCGGTGCTCTGGAAAACTGTGCCAAGAGGCTGCTGCTGCTGCTGCTGCTGATCATCGCTGCCGTCTAATGATCGAGGGTCTATATTCTACATATGTACATATGTATGTATGTATATGCATATGCCATACGAAAATAGTTTTATTTTTATAACTGTGTGCTGGTTTGGTTTCTTTTTTTATGGACTTCCCCCACATACGCGATGCGACGGACGCTGACGGACAGACTAACTCAGGATGATGCCGATGCCGATGCCAATGCTGATGCTGATGCTGATGGCATCTGCCAATGCACACAGCTGTCTGCCCATGCCAAATGTACCAACGAGTTTGCTTCTTTCTGTACGCCTCTCTATAGATTCGAGTGTGAGTTTAGGCGTATGTATTTATAAAGATATCTAAGCAAGGAAGTCCTAAACCACCGAGGATAGGAATGAGATGCCTATTAAAGTGCGATTTGTTTCATGAGGCCAGCAATTAAGAACAGCATCCATCCTCTCCAAAACAAATCTCAAGACAAAGGCCGCGAAAGTGTGGGAAAATTCGCAATGAAATGCATGGCCAAGGGTGGTGCCTGTTGGCTGGCAGGGGTGGAGCTTGGGCAGCCGATGCCTTCGATTGGCCTGGTACGGTATGGTATGCGGCATGGTGTGGTGCTGGCGGTGGAATAAACAAAAATTACGACTTGCCAAATGAAATGGGCAATGCGAAAAGCGCAAAAACTTTCGTCAGTTGCCAGCAGAAAGAAAAGGAAAAAACCAAGCAAACATACACACACACACCAAATGTACAACGTGAGTGGCAGAGAGACTGTCAAAGAGACGGACGTCTACTTGCCTATATGGCTGTGTATAAGATAAATAAATAAAAATGAAAATTATGAAAAACAGGCAGCGCAAGAGCATCAGCAATAGTAGCATTCGCCAAAGGCACGAGTGGATTTTTGGATTTTTAAATATTTTTAGCCGAAAGCCAAAAACCGAATATTTTGCCAGTCGAGTGGGATATTGGAAAGATGAAAAATTATTAATGCCATGCGTGTGTGTGTTTGGTTGTGTATGCGTGTGTGTGTGTGTGTGTGTGTGGGGGGAGTGGGAGTGTGGGCTGACTTGGCAACAGTTGGAAAATGTACGCCCATTTCCTCAATGCAGACCGCCAACTGATCCTGTTCCTGTTTGCTGTTCCTATTCCTGTTCGCGTCACTTTCCTTATTCCAGAGCTACACTTTAAATATAACTTAGACTGTAGAGTCAATTCAAATTGATTCTTTTTAATATTTCGTTTTGTATCTAATGAAAATATGTGTGCAGGTGTATTGATCTTTGATTTTATTCTCTTTTTCCGAGCGAGTGGATGTACGTATAGTTAATAGCAAACCGTACAGGCTGACGCCTCGCGACGCACTGCACCTACGCTCCAAAATTTTGAAAACTCAAAGACATTTCGAAAATTCTATTCTATTCCGAAAGAAATGGGCGTGTGAGCGAGTCAAATGGAAACAGAGAGAGAGAGAGAGAGTGTATGTGAGAGAGGCGCGGTTGGGGGGAGGATAAATATACATAGATAGAGAGGGGGCGCCATTTAGAGAGAGAGGTAGAGGGAGAAGGAGATGTACATATACCTCAAGTGCAGGCAAAGCACACACGATAAGAGCGAAGGAGCCAGGCAATTTATGTTTTGCTCAGTGGCAGCAGATGGGCAGCCGCAAGAGCCCCACAGCTCGTCATAATGCTGCAGCACTTCCCCATACAAACACCCACGCCACCCTCTGGCATAGAAAAATGTTTCTAAAATCAGACAAAACAAAACCGGCAAAAAAGGGGGAGAGAATTAATTGTATGGAGAATGGAAGGAGGAGGATCGATGAGTGCAGTTCAGCATCAAAGTTCAAGCGGTTTTTCGCACTCGAGTGATTTGAGCAGAGGAAGTTATATAGTCGTAATTCAACAATCGGTTGCTTCGTCTAAACATGTCTGCGGCCACACCCAGTCATCTAGTCAGCATCCAGTCAGCACCACTCTCCATACGATACGATTTCCATTCCCGATCCCACTCGGGGCCTGAGTCTTAGTCAGCCGGTGTACGAATACGAATACGAGTACGAGTCTCTATCAGTTTGCGAGTGAAAATAAACAAATCAGAGAGGGGAAAATGCGGACTAGAAAAAGATGAAAACTCGCTTCGAATATGACCATTTTTATTCTCTAAACATTCCTGGATGTTTATGTTCTTGGATGTTCTTTCTTCCTTCTGTTTTCCACCGCCTTCCTCCATTTTGGGGCATCGTGATCGGGATGCAGCTCAAGTGCTGTGCCAGTTGGAAAAAATTATAATACGATTCTAAAACGCTTAGTTAGGACTCGCTTGCTGCGCCCCATTCCTCCTTCATCGCAGTCCCGTTCCGTTCCGTTCCGTCCATTTCCATTTACCTTTCTTTCACATTGTAAACATTTCACTTGACGCTCGGTTCTATTTTTAACACTTTTGGCCTGTGGAAAAACAGGCAATTAAGTAAAGAAAAGAGAAAATTGGAAGACACCTTCGCCTCGAGCTAATTTGTCTTTATTAATGTAAAAGTTCACGAAAATTAATGAAAAAGATACACACATATGTACATACATACATATGTACATCCATATGTACACGCTGCCTACTTTCTTGTGTGTTTCTCTTGGAGTAAGGAAAAATAGTTTAAAAACAGTCCTAAATGTCCTTGTAATATGTTAAGATCTGACCTGACAGCTTGAAATTTATATATGTAAATATCTATACTTTTTTATTCAAACAAATTTGAAATGGACTTTGTTGAGGATCATGTGGAGTCAGCGGTGCCCACAATTGAGACTGCCATCGACAGCATTTTCACCCGCCTTAAGATCATCGCCGTGGATGTGGAGAAGGTGCTGCGGGCCAAGGAGTTGCTGGCCAGCCTTCAGCGTCGCAAGACGTTCTTCTACCTGCTGGGCCAAGACGATGACGGCAGCATCGAGAATAACCACAGCGAAATGAGGCTGCTCACCTCCAAGCACTCGTTTCCGTCTATATTGAGCGGGGATGACGACTTCGACGGCGAGGAGCTGAGCGAGGATCAGTGCGGTGACTGGCAGTTCCAAGAGGAAAATCGCTGGCATAGCTACTTCTCCGGCTTCCAAGTACTCACCACGCGCCATGGCGCCGACCCCAACGAGAATCGTAAATGCGTCCAGCTGTCGGCCATGCTCGGTTGCGATCAGGAAATCAAGACCTTACTCCGTGAGTACCCTGGAGGGAGCCTTTGCATCAAGGGTACGCCCATGATGAATTTGAATCTGTTCTTAGGTAATGGCGTCCGGTGCTTTCTTCTGGATCTCTTCGCGGGCACCCAGCGCGACAATCAGTCGCTGATCGTGCAACTGCGCGAGGCAGAGATCAGCGTGTCCAAGGAATACGGCTTTCCTGTAGCCTCCACAATTTTCGTGAAGCTCTCACCACGCTTTCAGTACACTGGCTACCTCAACCCACAACACTACAAGGGTGACCTCAAGCGCGTGGAGCTGAAGAAAGGGTGCAACCTGACACTGACTGTCGACCGAGAGTTCTCCGACAGCAGTTCGTCGTCGATAATATATGTGAACGCCCGCTTCCTGCTGGGCGATGTCAAGACCTTTGACTTCATCCTCATCGGCAACGAGATTCAGTTGACGGTACACAGCGTGAATCCAGATCATCTCAACTGCTGTGTTGTCCGTGGTGGAATGCTTAGCTCATACATGCCCGTTTTGTTCCCAAAACGCTGCTCCAAGTTTCGGATTTCCTACGAGGAGCTGGAGGATCTGACATTCGCCCGCGAGGTGGGAGTCAATGTGGTAGTTTCCAACATCGTTGGCACCGCCAAGTACCTCGACAATCTGGAGAATGCCATGGGTATAATGCAGTGCGAGAATCTTCGGATGTTTGCCAGGGTGGTACTCAACGATATAAAGGGTTGCGACGGTGAACTGAACTGGGCCACCAGGCGGTACGATGGCTTCCTTGTGGAACTCGCAGAGCCAGAAGTAGTTCCCGATGTCATGCACCTGTGCCCCGATGCCGAGTGCTTCTTACAGTTGGTCCACGCGGCCAAGAAGCCGATCATCTTCGATCCCGAGATGATCCACAAGAAGAAGCTTCGAATTGACCCCACCCACTACTATTACACATTTTACTACCCGGACAAGTACCTGGTGAAAAGCCACAAAACCAAACAGTCATTCTACTTCAGCTTTCTGCAGAACGCCCTCTTCGAGAAAATACCGACCGAAGCGTTGGCAAAGGTGCCCTACTGCGACAACTCGCATACTGGCGCTGACGGCTTGGCCCGGGCCGTGGTCACCGCAGCCATGGAGGTGCATGCCGCTGCAATTGTTGTTATCGGCGTGACAGCGCGCATGGTGCAGAAGATTTCACACTTCCGGCCAGAGGCGCCCATCATCTTTGTCAGCCACATGCGCTCTGCGGAGGACTATGTGTCGCTATATTACAACGTGACCATGCTCTCGTTCCGCACCAAACAATTCCATACGCACCGTCAAAACATATTCCGCAAGGGCGTTTACGCCTTGGCCTATTTGGCCAAACGTAAGGTTGTCCGCCAGCATGACTATGTGATCTTGGTTTACAGCCACAAAGAAGGGACCACCTTTCCCGAGAAGTATATTCTCTATAAATTTGATAAATCTCATTTTGCCGAGCATATGTCCGCCTCCATGTTCCCCACGCAGCAAGATCAGCAAGAATCCACTGCGGATGCGGATGCGAACAACTAAGAGCATTTAGATATAGCATAGTATATAATTTATGTTTTGGTAAATAATCGGAATGTGGTAAGGTGTGTTTTGCTTAGAATATATGAAACAGATATAGATACACTTTTGCTACACTGATCGTCGATCGTCGATCGGCGACCATCCGTCCACACACACACACGTCTACTGTACATCAATATGTATATATGTACATAAATAACATTCGTAAGCCTACTAGGGGTATTTGCACAAGGTTCGTCCAAGAAGTACACATACATATGTATGCAGATAACATAGGCACTGAAATCGTATAGCCATCAATGCCTGCTTAAAAATGTATTTTTGTATGCTTGAAAGCATACGAGGCTAAGCCTGAGACTCAGTGCGTACTTTGCAGAGCCTTTAGTGTCACATGCTCGTAGGCAGCCTTTAGAGTTGTGTAGCAATAGCCCGCCAAGCCATTCATTTCGGCCTGGAAGTTCGGGCCACCCGTCAGGTCGTCCAGCAGGGCTAGCTCCGCCCCCAAATGGGGTACAGCTGCACGCAGCATAGTGAGCATTGTGAGCGGTATCATGTTGTCCGCATTCAGCTGGGCGGCATTGGCTGCAAGTATAATCAATGGGTATTAATAATCAAGTCGACGGGATGCGATCTAGCTAAGATGCTCACCAGACATCGCATGCTCATACGCCTCTGTTAGCAGTTGCGTGCTACGCTGTATCACAGTCAGCATATCCTGGGGACTGAACTTCTCCTGCAGTTGCTTCAAGGTCTGCACAGACTCCTCAAACTTGGGGTCCAGCATCACAGTGTAAAGGAAACTGAAATAAAGGAGGATGTGAATATGTATCTACATAGGGAGGTTCCTCACGTTCTCACCTCTCATGGCCCATCAGAGTGACAAGATCTTGGTCGTTTAGCTTCTCGGCATGGTTTAGGTTTAGCCTGTAAATCTCGTCCTTGCGGCTGTATTTGTTGGCATACAGCACAAATAGGGTGGAGTAAATGCCTTCCGATAGCACCAGCGGATACAGCAGAGTAATGTGGGAAATCACCTCCCTGCTTCCCTCCAAGTGGCAATAGTCCTCTGGCAGGGCTGGAAACATTTTTCGCACAAAGCGGTAGATGCGTCGGGAGATGGACTCCCATTCGCGCATGGCCTGCTTGGCCAGGATCGGTGTGGGTTTGACCTTCCAATATCCATAGGAGTAGTGGAAACAGTTGGCAATCCGTTCGTTCAAGGCGTGCAGCGGATGGTGGCGATCCTTGAAGGCTTGCTCCAGGTACACACGAATGGATGTGACATCCAGCTCGCTTAGCGTCGAAGCCATGCCAAAACTGGGCACCTGATCCAGTATGGCATTCGACGAGGAGCTGGTAGAGGCTATGGAGCAATCGCTACCGTTGCTGGTATGCTTGGAAACATTTTTGTTGTTGTTGTTGTTGTTGTTGTTGCTGTGGTTCATGCTACCGAAGCTTTCACTGAGCGGACTAGACTCGCGGCCCTCCCCATTGAAGCTTCCGTTCCGAACACTTCGATCCAGTTGAAAGCTAGCCAAGCTACTTGAGTCCAAGTCCTTCGTGGAGTTATGGCCCATCGAGAGCAGGCTGTCAGCTCGCTGCAGGCCTCCCTGCTTGCTGTTTAGCGCTTCTTGCGAGTGAATGCGGCGAGGCGGAAACCCGAGAAAATCCAGTGCCGAAGCAGCCTCCGCATGTAGCTTGGTCAAGGCAGTCGTTGTTGTCCTGGCCTTGGCCACTGGGGATGGCGATTTCTGAGGCAGCGGCAGACTGAGCAAAATATTATTGAAATAGTTTCCCGGCTTGGAACCTTCCCGAGCCCGCTGCTTGCTCATGTACACGGCTATGCAGTTCCAAAGCTGGGCCGTGCTAAGCGAGGGTTTTGCTGGTTTCTTGAGTGTGCTGCTAGGCACAGGGGCCACGGTGGATCCAGAGCTAGTGCTGGACGTGCAACTAGCCAGATCCGCTTCAAAGTTCTGGAACAACGAACGCCACTTGCGATTGTGATCCACGACTTGTCGGCCCAGGGAACTAAGCCACGAAGCGAGTTTTACAAAAGATGGAAATGCCTTCAAAGGGGACCCAAAGGGTCAAGGACTCACCTGGGGTACTTGGGAAAACGTCGGTTCAGCACAAGTTCTCCAGCTTGCACGCGCACCGTTTCCCAGCTGCCGCTGAGCTGGCCGAACATCTTGTTGCCAATAAGCTCGTAGTTGTCGTCGTTCTCCTCGCTGGACCCCATCGCTGATGCCCGCCCAATGCCCGCATCTCCGCTGGGCATGTAGTACTCTCCCCGGCCATTGGGTCCGTGTAGTGACAGCTCACCCTCGTAGTAGTAGTCGTTCTCGAAGATCGCCACGCCACTGCCCACTAGATCGTCGCCGGCAAAGCTGCCCTCGAAGTAATCGCCTTTATTGGTGATGCAAGTCCCGATACCCACCCGCTTGTTGTCCGCAAACATGCCCATGTACTTATCCCCGCTGATCAGGTCCTCCATGACGCCATAGCCACTGCGGGTGTTGGCCTGGTACTCGCCCACGTAGATGTAGCGGTTGTTCCGCATCATCCCATGCCCGTGAAAGAGTCCCTCGCAGAAGTTGCCCTCGTAGACTTCGCTCTCGTGCGATTCCTTGCAGTGGATCTCGTACAGGCCGTGGCCGTGGAAACGGCTTCCCTTAAAGTGGCCAACATAGAGACCCGTCGAGGGAATCACCATTTTGCCGTATCCTGCAGACAAAGTGAGGGGTGGTTATAGAGTGTACATAAGAATGCCTTGAACACACACCTTCGATTACTCCCTGGCATACTTCGCCGCAGTATACACTGCCATCGGGATACTCCAGGTAGCAGTTGCCATGAAGGACGCCCTTCCTCCAAGTGCCACACGCCTGCACTCTGGCGTACTTCGGATGCTCGCGACTGTACTCGTAGCCCGTGGAGCGAGAACTGGGCACGGGACTGCCTAAAGGTCGCCCCAGAGCGGCCACAATGCTCGACTGCAGCTGATCTAGCCAGACCTTGCGCATCTCCTGGGAACGCGTGATCACAAGAAAGCTCTTCTCGGGCGTGACCAGCTTCAGGCCAGTCTCACCCTCTGACCAGACCCATAACGTGGTCAGCGGATAGCAGTACAGCGAACTTCCTCCCAACTGGCAGAGAAAGTCAGAGAAGAGGATGAAGCTGTTGCTGGTCATGCTGAGGCCCGAGTTTGCCAATTTGAGGGGAACCAGAGCGGACGTGAGGATGACCCGTCGCTGGCTGCGTCTGAACTGCACAATGCGTGGGTTGCGATCGTTGCTGTTCCAGAAATCTTTGGTATTCACAGCCAGCTCCTGGCTAATGCAACTATGCCGCGCGAACTCCGTCCAGGCCAGGCGATGCTCGTTGTACTCGGACTGCGTCTTTATCAGAAGCTCCATGAATTGAATGAACAGTTGGTATATGCTGAATGGTTGCTGGAACAGGCGCGTCACATAGCTTTCCTCGTTGAGCTCCGCGAGGGGACTGCTGAGGCCTGCAATAGAGGCCACCGCTTCGACGAATCCGTTCACCGAGTACACGTCGCAGTAGGCCCTGGTGTAGCCCTCGAAGAGCTCTATGTATTCCTTATGATAGCAGATGAAGAGCAGATCGGCAGGCTGGACAAAGTCAGCCCGGTAGAATCCCTCCAAAGAGTGTAGCGTGACCACCAGCAGACAGAGCATCCGCTCCCAGTTGACCAGCAGCGGGCCAAGAGCACTAAGAGCCTCCAGCGAGGATTGCTGCTGCCAGATTTGTAGAGTTTGGACGGCCTGGCGGTGCTTCAGTAGAAGCTGGAGCTGCGACTGGAGGTGGCTTAGGTAGTAATGGTAGTGACGCTGGAACTGGCGTTGATTATGCAGAGTATACCCACCGGAGCACATCAGGAGACGCAACTGGTGTGGCCAGGCCGCTCCCAACTGCAGCTGGAGTAGGGTTTGGGCGTAGGTGCTCGACTGCTGCAGGTGTCGCATTGGAGGAGGCGGTTGAAGCGCCTGTATTTGTCCAGATGCATTTAACAGCAAAGTGTGGTAATCGCCACATGTGGCCTCCAGAGCAGAGTTTTGTTCTATGGGTAACGCAGCTGCCTGATCCGCTATGGTAATTTCCTTTGGGGCGCTCAAATCCTCGCCCAATTGAGCGTGGGTGTTCAGGCCCCAGTGATAGAGCCTGCCATCTAGGGTGCGGGCAACCGTGTGCTCCAGCCCCGCCGCTATGCTGCACACACCCATGCTGTCCAGTTTCTGCAGCCTGGCGACATTGGCTCGTCGAATGTGGTCCCCCGTCCCGAGCAGTCCGTTATTGGAGGCTCCGAATGTGAAGAGCTGGGTGTGCAGCAGGGCATATCCCTGGTGAAGCAAGTGCCTCGTGTTTGCGGCAATGCTGCGCACAGAGTTTCCGCTGCTCAGCGACTTGACGGAGGCGCTATCGTCTTCGGGCTCCTCCTTGTTTGCAGCCGGCAGTTGTAGCACATCATCCGCCAGGTTTTGAGGGGCCACCAGCATCACAAAATGCTCATTTCCCGCCGCCAAATCCAGCAGCTCCTTTCCCTCTTCATAGAGTCGCATGTGGCGAGGCTGCAGCTCCGCCTTGAAGACCTCCCCGCAACTGCCCATCACATACGTCTCGCCGCTGGCACTCACAAAGACGACGCCCTGGGCAGAGCAGCAGACGCGACGTATTCGGACGCCTTCGTCGAGAATCTCCAGGGGGTCGAAACTAAGCGTCTGCCAGGCATGCGGGTGGCGCAGGTCTCTGTCCAGCCCGAAACCAGTGATGAGTTGGCGCAGCACGGAACCATTGGTGAGCACCACGAACAGCTCCAGGCTGCCGCTGCAGTAGTCCACATCGACAGCATCCGTACGTATAAGGGTCAGATCCAGCGTGCTCCGGTTTGACTGCAACTGGCCCGCGTAGAGCGATTGGTCTGTTGTCAACAGGAGAACACCGCCGCGGTCAGCAGCGCCTGTGCGACAGATCCGCAACGCGGGCGGTCGTGCCAGTGGTGGCACTCCCTTCCAGTGGAGTTGCAGAGCTTTGCCGTCGTGATAGATAACGAAGGATTCGTCATCGCCAGGGGTTACAGCTACCTTGTCAATGACCGCACTGCACATAGCACTCGTCGCTTTTGTTGTTGCTGGATTTGGCCAGGGCCAAAGTTTTGTAACACGACGCAATTGCACGAAACGGTTGAAAGCTATTTACATATGCTGCACGCGCATTGGGATTTGCTATGCACTCAATTCATGGCTGTCGAACATTCTACGCTCTTAACTCGGACGCACCTTTCCTTGCCAGAATCTTGAAGGAGAGTTTTCGTATCGGATTGCCAATTACTAACAATTGTTCATGTTTTTGTGATGGTTTTTAGAGTGCAGTGTGCCCGCACACCGAGAATACCAAAATAATACTTCAAAACTATGGCAATTAGCACTGCCAGAACAATCTATAACCAGAATTTATGTGCAATTATTAAAATTCGCATAGCGACTGACTTATAATCTTATAGTCTTATAATTATAATATAATTTTAATTATATATATATTTTTTTTTTATATTTAATCGCTACAGCGAGATTGGTTGGTCGCAGAGATGAGTCCGCATTGACCAGGTACTTCAGTTTTGTGTTGAATATTATAAAAAAGTTACTGAAAATTTTGAACTCAAAGAAGAGTTGTTTGCCGAACGAACACTAGAAATAGAATGAATTATATATTTTACAGATTTAAAATGAAACAGTTAGACCATTTTTGTGTGGTTTCTTCTAACTGGCATTTTCCCAGCTCGATCGAAAACTAACACTTGTCATCGCTTAAAATTTGAAATGTAATCAGTTAACAATTATCTTTGTAGAAAAAACATAGAACAGTGAAACCGTAGAGCACTCACTTGGCCCGCTTTGGTTCTATGAGAGACCGGCACGTTGTCGAGTCTGTCACTCGCCAGCCCGATGCCTTCCTTATGTAGAACGTCCGCTGCCTCGTTTCCTTGAAATGCCCTGGTGCCTGGGGAGCCCAGTAGATCCGCACTGACTTTGTCGTACTTAGTGTATTTAGTGCCTTCTTGGTCGCCAGGACACTTCTGGAAGTGACCGCGGAGCGGACGACTGCATGGATCTTACCGCCATTTGGCTGTGACCCCATCGTGTGTTCCTGCTATATGCAAGCGACCTCTGCTGCTTTCTTGTTAGCGAAAACTGCCTGGAATATGCTTACATGTCCGCCTTATATCAGGGCACTAACCAAATAGTATTATACTATAGTATTATACTATTTGGTTGGTGATCAGGGTTTGTGTTTGTCTGGTTACTGTTTAAAAAGAGGGGCTCTAATGGGGTTAAGTTCGCTTTGCCCTCGGTATATTTACAGTATGTTTTAACGTTCGGTATATTCGTATGCGTCAGACTGTTCCAATAAATGCGCGGTCACACTGATCGCAGCCATCAGCAGCTGTTTATTCTGTGTTTTTTTTCGTTTATTATCAAAATGTAGTTTTGTGGTAATTGTTTCGTGCTGCTCTTAGCTTAACTACATGATACTGTTTGAGGACAAATAAATCCAACGAATCCTTCCATCCTCAGCCACAGAATCAACTAAATCAGGTAAGAGTCCGCCCTCAAAACCCTTCTTTGGCCATGAAACCACCCACCCAAAAATAAATTTTCAGCACCGCAATGGACTGCAATGGGGCTGCTACTGCTGTGTTGGCTGATGATTCCGGCCATTTCAGTTGCACCAGCGATGAGGGAAACAGAACCAGCCTCATAAGCGACTTACAGCAAGGCAGGGTCGGCGGCTGCGACCAGGAGCCGGAGAAGTCAATGTTTCTTGTTCGGCAGGAGCTGCTTAAATCGCGCAGCGAAATCGAGCGGCTTGCGAAGTCTGAGCAGTGGTACAAACAGGAACTAAAGTCACAGAAACACGGTCGTCTGGAGACGCTGGAGCGGCTGTATGCCCAGGAGCGCAAATATCTTCTGGAGAATCAGAAACTGCAGCAGGAATCAATGCGACTGCATGCCAAGTGTGCTTCGCTGGAAAGGCAGCAAGAATTCGGGCAACCATTGTCTCTCGGTTCGTCTACATTTTACACCGAAGATGGCAATTGTGGGAACATTTTCGAAGCACAGCAGCAAGAAGCGCTCCTCGTCGACCAGCGCCAGTTAATTGATGTGCTCCGTAAGCAAAAAAAGATGCTCCTGGAGGATATACAACGTCTGAGTATAGAGCACGACGAAAAGCTGATGCAGCTGCAGCAAGCCTTGGTCGGAATGGAGCTGGAAAGCAAACACATGACGGTAAAATGTAAGCAGCTGCTGGACGAGAAAAGCAAACTCGAGTATCATTTGGAGCTGAGGGCAACTGCCCTGCGCGGTGTTACAGCCGAGAGGGAGCAGCTGCGTCAAGTAATTGCTGAGCTAAATGATACATTGCTGACGCAAGAGCGATTGCTGGCCCTAAAGGAGCAGGAATTCCTAGATCTCAAGCAGTTTTACCAGCAGAAGTTGAGCAAGGAAACCAGCATAGATGTTATGCACACATACAGCCTAAAATTTCACGAGGAGATCAACTGCAAGACCAGTGAGATAGCGACTCTGAAAAATTCACTGAACGAGCTTCAATCGGAGTTGATGGTCATGTCCCAACTGAAGGCCAAGAATGAGGAGCAGCAGCGACAGTTGGAGCAATTGCAGTTTACTGTGCAGGCTCAGTTATTGGAGCAAGAGCAACTGAAGCAAAGTGATGGCCTGAAGCTAGATCAAGTGCAGAAACTAACTACTTCTCTTGACGCCCTGCATCTGGAAAAAGCAACCCTCAGCGAAAGTCTCATGGAGGCACTTAATACATTGAAAAACCTGGAGCAGGAAGTGCATCGACTGCACAGACAATATGCCGAAATGTGCTCGAAGTGCGAAGACACCAAACTGCAGCTGGAACTAGAGAAAATCGGTCTGGCCAGGCTGAGACAGGAAAGTTCTTTAAGAGAAAGCGCCCTGAGTGAGAAACTGCGGGACTACGCAGATCAGTGTCTCCGGCTGGGAGAAGCCATGGTGAAAGCAGAGGCCAGACTAGATAGCCAATCGGCACATGCACAGAAATGGAAAGAGCAGCTAAAAAAGATGGACCAGGAGAAGGAGAAAGTACAAGTGAATTGTCAAAGCCAGGGCATGCAAACTGAGACCATTGACCCAGTGCTGATACAACGCATTGAGGTGTTGGAGAGGCACCTAGCAGAAGTCAAATCCCAGAAAATGCAAACTGTTTCACTGCTCCAGAAGCTTCTCCAGCAACAGGATGCGAAGATCAAGAGCACATCGGAAATGGAAGCAGATTGGCGTCAGCTTCTGGAGGCCTTGCAAGCCACTCAACAAATAGAGCAAGAAATGCGACTACAACTTCAACAAAAAACGGTCGAGCTGGATAAGCTGAATGAACTCTTTGCCAGACAAAATGAAGAGCTACAAAATCTGCAACAGCTAAGCCTGGCCAAGGACCAGGAGAATCGCTTGGAGCTGGAGCTGCTGAAAGAAAAATTCCAAGAGAACTTGCAGATACACTCTGCTGATTCGATGAGCATACAGCGGCTACAAGGTCAGGTGAAAGGTTTACTCGAAGAGCGCGAGCATAGCACGCGACAGGAGCACAAGGCAGTGGTCTGCCTGCGCTCTCTAGTACAAGTGCTCGAAATGGAGACAGGCAGAAAGCTGCAGAGTTGCAAAAATTGGCCGCAGCTGGCCAAGCTTTTACGCAAAGAATTGCAAAACGGTAGACTATCCCAGAGGATTGCTGAACAGCTTCCAAAAATCAAACTAAAGCTGGCGGAGGTCACTGAAATACACGAGCAGGATCTGGTCAGGATCAAGGTGAAGTCTTGCAGCTACGCTAAAATTTGAATAAATTACATTTATATTTGCACAGATGCTGGAGACAAGGTTGGTCGCGGAATGTGCAAGCTTTGAAGCATCAGACTCGGGAAAATCCACGGCCAGCACAACGCCCCTTGAACCCGCCCATGAAATTGCCAATCTGATCGATGACTACAAAAAGGTACCGATCTTCTGTGCATAATTCGGCTCTCGATTTATTCCCCCGTGTTCCCTGCAGCTCGTACAGCAAACCGCCAAGGAGACGGGTCGCCCACGTAACAGCTACATCCTGGATCTGATCGAGCGAAGTCAACGTTGCCAGCCAAATTTGTGTCAATTATACGAGGGCGTTGCCGCCTGTCGCTCCGATATGCGGCAGCTGAACATGCTGCTCGCTGCTGCTGCTGGCCCAGAGCAGGCTAGAGAGGTCATGCCCTCGCTGATGGAAGAGCTGCGCGCAGTGTCAGACCATTCTTATACAGACGAATGACATTCTCTGCAATTCTCTGACATTCTCAAACCTGTCAACTTTTCATACACGGTACTCGAAGAGTAAAGGAGCTGGAGCTCGCCTTTGCGTCGTTTCTTTTTCTACTAGGGACTCCATTTTAGAATTATCTGGCCAAAAACACTTAGATACTTAATTTGGCTTACTGTGTTTATATTTATACTAGTCTCGAGAACCTTTTAAGATTCTAATCACTAAAATTGAGTTAAATATGTATATATATATTTGTATATTTGAGTTGTTTATTGTTGTCGTTTAATTTATTTATTACGAATTTCCGTTAACATACAAATACATTTTTTTTTAGTTTCTATCAAATTGCAAATTAGGTGTAGAAACTCGAATAAACATATACATATACAGCTTACACAATTATCTACTAACACATTTAATCACCCTTTTGTATGTTTCAACGTGGTATATCTTTAGTCGATAAATATTTAAATACATATAAATCATACTGGCATATCATAAGTATGTCAAAAAATAAACATTACCATATAATTCTGTCTCAATATTTTATTGAAAGGTAACTAACACTACCCGACACCTGTTTTCGGCTTCGAACCAAAGCAACTTTTTATTCCCGATACTCGAAGAGTAAATAGGGTATGTTTGTGCTAAGAAAACGTTTCCGGCCACATAAAGTATATATGTATTTACATATGTATGTATGTATATTCTTGATCAGCATCAATAGCCGAGTTTATGTCTATCCTTCTGTCTGTCCGTCTGTCCGTCTTGTTGGTCGGCTAGTTCTCAGGGACTATAAGAGCTAGAGACAGCGAATTTTGCCTCCAGACTGCTGTGATATCACACTGATACAAGTGTATTTTATAAATTAGCCCCGCCCTCTTCCTAGACCACAAAAGGCGAAAATCTGCTGTGTCTACAATTTTGAGATAAGAGAAATCTAAAATCCGTAGGTATCTGTCAGATCACCGAATTGGGATTATATTGGATCATTATTTTAGCCAGAATGAAACAAAATTTATTTTTAGTGGCTTCCCCCACCCCGTGGGGGTGCTTCATGTGCAGTGTGCGTCAATGAGGGAGGGTGGTGAGCAAAAACGGCGTGTTGGCGGGTGAAGTGATGTATGTTATTATGGTGAAAAAATGTAAAATGTAAAATTTGAAGAAAAAACACTAAGATACAGATATACTGACTGAGTACCGGGTATAAAAGCTGTGACGCGTGCGAAGGGTCTCACACGCTCCTACTAGTTTTGTGTATGTACGTTCCACACACACGAAATAAATATCAATTTTCAGGCAGGAAGTTTTCAGACTGCTGTAGAAAAAACAATATTGTCAGGAATTTGCTATATACATACGTACATACAAACATATATCGTTGAAGCGTGGAACGTAACTAAAACAGGCTGACGATTAAGCTGTGTTTTGTAAACGGTGTCAGTTTGAAATTTCAACTGAAACTTCTTCCTTCCTTTTTCTTCCATTTTTCACTTTTCACTCCAGGAAATATTTTAAACTATATTTTCCTGAAGTGCCAACCAGCCAACCAGTCTAAAGGCGGGTATCAAGCACCACAAAAATAAAAATTCCTGCCAAACTTCATATAAAACGAGAAGGGACGTGTGAGACGCTTCTTACGCGTCACAACTTTTATACCCGGCACTCAGTACTACATCTGCAACTTAGCGGTTATTTGTCATATTTTACATTTTTTCTTCATCTGTCATCTACATCAACAACACTGCCCACGCCAACACGCTCCTTTAGCTCGCCACCCTCCCCTAGAGCCAAAAACTGCAGAGTCAGGGCAGAGGCAGCGGCAGTGGCAGAGACGTGTCAGGGGTAGAGGCCATAAACAGCGCGAAGCAGAGTGTGAATGCTGCGGGACGGGGTGGGTTTGGCCACTGAAAATTAATTTCTTCATTGTGGCTATAATAATGATCCAATCAAATCCAAATTTGGTGATCTGATAGATATGGTCACTCCCTACGGAACGGCGTTTTTAGTTTTCTGTTATCTTCAAAATTGTAGATTTAAGAGGTTTTCGCCCTTTTGCGGGGGCCGAAGGGGGCGGGGCTCATTTTTGAAATACACTGGTTTCAGTGTGAGCATACAGCAGTCTGGTGCCAAAATTTGGTGGCTCTAGCTCTTATAGTCTCTGAGAACTAGCCGACAAACAAGACGGACGGACGAACGGACGGACAGGCAGACATGGCTCAATCGACTCGGCTATTGATGCTGATCAAGAATATATTTACTTTATGGGGTCGGAAACGTTTCCTTCTGTGCGTTACATACATTCACTTTGTGCACAAATACAATATACCCTATTTACTCTTCGAGTACCGGGTATAAAAACTGAGCCAACAATTTTTGGTTCGACTTTATGTTTCTTGAGTATCCAGCAACGTTAACAAAATCCACAGATTCTTATCGATCTATCGATACGAAGTGCGTTTGTGGACTGAGAGAACAGCTGGTGCACAGGCGAGAAATATTTGGTTTTCAATTAATTCTGGTGTGTATTTTACGAAATGGAGGAAACAATTGCGTTGCTGTCGAAATAAGCACCTCTACGTTTGTCGACAGCCCTGTATGCAGCCCCGATACATGCTCCAGTCCTGTCCCAAACTAATTTGAAGAGATCTCTATGGCTGCTTGCTCGGATGATAATACCTGGCTCACAGAAGGTGACGTTGAGGAAAGCTCGTCGACATCTTATTCATATGTAAGTACTTTTAAATAGTTTATTATAACAGTAATTTATAGTCAGAGGCTTCAAACAGGCGTAATGCGGAAGAACAGACGTCATCGACTACTGATGGCCTCAAAAATAAAAAGAAGACCAGGGCGGTCTTCCCTTTTTGGGATGAGCTACTGGGTAAGCTGCCGGAGGATGTAGCACTAGCAACCGAGGTGGAGATAACAAATCTGCTGTTCTCGAAGGGCCAGCAGCATGTCAAGAAGGAGCTGCCATCCGATTAAGCCCATTATATATGTATATTTAAAATGTATTTGTTTATTATTGTCGTTGGGATTTTGGGATTTGGGATAGTCCTGGACACGACCACAAAAAGACTCAACATCAGGTTTTGCTGGGCTTTCAATTAATAGGCTTTCAACCGTGGCGCCCTTGACGGGTTCTGCACCATATTCTGAAAGTATGAGATATTATTTATAACAAAACTCGCATCATTTTGAAACCTTCCCTGCACGTAAGGGTTCAGCCAAGAAGAGTCAGAGTCAATTGTTTGCCTTTTTTAATTATAATTGCACTTTTCACAATTTTCACTGTTTACAAAAAACAGCTGATTCGTCAGCCTGTTTTAGTTACGTTCCACACAAACGAAATAAATAGCAAATTTTTGGCTAAAATTTTTCGCTGTGCTGGATACTCGCTTAATAATTGTCAACCAAATGTTTTGGGCCTGTGCACCAGCTGTTCTCTCAGTCTCTCTCTCACACACATACTTCGTATCGATATATCAATAAGAATCTGTGGATTTCGTTAACGTTGCTGGATACTCAGCAAACGAAAAGTCACACGAAAAGTTTCTGGTTGTTTTTTATACCCGGTACTCGAAGAGTAAATAGGGTATATTGTATTTGTGCACAAAGTGAATGTATGTAACGCACAGAAGGAAACGTTTCCGACCCCATAAAGTATATATATTCTTGATCAGCATCAATAGCCGAGTCGATTGAGCCATGTCTGTCTGTCCGTCCGTCTGTCCTTCTGTCCGTCCGTCTTGTTGAGCGTCTGGATCTCAGAGACCATAAAAGCTAGAGCCACCAAATTTTGTATCCAGACTTCTGTATGCTCACACTGTTACAAGTGTATTTCAAAAATGAGCCACGCCCTCTTCCGCCCCCGCAAAAGGGCGAAAACCTCCCAAATCTACAATTTTAAAGATAAAAGAAAACTAAAAACGCCATTCCGTAGGGAATGACCATATCTATCTGATCACCAAATTGGGATCCGATTGGATCATTATTATGGCCACAATGAAGAAATTAAGTTGCAGTGGCTAGACCCACCCTGTCCAGCAGCTTTTGTTGCTTTTACACATTCTCTCATTCACACTCTGCTTCGCGCAGTGGCAGAGGCCTCTTGCCCTGACACGTCTCTGACTCATCCTCTGCCACGACTCTGCCGCTGCCTCTGCCCTGACTCTGCAGTGTGTGTCTCTAGGGGAGGGTGGCGAGCTAAAGGAGCGTGTTGGCGTGAGTAGTGTTGTTGATGTAGATGACAGATGAAGAGAAAATGTAAAATTTGACAAATAACCGCTAAGGTGCAGATGTAGTACTGAGTACCGGGTATAAGAGTTGTGACGCGGCTTAAGACGCGTCTCACAACGTTCCTCCTCGTTTTATATGAAGTTTGGCAGGAATTTTTTTTTCGCGGTGCCCGCCTTTACTTTTTTTTTTTTTTAGTATAATCGCTACAGCGAAATTGGTTGGTCGCAGACGATGAGTCCGCATTGACCAGGTACAAATGTTACTAAAAATTATGAACTCAAAAAAGAGTTGTTTGCCGAACGAACACTAGAAATGGAATGCCCGCCTATACTCAACAAACGAAAAGGCAAGCGAAACATTCTGGAGCAGTTATTTGTAAATGAAGTTTGACAGGAATGGTGCTGGATACCCGGTTTTACTGCTCATTAAAATCTATGGAGAGATGGCTAAGCTAAAATTGTTTTTTCGACTTTTCCTGGGTTTTAAAAGTCAAAATTTCTCAAATATAACGAAAAAATTCCCAAAATTTGAATTTAGCACCAGTCAGGTAGGTCGTTAAGAGGTGTATAGTAAGTATCGTTTAATTCACTTTTAAAACGATTAGCTTTTCCAACCAGCTTGTACTTTTAGGCCGCCCTTCCGTGTAGCTGCCCTCTAAAAAGCTCGAAATCAAATCATCATAGTTGACCACCAAGTGTAATGGGAATTCTTAAAAGATTGTAAATCGGTTTTGTGGCTACATCTTCAGTCAGAGACGTCGACAACTTGGAAAATATTTATTCGAATATATTAAACGAAGCCTGGCATTGTCAACGCCTTGACTAGAACAAGCGGAACCGCGTTGGACTCGACCCTAGCAACGAGAGGCAACCCACTTGGGTATTGATAAATGCGTCGAAAACTAAGCGACCGCCCAGCGGACTTGCCGCCTCTCGCACTCCCTGGTACTCCGCACATCGCGAACCTAATGCGGCTGCCCCCCGCAGCCAGCACCCAATGAGGACCAATCGACCACAATCGCTGGCCAAATTCAATTGGCGCAATTTTTCATCTGTGGGCTCCAAGGGACCCGATCCGGCATCTGGCGGATCCTTTTGGCCTGCGGCTGCTGTCTATTCTATTGTTGACCGTGCTCTAGGGGTCTGGTCTGGTTGGTTCTGGCAATTGTTCTCGGCTCTGGCTATGGAGCTGGCCTGGGCTCAAGGTTGTTTATTTTGAAAAATCGCCATCACCATCCCCATCGTGAACTGTGCCGACGGCAGGGGATTTAATTCTATGCTGGACATTTATAAATTGCATTCAATTTATACACAACACGAAAGCGTGATTTTTAAATTTTTACAATCTGGCGAATAATAGATCAGCGTCGTATTATGGCACAGGGCCCGCTCCAATGGTCGGTCTCAGTTTTGGATATTATACGTAGGGCATGAAGCTGATACGAGAATCGGATGATTCAAAATAAATTCAATAAAATCTCATTCGGATATTTCCATAGTACAATTTAAACGAGTAGGAACGTGTGAGACGCTTCTTACGCGTCACAACTTTTATGACCCGCACTCAGTCTGTATTGTATTTTATTCTTTTTAATACACAGTACTCGAAGAGTAAATAGGGTAAACTGTATTGGGGGGGAAAAGTGGATGCATGTAACGCATAGAAGGAAACGTTTCCGACCCCATAAGCATCAATTACCGATTCGATAAAGCCATGTCACTTTGTCCGTCCGTCCGTCCGTCTTGTTGAGCGCCTGTCCATGTAGAAAAAACTATTTCTATCAGATCAGCGAGGTGGGATTAGATTGGATCATAATTATAGCCAGAATGAAGAAATTAATTTGGAGTTGGGTGTGTTGGTGATGCAGATGACACATGTAGAAAAAATGTAAAATGTAAAGTTCGGAAAAAGCATGAGGTTAAATTTATATTTACATAGGCATGTTTCACACTAAGGTTACATAAATAAATACATATGAATAGGACTGAGTATCGTGTACAAAAGTTGTGACGCGTGCGAAGCATCTCACAAGCGTCTCTACTCGTCTTACTTATATTTATTCTTAAAATGTAGGTTCTTCCTTTCGATTCTCCTTAAAAACGTTCCTTAACTACTTCCAGAATCATGTCCCTCCAAGAGTATCATTTGATTCGATGAGAGTGTTTTTTGTTGTACTTTTTCTTGGGCTTTTCGATTTTGGTTTCGGTTCTTGTTCTGGCTCTGTTCGGGCTATTGAGCAGGTCGCACATTAAAGAAATAGCTCCTGAGGTGGGTTGGGGGTCTTGGGGAGAGAAGATTGTTCTGGCCAAAAAAAAGGTATAAGCATTTAATTATCACCAAACGATTGATGCGGTCGCATGGAAGTTCGCACAACCGGCAGACGATGTCGATGGGTCGTACGTCTGTCTATCTGTCTGTCTGTCTGTCTGTCTGTCTGTCGGTGAATACAATCCTCCTTAGGTCGGATCCAGTTCTAGTCCCAAATTGCAAATGCAACTTGTTAACCTTGAAAACTTAGCTGACAAACAGACGGAGCCGGACAAGAGCTGCCGGAGCCCCACAAGAACCCAGACCCCAGGGCCAGAACAGTATGAGGCATTTAGTCAGCCGTCGTCGTCATCGTTGCTGTTGCTGTAGCAGTTCTTGGTGTCCGTCTACGTCTACCGATCACTCGTTTGTCTAGCTAGCCCCGTTCCCATCCCATTGCACCCAAAGCGCTCCTCTGGCCCACCATATTGAATAATGCGTTTATGGCCAGATGAATGACACTTCATACAAGCGACCTGTCCGTCCCTCAGTCCCTCGTCCCTCGGTCTCCCATCCTCAGACACAGCCAACTCCTGACTGCTTCTGAATCTGCTGTGGCTGCTGCCTCCTGGTGGTGCATATTTCATGCGTAAACTTTGGCTGAGGGACTCACAATTATTCGTCATTTGTGCCGGGGCAATGTCAGTGTTGGGTTTAAAAGAAATTCGTTTAAATTGTCAATTGTCTGGGGTCCGACTGAGACCTCCCCCTGCTCCTAGTGGAACTGGTTTCCACTGGCCTCTCCTAATGAGGCACATGAACAAAAAGAAAGAAGGAGGTACGATAATCGAGGAACGGGCCCAGACCCAGACCTAGACCCAGACACAGACCTAAGCCCGAATCCGAGCCCTTTTAGCATTCTGACTGTGATGGTTGGTGGCCCCAATATTGGCTTTCGGGCTGGGTCCCTCGATGCGTTTGCAGTTAGCCGGCAAACTACATTAAACTCTAGTAAACTCAAGCCAACTCATCTTACCCACATACTAGTACGATCCTCGTACACACAGCACGTTTAGTGCCCTGCTATTGGTACCGATACCCATAGCTATACCTATACATATGTATGTATATACCCACACCCATCACCATCAACATTTCCATTCTGATTTGGTTTGAGATTCGGATGCGGATCGGATCCTGCTTACTGGGTGTTGCAATGTCATTCCCTGCATTTTATGCACTCACCACAAAGGGAGGGAGAGCCCGGGCCATAAATAAACTTGTATCTTCAAGATAGAAATAGTCGTAAAAATCAGCAAATAACCCCGAACCCCCAGCTAAACCTCGTGAGAGCTTTTAGCTGTGGCCAGCTCGAACCGAATCCGAACTGAACAGAACAGAACAGAACTTAGCAGAACGAATCATCAAGCTGAAAGAGAGGCCCAGACCCAGACCCAGGAAGGCTAAGCCATGTCGGGCCCAGCCATTTGGAGCAACTCGGAAACATGTGTAAGTTGCAATATTAAATTTTATATTTAGCGCACGACTTTGTGTTCTTTATTCTCCCCCTACTTCGATTTTGCATACAATGCGCAGTGCAGAGCCCGAACCCCGAAGATGATTTGAAGATGCCCGTACGAGATCGTGATTGAAGCCCCTAAGTATGAAGCCAACATTCGCAGTCATTAGAAGGTCTATGTGCTTTATGGCACTTTAAAAAATATCTCTGGCCAGCCCATCCAAATAAAGATCTAAGCTAGTTAATTAAATGATTTCCTTTCCCCAATAATCCTTAATTCAATTGGATCCACTGCACAGCTCGCATTCAATTTCGCATTCGAAGTATTAACAAACTGCTCTCGCAATCAATCTCTGTGCCACATGGAGAGCCATTTAATTTTCAAATTACGCATTTCTCTTTCCATATTGTTTGATTTAAATGCATTTTCATAAAAATGTTATTATCATTCCTAACAAGCCTCCTTGCTATCTGGATACCTTGCTGACCACAAGTCTCTGACTGACCTTTCTTTACACATAAATAATAATTATCATGCACAATTTTCCTCTTACTATGCACCCCTCTCTCCTTGGGTATAACCATATGAGTCCGAGATGATGAAACATCTCAATGAACTTGTAATAAACAACAATCTTCCATCTAACGCTGCTGGAACACGTTGACCCAATTTATTTCAATTCAATTCAAAAAATCCTGAAGCATTTAAAGACCAACAAGCCAGCCAGCTGTAAAAAGGCAACCAAATTGGGATTTGTGAGAAAGCCAAAGAGAGACGCAAACTGTGAGACGGTAGTCGGTTGAAAGAAGATCATAAAAAATAATTAAGAAGTTGGTACTTGACTCGATCATGCTCTTCTAAGCGATGCTCTTTCGATGGAATGGGGAGATATATGAAGATATTCAATGAGAATGAGAAAACAGGTCAGGCTATATATAAGTAAGACTGAGTCTTGACCAAGTCAGTTCCGTATTTTGGGGATAGCGTATCCCATATTCGTGTTGGCCTTACCTTCTTTGCCCTCTTTTTGTGTCCATTACTTTGACCACGGTTATTTAATCAATGGGGACTCAGTTGCGTGCTCTCCAAAGAAAAGGGAAGATACTCAAACGTGCGCTCAACCTCAGCGTCCAGAAACATATTGACTCGACTCTGGTACATTGATCTTGTGCCCATTACAAAATAGTGAAGAAAACCCGTTAAGATGCAAAGATAGCGAATGAAATCAATGACCCAAAACATTTTTTCTTTCTTTTTATTCTTTCGTGCGGTCTGCCCACATTCTGTTGTTGATTACGTCAAATGGGATTCTTTCATTTTGCTTGCTATCCAGTCTTCTATGGTGAGGCTAAAATCTGGGCGGCTTTCGATCGAAAACTATGTTATGCATTAGCATTTCCCAGCCAAGAGCTTCGACAAAATGTCAATGGGAAAATCGTGGTGCCAGGCCTGGATCAATGCATTGGCGTCTCCACTAGACGACATCCAAATAGCAGATGCCAATGCCAAAGCCCCAGCCGCAACCGCAGCCGCAGCCAGAGTCGATGCCAAAGGGGCCCGTGTCCATGCAATTTAGTCAAAGGCCCTAACGGCACTCGAGCCAAATGCGTTTACTTTTACGCATCCGCTATAAACTCGTATGCCGGGTGACCGTTTGCATTTGCCGGTTATTTAAGCAGAGAGCCGATAGGAACAAGGTAGAGCGGCAGAGCTGGAGAGGTGTTGGTTAGCTTGGTTAGCCTCCAAGCGAACTGCACCGAACCAACCGATCGCAGAACCAGTTGGCAGAGATACATATACTAATGCTATAAGAAGGAGCTTGCGACAAAACTGTGACTTTGACTTGGGCTGGGTCTGGGTCTGGGTCTGAGCTTGTGCTCGCTCCGACTTCCTTCAGGAGCAACGCGGGGACGGGCGGTGCGTGGTTAGAGCGATGTCTCTCCGCTCTGGGTACTGTTAATTGGACCTATACTAAGACTGCCGTCGAGTCGAGACGCGTCTGTCCCTCCCCCTTCCCCTTCCCCTTTCAGAGCACACAGTTTGGCAGTGCGTGGCGCACTTAAACAAGGTTAACTGTACTCGGAAGGCATCTCGTCTCTGTACTTGTACAAAAATTTAATTTTAACTTACGTCAACATCGCTCGAGGGCCCAGAACTGAGCCGCGCGCGCGGTCAATGCACGCATTACCAGTTGCTCTCTTCAGGCTTATCATTCAGCCATCGTTCAGCCGGAGCTCAGGTCTCCTCCGCCAGAGAAAAGACCCCATCAAATCAGCAACGTGATGCTGCCCTTAGGGCCCTTTGCCAACGTCTTTCGCTCCTTGGTCTTGGTCTGCACTCTCTATAAAGCGGTCATAACATTTGCACCACAATAATAGCTGTAATAGTACCCACAGACCAGCCCCCATAGTCAGCGGCTCGTCTTGTCTTGTCTCGTCTCGTCTCGCCTCGTCCCATCCCCTCCCATGGCACATTCATTCAAGGATAATGTTACAGTTAATGGTGCGGCCAGGCAAGTAATTTAATTTACTCGCTCCATACCCGTGCTCGTAACCGTATTGGTAACATGCCTCCAACAAACGAACAACGCGAATTATTATGACCAAAAAAATGTACTGCACCCACTCAGACACAGACATAGCCACAGACAGATCCCAGATGCAGATGCGGATGGAGATCCCTCATACCTCAGACATTGGCGTTCGTCAGTCGGCCAAAGCTAGCGATGAGAGAGTGAGAGAAATTTCAACTTTGCTGCAACTACTGCATGTACTGCCCATGTGATTTCCACTCAAATTAGATCAGAGATCGAAGCACTGTTTAATTCCCGAATGAAAATAGATCAACGCCTATTAACAATAAGTTTGTTTGAACGACTGCATAAAATTCTTTATTATATCAAGTTTCATGAAGAGTACATATTATGCGCAAAATAAATAATATGTTCATTTAAAAGTTCCTAGGTATGTTTATGTTCGAAGGCATATTTACGTAGTATTTGGGAATCCACTCCCGGTACTATCCTTGTTCTTGGCCATGGCTCATCTCTAACGAATCTCAGCAGTACTTTTCATCAGTTACATTCACCACCTCCACTATCCTTTGCCCCAAGCCGCATTTGATGATTGGCCATCGTGCTTACCTGGCTAATACCCATTATGCCATAAAGCGTTACCAAAACGCCATTAGCACGTCAGAAGGCACGCCTCTGGGCGTTGGAAAGGGGATGGGACGGACTGAAGGGAAAATAAACGAATGAAGGTGGTAAGCATCTACAATCGACTGATCAAATAAATCGCCACGATAGACATATTGATAACGATGGATAATGATAATGGTAGTGGCTGAGATGATAATAATGGGTACTGGAATGGAATGGTGATGCCACTGATGAAATTGTTGGATTCGATTTTGGCTAATTGCAGAAGTCCACCTGAAATGACCACATAGGCCTAATTGGTCCCCTCGGAAGCGCCGCCAAGAAATTTACAAACATTTCACGCTGTGCCCGTCATGGATGTTGTAATTGATGCTGCCGCTTCCAGGGTCCAGCAACATGTGAGCCATGTCAGGAGATGTCAACCCGCCAGCGATGGCGATGAGGACGACGACGACGACGATGGCCACGACCACGACCACGACTATGACTATGACGACGAAGACGGCCAAGACCACTACTATGACTATGACGACGAAGACGGCAAATCTAACAACTTTGATTGACTTGTGATTTGAAGGCGCGTCTAATTGAAGCGAGGCGGCTGCAAAAGAGAGAAGCTGATTCTGTGGCTGAGCCCTGCCACTGGAATTCAGTGATAACACTGAAAGAAAAGGTATTATCATTTGAGCCATTGAAAGGCACTTGTGGAAAAGCTTTGGAATTGTCCTTTAATTCTTACTCGTAATTGGCTGAGAGTGAAAGCTGCAAATACATATGTACTTACACACGTTAAATATATGTATACGTATAAGTATATGTAGCTTTTCTTGAAGTACATTAAGTTGTGCTGACAGTTCTGGCAAAATGTTCGTGAGAAATGTCATTAATACGAACAATGTGACCGCCTGGAGATGTGAATGTTGCCATCCTTTCCTATTCCAGTCTCGCACCCCCTGCTATTCCCTCACGCTTCTGCACTGCATTGTTGCACTTAATTAATGTGAGGAAGAGGCTGAAGAGGCTTTTTACTGCACCTCCCAGTGTTTTGCTGTACACACCCTCGGCATGCATTTGTGGTACTCCCAAGATCTGGATCTGAACATGGCCATGGACCTAGACCAAGACCTTTTGCCATATATGGGGGTCAAGTCATCAGAGGCGTCGTTGTGTCTTGCAATGGGAATTGCTCTATACTCGTGGAGTACTTAGAAGCAGGCGATAATGGTCGAGCGTTTATCTACGATTACATTTCGAAACAGCGACGATGAGCATCCAGCCGCCCATTGCCGTGCACCCAATCGCAATCGGAGAGGCGTTAACAAATTATTTGAAACATGCAGCGCAGCGTTGGCATCCAATAATACCCCATTCACCCGCTCTGCCACTGCTCCATCTCCATCTCCATCTGTGCCAGGCGTTAATAGGCATTGCAATGCCAATAATTTGCAATTATACTTAATTGTAATTGTAATTGTAATCGTTATTGTTGATGATGCTGAGGCTGTTCCTGTGTTGTAATTGAGAGTGCGGCAAGATGTTCTTTTTTTTATTTTCTTTTATTGAGATTGGGTTTCTCAGCATGGGAGTGTGTCTGTGTGTGTGTGTGTGTGTGTGTGTGTGTGTGGTTGTGCTCGTGGCCATTGCTATATGTACTATGTACAACATTTTCGTGTTTACTTAACCGATCGTTTTACTTGGTTAGACAATTGTTTATTAAGTCTATTACTTACTGGAGTAGAGATACGGACAGAGGCATATCATTTTTATAGATTCGAACATTCGAATCTTACGAGCGAGCGAGAGAGAGAATCAGAGAGGGTGCGGGATAGTCACAATCAATTAGTGTCTTCATTCTGGCTATAATAATGATCCGATCTGATCCAGATTGTGCATTCTGATAGATATGGTAATTCTCTGCAGAACTAAGTTTTTTTATTTCTTCTATCTTTAAAATTGTGAGTGTAACAGATTTTCGGGCTTTGTGGTGGCGGAAAGAGGCTGGCAGAAATGTATAAATACATTTTCAACTCTAGCTTTTTTAGCCTCTAAGCTTTAGCCGATCATCAAGAAGGACGGACAGATGAACGGACGGACAGATAGACATGGCTATATCGACTTGGCTCTTCACGCTGATCAAGAATATATTCTGTGCGATGCGCACATCACTCTTACTTTAAAAGAAAAGTATGCGATTCTTAAGACTTAGTAAATTTATCATATTTAGGTTTACCTCGATCAATCAAATCGCTGTTAAAATTATTGTGCAAAACATAACCAATGTAGATGGTTTATATCTCCTAGGTAGGTCTACACATTGCAGTTATTTTTCACTTTTCCTCTTTAGGCCACCTGGACTATATCAAAATTCCTGGGTACAAGATTATAAATTTAATTACACATATAAAGTCGTAGGGCTTAGCAGTTATGACAAACAATTCTACACTATTCGAAATGATCTATTAGTATCAAATCACTTATTGCTGCTCCTTGGGAGCCGTAGCTTAATATTACGAAAAAATACTCAGTTCCAGTGTTCTCGATACTTGTCGATACTCTATACTACTACGATACTTAGTAGAGGATACCGGGATGGACGGCTCCGCTTCGTTGGAAGTAAACATTCGGATTGGTACTTAACGTCGGCTCCAGCGTCGTATAGAGATTCGCTTCGTCGGGTCGTATGAACATGCCTATATGATTGTAATAAATTAATCAAATTAATATTTAAAATTAATGTGAACTCTAGGAAGTGCTGCGATAGGAGTGATAGATGACATGCATATTATTTGAATGCGAAGAGGCTTACAAAAATAGTATACAAAGATATTGTAGCAAGTGGGACATAATACGAGTATATGTGATATATTACCTGGCGCATAGCGCAACGTTTTGGCCAATTGCGCCGCTTGTGTCATGGAGGTTAGGGAGTTGCCCAACTGTTTGAGGGTCAACGGCGTGAGCGTGGGCGGTGCAGCTTGCTGTGGTGGCGGTGGTTGTGGTGGCAGTGGTGGTGGTGGTGCGGGTGGATAATAACAGAACGGGTGCGGGCTCAAATGTGCTGGAAAATAGTGATACATACGTGTATAGCTCGGCGGTGCGGCGGTGACCAAGGCAACCCGATCTGGTGGTGTGGTTGTGGTATGTTGATCAGAGGTGGTTGGTGTGTGGGTGTTGCATGTGTGATTGAAAGTCCCCAGAGTCCAGAGTACCAGAGTGACCAGTGACCAGTGACCAGAGACCAGAGCCGAATGTAAAGTTTACCAAACCAATAGCGAAACCAGTCGTGACCCACACGCACATAGATACAGCCACAGAGATATGGATTTTATGTATGGGATAAACATATGTACATACAATAATTATTGGATTGCGGCAGACAGTAAATGTAAATTGAATTAAATTTCAAAAAGGCACAAATACCGGAAGAGTCAATCCCAAAAAAAAGCAGTTCCAAATGATTAAAGAGTAAAATAATAATTATGAATAAAAAAGATTGAAATAACAACAACATGAATAGATTATGTCATGACGTTTGCAATGGTGTGGTGTGCGCGTGTATATGTGTGCGTACCGTGAACGTGTCGAGAATATATTTAAATGATTATATTGACAAGGTTTCGAGACGAGTCGATGCAGATGGGGAATGATGGGGAGGGAGACGGTGTCGAAAAGGTACGATAGGGAGGAGTCGGAGGTTTTATGTTTTTTATATCGTTGCAATGATGATTTGTGTTGTGTTTGTTTTCGGGATTGTTGTTGGCGATTTTCGGTTGATTTACCGTCGATTTTATGATGATACGAGTGAATATGGATATGGATGAAATGACAAGTAAAAAAGTAAATAAACAAATAAATAAAATTAATAAAGAGTGTATATGTATGTATGTTTCTTTTAACATTTTAAATCCTAAGCAAACTTGCACATGTATAGGTGTAGATAAATCAGTGAAGATGTCACAACTTCTGCCAGGGCCAGCCATAATTGGCCTGACCCACAGCCCGGGTACAAATGTCCCCAATTCATGGAAATTACCCTGCCATATTTCACACTTTTGCCGGCCAATTTATGGCGATCTTAATGATGTCCAACAATCGCTTCTTCCATCTCCCATCTCCCTAGTTCCATGTCACATGTCCGTGGGTTACCTTTGGCCCCAGCACAGCAACACCCTCAAGCCATAGAGAAAGTCTCGCTCCGAACTGTATTTAACTCGGGCTATACCCATTGAGTGCGTTCCCATTTATGAGTTTTTGGTACAAATCTGAACGTTGTTCATTGGGATCTTAACAGGTTTGTCTTTGATTTGTAAAAGCTTTTCCAGTTCATTTAGTTTTTTTAGGGCTGTGTGCTGTGACCTTCATTATCTCATTATCTTTAAGGGGCTAATGCATGTTTTGGTATTGCAAAACACATAGGGGTGTAGGCTGGGAAATGATTGAACTATTTTGTAATGCATCCATATGGATGTGTAGACGATTAGAGTGAACTATCTTTAAATCATCCTTTTATTCACAGTGTCAGTAGCTTTGTCTGAGACCATTTTATGATGTATAAATGTATTTCTGTAGACAACTTTTCGAGCCCGAGTTTGTCTTAAGATAACCCAACCCTAATTGTTGTGATATTTATAACTTTTTCACATAGGTTTTTTTAGAGTTCTATGGCCACAAGCATGAACTGGGCTTATCATTAGCTGAGCTCTTTATTCATATTCATATTCGTATAAGGCTAGAGTCTGGAGAGCAAGCAGCTGGCAAAGCCTAACAAATGTAAGCCAATCAACCAACTGCTCTCTGACCGGCAGCTGCGGCTGCTGTGAATTGTGATTATTATTATTATCATTATGATTATTATTATTATATCAAATGTGTATTGTAATACATTTCAACAGCTTTGTGAGCCAACTGAATCTAAAGTGAAACTGTGTTAATGGCCAACGGAAAGAATGGGGAAATGAGCCATAAACAAGGCTGGAGAATCGGGTGAGAAGAGCCACAACCTAGGTCTAAGGCTTATGCTGTTGCTTTGAACTCTTGACAGTGTTAAATGCAGCAGTTACACACACATGCCCGACCCCCCTCCGTGGCATAGCCCCTCTACCACTACCCTCGTTTCGTGTGGCACTCTCCTGGTCGCGGTCTTGGTCTCTCTTTGCGGTCTTGCTTTTTCTAATTAACTTAGAACAAATACTGCAATTAAGCTCGCTTGTTTTTCCTCTCCTGCCTCCACGGCTGCTACCTCGAATGTGGAATTATGTGTCAGAAAATGAAAATGCATGTGTCGGCCTCTACATCTGTATCTGTATCTGTATCTGGATCTGTGTCTGTATCTGCATCTGTGGACTCTATCTGTGTGCACGCTTTGGAGTTTTGCGCAAAAAATAAACTAGTTTCCAGACAACAGCCGCCGTCAGCTGAAGCGGCAAATTTGGCTTAATTCCATTTTGCTGGGGAAAAGTTTCTTTCTTTTTTTCTGAGCCTAGGACCCTCAGGTTCTAATTTTCGCAGTCTTTCGGCTCATTCGTTGATTTAGCCATTATGGATTTTGCTCGCTTGCCTTAAATACCCTTCACACTAAAACTCAAACCCCTCACTGCACTGCACTCGGATACTCCTCTGTCGGCCAACGAAATAAACGAAACGAAAGACGTTAATTAAGTGCAAATATGTATGACCAGACCCAGGACCAGGTCCAGGTCCGGGCTCTGCTGCTCTATGGCATCCGTGTGCGTGTTCCGCTTTGTCGCTGTGGTAGTGTCAGTATGTCAGTGTGTGAGTGTAAGTGTGTGGGCGGACAGGGATCGGACAATACCATAGTTTCCTAGGGATGACAGAAGACGTGACTGTGAAATTTAATTGTAATGCTTAATGGGAAATTGAGGGATGGGTACGTAATAAAGAAGGAATCTACTGGGAAAATATTTGTGACGAATGCTTGGAATAAAGTTGTGCGTGCTGCATATTAGAAATCTTTTAATTGGGCCTGAAATGTTTTCGCTTTTAGAATTTTGTTTGCCGAACATAATTTGTTCTTGCAATTTATTCCTATTTAAAGTGAGACAGTTTATTCGCTCTTCATTTCCTCATTCTCATCCTCATCCGCCCTTCGGATTCCTCACTTTTTCCGTTTTTACTTTTCCCCACTTGCATTTAATTATTTCCCCTTTCTGGCTTTCTCTCGTACATTCGAGCATTCGTTCTTTCGTACTTATAGTTCTTTCTTGCAACTGGAAATGTTTATTAAAATTGCCCATCTCTAACGAAAAGCCAGTGTCTGAGACGCCGACTCTCTGAGCCACGTTTTGCATTTTGCAGTTTGTCGGCTTTCCCTTCCTTCTCCTTCTCCTCGCCCTCACCCTCGCCCCGTTCAAGCTTAGTCTGAGGCCCAGTATCTTCTATCTTGTGGCTGGCAACAACTTAAAGTTAAACCAACTGCCGCACGTTGACTGATTGCTACGTGCAGATTGTCATTGTTCGCCTTTGTTGCTGCTGCTGCTGCTTTTGCTGTTGCTGTTGTTCTTAGCACAGCAAAGTATCTTTTTGTAGCTGTTGCTTGTTGGTACATACTTTGCAGACTTGAGTAATTTCTTTGGCGAGCGTCGGGAGTCGCTTTTTTCCTTATTGGCTCCGTCATAGACTCTTTCTCTCTTTCTCTCTCTCTCTCTGACTCTCAGACTCTGCCCCCAACGAGTAGTTGCTGCAACAGAAGCAGCAGCTTTAAAGCCACTGCTGCTCTTGTCTGGGGTCTTTGAGAGTGAGTTGCCAGATGTTGTGATATCACGAAGCAGCATTATAACTAATTGGCCACGTTCGTTCTATGCCAACTCCATCTCCCTCCCCCTGGCTCAGAGTTCATTGTCATGCGCGCGGTGGCCGAGCGCTTTTTCCCTCCCATCTAGAGGCGGAAGAAAAGCATTTTTCACATGCCCACAACCGCTGGCAATTTGCATATTTCTCTTAAGGGCGTATGACCTTCAAATTGCTAGAAATCAATTTATATTCAAAGCTTCTTATTCAGGGTATAATGTGCTAAGACAAAGCCCCGTCTGTCGAACATGTCGAGTTTTCAGCGTTACCAATGTTTTGCATCAGAGATAGCAGTGCTGTACCCTGTACCAGTCTAGCTCATAGCCTAGACCTTTAAATCAATCACTAGCTTAGATCCGAACCGAATTGGTCCCTTCGCCAGTTGCCATTATTCAAACTTTGGATCCCTTTGCATCCAACGAGCCATTCTGGAAGATACCGTAAGAGTAGCCACAGCCAGTCATCACCCGTGGAAGAGATGCACTCTTGGTCAATGTGGCGTAATAATTTGAGCGTACGAGTATGTGCAGTTGGCGAACTGCTCCCTCACAACTCGACTCTCCCGGCCTGGTCGGGCTGGTCTGACTTGCTCCGAGCTGGGAAGTGTGCGGAGAGCTGGGTGGTGGTGGTAGGCTTTTCCGCTTTCGGTTTCATTGCCGCAATTCGGAACTGGTTATCGATTACGTTGCTGTTCGCTGGATGCTGGATGCTAGGTGCTGCCTGCTGCTGCCACTTCTAGGCAAAACTTAAACATCATCGCTTCTACGTACAGTATCCAGTATCCAGAATCCAACTCTGTGGCCTGGCTCCGGCTGCGGCTGTTATTGCAAACCGCTATAATTTTGTGGTAATATACAGTGACGCTCGTTTCAAGCACGTGCTGGCAGCGTTTACCCAGCTCATATATTAGGCACCATGCACAGACGCGGACACAGAGACTCTCCATACTCAAAGACACGTACTTCACAGATTTGTACATTACGCCATCTTCATCATCATCACCATCATCATCCTCATCATCATCTATATAATCATCATTGTTGTCAAGTTTTTTGCTCTATTCTGCCCTGCTCTGTTCCTTTGGTTTTCTTGGTTTTTCAATTTCAAGTTCGTTGCCTCAGTCTTTGGTCTTGGCTTGAAGTGGTCTTAGAACAATTGAGGCTAATCGAATCTTTTTTTGTGTCATATTTTCGACAGTTGATGCTGGTCGAATCGTTTCAATAGTCTCAAATAACCCCAAGGCACTCCACGGTTGGTCTTTGAACAAAGGAAACCTAAGCAGCAATCTTACGGTGGAAATTATTATTGGTTTTTGTTTTTAAATTGAAAATTTGAACTGGTCATTGACAGCATTTCCATTTTATTGTAACTTCAACCAGTGTATTGCCATTACATTATATTCAAACTTTTAATGTTCACACAATTCAATAATACCTACTATTTACAGTGAAAACCTATAGAGTTATAGAAGCATTTTACTTTCCATCTACGTTTGCAAATATTTACAAGTTCTTTGAATAAACAAAGACCAATAAAAGTCGTGGTAGTCATTTGTTCATTTCTCATATTCCTAATGGGCTCTCCTTGGGACTGTCATGGGTTGGCCAACGCCAACTCAGGCTGGTTAATGACAATGAGACAAGCTTCGGGTAAGATCCATCAATAACCCAATCAAACTTCTATCTCATGTTAAGCCTCCGTGTTAGAATCTCAAGTTTGTGTTTGGCAATAAGAAAAGGCAAAAAAATGGAAAAGACACAATATGTGAAATAAAATAAGAAAAACAATCTCTGAACGGGGAAGAGTTAAATGAATTGCGGCCTCCCTGGGCGTCTTTTTATTGACAAATCCCGATCGATCGATAAACATGCAAGACAAATACTAGACAAAAACTTCCGAGTACGGATCTACCGGCCTTAACCATCCAAGGTCTGATGGTGTTTGGTCCGCTCCCCTCTCGGTTACAAGGGTATGAATGATTGATTTTATGGATGTGGTTGCCTGGCATAAAGTCACTCAATAAAATTACAAAAAAATGCGTCGTCGACAGAGAACAAAGGCCGCAAGGCAGATGCTCAGATTGATGGGCCCGTCTTACTGACCAACTGGCCAATTGGGGCTCGTCCACAAGTCGAAGACGGAACACCCTAGCGGAGGCATCTCGCCATAAAAAGGTAAATCAGAGGCGGCTCTCCTTCGCAGCGGAACTCTCGCCCGAATATCAGAGCATCACAGTTTCTATAATGATAACATCATGATCATTCGGCAAAGGAAGTATCTACATAGTGCAGGGCAGAGGCATGTTCGTATCTATTTTTGTGGCTTGGCCTGTCATCGCGCGGCATGTTGTCGACAGCTGCCGTTGCCCGTTGCCCGTTGCCACTGCCACTGGCAGAGCTGTTACAACAATGCGACTTCAATTAAAGCCAGTCCCGCAACCTTGAACCCTCGTATCATTTCGAGCGGTTTGCGCACGTTCAATCAACGGGCGGCTCATATCGGGCCGCATCGCGACAAGGCCCCACGACATCCTTTTAGCCAGAGTTGAAGCAAACCAGACCTGTGCGGCCTCGAGCTAGGTCCTCTAGAGAACTTGAGCTGGTGCTGAAGCTGAAGCTGTTTCTGTTGCTGTCAATCTGCGTTCATCGTCTCCTCGTCTTCGACTGGGAAGTCGAGGCTGCGGTGGCAATCATCGTGAATGCTGTTGGCCTCTGACTCCGACTGCTCCCCTACCGCTCCTTAGACCACTGTCTTGGCCTGACCAGGCCCTGGCCCATTCCTTGGCGTCAACGCCGTTAGCTGTCGTTTAGTTTATTGTTGCAAATTGCTCAGTGAATTATGTGCCGAACAGCTAACGACCACACACACCCCCAGTGGGGAAAAGATTCAGATACATATGCATGTACAGATACATACAAGCACATCTAAAGGCCTGGCAGGAAATTCGATATTAAGAATTTATTAGACATATTTTTAAAGACTCTACGGTTTCGGCTTACGAGTCTCATTTTTTGAACATTTACTTCAGAGTTATTTGAGTTGTATTCTGTGCCTTTATGCTAGGGTTTCAGAAACAATTTCGGAGCTTCAAAAGAGGCAATTTGATTCAGTGGAAAATATGTCAGTGGACGATTTAATTACCCAACAGTGTCCCCCACATATACTTCTGGGGCGCATGCATCCTTCAATCAAACGAGTAAACGGGATCCAGAAATCCGATAGTAGATCAATTCCACCAACAAATCAAGTTCGTTGCCCAAGTCATTCGCTCTTCAATCAGCAGAGGCAAAGGCAAAGGCAAAGGCTTGGGAAACACACAAAAAGAAAAGGAACAACTTTTGATTTTTCTCTTGCCTCATTGCCTTATGTAAATTTCTACCGCAACCAGCCCACATGCAGCTCCAGTTTTTTCTTTCTTTGCCCTTAACCAAGCCGGCACCCTTGCCGTCTCTCGTCCGGGCATTTGGATCACTTCACTCAACTGGGACTTGGCCTGGGTCTGGCACCCTGCTCGACTGAATTCAAAGAGTCAACCCACACACATGTTTGAGGATCGGATCGGATCTGATCGGATCGGGTTTGGCTATGGGCTGGTGCTGTTGCTGTTGCTAGCGTTGGGACCTGGGGCCTGGGGTCTGGGGTCTGGGGTCCGGGTCTGGAGTATGAGTACGATAATAGCAGCGATTGCTGGCAGCTCAGCTCAGGTCTTGGCTGATGTTTGCTCCGTTTGCTTGTTAAGCTCTGTGCCAACTTTGATTTTCTGTACTTTGTGTGTCTCCAGACATTTGTCTTTCGGTCTTAAGGTTTCTGCCTGTGCCTGTTGTTTCTTTTTCTCTTTCTGTTGCTGCTACCCCCCCTCTCAAATGCACTTTCAATTGCAGACAGTTTGACGTGCGAGTATATACATATGTATATACATAAGTACGTCAGTATGTACGGGTATGCAGCGAGTGCCAGGGCACTATACCTCTCATTTATCTATAAATGTATACGTACCTACCTATATTTTGTCTGTCTGTGGCTGTCGTAGTTGCTGGCTTTCTTTATGAGCCGATAGCTAAGACGAAAACGAAGACAGCCGCCCAGCTCCGAATCGGAATAGGGAATTGGCAGAGGAATCAGAGGCCCTGACCGAACTGTGCCTGAGGCTGAGGCTGCCCACAGGCACTTTGTCCTGACGGCGAATCGCATCGGCTGTGGGCCGTGTCTCCAACTTCAGCTTCAGCTCCAGCTACAGCTGCATTTCAGACCAGCTCTGGCTCTGTCCCTGTCTCTGTTAGTTTTCATGCGTGGCTCACATACAAAGACACGAAGTCGTCGTCGTCATCAAGTAGCTGCCATGTAAAACGCTTCCTACTTGGGCCCAGCGGCGCATTGATATATTTTGGTAAACTATTGAAAGTTTAATACAATAACCTATGCAAAAAGCCGTACTGGATTGCTAAGGGAACTGGCTGGGATAAGTGCAAATTAATTTTATCTGGAAAATAGTTTTGTTCGAGTCCCCTATTGGGCTAGAATTGATCAATAATTACAGTAAAACGGTACAGTACGAGCGGTGGCCAACACTTTTCAGTGGAGCATTTCTGCTCGAGTGTTCCACTTGAGTTGGCTGAAGTTTTCCTGGCCCCATTTCCATTTAAAATGTTTTTGCTGACTGTAATCGTACATTTTTGATGTATTTGCTTTAATTAAATTACGTAAAGTGTTACATGGCTGAAGCAGGCACGGCACCCATAGATGGCTACCCCACATTCCACATCAACCCTATTTCCACTTGCCGCATGTACAATATGTGGCAAACCTCAACTTTTGCTTTTATTAGAAAGCTGAACATTTGAAAGCCTTTAAGGGCTTCTTTTTATTGTTAAGAAAATATACAAAAACTAATATTAATCGTAACAAAACAAAAAAAATGCCTCAAAAAATTGGCACAATCCAATAGATCGTAAATAGACATTGGTATTGTTTGGCTTTGCTTCTTTTTACTTGCTCTTTGACAATCTGCCAAGCATTTGTTTTTGGGGACAGGTGGCCCCCATTTCCATGACACTTAACACCGCCCAATGGTGCAGATGTGAAATCAGGAATCGTAAATTTCATTGCTGCTGATGGCTTTATTTGCATCATCAGCTACACAGCGGCAGAAAAAGAAATTTAATCAAAAGACTTTGCCAACGAACTTCGTCAGTTCGTTCTCACAACGAAACCGAAAGCAGCAGAAAGAGTCAGACGGAGAGACACGTAGAGATGGAGACAGACAGATCTCTGCATCGGAGCTCTTTCTGCACTTCAGTTACACGGCGGCGGCGCAGTGTCGGGAAAATGAATATGCCAAACAATTACACGGCCTGACAAAACAATTTTAAGCCCAGTTGATGCCGACGCACAGTGGCTCGGAATCGCTCCGAAAGTGCACCACAAAAAAATAGAATTAATTAATTATTTAATTATAATAATTAAAGTTGCAGACAATATTAATGCACTTCGTTTAGGAACCATGAAATATGTGTAATATCTAAAGAGAACGCAGTGCATATTCTGTACTTTCCATTGCTCCCTCTCCATTTGATGTTCATGCATACGAGTAGATCCGCTGCCGGAACCACGGCCGGGAACCACTGTGCCATCGCCATAGCTACCGTCTGGTGGAGCTCTTGCTGAGCTGACTTGACTTTGAAAGTTAAGACTTTTGCTTTTCTTTCTTCTTGAATGTGTTTTCTGTTTTTGCTTTTGGAAAGAGCGAACGTATGGATAAACATAAAAGTTCAAGAGGTTGCCAGTGCCAGTCCCAGTCCCAGTCCCACCCCTATGAGCGCGTGCACATGAGGCAAGAAAAGAAAGTTATTACAAAACTAACAGGAACTGACAGCTGCCGCATGGGGCATAGCCAATCATCGCAGGGAAGTGACGGGAAGAGGGTTGATGCGATAAAATCCGATCTAGGTGGGGTCCATTAATGTTTGAATAGTTTGATAGTCAAAAAAAAGAGGCCCTTTGCAGAAGTTGTGACAAGTCCATAGACTATGGATATGGGAGTGGATGTGTATGGATATGGAGTATGGAGGCAGACTTACCTCCACCATTGTTGGCGCTGGAACAGTGCTTGGAGCTTAGGCCCTGGCCCGTGTTGGTGGCAGAGTTGGGAATCCCACAGCCGCTCATCACGCCGTACTTAATGGGCTTGAAGTGGAAGAAGGAGGGCGAGTAACCGGACCCGGCGCGACTCAGAGAGCTGAACTGCTCCTCCCGATCCTCGACGTAGAGCCCCTCTTTGCCCATGGCAGCCAGCTGCCTGCCCTTGGGCATGAACATCACCAGGAAGACGGTGGCCGAGGTGGCTACTAGTCCGAAGGCTATGCACGCGTCTTTGTGCCGCTCCGCCACGGCCAGGCCGCACAGCATCCAGCCCAGCCAGATTGGAATAGCGCCGCCAATGGCCAGGCCAATGTAAGTGGCCTCGCGGTAGTTGTCCCGGATTCCGCGCGACTTAATGGCCAGCACGGCGATAAACACAATGAGGAATACTATGTAGATGAGCGAGAAAAGCAGCTCCGAAAACTGCGTCTTGCACAGCGGGATCAGCACCGTGCTGACCGCTGCAATCCTGGTGTAGATCTCCGGCGTCCCGTCCAGCGTAGTGTACGACGTCGGGTAGAACAGCGCCGAGTAGTTCGTCTGCGAGGCCACCGTGGTGGAGAGGAATCCACTGCCCATCACTGGCACACTAGTCGTGTACACTTCTGGCGGTTGGGTTAGCAGCCACTGACCTCCAATCGCTACCTGGATGAGAAGTGCGAAGAGCAGCAGCAGCCCCTGGTACGGTGCCGGCAGGTAAACGCCTCCGTTCAGGCTGATCAGAAAGACACACTTCACCAGGAGGGCGGCAAACACTAGGGCGTAGGCAACACCCACCCCAAAGCGGATCGCCCCGCAGCTGAGGAGCGTGGGCTGGGCGGTGATGATGGCGCCCAGGCTGGCGCAGGCGAACAGTCCTAGGAGCAGCATCTGGCCCAGGAAGAGATGACGTCGCGATGGCGACGTCCGCCAGGCCTTGAAAAGCACGAAGATTTCGAAGGCAGCCATCATGAGCATGGTGAGAGTGGCCAGCACCAGCACCGGCACCACCCACGGCTCCTTTCGGAGTCCGGTGAAGGGCAGGTGCGTAGACACTATGCTTGGAGGAGTACCGTGTCCATGTCCGTGGCCGTAGCCGCTACTGTTCCCCTGGCTGACGCGCGGAGTGCTGGCGGATCGGGCTCTGGCTCCCAGACTCCTCGTAGGCGTGGAAGTGGTGGAGCTGCTTGTGCTGCTGGCCGTCAGAGTGGGCACCACGAAGAATTCCGTGGACATTTCCAGGCGGGCGGCATTCGAGACGTTCGAGACGCTACCGGGAAAGTTGAGATCCAATTGCTTTGCTGACCTTTGTGAGGGAGGAGTGGCTGTGGATGTGGATGTGGTGCTAGTGGTTGTGCTGCTAGTGGTGCTTGGAGCACTCGTGGTGGTACTCGTGGTGGTGGAGGTGGAGTTGCGGCTTATCGGCTTGAGCACCTGGTAGACATTGCGGTCGCTCTCCTGGCTGGTCACAAGGCGCACTCGCCGCCAGATGTTGTTCCCGTTGACACTGAGGCTGCGAGACGCAGGCGTGGTGCCGATTAACTGCAGAACCAGCAAAACCAGCAAAAGCAGCAGCAACAGGCGGCGTCTGCTGGCCATTGAATCGTCTTGGCCGTAACCCGCAACACGTAACCCGCAACACGTAACCCGTAAACCGCTTCAGATGCTGATCATCTCACTCTCGGTCGCGACCGTTTCGTTTTGTTTCGTTTCTTTTCTTTCGCTGAATTCTTCTTTTCCGCGCTACTTCGTTCGAATCTTTCGCTCCTCGCGCTCACACGTCCGCTCGTTTCGGCGTTTCGAAGTTTTTTGAAAACAGCAAGCAGCTCGCTCTGCAAGTCGGACTTTGGGGTAGCTTTGTCTTGTCGTTTGAGACATGTTTGAGGCGAACTACCATACACCAAAGACGATGTTCGAGTTGCAGTTCGAACAGGTAGAGCAGCAGCGGTAAAAGAGCTTCTTAGAACTAGCGTCTAGACTCTAGAGTGTAGACCATAGCGGCAAGTATCTTGAGTTGTTCTTAGATTAAGCTAAACGTATCACATGATTTCATTGAAATCTAACGTGGATAAGAAAAAGATAAGGATTTATTGTAAAGCATTCACTTCCCCAAATTCCCATATGGTCTTTTATATTACTCCACTGTCAAGTAACACAAACACTCAATCGCTCTCTCAAAAATCGAAAAACACTTTCATTTTGATTTGGATCGGGTCGAATGGCTTGTTGCTGGTTCTGCTCGATTTCGCTCTGGCAAGAAAGTGTTATTAGCTATGCCATTATTGCGGTCTGGTTTTGTGGCAGAGCACCCTCAGCCTCAGCCCCACTCGCCAGAGCCACATCCATTCTTTTGAAAATGGCACAACAAAGGAGCAAAACAGCAAGTCCACCCACAAAAGGCAATTGTAAATCAAACGCCCGCTAATGATATATCGATATACTATGTGTTGAGCCACTGGGAATGGCAATATTCGCACCAATACCAATAAGAATTGGGGAACGGCACCGGGAGCACTCCACTCTGGTTCTACTCGTATTACTACAGTTAGAATTAAGTCTCTTAGTTATATATGTTTATGCAGATACGGACAGACGATTATTGTATTTATTTATCGCCAAGATTAAGTTTTTCCACTTCATTACAAATATTATTTATTATAAATAGCTGGAACATCTCCTATGAATACATTCCTAGATAGAATATCAATTCCAAAAACAGACCCATATAACATCATTTAATATTTTTGATTGGTTTGAATAAGATCCATATGTATTCATGTATATATTTTAGTCTTAATTCCCATAATAGCCATAATCAAAGCTAGTGCAAAAGGGATTGGGAGAGATATCCATGTCCATGTTAGAAGCCATGTTAGCCTCACAATTCCGGGTATTTAGACGGAACAAATGTTACTATAAACGTACTAGAAACGTACTATATGTAGTACGGTAGTAGCTAGTGGAGATCACACATTCCTCTCCGGCATTATATTCTTACGTACATATGTACATATGCATGTACATATGTATAATTGAAATATGTACATACATACATATGTATGTGTTATAAACGACATGTAGTCAAATTTGTGATTCGCTATAAACAGCAATAACTCAGGCTCGTTTCTGATCTTGAGTGATTCTACCTGTTTCTGGAAGACTTGTTCACATTTAGATCTAATCAGAGGCAGGGAAAGACATTCGTGCGGAGAACATAAGATGATTCGAGAAATGAGTAACGGGAAACGGCCTGCAGGGGACTTATAAATATGATTTCTGAGAGTATACTCGTAAGCGTATTGTATGTTTATTTCTATACAGCATTTCTCAATTAGAATTTGTCTGCGTGTAGTGCCTAATCCTTGTTTAGATAATCCAAGGCTGTAGTTGTCGTCTCTTTACTGTCTCTCTAATTAAACCTGCCACATGGCTCTGGTGGTTGGCCTTGCAAATATTGTCTTACCAAAGTTTTCTTTAGTACCAGATATTTATGTAATCCTCGCAACTTAAAACAATCTCAAGTAAGAGGAATTCTCTGTACTTATGAAGGATTAGGCTTTGCCTTTCTCCGGATCGCTGGATTGAATTTCATGACAAACCCGAGACACATTGCGTTAATAACCCCTGACTGGGCACAAGATCAAGTCGAGTTTCTGTTTGTGGCTCGTGCGCGCTGGCCAAAAGTCAATTGGTGAGCAACCCAGCGAAAAATAAAAGTACAAACATATACATATGTACATGCATATGTACATTTGTATATTCTGTGTAGTAAACGTAATTTCCACAGATGAAAAATATAGATACATATGTACATAGGTATTTACATATGTACATATGCATGCGTTTAAGCTATTTTTTCATTAGAAAAGGAGCTATAATATATTGAAAAGACACTATAGAAATGCGTTGATACGACTTTAATATTCATACATATAAATGTGTCCTCTTGATTTAGATAAATTCCAATAGAAGGCAAGTTTTTGTTATATTTTTTATATTTTGTTTGTATCTGTACAAACTTTTTTCCTTGGCCTTACCGATCTCATTACCTGCCTTTTGTTTTAACTTTCTTTATGGTTAAAAAATATTTAAATTTGTTCTCCTGCCACTTTGAGGGGCCTAGAATATTTTCACGAATTCACAGGGGAGACACGAGAACTGGCCGAGAATTGACCTCTAGCTTAGATTGGCTAATATTACATTGGCCGCATCGCATCGGCGCCAAAGACCCTAATCCTCCACGAACTTGATTGATTTCGAACGATTTGAATGTCTGGACTAGAATACGAGCCCGGACCTGGACCTGGACCTGGACCTGTACCTGTACCTGAACAAGAATCCATAGAAGTGCCGACGGTTGCCCTGAGCGGGACGGAGCATGGCCACAAATGTGTCAGAGTCCGACTCGGTCCGTAGCCACATTTCATGAGCGCCTTAATTTATTTGCTACAAGACGGGCCGGCGCCGTCTGGGTCAAGTGTCAGCCCGTGGAGCATCATCACTCGCAATGGAAATGGCTTGGGAGTGCTCCTCAAGGCGCCTTCAATTATTAATTTTCGGTGAATTCCAACTCTGTGTGTGTATTTAAAACGCGCGTAAATCTTCGCGGATGCATTTCCAAATTTAAATTGAAACCAGTCTCACAAGTGCATTGAACTTGCCACCAACGGAATGTACCGAATATCTAGAGACAAAAGCCTTTGGCGATCGTTTTTATTGATCAATATGTAGTGCGGCGAGGTATTCCCCTCTCTTGCATCTCGAATCGGGTTCATTGTCGTCCCAAAAATGAGCGAATTCTGATTTATAAGCACTGCTTGGCCAGCCTCAGACCCAGACCCAGTTCCAGTCTTAGTCTCTCGCCCCTGAACACTCTCTCGCGACGGGGCTACGCTTTAATCACGTGCGTGCAGTGTGCACATGATGATGCACCCCAATCCGTATCCCACATGCATGCTCTGTCCGCCCCAACACAACTCGCAGCCAGAGCCCGACACAGCCCTACCCCGCTGATGCTGATGCTGTTGCCGATGCCAATGATGGGATGCCGTCCCATTCTGTCTGCTGCTGCTGCAAGCAGAGAAGAACTGCAGAGAACTGTTACTGACGCTGTGTTGTTGCTGCACATGCTGCCAGGCCAAATACCCAGTGAACACTGCCCAACAGCAATAGCGAGTTACAATTTACAGTGCTGGACACACGTTTAATACATGCGTATGTATATACATATGGAGAGTAGGAATCAAAGATGGATACAAAATATTAAATTAATTAAAATTATAAATATGCAAATGCACACCTCCAATTGAGTGACTCCTCTGCATAGCTTATGTGCGTTGGGTGGGCTCTGTAGCGCTGTGGTCCATAGGCGTAACTTGGCTGAGTTTAAGAGTGATCTAGAAGGCTGCCCTCTGCTGTGCTTTGGTTCATGTGTTTCAGTCCATTATGCAGAATGCATATAAATGTAAGTGCAAGTATCAGGGTGTGTGAACGCGCATGCGTGAAGCGTCCGTTTTAATCGTTGCCTGGCCATCGAATATTTCTTGTGCCACGACGCTGACGCTAACAACGGTGGAGGCGGTGGCGGCGAGAGTCGGCTCGTAAATCCGGCGTATAAGAGGCACATTGCTCGCTCCTCTGGTCAGAGAGCCGTCCATTGTTGTCGGTGCTGCGGGTTGGAGTTTGGGTTAAGGCTATGCCTCGTCTAAAAGGAAGAAGCATCGAGGAGAGGACGGGAGAGGCTTAAAGACCTTTAAGATGCTAGCCAACTCTGGTCTAAGAGTTGGCATTGGTCTATAGTCGTAGTCGCCGTCGTCTTCAGCCTGACCAAAGGCTGATTTACCATGATCCGCATGAGTTTTATGTGCAGAAAGATAAAATTTTTAAGATATTGACACCTTGTTAGGCGTTTGAAAGACAGCCACGACCAGCCACGAGTGCCAGAGGGCCAAGGGGCCGCAACAAGAAAAAAAAACTTTCCGTTGCAGCAATCTCCGTTTGTGCAGGGAGATTACCTTCCCTCCCTGTCACTGATACTGGTACTCCACTTTGCGTGGCTAATTGTTCCAAAAATTAAATGCAGTTGCCGTCGTCAACTGCATAAACTTTAGTCGCATTATCAAGCCCAAGTAAAAGGCAAGACCAATTCACTCCAGCTCCAGCTCCAGCTCCAGCTGCAGTTCCAGCGCCCACCATATTTCCGTGTGGGTGTCATAGGCAGCCTCAGTAAAATTTATGGAATAATACATATCTTTATGGCTTCATTAGCGAAAAGCCGCTCAGTGCCTTTACATCAACCGATTCTCCTCGTCCTCCTCCTTCAGCAGTTCATTCGACACGCTGTATGCAGCAGCGTCAAAAGGATCGACATCGACGTAGTCGTCAAGCGTCATCGTCTTCATCATCATCATCATTATCATCATCATAGTCATGATCATCATCATCATCATCAGCATTGTGCTCGCTGTTGTCTATGTATCTGTCACTACAGAGTCTCGTGCATCATTCTGGAGGCCCCAAAGCACTCGAGACATTGTATGCACACTTCAAAGAGATTCAGTTCGGTTCGGCTCGGCTCCAAAAACATATCGGGTAAGTCATCTTTCTGAAGAAGGAGGTACATACATACGTAGTCTAGTCCGAAATGCTCTATATCATTCAGTTATGGAATGTGGACATAGTAATTCCATTCGGTGACGTTTCCGATCATATGGGTTGCGTATGGATGTGGTTTGCTTGAATGCGAAAACTGTACCAAGATTACATTGGGATCAATAATGAAAGAGTATCATTGGGTACAATTAAGCTTTTGCAAAAAACATTTCCTGTACAATCCTATAGAGCATTCCCCATTCGGTCACCGTTTTTGGGAGAATCTCTTAGGTTTTGTTCTTAGCTTCACAGATTGATTGAGCCTTTTATTAAAGCGCACGTACAGCATATTAAATAAATTGTTAGTTACGTTCCGGAACGGAACGGAACGAAAGGGATCGAAACCGTACAGAACGCGCTGTCCCAGCCGTGCCAGACATGCAAGTTGCAGGCCCTGTGGTGTCGTATGGCTCAACGCCCCCGAAGGTGTTCTATAGGAACATCTCAAGAGCATCAAGAGAAGGAAAGAGTCGGGAACTCCTTTTTATTCGATTTTCTTACAACGTCATTTTCTGAGCCCAGCCCGTGTCTGTCTGTCGTTGTGCTTTATGGTCCAGCCACGTATCAATTATGTGCCAAAGTGCTAATGGTTGTTAACGGCTCTGGCCAGCCATTGTGGGTGTTGCCTCCACGAACATTCCTAAGGGTTCATATTTTAAAAGGGCTGCCATCTAGACTCGTATCTCATGTGGGGAAATTGAACCCGCTCGTAGCTCAATAAATGAGTTTCTTTTTCTCTAGTTGCCTGCAGCATGCGTCATCATGCTCAACGTTTTTCCTTTAGGAAAAAGTGAAAACCAGCATAATTGCTTCGCCACCCAGCCACTGCACATCGCGTGCCAGACTCTCGGCCGAGCAATTCAATTATGACACAAGTCTATCGCATGCCAAGCCGAATAAAAAGCGGCATAAAATATCCAAAAATCAACAAAGCGAAGCGTGATTGTGCCCAGCATTGTTTCTGTTTCGATTATGGGCATGCAGAAAAAGCCAAGTCCTTGTCCGAAACATATTTTACTGGGCAACCCAAGGACCAGTCACTTCAGCACAGTTATATAACCTCAGATACTGACTGATCATAAACGATTACGATCACTGCGATGCGCAACCATCACAGTAACCAGAATCAAATCAGCAAACTCCTCTAGTTGGGGTCTTTGGGGTCGGGTCCGTTATGCCCATCTGCATCCAATTAGGCGAAGCGATGCGATGCAAGGCGAAGACTTTCTTTGGGCCATTTCTAGTCCTCGCAGCGGCTGCAGTTGGACCCTCGCTGAGCCCAATTCCAATGGCCTTTTTTGGGGCCAATCGGCTAGTAACTTATACGCTTGTCGTTCACAGTGCATGATTAATGACCAACAAGGGCCGCAGACCAAAGGAGGAGGATGCCAGAGCTGGGCTTAGACCCGGCCACAGTCCAGCTCCCACTACAGCACCTCTAGTCGTCAATTGGCACAGTCTGGATGGGAAGAAGAAGCTGCTGGAGAATCGAAAATCCAGAATCGAGAACAGAAGGAGGCAGCCGATATTCGAGTCGATCCAGCACTGAGCTACCTGAGTGGCCCGAGACTGGCTTCAGCGAAAGATTAGCTCCGATCGAAGGGGTTCACTTCGGTATAGTCTGAGTACAGTAGATACCTTGAACAAAGTGCGAAACATGATTAAAACAGTTTTCTGGCTTGAATGATTCAGTACACAACATCAAAAATCTAATATATTTATTATTCTACTCGCAGATTTAAATCAACCTACAACTCGGGTAAATATTTGTGGGAGACCAGACCAGGCCAGGCCAGAGACTCAATTACCAGATTGTAGAGTACAAAAACGAGTAAATCGCTGCAATATATGTAAGTTTCACACCTGAATGTAATCGAATTTTTATCATTTTACCTCCGCATTGTGTTGTTGCCAGGCGAGCACATAAAGAGCCCGGGCCGGGAGCACAGAGCCGGGAGAGCTCAGCCGCGGCCAGCAAATTGAAATTTATTGCCTCTGAGCCACTGGAAACGCTGTCTGCCCTGCCACCACACAGCCTGCCACAGGCCACCAGCCTGCCACCACTAACCGAACAAGCTTTGAGGCCAACACTCCAAAAGCCAGACCATGGAAGGCCAGGGCAGGGCAATACACAAAAATGTTGCGGCGGCTTTTTTTTGGCCACGCCAACTGGTCGCGTATGTGGGTCGCATTTATTAGATGCAGGCTCCCTCAAGTTGGCCAGGCTTATTGTTAGGTACAAAAAGTGACGTTACCCCATTAACAGAGTTACAGCCGGCGGAGGATGATCGAGCATCAGGCATCAGGCATCGGGAATTGGGAATCGCGGATAGGGAATCGGGCAAGGAAAATCGGCGAATCGAGAATCGAGGATCGCGCGTCAACAATCGAGCATAGGCTTGATTGTCAGTCAGTCTCGAGCTCGGACCCAGTCACTGGCCGTCAAGATGCTCAAATACTCAAAAGACGAGGCCAATTGCCGGATTTAGAGTCAGATCCGAAGCCAGAGCCAACGCCCGCACGACTTACACTTGGACTTGGACTTGGTCTGTGACTGGATTTTGGACTTGGCTTTGCTCTTTGACTAGGAGCTTTTTCGACTTGCCACCGCCACCGCCATCGAAGATTTATGGCTTAGATAAGCGCGAAAAGTTACAGATGCTTATGCAGCGGCAGCCACTGCAAGGCGCGTCTCGGGTTCGCGTTCCTCATTCTGGCCATGGACGTGGCTGGATCCAGAACTTAGTGTATCCAATTAATACATTCCTTAATTATTCAGGAAATTTTTTGATGTCCCAACCAAGCTCAAACACCAAATAAACATTTCCAAATAGTCATAAAAATCGAGCTGAAGCTGAAGCTAAAAATAATTATTTAACAAGTGTGATATATGTATGTATTTATACAAAATGCTCAATGAACTAGAATTTTTTAAGTCAGCTTAATTAGATTCCAGAGAATAAGTTAAAGATACCATAATTATTTACTATTCAGAAACAACTCCTGGGGCAGCCCTCGCAGGCAGCGCCTGCAGCACGTTGTTGTCGTCGTCTCGTTAGCGTGGCGCGATTGCTTACTGCGATTGGAAATTGGCAACCGGCAGCTGGCAACAGCCAATAGCCAACAGAGGCAACAGCAGCAGCCACCGTAGCCATAGCCATGGCCAGAGACAGAGCCAGAGCCAGAGCCAAAGACAACTTCTCTTTTGGTCTAGTCCTTAGGGCCGATCGATAAGGATCATCGTCAGGCTCTCTGGCTTCTCATAGTACTTGCCTCTCCCTGCTCTGGGGCTAAATTAGTGGATGCCGCTTTTAATTCCTATCAGCCTTATCGCAGCGTCCGCATCTTAAATGAGGTCAATTATCAGCCAAAAGTGCAAGTTGTTGGCCAGTCTCAGTCTCAGTCGTAGTCCCTGTCCCAGTACCAGTACCAACAGTCTATGAGTGGGATTGGCTTGGTTTTGGCTCGTCTTCTGTCGTCTTCTCTTCTGTGCTCTGCTTTACAGTGCTACGCTGTCTATCTGCCTCATAAAATAGAGTTTCACTTTCCATTGCCACAGCGCGGCGAGAGTAATAGAAACTGCACATTAAACGCAACACGTGCCACGCTTCATGGGAGCCGCAAGAGCAGCAACTGAGCAACTGCCACAAGTTGCAACCAAACCATCTCGTGGAAGCAGGCACTACTGCACTGCGTTCGTTGTCTTGCACCTTGCAATCAATCACAAAAAGCCTCGCTCTGTCCGTAATTAGCGCAGGGAAAAAGCAACAACGATCAAACCAAACATTTGCAACAACAGCATCAAATATCGCACAATGAACATTGCTCAGGGAAGAGAGAAAAAACAAAAGACAAAGAAAGCATGACGAGGCAATGGAATTTCACTGAGCGAAGACAAGGGGCAGTTACCAAGAGTTCCGCAGATCTTTCACATTTTTAAAGATATTTTAATTTTGTATACTCCAAGGAATCTGTAATAATAAACATCTACAAAATTTCGCCAACTAATCGCATCGTATTATTTCCTCCAAAATACTTTTGGTATTATTTATAATCCTTAGGGTAAGGTCATTCATAAGGGGAATCCCTTATACAAAAATGTATACTGTACATATATTCTCGCAGTGTAAAAGGAAAATTGACTGCTTTTACAGCACTGAACCTCGGCTGGCAGGGAAGGCCGCAGAATAGACTGCAATTTGTGCAAGCAATGGAGCAGCAACTCGGCCAGTTTCATTAAAAATATTTTGGGTTGAATAACAATAGTAATAATGTTAAGTGCAACGCCGAACGACGAGCGACGAGCTAAAAACCAAACCATGGCAGAAAAGTGAAATTTTTCATCTGCCGCGTCAGCGCCTCTGAGCAAATGCATCGAAGGCAGCAGCAATCATCTCGGAATGTGTTTAGCTTTTGTCTAAATTGCAAATGAGCCCCAGCTCGAAGAGCGAGTAAAAGTCTCCCTCCAGACAAATAGTTCCTTCGCACGGATCTTTCTTTTAATGCGGATCCATTCCGAAGGAAAATTCGCTGGGAAAACCCAGATTTAAGCTTAAATTTAAGTGTTCGTGGGATTATGCAAGCTTAATTAAGGTTTCGCCGGGTAAATCTCATAACTCTGCCAAATTAACTCGTATAACTTGACGTTCAGAACATTTTTCTTAACTTGAAGCTTAAGAAGGCTTTCCTCGGGTAATGTGTAATGTGTAGCAACAACAACAAAAACCAATTAAGTTTTATGATTCTCTTCCTCTACGTGCCGAGGGCTTTTAACTTTGGTTAACTCCCCCCATCTCGGATATCTCATTTGCGGGAATTATTTATGCGGTATCTGGTTTCCCTCGCGATCCTCATCCTCCTTAAGCTCGGGGCTCAATCCCAATCCCAGTCTCCCGCTCAGGCATGGTCATGCCATTGACAACTTGCACAAATGTTGACCTTTAATTACGACAACCAACAGCAGCCACAACTTGTTCTGACTGGCCACTGTTTGCATAACTACGCACATAACAACGACTCGAAATAAAGCGAGGAGGCACGTGTGAGACGCTTCTTACGCGGCACAACTTTTATACCCGGTACTCAGTAGAACATCTGCACTTTTTATTTTTAAATTAGCGTTTTGCATTTTACTATTTTTTTACAGATGTATGTAATCTGCATCTATGTATGTACGCCACTTCTCTCGCCAACATTTTCTTTTAGCTCGCCCCCTCCCCTAGAACCGCACACTGCAAGAACAGTGTGGAATGAGAGAATGTGCAAAAATAACCAAAGCTTTCTTCATACTGGCTATAATAATGATTTAATCTAGTCCCCAATTTGGTGATGTGATAGATATGGTCATTCCCTAAGCAATTGCGTTTTTAGATTTATCTTATCTTCAAAATTGTGGATACAGCGCCCTTTGTGGTGGCGAAAGGGGGCGGGGCTAATTTTTGAAATAGCAGTCTGGAGGCAAAATTCGGTGGAACTAGCTTTTATAGTCTCTGAGATCCAGGCGCTCAACAAGACGGACGGACGGACGGACAGACAGACATGGCTATATCGACTCGGCTAATGATGCTGATCAAGAATATTTAACTATTTTATGGGGTCGGAAAAGTTCCCTGTGTGCGTTACATACATCCACTTTTGTGCAAAAACACAATATACCCTATTAAGTCTTCCTGCACCGGGTATGAAAAGGCTTACAAATATATGTATATACAAGCAATATATATGTATATATTGCAGATATACATACATATACATATGTACATGTATATATGTATAAAAGCAGGCAACATTCACAAAACGGCAACGACGACAGCTGCAATTTGTCCAGCTGCAGGGGAAGACATGTCCCAGGTCGGGAAAGTGGGGGCCAGTAGGAGACACAGAGACGCACGCTTGCCATGCTGAAGATGAGCAGGGCTGGGAATCACACTGAGTCACGGGGATTCCATGGAAGTCACTGACAAGCAAATCGTGACACTGGACTCGTTTGCTTTAACGAGTCGAAGGGGGTTTTGAAGTAGGTAAAATGCTCCTTGCAGGCAAAAGGAAGCAATCATAATATCTTCAGTTCTTTTATGACATATAGAAACCTGAACACATGTCTTGAGTTCATCTAAAGCTCCTAAATGCACTAAAGATTCTTAAATATATGAAGATCTTTTACAAAGATCACCTATTAGATTCATATATAATGATAGGACACACATACTTACATATGTACATATGCATCAACTTCCCAATTATGGATATAACTTCATCATATACACGTAGATTGCTATCTTTGAACCTCAATGAAGGCGAAAGAAATCACAGCTTTCGCCTTCCGGTGTCCCGGCATCACTGAAATGCAGATGTTGCCGACTTCGAAGGCTCCTCGCCAGGCTGGGTGACAAGTGCTTAGTGTCAGCACCTTGGTTAGCATGTGGAGCTGGAGTCTGTTTCTGTTCTCCACTGGACTCGACTCGACTCGAACCCACTCGAATGTTGACAATTTGCACGGGACCCGCAGCAAGGGCGCGGGGAGCCCGGCTTACACATTAATTATCACTTTTGTTGCAGGTAGTTGCGGAGACGGCCTGCAGAAGTAAAGGGAGTACACAGATCCATCCGATGGCATTAGAGGACCACTGCACTTAGTTCATGTCTCGAGTCCTTTGGGTCTCTCCCATTTTGTGAGCTGTGCCTCTATCTGTTTGCCCAAGTGATAAATGAGTTGATGAAAGCCAAGGAGGAGAAGGGGAACAGTGGTATCGTACCCACTGATTTATGGCTGTCGGGCCATATCAGAATGCAGAATCATCGATAAAAATCAATAGTAACACCCACTATTGGAGGGAAGAGCGTGCATCCCGACACCCGATCGCTGCCACACATGAAAATTAAATTATAAAATGCTTTACAAGGGGGGCGGAGGCCAGGGAATATCCTGCGCATAAAATTGCACTCACCCGCAGAACAGACAGGCCCCAGACAAGGGTGGACATGCGATTTCCTTGACACTTAATGCAATCCCACTGCCGAAGCCAAATGGGGCGGCAACAAGCCTCCTCTGCTGCTGCCACGCCCCACTCGTGTTTCTCCAAGCTCCATGCGCCTGTCATGGATGGATGGATCCGAGTCCCAGTCTCAGTCCTGGTCCCCTTCCCATTCGCATTCGCCAAGCAAAAGCAAATAGCCGGCAGGCAGATTTTGTCTCTGTGAACAAGTGCAGCACGTATCAATTATGGGAGCAACAACAACGTGGAACCCAGATCAGCCAGACCAGGAACAACCACCATGCACAATGGTGGAAAACTGTAGTTGCAGTGTGGAAAATTCAGGGTATTCAAATGAAAATCTGACGAAACGAAGTCCGAGGAAAGCTGAATGTTTCTTACAAGTGATATCCCTTTAGGAAAGGATATCTAAATCTATTATAAGTCATAGACTCCATTTTCGACTCTTTATACACGATGTTCCCCATCGGTCCCCATTCAAATTTTTTACAAGTTTATACCCGAAAATCCAATTACCTAAGCTGTTTTTTATGTGCCAGGCGCCAACAGCAGTCAACGATTGCCTGTGCTATTTCAGATCCAATCCCAAGCACAAAGACAAAGATTTAAAGCGACTCCAAGTGCCCCTCAAGGCACTCTGAACTGGAACATTTCCAGAGCCAGATCCAGAGCCAGAGCCAGGCCCAGAGCCAGAGCCAGACCCCGACCAGGCCGAACCTAATAGGCGGGCAAAAAAGAAAACAGGCCAAGATCTAGCCAAGCTTTGCAGTCCTGCATAAAAAATGATTAATTCCTGGCCGGGTAATTTATGTAGACACATAATTCACAGCGGGACACATTTGGCCACAGAGTTCAGACTTCGTCCCGTCCCATCCCGTCCGGGCTGAATGCGGTCGCCACTTAAATGCACCACTAAAAATAGCACACACAAACCTACATACTCGCATATAGGATATCTGTACATACAATATGAGTGTGCCCTCGTGTGAGCGTCGATCATATGCTTATGCTAAAAATAAAAGGCCAGGTCCAGGGCTGCGTCCGCAGTCTTATGGCGACGACGGCATCGTTGGCTCCATTTGATTTAAATTGAAGACAAAGCCAAACCCAAAGCTGGAGAAAAAACCAAAGCCAAGATCAGGGCCATGTATGGTCCCTCGGTCCCGAGCTGCCAATATCATTAAATATTTATGACGTCTCATCTGAGCAGGGAGTGATCTTAAGCCCTAACAAAACCTGCCCTCTCCGCTTGCGTGTTTAGCTGGAAAAACTGTCAAGCTTGTTGCCTAAGTCTTTAGTGTCTCCCTGCTTGGAATTCCCATGGCCAAAAGTTATCTAAATTTTGTTTGGAGCTTCCGTGGAATAGAATGCTACAAATAAATTTGCCACTTCATTTCATTCATCTTCTACAAGCCTCCAACATGAGTCTAAGTGAGTCGTAACTTGTAAGCACGCCCGAGCTCTGTGCCCCAGTGGAGGAGAAAAAGGCTCTGTGGTTTGGTATGACATGATTACGATGCAACCCACTGCCATCCCATTTGTTATCTTTATGCGCTGCCTGCTGTCACTCGAGGCGCACTTCCTCCTCTACATCGATGGGGACTCACGGATCCATGAATTGAGAATTGAGCCTTTGCATGCGCCAGTGACAAACGATAATGCTTCCGTGCTCATCTGTATTCCATATTTCCCCGATTCCCATCCCATCCCATCCCTATCCCCATCCTGATCGATCCCCACAGTCTGCGGACAGGCATAAATTCTATGCAAGCACACTAGGAGGCTGGGCTTCTGCTGCTTCAACAGCAACCCGCTGGCCTTCAATTCTAATTTCAGCATTTTGTCCATGGCGAGCGCGACTACAAGACTCGCTCTCCCTTTTTCATTTTCCCTGTATCTGGAGATGTTTTAGCGCATTTTATTGCTTTATTTGTGAGTTTGGCATTGCAGCGCTTGTCAATTTTACAACTTTATAGAGGATAGCTCTTATCGTTTGCATATTTATGTGTGATCCCCAAGCTCATGCCGCTTCCACTGCTGCCGCTGCTGTCACTGCCACTGCCGATACCAATACCGATTTCTATTCCTATTCCCAGTACCAGTACCAGTACCGAGCCCATTGGCCATGTCTCTTAATATTTTTGACATATTGGCTGTGGCTCTGTGCCGGTCTCCGAGTCCCCGGATGGTCCCTGGCTAAGCAAAGCCCCTTATTGTTGTTCGCTCCTTCAAAAGAAATTTCCACAAAAAGGAACCAGCAACAGACACAATCACAAGCCAAAGGAACCAAGCTCGAGTCCGCGTTCAGTGGGTCTACGTTGCCATTTCGCATTTGAATTGCAAATCCTATTATGACTTGTGAAATTATAATTTTTCTAGTTGCCTGGCTGCGGTCTTCAGCTTCATCCCCAACCCCAACCCCAGCTCCACCTTCACCTCCGACTTCGACTTCGACTCCTACTCCATCCGCCTCTCCCCGACCACTGAGAGGTTCAAGTCCAGGGCCTTATGTCCATGTCCAGTCATAACCGCAGAAGGTTCAATAGCATGAATTATGCATATGCAGACGGTTTGGTTTCTGTTCACCTCTCCTCCTCATTTCCCCTCGGATCGCTCTGTCTCGTTTCGTTTTGGTTTGCGGAGAATCAGGGGCACACGCATCCACATGCACTTAGTTATGATAACGTTGCACATTTCTGAATCCTAGACAGAGACAGAAACGGAGACAGAGACAGATGGAGAGAGAGAGAGAGAGAGAGAGAGAGAGAGAGAGAGTAACAGCGACGCGACGCAAATGCTCACTCGGACTCATATTTGTTCTGAGCCAGCAACAACTCCCCAAAAGATCAGCATGCGCAGCATTCACTGGAAGAAATGGTTGAGTTTTGAGTGTGTTGCCATTTTGTTAACTCAATCATTTCCATCAAATCCATATTCACTCTCAACCTTTTGCCTCAGTGCAGAAGCGTATGCTTTATGCGTAGCAGCTGCTTGCAGCAGAGATGGAGATGGAGATGGAGACGACTCCGACGACGCCCCCTCTTTTGGGATGCTACCGCAGAAATCAAGCTGCGGCTTGGGCCTTAACTTATGGCTCATGCCACCGCTGGGACTCGAATTGCTGCTGATGCTGGGCCGGCCGCTCGGGCAGCAGCCTTTGCTGACAGAACAAAGAAGTCGTTCATTTGTAATTGTTGTTCCTGGTGCTGTTTTGCTGTTCTTGTTGCTATTGCAAAAAGGGCAGCGCAGACATGGGCCTGGATTACCAAAGCGACGCACAAGCCATAGCCAGGCCAAGACCCCATACCCATACCCATTCCCATACCCATACCCATACCCATACCCATACCACATACCCTCTCCCGTACCCAAAGCTGTAGCCAAAGATTTACACAAAAACCATCTGTACACTCGTACATTTGTTGAGGCAGTCTGTGTCTGACTGCACAGGCTTGCATATATTTTATGACTTCTGACTTGACTTTGACTCTGCCTCCTTAAACGCCCCTGCCAGGTTTAGTTGAATGACCTCAATGGCTCGTTTCGGGTCAGAATATTCGATGGTCAAGGCTGTGGAGCCAAAGGTTATAAAGTCTTAGGCATCAACATAAATACATATCCTTTTAAATCCCAAAAAAGAATATTCAAAATGTAGTCAGATTAGGCGTCATCATAGGATTTCGTTCAAAGTCCACGGCTCTCCACATTGTTTCCACATAGGTATTCCCAGACAATTATAGATTCTTTGCGTGGGCTACTGAAATTTGGTTGGGCAATGCCACAGCTCTATCCACTGACATACGAATATGTATCTCGATCCTCTGTCTGGGCACACAAATTAGATGTCAGTGAACAATTTAGGGGCAACTTGAACTTGGTCAACTGCCAAGATGGTTGGCTGGCTCCGACTTTTTCTGCGTGCAGTGGGTTCAAGAGAGAGACGACGGAATCCTGCCCTCGGCTGGTATGACATTACCTCAATACCAACGTAAATATTCGAATTAGCAGCAGACAACAAAAGAATTATATATGCATTATATTGCCAAGCGAGTAAATGCAAATGGGCACTTGAACCAAAGCCAGAGCCAGGGCCAAATCAATTTGTTGCAGTACAGATCCAGAAGGGAAGAAGGAATTGGAAATGGCAGTGAAGCCTCGTCCCCACTTAGAGCGGGATCCGGTATCTCCTCTGTTTTCCCATCATTAACAGTGTCCCGGCCAAATCCGCCTATGCAGATGAGCCTAAGCCTTAACCAGACCTACATGGACAAGAGCCGAAACATGCGTACTTACGTCTCTGAATATTTGTTTCACGAATTCGCAGCGCGTCTTACTTGGAAAATAAACAAGGAGATGAACCTGACATGGGGAGATGCAGTTTTAATACCCTATAAAGAAAGCACAATCGATTACAGTAGATTGATATTTAAAATGTCTAATTCTACTGTCTAAGTCTAATTGGGAATTAAAGAAAAAAAAACGAAGCCAAATCCAAATTTCAATATTGGAACTAAGATAATATTATTTACATTATAAGAAGTGGCACCCATCTGTAACAAACTGAACGACTTATCATGGTGAACGCTTGGCAGAAGTGTGCTTTGGCACTAACCAGCAGTGGCACTCCGTCCACCGGTCCAAACAAGGCAAAAGGCATGTCTATCTCTCCTATCGCAACAAGAGCAATTTGTTCTAATGCGCCATGGCAGCAGCAGCTGCTGGAGATGGCAATGGTGCGGCTGAGGACGGGCCTGAGACTGAAGGAGCTCTAGGTGGAGTGCCTGTCGCGGAGCAAGAGTGCCATGACTTGGTTGAGATTGCAAAAAGGGCAGCCACTGAGCACGCAATGGCCAGAACAAATGTAGACATTAAGCTTCTAGCCAAGGCCAATGGGGCGAGGGCCAGAGTCGGGGCGGAAGGATGAGCAGAAGGAGATTGCTGTCGCAGTCGCTGCCGCTCAGGTTCAGGTGACACGCAATGGCCAACGCCAAAGGACTGGCCAAATACCTGGCCATGGCTATCGTAAAATTATAACTATATTTGATCCATAAAGTTCTGCATACATCTTCTGGGCAAACACATTTTCCGCCCCGCACTCCCTATCTTCGGACTATCGGTTGACACTAACGGTCGCGTCGATAAATTCGCTGTGGATATTTCATTAATTGCTCGGAGTGGGTGGAGGGGTGGGGCCTTGTATCCCCGGTAGTTGTAACAACGCCTGCAGATGGCACTGCTTCGCAGTGAAGTCAGCATGCAATGTGCTGTTTGCCATAAAAAATATTTGCCGCCTTAATGTGAGGGGCTTATAAATTTGTGCACAAACCCATTCCATATATGGAAGCAAGCAGGGACGGTGCCTAGCCGGACCAGACCCATGGGGCAGTTGTACCTAACTGTTTGTGTGGTTAGATGCCAGACCCAGTTGGTTGCTTGGGTGTGTCTCTTTGTGTGTGTGTGGCATGATGTGTTTTCTTTGTTCAGAAGCATTCAATATGGAATGCAGCAGGCACTCGAACATAGGATCAAATTCTTCATCCAAGACATTTTTTTCGATGTATATAGAGAATATACCTGACGTCTATAAACAAATTATACCCGGTACTCGAAGAGTAAATAGGGTATATTGTATTTGTGCACAAAGTGAATGTATGTAACGCACAGAAGGAAACGTTTCCGACCCCATCAAGTATATACATATTTTCTTGATCAGCATTAATAGCCGAGACGATTGAGCCATGTCTGTCTATCCGTCCGTCTTGTTGAGCGCCTGGATCTCAGAGACCATAAAAGCTAGAGCCACCAAATGTTGCATCCAGACTTCTGTATGCTCACACTGTTACAAGTGTATTTCAAAAATGAGCACCGCCCCCCCTCCGCCCACGCAAAAGGGCAAAAACCTCATAATTTTTAATATAAAAGAAAACTAAAAACGCCATTCCGTAGGGAATGACCATATCTATCAGATCACCAAATTGGGATCCGAAATTATATCCACAATGAAGAAATTAATTTGCAGTGGCAAAACCCACCCCGTCCCGCAGCTTATATTTGTTTTTTGCACATTCTCTCATTCACACTCTGCTTCGAGCAGTGGAAGAGGCCTCTGCCTCTGACACGTCTCTGCCTCTGACGCGTCTCTGCCCTGACTCTGCAGTGTGTTGCTGTAGGGGAGGGTGGCGAGCTAAAGGAGCGTGTTGGCGTGAGAAGTGTCGTTGATGTAGATGATAGAAGAAGAAAAAAATGTAAAATTTGACAAAACACCGCTAAGGTGCAGATGTAGTACTGAGTGCCGGGTATAAAAGTTGTGACGCGTAAGAAGCGTCTCCACGTCCCTTCTCGTTTTTCTTATAAAAGCTTCATTTTGTAATTGCAGAGGTCTCTTCAGCCATCATCTGTAAGCATAAAATAATATAACCGTCCGATTTGATCGCGAAACACATTTTGGAATAATACCAATTGAGAGATTGACAAGTTACAATATATTCCACAAAACTGATTTACATATTCCACTAGTTGATTGGCGATTTTCATTTACATCTATTTTTTATTTGCACTCTTCACACAAATGATTCTACATTTCGTGCATTAGTGTCAGCCTAAAGGGGCAAGGTGAGGAGAAACTAACGAAGTACTAAATGTATTACCTTAATCGTAATATATGCATGGCCACATTGAATTTAATCAAGCTCGAGAGGCTCGACCAACGCTAAGCACTCATCCATTCTGGCAAGACTAATTACAAAACGAATTCAACTTTGGTTTACTTAATTACAGCGGTTTCTGTTGGATAACAATTATTGCATAAAAACATTAGACAATATTTATGCTAAGCTTAACTCTACAATCCGCAAAAGGGAAGCGTTTCAGGATCAACTTTTTCAAAATATACTCCTATTTGGTAGCTGCAAATATGTTAAGGTCGACTTAAATTAGTTACTGAAAGGTAATTGGTAAACATATTTGGGTTCAAACATTTGGTTGGTTTTCATTCTACAACTGTGTGTTCCTAAGCTCTAAATTAAATGGCAAGAACTATTCCTAAAAATTATTCTTATTCGTCTCCTTTTATGGCACACTTTCCTATCTTCCTGGTTTCTACTTCTGCTTCATATACATGGTGGCAATCTTGTCCAGAATGGTGGTGATGGAGAGCAGCTCTTCGCTGAATTTCTTCATGGTAGGGGCTGGCACAATCCAATTCAGGAACTCCTCCACATTCAGAAGAAGCCTGGCCAGAGGCGTCAGCTTGGGATCGTCGTGCGTGGGACGCTGGGCCAACTTCAATGAGGCAATGATGACATTATCAATTAACCGCTTCTCATAGCCCAGTTGACGCAGCTTCTGGGCAGAGCTTATCTTTTTGAGGATCACGGCCATGTTGAAGCGTATGGTGGAGAGGACCAGAGTGTCGTCTGACTGACTGTCCGTGCTATCTTCTTCGGCTGCCGGACACTTGGCACACTGCTCGGCATGCGCCTGAAGCTCCACCTTAATCTTGAAAAACTCATGGCACCCATCGCACATATACGGCTTCTGCTGTTTGTGTATCTTCTTCATGTGGTTCTTGAGATGCGCCAACTGCGAGAAGGCCACCTCGTCCGTGCACAGCTGGCAACGGAATGGTTTCTCACCCGTATGCTTGCGTATGTGGAGCTTTAGCACGCTGGAGTGCGCAAAGGTCTGGTGGCAGATCTGCAAAAGAGCGACAAGTTATTTAAATATGGATCTTCAGGGGAATTTGTACAACTACAACTTACTCGACACTGGTATGGCCGCTCCCCCGTGTGCATCCTCATGTGGACGTTGTACTGAGACTTTTGGGTAAAGTACGAATTGCACACTTCACACACATGGGTCTTGATAGCAGCATGCTTCAGCATATGGGTGGCTAGGTCCTCGTCGGGCTCTATGATTTTGTGGCAAATTTCGCACTCGAACTGCGTGAGCTTGTGATGCTTCTGGTTGATGTGGGCGCGCAGGGCCAGCTCATTGGCAAACTGATTCTCGCAGATGCTGCACCGGTGCTCCATGCCCTGCTCGTGCCGCACCATATGCACTCGCAGATTGGCGTTCGTTGAGAAACTGGCGGAGCATTTGGTGCAGTTGAACTGCTGTATACACGTCTTATGATGGGACACCATGTGTTGTTGTAGCTGGAAATGGAGACACGACAGACAACAGTTTTGAAGGATATCTTACTTTGGTTTCACCTGCACTGCACTTACCTGACCTCCCCTGGCGAATCGCTTGTCGCAGATGGGACACTGGTACGGTTTCTCCCCCGAATGCAGGCGCATATGAAGCCTAAGTCGCTCCTTGAGGGCAAACGATTTTGGGCACTCGGCACAGACGAACTGCTTCTTGTGCTCATGTGCAGTGGTTATGTGGTTCTTCAGGTTCACCGCCTGGCGATAGCACTTTCCGCAATCCACGCACTTGTGCGGCCGCTCGTCCGAGTGGATCAGCAAATGGCGCTGTAGATCTGTCTTGCCCCCGAACTCCTTGGAGCAATGGCTGCACACGTGCTGCTTGCGGCGCCCTGGCTCAGACTTTCGCGTGGACTTCTTGGGCGTGGGCTGAACATAGTCCGCATCCTTCGAGTCCTGCTCGGTGTCTTCCTCTGCGTAGGCATCCTGCAGGCTGGTGAGGCTGCTCTTCCTGCGCTTGATGGGAGTCGACGTCGAGGTGGTGGGCGAGGAGCCACGCGCCGCCGATGAAGGCGGCGATGACAATGAGATACCGCTGTCGGTGAGCAGGGACACGGCATCCTCCTTGGAGAGACTGCGACGGCTGCGCACCATTTTAAGATTAGTTATGTACTGATATCTAGGGCTTTTCTTGGACACCGGCACCAGCTTTTTTCTAAGTTTACGGCTCGGGGTTATTAATATTTCTACGATGTACTTGTGGTAGTTGGTTTTTATTTTACTTTATTTTACTTTTGGTTTCGATACTCTTAGGTTAGATCCCAAACACCTTTGGATTAGTTTAGATGGAGTCTAGCAGATGGGCTGTAAAAGAGTTGAGAGTTGTTATATGTAGCTTTAGATCGTAATGCAGAATGTGGTAGTGCACCGCCACTTTCTGACGACAAATACAAAACACGGGCACACGTTGGACACGCGGACACAAAGCGAACAATCGTCAAAAGCGAAAAAAAATACAAAAGTAACTGAAACAGATCCAGCAACAGCAACCAAAGAACGAGCAGCGAAAGAGAACAGAAAACAGAACTTTCAGCTGTGTCAATACTGATAAGAACTAAAAAAAATATACTCTCGTTTGCTTTTATTTTGATCACTTTATCATCTGGGTTTTCCCAGGAACACTTGGCCAGACCATAACAATCCCAGTTTGCTTTCTCAATCTTTTGTTTGTGCGGCAGGAGACAGACGGAACGGATCGAAAGAGATTATATAGAGAGCAATAATGCTCGAGCAATAGAACCTCGGGCAAGCAAGGCAATAACTGATAAGGCGAGCTGACTGTACGGCTGCCGATAAGACCTAGCGCACAAACCACACATGCTCACTCACACAAGAAGCTATAGATAGGTTCTATAGATAGCCTGTCTAACTTTTTGTTCTTGCAACCTGAGGCGTGTGACTGCTTCCGAAGGCGGCGGAGTTTCCAATGAAAATGGAAACAGAGCACAAAGAAAATGCTCTCGAAGTCAGGGCAGACGATGACCCTGCAGCAGTTAGCAGAAAATAAACATCTGGCAAACAGATTGGGTTGGTTCCGTTCTTCAGGAACCCTCGTTTCCTACCCCTCCGCTACGGCGGGGCAATGCTTCATTAAAGCCGCACCCGTGTCGAAAACAACTCACTCGATAACTTTATAGACTCCCTCCCATAATGGGCCCCGTTACCTTCCTCATTGCCCACCACACCGATGGAGAACAGAACCGATGAAACCGAGCCGTTGACAAAAGCGAATTAAAGCTAGAGAATCCAGAGCTGAAACTGAAAATTCGAACTGAAAGAGAACGAGGAAAAAGCACGAACGACAGCAAAAATCACACAAAAAGCAAAAATAAAGAAGTGAATACATAACAACAACAGTTTTGTAATGCTAAATAGACGATGTCGCCTTTGGTTGAGTGGCGGAGTGCATGGGAGGGGGAGGTCAGCGTTGAAGTCTTTTGTATTCGACAATCCCTGGGGGTACGAGTACCCGCGACACGAGTCAACAGTTTTCTGTGGTGCTCTTCGTTGGCTTGTAAGTAATTTCCGGCACCACAAAAAAATTACAATTACGAACTAAGAAGTACAGATGTTTCGTATACACACGAATCGGGGTACACACTAAGTCACCATCACCAGAACTAGTCAATCTTGGACTTACCATCATCGCCATTGGGAAAAGCTAACGACCAGATTAGCATCTGAGACCTTACACATCTCCGCTAGGGCTAACCACCGTCTCTGCTCTGCGCTGCCACATTCTCGCCACGGACACTTGGAGTTCATTTGTTTATAATTTCAACGCCCATCAAAGAGTGTACATACTTTTCGAGCACCGCCCGCGCTCCGTTCTCTGCCTAGAGCTTTTTAAGAACAACCATCCTTTTCTTTGCGGGTAGTCCTAGGCTACGCACGCAGGTAATGCAAGATTGTTGCTAATTAGCCAATTTGTTTAATACAAATAAAAATAAGAGTTCTTTTGGTGGTGTTTTCGTTGAGCTTAGAGATAGAGATGGGATGTGAATGCAATAATGTACGGTCACACCTTCAGCTTAGAGATGGAATATTTTCATAGCTGGCTGCAAACGATTAATAGAAATATAAAACCCATTTCATATATAACCAATATCAAAGTATTTATGAAGATAATCTTCCTGCTATTCGACCATGCTAAAGCCCAGTACTCAGATGCGCAAAATTTTCTTGCGGCCAAATATTTCTCTCAGTGCCCAGTACGACCATAGTGGGCATGCTCTCTGCGTTCCCTGTTATGCGTTTGTTTACAAAATGAAATCCGTTAAAAATTTTAATTTTTGTATGTAAGCAGCAGGAGTGTGTTATTTAGTGTGGATATGGAGCTTGGAACACAAACTTTGCATGCATTGGATAAGTCCGTGCCGGCGGGACCGAAATGCATTAGGCATGTGTTTTATCTGCTAATAAATAGATCAAAAAAGTATAAGATTAATATGTTATGGTATCCATATAATCAGTTTTGGTTCGACTGCATTAATACGTCTTATTTTAAGGCTCTTTTCTAGGTCTCTTGTACTTGTTTCGCTTGTTTCCTTTCTTGTTGCTTGTTTCTGTCCACAAAAAATAGATTTATTGTTTCTTTCGCTGCGGTATATGAAGTAATTAATCGACCTGTTTTCTGGTATATTTTCTGCTGATCTTAGTACTCAACTGCAAAATTCTTACGACAAAATTTTCTGTCGAACCAAAGGCAGGGTTGATTTCTTATCGTTTGCATGGGAATATCATCCTTGATTCTCTCGCACGAAAATGTTGCTCATCTGAATACTGGCCTTGGTGACAACAGCACTTATAAGATACAGTAACGGGCTCTTACAGTTTTTTAAAACAAGAAAATTGGATACAATTTATTTGATAATTTACTAGTAGTTAGAAAATTATCGCCAATGAGAGAGAGTGGTTTTCATCTGCAACAGCACCAACAACCGTTCAAATATTTAAGTATTTTATTTTGGCAGCACAATTCATTTCCAAATCCAGGTTCCGTTATCGCACAAAAGTATCGATACTGATACATTCGCAAAGTGTTCCGTCTCTAACTCACCCTCTTGCGCTAGCACACCCAGTAAAATTCATGTACAAATCATATACAATTCCATTTCAAGGCATGTTCCAGGCCATATCGAATACCAATCCCTACATCAGCATCGAGTTCCTGATTGCTTGGATAAACATCTATAGTTTTTACAAAGGCCGCACAAATGATATCTATAAATGTATAAAACACCAATACATATCGATATATTTCTACTTCAATATTTTCCATCCCTAGTTGATTTAGAAACACGCGCAATTATATTAATTGTAAATATACAAGTTAATAAATAATAAAAACTGTACCTATCAAGGCAGTACATCCACCGAATACTACTGCACACATACAACTAGGTAAAATACATAAGGTAATGGGTATTTTTTGCAGCTCGAAACATTCATTCATAACCCTTGCAGCTACCATGGCTGGAGTACTTTTCGAGGATATATTCAACGTAAAGGACATGGACCCCGAGGGCAAGAAATTCGACCGTGTCTCCCGCTTGCACTGCGAATCCGAGTCATTCAAAATGGACCTCATACTGGACATTAACTCGTGGCTCTATCCCATGGAACTGGGCGACAAGTTCCGCTTGGTGCTGGCCACAACGCTGCGCGAAGACGGCTGCCCCGACAGCGGCGAATACAATCCCATGGAGCACGAGGGTACCAGGGCCGACAGCTTCGAGTATGTGATGTACGGCAAAATCTATCGCATTGAGGGCGACGAGGCCCACAATGAAGCCTCTCGTCTGTCGGCGTACGTCTCGTTCGGTGGACTCCTGATGCGCCTGCAGGGTGATGCCAACAATTTGCACGGCTTCGAGGTGGACCAGCACATGTATCTGTTAATGAAGCGGCTGGCGTTCTGAGCTCAATCGTTTTACACCCAATTACTGTTCCAATTCAAAGGTTAGACATAAACAAAAAACTTTATTTACAGAACTTGTGTCAGATGTATCTGGGATCATTGGAGCATTCTGCTTTCGGTCAGAATTGTGATAATGCGTGCTCATCCCTGACTGGCCTCCTGAGTGGAGCGTTAACAATCAAGCGCGCAGGACGTGGCCGGAAGGGAATGCTCCGGTCCACAAAGGGCAGGGCCAGCTGTAGCGATGGAAAAACCGCGTGTCCCTGGATGCCATTGACAATTTTGGCAGGCTTCCTCTGTGGAACTGGGCGCGCTGTCAGCTTGGCCGGTCGACGTTGTGGAGTCAGCAGGACGGGGCGTTGCGGTCGAAAGGCTGCCAATCGGTTCAGTAAAGGCAGAACGAACTGAGCCTGAGGCGGTAAAGGCAGGCTGGCCAGATTTATGATGGCTGCACTCTGGGGCAAGCTGTTGGTGCTGTCATCATTGGCTGCCTGATCTGGTGGGCCATACACTTCAGATGGGGGTCCATAGACCTCAACTGGCGGTCCATACACTTCAGCTGGGGGTCCATAGACCTCAACTGGCGGTCCATACACATCTGCTGGCGGTCCATAGGTATCATCAGGTTCGGGAAACACGGCAGCCTCCTCTGTGGGCAGCTCGAACGGTGGATTGGGCACGGGACCCGCCGGTGGATATGGCGCCGCATCATCCTGTCTCTGCAGTATCAATGGAAATGATTTTACCCTCGCAGGTCGAGGAAACCTCAGCCGCCCCGCCTCTCCCGCCACCCGGCAGGTGGTCGCAGAAAGGCAGAGTAGAGCGACCACAACAAAATATCCAACCATTTTGCTGTTCCAATCTAAACTGCTGTCTGGTCTGGCTCATTGGCGCCTATAAATACCTCGGGCTAGCCTTGGGGTCTGCCCAAACAATTGCCCCAAAGTGACAACGAGGCCGATGACTTATACGGAGAGTCAAAATGTTACGTGCCCAAAGGGTCGTTGACTAAAGCGGGTGTAACGCATAGATACTGTTATGAAACAATGTTTATTACAACAATTTTGCAAGCAGCATGGTAGTAGTAGAATGCAATGCGTATCTGAGAAGATTTACAGGTTTCACCAACTGCGACGAAGGATTAACCTTTGTGGAACAGGCTGCTCACGTCGGCGACCCTGGGGAACGCGCTGGTAGAAGCGTGCCGACTGGACAGGCTGTGGCTGATCGAGGGACGAGGAAACGGCAATTACAGTGCCATCAGCGGACACTTGAACCAGGAGCTCCTCTTCATCCTCTGCTGGCTGCTGCTTGGCATCGCCCACAACCTCATCTTCGACAGGAGGAATTTCATCGGTTTCGATGGGATTCTCTGGCTGATCTTCGGGCTGCACGTCCTGTTGAGGCTCCACATCTGTACTTCCAGGAGGTCCATAGGAAGTATCCGGAGCTCCGTATGTATTATCCGGAGGACCGTAGGTGTTATCTGGAGGTAGATAAGTCAGCTCAGGTTTGGTGGTAGAGCTGGGAAGATCGAAGGGAACTTCGGGTGTAACGCCCGCCTCTGGATACCCTGTAGGAGTTGGACTAGCCGGGGTCTGAACTTGTCGTGCTGAGAATCTCCGACGCAATGGCTCAGCTGTGCCCACAGCCATTAGGCTCAAGATAAGAATGACGGTGGTGTTGGAGCAGGCTTTGATCATTTCGATTGCTGATTAACTTGTGTTCTGACTTCAACTATGGACTGGGCTTATTTATAGTTCCCGTAGGTTCCCCGGTCGAGCTCTGAAATAATTAATGCTAGTCACTGTCGATTTGTAGGCCTCTGGATTCTCTGCTAGGTTCCCGGTCCCGGCAGAGCATGGATTATGTTGCTACGATCGACGGCGATGTGATTTCTGCCTTAATGCTCGAAACGTGACCCTTTTCCAAAATTGAAATTCCCAATGCTATGGCTACGGTCCCCTGCCTCATGCTCACACTTTAAATCTCATTAACACTAACTGGGGTCTGGGGGTCGCTATCAAATTGTTTCTTGTTGTTGTTTCTGGGTTCTTGGCCATTCATAATTTAATTTTATGTGCTATGTGTTCATATGAATTGATATCTACTATAAATATTACCCAACCAGAATGGATCAAAATGGTCACGTTTCAACCATGGCCTAATGCACATTCGAGTGCGAGTACTTACAATGACGAATATCTAAATATTCAATTTTTATATCGACGCCTCCGAAAATAAAAATGTGAAGGAAGTGTTAAGACAATGTTCATTTTAGGACGTGCATCTTTAAATTAATTGTGTTTCGCGGATACATTTAAATCAGTACTAAATCGGTACGTTGGTTTCTATTGTATACTTTGTATAGCCCTGAAGATTGTACATACATATGTACATACATATATAATTTTAAATTCCTATTTAATTGTAATAAATAATAAAAGATAATGAAAGCAAAACTAATCCAGAGCCATCGAGCCTCGAAACCTCTCATCCGGAACTGCTCGGCTCTCTCACGTGCAAATGGAAGACACCTAGGCTCCCAAATGCTGACATCATATGTCAATTGGCTAAATTAGTTTACATTTAATAAATGTAACCCAAAAGCACATTAGGCGAGAAGGGACGTTCGAGACGCTTTTTACGCGTCACAACTTTTATACCCGGTACTCAGTAGGACATCTGTACCTTAGTGGTTTTTTCTAATTTTACATTTTACATTTTTTCTGCATCTGTCATCTACATCTACATCACTTCTCACGCCAACACGCTCTGTTAGCTGTGCAAATAATAAAAAAAAAGCTGCTAGACGGGGTGGGCCTATCCACTGAAAATTAATTTCTGGGTATAATATCCAATGATCCAATTTGATTCCTAATCGGTGATCTTATAGATCCTACAGAATGGCTTTTTTCGTTTTCTTTTGTCTTCAAAATTGTGGCTGGGAGATATTCTCGCCCTTTTGCAGAGGTGGAAGGGGGTGGGGCGAAATTTTGAAATACACTTGTAACAGTGTGAGCATACAGCTCTAGTTTTTAAAGTCTCTGAGATCCAGGCGCTCAACAAGACGGGCGGACAGACGGCCATACGGACGGACCTGTGTACTCTGTGGGGTCGGAAACCCTTCCTTCTGTGTGTTACATTTTTTCGCACAAATACAATATGCCCTAATTACTCTTCGAGTACCGGCTATAAAAATAGAAAATGCAAATTAACAGCAGGTTATTTGATTGGAAGTTGGATAAATAACTTTCACGTTGTACGATACGTGAACCATACTGAAAATCGGGCCCACATTTATACATGTAAACAAATATTCAACAGATTTATGGGTAACTCACTCTACATTTATGTCTCCCAACGGGACTTAGGAGAGATCACCTCTTCTTGCTGACATCCATTACTAATCTCATCATAATCTTCATCAATAGCTTCCAATTAGATGTTTAAAGTGTGATAAACCCAAATAAATATTGTTACAAACAGTATAGATATTTTTAAAATATTCAACAATTACATGGTTATTTATTATTCAACAAAAAATCCTAATATGAAATCCTAATGTTTCCCTTTGGTTCGAATCGGATAAAAAACATTCCTTGAAGTAAAAATTTCCCTTGACTCAGATGGTATACACCATAACTGGTCTGGAGCGTATGATCTGGGCGGACCGGAACTTCTCTGGCACTGGACGGCGACTGCGAAGGCGACCGTTGCGTGGCTGGATTAGACTGGCAGGAATGGGCTCTGCAGCTAAGGAATCATCTAATTGGTCCTGATCCGCTGGAGCAGCGTCAGCAGGAGGCCCATAGGTGTTGTCCGGCTCGGCAGGGGGTCCGTACGTGTTGTCCGGCTCAGCGGGCGGGCCATATGTCAGATCTGGCTGCGCCTCTGTCTCCGTGGGCAGGTCGAAGGGCACCTCGGGAGTGACACCCGCTGCTGGATAGGGCGCCGAGGCTGGCGTCGGGGCAACGTCAAGAGAGGGATCCGCTGAGTCCTGCGGTGCCTCCTCCTGTCGAGCCAGTTGGAACCGGGAGGAGCGACTGCGGAATCTGGCTGGCTCCGCCAGAGCCACAGAGGCAACAGCGGCGAGCAGGAGCAGCGAGCAAGTAAACTTGTGGGCCATGTTGAGTTGCTATCGGTTGGTCTTAGAATGTTGTCAGTCACTCGGCATCGAGGGGTTTTTATACATCAAACTTCAATTTTTCGGCACTCATATTTGGCACATTGAGGGACACACCGACGTGACAATATTTAGTCAAGGGCCCATGTCTTAGCCATAACAATTGGCCATTAAGCATTACTGGCCACTTAATTGTTGACTTTTATCATGGCCCAACAGCGGTATAAGACTACCACTGGGCTCAATTTTCGATCAGAGTTTCCATTGAATTTTCGGCATCGAATTTTGAATACCAAACATTTCCCCTTTCGGCTCTACTGTCAGCTGCGGCGCCTGCTTAGTTTTCAAATAGTTGCCGTCTGCTTGATATGCAGGGCGTTGTGGGGTTGGTCTAGAATCACCTGGGACGGGCCACAGTGAGCCAACTATAAAAGTTAAAGCTCCATATACGATCGGCAACAAAGCGTCGCAGCAACTCACACGATCATGGCACGCTCTCAGCTCTTTGGATCGCTCCTTCTCCTGGCCTTCTTGGCCGTCAGTTTTGGAGCACAGTTGCCATTCGGCAGACAGAAGGTGGTGCCCACTCCATACCCTGCGGCGGCTGATCTTAAACCGTCTCCACAAGAGCCTGCCCTCACCTATGGTGCACCCCTGGACTCTGATGTTGATCTGAACGTGAATGCGGATGCCTTGCCAGAGGAGCAGCTGCCTCGAGTGGATGACTTTGAGGCGAACCCCGAGTCCGAGGACGTAGACACTGAGCAGAGCTCCTTGGAGGTTACCACCCAAACGGTTTCTTCAACTCCTGCCCGCCTTCGAAGCCGCCAGAGACTGGCCAAGCTCCAGGTGGCCCCCGCCAAGCGCCATCGTCAGGGGCAACGCACGGCCCGCCTCGAGGAGTTGCCCGTTCAGGAGGCTGTTGCCACCGTTCCGTCACTGGCTTCACAGCAGCTCTTCTATTACGGAGCTCAGCATCAACCCTTTGTTCTTGCGTACAGCACAGCTCCGCAGCAATTTGCATGGTAAAATTTGTGACATTATTTGTTGTTATTAGAAATATATAAATTGTTTGCAATGGAATGATATGAGTATGATCTTAGTGGCAACTTAAATGGCTTGAAGACCAACACTAAGGTAAAGGAGAACTAATAGGCTTATCGATATCTGTATTGTATAATTTCCCCGCACAATGTTTTCCATTTTCCACACAATAACTGTGAGCAAAGGCTTTTCCGCTTACCGCAACATCTTGTCGCTTAACAACAGCTCACCCTTACTTTCCACTTTAGGTCCTGGCTGCTCCTGATAGCTTCTCCCTCGATGTGCTCCATTTTCTAGTCGCTTTTTGAGCGATTGTGGGTTTTCTTTTAATGCGCACACTTTGCATGCTTTTGTACTGCTCTGTTCAATGCATTTTTCACCCTTTACCCGTTTAAAGCCCCATAAGAGTTCAATCATGAGTACAGGCCTACGATGAGTGGGTATACGAGTATGTATGCCATTTTATCGTGAAGCGCTGTTGAGTGGAGCATGTGGTATATGTATACCTGAAATGGAAAGTTGAGTATAAATGGTAAGAGTGAGCCATCTGTTCAGCGGAGATGATACTCTCAATTTATTGTTTATTTCACATGCGAATTTGAAACACATCTATGTAAATATTTACAGGGCAATTCTCACTCAGCTGCCGGAACGTGTCTCGAGGCAACCATTAATCAAGCTGCCATCTTAAATTCAAAGGGACAGGCTGAAATGTTCTTAAACCCAACCATTTCAGTGTATTCTCCGCAGTCAAAGGTTATCTTGAAAAACCCCCATTAAATCATCTCAAATACATTCGCTGAGACTTCCAAAAATAAAGTAACTTTTTATACTAATAAATAAATAATTATACATAAAATGTCATACATATAGACACACACACGTTCGTAATTAAACTAAGCGAAAATATTCAAGTTTTTAGCCACCAAAGAAAGATCCCCGCGTCTCCAGAGCTCCCACATTTGGCCTGGAGCTATTCCTCAACGCCTCAATGGCCTGATAGTTGATGAACCAGAATGGCTGGTTCTCCAGGGGCAGGCTACTCAGGTGATTAACATACTCCTGGTCGCCATGGGCATCAATTGGCAGGCCTAAGACGGAAGGATTGACAGCTGGAATCGAAGAACTAGCTGCTGGAACGGGAGAACTGCCAGTGAAGATGGGCGTCCCAGCAGTGGGAACAGTAGGTGTGCTGCCAGTGGAGGTTGGAACAGGTGAGCTGGCATCCGCTCCACCAAAACGATTGACCACCGTGGTGACGGCTGGACGTGGTGGCTGCGGATCGGGAACGTAGGCACTGATGGGCAGAACTAGGGGGACTCCACTGGGAGGTCTTTGGACCGCACCATGGGGCAAATTGATGATGGGCGTCTGCTGGGAGGGCGAGGGTTCGCCGAATCGGGAAACTATATCCACTCCGGTGATGTTCTCCACGGCCGTGTTCTGCGTGGCATGGTATTTGTCCTTCTGGCTGAGTCCACCCGGCGGACGCATGCCAGCAAAGGCAGGTCGTTGGGCCTGGGCCACTTCTAGTAGAGTCGCGATCATCACAACACAAATCCACATCATTTTTGCAATGGCAATGTCAATTTCACTTTTCCTCTCTCAAAATTTCTCAGTATCGGTTTGCTTTCCGCGATCTTCACTTGGCTCCAATGCTCCGGCGACTGAAAATCAGCCGCCTGGGAGGTGACTTAAATAATCAGCATCTCTGTGCCGTTTCAGTCTCAATCTCTGTCTTAGCTCTGCTGAACTGACTCAGACATACATGTGCACATTTGAGCATGTACATATGTATATGTAAAAGCTGTTATGCGAGTTCAAGTTGGGTCTGCGAGCACTGGGTTATCAGTCGACTGTAATGGATTCCCCTGTCCCTCGCTCTCTGTGGGAAATATTTCATCGCATTTAATTTATAAACCAAACTATACAAGGAAGGATGATGGGATGAGCCGAACTGCTCTCTTTCTTCGTGACAGTTCTTTGATTTTTGTTTAAAGTTTCAGAAAATACTTTCCTTGATACTGGTAAATTGGCAGCAACAACACTAGCCAAATGATGAACTCTTCTCCTATCCAGCTGTGCTAGTGTATTTCCAGTTCGTTTTACTACGAAAGATGCTGAACTTTCTTGTTTTTATTTGTGGTCGGGCTATTCCCAAAGTGCTACAATTATTTTTGCGGTGTGGTTCGTCATCATCGTCCACAGTGTGACGCGTGCGGTGCGTCCTGAAACCGGTTACCACCCACCTTCGCCAAACAATTTTGTTTTGGGAGCGTCTAGCAAACTTCCGCGGAAATTTCTCGCGGAATGATTCACTCGAATGTCTGCTAGTCAGAGATGGAGATAGAGAGAGAAACCTTTCGGCTTTGTTTCCACAAACATATTTTATTTGCTTTTGTCTTACAATCGAGAGAGAATTTGATCAGTGTGTGTCTGAGAGAGTTACTCTACATGGTCATGGAATGGGTGTGTGTGTGTGCTGCGTATCATCGTGGATTGCTGGATCGCTGGATCGCTGGATCGTCATGGGTTTTGGGAATGTACCGGGAATAACATCTGCCTGAACGACTGCCCAGCCCAGGCAGCTCGTATGCAAATGAGGGTTTCGATAGACCACATCTAGAAACGTCTCACAATGGAGCGGGCAGAACTGAGCTTGGCCGGACGTGCCGCAGCGGAGACAGCGCGACGATATGCCACTGCTTGTCCGGCTCGGCGATAGTTGGCCGCGCGCCTGGCGGCCACGAGGCGAGCTTGTTGCTCCGCAGGAATGTCGGCAGCGGGCAGATCGTTGGCGGTGACATCGGGTGGACCGTACACCTCATCGGGCACACTGTTGGGAGCGGCGTCGGGGGGGCCATAGACGGCATCTGGTGTAGGGTCTACAGCGGCAGGAGCGGCCGCCTCATCGAAGGGCACCTCAGGCTTAAGTTCGTCAGCGGAAGGATACGGAGTGACGGCATCCACGTCCCCAGCATCCACTGGGGCCAGCTCCTGGCGAGCCGAGTACCGGGATCGGCCGCGACTCAGCCGCTGGGAGTATCGCTGACGCTGAGCTTCACTCAGGGACAGCAGGCTGAGGGCGATGGCGATCAAAAGGAGGAGAGCTTGGAACTTGGCCATGATGGATGCAAGATGTCTGAGTGCTGCGTGTGTGTCTGCCTGGAAGGAACTGAACCAACGACTGATGCTTTGGTAAGCAGCGATGGACGCTTTTATAGGTAGGACCATGTCTGGACACTAATGGACGTTCCACCAATGTGTGCAGCTGTTTAGTGTGCTACGCATGGACCCAGCATAGGCATCCTTTTTTGGGCCTACGCTCTGACGTCGGCACTATTCGCAGTTCCCTGATCGCCATCGATGTCGATATCGGTATCTGCGGCGTCTTTATGCGCCAACGACGTGACAAGAAAGAAGTAGCAGGAGCCGAATCAGTACTGGAAGTAGAATTTATAGTTCCAACATTACTCAATCTAAATTTGGAGCGAATGCGAACAAGTCCCTGTTCTACTTTGAACCGACTTCGTTCGGCATTAAAATGCTCTTAATGTAAGAGAGAAGGTGGCATTGATTTATCAGTCATAAATCTCCTACACTGACTATATCAAAAAGCACAGCTTGCCATGAATCTTTGACAAGTTGTGCCGCCAATTGGGTTGCATCAGACTTCTTCTAATTGTAAACAGCTGTGTTAAGCTGGACACTCAATTTGTTTCGACTCTGAATTCAATTAGGAATAATTGAATAGAAAATTAGAAGATGATTTCTGAACTATCCTTTATATTACCTTTTGATAGTTCGCAGGGCCTTGGCGGTCACCTCAGTTGCAAGTCGTCAATCGCATAAAAATCGATTATAAGTGTTTAATCCAAAATTCTAACACTCAAACTGACAATTCCAGCATAATGCAATTGACAACAACAGTCGACAGCGGCTCTATTTGCTGTTGGTTTTCGCTTTCAATTGCTTTGCGTTGGATGACATTTGGATTGCGTGTCACGTACGAAACGCATTTAATTTTCATAGAACATGGCGACAAATCGGTCGTGGACAGCGGACGTGTACAGCGGCAGTGGTCAGTGGTCAGTGGTCGGTGGGCGGTGTACGTGGCAGACCGAGCAAAAGCCAGAGACAGTAACCATACAATATAAATCATTAAATGTGATAGCCGTGCGCCTAATCGAAGTCGCTGTCGATATAGAAGCTTCATGCCTAAATTCCCATTACCCGGGACGACTCTCGTTTTCATGGGAGACCTTAGACGGCCGGCCACCGAGAACGTTGTATAAAAACGGCACTTCCAGTCGGAGCTCAATTCAGTTGGGTCTAAATCCAGACCGAGTTCAATTGTCAGCATGCAGTGGATCTTTACCCTCGTTGTTTGCCTTGCAGCCGGAAGTCGTATCGAGGCGCGTCAGATACGGATTAATCGCTATGCTGTCAGTGTGCAGGAGGATGAGGCGTCGGCCCAGGTGAGGGAGTTGATGCCAACGCCTTATCCAGCAGCAGGCTTTCGGCCGCAGGGACGTTCCTTTTGGCTTCCAGGGGAGTCGGAGGGGAAGGCCGACGCAGATCAAAACGAAGGATCCGGCTTGGGTGCGGAGACAACTACAACGGAGCTGCCCAGTGAGGATGCTTCGACTAGTACTACAGAGTCCGCAGACTGGAGCACCACCACAATCTGGGACTCACCAGATACCACCACCACAGCTCCCACTCCGGCTAATAATCTCCGTTCGGGCAGAGCCTTTGTCAGGGCTTCCTATCCACCAGCGGGCTATCGTCCAAGCCGCGCCTTTCGCCTGCCCACTGAGGAGAATCAGGAGCAGGAGCAGCAGCAGCCCGCTGAGTCCCTGGCCAGCAACTCCACCGACGGCAATGCCGATCATCCCGTTTGCGGAGTAAGCACCAACCCCCTGATGCCCACCCCAGAGCCTGGCTCCATGGACGAGCCGGATTCAGAGAGTGTGGTGATCACTGCAAATCTGGGACCACCAGTCTTGGTGGCCAGAGCTCCCAAGCCTCCGCCCTCCATTCCAGTGGCCATTCCCCTGCGCTCCCAGCCGCTATTGGAGGCGCCGAGACGTAGATTCGTCTACACTACGGATGTGGAGCAACGCTGGTGAGAGTCCCTCTGGGATAAGCCCTCTTTAATTGTTAAAAGTTCAGTATTTATAGGTTTTTGTATTTGGAACGAATAAAATCCAGTTTACTGTTATTTATACCCTAAAGAAATGAGTTTCCTCTAAGGCTGCATTCAAAAAATCAATAACAATTCGTACTCACATACATATGTATGAATATCCTTAGCCTCTTCCCAGCTCTAGGACATTACCTACTACAAAACTGCTGACCTGAAAATCTGGCATTCTCTATATATGTATGTACATGCATAGATGTAAGATGTAGATGTATAGATGTAAGTACGAGAACGAGCATTCAAATGATATCGTCAACAGTCTTTATCAATGCCATCTTCACCGGATGTTCGGACACGTTCTGAATATTGTTTGTTATATTGTTGTTCGATTCAGTTGCCTTGCGAGTCGAAAGCCAAACAGCTTTCCGTCGAAATACGCTGGATCAGGTCGGTGGGTTTGGGCGAGACTCTAACTCCACGCATCCGTATTAAATTTGACGTGCGGATGTGCAAAGTTTTAGCCGTGGAACGTGCGTGGCATGCGGAAGGACATGGGGCGACTTTGCAGCAGCCACGTCGCCAAGTCCACTGTTACTCCTCACCATCTGCCCCTTGGAGCATTCAAATTGAATAACGTGGATGCGAGTGCTCTCCTTGGAGGTTTAAGTGGAGGGACGAGAGTAAAATTGAGACCACTGGACTTGTATTATGTATTTTGAGCTTGAACTTGTTCAAAGGGGTATTTTAGTTGCTTCTATGCATAAAATATTGTAATAGATTTTGTAGATAAATGAGGCTCAACGTGGAACTATTGTGAGGAAGCTCGTCCATAAATGGTTTGTTCTTTGAAGCTTTTTTTGGTTAAATAAAAGAATAAAATGATAATATTAACATATTTTTCAAAATTGTATAGTTGAACTCCTTCACTACTGGGAAATTGTTTTTAAAAACCCATAAAAACTTTAACAATAAGCAAACATATACTTTAACATAATCAAAAATAAACCCGGAGCTTTCTGATTGATTTCGTCTCCATTTCCATTTGTACTCCCAGTCAAAGTCATCGCAAACTGTGCACGTAATTGACAATCAAAGGATCATCGAAGCTGGTGGGCACGATTTCCACAGAGTGCACCACCGGCTGCAAGCGCACATCGCTGTCAATGTGCGTGAAGCTCGCCAGCTGAAGGTCCAGCTCATCCTGGTGTCCCTCAACCAGCACGTACTCTGCCTCCGGCTCTACGAGGGCCAGCTCTACAGCTGCATTGTTGTCGCCGGCCACCTGCGGCTGTTCGGCAATCGAAACTGTGGAGTTGACAGAGTCCTGAGCCAGGGATAGGGCTACATTGGGCTGGAGCGCGTCCCCGCCAGCGACTGTGCCCTCAATGGCAAACAGTTTTGTTGTGGCCGGAGTTGTGGTTTCCTCCGACTCTCTGCCCTCTGTGGTGGGACTATCCTGGCTGTCTGTGGTCTGCTCTTCTGCGGTGGGCTGTGGCGTGGTGGCGGAGCCGGAGGCCGAGGCTGCCTCGCTTTCCTCAACGTCCGCCTTGCTGTCCTCTCCCTCGTCCTGCTCCTCCAGCTGACGTTCAATCTCCACGGTTCGCTTGGATGGGGTGCTCAACAGGAGGAGTTTTGCGGACTTCTTTTGGGGTAGAACATCCACCTGAAGGGTTTCTGGGGCCGGGTCAATCAATATGCTAGCAGTCTCATCGCGACTAAAAGCGGGACTGGCCAACGAAGTTGCCTCTTCGGTGGTCACATCTTCTTCCAGACTCGGTCTCTTGGTAGTATCTTGCGCGGGCGTGGACCCGGCTTTTAGCTCAGCACGTGGTATAACAGCTGCCTGGACCAGAGACAGGCAAAGCGCTACTGTGGCACACATTCCCAGTCCTTTCGACATGTTCGCTGCACAATTTGCTTACTATTTGATGGCGATAATTTCCAGCCAGGCGTATTTATACTCGCACTGGGATCCAGAGTCATTCCCCATTTCTGGAGCTGTCATAATTCTAACCCTGAGCATTTCATTTGACGCGAAACTTCCGCAAGCTTCCAACAGCCGGAAATGTAATTCTACCAGTAGGTTCCATTTGTGTCCGAGTGTATTCTGTGGCATTAAGGAAGCCAGAAACGTCCCGGGCCTGGGTCGTTACACCTCAAACCCGGCCGGGGCACCCATTGACCGCAACGATGGTCACAGAGCCAACTCAACACAACCCAAAAAAGTCACTTTACATTTTCCCCTTTACTTGCTAGCTTATGTGTACATACTTACATATGTATGTATACATACACATGTACGAGTATGTTGTGGTGTGTGTATCTGGAAGATGTGTTTGTGTAGTTTTGTCGGTTTAATTTTGCGATGAGCAAAGTTAGTGGCTTGACCGTGCCGTGCCGTGCCAGCTGCTGGACATGCTGGTCACGTTCGTGGGTGACTTTGGTTTCGTCTCAAATGGGAAATGATAAAATTGAAAATAAATTCATATGCAGGAAATAAATGTGTTTTCCGAGGGCAGCAACAGGCTGGCAAAAGTTCATTGATTGCCTCAAAGTCAAAAGACCTTCCTTTGCAGTTTGAGGGATTCTTGTGGTTGTATTTGGGTTACACAGGTCGACGGGTTTACGCTGTGATCTTTAAAGTCTTGGGAAATGTCTTCTTCTCCAACACAAGTCAATCCACAGTTACACTAGGGCGGATTGTTCGGATTACCGGAACAAGGACCACAGTCCGATTTATAAACATGATTTTTATACCCGGTACTCGAAGAGTAAATAGCTTATATTGTAACTGTGCACAAAGTGAATGTATGTAACGCACAGAAGGAAACGTCTCCCACCCCATAAAGTATATATATTCTTGATTAGCATCAATAGCCGAGTCGATAAAGCCATGTCTGTCTGTCCGTCCGTTTGTCTTGTTGAGCGCCTGGATCTCAGAGACCATAAAAGCTAGAGCCACCAAATTTTGCATCCATACTTCTGTATGCTCACACTGTTACAAGTGTATTTCTAAAATGAGCCACGCCCCCTTCCGCTCCCGCAAAAGGGCGAAAACCTCCCAAATATTGAATGACCATATCTATCTGATCAACAAATTGGGATTCGATTGGAGCATTATTATAGCCACAATGAAGAAATTCATTTGCAGTGGCAAAACCCGTCCCGCAGCTTATATTTGTTTTTTGCACATTCTCTCATTCACACTCTGCCTCGCGTAGTTTGTGGCCTCTGCCTCTGACACGTCTCTGCTTCTGCCGCGTCTCTGCCCTGACTCTGCAGTGTATTGCTCTAGGGGAGGGTGGCGAGCTAAAGGAGCGTGTTGGCGTGAGTAGTGTTGTTGATGTAGATGACAGAAGAAGAAAAAATGTTAAATTTGACAAATAACCGCTAAGGTGCAGATGTAGTACTGAGTGCCGGGTATAAAAGTTGTGACGCGTAAGAAGCGTCTCACACGTCCCTTCGCGTTAGACATACTTTTTGGCAATTAGCTTTCTTTTACCATAGTTCAACAGGGTAATAAAACACACTTCTCCTCCGATGGAACCAAGCTTCCCCATCATTTGGATGACAAAAAACATATTGTATATAATATGTATATTGTTTATTATCGAAGATTCAACACTACTTACGTTTAAAATAATTTACGTATTATTTTTTGTTTTGTTATTTTGTTCTTATTGATTTCTGTCGTTCGTCTTCTCTTGGTTGTTGTTGTGGTGTTTATTACGAAATTTCAATTTTCATTAAATGATTATGGGGTATGTTACGTTACCGATACTCGTATGTACTATGTATGTATGTATATATATAAATGTATAATAATTGAATATGATAGATGGCTTGTACATGAAGATTCGGGGATTAGAGAAATGGCCTGGAATGCACATACTCGTATGAATGTTTATACCTACATACATATATGCATGTATGGGTTCCTACACGACTGGTATTCAGATATACATACATATTTGTTTAGTTTAGTTGGGGAGTTTAGTCCATGATCAATATCGATGCCTCTGTGTAGGGGCATCGAGATATGTGTGCTTCGTTTAGATACAAGATACAAGATACATGGTACAAGTACAAGATACAATTAATTAAGTACAATTACAATAATTATTGTTCAACGTTAATGCAAATGTTGTTAATGTAGATAGATTAGATTTAGCTTTATTATTCATTATTTTCGATATTTCTTTAGATGTTATCCTGTGTATATGACACGCGTATAAAATGAATTTACGTCTACTTACAATTTAAATAAAGTTTTTCAGTTTTGCTCTTAGGGTTTCCCGTTCTCTTCTCGGTTTCTTCTACTCGGTGTTTGCATAGGTTTCTTTCTACTTTGTATTCCTGTTGTATCTACCAAACTAATCCATTCCCATAACCACAAGGAAACTGAAGAGCTAGCTTTGTCTTTCCTTTTCTCTACTAAATTAACTAAGTCGTTAGCGGGAAGGGCTCTATGGTTTCTATAAGAGTTTCTATTTTAGGCATAATAGACGTTACATTTTTATAGACATTTTGTAAAACATTTACGTAAATAATTTCTGCAAAAGAACTAATAATAACTTTCCTCTCCAAATCTATTCTTCATAATCTTAGGTAATTGACAGAGCTATCAAAATATTGCACTGGGTTGCACGCTTACAAAATACGAAACGATTTTAAAGCGAGGAGGATCGTTGTGAGACGCGCTCGGTCTCGTCAAAATTCGTATACCCGGTACTCAGTACATGTACATTCGAACATATGTATACATGTACATATGTAACCTCACGATCTTTTCTACGTCTACATTAACTCTCCAACTAACACCCCCTTTTTAGCTTTCGCGCTCCAGAGACGCTCTCTGCCCGAGTCAGAGTGTGCGAGTGAGAGAGAGAATGAGCTGAAAGGGCTGGCGGGTAGAAACTGCAAATGAATTTCATTATTCTGGCCTAATTAAGGGATCTGCTAGATTCGGCCCCATCTACGGAACTGCGTTTTTGTTGATCTTCTCGTATCTTGAAAATTAATAATAGAAATAATAACAGATTATCGTTTAGCCTTTTAGGCTACACTTGCAACCGTGTGATATCGGAGCAGTGTGGATGCAGATTTTTGTTGCTGTTGCTCTTATAGCCTCGAAGCACTAGGCGTTCATCAAGATGGACGGACAGACGACCAGACGGACACAACTAAATCGACTTGTCAATTAATGCTGATCAAGAATATAAATAGTTTAAAGGGTCGGAAATGTTTCCTTCTATGGCTTCGATCACAAATCTAACGTACACTATTTACTGTTCGAGTACCGGGTATACAAAATTCAATAGGTCCTTAGAGAATCGTAAAAAGTACAAATAATCTCAACCAAATTTGAAATAGAGACAAAACTTGTAACAAAGTTCCATTACACCTAAAAAGTCAACATTTTTATCATAGATCTTTCCAATTGTACCGCATTCTAGGCAATATTATGAACCTTGGCAGACAGACAATTATGCACGACAAATACAACCGGCTTGGGGCAACACTCCATGTCCAGTTCCTGCAGGGGAAAACAGAAAATTAGTGTCTAGTTGATGGAAAAACGATTTGACATGACTTACAATTTCTCCATCATCACCAAAGTCCAGATACAGCAACCGCGTGCCATCATCTGCCGAGCCCTTTAGCTTGTCGAAGGCAAAATGCCAGAGCTGCGTTTTGGTGGCGGCCACCGCCGGCGTTGGCGTGGTGGGGGCGAAGCCACCACAATCGTACAGAAAAAAGCCACGATTGATATGCACAACCAATTGACACTGTCGGCCCTGATAGAGGCAGCGGAAGGAGAACTCCCTCTGATAGTTTACCGCCTGGTGGGAGCCCTGCACCAAGGCCCTGGCCCAGGCTGCCATGTCGCGATGCGTCTCCGATCGCAACCAGTATACGAGGACTCCCCTAGCAGTGCCGCAGCGTACACAAAACACCGTGGTCTGTTGGCCCTGAAAAGTGAATCTTACGATTTCCATAAATTGCATGGAATGAGAAGGCTGCACTTACATTCAGCGAGGAATTGTTCCCGGCTCCGGCGAGACGCGTTGTGGCCAGGGCATAGATCTCGAGGGGCCGACTCCAAGCCTCCACGGACCATGGGGCACTCTCGTATATCCGAAACTCCCGCTCCGTCACGGCCACAAATATGGGCAACCACTTGTCACTCTCATCCGAACTCTCAGAGCTGGATCGACCGCTGGGCTGTGAACGATATTTATATTTTAAAATCATACAGAATATCTACCGAACTGTAAATCGGATAATCGATGATCGGATATTTATGAATGTATCACTTGGTATGTCCTTCAGGCGAAATACCAAGCAACTGATGGCCACTTTGAGTAAGGTGAGGGGCTAAGAGGCGAGGTGCACGTACAACTCTCGGTAAACCTTCAGGGCAGCAGGTGGGGCTGCTAAGTTTGCCTCAAAATGTTAGCCAGAAAAGGGTTTGCGGATTGGATTCAGGTGAGACCACACTTACCAGCTCGCCGGCCACTCCGCTGTTGGAGGTACCGCTCCCGCCGCTGGCTGCACCACTGCCACTTCCACCGCCGCCTCCGGCACTGCCCGAGCTGCCTCCGTTCAGGCGCTTGCTCAGCCAGCCGATGTGCTTCAGTTCGCCGATGAGATTGGTCAGCGCGCGATTGGCCTCCGCCAGGGCCCGTTGCGTGCTGCTGCCCATGGCCGAATGCAGAGCATTGAACCAGACCAGAGCCTCCGCAGAGTCCGCCGCACGCAGGATGCAGGAGTGCACTCCGTCCGGCGAGTGCAGCTCGAAGCAGCGGTTCTCTGGAGGGAGGAGATGAAAAAAGAGGCAGGTGCTGCATGAGCTGTTCCCGTTGGAGGGACTTACCCGGATCGATGTACTTGAGATTCCTGGCCAGATGCGTCAGCTGTAGGGGGATGTAGCGCGTGTCCGCGCGAGGCGTTGTCTTTGGCGCTGGCGGAGAGGTGGGCACGCCCGGTCCCAGCGGACAGAGGAAGGCGCGCTGCAGCTCCCATCCGACTTCCGAGATGATGCTCGCCTTCCGAAAGTAGGGCGTTACTTCGCGTAGGAATTTAACTGGAAAAATACCACACAGAGGCAAACATGTAGAGATACTTGATATGGGAATCGAATGATATGGAAGTCACATGAATATGGAGGAGGCCACAGGAAAGGAAGTGTGGTGTCGTCAACAAGAGAGACTCCCAGAGACATACAAAAACAGCACATGCAATCAGACGGAGAGGAGTCTGACTCTTTCGCGCTCGTTGTCGTTCTCGTTACCGATGTGAGTGTAGAAGTCTTGGCAAACGTTGCGGCATAAATTCATTAGAGTTTCCGCTCCATTTTTATTCGATTTGCACACCCAAAGCCTCACGACAGCCGGCAAACTTCCCTGCACACTGGTCTGAGCGTCATTATACCCGGTACTCGAAGTTTAAATATGTACATATATTGGGTTTGTGCTCGAAAAATTTCACATACAGAAGGAAGCGTTACCGACCCTAAAAAGTATTTATATTCAGCTATGTCTGTCTGTCCGTCCGTCTGTCCGTCGTGATGAGCGCCTAGTACTTAGAGACCATAACAGTCTCTGATTGTTTATTGTTGTCATTATATCTCGCAGAATCTGCCTCATGCAGTGTGCGGCTCTAGGAGGGTTATATTGTGGAGGAGGGGCGAGATAAAAGGGCGTGTTGGCATAATAAGTTATGTAGATGTAGATGACAGAAGTAGAAAGAATGTAAAATGTAAATTGTAAATGTAAAAGGCCAGGTTACATATGAACATATGTATATACATATGTATCACGATAAAGTTACATACATATCATACTAAAGTTACATACATATGAATGTAAATACATACATATATGAATACTGACTGAGTACCGGGTATAAAAGTTGTGACGCCTGCGAAGCGTCTCTCATTCCTCATTGTTTCTTTTTTACTCCAACATATTTTTCCTATGAAATCATGCATTTTTCCTTATAATCTCTATAACCAGTCAACATTTTTTAAGCAGAAATGTAATAATGAAAAAATAAACTTCCATCAAGATTTCCACAATGGCTGTTTTAAATGGCCTGTGCACCAGTGTGCAGCTTCTATGCAAATGCTGATGACGATGCAAGGTGCTGTACTTGTGACTGTGTCTGTACCTGTGCACGGGAATAGGTAAAGTGTCGTAGTCGCATATCTAACTGGGGAACGGCAGCCCGGCCCGCTAGCTCCCGCTGGCCCCCACTCGGCATTCCACCCACAGCATTTGCACAATTTCCGTTTGCTGTTGCCCGACGATGTCGTCGAGTGATTTGGAAATTCAATTTTCACACTTAATGCCATCGGCCAGCACAGCCCCCAGCACAGTGGTGGGCAGCGATAGCGTCAGCATCAGCGGAGGCGGTTTGTCCGACTCGATTCGTGTGTTTGGCTCAACTAATTAGAGCGGACGGCCCCGCAACGAGATGGGGTTTGGGTTTGGGTTTGGAATGGGGATGGTATCAGGACCACCAACTTGCTAATTGCTTGGCATTTACGTACACTAAAGGGTTAAGAGTGGAAGCCGCCGTAGCAGTCTCTGGTGGAGCTCTGCAAACATTTACATTCACAAATATGCAGCCAACGACAAACAAACAGTGGAAAAACAGCATAGCGGCAGGCGCAAGTCCGATGCTTTGAAAAGTGGCAGTGGGAGTACGGAGAGCTAGAGAGGATGGACAGTGGGTCGTCTGATATTTCGGAGTGGACTGAAGAGCAAACAGGACCAAACGAGAAACGCAATTGCAACTGGGAAAAAGTTTATAACAGAAATAGCAACAACTGTAATAAGTTGTGTACATTTTTGCATTTAAGAGTAAATAAAGTTGCACCAGCCCTTCGCTCCACTCCCGTCTCGGCGCTCTATGAGTGTGTGTCCTAAAAACAATTCTAGACTAGTAAAACAAACAAGTTATGGAAAAGTTGGCTGAAAATGCCACAGGCCACAATTGTTAGGTGCTTAAGTATGAATATTTTCCGCTCACATTTTGCCAGTAAATATGGCATTAGAAGACTCTCAACTCAAGGATTTGCTTAGTGCTCAGACAAATTCTTGAGCAAAGTTGAACAAAAAGAGAGCAAACAAAATTAGCTAAAAGGATTGGCGAGCTATCTGAATATAAAAGTTAGCCGTATTGGAGCCACAAAGGCTATTACGATATTTTTCAAATTATTCACCACTTTTAATTACATTTTCAACTTTGTGTCAGTTTGTACATTTTGTACTTGAACATTGAGGGGATCTAAGGAGCACAAATCCATTCTTAGACCATTTTATTTTGTTCCTTTGTTCTTCCCCAAAACCCAGATCTTTACGATCACTTTATTTCTGGAAAGCATTTAATTTTCAGCAAACTAGCCTGAAAACGTTTTTACACCTTTAGCGACAAACCGAAATCCTACAGATCCACCATTCCTCCGACAAAAAGCATAAATCAAATGGAAAGCCGTGCAGTGGGCGTGCCAAGTCGGAATATGATATCAACAGCAGGCCGCGTTCGGAATTCGGTAAATCGTGCGTTAAAACAAACTTTGAGCAAAAGTTTTGCGAGTAAAATCTCACGAGCTCCTCGGGAGGGACAGAGTTGGGGCGGGACCATGGCTAGGACTGAGGCAGGTTGGTTAAGTAGGATCCACTTGGGTGGACTGTGGAGAGGAGGAGGTCTGATTGGTGGTTGGGTGGGTCCACGAATGTGTGCCAAGTTGTAAAAACCATTGCTAATGGACTTTTTGGTAAGCAGGCAGCAAGAGAGTAAGTCCAACTGTCGTCGCCAACACCGAAGTCTGTCGCTGACATTTGGCAGTTGGAGCTGGAATCCACTTACAGCCCATGCCATGCAATCCCATTTTAGGCAGCTCCTGGCTTATTTAAATTACAATGAGACGGCTGCCTGGGCCCAGAATACTTTGGGGCAAAGTTGGGAGCACAGCGGCCAGCGGAGCTTGGCAAACAACTTGGCGAACTTGTAAATTGGAGTTCGAATCAAGAGTTGATGCCAGGTTAGGCCTGGGCCTAGGCAACGAAGACGACGGATGGCGATGAGCTGCGAAGTATGACGTCCCGTCCCCGATACCATAGCTACGGGCCTTTGAAATTGTGTCCATAGATCTGGGCCACTTTAATTTAATGAACACACCGTTGAAATTATGGACAAGACCGCAAACCAAAAGCCGAAAATCAAAATACTGAGCAGGCAACAAAACGAGCAATGAAGGCAATTTCGATTGCGACAAAGTGAAGAGGAGTCAATGGGCTATTTGGTGGCCTTTGTTAGCGCCATCATAAATATTTTTTGAATTTTGAATTTGAGATTAAGATTTCTTTATGGAAATAGCTCAAAGACAAACAAATAAATGTAATATTTTGCTCATATTTGAATATTGTTCCAATTCCATCTGAATTTATTTATTTCTGTTAATCTCAACCAATTGTTGAGCCAATTCAAAGAAATTCATAAAACTGGTTTCTATAGGGAACAAAAACTTCGGGACAGAGTCTGACTCTGACTGTGGACTGTGGCGTGCGTCAGCTGCGTGGCATGCGAGGCACGTTGACAACGATGACTTGAGTTTTGGGGAGGGCCAAGCCAGAGCAGGGCTGGCTGAGATAAGTGAAGTTAAGTTGGGGCTGTTGATATTAAAGCGACATTAACATTGAGCTTCATGGGCCACGATAAGTTTTTAAATGCGCCAATAATTGTCGTTCGTCTGTCCCATCCCATACCATCCCATCCCATACTGTGCACTGCATCGACACTGAGCAACAGCTCGTATCGAGTTCTCATAACCGAGCTGAGGCGAGCTGAACTCGAACTCGAAACTCAAAGACGGCCTTGCGACCGTTACTGAATTCTGATGTAGAATTGGCATGGATGGAGCAAACGGCATGCAAATGGATATGTGGATACGGGGCATATGTATAATTGCATGCGTATGTATAAATAGGAGAGCACCCACAGCAGCCAGACACAAACCGTTAGCAATCGCCCAGCGAGAAACATGAAGAGCCATTCCATTCTGATCTTTGCCGTAGCCCTGGCTCTGGCCGCCGTTTCAGCCATGCCCCAGCGGCGTCTGAAGAGTCAGCGCCAGGTGGAGTACTCCTCAACGCCCTACCCACCGGCAGGCTTTCGTCCCAGAATCGCATTTGCCCTGCCCGGCGAGAAGCCCAAGCTGGAGGCGGAACCCCTAACCACACCCAGTGCCGTGGAAGCTCTGGAGAATGCTGAGACCACCACCGAAGTGGAGCAGCAGGAAGCGGAAACGGAGAGTGAAGCGGAACTGGAGGTCTTCCTCCGTAAGCCTGCCAACACCTATGAAGCTCCCGACGACCAGCAGGACACCGTGGAGGTGGTGGCCCAGGCTCCGGCCCGGGACTTTCAGCCACCCAATATTGAGGCTGTCGAGGACTTCGACGCCGATGGCGCTGTTGCTGGTAATGGGCAGCAGCCTGTTGCTGATGTCCCTGCCCTGGGCCAGGCGCAGCAAAATGAGCCGGAGTCAATACCCACAGACGTTGAAGTCAGAGCGGTCACACCAGCAGGCACCTATGGCCCACCGGCTAGTGCCAAGCCCGCCTCCACCTATGGAGCCCCTGAGCTGAGCGAGCCCGAGAACGAGTTGGATCCGGAAGAGTCCCAGGTGGAGTTGGTGGGCGAGCAGGAGGAGGAAGATGCGCTGGTAAACGAGTTGGCCAGCGGTCGCCTAATCCTGCTGCCCCTGGGATCCCGAGGCGCACAGTTCGGTCGCCTTATCCTGGCTGTTGAGCAGCCCCGTCAACGCACTCGCAGCGAGCGCCTGAGGAGGATCTAGGAGGTATTCGCATGAGACTCGAAATTGGAACTGAGAAACGAAATAAATATATATATCAATTTGAACTGAACACTAAAGCGTATGATGTTGTCTCTAAGTGAATAGAAAAGAGAAGTGGATGGAGTTGTGGAGTGCACCAGAAATGTGTGTGTTATTGGCTGCTCTTGCTTTTGCTCCCCTTCGATTAAGAGACAGAGAGAGCAGGAAGTTGTTTCAGCAAAATTGTCCTGCATGGATCATTGCATTGTTTATGCCAAATGGCTTGGATTGTGATTGGGTTACGTCCACAAGAAGGTTCACATGTGCATGTATGTATGTATGTATGCATATGCGTGTGTTTGTTGTGCTTTTGTGCTGCTCTCTTACTCTGTGCATTTAAAAGTGAGTGCCCGTGTGTGTGTGTAAGGACATTTGCATCGCCTAATTGATGCGTACTACTGCCTATTGTGTTGTGCTCTGAACAGGAAGCGATGCTCCGACTTTGCTTGCACATTTTGATAAGGCATTGTCCTCTGCCTCTGCCTCTCCCTCCCCTATCCACGAGAAGGAGCTCATACTCCATGCTTTGAATGATTATGATTGTGATGATGTGTCACTGAGACGTGTGTAATTGCGAACTGTTTTATTTTTGAAACCTTTGAACTAGATATAGAAAAGTATAAAATAATTAGAGCTAAGACCAACGCTAATAACTGATGTGCGGAAATTGCTCCTACGCTCATCATTGATAGAGCTCCATTCGATCAAATTTATTCAATCAAATATTTTCTTCCTTGTTAAGTCCAATTGTCTTCTCATCACAAATAAATCCGTCTTTATTTTTGTACATACTTGTATGTACATACATATGTACATACATACATATGTATGTACATTGTACATATTTTTTCTTGGAATTATCTCAGCTACGCAAAGAGCTGTGGACGAGGTGCCTAGAATCCACACCCTGCCACTCCTGGCCTGCCACAAACTGTGTCAGCTATCTCCTCTCCACCAACAACTGTGTATTTTTGGGCCATTTGATCAAATGGAAAGAAAACTTTTCTCATTACTCATTGCCGGGCTGGGGCAAACAAACCGAGCAACAGCCAAGCAACCAGCCAACCATCCAGCTAACCAGCCAACCAACCAGCAAACCAGCGCCACTAACAGCAGTCAACAGCTAACAGTAAACATGGGAGGAGGGGATAACTTAGTCTGGGGGAGCTGGCTGCTGGTGGGGATTTATAACAGTACACAGCTGCAACGGCAGCAGTGGCAGCATCAGAAGCGGCAGTAGCTCGCATGTTTTTGCTGAGTAATCCCACGTATGTCTTTGCGCTTAAGCCCTCTGTTCTGCCTTCCAGTTCGTTGCTCCACCATGGGATGGATGCTTTCGAAAACAGGACAAAAACAGTGCGACTCTCTGGGTCAATTAATCATTGGGGAAACATTATCTATCCAGCATCAGGGACTGCCATTTATCACAAACAAAGTTTCGCATCAAAACTGTTGCGGATCTAAGGTTGAATATTGCGGGAGTTTACAATCGGAGAAACTCTTTTACAATCGATAGCTGCTTAAGGAGTGGGATAACTGAGATATAGCTGCTTTTAGCTGCTTCTTTCTTTCAGAAACTGATCACTGATTGCTCCATTCCATCCCACTGTGGCTGTCGCTCATAGTTTACTTGTTAGTTTGACTCGCTCAATGACATTTTTTTAAGCTCTCCCTTTTGCTCCAGCACGTCCCCCCACCCATCGCTGAGTGAACAAAATGTTTTAAGCAAATAACGATTTGACATTCTGGCTAAAAAAGTTACAAATGTATCTGTAGCGTACACGTATGCTCCACCTACCTTCCAGATCCACCACGCGACCAGAGCGCTTGAGGGCGCGCACAGCCTCATCGTGGGTGGCGTCGCGCAGCTCCTCTCCGTTGACGGTGAGGATGGCATCGCCCACGTAGAGACCTTTGGCCTGATCGGCGGCCATGCCCCGAAATATCTTCGAGATAAGGATGGGCATACGGTTCTCGCGCCCACCCTTTATGGATATGCCCAGGCCGTTATTGTCCGACTTGATGATTCGCACATGGCGCTTCTGGTTGGCCACATGGTCAGGTACGTCGCACAAATCCATGCCGCCCCCATCGCCGGCATTGTTGTTGTTGTTCAGGCAGAGATCCCGATCTCCGTTGTCGTTGTTGGTCGAACCATCTACTTCGGTGTCTTGGATATTCATGCCTTGCAGAGAGGCGGAGCTGGGCAGGGTTCCAGTGCCATTCTGACTAGAGCCTCCTCCACCAACAGGTCCGCCCCCTCCACCACTGTGATTACTTCTGCAAAAATTTGGATAAAAGAGGACCGATATAGTGCCAGGAAGCCCCTTCAGAGAAAACTACTCCCGCTACTCACCCCAAGGTGCCATTCAGCGTGGTCGATTGCCCATCAATCGTTTGCTGCGCCGACTCACATGACTCGTCGAGGCTGACTGCCAGGAAGTCCGTTTCAAGTGTGACTAGGACACGATACCAGGCCCCGCGAACCCGCGTCTCCATGTTGCCGCACCGCAACCCAGAGGGCGAGGGCGAGTTCTGTTGCGGAATTTGCTGCTGGGCGGACGGAGGGGTCCGACCCAGGCTCGAGGATTCCACCATGAATCCACTTATTCCACTTCCCTCTTATTCTGGGATCTACATGATAGACACCTGAACAGCCTAGAAGAGAGAATAATATTTTTTTTAGCTAAACAGTACCGGGAATAAATGTTGTACTCGTTTTTTGAATACTTTTCCCATTTGAAATGGTTTTAAAAAGCAATGTAAAACACTCGTAAATATTGAATTGTGATTAACTTATTAAGACGACAATTTTTCGTATAGGAAGCGATTATGTTTAAGAGTCCGAACTTGGTCTGCGAAGCGGCCAACAAGGACTGAGGAGGACTTGTAGGATATGCCTACATATATCTTTTCAGCCCACATAAAGTGTCTGATCCTTTCAGAGATCTTCAATAATTATTGAATTTATAAAATATAAATTATAATTTGAATAGTAAATGAGATTGTTCCCATATCTAGGTCTCCAGCTATTAATTGAGGATCTTAAGGAAACAACAGACTCTCAATCGAGTGTGCATTTAGACATGCGGATGTTTGACAGGTGGTGGAGAGCAATAAGTGGAAAGGAAATTCATTGTCCGGCATGGGAATGACAGCGGAAAGAACCCACACGTCCTGACAAAGGGAGAAGAACGAGTAGAGAAAATATGTCATTGTTTTCCAGTCCAAGATTTATTGCATTCTCAAAATGCGAAAGATGAGAGGCGAGTGGAGGCGACAAAAGCTGCACCACAACCAACCAATGGAGGAATGCAAAGCGCCGTAGCATAACATCCTGCCACATCCTTCGTCCGCCTTGGCAGAGAGCAACAGTGCGACTCCTTTGGTAGCGAAGCAGCTCTACAATTACGTATTTCTATGATTTTCTATTTGACAAGATGCCACTCCTCGGAGCAATGTTCCCGCTGGAGCTGCGCCCGTGACTCGGCTATTGGCAGGCCCCATTCGTTCTCGTGCTCACGCTCTCGGTTCGGGGCAAGTCGGTGGCCGCTCCAGTCAGACACATCCTGCTACCACGATTGTTCTATGTGTTTGAATGCTTGTGTGTGAGTGCCATTTGTATGTACATTTCCGCTTACGATTCAGCAGGAAGTAATTTTGCCGCTGCTGGTGCCACAGTTGCTCCTGCTATCGCTGGCGCTGCCACTGACACTGCCACAGCCAGTGCTTCTGTGTCTGCCTCTGCTTACGTCGAGTCTGTTTGCTTTGCAATTTATTGTGTAACATTTATAATTATTATTGCAACGCAGCGTACTTCTCGGCTCAAGGCCCTTGTGGCACAGACTGGCAAAAAATATACACTTTTTCAAGTGTGCGACTGCTTGAGACGAATGGCAATGCACGCTGCGAGATGACGGTGACGAAGAAGCTGGTGATGTTGTCATCACCACGCTCATAATTGTAAGCAGACACATACACACACAAAAGAAAATGAAAAGCACACATACACTCATCCAAGGTGTTGTTGTGGGCTTAGGAATTTTGCAGAAATGCTTAGACGAAAGGATTGTAAGAAATGGATTGGGTAGTTAGATCATAAATAGAGACATGGAAAGGGTCGACCTTTTCGGATGACTTTCCATTCCTACCTTGGTCTAGCCTTCAACCATCTTCGACCATCTACTAAAAGACAATTTTCTCGCAAAAAAAAATCATTTTTCAGGGTTCTTCATTTAGTTGAAACTGTTAAATATAACAATAAGAACACATGCAACTTGGTTTTGAATTCCATTATACCTCCGGATTTTAGTTTTTAATCATTTTTTTATTGTTTAATACTTGCACCCAGCCCTACTATTTCATTTAATAGAAGTTTTCAAGGGTATTGTAAGACAAGAAGATGGAATGCAAATGTTCTAGGGTTCTCTCTGGGTTCTAATGTGTACATTTCAGGCTTTCCAATGTTGCTTGTTCAATTCGAAAGATTGGAAGGGTCTCAAAAATAGTCTAGGCGCGGCACTACTATTTCATTGAACACAACTGTATATACTTCCTGCTCAGCATTAATAGCCGAGTCGATATAGCAATGTGTGTCTGTCTGTCCGTCCGTCTATCGGTCTTGTTTGTCGGCTAGTTCTCAGAGACTATAAGAGCTTTGCCTCCAGACTTAGCCCCGCTCCTTTTCGCCCTGCCGCCTTTCGGCCGTAAGTCTGCTGTGTCCACAATTTTGAAGATAAGAAAACTATATTTATTAATTGCAGATCAACGAATTGCGATTAGGTGCGATCATTATCACAGCCAGAACGAAGAAATTAATTTTCAGTGGCATTGGTCTAGCAGCTTTTCTTATGCTTGCTTCTTGTTGTTATTTTTCTCGCTCGAACCCTCTGCCCCATTCAGTGTGCGTCACTGGGGGAGGGTGGCGGGAGAAGTGATGTAGATGTAGATGATATATGTATGTACATATGTAAGACAAATATAAATTGTGAAATTCGAAAAAAAACCACTATGGACAGATTTACTGACTGAGTACCGGGTATAAAAGTTGTGACGCGTACGAAGCGTCTCACAAACGTTCCTACTCGTTATTATTAGAATTACAATATGATTGAATTAAGTGTGATTCGCTTATCGGTATCCGTTCCTCTAGAAATATGAAACTACAACTGAACAACTTCAGTCGTTCCCAACTGAACGCATTGAGAACAATGAAAAGGTGAATCGGCTACACGTTCCTTTCCCAATCAATCAATTTAATTTCTTAGCCACTCTTTCTTCTTCACTTAGGAAATGAGTGAAGTTTTATTTAACCCCCACCTAATGGTGGCCTCTCTCTGCAATAAACAACTCCATGGTATTCCTGACAAAAAACTCCATTGGCGACAACTAAATTAAAGCCAAATAAGAGCACTATAACCCTCAAACAGACTGGGACCAAATGAGATTTAAACTATTTGCACGGATGTGTCCTCCATCCGGGAATGGCAGGGGAGGGGTCACGTCGTCCACCTCCACACCACCTACATCATATTCCGGGCCAACTGTGCGGTCGGCCCTAATAAGCGCCGGACGTCGCTTGTCGCCATCGTCAGTGCCATTTATCATGCTGCGCTTTGGCTAATTTAATGCCAGGCGGTCATAAATTGTGCTCCTAAAAGTAGGCAACAAAAAATCGAGGGAAAAGGAGAAAAGCTTGGAAATGGCAGCAGCTGCTGCAGCACACTGCACATGGAACTTGCATTTAGCTCTAGCGAAATTTTTTCTCGCTTTTGTGTAACAACTTTTTTTTTGGGCGCCGCTTTAAGGTTTGTTTTCTGTTTGTAATGCTAAATGTGTGAAGTTTTTGGTCTGTGTGTGGTTCTGTATATAGGATAAAGCGGGTGGTGGTGGGTAGAGCCTTTTGTATCGATATGTAAGGCGGAAACACTGGCAGCGTGAAGGGGCCATAAATACGTAAAGCGTTTTGCCTTCGATTCGCAACCGTTCTCACTCTTTCTCTCTCTCTCTCTCTCCCTGAGCGGAAATATATGGCCCCAATGTGTCGGGGTGTGTGTTTGTGCATTGCGTAAGTGTGTGCGCTTGTGGCGGCGCCATCAAAAAGTCATAAAATCATAATTTGTAAACGAGAATTTATTTCGAAAAATATTTATGGTTGCCTCTTGCTTCGTTTTTTGCTGCTGCCTCCAGAGCTCTGAAGAGCCTCTGCAGAGGCTCCATCGTTTTCATGGAATTTTCATAATTTCCCTGCAGCGGCGGATGTGTGAGTTCGAGTGTCTGCGAGCGTATGCGTGCATGTGTCGAAGCTGCTTCATTAGAGCGACTGGTAAATGCTGCTCACATTGTTTTTATACCCTGGTATCGAAGAGTAAATGGGGTATATTGTATTTGTGGTCGGAACACAGAGGAAACGTTTTCGACACCATTAAGTATATATGTACATATGTATGTATATACATACATATATTCTTGATCAGGATCAATGGCCGAGTCTATGTCTGTCCGCCCGTCTTGATGAGCGCCTGGATTTCAAAGATTAAAAAAGCTACAGAAACTAAATTTTGCATTGCGATTGCTGTGATATCACACTATTACAAGTGTATTTAAAAATTCCTCCCCGCAAAAGGGCAAAAATCAGCCACATCCACAATTTTGAAAAAAATAAGTTAACCAAAAACTCAATTCCGTAGAGAATGGCAATATCTATCAGATCCTAGAATTAAGTTCAGACGGGTTCAGGACGGGGTCAAACTAAAAGACGTGGTATTGTGAGAAGTGATGTATGTACATACATACATATGTACATACATACATATGTACATATGTATGTAGATGAAAAAAATGTAAAATATAAAATTCGTTAAAAACATAAGACCCGACCCCAAACGCTCCAGTCTCATTTACATTATTGTTTGCCTCGGCAATGCATAATAGTCCTGCGCTCTTCCTGCACTGCACAGAATCTTAGATCTTAAATGGTCTTCCATCATTTTAGAGACTCTCTTTATTGTTACTTGGGACTGGGACAGAGATTCGTTAAGTTTTTCTGTGTAAATCATTGCTGAGATTAATTAGTAGATGGGTATGGCACGTTTTACTTTTCTAAACTTTCGTAATAAATGTGTAGTAAAAATCCAAACTTCAATCCATTTTCATGTTCAGTTTCAGTTTGTGTCATCGTGTAGAAGTTTTGAAAGGTGAAGGAACTACTTTATAATATCTATAGGAATATGTTTTCTGTAAATCTTAGCACCAAAAAAACAGCTTTCCATCTGTTCCGTCAGTACAATCTTGTTCCATTAAAGTATTTCAGTTTTAGGATACTTTTTGGTAACAAGATATTTTCATAGCTAATTTTAAAAACTTTTTTTCTGTTTTCAAAGCTAGTTATTTATCCGTTTTTCGAGTGCAAAAACAAGTCCCAGAATTGGCCACGACACAACAAGTACTTGTCGATTCCTTTAGGAACATATGTATATATGTATACCAACTGAGTACCGGGTGTAAAAGTTGTGACGCGTATGAAGAGTTTCACAAACTTCCCTACTCGTTTTTTATAAATTTACTGGCGTCTAGATCTTTATCCGTAAATTGACATCGATATATGGCGGAATGAGAGGAAAATGAAGGTTTAAAATATATTTAAACTGGGAGGAGAATATGGAGAGAATACTCGCTCCCAAATTTCGATTAAATTTACGACATACATACATATGTACATACAAAATGACATGTATGTATGTATTTTAATAGATCGAGTATAATTTTCCATTCAACTCAGATTTTGCCAAGTCATCATTAGAAGCTGAGTTCCAATTACTTTGCCATTTTTGTTTTTTGGTATTGTGACCAACATCCTGTTGGATTTCGATAAAGGTACATGCGAAAACATGTCTTGTCGCTTGTCCTTGACACCCACCAACGTCAGCCCCAACGACCGCACGGGCTCCCCCAGCTTTTACCCAGAGCTACTCTTTATGCCCTCCGCTGTTTCCATTGAAGCCTCTTAATCATTCTTAACAATGGAGCCACACAGTAATGTAGCCACAGCTCAACTGGTGGCAATCGATAAACCCCTATATATTTATGTACATACATACATATGTATATAAGTATAGGTATGTAGCCTACATAATGTAGTTGCATACATATGTACATATGTACGTGGTGGCGGCTATATCTACATATAAATGGCGTACTAATGATCTTTAAATACACATTATACGTAAAGCATCCCACTTCACTCTCGCTCAAAGAGACTCTGCCACTCGATATGGTGCAGGAAAAGTGACTCGACATATGCATTAGTAATTTAGTTGCCCCGACCTGCGAGAACTCAACTGAGAGGCTTAGCATTAGCTAAGTTCATTAGAACTAAGCTATTCTCTAAGGCTAATCAATGCATCTATAAAGTGTACCCAAACACTTTGTGGTTTTAGCTTACCGTTTGAAAATGTTAAGCTTTGAAATGCAAAAATGTTGGTTTTGTGAGGTTTTTTTTACGAAATTTTGATTTTTACGAAATTTTGTATTGATTGACGTACATAAGTGTGCGTGGGTGTGTGTGTTGGCATATCAGTTGGTATTCCAGGGCGGCCCGCCAAGTTAAAGGAATCGACAAGTACTTGTTATGTCGTGGCCAATTCTGGGACTTGTTTTTGCACTCGAAAAACGGATAAATAACTAGCTTTGAAAACAGAAAAAAAGTTTTTAAAATTAGCTATGAAAATATCTTGTTACCAAAAAGTATCCTAAAACTGAAATACTTTAATGGAACAAGATTGTACTGACGGAACAGATGGAAAGCTGTTTTTTTGGTGCTAAGATTTACAGAAAACATATTCCTATAGATATTATAAAGTAGTTCCTTCACCTTTCAAAACTTCTACACGATGACACAAACTGAAACTGAACATGAAAATGGATTGATGTTTGGATTTTTACTACACATTTATTACGAAAGTTTAGAAAAGTAAAACGTGCCATACCCATCTACTAATTAATCTCAGCAATGATTTACACAGAACGAGAAGGGACGTGTGAGACGCTTCTTACGCGTCACAACTTTTATACCCGGCACTCAGTACTACATCTGCAACTTAGCGGTTATTTGTCAAATCTTCAATTTTTTCTGTCATCTACATCAACAACACTACTCACGCCAACACGCTCCTTTAGATCGCCACCCTCCCCTAGAGACACACTTTGCAGAGGCAGCGGCAGAGGCAGCGGCAGAGGCAGCGGCAGAGGCAGCAGCAGAGGCAGAGGCAGCGGCAGAGAAGTGTCAGGGGCAGAGGCCATAAACTGCGCGAAGCAGAGTGTGCTGCTATAAGCTGCGGGACGGGGTGGGTTTGGCCACTGCAAATTAATTTCTTCATTGTGGCTATAATAATAATCCAATCGGATCCCAATTTGGTGATCTGATAGATATTGTCTTTCCCTACGGAATGGCGTTTAGTTTTCTGTTATCTTCAAAATTGTAGATTTGGGAGGTTTTCGCACTTTTGCGGGGGCGGAAGGGGGCGTGGCTCATTTTTTAAATACACTGGTTTCAGTGTGAGCATACAGCAGTCTGGTGCCAAAATTTGGTGGCTCTAGCTCTTATAGTCTCTGAGAACTAGCCGACAAACAAGACGGACAGACGGACAGACGGACGGACGGACGGACGGACGGACGGACGGACGGACGGACGGACGGACAGACAGACATGGCTCAATCGACTCGGCTATTGATGCTGATCAAGAATATATATACTTTATGGGGTCGGAAACGTTTCCTTCTGTGCGTTACATACAACCGTTATTCGCACAAATACAATATACCCTATTTACTCTTCGAGTACCGGGTATAAAAACTTAACGAATCTCTGTCCCAGTCCCAAGTAACAATAAAGAGAGTCTCTAAAATGATGGAAGACCATTTAAGATCTAAGATTCTGTGCAGTGCAGGAAGAGCGCAGGACTATTATGCATTGCTGAGGCAAACAATAATGTAAATGAGACTGAAGCGTTTGGGGTCGGGTCTCTGTCCCACGCTGTAGGGGAAGAGGAAGGTGTCCGTAATCATTGAAGGCGGCTAACAGCAGGTGGCGAAAGACAAAAGTCAGAAAGGTGAATGATATGGGGTGAGGAAGGAGACCTAGCTGGCTTCTCCCTTATTAATTGCCTGTGTCTTGGCATATTTTCCACTCATTTGTCTGTTGAATGCAAATGTCTCTTGTATTGTTCCTCCGGTGTCAAGAATCTGCTCACGTGCGGAAAGAACTGCCAATGGGAGTGACTACAGCAGACAGAGGCTCAAGCACAGACAAACACTCGCCCCATTCGTTCTACCTTGCATTCGGGGCAAGCCTCAAATGCAAAATGTGATGATGCAGCTTCATTAAGTGCAATTTAACAGCTATATTTTCCTGCAGTCGGTGGGTGGGCTGCTGAAAGCCGGGATGAATGACAAAAGGTAATGGAACAAGAGACGGTCACAAATGGAGGCTAAGAAGAAGGGAGAAGTCCTCTAATGCTCTAATTGCACCAGTCTGTGTTTAAGTTGACGCAATTTGGTCTCTTTCTCTACGTTGGGCCCCTAGACAAAAAAGCGGATTACAACACATTAATTTGAACGTTGAAAAAAAGTTGATCTAAATAATGGAACAATTACTGACCTAAGACCTAAGAAGGTGATGATTTTGGTGAACAATTGGTTGGAGTGTATCTATTCAGTCGTGAAAATTTAGCAGTGATTAGGATATGAAGTGGCTTTAACTGTCTTTAAACTACTAATTTTTGGAAATGCTTAGAATTAATTTCATTATACTTAAAGTTGATTTAAGCACCGTTTCATCCCACCTGAGTTATGTATATAAATATTTAGTTTTTCTTAATATTTAATTTGCATAACTGAGAGACTTTTAATTCCACAAACAAAAACTTACAGGGCACAAAAAATTGAGCATTTTAAGCCACACTCAAGATGATGAAAAGTGAGCTCCATGACATGAGCTCCTAATCCACATTATGATAATAATCACCCACAGTTAGTGCTCCACTTGCAACACTCTAGTACGGGAGAGAACGGGACTGCTGGTACTTATACTTACGAGTAGAAAAGGCAGCAGAAACTTTGGTTATCTGTCACCACATATCGGGAAATGCATGTCAATTACTGCTTAAATGCTTAACACCAAAAGCCGGCAAAAATACGAAGGGCAGGTGCTAGCCAGGGGTGGCGACTGCGCTGGCCAAGAATGGGTGGGTGAGGTGATGATGACGTTGATGAATGCCGATAGTAAACGGAATTAACTTTCACGCAACATAACGACGACGCGACGCCGACTGCAGCAACTTGAATGAAAGAAAAAGCTTACTTACGCTAACGGGCCAGACAGACGACGTCGCAGAATGAGCTTTTCGGCAGAGCGCGCGTAGTAAATGTGCGGGTGGGTGGTTGAATGGGCCAGGGGGAGCAGCGCAGACAGAGTAACAGAGAGTGGAGAGTTTGAGTGGGCGGACCACTCTTTCGATGAAAAGAACGGGGGAACTACAGGGAAACTATGCTTACAACGACCAAAACTTGTTACCACCTACCGCCTGATCTGATCGTATCGTCTGCAACTTCAAATGATTTCGATGAAGGCTCCTCAACTCAAAAGCAATTAATGCACAGAAACCCGACGCGACTACGGCTGTGGGAGTTGGCGCATGCGCGGGCCTCACAAGCTGCTGCTGCACACTCACACACACGCACAAACAAACACAGTCACAGCGGCCGCCGTCGGTGTGTGTACTAAGGATTTTTTGCTTTCAATTTATTTTGATTTTATTACACTACTTCGTATTTCTTTTGTTTTCCAGTTTGCTTCCACTGAGATATGCAAAAAGTTGATGACTCCACAATGGCCAGTCGATAACCACAATTAATAGCCAATTACCTAGTATTACTTTTGTTAAGCGCTTTTTTATTATTATTGTACGACAACGACGACTTCGGCGGCATCCAGCGATTTCCCGACAACAGTTACCGCTACCGTTACAAGCTGAAGTCCAAATTGAAATGCCGCTCTCCCATTTTCATTTCTGAGAGAAACGTGAAACTACTCGGTGAGTTCTTGTTGAGACAAGAGCGCGAGAGAAATTCCACTTATTGTAAACATTTTAACTAAAAAAATTTACACAAAATCTGGGCTTTAATTTAACTATTATTTGATGTTTGTTTTTTTTTTTTATTTATTTTTAACATTATCTTATTCATAAAAACAAGATAAATACCGAGTAAGAATATAAAATACCAAAATTTAAAAGCGATAAGTTTGATTTCGACAGAAATGCCCAGCACTCAGAAGTATTGTTCATATGTCGACAGAAAGTGCAATATTTTTTGCTCAGTGGCCAGTATGACCAAAGTGGGCAAACTATGGATTATGGATGTAACCGTTTTGTGTTTGTTAACAAAATAAAACCTGTTAAATATTCAAATTTTGTTTGAAAGCAGGCATAAGTGTATTATTTGAGATTGGATGTGGTGACAAAGTCAGGTCCGTTCCGGCTGGTCAGAAATGCTATAAACATGTGTCTTATTTCCTTATAAATTAATACATTGAGTACCGATAAGTTATCAGTTTTCGATCGACTGCATAAATTCAATTCGATTTGCTCTTTTCTAGCAGTTTTGCCGTTGTTTTGCTTGTTTCCTTCCATTTTTGAGTATGTTTGAGAAGAAGATATATATAATCTATTTTCCGTTCAGGCACCATTCGTATGTTTTTCTGGTATTTTTTTCTTCTGATCTGAGTATTAACCTGTGAACGGTCGAACAAAAACCGGAATTATTTCTTATCGTTTCCATTTGAATATCATCGCTGATTTGCTCGAAAAAACATTTAGCGCATCGAGTACCGTACTGGGCTCTATCCTCAAACATCCGTTGCATTTATGAGCAACTTTTTTCATTTACACGAACTCTACATGAACATGAATTTTGAAGGTTAATACAGTGCTGCCAGATAGGTGGATTAGGGTGGGTGGTAATGGCGCGGACTTTTAAACTTTCTTACATACTTACATACTTTTTATGTAAACTAACATTTGTGAAACCGAACAGGAGCTCAAAACTAACGAATAGAAAAGAATGTGGCTCCTGCGCTTCGTCTACTGAGTACCAAAAATATCAGAAAATGCTCGAGTCCGTGCAAAAACAGTTCCCCATATTTGTCCTCAGCGAAATTAATAGGGCCTCTTCTACACATCTTCTTTCTTATGAAAGTAAGTTGCGCCTTATTAACTTTCCACGGAATTCTCTTTCTCCGCAAACCCCTCTCGGGTGAGGTTGGTTCTACGCTCGGATAGGCATTACTTTCTCCTTTTTCTTCAACTATGTACATATGTCTCTCTCTTTAGACATTATTTTTCTCCTTCGATCTGTGTATTATTAAGGTCAACACTCTGTTAATTAGTAATTTTATATAGTTAACTCATATTTTTATAGGATATCGGCTTTTCCCTTACCACATAGCGACAAATAGTTGCAATTAATTTAAATAAATCTTTTAGAATTCATTTTGTGGAGCTGCCATTATAACCTTGTCTGAAATGAAATCAAGTGGAATGGGGGATTTTCATACTTTACAAGCAACCACCAGATTTTGGATGGAAGAAACAATTAAAATGGAAAACCTTTTCACGCACCCAACGCATTTTTCACAGCCTGCAATTGCAATATCGGTAATCATCGGTGAACAGAAGAAAACGTTCCGTTGCCTGGGCCTGGTTTTGGCATCACCCCTGGGTCTTGGTTTCGACGCGGCCACGGCCTGGCCAATTATGCACCGCGCGCCAAATGGTGAAATCGATGAAGATGCACAAAATGCAAAACGCACTCTCAGCCCGCCTAATGGTCAATATGGGGATGGCCGGCTGGCTCCTCTTCTGCGAGTTCGAGTATGTACAATATGCTGGTCCCCGACAATTATGGCCAAACAGGCAGTGGAGGAGAGACCACGAAGTCCAAAGACTGCCTCCTGCAGTCACAGGTGGGTTGTGGCTGGCTGGATTTCGGGTTTTGTTTTCGGTAATTTTATTTGTATTCAGATTCGGCTAACGAGCTGTGAATGTGATTATAACTGCCAGAGCGACATATGAAAATTATGTTCAAAATGCAATTTGGCAAAAGAAAAAAGGAAAAAGCAGCAACAGCGGCAAAAACAATGGCCAAAACAAGCAGAAGCTGGATTCAGATTAGGCAACCAGGAGCAGCTTTTCCATGGAGTGAAAATATTTGTTTTTCCATTGATCTTCTTGTCCGTTGTTGTTTTTGTTGCTGCTGTGGCATTGTTTGTTAATGCCTCAGCCCGGTCATGGTCCGAGGCAATAAAATATGAATTTGTCTGGCGATTTGTGTGCTTTAAGAAGTCCGGACTGGAGCTGTTTTGAGCATCCTCTAACGGCAAATGATAAGCCCAAGCAGGTGGGTTCACGTGGCGGGGTCAACAGAAGTCTCTCTGTTATTGTTCCGTGCTCCGTGCTGTGGTACTCGTTCGATGCCTCCGAGGGAGTGGAGCCGAAGCAAAAGCATTCATTGCATATATGGATGTGGAATCCGTGAGGAATTTGGCAGGGAATTGTAGTTGCTTGCCATGCAATCGAGCCCGTACAATTGAGAATGAATGAAAAAAACGTTATACTTAAGGTGCACAGCATGATTAATGCTGAAGGCGCTGATCAGTAGATACTACTTATAAGTATTGTATGCAACGAAAGAGAGCATCGAATGGAATCTGGTATGGAAATGAAAATTACAATCAACCAACAGTAATTAGAGCAAGCATATGATTCATTTCCGTATAAAATGTCCCAACATTTGTCTGCCAAATTACGCCTGTCTGCGGTGGGCGAACACCCCGCTCCCGCCTTGACAATTAGATAGCGTTGGCCAACATGTTAAATCTCTGGTCGGATCACAATGCTCATGTGACTTGTCAACGCTTTCAGCCTGGGCATTCAACAGCCTGTAGCTTGGACTAGACGCAGACATGAAGCTCCTTCACAGCTTCCAGGGAGACTAAGATCAAAGGGGGAAAGCCGCCGGTGGTGGGAAATCAGTTTCAGGGAAGGAGGGTAGAATTGGAGAAGGAAAGGCAGGCGCTAAACGGCGGCAGCCAAATGGCGGGAATTTTCATTGCACATACGCCCCATGCCCCCTACCCTGCCCTGCCCTGCCAACGTCTCATCTCCCCATGTTCCCCTCCACCCCCCATCACGAAGACGATCAATCTATGGCCTGGTCGCCGGTCGATCGTCGATCGTCGCCGGCTGGCGGTTGGCGGTTGGCGGCTGGGACCCACTTGTTAAGCGCCTTGGAGCGTTTTGTAAGAACATAAATCCTTCAGCCCCAGCCGCGGTTCGTCGCTGGTCTGCGTCTGCGGACGGCATTTGAATGCACCTACCCAGGCTCCACTTCCACTTCGAATGTCCCCGGTATACCACACTTTGGATCGCTGCCTCTCCGACTCTCTGAGCCTCCTGCTCCGTCATTCTGTCTGTCCTTTTTTTATGGCCATAAGTGGCAGGTAATTATGTCGCTTGCCTGATAAATTACATTGTTGACAACGCCAGGCAAGATGAGATGAGCAGCACAGCCACGGGTGGAGAGAGTTTCTGCCTGGGGAATCAGTTTTTGGCAAGTCACTGGAAAAAGAAAACTTTGTGCTTTTGCAACTAGTGTCCGTTAGGTGGGGGGAAATCAAATTGTTTTCCTGTTTGAAAATTCTTTGTCAAGGCAAAGCTGTCTTCAGCCTCAGCTCCCACATAACGTACCTTTGAATTAAAGTTAATAATGGGAATTATACGAAGATTATAACTTTGCCTTCATTTTCAAGCATCAAACGGGGAGCGACATGTGAGACGCTTCTTAAGCGTCACAACTTTTATACCCGGTACACTCAGTAGGACATCTGTACCTTAGTGGTACCTTACTTTTACATTTTTTCTACGTGTGTCATCTATATCTACATCACTTCTCACGACAACAGGCTCTTTTAGCTCGCTTCTCTCCCCTAGAGCCGCACGCTGCACGAAGCAGAGTGTGGAATGAAAGAATGTGCAAAAAACAAAAAACTGCTGTGCGGGGTGGGTGTTCATTTCGGTTATAATAATGATCCCACTTAATCTCAATTCGGTGATCTGATAGACAGGATCATTCCCTACGAAATTTTGATTTCTCCGTCGTTTCGCCGTTTGTGGTACGGAAAGGAAGGAAGCGGGGATAATTTTTTAAAACAGTTGTATCGGTGTGTGCATACAGCATTCTAGAGGCAAATTTTGGTGGTTCTAGCTTGTATGGTCTGAGAACTAGCCGACAAACAAGACGGAGGGACGGACGGACAGACAGAGAGGCAGATATAACCTTGGCTAATGTTGCTGATCAAGAATATATATGTATATAATGTACATATATACAATTAAAGGTCGGAAGCGTTTCCTTCTGAGCGTTACATACATCCACTTTTGTGCACAAATACAATATACCCTATATATAAAAAATAAAACCTTCTTCCAGCGATCATTAAATTATTTTTATGATAATTGAATTGTTCTGAGACAAAAGCAGTAATAATTTCCGGCTTAAATTAAACTCCTGAAATGGGACTTGTATCAGGGAATACCAACCGATACCAACTCATTCTTCCTCAAATGAAGTTGCTCTCAATGTTTATCCGATAAGTTTTGCTGACCTGACATCTTCGGCGCGCAGATAGGAAGGAATGGGGCACAGTGAGGGAGTAGCACTCCACACAAGCCAAGACGATTGCGTGCCAGCGATAGGACGTGTGCCGCTTCGCACCCGTCCCATTCCCGACCAGACCAGACCCAGCGGCCAGTTGAAAGATTTTCGATCTGGCTGCTTGAACCGTGGCCGTGCCCAGAGCGCCTTATATCTTTGAACACGGTAGCTAACATGCTTGAGTTTAATTAATGATAAGAAATCTGTATCTAAGGCCATTGCCGACAGCAGCCAACCAGCCAGGCAAGCAGCCAAGCAGCCAGCCAACCAGCTTGCTCGTTTCTTGACCATAATGAAGCTTAGGTGTGCGATTCAGTCCGAGGCAGCGTCCGGGGCAGATTTCCTTGCACCTTGTGGCATTTCAATATCATGTAGATTTTGCTAATGTGCGGTTCGCGCCGCACGCTGCACGAGCAGCCCCCAGGCAGCCTGTGGCTCAATCTCATGCTCTCATACTCGCCATTAATTAGTTGAATTTATTAGATGGCCATCTTGCGATGTGCTGTGGAGCAGATGTGGTGGTCGGGGTGATGCACCAGCATGCGCCTGGGAATTTTTTGAATCCCTTCTTGCATTGCTCTTCGCACTATGCAAAAGAGCTGCTACCAGCTCCTCGACTCGGTTCTGTTGCACTTTCCTAGAGTTTCCTGATAGTTTAACACTAAGAGGGAGATGAGGGCGTGATTCACCCTGCTCAATAACTTAAATTAATAAACTCACGAGTTCCTGACAATAGTTTAGAATAGACTCTTCTTATATTTATTACCATTAATCTCTGACTAAACCATCGACATGTTCATGCATTGTGAGTAAGTAATTAGTTAGCTTAGAAGTCCCCTCTCAGGCACTAATGACTGGCTCGTGCCTGATTATAACACAGTCACGCTGCCACCTCTGATACACGCACCGCAATACGTGCAACCTGGGATTTGGATTTGCCAGTTTGCAAAGACAGTTTACGATGTGGCTTTGTTCATGTTCACAGGCCTCGGCCATCGAATGGCACCAAATATTTTATCAGACCATTCGACGTTTGACGCTGAGAAGACAGAATTGTAGAAGACGAAGAATGAAGTTGCGGAATAGCACATGGAGTCGGAATAGTCCAACAAGAGTTGGTCTATTAGGAGTAATAAATGGTTCCTATATTGTTCCATCCCCAATCCGGCAACTTTATGGCCAATGTATTGACATTTGATTGCTCTACAGATTGGCTTATTAGCAAACAGTTAGCCGATGGGAAAAATTTAATGTAGCTGTGAACGAAAAAGATGGTCTCTGCAGGACTACGATATTGGTCTCACCTGATTTATGCACGTCTATGTAAAGGCAATAAATATTTCCCATAGCTAACTTAATAAATCGACAGAACTGAGGAACCTCAAACTTAATGGAACTTCCATACCTCCTGCCCATCGGAGAGGCACAAATTACCGGACTGCCCCATTGGTTTAATCACTTTTAATATAAGGTAAATATTTAAGGCTGTATTTTGCCATCTTCAGCGTTTTAATTCATTAAAATGTTTCTGCACATTTGTCTCGGTTGCAATTCGCATCCCAATCCTCCAGCTCCATACCCCATTCCCAACCCATACCGGCATAGTTCGATTGGTCCCAGGCCGAACAATCTTGGCTACAGTTCAATGCGGAACTCCGCCATGCCACTCTGGGCCACTGAACACGACTTTGTCAACCTCTAAGCCTCTCCAAAGCCGCCGCCGCCGACGCTGCGAAGCCCAATGAGGTTTACTTTGCTGCCATCTCAAATATTTGTGCCAAAAGTTGACTCGCAGATGTGCCATGGGAGATCCGAGGTGGGGAGAGGGGCAGGATCAGCCGCTAAATAATATTGGAACTGCTAACCCTAACAATAAGTAGCAAATTAAAGTTACAAATTGCTTCCCATATTCATCAGTGGCTGATTAGGGATCTGAAATAAATCGAGCTAGAGTCCATCATATTACGGACCAAAGAAACGTGGGATGGATGGTTATAGATGGTACACCTGTTGCTGGCAGACGCAACGGCAATGAATTTGGCATGTGGAATCCGCGAAAAAATATCAACTCGACCTACCGGGTTCAGCTGCAGAATCAGCACCAGCACCAGTCACCGACACAGCAGATTCAGATCTCCCCAACAATGTATGTTAAAATGGCACTTCATCAGCTGGCGTAGCTGTCTGGCTGTTGCTGGGGATGATTAGCCGCCATTCGGGAGAGACCCGAGACGGACCGAAATCCATGGACATGGAGTTGCGGCAGTGAGAGAGAGAGATGGGGCGGGGCGTACGTACGAGTGGTAATGATGCCAAAGTGGTTTCACTTTTGAGCATCTATGCAGTTATCTACACATATGTACATACACACCTTCTCAAATGAGAGGGTATATACATTTTGTTATTTAAATAGTTGAGTCTTAGAGAAGTTCAAAAACAATATGCTGGTGCACTTCGAAACTTTGGTGCAAACTTTGAAAAGAAAAACCTTTTGTTAATGCCAAATCCATTAAAGGAGCTTGATGCTACTTATCTACATATGTACATCCTCGAATGTATGAATGAACATAAAAACCTGAACCATATCATCAATCCGTCAACATTCTGCAGTTCTTCTCATGTTTGAAGGATACAACTCAGTCGAGTTCTTGGTACGACTGGAATCCAATTTGGGTTGTGTTTAGTTTTTTTCTTCAGTTTTTCAAGGCGGCCCACCTCTGCTGCCGCAGACTATTTAACAATTTTTACTACTACTAAAAATTTCAGCAACAAACTCTGCTACTCTACTGCTCTCCCGCTCTGGCCGATCGCCTCGCGCTATATTTGCATCTCGTTCTGCGGGTTAGTTGTAATGCGGGCGTTGCAAAAAGAGAATCGCAGGCTGTAAAATCTGGCTAATGGCAAGTTTGTTGCGAAAGCGTTAATTAAAAAGCGACCAACAAACGAACAAATGAACAAGCGAACGGAGTAAACAAATTTGAAACGTGCATTAACTTTGTTGCCGGAGATGGAGATCCGAAGATCCCGAGCCGCATGCACATCTTGTCTTTTCGGGGGCTGTTCCTCTGGTTCCACTTTGACATTCGGCCCGACTAATACGAGTGGCCGCACTAGACTCAATGTTGCACTAATTTGGATTCCACCCAGCGATCCATTGACAGTTTAGTCTATCGCCCAGTCTTAATCAGGGCCAATTGTCTGCCGTTTTTGGGAAATGAATAATAATCCTAAATATGGAGCACAAATGCGACTGCTACAATTCTCATAAATGGTCAGCCATATTGACATCTTATGCCGGCTAAAGAGAAAAAATAGTCCACGTAATCGTCATTTCTAACAGCTTTGATCTAAAGACCATGGGAAACAATTTTTACCAAACGAAATATTCCGTATGTGATTGTGGGAAGCTGGAAAATTAATTTTGCTGGGAAATCGATGGCATCCTATTGCCAAAGCTCAGCTATTTCTGCCACCGATCAAATTATGTTATATTCCTGGCTGGCATCTCATCAATAGCCTTATATAGAAAAATGTTCTCTTAAATGTTCTTTTGTATGTTAGATCAGAAGGAATGTATAATAAAATTAATACAGATTGGAGCCTATTCACTTTCGGACTTGAGTTGTCCAAACAAATCTTTAGTTCTACCTAAGATAGCTTCTAGCGTCTAATATTGAATGCTTCCCTGAGTAAACTTAAAAAAAAGTGCATTGAGCACTTTTATTTTGTTTGCTACCTTCCTTCGTTCAGTATAACTTTTTCTAGCTAATATTTCCACAGAACTGATCATAAGACAATGGACACTCACCGATTTCTAGTTGTTGGTACTTTCATGCTGGTTTCCCCAACTGTCACCCCTGCCCCCCATGGAGTGTAAAATGTCTCACGTTCTGGTTTTTAATCTTGACCAGGCAATTGCTACCTTTCTAATGCGCGTTTTTATTGGTCGCTCGGCTCCCATTCGCATCGAACCGCATCTCAGCAACAGAAGTAGCAGAATCAGTGGAGCAGCTGTTGGGGCACTGTTGGGGTCTGGAAGCTTTTGGCCCGGTCTGGTCTGTCCCGCCTGGTCTCTGGTCTCTGGTGTCTGCCATGTCAATGCCGGCATAATTTGCTTGCCACTGCAAACGTGCCTCTCTCTCCCTCTCCGCAATGCAGCGTGCAATTTTGTGTGTGCGCTAATTTTGTTTGTGCAACATTTTGCCGACCCGCATTTAATTTGCGCTCATTTAAATGGTGTCTTGGGGAAGGGGCTGGCGTACGGGTAGGGCACGGGGCCTGAGGTGGCTCTCTGCCAAATGCAAAACTCATGTTGCACATTGCGGCATTGCACGCACTTTAGACCGCAACCAGAACCGAGGCATTAGCCACTTGTTTACACAGACCCCACCGGTAGCCGACTGTGAGTAAGTCCCTCATTCCCAAAGCCCCTTCTCCCCCGCCTTCTGGCTGGTGAAACAGTTCAGCAGCTAATGGATCTCCTGCAACTTGTTGGTGAAAAGAGTTTATCGCAGTTTTATCATTATGAAATGTGTATTAGGTGAACATAGTGAACTATTCTGAGATAAATGTATGTTCCAATACATATGTACATATATTCATATGTAGATGACTGCTTTAAATCAATCTTCAAACTATCCAATTTAGCCATAAATAAAATAAGTCCAATTATACATTTGCACAAGTAAAAGCCGTAAACGAATCTGAATGAATCTTTATGCACTTACAACTAAAACTTGGCACATATGTGGAGGAACTTAGACTGGCATATCGTCTCAATTCGTATAGCCCCTCTGCAAATACCACCCATGCCCATGCCATATCCCCATTTGAAGCCTTACGGCATTTAAAAGCACTCTCACACATTAACCCCAGAAAATACTCGCAATATTCTGGCACGGATTTCATTTCCCACCATCTTCAATTGCGATCCAATCCGAGGCTAATCGCACTGAAAGGAATACAACCCAACCCAGTGCCAGTCCCAATCCCAAATACCATCTTGTGAGCGATGCCGACGCAGAGAACTGGGAATGGAATCAATAACAGAACAACGCAAAGAGAAGCGAGTCAGGGGAGGACTTGGCTAAGAGGCAGCCACAATTGTCATTGAACGGCCATTCAAATGTCACAAATTGTTTGCCAAGTCGCGCATTGGACATGAAATAGTTTCGACAGTTTAATTTGCCTCCAGAGCGGCGACGGCGACGCCAACAGCGAATGCAACTTGCAACTGCAACTGCAACGTGCAACAGCCGGCAATTGTTGCCTGGCTGGTGACTCGGCTAGTTTGGCTTGGTTTGGTTTGGCTGTATTTTGGTTTGGGAATCGGTTGTTGGGTGACTTGTTGGCTGGCCTGAAACACCTACCAAATGGCTGGCCATTGATCGTCAGCTCGGCTTGGCTAAACTCCCATCCGAAGCGCTGGCCATGCAAAATGCCTTCTCTGGGCAATGGATGGTGGGCAGGGGACAGGCCATGCCTCGGATGCTGCTGATGCCTCCCAGTAGATATGAGCGAGGCGATAACGTTGACATTCCCCCTAAATTTATAATTTTTCGCCAAGTTTTTCCCTTGTGCGCATAAGAAAGGCTTTTAATTTTTGCCGCCAGTGTGAGGATTGTTTCACTCTAAAAAATCAAATTAAATGCAAAGTTCAATATTGTCTCCGATTTTTTCTTTTTTATGTGTATTATTTTAGTTGGAGATCATTCAATATACAAGATCTCATAGCTATTTCCTCAGAGTCGTGTCTGAATTGTCACAGCGGACAAAAACTAAAATCCCTTATAATAATTCTTGCCTTCATTTCATCTAGAAAAAAAAATTGATTCTTACAGTAAAATTATCTAAAACTTTTCATGTTTTTGTGTACTTTCCAGAATTCAGAATTTCGAAATTTTTACCAGTGTAAATTTTCCCCTTGGGAACGCATTCGTTGCGCTTCGGTTTGGATCGATTTTATTTGGAGGATTTGTCATTTGATGTCGGGGATTTGGGCATATGACAAGTGGCCCGGCATGTCCCAGTCGATGAGAGTGCATTCAAAATGTGCCATGAACATTACCATAACTGATCTTGTTTTTACTCATGGCTATGGCGCCTCTCTCTACTCCACTACTCCACTATTGAGAGCTACTGTTTTTTGTGCAGTTTTGTGCTGGCCAAATGATATTCTGCGGTTCATTTAAGTCACGAACTGCTCCGAAATGAGCCTCGTCCCGACTCCAACTGTGGCTTCATCTCTGACTCTCGGAGTGGAGTCCGACTGGCATGTTCTTTTGTCCGTCATTTCATTTTGATTTGCACGACAAAAGCAAAACGTAGGTGCATTTCCCTCCCCCACTAAGTTGCCTTCCTCCCAGTCCCCGGCTGTTGCTGTCACTGAATTTTAATTTAATTCAATTCGAACCAAAAACAAAAACAAAATTGCATCTGACTCTATTACAATGGCAAGACAAGATCATTGGGCGATAATAAAAAAGGGGGGAACATTTTGGCATTGCCTTTTTTCCGACTTCTGTGATCTGTTTCCCATTATTGGTTATGCCGAAGACGACGACTGGGATGATCCTCACGATGAAGAAGGCATTGTTCTTGTTTTCCACTGACCGCGAAAATGTCTTCATTTATGCTGTTTATGCTAATGGATCGTAGACGGGAATGCCAAAGGGGCTATGATGGGTCATCGCATCAGAAACAGTGGCAACTGGTATTTCAATATGGGAAGATGTATTCCAGGTGGTAGTGGTAGTAGTCTCAGTAAATAAGTAATACTCGATCAAGTAGAATTGAATTTTTGTATTCCATCGAGTACTTTTCTTCTTTAAGTTTCAGAATGTGAGACTTAGTTAACTAATTTGCTTTCCTTTTCCTCTAAAGCCACACGTGAGATATTTTTTCATAATAAAAATTGTATTTGTTGCGAACAAATTAATTTCCAAAGCGCATTTACACCTCTTAATCTCAATCACTAAATTGTCGAACGGCGCAAGGCGAGCCGCAGGCATTGCATCGGAACCCACCGAGAAGTAGGCGTCCCCCAGGTCCAAAGGCAGGCACACATGGGTCCATTAGGCGCACCTAAGCGGCAAGATAAGTGAGGCAAGGGAGGAGAGAATCACGGAGTATTTGGAGCTACAGTCCGTGCAATGCCAATGCCAATGCCAATTTTCCCAGAGTCTGCAGTCTGGTGGAGTCTGGAGCCTTGCAATTACTGCTCCAAGCGCAACGCCGGCTATCACTCGCCCCAACAATATCAATATTTATGCAGACGATAACACCTTCTGATTTACACCAGCCTCGCATGCAGATCCATACTCGGCTCCACCGCCTACGGACAGATGGAGTCGGTCTGCGGCTGAGGCTGCGGCTGGGGCTGTAGCTGGAGCTGGGTCTGCAGTTTGTTGCCAATTTTTCTATTAAGAGCTCAACACTTGCGCTACTGCAATCCAGGGAACGGCAACCGGCAATTTCGATGTTAACGCCCCGCACTGGCCAAAAAACCAGTGAGATAGAGCACCGTACCCGCACATACATACATACGAGTATATATGTAACGATAGAAGAAACTATAACATGTTCGACATTATGGATATTAGCATAAATTTTGCGCCGGCAACACACGGACACAAATGTAGCTGCATCTGCATTGATTGCCCATTGGCAGACTATATATTGCTGGCAACAAATCGCAAGATGATGGGACAGTGGGAACACAAGATAAGAACAATATATGAAATGAGAATTTGCAACTTATATTTTGAGAACGCAATTTTCCGGCTCAGCTTTTTTACAAACATCCACAGCATGCGTACCATTAGTACTCAAATTTTTAAGGCCGCTCCTATTTATTTTCAATTTGATATGTTAAGATCATTGCAGATATGAAGGTGCATTTAAATAAGCAATATCAAGTGCCATATTTTTTATTGGTTTACTGCGGATCGGAAGTCAAGACGTGAGACTAGTTGGAAATGAGATTTCTCTGGTTTCCATAACTTTCCGATCGAATGATGCTTAGAATTTTCGATTGTATTATTTTTGCCACAATTCCGAATGCTTTTGCACCACTGCCGATCGCGACGAGTTGGTGGGAAAGGAAACGGGATCGCTCCTGCTGTGGGAAGCAGAAAAGCATCCAACTCTAGAGAAATAATGAAAATTTGCTCAGGCAAATAAGGAGTAAAATGTGAATAAAATAAAGATGCGCATGTTTATTGTCGCTGGTATTACTTCTTTTTGTAAGGCTGCCTATTGAGAATGTTGCTTTTATTATTTATTGAGTTGTTATTAGTGCAAACTACGCTTGTTGCAATTGCGCAGCTTGTTTGTCTGATTTTGGTGCAACTTGCAGTTGCAGTTGCAGTTGCAAGTGGCATGTTCAGGTAGCTTCTACATCCAGCATGGATGCAGATACAGAAATGTATATGCTCGTAGTGGCACCATTTTGAATGCATGTTCTGTTTGCCGCCAAACACGTTGAGTAATTGCCAAAAGGCGAGCGGCAACTTAATTAATACGAGTAGATGCAACCGCTCACCGCTTATCGCTCGGCTATAAGTTCAGTAATGATTACGACAAGCACTCATAAAAAGACATCCCGATACCGATACATACTTATGTATGTGTGTAGATATAGATTTAGATACTGATTCAGATAGCTATTGTAAGACTTCAACTAAGGGGATAACCCGGCCCGTCGATCTGATCTCTGCTCTTTCTCTCTTTCTCTCTTTCTCTCCAGCATTGGCACTTGTCTTCCCCGCCCGCTATGACTATATTCAGCTGAAAATTACTTTATAGTGTTGGAGCGCATAAATTGATGTAATTGTTTGCTACCATTTCTGAAACTAAAACTCAACTGAACTGAAACTCAAACTGCAACTGCTGAGCCTGCCGCTGAACAGCCGCCACTCAATTGTTATACCCTGGACTGATGGATAATAGCTGTTTTTTGGACTGTAAGGGTTACTGTTATTCTTATCCCATATTCTTATCTTATGATGAATCGTTGTTCAATAAATTAATATGGTCACAGCCAAAAAGAAACATTCAATACATTATCTGAAAATTCAACTGAGCAGACACACATTTGCACGTGTTAATGTATACTACGACATTATTCGCTTGTAGCCAAGTAAATGATCTGCTTGTGGGTATCCCATGGTCGCATACTAGCAATTACCGGCTGCCTATGTCCAGCGGAAAGAGTACGAGAGCGTCGCCACACACTCTTATCTCACATTTGCGCATGCTCTTCACACTTTTCCTTCTTTGCTCCGCTGCCTCTTATGTGTCGGCATTCGTACTATGTTTGGCATGCGCTTGCGTACGGTCTTGGCATGGCCACGGGAATTTATATCTTTTTTGCTCTCCACTTTATTTTATTTAGTATTGCTTTAGTTGCTTCAGTCCCCTTTAGTCCGCGCTCTTTGATTGCTCCAGGTGGTCTGGCGAGGCAACGGGAGGCTAAGTTGTCCCCTTTCCCAATTCCCAATTTAGAGAGTATGCTGGGCTTACTCACTTTTCAGGACAATGTTGGCATGAGAGGTATTAAAAGTTGTCGATGTCGAGATGCGTTTGTTTCGTTCTAATCACCTTTAAGGGGAGGATGCGTCATTTCCACCCATTAACGCGGCGGTTAGTTATCAAATCATTGCACATTTCTCAATTCTGATCTGTTCAATGGGGCATAAATTGAGGAGTAACCCTCAAGCATGTGAGGATGGGGAACGGCAACACCTAACATAAACAAAGCACTCGGGCAGCTGCCCCATGGAGAGAGCTCTCTCGAGAAGGAACACCCGCTCTATTGAATCTACTCGACTCGCCTGTGAAGTTGTCACAACAATGAGGGCGCTAAAATGAGCACGATCCGATGTGCCGTTGGGCAACAATATTTATAGGGAAACTTTGTCCTTTTGTTAAATGGGACTGACTGGCTACAATGCTCGCCCGATCCGAGCCGACCCCTGCCCGAGGGTTGACTGTGCGGTATGTCATCGCATGGCAGGCAAACAAATTTATTGATTAATGCCTCCCTGGATTCACAACCGAATGTCTTCGATCTCGATCACAAAAGACCTTCTGTGCTGGATAGTGAAAAGTAAACTCATAAATTACCCATGAGTGCTACTCTTGTTTCCCACTCCACTCGACTTCGTTTTGTTGACTCTTGTTGAATGTAATTTTCAACAATTGGCAATCGCCAAACGATTGGCTTTGCTGTGCTCCTCACACCCCTCATACCTCGGAAGTATTTTGCTACGCGTAATCCATTTCAAGACAATATAAAGTTCATTATTTCGCAATAAATTTGTTTTGACATGTTTTCCAGGCGTTAACCAGTCGATTGGCCATGCTAGGCTGCCGTACAGAGATTCGATCAGTTTTGCTTTTGGCATTTGCCAAATTATATTTAAATGGGATTCCGCTGAACGATGGAAATTTAAAATACTACAGTTGAAGGCTACAGATGGTAGCTTTTGCATATGGCTTTATTTTGTGTGTGTGTTTGAAATACAGTTTCTGTTACCAACGTAAGGCCATGGTTCTCCTGATAACCTAGGCCATGCATTTTCGTGAACTAATTTATCAGCAAGGAAGAGTTGCACCCGAGTGTTCTGCTTCTGTTTCATCAAATTGTGACAACCCTAGGATTCTAGCAAGCACTAAATTAATAAACGAATTAGAGGGAAACCCCAAAACTAAACAAAATAAGCTTTGCCACCCTTCGAACTCATTTAATTACCCCCACCTGAAGGAAAGCCAGAACATTTCAATTTAAATTTGTAGTTGATTAAATGATCGCAAAACAAATGTCCACTAAATTGCCCCCAAAGCATGTGTTAAGCTTTCTGCGCGTCGCCTCCGCTACGTGCCACCAATGAAGACAAGTTACCAGCTTGGAGGCCATTACTTATCCACACTTTACACGGCGCTGTTTGCCTCTTACTCTCACTACTCTTACTCGTACTTCCAGCTATCTCTTTTTCTATCTGTGTGTTTTTTGTTTGTTGTTGTGTGTGCTACAAGAGTCGAGTATGTCGCCTAAGTCATTTGTTAGTCGAATTGATACCGAATGGTGTTCAAGTGAGTAATTGGTGAGTTTATTCGCTGTGATTTGATTTGATTAGCATGTAGATCATCATGATCAAGCGCCCAAACAAAACGAATAAACTGTTGGCCAGCAGCACCAGCAGTAGCAGCAGCAGAAGCAGCAACTACAGCATTAAATTAAAAACACATGACCACAATTTTGCGCTCCTCGGCAGTTTGTCGCCATTAGCGTCGTGGTGAAATCTCAGTCAGGAGCTCCTAGTCAGCCAGGAGATCTCCGGCCAAACGAATCTGATTGCCTGTGACGGCATTAGAAATACAAGCCAACCAGCAGATCAGCAGCTAGGAGACCAACCAGCCAACCAACCAACCAGCCAACCTAACAACCAACCAACAAACAAACAAAAAGAAACGACAGCCAAGCATTTTTGTCATTTGTATGCAAGAGTAACAAGCGAGCGAGACGATCGAATGCATTGAGTCCCAACAGATTAGCCGGACGCTGGCCGATGGACCGCCCCAGAGCTCGGACAGCTGAAGATTCATGTGCCCGGTGCACAATGAATGGACAAAAGCCAACTGCCGATCAAATCGATGCCGTGTATCGTGTACCTCTCCATCCTGAAACGGGCATCGCCATCGATTTAATTACAACAAACGCGTCAGCAAATTGCCTGACGCGAACATTTGCACACTTTGAAAGCGAAGCAAACAGTCCAACAAGCTCTGACGCAGAAGAAGGAGAAGCAGATGAAAAAATCAGCAAAAGTTAAATGAAATCAAGCAAGTAAGAAGGTTGATATTCCGACTGCACGATACCCGCTGCATTGATTCTTAAAGATAGGATACGGGAGCATGTTCTTTAGTGATTTACATATTCTAGTTTCAAAATGTGTGAAATATAAATATGTTCTGGTAGATCAAGTTATCTGTGTTATACAGCCCCTATCTTTTTGGTCTTCAGTGGTGTAAGGCTTATGAAAAGGTGCTTCCGACTGTAACATAAACGAATACAATATACCCTCGTACTCCCAAGTACCGTGGATAAACAGAAAAATAAAAAAAAAATAAAATAAAGTCAAATAAAAATTGCCTGAGGCTGAGGCTGAGCCTCTGGGATGGCCTAGACAGAGGTCCAAAATGTATCCATCCCATGCCATCCCCATTGCTATCCCCAAGCTCGTGTACCTTGGAGCGCCATCGAGTTAACAGCAAGTGGCGGTGCATTTGGCTTTGATCTAAAGCTCAAATCTTTGTTTCGCCTCTCTCTCGCACACACACACACACACATTCTCCGTGGCCGTTTTCCAGCTGCGCTTTTGGCATTGCTGATGCTGCTACCCCCTATGCCTCCTCTTCCTCCCCTTCGTCCTCTTGGAGGCTGTGTGGTTGTTGTTGTTGCAAGCTCTTGTTTGGAGTGACTGTGACTGCAAATTTGTGGCAGTCAGTGTGCCCCCGGTCTTAGCCCGGTTCTTGTTTGGCCATTAAATGCCACCGAAGTTCACTTGTGCTCTCCGATCGTGATTGTGACTGAATGATATTGAATGTCTGACGTTGAGGATGCGAATGAGACGAAGACTCAGTCTGACATTGCTCGTCGGTGTGGGGTGGTGCAAATGTGTGCGTTGGGAAGGTGTGAAAGGTGTTTAGTCGTTGACTAATTGTTGGCTTTAAGTTAGGCATACCAAATTGATTTTGCTGGGAACGAGCAAAACACAAACAAAGTTGTGCCTTACGTGATAAGGTTGCCTTAACGAGGCAAGGTTAGCCTCACGTGACTTTGGTTAGGTGTTAGTTTAGTTCATTTTGGGAAATTCCAATAAATCCGATGTAAACACATTGTTATACATATGCAAATATGTAAGAACATTTACGTATATATGTACATACATATGTTTATGTATATGTATGTATGTATGTATATGTATAAATAGCGTTTATTTTCCTTGTGCTCGAAAGTAGCTGTACATATGTACATACATACATACATATTTACATATGTAACGCACTGAAGGCAACGTTTCCGACCCCATAAAGTATACATATTTTTATCAGCATCAGTAGCCGAGTCAGTCTATCTATATGTCCGTCTTGATATCAGAGACTATAGAAGCTAGTGCCACCAAATGTTCCATCCAGGTGCCTGGGATATCACACTGATACAAGCGTATTTCAAAATTTCGGCCCCTGCCCGCTTCCGCCCCCGCAAAGCGCGAAAACCTGCTGTATCCACATTTTGCAGATTTTGTTGGGAAATGGCCATATCTATCAGATAACCGATTTGATTTAAGATTGGATCATTATTATAGCCAGAACGGAGAAATTAATTTGTAGTGTCTTCCCCCCACCCCGTCTAGCAGCTTTGCTTGTGCTTGCCTATTGCTGTCATTCTTTCTCGCTCGCACATTCTGCCACATGCAGCGTGCGTCACTGGGGGAGTGTGGCGAGCTAAAAGGGCGTGTTGGCCTCAGAAGTGCTAAAGGTGAAGATGAAATATGTAGAAAAAATGAAGAATGTAGAGAATGTGAAAAAAAAAACACTAAGGCGCTAAACCACTAAGGCACTCATCACTATAGAAGCGTCTCACACGTCCCTCCTCGTTTAATGTGCTTAGACGCTTTGGATCAGATTCCGAGTCCCAGTGATTTGTCCAGTGTGCTTTTGCACACAGAAGATATCTCCTATTAATATTTTAAGAGCTTTTCTTGGCTTTCATTCCATTATTTTGCGATCATTCCAGTTCCTATTTTTTCAAGGCATGCACAGCTGATGATCATCCACAAAATGTTACCTGAAAAATGGCGGTCGAAACAATTTTTGTACAGCTTTTTAGCCTGGGATAAGGTATGTGCATGAGAACACTAACAGTGAGCCTGAGTCTGAGCCTGAGCGTGCTGCCCCCGTGACACATTGCACATGCTGAGAGAGAACCCAAGAGCCGGCCTCTTGGAGTCGTACCACCCGCCACAGCACACCCCCCCTAGGAAGCAGGCGGCGGCGCGCGGCAGCATCCACAGGCCGCCGTCGTTGTCGGGTGAGTGAGAATTGTGTCACATAGTCAGGCGCTGACACTCTGCGACTCTAGTCAGAGTCGGAGTAGCGGTATATTTGCCTGTGCCAAAAGTTTTTCCTGGAAACAATCGCCGGGCGAGCAGCCTCTGCTGCCTGCTGCCTGCCGCTACTGCTGCTGTTGTTGTTGCTGCTGCCTTCAACTCCACTCCACTCCATAAATCTCGCCACACAATGACAAAATATTTGCAAATCGCAAGGCGCGCTTCAGAGAAGCCGCCACTAGATACAAATCTATTTTCGTTCTTCGGCTGGGTTCGGGTTCGGGTTCGGTCGGCATTATTATATTGTTTACCCGGAACAGTGGTTTCGAATGTGACATTAATTGTTTATGCATATGCATAGGCCCATAGGCAAGGACATGGCGATAATAAATGTAGAATTAGCTATGGGATTGAACAAATATACCTTACACTAACCAAAGCATCGTTTGAAATACTTTTATGTGAAACGGGAAAAACTTTATATGGCACGGCTCCAATGGGCGGAGCACTAATTAACTATTTCATTGACGGCTATTTTGTGATGTCAACGCCCACTAGACCCCAATTAAAATAACTTAGTATTTTTTATGTACTTATGCATAAGCTACCTGTTAATTTGACTCAAGTTGGAAACCACACAAGCAAGAAACCATACACCTAAACTACGAAACTAACTTGAAGTTATGAATCTATAATTTAACAGCCTTATTTAATGGGCACTTACTGGACACACGATGTAATAGTTATAAGATTTGTTTTAGGCACATTTTGGCCAAATAAATATCCCAGGGTATATATCCAACTATCAGGCCACTGTGCCCTGTGTCCACATCATAGTCTAAGTTTGAAGTCTAGCCAGCGTGCGAGAGCGTCATCTCCTTCGCCTTCAAATTTTTATGCGGCACAAACAATTGCCTATTCTTTTTCAAATGCAACTGCCGCCTGGTAGCAACCACAAGGCATCGAAGCGGAGACTACAGAGACGAGCCCGGCGACGACTCCCTTGGGGGCAGTCGAGGAGTCTGGGGCTGAGACTGCTTACCTTCAGCCTTGTGGGATCCGATCCGATCCGATTCGATCCTCATTCATTCCTGGGGCTCTCTGCGGTTTTCACGGCTTTCATTCGTTTCTTTTTCCTCCTCGCTGGGCGCGTTTAACATACAAATTGTTACACTTACAAGGTACTATTTATTATTGGCCACAGCGAGGTGCAAGCCAGCTCGCTGTGCGTCTGAACTTTTTTTCAACTGGGACATTACTCATGGCCGGATTATGCTTTATGTGTATCTCCCTGCTGACTTTCACTGAACTTTCAATTAATATATCGTCATTTATCCGCTTCTCCGGAATAGTTTCAGCTCTCTTCATATATTTCTCAACTTTTCTAACCTTTTCCAGTTGCTTCTGTATCTTGTCGGCATCACTTGTCATAGAGTTTATGGTCCATCCACCTACTCGGCAATAAATCATGCCTTAATTTATGTCGCCACTCAATAACGAAACCCCAACAACCGAATATGGCGATCCGGTGCCATAATTTCATACCCAGTAAACCTTTTAAGGATGGATCGATGAAGATCGCCTAGAGTTCGGTTCAGCTTCTGGCAAAGCGAATTGGCTTGTTGTTCTAATTCTGCAATTTCAGGTGTTGGTACTCAATTATTGCTCGATACATTTAAAATTTAAGTGATAATGTGATGGACCATACATTTTGCAGGACCAGTGCTGCAACACAAATAAAGTGCTGGATACATTTGTTTGTGCATTTTGTTATGCGTTGGCACGTCAGCTAAATGGACAAGTTGCGTTTGCCGAATGCATTTGTCAATGTCGCTACATAGTGGCTTCAATGAGAGGGTCCTCTGCTGGGTTTTCTCTATTCTCCCCTACAGCTCCAGCGCCAGCCCCAGCCACAGCTCCAACAATATGTAACAAACAAAAAAAACTTTCGCCTGCAATCCGCATGGGTCCATTTCATTGTAGAGGCATGTTACAGGCAGAGTCGCTGCGGGCAACGGCAACCCGTCATAGGTTGATACTCTGTTTCCTGTTGCATTCAGAGGCAACGCGTGACTTGGTTTTGGTTAGGGAAAATAAAGTACTCGTGCTTATAAGAGTACGTTGCTTAAAATTTGCCACATTTTGCTGGCTCAGTTCGCACGTTCAGGGGACTCCAACAATAAATGCCTTTTTAGGCAGCCGTTTAAAGTCAAATGAGTTATGGCTGTTGGCACTCGGGCTCGACACATTAGCAGTGGAAACTTTGACGCATGACGGTCAAACACTTACGAAATGAGACCCTTTTCAGGTGATCACGATGTTGAAAAGAGATCTCCTCTTTAGGAGAATTAACATTAAAAGGAGTGTGCTAAGGATCACTTGGATAAGGAGATTCTAAACATTATAAAACAAGCATACTCAATATTTTGTTTGCCCTTTGAATCTATTTAAGGCTCAAATTATTAGCGACATAATAGCGAACCGACTTTTTGGTTTTCTGGTATGTATCTTCAAAATTGTGGGTGCAAAAGGGTGAAAAATGGCGGGCATAATTTTTAAATACACTTGTAGCAGTTTGATATCACAGCAGCTGTTTGCAGCATTTGATTTCTGTAGCTTTGACAGTCTCTGTGTACTAGGCGACAAACAAGACGAACGGATATACAGACAGACATGGACTCGACTATTAATGCTGATCAAAAATTAACATTCTTTATAGGGTCGGAAATGTTTCCTTCTGTATGCTACGCACATTGCTTCCACCACAAATCTAAAGTACCCTTTTTACTCTTTGAGTACCGTGGCTATGTATAAAGAGATATTGTTTGGGATTACCCTACAGAATTATCTCCGATTTGGGTCTTCTGAACAGGGGATGTTTTCATATTCACCAGTATGGCAATCAACTTGTTAAAATGCCATTTGAACGTTAGACTGTTTGCAATCATTGATTCATTAGCAAATATTTTTAGAGTCCCTTTAGGATGGACTTCGAAAGCTACGTGTACATCTGTGTACCGGAAGAGATGTAATCTTCTTCAGAGCTTTTTCCGCATTAAAGTTGACTTGATTTTGAACGCTCAGCCACGCATTCTGGTCGTTTCATCGTCTCCATATATTTGGGTTGACAACTTGAGCCCAAAGCTCTGGAGCTCTACTGCAATTATGCACACACTAAGTGCAAGCCGCGGATGGTGAGCGACCCACTCAGTGGGGTATTTGTAATTGCATGTGCATTACGCACTTGTCGCTCTAAGCTGATCCAGCTTTGCTATGCCTGATTGCCATCACTCTAGGCCTGTGAGGCTCCGTGAAAGAGCGAAAAAGATGCTCCGTAATTAAAATGAAATCAGCATACGGCTTAATTTCGGATTCAGATTTGAGCGCGTACTCGGACTCAGACTCAGACTCGTACTCGTACTCGGTCTTGGACTAAGACTTGTCCAACGACTTGTTGTTTTTCTAATGCGTAACATCGTTACCCTCTCGAGAGGGGGCTCTGACCATACCCTCATTTGGGACTGCTCCAAATCTGTCTGTTCCCATAAATCTGTCTGACATTTTGCATGCCACTCATCATCTGCTAACTCGGTAAGGATTAATTTAATTTCTTCATTTTAGCTGTTTTCTGTCTTTCTCTCAGTCTATCCTTTCATATTTGCTTGCTAAGCAGCATTTTTCTGTCCAAGTATGCAGTCAGAACAAGACTATGCCCAGGTGTAGACCATTGACCAATGGGTGGAACATTTTGAATCTAAATATCTAAATCAAAAAGCATTATTTGGTGGCATGGTAAAACTCAAATTTGTATCTTATACATATTTTATTATATGCACCCTCCATCTCTGTAAATCTCTGTAAATATAAATATTAAAGCTTTAATCCTCCTGTTACACAACTCACCTAACAGCCATCCATCATAATATATTTTAGCAACATTTATATCTTTCTGTTATTAATCACTAATATTATATAAATGTGTATCTCAATATTAGTTAAAATAGTATACGTCTTTCTCGTCGATATTTTGTTTTTAACTCCTTGAACCATGGTTTGCCTTTCATGTACGAGTAGATTTCGCAGAGACAAATCTCACAAATATCTCATCCTCATTTGTGCCGCTCCATTCGAGTTTGAGATTGTTTGAAAAGAAGAAGTCAGCTAATTCCTTTTGCAGCTGACAGTTCCTGTAATTGATAACATGAACCTCGACTAAATGTGTCATAAAACTGTCTTAAACGCTTTGTTGGCCAAAACGATCTTGATCTAGATTGTCGAATACAGACGTCACCTCGAGACTTAGAGTAATTTACCAAAAATGAAATTAACTTGTTGCCTGAGAGAGCTTCCCAGATCCCAGATCACAGATCCCAGATATGTACCTGTACCACAGTGGCCTGCTCCTGGCTGACCTGATGATGGCTGCTACTGTGGCTACTGGTAAGGAGATAACCAAAACTAAAACTGAAGCCCCAAGGCGCTGGCGAGTCTGGTTGAATCCATTTCAAAAGACAGGCCGCTCTGAGCGGGCCAGCAGAGAAGACGATGGCAAAGGCGACCTGGGTATCATCGATCATCGATCATCTGGCGGGCTCTCTCTAAAAATGGTTTCCAGCTGCGTAGGAAAACACCATCGCATGACCAAATCGCACTCTTTGGACTCCTACTTTCTTCTGCTGCACTCGTGTACTGCTCGAGTTGTGATTGCGAGGATTGCGGCAAGTTTTTCTAGCCACCTCCTTCAGCATCAGCCCCAGCAGAGGCATTAGAAGCAGCAGCTGCCTGTCTTCTTTTGGCACATTTATTATTATTATTATTAAATATCAACGTCGTTTGTCGTTAGCAATTTTTGTTATTTATGAGCTTAACTTATGCCTTTTGGGTGTTTCGAGAATTTGGGCATGACACACACACTTTAGAGGTGCCTCCTTGCTGAATGGAGCTAAACGGTGACTGTTTCACAGTGATTCGAGCAACTGTAGCTAAGTATACCACTGGCACTATTGATACTGTTCAGAACTATTATCAAAAATGTTTCTGCTGTGGGAAGAATTTTGTAAATTATTCAATTAATTGTTAATCTTTTTGCATCACTCAACCTAGTTTGGTCAGTTCTAAGACATTATAAGTGTGTTTTAATAATATTTTTAGATTTACTATCTTGGGTTCTATTTTCATTATTTTAACGATCCGGTCTGTTTACAATTTTCAAATATTATAAATTGATAGAAAAGAAATCAACAATTTTTGAGTTTCAGCCGTGACTTTGAAACGGAATTTAAGAGTTCGATCATCACTGGCGCCCACATATAGAGATATGTGCATGAATGTGGAGCCTAGCCATATAGCTGATGCCAATTAATGACCAAATTAGTGAAGCACTCATAGACAAACACTTGACCGATTATGGTACGGGATTTTCTACTGATTTGGTTCGAATTGTGATTTATTTCCACTGACTGTCTTTGATTTCTTTGTTAGTATCTCGGACTGCCACTGGACCGCCACTGGACCGCCACTACACTGAACCAAACCAAACCGAGCCGAACTGGACCTGAGCCGAGGGAAAGTCGGTGGGAGAACAAAGTGAAATGCATACACACATCGCATATAAGTAGGCAATCAAATCGACGCTAAAACATCAAAGTGCCAAGGCCTTTCATTTCGTGTCGACTCCAACTCTAGCCAAAGGACACCAAAACGAGCTATCGACCTGCAAGCGGCATCTGAGGCACGTAGTAAAAGCCAAATGTCCATAAAAGGGTCTAGCGATTGCTGTGAAATATGATGCGCAGTCCTCAAATACTAATTAGCTATGGAAGTCGAACTAGTCTTAGTTCGCTGCCCATAGAAACGATGACTTCTTTATCTAAGTGCATACAAATGTACATAAGTATTTTTATTTCGTACATAAATACTCGCACCAACCAAGTGCACATATGCGCCTGTGTTACTGCTGCTGTTGCTAACAAATTGTGAAAACAAATTACTGTCATAAATGTCAGCATTACAAACTGACAACAATCAATACATCAAACTCAACCCGTTGTCAAGTCAAACAAACCTACAAAAACAACAATAAATTATGACAGTTTTGAAGATACAGAAAAAATTCCATACTGTCTCCTGTCGCTCCTGTCTTTACAATTATACTCGCAAGCCCACATCAGTTGCAGTCTGTCCAGTCCAGTCCGGACGAACAGTCGAACATCTCACAACGATGTGACAATGACAACAAAAAACGCAGACTGTTCCGTCCTAACCAGACCGCAGGCATTTAATGAAATCAAGCCTTAGATTGATGCACAGAGAAAAAATCCATCTGAAAGAATCTGTAAAACTAAATGATTAAAAAAATCTAAATTGAAATTCGCCATAAGTTGAGTCAGTGGCCAACTCTCTGAGCAGCTAATCCAAACATGAAATATGCCGGAATAACCCAGGCTCCAGTCAGCAGTCGCTCAAACGCATAATCTGTAAAACAGCAAAAAATGAGACCCAAGAGAGCGGGCTGTAGGGGACTTGGGTTATGCTCTACAAGAGCCCCTAAAAAATACTTTGTAACACCATTTTAATAAGTTCCCACCATTCCTTCATCATGTATGTATAGTTGTTGCAATCAGAAGTTTTAGGATTCCCTGACGAGAATTGAGCATTTTTATTAATCAATTTGTAATAGATAATATAAATATCAATGCATCATTTTGCTTTCTTTTATTATACATTTCTATCTAAACTAATATGCCCCTTCGACCCATTTTCTTTAATATAGGAAAGGCGAAAAAGGTAGAGAAGCATAGCTGCATTGGGTTCTGCCTGTAACTGTTCGGCAGCGGGATTATCCAAGAGAAGTTAGAGTCCCGGGTGGAATAGGCGACAGGAGATAGGAGAGAGATGGGCCCGCGCCTAGACTAGAGAGGAGCTTGGCAATCAATAACTTAAATTACAAAGTAATTGCACAGGCATTCACAGCACGCTGTAGCAGCTTTGTTTTGCTTCCAGCAGGAGACTCATCGTCATCGTCATCAGTATCAGATTCAGCATGAGCTTTAGTTTCAGCTTCAGTAGCCAGCACCCAGCACCTGAGGCTTTCAGCACTCCACTCGCGGCGCTCCGTCCTCCCGACTCTGTCGACAGCTCTGGCTGTCGTCACAAATGTTACACTTGATGGTAATGATGATGGACAGATTGGTACCAAAGTCACTCAAAAAGCGTTGCCGTTGCCAGCTCCGATTCCGATACCAAGACGAGACTGCTACTGATGCCAAGCCTTAGCCCCAAGCCTTAGCTCAGGCTGAGACTGAGACTGAGGCCAGGCCAATCCGGTAGCCAGTCTGTCAGTAAGTTGAAAATTGTTTTAAAATTGCTGTTACATGTCTGAATGCAAGCAGATTGAATTACAAACTGGCCGAGCAAATGATTTTTGATCATCACAGCCAGTGACTACAAGAGCTCACTGCCGACCCAGTCCCAGTCTCGTCCGGTGTCTAAAATTAAACATTGCGCATGCGCACACCACAGCATATCTATCACAGTACCCAGTGGTAAAATCAGTCAACGCATATATGGTATAATCTAAATTTAAGTGTTGAGACATTCGACACATTGCGGGCCAACTGAAATCAATACGAAAAGTTGTAAGCCCAGTTTTGTACATTTGTTACGTTTAGTACAAGTGAGTATTATGATTTAAATAGACCGGAGAGCTTGGGGTGAAAGCTCATCGCGACCTTATGAGTGTAGTTATAATTTGACAGGAATAATTTGTTATGAAGGCTGTTTTAGTTTATGTAATTAGGCTTGTAAAGTGATGCAGCACCCGAAGGAAAAGGAGTACTCCAGACTCCTCTATTAGAGTCGTGAGTGCAGTGGTGGAGCGCGTGACACTCGTCGCCTTGGCTGCTTATCTTTTATTTAACGTGTTCGCTCTGTATAAATATGGAAGTGCAGAATCTACAAGTCTGTCCAGGCCCATTCCCAGTCACAGTTCCAGTTTCATTACCAGTCCCACACTCGCCGTCTTTAGCAACAGCCTCATCTGTGGAGCTCTTTCCGTTGCCTCTGCTACCAGAGCCTTGGCCATTCCTCCACTTCATTAATTATGCGAGCTGCTCTCGGAGCAGAATTGATGGCAATGGACCTGGGCAGGCCAGGGATCCAGGTACCAGGCCAACGTCATCCTTTGCAACATGATAAAGTTGTAATTTGTTGGCAGTTAAAGGTGTTGCTTATAGTGCAACTAATCGACATCATAAACTAAACTGTGCGAGGCTAAACAAGATCTGGTAATGTGTCCGCCAAATGATGATGACAATGTCCCGCCAATTGAAGCTCAATTACATGATCAAAGGAGCGTACATTTAATAAGATTTAATTCAAAAGGTTTGAGGCAGAGAAGCCTTTAGACTTTAAACGGAAATATTTACGACTATAGTAGATTACGCATACAGGTAAGAATTCTCTGTTATATTCCCTTAGGTATAGAAATGGCCTGGAAATATACATAAATTCATAGTCTTTAAACTGTTGCAATCCATTTTCATTTTGGTGGCGATTAATTAAGCTTCTCTTCATTCAATGTCCAGAGAAACTTTCTCTGCTGTTGCCAGGCAGGCCAAGAATGAATCGCTCAAATTTGACACACACACACACAGTGAAAGCGAAAAGCTTAAGATTTTCTTCGCTTTATTCTGGTTGTGCTGTCCTTACATCCCCCTTCCTCATCACCTGGTTTGCTGGTCTAGGGGTCGGGGTCGATGGCGTCTACGAGTACATACAATATTTGTAAAATTAAATTATCAAAATGAATTTCACTGGCTGGCATGCCTAACCCCTGGGCCCCCTCTTTGCCACGCCCCTCTCCCACTATCCACCTTCCAGACAGCAACCTGCTCTTAGTCAAGTGACGGTGAAAGAGAGAGGAGGGGGGACGGTAAGTGACCGAACGATGCAAAACACAAACGGGTAAAGAAATTCCGAAAATTTTCCCACACTTCTTGAAGGAGCACATACCCACCGACAGAGAGAGAGAGAGAGAGAGAGAAGAGCGCAAGAGAGAGTACATGCACAGCTACTCATATTTGTTTATGGCTGCTGAAGAGAATGAAGAAGGGGCAGAGCCGTAGGAAATGTGCATGAAGCACATGTTGCATTTGCCTCCGACTCCGTATCGTTGTTGATGAGCTGGCATGCATTACGAGCCGGCGACCTGGAGAATCGGCGAGAGAAGAAGAGAGCTGCAGATCGGAGCCAACGAGCTGGACGGAAGGAGAAGAGGGCAACAGACAGAAGAGATGACGTCGTTCGTTGCCATCGACATAGACTGGGACAGAGACACCGATGCCGATGCCAACGGCAACGTCGAGGCCGTGGTGAATGTGTGGAGGCCGGGCAGACCAAGTGGGCATCGTGAATAGGGTATGGGGACATGAGCCGTGGGGCATCGTATCCACTTGTTGCCGCTATTTACCTTTTGGTTCTGCTTGTTGTATTTTGTCTCGTCGGGTTTTCACTTCTGCGGTTCTTTTTTTTTACTCCAGCTCCTGCTCTTCCCTTCTACTCCTTTTGTTTTCATATTATCGGTACATGAAAACGCCCTAACGGTAAGCGAGCTTTTTCCATTTTTAAAGGGACAGACAGAGAGAGTGGGATGGGGTTTTATGGGATGTGGGTGAGAGAGAATGAATAGAGAAAAATATTTAACATTGACAACACTGAAAGATGCGAATGCTATTTCCAGGAGCATATGTAGGCATTACTCTGACGTCGAACGCAATTAGTTTACCATTATGACACACCCTTTGGCGGCCTCTAGAACTGGTGCTAAGGTCAATTTGGGGCAATTATAACTTTTTGAGATCTTTCGAAAAAAACCAAGCCATTTGTACGGGACAAACAAGGCCGATTTTCGCGGCGACCAATTAAAACTCTGATTTCTGATAATTGTTGTCCATTAACGTCTCAATAAAATCATTCGTAATTCGCAATCGTTAGTAAGTACTTATTTTAAAAATGAGTTTAAGCGCATGTGGCGCGGGACATGTCTCGCGGAAAAAAATTGTAGGTTTTGATCAGTTAAAAATATAAAGGTTAATAGAGATGTGAACCATTTTTCTAATACTTTTTAGATAGTGTAAAATGTTAAAAAAGAGATTGTGGAAGAACTTTTCTTAAGAATCATCACTCTTACAGGAGATAATAGATAACATTAATAAAAAGACCCACAAAAATGCATAAAATTGTATGCCAATTGTGTAAAAAACTAATTAATTTAGATAAAATATCGCAACCGAATAATACTTACGTAAATGTGACCAAATACGCAGTTGCCTAGAAAACTTCTATATCTATTAGATTCCCGAATTATCATAGCCAAAATGAAGAAATTCATTTGCAGTGACTACCCCCCACCATTTCCAGAAACTTGTTGCCAAAAGGGCGCTTTGGTGTAAGACGTGATATATGTATGTAGATGTGGATGGGAGATGTAGAAAAAAAGGTCGAAATGTAAAATTGAAAAAAAAGCATAGGCTCTCATGTGTACATATGTATGTATGTACATACTACATACATACACATAAATTTACATGTATGTAACTCAGTCATTATATATGTATGTATGTACATACTACATACATACATATATAATGACTGAGTTACATACATGTAAATTTTATACAGATTTGACAGATGTTTACAGGTTTTACAGGCGCTTAAACTGAAAAGTGATGATGATGTATCCATGCATGCTCGCACCTGTGTATGTACATATGAATGTATGTAAAAATGTACATATGTATGTAAATTTTCCGACATTTTGATCTCTAAAAGCTACCTGATATACGTGGTTTTCACAGACAATAAGATTGCCAACTTTTTAATCCTTTGCTTTAAATATAATTCTCGGAGATCATAGCAACCTTTAGACTACATTTGGGTAACGTTTCGTCCGTAAATGTACTTAAGATTTTTTAAAGGCATATGTACAATAGATGTATGTAGATATATTAGCTAGAATTTTGACTACTTTCATAGTTACTTTCTTCGCTGTCATTCGCTACAACAGATCAATCAGCGTGATGCTTGTACGCTGAGAAAAGAGATGGCTTATCCAAAGAAAGTTTCTAATTCTATCGAACAGCTTTGATTATCTACCGGCCATGTATGGCCAGAGCAACGAAATCCAAAGTCGAGATGTTTGCGTGATGGGAATACACTATTGTGAAATAATGCAATACTCTTGCTTTCTACTTGGTCCCGGGTCCCGGGTGACGGGTGACCACTCCTCGCCGCGTTAAATTCCCCGCTCACCGGGGCCCAAACCCAGCTGGCGACAAGCAGCTGCCCGAATGTTTTTGTTGGTGGCTTTTTGTTTACCGCACGACAAATTGCTTTGCTTTTGCCATCTCCGAGGCGGCTCAGGATTCTCCATATATGGCCAGAAGCCGTAGACACTTTGCGTGTCTCGGTGTTGGTGTACAAGTACTCGTATCTTTGTGTGTCTGCACTAAACAAATTGTTTAATTTATTGCCGGTCGTAAAGAATGGTCGCAGTTACAGTCACTGACAAAGCCACGGCCACAGAGCAACAAAAATTCCTTGTATAATGCACTCAAATTTATAGTTCAGAGTCAGTCAGTCAGTTTGGGAGGGGAGTCTTTTCGAAAACCTACTAGTGTACTAAATGGAAAGCCATCGAAACCTTCTGACCAACATGGAACTCCTCAGCTTTGCCATATTCGCCTAGATCTCGCTATGACATCTCTGGCATTTTGGCATTTAATTAATTAGCGAACGTAAACTAACAAACTTAGCAAGGCATTGGCCACTCATTGGCGCCGTTGTCAATCACTCAATCAATCGATCAATCAGCTAAAATCAGCAGCATTCCTGTACCAGAGAGAAAGAGAGTTGGGAGCATTTGGAATATGCAGGATAGAATGTCCAATGATAGCAATATGGCATGGTATTGGCTTTTCCATTGGGAAATGAGAAACTTTCAGGATGTACCGACTGGAGAGACTTTGTTTAGCAAGGTTGTATTTCATGTGAAATGAATACCAATGCTTCCAGTTGTCGGACTTTTTTCCTCATGATAATCCATGGACAAATTAAACACAAGTTCATTTCTTGAAACCAGTGAAAAATGTATACAAGAATAAAACAAACAAACACACAACCATATTGGGAGTTGCCTTTCTTGGTTCTTCCGCCCACAAATAGAAACATGTATGCCCCGCCACTTGGAATGACATCTTGAACAAGAAAATGTAACAAATTTCGTTGGATCCCTCATAAAATAGCATTTTATCCAGATCTTGGAAATACAAACAAATGCCAAGGATCGAGTGGTTTGCCCGCCACAGAACTCCCGAATCCCAAGCAAATTAGGAAGCTAATGAAGAATTTACATTGTTTGCCAAAACGAATTATTATTAAGCATGGCCTGGTCGGGCCAGAGCCAGAGCCAGACTGAGGGAGGATCGGGCTCGGGTTGCGGTCAAAGAGAAGCAGCGACCAATTATATCGCCGAGCTTTGATCTTGCGACTGGTTCTAGGAGCGATGAGGAGGAGACTCTGGGCTGTGGGCTCTGGCCGGCCTAGACTATTAAGCATACCGAAAGAAAGTTGGAAAATGTGAAGCAATTGTTTCTGGCATTTCGGAGGCACTTTGTTCTCCAGCCGACAGGGGCGAGGCCGAGTCCCCAACCTCTGATTCCCACAGCGGATTTACCAAGCCAAAATTTGTTTCGTTGCTCTCTTTCGGCAAAGAAGATTACGCATTGCACACTCGTATAAATCAAATGAAGCGTGTGCTATGCCCAAAGGAAAGTTCCCCCAATTTCGGACGCATTCAATTAATGTCAGTCGTAAAACGTATGAAAAAACCTTAAACAAAACCAAGTCAACACCTATAAGATTTATAGGGTAAGCCAATTTTTGTTTCTTTTTTGCAGTGCCCAAATCCACTTAAATGTTGTTCGCTCTTGCCAAGCCCCGAAAGCCGTTCCACATGTGCGGAAAGGTGTCGGTGTCTGTGCCTGCGTTTGAGTCTGGGTCTGAATCTGGGCACGGAGGCCCCACTTACTCAGCAGTGCACCCAGGTTCGGGACTTTGGGAGATAAACACCGATCAGAAAAAACGCTCCAATTTGTCACTCTTTCTGAGGCCTGAGCCAGAGCGGGAAAGATGAAAAAAGTTTTGTCATACTCTCACCAAAAGGCAACCGAAAATCCCATGAGTTCCATACGTGTTCTTCTACAAAACAGTTGATTCCAGCATCAGCACTTTTAATCACAATTTTAAAACTTTTAATTTTCACAAAACAAAATTCAATTTAGAATCCTTCAGAGGAAGAACCAAATATTTTTTGTTTTCCTTAAAACCAATTATAGAATAAATATTTTCGCGAGCGCTTAAATACTAAAACCCATCCGCAAACTTATATTTTCCTAGGGTATCTGCACCTCGTTAGGCTTCTATAGCCTGTTGCCCTGTTATTCCCAAAGATGTACGAAAGAGAAGCCGAGCAGATCGGGCAATTGTTATTAATATCTTTTTATGAAGAAGCCTCTGTCGCCTCAGACGGAGACACAAACATACGGACGGACGTTAACTAAAGCACGCGCTCTTTACAAATTGTGGTACAAATTTATGCGATTCGCTGGAGCGCCGTGGAGAGAGAAATGTGCGCCCGATGACATCACGAGCAAAATATGTGGCCCCCAAAAAAGGCGCAGTCACGGCTCAACCTCAGTGTAGGGCATGGCAGAGCTCCGATGGGGATCTGCACTCAGATTGAGGTCAAACGGATTATGCTTCCAACAGATACTTTAGCAAATATTTCGGTTCGACATTCGTCAAAAAAAACAGTTGCCGAAACGGTTTGTATATCCCCTGACAGGATGCCAACTAGTTTCCCTTTAAGCAGAACAAATTACGAAAGCGATCTTTTCTGTGAATTATGCAAATTTGCATTCGTGTGAGATGTATGGTATCTGGGAATCGTACGACGACGTCTGCCCATGCATAAAACTGAAGCAAATGACAGACCGACGTTCGTGTCCTTTTCAGGATGTTCTGTCCTGTGTCCCTCGCGTCGACAACTTTATGAAGTGTCGAAGAGTCAAGAACCAGAGTCGAGGGCCCGAAGCGAGTTCATTAATTTGACATGAACCGTGCTCTCGAAACCGGGTCAATCTCATATGGGACACTCACTGGGATGTGTATTCGCATTCAATGCTCAATGTTTATGTACATAATTGTTGCATAATAACCTCATTAATCAACGCTGCTTGAATGGCAGGATCCCGTCTGAATGGACTGTCTGGCGTCTGGCAGGGGATGTTAAGTGTCTAAGTTTACTAATGGTTCAAGCTGATGTTTTGATGACTTACGCTTTATGCTCCCCTGCTCTCCCTAGTCTATTTGTAAAAGAAAAAAAATCGGAAGCATCTGCCATGATTTGTAATCATTTCATATGTACATAAGTGTCAAAGTAAATTTCCATGCCTTAGATTGTGATGATTCATATTGCCATATAATGGGAGGGGCCATTTTGATCTTCACCTTTAAAATATCATTTTGTAATACTCATTTTACCAATAAACGTCCTTAAATGTCTATATATCTGTATCTGTTTAGAGGTGGTCGATCTTCTTCATTCCCGAGTATTACTTTAAGTGTGTTGTTGTTGCTCTTTCGACTGTATTCCCTAACATTGACAGAAACAAGGGGAATAGGATGAGGTATAAAGAGTATAAAAATAAGAAGAAGCTTTAGAACAGTCAGTGGCAAAAATATGTCCATGTTCCGTATTCCTCGTTCCATCTCCTTCGCTCTCTAGTTTTCTCCTCCTCCCGATTCAACAGCTATCTCTATCTGGCTCTGTATGCAATGCAATTCAAAAAATTGAATTATTCATGGCGATTGTACGACAATCAATTGAAATTGAAATAAAATTCTGCCTGCGAAGTTGTTGCCGATGTTGTTGCTGTTGTTGCAACTGTTGCCGGAGCTGCTGCTGATTTTGCTGCCGCCTTTGACATGTGCGCAGAGCGATTTTTCAGATAGTTTTTTCTTTGGCCTGGCTTGGCAATGCTTGCGTTTTTTTCGTTTCTTGGCTCGTTCAATTGAAATTGTGATTTAAAGTATCTGTATCTGGATCGATTTGACATCGATCGAATGTCGCCAAATGTCTCCCATCGAAGCTGACGATGGCACACTGGCCCCCAGACAGCAGGAGATTTGTCGCCTATTTTGCTTGTGGTTTGCTTTGGTTTTGGGTTGATTTCTTCTGATTCTCGGTTTTTTCCAAGCGGCAATTTGTATTTGGCCATGTAAGTGCATAGATCAGACTTGCTCAAGTGTTTGGCAATCGTATTTGGGACCTGTTCAACATTTTCTTGGAATTGTTAGTCTGTGTAAAGATTGACAAACGGCGAGAGAGTTATCAGAGTTTTTTTCCTTGTACATGCATACAAATAAATTATTCCGTTGCTGTTCCCTTTAACACAAATTTACTAAAGCGTAAACTCTTTAAATTTGATGTAAGATAAGATGCTTTAGCTGAATTACTTGTCAGTGATGGAATTTCTTGTCTCAATGAACTTAAATACTGGCTCACCAAATAAACACTAATTTGATTTGGGAAATCGCGCGAGACTTCGCCTGTTTGGTGCCAGAAATCCCAAGTTCCAGTGTTCAAATTCGATAAACCTTAATCCGTAACTTGCTCTCACTTGAAGCAGTGAGCTTCGTTTGGAAGTTTTCAATCTGTTCAATGCAATCGCATTAAAAGTGCCCCTCTGTGTCTCTGTACGACCAGCACACTTTGAGGCAGATTGCGCTCTAATAAATATGAGCAGCCATCAAAGCTAATGCGCCAACTCGTCACCGGGAGATGAGATGAGCACGCGAGAAGGCGAGATATGCGCGCCGCAACCAAGGCCCAAACTTAATTAAAATTTCGTAAGATAGAGAGATGGAGAGAATGTGCAAAGAGAAGCGGGGGATTTGCCTACGAGCAGAAGAAATGTTAATATGACTGCGCAGCATCCGTAGTAGCAGCAGCAGCAGCAGCAAACGCTGCTCATACTAAGATTATGACGACAATAATGCTGACAGGCAAAGCTCTGGCTCTGGAAACTACTGAAAAGAAACTAACCAGATTCCAGATGAAGTCGGAGTCGGAGTCAGAGCCGGTAGCCGGGCGTCTCCGTTCCAGTTCATGGCTAAATGCTGCGCGTGCTGTGATAAATTACACGTCATTTTAGAGTGTTGCGCTTCCTTGTTACTCCGTCAAGTGGTGTTGACACGGCCGCAGCGAATGCAGGGTATTAAACGATCTCTACTGCTTCTCGGATCTCCACTCGACTCTGGCTCCTTCTTCAAGTGCTGTTATTAAAATGAAATCATCATCATCACGAACTGACAGAAACCGCGAGAGGGATACACTGCAGAGGTGCCTCAGGATCACTTGAGCGAGCATCTACTCGTAAGCACGGATCTGGCTTATGACAAGAGAATTCAATTAGACATATGAAAACGCGTTGATTGTTCTGCGGGAATGGGAATTGTTTGGAACCACCGCTTGCGGTAATCGAGGAAAAATGTATTACGGTTCTTATAGGGGACTCTAAGTTGAATTTGTATACCTGTTATACATAGTATATACCCCAAGCGATCAGCATCAATAGCCGAATCGATATAGTCCGTCCGTCTGGTCCGTCTTGTTTGTCGGCTAGTTCTCAGAGACTTTAAAAGCTAGAGCCACCGAATCTTGCCTCCAGACTGCTGTGATATCACACTGATACAAGTGTGTTTCAAAGTGTATAGCAAAGGGCGAATATCTGTTGTATCAACAATTTTGAAAATAGGAGGAAACTAAAAACGCAAGTCCGTAGGAAATGGCCATATCTATTGGGATTGGATTGCAACATTATTATAGCCAGAATGAAGAAATTCATTGGCAGTGGCTACCCCCACCCCGTCCAGCAGCTTTCCTATGCTTGCCTATTGTTGTCTTCTTTTTCGCTTGCTTACTCTGCCTTATTGGGTTTGCGTCACTATGGGTGGGTGGCGAGAATGTAGATGTAGATGAAAGATGTAGAAAAAAGTAAAATGTCAAATGTCAAATGTCGTTACATCTGGATAGTGTTTTTGAATAGGTTTTGTGGTCGATATAATTAATTTTGGAGTAATAGGGAATTAACTAATAATAATTTGGAACTGTTAATTATTATCGTGCAAAAAAGAATTTTAAAGTTTTTACTATTTAACTTGATGTACCATCTTAAATGAATGCATGTAAATACATCATCCGCAAGTCTTCGCAAGTCACAGAAAATCATACAAATGTAATAGCTAGCATTTAAAAATCCTACAAATACCAAAGACTTCGGCGGGAAACTTGTTTTCACCATTTTGTGTTCGAGCTTTCATGTGATGTTTTTCTGTTGTTTTTTGTTGGTTGTTTACATACTCCCTGTGTTTATTTGGCTTGAACGACGGGTATTACTTCGATACCATGTGCCCACCTCTTTGCCACATTAGAGTCTACTACTCCAGTACAAACACAAAAAGGCACATTTACAATATATAAATATATTTATATAAAGGAAAAACCAAACCGAATTTAACACTCTCGCACGCACACACAAGCAGAATAAATAATAACAGTACTGTGTGTAGTCAACAGCCAACGAATCAATGAAAACGAACGAAACATACATATACAGATACAAATCCATTCCACACATTCATACATATCGTGCCGGTGGCATCAGCCAACCAGAGTTGAGCACGCACCACCAAGCAGAGAGACTTGGGCAAGAGAATACACTGAGCGAAAGATGTTGGAGTCCGGTGTACATATCCGGACATATCTTGCTTAAAAATTAATTAGCTGGTTTCCTCTCAGCCTTGGTGCCCAATTTTTAATTTCTGAAAACTGCTAACTACATACAAATGTATCTTATACGTAAGTTAAGTAAGTTTAAATACCTCTGGAATTGATTAATATGTGCAGTTTTAATAATTTCATAAGAACTCCGCATGATTTAGAATATTAAAAATTATATTTACAACATATTTTTCGGAATATCTGAGTAATATATTATATTATTATCAGGTTTACTGCCTTTTCAGTATTATCCGAATATTGATAATATTTTGATCACAAAAGTGCTCTTCTCTCTTGATGTGCCTGAAGAGAGCACAGCAGAGCAGAGCCGAGGAGCAGAAGAGCAGCTGTTCAAAAACAGGAACTGGCTGGTGTGATCTTTGAGGCCAGGGCCAGACCAGACCGGGCCCATCTCAGTCTCAGAACGACGACGACTATTCAGTCTCGGATTGGACTCACGCTGCCAAGCATCGTCGATCGCAAAGTTCTTCGGCGTTATGTGCGCCACGTGAGTGTTGCGAGTGAGTCTCTCGAGTGCCGTCGCTACATCATCACCGTTTAGGCGGATCAATGATGTATGTCAAAGATGAATGCCAATAATGTGCTATGAAACGTGCTATGGTCATATATGTATAATCAATTAAAGATGCAGATATCATCGATTTTGTGAAGAAAGCTATTCATTCAAAGTGTTCTGTGAAATTAAAAACATATACTACTAAGTAAATACATACAGTGTACCTTTTGGGATCTACAATTTATGCAGTTTGGGAAATATCCAATTTTAAAAGGTAAATATGCACCATATATGTATTTACATATGTACGTATGTATATATGTATGCAATGGAAATAAAATGTACAAAATCTGCTGTTGATATAATAATAATAATTAATCGAATCAAAAGCATTTTGCAAAATTTTAATACCATAAAAGCATCTATCAGTAATGTATGTAGATAGATAGTGAGTTAAGATAAGCCAAAGACCTAAAAAAATGCAATATTGCAATGATTACAATAAATTGAAATAAATGCGTCAGAAGCCCTGAAACTCTCCTAGATATAAATAGGTTTATCATCTTTAGATCCATTCCATTTTGGACTTTAAATCAAAGTGAATAAATATACTTACAATTGAAAAGAACTTCTTGGTCGTGGTACAGTGTTAGATTAAGCCAAGTGGACCACTGATGATGGGCTGTCTTTACGCCTATGGCCACTCTAAAAAGCATAAGTCCTTAGCAAAAAAATACAGATTTTGTGCACCTAAAGAAAAAGGAGTAGTAGAGAAGCCACCCGAAACAAAAGAAGCTCATTGACATGCTCATTAATAATGTTATTGCCTTTTGTGCGATCAAGTGTCAAAAAATTACTACAATAGGAGTACGGCCTAGCAGAAGCTGGGAAATGTATTCCAGCACTTAATTGTCCAACTGCTGTCGGCAATCAGGCAGAAAAGGGCCGGAGACCGGGAACGGAACCGAGCTGGGAGGCCACGAAAGGAAGCAGACAATTCAAAGTAGAGCGTGTGACTGCTGAGTGGATTTGCATATTCGGAATATCTGTCTCCAGTGGAGTGGACCCCATTGATAGGGCTAATAATAAAGCATATTACCGGCAATTGTCTGGCCAGGGAGATGATCACAGGAGAGCAGAGGCGAGGAGGTTAGGGTTCTTGATTCTTGTTGTATTTTGTAGCCGCTTCAAAATATTTTAGACAATCGTGGTTGCTTGTTTGAACACCTTTTCTCCCTTTGTAGCTGTTTATCTGATTTGGCATTGTCCATCATTTTGTTTGCTTTAAGGACACATTTTTTTGCCCGTTGCTTATTATTCTTATTGAGCAAAATTCTTCTGCTTTTTGTGCATTCATTTTGGGTCTGTCAACAGCAACTTGATGAGCTTGTTGAGAATGTATCTCTACATACATTCAACCTATCTGGTTCTTATTGTCTAAGCTGCTTCAACCCTCCTCGCTCCTCCCGTTCGGTTCGTATCGGTTCGGAAAACATTTTGTAGATCTCCGCAGATTAGATCTGAACAATCATCCACTTGGCTTACAATCAATACGGATACTTTTTAATTAATTGTTTGTTCAAGTCGAATGTGTAACATTAATCTTGGTTTAAATGTGGCTTAATCGATAAGCCTGGCAGCTGGGGATTGTTTATATTTGTGATCGCTTAGGTTCGGTATAGAGATGAACAATGGGAATCTCTTTATGAATTCCGAGTGCCACATGTGGAATCCAATTAAAAACGAGACAATTGATGTACATAAAAGTTGAGTTTACTGCACAGATTTCTCCCGCAAAGGGTACCGACTAACTTCTGCCTGCGTAACTCTTTTCCTTAATGACCTTAGTTAGCATTTCAGTTTGAGGAATGGGAATTGTGGGTGCCCTTGTAAACGACTCGGATCGGTATTTTCCAGGATGCATTAGCCTTGGCAATGAGACCATTCTAGACATCTTGAATCTCTGGAGAACCCTTTTTTGTGTCCGGTTTCGTAACTAACATATTATGCTTGGCGTCCTTGGCCGTCGCCGTGATAGTGCCAAGAGTATTGAAGCCGCCTTTGGATACAAATCTGAAACTTAAGGGTTTCGTGGGGGTTCATTTCCATATGCCTAAAATTACTGGAAATTATGGTGGAAATATGCTTTAGTTATATTGAGATGAGTCGCAAGGAGACAGGCAATTGGTGTAGAATCATTCGGAAAATCATAAGAAACTCAAATGTAAGAACTCAAAGTTCACCTACGCTATAACGAAGTAAATGTATTTACTCGTACATATGTATGTACATATACATACATAAGTTATTCCTTTATTCGGTGTAACAGTCTTATTACTCTCTTTCATGTAGACCTAAAGCTATGTATTTCAGTTCTCAATACTTGGTGTACCCCTTACTCCGACCTAGTGTTTGCTTAGGTGTCCATATCTCGACATTGTCCGGCTCGAGGGCTGACAGTGGCAGAAGGAGCTGCAACTGCAACTAGAAATGTGCCCAGCAGGTGGTGCCACAACGTGATGCTGCTTCTGTGATAATGGTTAACCCCAGGTTCGCTCCGACTCTTTCTGGCTGCGCGGCTCCGTGGCTCCGTGGCTCCCCACCAACCAATAGCCAGCCAGCCAGCCAGTGCCCAACACTTTGCATATAAACGCTCGCTAATGGACACCAAAGGTGACAGCAGAGCCTTGCTAAATTGGCAAACATTAAATTTGCACCTTCACAGCGAGCTCCAGGTCTGGGGACAGGCGCGAGCGAAACCGTGACAATTTTCGGCACAGCGGTGCACTTTTCCAGAAAGCAGCAAAACCAGCGTCAGATGGACAAAATCTTCAATCTCTCGAGCCTGAGAGGCGACGGCGGCCCAGAACTGAAACTCTTGAGCACTTTGTGCCCCATAGATAATCGTGCACCAGCAAGGTTGGAACTTAATGGGGGTGGGGGGCGGGGGGGTGATGGGTAGAAAGATACTAGTATCGCAGAGCTTTGCCGGTAGCAAAGGATACGACTCATTGAGAGTCCTTGCTTCTTGAGAGTTCAATGCGATAGAGTGATACTGATAACCAAAATGGGACGATCCATGATGACCCACATTCACGTACTTTAAGGTCACGTTAACAGCCAAAAAATGTCAAAGAATTCACAATGTATTGTGCGAGTGTAACCATGACAAAATCAATCCCTCCCCGAGATTCGTCATGCTCATCAAATAGTTGACGCAGATTTTCGTAATTTTGTTGTGGTCTTTTGTTTTTGCTTGACCTTAAGAACTTTATGAGCGGACAAAACAAGTCGCAGCATGCATACATTAGATGTGTGAGCGTGAAGCCTTCTGTGGGAATGAGAGGGGGCAGTGGCAGTGGCAGTCGCAGTCACGGTCATAGGGACATGAAGAGAGGTGGAGTTGAAGGTGCAGGGTCTGACTTTGCCGCCACCGAAACTTTGACGGTACAAGCCCAAACCGGTCGCTGCATACCTCAATTTCTATCCACGACCTGTAGCAAAAAAAAAAAAGAAGAGAATTCAAAAAGGAAAAAGAATGCAAAATAAAGTAAAGAGAAACGCAGTGGGTCATCGGTTATGCCTGTTGTTGTTGCTACGTCGATGCCTCTTCGTCTACTGTCTTTTGGTGTGGCTTTTGGCTTTATTGTTGTTGTCAAATCTGAGAGGAGAAAAAAAGACATACTAAGTCCCATCGTTAACAAGGACAAACGAAAAGAAGCCGACAAAGATTTAAGTGTATCAAGTAAGGATTTCGGCCACAAGTTTAAAAGATTTAGAAGGCACGTCAGCATTACACTCATAGAATCCACGCGATAATGATTAAGTATAAAGAAACCTACATATGTAAACCTTAGAAATAACCACATTATATTTGTAGATGAACCAGCTGTGCAAAGTATGCGGCGAACCGGCGGCTGGTTTTCATTTCGGGGCATTCACATGCGAGGGCTGTAAGGTGAGTACTCTTCCGACCATTCCTTCCATTAGTTGAGAAATATTTCCACAAATGGATATTTTATGGGGATTACCCGAGACAATTGTGAGAAACACGGTGGCTGCGATTTCGCACATTTCGTACAAGTAGACAAAATGTGCAAAAAATGATCTCGATTTTAGCTTTTACTTTTCACCGAAAACCTTATTACTATAATTAAAATTCAATTCGTTAGATTAATCGATTTTTAATTGACTTAAGGTAGACACATGTTCGCACCTAAGCACAAAGCAAAAGCCTTCAAATGGCATGGGAATATTTCTGCAAAATTTGGAGCAATTATCAGGGAGAGAGGGAAATACGAGTATACATACATATGTACATATGTATGTACCTATCTATATAGAGCTAGGTAAGCCCCAATGCGAGCAGAAATGTAAACTGCAGTCAATCAAATAAAAATTACATGCATATTAGATGAGTCAGCGCATTCGAAAACAAAGGTCCCAGACACCCATCAAACTCGGCTCAACTTCAACTCCACTCAGAGTTGAACTTCAAAATCAACTTCGCCGTGAGGCGGCAACCAGCACGGCACCAGCCCGAAAACAATGAAAAAAAAGAGTTGCGATACAATAAATGGTGCATGGGGATTTATTTGATTCTCTGCTGTTCCGTTTTTGTGGCTTTCCTCATCAGCACTTGGGCACATTATGAACGCGCGATAATTGAGGCAATTTCGACAGGGGGAGACAGCTGCATACACAGGCAAAAATGTGACATTTATTGTAAAGAGTTGTTAGGCTGCTATGACCTAAAGAGCACCCAATGAGCCACTACAGAGTCCTTGATAAGTAAGGAGCAGGCAGACCAAGATCAGTTAATCGATTGTCTTGACTGGCTTAATATAAGTAATTTTTCTTTTTAAGGAAGCATCTAATAATGTAATTTAGGCAGGGAGTCAGAACAGGGGCCATAAGAGACATCTTTAAAGAAGATAATAGGCTGTATCCGCGAAACAAAAAATATTGGACGAAGAAGTAGTTCACAAATCTCCTCGCAGAGGTCTCCCGTTTGTGTAGATACAAGAAACTCATATAAAATATTTCTCTCCCCACCTCTTGCAGTCCTTCTTTGGGCGCACCTACAACAACATAGCGGCTATAGCCGGCTGCAAGCACAACGGAGACTGTGTGATCAACAAGAAAAACCGCACGGCCTGCAAGGCGTGCCGCCTGCGCAAGTGCCTCTTGGTGGGGATGTCGAAGAGCGGCTCTCGCTACGGACGCCGCTCCAACTGGTTCAAGATCCACTGTCTGCTGCAGGAGCAGCAGAGCACGGCGGGGACAGCCAGCGGGACTGCTGGAGGCGGACCAGGAGGCGTGGGTGGTGTAAGCAGTGCAAATCTGGAGCAGCTCGCGCGCCTGCAGCAGGCGAGCCATCAGGCGCGGCAAACCTACCAGGACAAGACAAATCCCTGCATCAAGTCAGCCACTTCCAGCTCCCCCACAATAGGGGGATTGGGTCCGGCAGGATCCACCTCCTCCGCAGCCTCTACCAGCCTGCCCGGATTCATGCAGGCGGCCAAATATCTCAACGATCGTCAGCAGCACCAAAAGCATCACCAGCGGCAGTTGAAGCTGGAATCCCGCCTCAGCAACACACCCAGCGACTCCGGCGCATCCTCGGCCGGCGATCCGAACGAGGATGGGGCCACCAGTGTGCTGAGTGGCAACACCACGGGCGTCATCAGCACCCCTTCAGCGATGGCCAAGCTGAGTGAGCGACTGGGCTATCCTCCGTTTCCCACCTCCTCCGAGCCGGATGCGGACCTGGCGGCGCAGCAGCAGCGTCAGCGCCACCAAGAGCTGCTGGAGATCTTCCGTAGTCACTCGGAGCCGCTCTACAGCTCCTTTGCCCCATTCAGCCACCTGCCGAAAGTGCTCCTCGCAGCCGGGGTGCCCCCACTGCCCATCTTTAAGGATCAGTTCAAGTCGGAATTGTTATTTCCGGCCGCCAGCAGTCCGGAGCTGGACGAACCCATCGATCTATCGCTGAGATCGCGAACAGATCCAGCCAGTCCCGTGGCGCCTGGCTCGAACAGTCCCAGTTTGAGCGAGCCTGCAGCGGCTGGTCATTTCCTGGAGGAATCCTCGATCCTTGTCAGAAAATCCACGCCCCTCGACCTTACTCTTGTGCGCTCCCAAACCCTGACGGGATAAACGATAGACGTGATACGACTTGGAGATTGACTGTAAATTCGTTCCTGTGCCAAGACAATTTCGAGTAGATATTCTATCCTCCAGAAGAAGGGTCCACGCAGAATCGAGGTGCCGATATCAGAATCTCCTGAATATATTGTCAATGCAGCCCACAACCAGGAGGAAATCAACACAGAAAACCCCTATTATCTTCATCATTTTGGTGCCAGTGAAATTATGTACAAATATAAATTTTACTTTGTTTTTATTTAGCTCAATTACAGCTGCTTAGAGAAGAGAATGAACAATCGTATTATGCACATACATACATACATACATATGTACATATGTACATATGTACATATGTACATATGTATGTACATTCATACAAATATGCATACATACATTAGATATAAATAAATAAATAATACTTGCTAGACAAATTTACAAACGATTGTCATTAAATGTGAATTATTCCACATATCGGTTGTTTTTTCTTAATTTATGTGTAAAGATTTTTAGTTATTAACTTGTAGGTTCTAGATTAAAACGTTGTTTTCGTATTGAACTTTTGTTTGTTTTATTATTTTTAAATAATTTATTTGCTTAGATCTTAAGCCAATGTATAAACCATAAAAGAAGAGTAAAATTAAAGTGAAAAGTTATGAAGAAAAGATTATCAAGAGAGTGGAGAATCTTTTTAGTCGCTGCTTGATAAACTCCCCTACTAACCATAATTTTTCCAAATAACACACAAAATTAATTTTTTTTTTCCTCCTTTAGCTCTCTTTTTCTATCTTTCTTGAGGTTGACATAAAAAGCTTCCTTCAATTGACACATGACCAAATTTTTCCATGACCATCTACAGCAGAAATTTGTTCAATATACAAGCATATGTATGTATGTATGTACATATGTATCTATGTATGTACATATATGCTCCTGAGGGATATGTATGTATATGTAAGTAAGTTTTCGATTCAACTGTCATGGCTTCTGTGTTTACGTGTATATCCATCAAGAGGCGAACACAAGTCCTGACCGCAGCGAGCCAGGTTCCCAGTCAATGCGTTATTCATTGCATAACCAGGCTTCTGACATATTTTCAAATGTCAGGTAGGCTACGTAGATGTTGACTATATAAATGTAATTATGACAGCCCTGAACAGATGACACAATCTGCACAGACTAAGTGGGATAGCCAAGACTTGTGGAGGTAGATGGAAATCAAATGAATTAGAAAGCGAACTCGAATAGCAAAGCCAATGAAAATGCAAATATTGGCACTTGTTACTCAACACATAGACACCTAATACCTATATACATATACATATATGTATGTATACATATACAAATCTAAATGATGCATTGTACAATATAATTATATCTCACACATAGCCATGTGCACAGAGACAAACTCTCTTGATTGGCTCACCTCAGTGTCTAGTGTCTAAGCTTCGAGTGGCAATTGGCACATCTGTTCAGTCAGTCAGCTCGGTATCTGTGTGTGAGAGTATCTCTCGGAACACGCCCCCTGAGAACGGTGAGACAAAGTGAGATACAAAGCGGAATAATCGCACTACACACGCACAATTAACCGAGGCAGCCACAGTAGCCGCTTAACAGAAATAATAATCTAAGCAAAATGAATACACGGAATAGTCTTACAGACGCCAGATAGATCGAACCACTCAGACGGAGATCTTGAGCATAAAACATCGACTCGCGTGCTCAATATGCTTTTAAAATGCATTTATTCACAACAAATGTGGCCAAATCGGGTTGTGCTCGGAAGATGTGGCCAGAGCCAGGGGCCTCTGACTGAGACAGAGCCAGGGGCAGAATATGTACATACAGATGTACATATGTATGGATGTAAGTGCTCTGTCGTATACGAGATGCTTGTTGCAGATACTTTCGCAATGTGTTTTATTGGTGTCGTTGATTATGATCAGCGAAACAGGAGACTACGGATGGAACAAGGCATATCGTACTTCTATTAAATTTGCTATGTGTCTGCTCGTTTATAAGTGGATATGCATGTCTTTTTAATTCAGGTGAGTAAGTAATACTAAGTCAGTGCAACTGTAGACCACCCACCTCTCGTGGTCCCTCTTATGAGTATGTAATACAATAACCACAACAATAATCATCACAATATTTTGTGACGATTTAAGACTGCTGAACTTTGAGCATTCGATCAAATGACAAAAATAAATAAATCTATGGCACGGAGAAAATGAAATCAGTCTACGGAGCCACACAGCGGGTCGAGCATTTACAAACAATGAAATTCAATGCAATAATTCAAGATTCAATTGAATTTTAAGTACGCTCAGAGCAGAGCAGTTGGCTTCCTTCTGGATATGTAACTAGATACAGGCAATAAGCCAAGGCCTAAGGTCCACTAACTGTCATTCAGTCAAACGGTCTGACGGTCTTGCCGACGGCAATCCATCTCAGCCCAACTTGACTGTCGCGCACGCGCATAATCATTTTCCTGACATGTAGATGGAAGAGCATCTGTATACATACATATGTATGTACATACATTTATACGAACATTTATATACATATATGTACACATACTGTGACATACATAGATACCCAAAACTGAGACAATTTTCGCTTCAGGTTCGCGCTAATTTTTTTACCGAAAAATGGCGATGCTTGGTTATATGTATGTACATATGTATGTATGTACATATGTATGTATGTATGTACATATGTATGTATGTAGTCAAAGACTACAAAGCCAAAGACAATATAATATCAAGATACGAATTTTTTTTGCAGACCAATTTTTCTGCCTGGCTCTAGCCCTGCACTACGGGGAATTTGACCATTTTTTGTTGCAAAAATTAATAACTTTCAAACGAAAATATATAATTTTTTTTGGATATGATTTCATATTAGTGAGAGGAATCAATTATTTTCTGTGTTCGTTCGGCAAACAACTCTTTTTTGCGACCAACCAATTTCGCTGTAGCGATTATATTAAAAAAAAAAAAAATTAGTGAGAGGAAGGTATTTTGACAAAATGGGCAATGCCTTTTCTTTAGATTAAAATCGACATTATATTTATATTAAATATTAAATGTATATTTTTTTTTGTAATTTTATCAAACAACGAGAAGGGACGTCTGAGACGCTTCTTACGCGTCACAACTTTTATACCCGGCACTCAGTACCACATCTGCACCTTAGCGGTGTTTTCTCAAATTTTTACATATTTTCTTCATCTGTCATCTAAATCTACAACACTTCTCACACCAACACGCTCCTTTAGCTCGCTCCCTTCCCTAGACCCACACACTACAGACTCGCGGTAGAGGCAGAGGCATGAAAAAATGTGAAAAAAAAACAATTAAAAGCTGCGGGACGGGGTGGGTTTGGCCACTGCTAATTAATTTCTTCATTGTGGCTATAATAATGCTCCAATCGGATCCCAATTTGGTGATCTGATAGATATCATTCCCTACGGAATGGTTTTTAGTTTTCTTTTATCTTCAAAATTGTAGATTTGGGAGGTTTTCGCCCTTTTGAGGGGGCGAAAGGGGGCGGGGCTCATTTTTGAAATACACTTGTAACAGTGTGAGCATACAGAAGTCTGGAGCTTTTATATAGTCTCTGAGATCCAGGCGCTCAACAAGACGGACGGACAGACGGACAGACAGACATGGCTCAATCGACTCGGCTATTGATGCTGATCAAGAATATACATATATACTTTATGGGGTCGGAAACGTTTCCTTCTGTGCGTTACATACAACCGTTATTCCCCACAAATACAATATACCCTATTTACTCTTCGAGTACCGGGTATAAAAAATGATGGGAATATGTTAGGCAATGCAACTTTATTTTAATTGTACGATTGTACACAAATTTATCCAATCTGCACATTTTCTTAGATTTGTTTCAAGTTTTTCGTGAAATTGTTCAACGCAATCGAAAAGCTGTTAAGAAATTGTCTTCAAAAGTCTTCAAAGGGTCTTCCGAGATAATTTAATTTACTTGGTCACTGAGTTTCCCTTGCAAAAGAATCCGAATTTTTAAACCTTATGTTATATCATGAAAATTTAAATATCTGCGAAGACGCACAGATGCGCAATTAAAACATTTGATCAAGAAATGATTACAATACAACATCCATTCAGTTTAATGCTTCCGGGAGCTACCAGATACTTTGTAAGCCTCTTCAAAGACAAATTTTCGTCAGACTTGTAGACTTGTTTAAAAAGTAGCCATTAACCATATTATGAGGTCAATTTTTTCATTCAAAACTTACAAACACATTTTACTCACCTGTGAGAAACCAGCCCATTGTACAAAATTTACTTAATTTGATCAACTTACCAATTTTTGTAAGTTAAAAATCACTTGAACAGCTGTCGTTTTCCCCCAATACTAGAAACCCCCTTCTTATACGCGGTACTCGCAGAGTAAATAGGGTATATTGTAAACACGTTTCCGACCCCATAAAGTATATGTATATATTTTTTATCAGTATCAATTGCCGAGTCGATATAGCCATGTCTGTCCGTCCGTCCGTCTGTCTGTTTCGAATAAGCAAAACCAATAGCTTTCATATTAAGGATATACTAAACGAGAAGGGACGTGTGAGACGCTTCTTAAGCGACACAACTTTAATACCCGCTACTGTGGCTACTTGTGGGTTCGAAAACGCCTCCTTCTGTGTGTTTCATTTTTTCCGATATCATATTTTCAGATATAGTTATCTTAGGCATCTTAGTTAATTTAATAAATTCCTTCAAATATTAAAAACGAAATATGATAATTTTTCCAGTGTTCACAAATTGTTGCTTATATTACACAAGACCGGTACATAAGACATAAGCGAGTACCGGTAGCCTAAAAACAAATTAAAATAGTCGGGAATTGTGGCCAAAAAGTCGTACGAATTCTATATTGATTTACTTTTGAATTCACATAAATTGAATTTAAATGATTCCAGGCAGAAAGTACCAACAAATTCATCAAAATACCGACTTCGAGATAAACATATATTTTTTTTTATTCTTGACAGCAACCTTTTAAAAGAAACTCATAAAAATGAGACAACCTATTGGAAATTTGATGCAGCAATCGGATAAAATAGTTTTAGTTTTAGTGCTGAGAGTCCTAACCAGCTGATACTATTAAATAGAATATCAAAATCTAGAATTGTTTACGTTTCGGCATATTTACGGTATATTTAGATAATGAGAGGGTATATTTTTGAGGGTCAGGCAGTATATTTTATCGATAAGTCCGGGCTCATCCTAATGTTGATTGAAAATTAAATTTTTTGCGCAGAATGTATCCTGTGAGCTCGCAGAAAAAGTCCTGGACATTTGCTAATGAGGCACAGCTGCTGGGCTTTCGAGTGGAGCAGAATTCCAAGTACATTGAGGAGCACGAATCCGAATGTCAGGATGGCGACCTGGAGGAATTTTTTTTGACGCCGGCCGAGGAGCGCCTGTTGCTGAAACAATATGAAGTCTACTTGTTTGACTTTTGTCGTCGGTTCGATCCGCCCATGCCCAAATGTGTGGTGGGCACCGCGTTTCACTATTTTAAGCGTTTCTATCTGAACAATACGCCAATGGACTATCATCCCAAGGAAATACTGTGAGAATGCGCAACTTAAATGAAAAGAAGAATTGTCTAATCAGGGAGCCTTTATTCACAGGGCCACCTGTGTGTTCGTTGCCTGCAAGGTGGAGGAGTTTAACGTGTCCATAAGTCAATTTGTCAACAACATCAAGGGGGATCGGAACAAAGCCACAGACATTGTTCTGTCCAATGAGCTGCTGTTAATTGGCCAACTGAACTACTACCTCACTATACACAACCCGTTCAGACCCATTGAGGGGTTCCTTATAGATATAAAGGTGAGAAAATCAAATGACATTGTAAAGGGCATGGCCATCTAACCTTTTGCCACAGACTCGCAGCAATATGCAGAATCCGGATCGTTTACGTCCGCATATTGAAAGCTTCGTCGATTCCACATATTACACGGATGCATGCCTGTTGCATACACCCTCGCAGATCGGACTAGCCGCTGTGCTGCATGCGGCCAGCCGAGAACAGGAGAATTTGGACAGCTATGTTACGGATTTACTGTTTGTATCTGCGCGGGATAAGCTGCCAGGTCTTATTGATGCAGTGCGAAGTAAGCCTTACTTCTGACGAGCTTTTATCCCAATAATTGCTGTAAATGTACATTTGTTTCCACAGAAATCCGTATCATGGTCAAACAGTACCAGCAACCTGATCGTGATAGGGTAAAAGCCATCGAAAAGAAGCTGGATAAGTGCCGCAATCAGGCAAACAACCCAGACAGTGAACTGTATGAATTTCATGAATGGCCGCTTTTATTAGTAAAGTTCCTAAAATATCTGTCAATCCTTCAACAGATACAAGGAGCGCTTGCGTCGAATGTACACTGATGAGGACGATATTCCCGCTGAAGATGCCTCTTTTCATATTGCTGATGTGAGCTCGGATACCTCCGCAATGAATACCAGCCAATAGGATATATTTTGAATTTTTTTGATTTTATTTATATATCACCTTAAAACTAAATATGTATTTATCGATTTTTTTTTTAATTTTTTGAGCGCTGGTATATTTTTTGGTTTCTTTTCGCTCGCGTCGAGTGGGCACACTTCTGGCTCAAGAAGAAACTCTAAAAATAAACAAAATCAGGTGAAAATGCACGAAATATTGTCATCGCTGGACGGTCTCTTCCTGGGTCTACCCGGTCACTATTCTATCGCCCTGACTACTCTCCTACTCTGCGTTCTGGTGGCCTTTTATTTTGCAAACTTCTTTAGGGACAACAACGTGAGTTCCCTAAAATCCTGCAGCGCATGAAAATATCCTTTAATATGCTTACAAACATATTTTCACGGCATGCAGGAGCTGGAGGACGAGGGGCTGGGTCCCGAAGAAGTGCATGACGAAGACGATTCCGAGCTGAGGAAGCATCTTGAGGACGAGGATTATGATGATGACGAACTGGATCTGGATGACGACGAGGCCTTCGAGGAGCGTACAAGTGATAGCGACACTGAGCTCATTGAGGATCACCAACCCAGCCAGGACTACAGTCATCTCATGGGAAAGTTCAAGACCAAACATATGCAGAACAATCTCGAGAAGGCCCTAACAGCCGACCAGATCATGGAAGAGCGTCGCATTGAGAGGGAGCAGCTGGCGGCCATTTTTGAAATGCTGCGTAAGCAAGAGGCGGAACTGAATCTCAAGGATCGAATCAGCGAACAGGATCTCGACGAACAAGTGCGACTGTATCGCTAAGCTCCCCGAGTGGAGAGGAATGCTCAGCTTACCTGAAAGTAGAAACTTGTGTGATCTATGTTTGAATGTCTCCTTGTTTTAATTTAGTCGGTTAACTTAAAGTATTCTTAGATTAAATTTACATCTTAGTTGCCAAACACGTTCCTTAGTTATTAATACCCAAACTAATTGATGGATAAAGAATGGAATGATCTACAAATTTTCCGAATTTGTTTTTGACTGCAACGATGGCAAGGCCTGCCAAGACTTTCGCATTTTAATTACTTAACTCCATTTCCTGTTATAATACAGAATCCTAGCAACCGTTGCCTGTCATGGTAACCAAAAAAACGGACCTACCTCCTCTCTCCTACTGAGAAAATCAGTCACAAGCAAAACCCCGATCACAGTTGGTAGAAACAAATTTAGAAAGAAACTTCTTTTGAACATAAGGAAAAAAAAATGGTAAACTTTGTTTATCCCGAGGAGCTGTACTTTTTCGTTGAAAGTATTCGCGGGTTTGAGGTGCGCGACGTTGGAAACAGCAAGTGGCTCGAGGTGCACGAGATGGTCATCAAGCTGAGCCAGCAGGCGGCCTACGAGGCGTCTCAGAACCGTGAGGAGGAGGTCAAGGAATTTCTCATTTCACGAGATAAACTTCGCCTGCTGATACACGAGGCCTACTGCGTGAATTTGTGGAAGACTCGGGTGCTACCGCTTCTGCTGGAGATCGACCCGAATCCCAAGGCCACGTTTCTCATCTACACGGTGATGTACCATGAGGCGGCGCTGGTGGCTCTCTTGGACATGTGCCTCTATCACCCCAGTGGCTGCGAGACGCTGCAGGAATCGGTGCTGGATCTCATCGACTACTGTGGACATGCAGTGTCCCAGGTGATTGGGCTAGTCAGCATGGGCTACCACGAGAACGAGTCAAAGGTGGACGTTGATGAGGCTGTACTCACCGAGCTGGAACGCCAGAAACGCAGTTTCATATACAAGATCGGCCTGCGCTGCATCTCCATTCTTAACTACTTGGCCGACAATGTTTCGCTCTTTCACCTGAGCGCCACTCGTCGCTTACTGTTTTCTCACGACATCCCCTGGCTAATGGTGGATGTGCTCTGCTTCCGCCCCTGGCAGCGGAAGACCAGCAAGGGGCTGCAAAAATTTATCGACGAGAAGTGGACCAATGTGGAGGATGCCGCCAAGATCGTCAAGCCCGAGGCACAGGCCTGGTTCTGTGTGCATCAGCTGCTTCTTAATCCACAGATCATGGAGAACTACGAGCTGAACGAGGCGCGTTGCAAGCAGCTGTCAAAGGTGAAGACTGGGAGGGTGCCACTCCCCATGAGTTTTTTGAATGACCGTTTCCAATCTTCCTCAGCTCTTGGGTCTAATGCACGAAACGCTCTTGGATCAGCTGCCCGTACTCATTGGGCTGAAGCAATTCCTTAGCCGCTTGACCCTCAGCGGCAATACGTCGGCAAAGTCGCACCCTCTTCTGTTGGAAGATCTGCCCCAAATACAAAACGACCTCATCAAGGAGGTTGATCGCGAAGGCGGCTTTTATCAGATAGCCCAGGCACAGGATTCCGTGTTTCTTAGCATGGACAAGAAGCAGATTTGTGACCTGGCTAGCCGCTTAAGTACTGCCTACGGCACAGAGCTCCTGTGCGAGCTGGAGCAGAAAATAGACGATCTGAATTTGCAAGAGGGGAAGCCAAAGTCTCAACCGGATTCTGGGGCCGGCGGCGAAGCCGCAGCAGAAGAGCAGATAAACAAGTGCGCAACTTGCCAGGCTCAGGCAAAAAAGAAGTGCGCCAAGTGCAAGAAGGTTCACTATTGCTCACGGTAAGCCGTGTGATTATATTCTCCATCAGCTCTCATTATAATCCCCTTGCGCTTACTTTGCAGCGAGTGCCAACTAAAGGACTGGCCACAGCACAAAACTGCCTGCCTGGACAGTGCTTAATTTGACTATTTTCCATTATTCTATCTAGTTGCGTTAAAGAGAACTTTCCAAAAATGTAAAGAGGGTCAATTTCTTTTATTTAACGGATTTCTTACGTTTTTATTTTTATCAGCATAAAAAACTCTCACGTAGTCTCTCATTCAACAGACAGGGGACAGCATATGGTTTAGCTGTTCTGCCTGAGATGGTCCTTAACCACATCTAAAGCGGGTGTTTCCTCACCAAAGTCCTTGATGACCACCACCGAGCAGCCGCACACTTTGCGAGGCTTGCCCTCCTTGTCGATCTTGCACAGGCCGGACCATTCGCCGAGCTTCTTGTGCGAGTCCACGCGGATCAGGGGGATCTGGTGCTCGTTGCACAGGGCTGTGACCAGTTTCTTGTAGTTGGGCTCATCGAAGGACTCTGCCAGAATGCACAGAACGGCCTGACGTCTGTCCAAAGAAATGGATGTGAAAATAGGTTAGAAAAGGAATTAATGGGCTAGCGAGGGGGTTGGCGAAACCCGGCTGGCGGACATGTGCTCAGCAATTGGAAGGTTTTTAATCAATGGATAATTCATAAACACGGACCAATTAATTTCATCAGAGACACTCGTGGGAAAGACAGTTTTGGGAATTTTGGTCCACTTACTTGTCCAGGGCCTTGCATGCCTGGTGGATGCCATGCACGAGACCATCAGCAATCAGAGACTTCTTCAGCACTTCCTGCAGAGCAGTGTTAATGTCCATGGCGCCATCGAGGACGGGGGCAGCTGAGGGCACATCACTGCAATAATGCGGCAATAAAACAATAAATTACTTATTCATAACATAAACAGCACGGCAAACTTCATTTAGCCTTGATTTGTCAGTAATTGGAGAATTTATAATCAATGTAAATTCATAAACACGGACCAATTAATTTCATCAGAAACCCAAATGGCGGGCAAAGGCATAAACTTCAATTTTGACCTATTAAGTGTCGACTTACACATCAACGTCGGCCATATTTTAGCGATTGAGGATTCACTTCACTGCAATGATATATAAAAAACAGATTATTTGTTAGGATGCCACAAATACCGTCAAATTAATTCAGCCCAAATTTTATACACATTCGCACCTTTAAACAACCGGAAAGAAAGAAACCTTCAGCGTGACCGCAGACTTGTCCATAAAATAATACCCTCAAAAAATACCGAAATATACTTAATCTTTTTCAAAAAAGACCTTAAATGCACCTGGGAAAACTCAATTAACCCACTCAACCCACTTATTAAAACACGTGAAGCACTTGTGTTACACGCCGGAAAGTAATTACTTTTTTATCTAACCACTTTATCTACCACTCAGATCGAAAAAAAGGGGCCGCTAGAAAAATCAAGGATAAGGCGTATGGAACCGATAAGAAATGTTGTCGCGCACAAGCTCCTTTCTAGCGTGTGTACGCCGGGCAGTACTCGGCGTACTCATACTCGTACTAATCTAGAAAGTCAGCCGATGGTATTTTGTGGTATTCGATAGTATGTTTCTAACAGCTCGAAAAAGATACATTTGTCTTATAGCCTAGTAGTCAGATCCGAAAACACGTTTGCTAGCAAACTGTGCAATATATTTTGCTAAGAAATGTTGTTCGCGGGCCGGGGAATGGAATTTTTGCACATATGCGGGAGGCCAACCGGTTCAATGAATCCCTATGGTAAAAAATATTCAAAATGATTTTTCCCCTTTTTACTGGACTCACTTTATATTTAGGTTCAAAAAAATAGGTCCTCTAAATTGTCCCGCTTTCCTTTTTCCCGATCTGTTTCCGATTTTTTTGCTGTTCCACGGTCACACACAAAAACGCTCTAATACTGACGATGTTTATTTTTCAACTACCTGCATTGTCAGCTTAGCTGACCTATGCAGTCCCCTCGCTGCAGCTGATCCCATCTCTTCTATTGCCCTTGAACCAAGTTCAAGGGCATGGCATGGAATTCTTGAGTGTGTGGGTGAGCTGGCTCGTGGATCCCGCAATATTCGAGCCTCTCTTAAATTCTCCCCTCTCTCTCTCACCGGCACCGTTGATCACCTTGCCCCTTCGCCTATCGACCTGACAACCTCCAAAAAATACTGCCAAATCCAGTATTTTGCCTATCGATCTCCTTCGAATGCAACGCATTGTTGGATAAGTTCCTGCCAGCGGGACAGAAATACAATAAACGTTTGATTGCATTAATAAGTTTCAAATCGTCTTAATTTAATGTTATTTTCTAGCCCTCCTACGCTTGTTTCCTTTCGTGTTTCTTATTTCCGTCGACAAAACATTGATTTATTGTATCTTTCGCTGCGGTATTTCTAGTATTTAATCGGCTGGTTTTCTGGTATATTTTCTGCGGATCGAAGTACTCAACTGCAAAATTGTAGCGGCAAAATTTTCTGTCGAACAAAAAACAGGATTGATTTCTTATCGTTTGTATGGGAATATCATCCCGGATTCTGTCGAAAGAAAATTTTACGCATCTAAGTTCTGACGCCGCCAGTATAGAATTCAAAACTGCGTTCGTAATTATATAAAATTGGAAAACTTCTTTCATTATAGTATTGAGTGGAATTCATTATTTTTAAAATTTACTCCCATTCATAAGCGTTCACATCGATACCAATGTTTTGCAGGGTAAAAATATCGCACATATCGATACAACATAAACAATCCAAAATTCAAGAGCTAGCAGCGCAGCTCGCGCTTCCTTAGATTAACTACAATTTGTCTATAAATCTTCTCTGGTCAAATATCTACATATAATAACATAGATTGGTAGATAGCTTTGCAAGCGCACACGAGGCTCACGCTGTTAGTTCAAAAGTGCAATAACTCGTTAATGTTTACATAAGAAGGCAGCTAATCCAACAATAAAATGACAAGCACGCTGCAGTAAGTTTTTGTTGTTGTTGTAGAAGACTAGACTAAAAGTTGTATTATAAAAAGGCACCATGTGCTCTCCTTCCGTTCTTATGCGTTGTACATTCATACATATGTACATACATACATGTGTACATATATACATATATCTAATTGCCGAAAATGTATGTACAGCCGCATGTGAAAATCGTGTTCTGTGGGTTTTGTGTGTGTGGGAGCATGTTCGGTGTCGTTATCTCTATATTCGATGGCTGTTGACCCGCATGACATGGGGGACGGTGCTGAGGACCAAAGGTATATGAATGAATTAATAAACCAAATATATGTACATGAACATATGTGTGTATTGGGCGCTGTTTGCCCTTTTATTCCGAATTATACGGCTGATAAGAGGAGCACATTCTTGGCAGCAACAACAGTCGAAGGCGCGTAAACAAGTCCACATAAATATGAAATGCTTAATGGTGGGTTTTTGATTCGAAGTAATTTCTATCGTGAGTGGCATGATTCTGTAGAGAGAAGTTCCAATTGGTCAGATACCCAACACTGGCGTCCAAACAACTGCGATCAGTATAGAAAAATAAATGGAGTTCGAAGCGTACCTAATATATGGAAGACCACTCTTACTCCTGCTATGAGCAGGGGGCTATCGGTAGGGTTCATCGCCAAACGATTGTGGTGCTAAGCAACGTCGTCGTTGAATTTGAATTGCTAATTGACAATTGGTCGCATTAGTGACAGGCCCTTCAAGCGAGAAACATGTGGGATCGGAGCAGCACCGTTAGGTTGGGTGTGGCGGTTAGGGATGTCTCAGGTTGATTCCGCAATGAAACTAATCCTTTTGATTCTATCCAACGCAGAGAAGGCATTCTGGTTGGATGTGGCAATCCACTGCTGGACATTTCCGCCAGTGTGCCAATGGACTTTTTAAAGAAGTATGAGATGAATGAGGACGATGCCATCCTGGCCGAGGAGCGACACATGCCCATCTATCGGGAGCTGGTCGATGGCTTCCAGGCGGAGTTCCTGGCCGGCGGATCTGTGCAGAATTCCCTGCGCATTGCCCAATGGATATTGGGGCAGCCGAAGGTGGCCGTCTTCTTTGGCTGCGTGGGTGAGGACGAGTATGCCGATATACTAATGGAGAAGGCCAGGTCCGCTGGACTGGACGTCCACTATCAAATCAAGAAGGACGTACCCACGGGTACCTGCGCTGTTCTCATCACCGGCACACATCGATCGCTATGCGCAAACTTGGCGGCGGCCAACAACTTCACCATCGACCATTTGGATCAACCCCTCAACAAGACCTTGGTAGAAAATGCCTTGTACTACTATATTTCGGTGAGTACAATGTAGAATTATAGAGTCGATGCAATATCTATAAAATACAGGAAGGAAGTCAATTCAGTCCTACTCAATTGAGTGACCAGATAGATTAGATTAGACCAATTAATAATATATTAATATAACACTTTGATTGCATTTCCCGGCAGGGCTTCTTCCTCACTGTGAACCCGCCCAGCATAATGCAAGTGGCCGCCACTGCCCTTGCCAAGCAGCGACCGTTCCTAATGAACCTCAGCGCACCATTCATATCACAATTTTACATGGCACCGCTTCTGGCCGTCATGCCCTATGTGGACATCATCTTTGGGAATGAGGCAGAGGCGCATGCCTTTGCTACGGCCCAAGGCTGGCCGACCGAGGATCTGCGCGAGATTGGCAAGCGTCTGGTGGCGCTGGACAAACTGAATCCGGCGCGACCTCGCATTGCCATACTAACGCAGGGCTGTGATCCCGTGCTGCTCATCCAGCGGGACTCGGTTGAAGAGTTTCCGGTCACACGATTGGCGGTGCATGAGATTGTCGATACCAATGGCGCTGGGGATGCATTCGTTGGCGGTTTTCTGTCGCAGTTTGTGCAGGGTAAGTCCCTCGATGTGTGCATACGATGTGGTAACTACGCTGCTGGACATATTATCAAGAATCCTGGCTGTACGTATACGGGTGAGCCGCAGTTTGTCGAATAAAGAGGATGCACAGGAGGAAAATGACCAGGATGAGTCGAAATGGCAGAAAAATACATTACAGAAACACAAAAGTACACATGTACACAGGTCGCTGGCAGAGGAAGTATGCAAAGAGCAGATAGATTGCAATTGTTAATTAAGTGAATATTCTATACAAGAGAGTGACTAAGACATTTTTCTTAACACCGATAATTGTTTGTACATACATTTAACCTAACCTACACACTCACACATGCACATGCACATGAACATGCACAGAGCGAAAGACACTAACTAACAAGCATACAGTTGCGGAGGAACGTGATGGAGAATCGGCTTGTGTTTTATATAGATAGAGCAATATTCGAATTTAAATTGATAATAAACAAAAGTGACACAAGCTACCAGAGAACTATCCACATGTCAACACTTTGCATAACTCAATTCTTTGACTTCTTGGACTCATTGAAACTTCCCAATTATGAGGCATCCGACATCGCGGTCGGTTCGGTGTCTGCCGAAATACTTTACAAGTTCTACAATATATTCATACGCACATCGAGATAAAAAAATCAACATTTAGGATATGTTAAAATATCTGTAAACTTATTTTGGTAAATGAGCTGTTTTTTCGGCTGTACAAAAGATTATTTTTTTAACTTAGAATAAGATAGAAATTTGTGTACTTTCGTGATCGTTTGTGATTTGTGTGTGTTTGTGTGTCTGACCTCAACTCTACAACGCCGCTACTCAAGAAGATAGCCTTTTATGAAGGGCAGGCCCGTGTCCACTCGCTTCTGATAGCGCACATAGTCCGACTGGAAAAAATTGAGCAGGGAGTACTCCTCGACGTAGATGCGATCGTGGAAGAATAGCCAGCTGACTAGCGTGTAGACACAGATGCAAATGGGATTCATCAGTATGAACTGTGTACCGATGGACCACCAGAACCAGCCGACATAGGAAGGATGCCGACAGTATGCGTATATGCCGTGCGTAATGAGCTTGTGGTCCGAGTGTTTCTCATTTTGGACCTGTTGAAGTATTTTCAAGTAGAATCAAAAAAATTGTTTGTTGTTTTATAAATGGCTTACGAGGTGCGTAAAGCTTCGTCCGGCTGTGATGATGGCTGACTTCCGGATTAGCTCACCAATGCTGCACATTGCCATGCCCAGCAGCCAAATGTATCCGAAGCGTTTGAACTCGGGCAGGAAGTGCACTTCCAGGGCAAACTCAATCCAGCTAGCCGCCGCCGCCAGCCCATAGTGCACTGAATGGTTGAGCATGAACGAGTCTAGGGTCAGCGTGCGCGGATTGGCGTAGGCTATGACTAGGAACTCGGAATAATGGAAGAATGCCATAAAGCACCCGTAGACCCCAAACTGTCGCCAAGACGAAGGAGCAAAGCAAATGACTAGTATGCTCACGGCCTCGACGAACCCCAGAAACGACGCCCGTATGGCCACCTAGTGAAGGAACAATAATGATAAGAACGAAAACTTCGAAAATGTGGGCATGACTCACCTGGTAGTCGCTATTTCTAAGCACAAATCGTATGATCATATTGATCAGGGCGTAGTAAAGGACCGGTCCCCAAAAGACGGCACCCCATACGTTCGGCACAATGCCATAGTAGATCTGCGGCACCGATGGGATAAGAACAAGGGTCGCTGTAATCACAAAACAATACAAACTTAGACGACCCTCATAGCACGACGGGCTAGCGCTGGTTGTCCCAGGAGCGGGATTGCGTTGGCTATTTGCACACATTATAACTAAATTATGCGATTATTTGTGCACTTAGTGATTGCTAAATCATGGAAAATTTTGTTTTTAAGAACATTTGCTTGAAAAAATTCGCAGAATGTAAATAAACCGGCAATTGGTGATACCGATAGTCGTGTCAGCTGGGAGAGACCGATAGTCCGTATCGATATATCTTTTCGATACACATGCCAGCATTTGCGGGTTATGTAAAATAGAAAACATTATTTTTATCAATAAAAATATTCATAAAACTGTTGAAAAAATCAAGCCATGGTGTTCCTGAACATACCACTATTTGTGCGTGCTCGAGGGCCTGATGAGTTTTGGCGTAAAAGACGTATTTTCAAATTGGCAGCGGTGTGTGGACTCGTAAAATATAGAAATCATGTAGAATACTTAATGCATTTGTTCTTCTAGCATTATCGTAGTCGCACTCGCAATGTATATTCCTTTGCTATTCGGAGTGTGCACCGAGCCTTGGCATACGCCACCAAGGGACGCAAGTTGAAGAAGCTGGACATGGCCCAGTTGTGGACGACGCGCGTCGAGGCTGGCTGTCAGCAGTATGGCGTAGGGTTGGAAACCTTTAAGGAGGGTCTGACGCGCACCTCCATCCTTCTGAACAGGTAAGATGTGCTTTTAACGCGTAGATCGGCAATCAATACTCTTCCCGTTTCAGAAAAATGCTCTCAGACTTGGCCATTTGGGAGCCGAGGTCATTTGAGGCTTTGGTGAAGATCTCGCGGGAACGGGCCGCCGTTGAGGGATTTCCCGATATAAAGCAACGTTCTGCCTTCAATCAAGTCTATGGGTTGCGCAACCTGAAATTGGATTAGCTTAAATCATAAGTAGGATTTCAAATATATATTTTTTACACGTAAGGAGTAACTCGACTTTTATTGGATAGCGGTCAAGGCCAAATGCAAACAAAAATATTGCATCAGCGTTTATTGTGGTTGGTGGTGTTACATACTAATAAAACATAGAATTCATAGAATTTTGAGACTGGTGCGCCGAGAGGTGTCTATTCCAGTTTGGCCAGGATGTCAGATTCACGGAACAGAAAGAGTTCTTTCACATCGCCCTCCAGGTTAACCTTGGTGCCTCCGAATTCGGGCAACAGGACACGGTCTCCCTCTTTCACGCCAATAGGAATGTGACTGCCAGTGGACTAGAAAGAACACAAGCGAATTAATTTCGTTACAAATGTACATACGCATGCACACAGAGAGCAATGATCAACAATGTGGCCTAATTATGAAATACTTACAGCATTGCGCGCACCAGGGCCAACAGCGACAACAGTGCCTTCGAGAACTTTGCCCACCGCCTTCTCGGGCAATACAATGCCGCCTTTCGTTTTGGTCAGAGCCTCGGCCCGTTGGATTAGAATGCGGTCCAGCATGGGTATGATCTTCTTAATAGCAGCGGCCTACAATATTAATTCAAATCAATTCATGTTTTTTGTACTTGTCTGCTCTGTGCCCATCTGTGATGTTACACAACAGTGCGGCGAAATCTCACTAAAATGTGGAAACTTCTGGGGCAAAATTACGCCACACCTTCAAGTAGTGGCTGTCGTATTCTTCGGTTGGATCCCTAACTTAACTTACCATTTCTGTTTTTTAAATGCAAACTGGAGCTCTTGGGAAATTAACTTGTCTTAACTACACGTGTGGTTGGTTGCCGGCGAAAATTTATATTTTCCCATGCGCCCCTTACCAGTGAATTTTCGATAGTTTCAAAGAGCACAGCTATCGACAGCATTACAAATATCGCATAGAGAGTTATCAATATCACTATCAATGTATACATATGTAGGTATGTCTAAGACTTAAACTCTAAGTACATTAATTTAATTACACGAAAGTTAAAATTACGCCTCAATTATTCGTATAAAATTCGTTTGCCAATACCTAAAGAAAGTAGAAATCCATTTCATACCCGGCCACGCCAACATCCCTCAGAACGCGGCAGTAGATTCAGCAGCCAAAGAAGCACATAGCAGCACTGGGAAAATATACAGTCGTTAAATGGAATCTTAAAGATGCAATATGTGAGATACACCGAATACTGAAAGAAGAATGGGAGAGAGAGTATGCCGAGTTTGCCAGCGTTAAACGCAGAGGATAATGCTCACTTTTTCCCTCTACCTTAACAAAACCATGGTTCCTAAATAGAAATAAGCTAAAAGCCATTGACGCTAGAAGGATCAATAGACTGCTTAACGGCAGTGCATTTGATAGGCACACTCTTGCCAAAATGCACGTAGTCGCAAGTAACATTTGTAATACTTGCGATACTATCGATGACGCATCGCATATAATATTTAATTGTACCAAGTACAACACAACAAGACTAAGCTACCCATCGCTAAGGAAATATAATAATATCTATAAATTCTTCGAAAAAGAACAAATTAGCTCGTACCAAACATTAATCGAGTTCATCGACAAAATTGGAGTAAAACTGTAACAAGTTACATATCTCGACGTGGCGATTTCCACCTTGTAAAGGCGGGCGGCCAAATAATCCCCCTCTACCCAAGGGTAGAGCGGTAACATAAAACCTCAAAAAAAAAAAAAAATAAATAAAATTCGTTTGGGGATCCACGAGTGTGTTGCAAGCGCTAAACCATTCGATCCGGATGCCGACCTCCACCTGCAATGTCTTCGAAAAAAAAATCATTTACCGACTTCAGCGAACGGCTGTTGGTGGATGTGGAGAGGATCTTTCGTAATGACACCACATGGAAGCGTCAGGATCTGGTGAATCTACACAGGACCTGTGAGCTGTGTTGCACCGTGTTAATTGAAAGCAAACGCAGCCAGGACGCCGGTAAAAAGGTATACCTCGCCTTAGAGAATATTCTAACCATTCGACTTAGAAGCATAGTCGCGGAACTGGAGTCAATAAACGACGAACAGGAGTTGCTCCGTGAGTATCACCGCTGCTGGAAATCCTACCAGGCTTCCGCCACTGTTCTGGATATCGGGTGTAGCTACTTAAACGAGAATTGGGTAAAAAGAGAGCGGCTGGAAGGCCGTGACTATGTGTATACGATCTACCGTCTGGCTATGATTACATGGAAAAAAGTTATATTCAGTCCAATTGATCGATCTCTTATCAATGCTATTCATCACACTATGGTAGAGGAAATACACGCACAGTCCATTAACCCCTCCAGAATATATACCGTGTTGGAGTCGATCGTCGATATGTTTGCAAATGACGTAAATCAGTCTTGCTCTGTGCTAGAAAAAATGAACAACGTATTTGAAGCAAAGGTTTTAAAGTCTTTCGAAGCTGAATCGAAAACTTTGTTCCGAAGCATGGTGGGATTAGACTCGCACAAAGAACTGAAACATTTCGTGAAGTGTGCCGTATCATGCATTCCTCGGATTGAGCACGAGTTCTGCTACATCCTGAGAAAACACCTTGAGTGCCTGCTGGAAAATGACATTAAAAAATGCGCCAGGGACTATGGCAGGGACTATGTTCAAGCCATGTTGTCCCTGCGCAAACTTCCGCTGTTCAGGGCTTTCGATAGCAAAGAATTTTTGGCTGTCGCTGATCAAGTGTGCTTCAAGGTGATAAACAAAATAACCGATGGCGCAAAAGAGGGGAACCCACCGAAAATGCTCGCCCTATACTGTCATAAGCTACTACAAAAGAATCAATGTTCCGAAGTGCTCAAAAATGAATTGAAAAGAATTGTAGAGGTTGCGGCATTTTTGAATGATGAGAACAAGAAAATATTTACGAAATTATACTTCGCACTACTGAACAAGCGACGCATCGATTATACATCTGCCTCGGATGAAAACGAATCATTGATGATCTCCATGCTAATGAAGGATCTTGGGTGCGGTTTCGAAGATAAAGCAAGAATCGATAGAAATGAAATGGCGGCTTCGAATGCTGTAAACGCAAGGTGCCAGGACGTCCTGCTGGGAATAGGCTTAAAAGTAGGAATTCAATTGCGTATGAAGTTCTTTAAAGTCACAGAGCTCCCGGAGTCAAGTAATGCCATGAGATTGCCCTTGGAACTGGAGCAGTCCGTCAGTGAATTCAAAGTATTTTGGTCTCAACAGTTTACAAAATATGGGCTCTACTTCAATATACCAAAGTCTCAGGGCGAGCTAACCATGAACGTGAGTCCCCTAAAGTGTTTTACTCTCCAGGTAAACACCTTGCAAATGGCCCTGCTGCTGCAGTTTAATCATCAGAATATTTTCGCTGTTCAGAAATTGGCCGAAAATGTAGGAACCAGCCCGGAGACCCTAATGACGGTACTTGACAATTGATTATTGCATGAAAATCCAACTCAATGAAAATATTCTTTTCTCGTTATAGGCAATGCGTCCACTGATTGCCCGCAAGGTGTTGATCGTCGGTAAAAATTCCGCAGCCTTGACGCCGGCATCTTGCATAACTGTGTGCACAGATTATAACAGCAACAAGTCGCTTATAAACATTGCAAAGGCTCCAGTCGGTAGGGTACTTGAAACCAATACTCCTAAATTAAGGACGGAAAAGCTGGATGCAGCAATAGTGCGCATCATGGAAAGAGAGAAGCAGTTGAAACCACAATCGCTGATACATCAAGTCACCCAGGAACACAACCTCGGCTTATGTCCCATTAAATTGATTAAAGGTCGTATTGAGAATTTTATGGAAAAAAAGTACCTGGAGCTTTCATCGGACAAAATGTTACTTAAACTATCCAAATGTACGAAAGACTAAATAATGACGAGGAGTCACAACTTTTAGAGGTTTTTTTTCCAATTTTACATTTTAAATTTTTTCTTCATCTGTCATCTACGCCTACATCACTTCTCACGCCAACACGCTCTTTTAGCACGCCCCCTGCCCTAGAGCCGCACACTACACACCACTACACATCAGAATTTCTTCATTCTGGCAATAATAATGATCATTTTTTAAATACTTGTAACAGTGTGAGCAACAGTGTAACAGTGTGGATGCAAAACTTGGTTGCCCTTCTCTTACGGTCTCTGAGTACTAGGCGCTCATAAGGACGGACAGACGGGCGGACGGACAGACAGACATGGCTATATAGACTTGGCTATTGATGCTGGTCAAGAATATATATACTTTATGGGCTCGGGCCCGTCTCCTTCTGTGCGTTACATACACACTTTTTGTGCACAAATACAATATACCCTATTTACTCTTCGAGTACCGGGTATAAAAATAATTTATAATATATAAATCGTAAATATAAATTTTTGGATTATAATGATAGCTGACTGAAATATGCAGCCATCTGTGGTGCAGGAAACCAGTTCCAGATTGTCTGTATGCAAGATGTGTCCGAGAGTCACAAAATCATCAAAGCACATGCGCCGTTTTTCGGAAATAGCTGGGTTTTTGGGTGGTTCAATGGTGTATCATCTGACTAAATTGCAGTATAAGCTACGAGTACAAGGTTAGGTTATGTTGAGGCGGCTGTCGGGGTTGTCAGAGACCCGACACAACTAGTCCGGTTTCGGCCCATTGTGATACCGCATGTTTCGTTCCCTTCTCCCTCGTGAGACCCTATTTTATCCATTATCCCATGCGGATGCCCTTATGAAGCCTGCGATCCGTCTGGGACTGATTGTAGACATGTCCGAAATGTCATTTAGAAAAGGAGCGCCCAAGTATTGGAGTCTCCTTCTACTGAGAGCCGGGCAGGAGCAGAACAGGTGTTCCACAGTCTCCTCCTCGTCCTCATCTTTACAGCTTCGACAGAAGTCGTTATATGGGGCGCACAGCCTGTTTGCATGTGTGCCTATTAGCCAGTGTCCCGTAAGGGAGCGTATGACTGAGCTGCACCTACTCCTACTGAGTTTGCAGAGCTCATTTGTGCGCTTCCTATTAATGTTAGGCCATGTTTGCCGAGTTATGCGACATAGTGGCACAGTTTGCCATCTGTCATTTATTAGTTGCTTAAAATGTTCTTTTATTTTGAGCTTGCAGGTGGCCATTGGCATACGAATATCCTCCTTATCATTGAGAAGGGAGGAGTCATTCCGTAGGGAATGACAATATCTATCAGATCACCAAATTGGGATACGATTGGATCATTATTATAGCCACAATGAAGAAATTGATTTGCAGTGGCCAAACCCACCCCGTCCCGCAGCATTCACACTCTGCTTCGCGCTGTTTATGGCCTCTGCCCCTGACACAGCTCTGCCTCTGCCTCTGCCGCGACTTTGCCCTGACTCTGCAGTGTGTGTCTATAGGGGAGGGTGGCGAGCTAAAGGAGCGTGTTGGCGTGAGCAGTGTTGTTGATGTAGATGACAGATGAAGAAAAAATGTAAAATTTGACAAATAACCGCTAAAGTGCAGATGTAGTACTGAGTGCCGGGTATAAAAGTTGTGACGCGTAAGAAGCGTCTCACACGTCCCTTCTCGTTCCCTCTTGGTTTGGTTGAGGGGCAAGCTGCCATGAAGGCCTTGTTGCAAGCTTACGTGAAATTGTCCACAAGACGATTAAGATCGTCTTGTGTGTCCGGGCATTTTGGTGCTAGGTGGGTGGGGAGTAATTCCTCCATTTTTGCACTAAACGTATCCCAGTTGGCTTTTCTTGGATTTATATAGCTAGTGGGTATGGTGCTTTCGAGCGATAGGATTGTCTCGATGTACCTGTGGTCGGAGAAGGAGTGATCCTCTAGGACTCTCCAACTTTTCGTTATGTCTGACAGTTTGTGAGACAATAGAGTGAGGTCAATAACCTCTTGACGGTTTTTTATGATAAAAGTGGGGTCATTACCCCGATTACCAATAATTAGGTTGGAGTTTAGGATGAAGCTGAAAAGTGACTCACCCCTTACATTTGTATCCGAGCTCCCCCATTGGGTGTGTTGAGCGTTGGCATCGCAGCCTATTAGTCGGCTTGTATCCGACCTCTCGCTATCGCTGGCAATCTTGCGAACGAGGTCCCTGGGAGGATCGCTTTCCTCATGAGCCATGTAGGACGACACCAGGTTCAGGCGTGTCCCTTGTAGCTCTAGGCTAGCCGCCGTGTTGTCGCCATTGCTAAAATTGTGGAGCAGAAAGATATTTAGGTGCTTTCTTGCTAATATGCAGGTTCTAATTTTACCTTCCGTTTGGGCTACAATCAGCTTGTAGTCCTTCGTCGCTAATCCTCAGACCCTGCCTCCTACCACCCAGGGCTCTTGGATTAGGACTATGTCCCCTCCGCTCGCGACTAAGCGGTGTATCAGGGCAGCGGATGCTGCTTTATAGTGGTGGAGATTTATCTGCAGAAGCCTCAGAGACTTCATTAGAGTCATTCTCCACCACTGTTGTATCGGCGTCCGAGTCGTCGAGGATCTCGTCCCGACACAGGGCCTCAAAATCGAGCATCAGCTCCGTCTCCGAGGAGTAGCTCTCCAGGGCCGGCTCCGGCTCCGGGTCTACTTCGGGTGCCTCGATCTCCGAGGCAACGTCCTGCTCAACTGGGTTGTTGACAGAACGCGCATTGGCCGCTGCATCCGACTTATAGACCTTCATGGTCACCGAGCTGAACCCGAAGTTAAGCTCTCCCCTGGCTGCCTCGTTCCTGGCTAGCGAATCCTTGTTCAGTATAACCACCGCCTGATTTGTGGGGCCCTTTGATGCCTCCACTTTAACCACCTTCCAATCTGAGGTTGGCAGTGTGGGGTTGCATCTCTGCAACATCGTGAGGATCCGCTCGGGCTCCTTGAAAGTGGCCGGTACCCATATACGGGCCCTTGGTCTACTGGGCACCTCGCTCCAGTCCACAGCGACGAGCTTCGCCCCGGCGTAGACCTCACCGATTTGCGCCACCGCAGCTTTGTATGGCTTTACGGAGCGCTCATCCTAGCAGGCTACCACTTTGATGCTCCCCTGGAACCATCCCATGTCTTTGCATGGGGGTGGCCCGGGATCCTTCTCGAGAAGCTCGAAGCAGCGGTCGGCCAGTGCCGCTTCCACCCACTTCCATTGGCTTCTGGGTATTTTCCCCTCCGCGCTGCCTTTGTCGAGAACGCCTATTAGCGTCCTCTCCTTGGCAATCTGCGCGAAGGATACATTTGGTATAACCCTGGATCGCTTCGCGGCAGGTCCGGGCGTCTCTTGAGAGCGCTGCCTCTTCGGTTGTGCGGCCACCTTCTGTGGCTCCACACTGAAGTTGGGCAACACCACCGAGGCCCATTCCACTTTCTTCAGCCAGTCTGCTGTTGGACTGACTTTCTGGCTGGCGTTCTGCCGACGGAGTATGTGCCCAGCACTCCTCTTTTCGGCATAGCTATATTTTTTGGTTTGGACGCTGGTTGATGGTAAGCCATCACCCGCCGCTTCACCGGAAGGTTGAGCAGCCGCAATATTGCTTAGCTGCCCTACCATGGTATCAGTTTTGGGTGTTGGCTTTCCACCCATCCCGCGTCTTTCCTGCGTCTGAGCGGATCGGGCCAGGCCTTTGGGCCGTTGCCTTCTCCCGCTTGGGATTTCTCCCTGCAGGCATTTGGGGAGTGCCTCTCTCGTTTTTATACCCGGTACTCGAAGAGTAAATAGGGTATATTGTATTTGTGCACAAAGTGAATGTATGTAACGCAGAGAAGGAAAAGTTTCCGCCCCATAAAGTATATATATTCTTGATCAGCATCAATAGCCGAGTCTATGTCTGTCTGTCTGTCTGTCCGTCTGTCCGTCCGTCTTGTTGAGCGCCCCAGAGACCATACTTCTGTGTGCTCACACTGTTACAAGTGTATTTAAAAAAAGAGCCACGCCCCCTTCCGCCTCCGCAAAAGGGCGAAAACCTCCCAAATCTACAATTTTGAAGATAGCAGAAAACTAAAAACCATTCCGTAGGGAATGACCATATCTATCAGATCACCAAATTGGGATCCGATTGGATCATTATTATAGCCACAATGAAGAAATTAATTTTCAGTGGCCAAACCCACCCCGTCCCGCAGCATTCACACTCTGCTTCGCGCTGTTTATGGCATCTGCCCCTGACACAGCTCTGCCTCTGCCGCGTCTCTGCAGTGTGTGTCTATAGGGGAGGGTGGCGAGCTAAAGGAGCACGTTGTTGATGTAGATGACAGATGAAGAAAAAATGTAAAATTGAGCTACTTAATGAGAGGCGGCACCACAAGCGCATCGTCAGTGTTGCTGCTTCGCGAACACCCGCTGGCTGTCCGGGACTGCTTATTTCGGTACTCTCCCTCAGAGCCAACTTAGTTGATGCTCTTTAAGATGCCCGCTTATTCGCAGCTGACCTACCCACTAGGGTAGGCCTCCCTCTAGGCCCCCTCTGAGCCACCTCAAAGCCCAATAGGATCATCGGACTAAGACAATATATTGCATGGCTATCGAGATGGCAAAGAAGGCCTGGATACGAGTACAAATGTTCCACAAATAATATCCGCATAAACATTTTAATAATAAACAAAAGAAACGAAAAAGGTTCCTTCACAGAAGTCACTAACGTTGCCTCTTTTCTTTATTCCACTCAAAAACAAATTTAATTAATTATGAGCCTAGTCTTAGCCTCCAGTGGTCTCGGCCAGGTCCCGGCCAGGTATATGGCCATGGCCTCCTTGTTCAGGTGCACCGTCCGTCGTTTGGGGATCGGCTGGATGTGCGGCAGCCGAGTACCATTCACCGCATTCAGACTCAGATTCGAATTGGGATCGTCGTCATCGCTCTCATATGAGCTGTTCGATTCCTGTTGTGCAGCTGGCGGCGGATTGGTGTGCTTGCGTTTTTCCACAGCTGCCGCCGTTGTGGCCGTCGAGATGATCGAGTTGGACGTCGTCGAGCTTGGGTTCGAGGAGGAAGTAAGTTCCGGTCGCTGACTGGAGCTCACGTCCGAGATGCTTGTAGCCGTCTTCTTCTCATCTCTATGCTTCAGTGCATTTTTTATTTTGAACCTGTAGAGCCTTCCCAGGATATTGAAGAAATCCCTGCAGAGTGGTGTATCGTGTCGCAGTTCTGGGTTTAAGTAGCGTGCAAAGTGAATAATTTTTGGGTCCTTTACATTGGTAATAGGCAGCTTCAGCAAATGGTTGCCCATGCCGCAGTACAGTCGCACAACCTCACGCGGTCTTTCATGCGCTTCGGGTGCCATCTATGCGAATTACGGTTATTCTAATATTTGAAGGTATCACCTACTTGCGTACAATTAAAAATCGTTTTGTAAATTTTCGCGGGCGCCGTAGTCAGTGTGGCCACGGAACCATCGCAAAAATATACTGCACGCCCCCTCAAAAGTATACCGAAATATACATAATCTTTTTCAAAACATACCGTCAATAATTTTTCTCTATTTTAATATTCTGAATAATATTGTTAGAGCTCTCAGCTGTTCAAATATAATTGTACAATTCTAGTGTTCGTTCGGCAAACAACTCTTTTTTGAGTTCAAAATTTTCAGTAACTTTTTATAAAATTCAACACAAAACTGAAGTACCTGGTCAATGCGGACTCATCTCTGCGACCAACCAATTTCGCTGTAGCGATTAAATAGCAAAAAAATAAAATATAATTGATTCGTCGTTGTACAACACTGATGAGGAGCGTATCTCGTTTTTACCGTGGAAAGTTAAAAATTAGCTTATTTCGTGAAATTGAGCCTAAACTCGCTTATAATAAACAAAAATCCGATCACCAGTGGTTACCCCACAACCTGCTAAGACGGCGGGCCAAAATTGGCAGTAGATCCGTAGTTTTTTCGGATAACCTTGCCTCGCCGCAATGGCGGCCCAGAAAAGCCAGTAACACGGAGCTTAATCCGGAACCATGGCTGGCATGGGAAGGACCAGGATGGCCACGGAGAAGGCGACAGGATCAAGGATCCTAGTGGAGACTCTCAAGAAGAGAGAAGGAGACGCCAGACTGTCTACTACGGCAGGCGTGAAGAAGTCGGTAAACTCTACAGCGACCTTTGTCTCAAAACCTACGCAAAAAACCATCTTGAAAAGGAAAGAGACGGATAATAAAACCACCAAAACGATTACGACGAGTGAGAAAGAGAAGTCTCATGTAGAGGTTTGTCAGACGTCAGTGAGTACTAGATCAACAATAATCTTTGGGATCCCAGGCCACCACTCGGAGGAGCAGCTCGCGGAGCTGATCATTTCGGACGTCCCCATAGAGGGAATAGCACGTATTTCCAGGAGAGACAGAACCTCTGTGGAAAGGGTATCCACCGGCAGGGTCAAACTCTGGTTTAGAGGGGAGCAGCTGCCCAAGGAGATCAAGTTCCTGTATTCCAAGGTTATAGTGAAACCATTCGTTCAGTTTAGCCAATGCTTCAGGTGCTTTAGGTTCGGCCATATGGCGCAGCACTGCAAGAGCGGGGCGAGATGTTACAAATGTGGTCAGGACCACAGCAGCGCCACGCTATGCTCGGGGTTAAGCTGTGCTAATTGCTCCACGCGGCTACGCATCCGCAATGCGAGGTTAGAAGGAAAGCATGACGCTGGAAAACCTATCACGGGCGGAGGTCAAGGCCAGGTATCCGACACTCTTTGGTAGATCTTCTCCCAACCTTGGAGACCCAGGGGAGTTTCCCCGACCCACTTGGCAAAATGTCACCCTTACCGAACTACTGAATAACAACACAGAGGCAGCTAGGGAAATTCACTCGGTTGCTTCGTTCGCCGAGGTGACCAAAGCCAAAAGAGCGGCAGCACGTAATTTGGAGTCGGCTAAGGCAGCTGCCAATATGGCAGAATGGAGGAACGCGATCAACGCTAATAGCCCTCAATTGAGTGAAAAATTTGTGAGAACATCGTCCGTGGTTTCATCTGTGGCCCAGGAAAAGCTTAACGCACTGGGATCCATGCTAACAGCGTTCTTGGTGGAACCGAACAATATGTCAAAGGGGGAATTGGTGCAGAAGTTTTTTCAACAGATCTTGGAGTATGTTAACACCCCAACGCTGAACTCGACCGTTTGCAGATTGTGCAGGGGTTGGAAGCGGGATATCCAAACAATGAAGATTCTTCAACTAAACATTCAAAGTCTGACTTACAACAACAACAAACAGCTCCTCAATATGTTTCTAGTGAACAACGAAATAGACATTGCAATCCTTTTGGAGATCTGGGTTGTAAACAATGCTGACTGCAGTATCTTAGATTATAACTTCATCGGCAAGTCCAGAGAAGACGGCTACGGCGGAGTTGGCATCTATATTAGAAAGAAAATTAAATTTAGCATTCTGAAAATTGACAGTGATCTAGAGATCGTAGGTATTAAGACCTTGAACCTCAAAAACAACCTCAACATTCTTAGCGCATACGCTGCGCCCTCAATGACACTTTCCCAATTCAAATCGGGCATTAAAAAGGTGTTCGAGCTTGCGGAGTCCCTAGACTACCCTTCAGTCGTAGGAGGAGATTTCAACGCCAAGTCTTCCATCTGGGGAAACTCTTCCAGTGACCGCAAGGGCCGCAGCATCGAGAATGCTACCCGTGAGGCGGGTTTCATCTGTCTAAACGACGGCTCTCCAACTTTCTCCAGGAACCCCTCCCAATTCTCAGTTCTTGACCTCACATTTTCCAATCACAGGAACGGTAGAGTTGACTGGCAAGCCCTTAAATCCAAAATAACCAACAGCAACCACTTCCCAATCGTCATAACATTCGAAGGTTTAGATGCCTCCATTCCAGAAAAGAAAGTGCTGCACAATAGAATAAATCGTATTTTAGGAGCAAGCAGCTTTACCAATCTGCAAGAGCTCAACGATAAGGTCAAATCCCTGACCAGTAAGAACACAGTTACCATTCCCAGTAACAACAAGTTTATTCCCAAGAAATGGTGGAACGAGGATATAGAGAGACTATTTCGCGTGAGAAATGCGTGCAGGCAAAAATACTATTACACAAAAAAATTGGAGGATGCCTGAGCCACAATAGAGGCCGACCGCAACCTGCAAAAGGAGATTAAAAATTGCAGGAGGTCAAACTTCTCAAAGTTCATAGAAGAGGTGTCCTCTTCGCCCTCCATGTGGAGCAGAGTAAAGAACCTAAAGAAATACGGACAAGTCAAAAACGTAGGGAACACATGGACAGACGAAAACGACAAGGGCTTTCTAAAAATGGTCAAAGACATCCCCTCCAGTGCAGGCAGTAGATCCCCAGAGAACATTCCACCTCTGATTGGACCAGGTGACCCTGAACCTTTTTACATGGGGAAATTTCTGTCCTTCCTGAAAACTAGGAACCCAAATTCGGCGAGAGGCCCATATGGCATATCTTTCAGGATGCTGCAGCAACTTCCTGTGGGGAAAAAACATAGCATCTTTGAAATTATAAACAGGGTATGGCTCAGTGGCGTCATCCCAGAGGTCTGGCGTTGAATCAAGGTGGCAAGAAGAATGCGGACCCCGCTTCCTTCCAAAACTACAGACATATTTGCCTAATAAACACCTTGTTTAAGTCTGTAGAGGGGTTGATAAAGTTAAAGCTGGATGAGCATATTTCAAGGCAAGAGCTTTTGCCGGTCAGCTCCTATGCCTTCAGGAATAACAGGTCCACGGCGCTCTGCATTAACGACCTGATCAACGAGGTCCTGGCTCTGAAGGCGAGAGGGAATCAGGTCGTGGCGGCCTGTCTTGACCTACAAAGGGCCTTTGACTGCGTAAGAGTGGACACGCTAGAGCAGAAGATGAATGTTATGCAGTTCGACCCGAATCACACTGCCTGGATTGCCAGCTTCCTGAGCAGGCGTCTACTAATCAAAGGCAAGAGTGAGGTTGAGGTGAACAGGGGAGTTAGTCAGGGCAGCTGTCTCAGTCCAACTCTGTTCAACTTGTACACCGCAGAACTGCACGAGAGAAACGATGGCAATTGCTTACTGTTTCAGTATGCGGACGACTTCTTTATTATTTGCTTCCACAAAGAGATTTCCATTGCCAAACGTATGCTCGTAGGCAAAATAGACAGCTTTGAGGCAAGATGCAACAGGCTTAACCTTGCCTTCAACCCAGCCAAATCCAAAGTGATTCACTTCAGCATCCGAAGAACCGAGCTGAACATTGATCACCAAGGAGTCGAGGCAAGTAGATCAGATCAAATATCTAGGCAGAACAATTTCAGCGAACAACTCAGCCTCAGTGCACATCGAGCAGGCCATTTCGGAGTCAAATAGAAACTGTGCGTTTCTAAGACTACTCAGTGGGTGCAATTACGGTATCAGCCCAAAGAGAGCGCTCATAGTTTACAAGGCCTTTGTCAGAAGTAGACTAGAATACGCTTGCTCGTCTTTCAGCAACTTGTCCAAATCCGCTCTAGCCAAAATCAAATCTCATTGTAACCACCACCTCAGAAAGTCACTAGGCTTAATCATTTGCACTCCTATCCCGATTATTTACCACATGGCGGGAGAACTTCCCCCGGAATACAGAATGAGATTCCTAGCGGCAAAAGAGTTAGCCAAGGCATTTGCATACAGCCTCCCAGCGAGTAGGACGGTGTCCCTAAACAGGGACATAAACACGGGATACGCAAAGGCATTTCGCGAGTTCGGTGATATTCTGGAGAGAATCGAGGTCTTTGAGAGTACAACTTCGCATTGCACCAAAATTAGGTCAGACTTAGACTTTTTTAAGGGGGCTGCTGATAACAAGCACAGCTTAGACCAGGCGGGCATATTAGTTCTCCATAGGGAAAAAAGGGCACTCCTGACAAGGGGTGGCTTTGAGATCTACTACAGTGATGGTTCAGTAGCTAACAGACACTCTAGCGCAGCTTTCCTACACGACAGCTCAGGTTTCATAGATAGCTTTTACACGCACAAAACCTTGTCATCTCTGTACGCCGAGTTGCTTGCAATTGAAAAGGCCTTAGACCATGCTATCTCGCGCGGGTTTTCTCGAATCGCCATCCTAACGGACAGCAGAAATGGGGCTCTGATACTGGCAAGGAGCATTCAGGATAATTTTATCGCTTATAAAATCAGGGAAAAGATCCGTCAAGCCCAATACCTAAAGAAGGTAGAAATCTATTTCATACCCGGCCACGCAAACATTTCTCAGAACACGGCAGTAGATTCAGCAGCCAAAGAAGCACACAGACTGGGAAAATATACAGTCGTTAAATGGAATCTTAAAGATGCAATATGTGAGATACACCGAATACTGAAAGAAGAATGGGAGAGAGAGTATGCCGAGTTTGCCAGCGTTAAACGCAGAGGATACTGCTCACTTTTTCCCTCTACCTTAACAAAACCATGGTTCCTAAATAGAAATAAGCTAAAAGCCATTGACGCTAGAAGGATCAATAGACTGCTTAACGGCAGTGCATTTGATAGGCACACTCTTGCCAAAATGCACGTAGTCGCAAGTAACATTTGTGATACTTGCGATACTATCGATGACGCATCGCATATAATATTTAATTGTACCAAGTACAACACAACAAGACTAAGCTACCCATCGCTAAGGAAATATAATAATATCTATAAATTCTTCGAAAAAGAACAAATTAGCTCGTACCAAACATTAATCGAGTTCATCGACAAAATTGGAGTAAAACTGTAACAAGTTACATATCTCGACGTGGCGATTTCCACCTTGTAAAGGCGGGCGGCCAAAAAATCCCCCTCTACCCAAGGGTAGAGCGGTAACATAAAACCTCAAAAAAAAAAAATAATATTTGTATCCGATTTTGTAAAGAACTCTACACAAAACTAGTTACTTTTCATGACTTCCTTTTATTGAAATGTATTGGCCCTAAATAAACGGGTAAGCACAAACTAAAGTGGCACAAAACGAAATAGTTAAACTACTTGACAATCGATAGTTTGGAGCTTTGTATTCCCTACTAGCTGACCCGGCGAACTTCGCACCGCCTAACAGTCAATGAATGTCGTATTACTTTTTAGCTGAACTAATTTAGGCTTTGATGAACGTAAAACAATGATAAAAAATAATATGTTTATATAGATAGAAACAAAAAAGTACCAACTTGATAGCGCGTGATTTCATCGTTAGTATTGGATGTTTGGATACCAAAAACCGCCATGTCACTCCCTTTCGTGACATATTTGCAAATGTATTTAATTGACTTGACCGAATTGCAATCACTTGGCATGCGCTCTAAAGCAGTCTTGAACAGCCTGACCAATGCATGATGTTCATGAAGCATTTGCTGCAGATCTTGGAGAATTGCTCTCTTCGTAGCTGTGTTGATCCCTTGACGTATGTCAAGTTGTTCTTCTATATTGCCCATGAAGTATATTTGCAAGAATTTATGCTGTGCATCTTCTATAGGTTGCAATGATCCAATGCGATGGTAATAGGATTTTCATTCAAGCACTTTGTGGTAAACGACATTCTTTGTTTTTTGGTCAGGCGCAATAACAATTAAAGCGGATGGTTTGCCGACACGTGAGCATGCCACGTACAATTGACCATGAGAAAAACATTCATTTTCTATATTGAGGCCACAAATAGTCATAGATTGGCCCTGTGATTTGTTGATCGTCATGGCGAAGGCAAGACGAATCGGGAATAGAGTCGCCCTCAAAGGGCATATCCGTTGGGATCATCGGAATCCTTGGAATAAGGCCTTCCTCATCTTTAAATTTTCCTTTAAGTATCGACGCGTGAATCACATTGCTCATCAGTTTTCTTATCACCAATTTAAATTTCTAAGCATGATGACTACCGAGCCAACTTTAAGTTTTAAATTGTGCGGTGGTAAACCAGGCACATCCAAGGAGTTTAAAAATTCAGTTGGATAATTAGTGGTTTCTTCTTCGTTTGTTACACAGTCGATAGATTTGAATGAATACAGAGTACCTACGATTTGATTTTGAATTATAAGATTGAGGTCATCTACATCTTTATTTTTAGCGGCCAAAACTGCTCGCTCACTTAACCATTTAGTATTTTTGTGGTTAGCAATGATATCCGGGAATGCTTTTGATGAGCTCGTCTTTTGATGATACGAAATTGCAAAAATTTGGAGGAAATGAAATCAAACCGCTCGATTTGTCAACAGGAACACGGCCATTACCGATAGTCAGCAATTGCTTCGAGAAATCATCAGCAGATAGATCATTCAACAATGCAGAAACGCTAGAAAATGTCGTGATTCTAGTGTTTCGCCATAAAGCAGGGAGCACAATGGCTCTGGTGGCGGGACCAATAATGGCAATTCCACTTTACCACTAAGGCAGCACAAGCCAGGCGTTTCACCAGCAAACTTCAATGCTCCACAATGCTGGCAAACAACGTCCATTGGACCAATGCAAACTAAACGATGCAAGCTGTAGTCGATGGTGCAATCATACAGAAACGCTGCTCGATTCAAATCAATACTTGAACCATTTCTTCTTGCACTTCGAAGATTACTCATCTGTTCTTCTGTACGATAAGCTCGACGATTTCTCTCTCTTTGCTCTTGTGTTTGAGAATCACGAATTAAGGCCCTTCTTTGCTCTATATTAACGCGGCGCTGTTCTCGTGCAATTTCAGATAATTGACTCGCGATATTCCGTTGCCTAATTGCATTACGGCTTCGCTGGGAAAGATTAGATCTTCTAGGACGCGGCATTGTTATTAAAATGATTAATACAAAATTAAATAAATAAATAAAAAAAATATTAAATATGATTAAACAAATACAAATGAACAAATGAACTTTTTAGACAAATTTCTGAACACACACATGATGTCTTCAGAAAAAAATAAAGTTTTGGCTTTAAGGCCGCAACAAACAGGCCATAAGTTGTTTTTAAGATGTATTCTGCTACTCGCGACGGAAAAAAATCGAACAAACAAAAAACCATAGCAATCGGTCCAGCCGTTCTCGAGTTAGAAGTGTTGAACCAAATACGACTTTCTTTTATATATATATATAGAAATATAAAAATGACTGAGCACCGGGTATACAAGTTGTGAAGAGTACGAAGCGTCTCACAAACGTTGACACTCGTTTGTTTTCCTCAATGCGAAAAATGAGAAATTACTAGTGCTTGCTATTTTAGTGCTCTAGCATAATGAATAGCATTATATTTTCGCACAACTTTACCCACGGCGTTGTCGATTTGATAATGCCATTCTGTAGTGCTCATGCTGAAATATAAGCTAATAGTCATTAAAATGAATCCCGAAGCGATTACATGGCGAAAGGTTAATTGGTTTGTAAGCGTGGATGACGACGCTGAAAAGAGCTCAGCGAAGACGTAAAAGCGCAAAAGAAACGTGCTGAAAGTTCTTACGGCCAGTCGGGGCAGCTGACTCAACCTAATTGGCGCACGCAGCGCATACTTAATGCGCTTAGGCTCTGGTTCTGGCCTGGCTCAGGCGGAAGCCGCTCTAGCACTTGTAATTAAATTCCGGGCAGAGCAGCCAACTGCAACATAAGAAAATCGGAATCTTCAAAGGAAAATCGCGCTTAGTTTTAATGCGTTTTGTTGGGAAATTTAGTGCACCAAATACAGCGCATTCCCTCATCTTATTTAGGTGATTATTCCAGAATCGCGTTAGTTTTCTGTTTAACAGAGTTAAATAGCCGGATTTTGTTAAAGGGTATACCAGTTTTTTAGAACCGTGATAGCTTTTAGATTAAAATAATCTGATTTTGTCAAAGAGTAGGAATAGTGAAATTCTTGCCTTGAGGCATTTTCTTAATCAAATTGAGCACACATCCAAACTAATACGAGAAGGAACGTGTGAGAAGCTTCTTACACTTCACAAATTGTATACCAATTACTCTGTACCTTAGTGGCTTTTTCAGTTGTTTCATTTTACATTTTTTCTACACATGTCATCTTTATCTACAAAACTTCTCACGCCAACACACTCCTTTAGCTCGCCCCCCTTCCCTAGAGCCGGAAATACACTTTTTAAAAAAAACTTGTAACAGTGTGAGCATACAGCCATCTGGATGCAAAATTTGGTGAATCTAGCTTTTATAGTCTCTGAGATCCTGGCCCTCAAGAATACGGACGGACAGACGCACGGACTGACGGATATGGCTATATCGACTCGGCTATTGATGCTGATTAAGAATTTATATACTTTAAGGGGTCGGAAACGTTTCCTTCTGTGCGTTACGTACTACCGTTATTCCCCACAAATACAATATACCCTATTTACTCTTCGAGTACCGGGTATAAAAAACAAACCGCTGTCTCTGAAAAAAAACGTTACAACAAAATATTAGACGTTAAAAATTCTTTAATCTATATTCCTATAGTCTATCAGTTTGGTCGGTTTGGTTCAAAGCGGAAAAAAACGTTGGATTTTGTCGAGGTTAGTGTAGGTTAGGTTAGGTTGAGGCGGTTGTCGAGATTTCACAATCCGGCACACTTAGGCCGGTTTCGGCCCGTTGTGATTCCGCTTGGATATACTCCTCTTTTCCTCCCGTTTTGCACGGTATCAGCAGTGCTCCCATCCAGATGCTCTTACAAAGTTTGCTATCTTCCCGGGGCCTATAATAGCCATTTCTGAAATGTCGTTTACAAAAGTTGAGCCTAGATATCTTAGCCTCATTCTACTGAGAGCCGGACAAAAGCAGAACAGATGTTCCACTGTCTCCTCCTCGTCCTCGTCTCTACAGCTGCGACACAAGTCGTAATAGGGGGCACCAAGCCTATTTGCGTGGTTGCCTATCAGCCAGTGAATGACTACGCTGCATCTATTTCTGCTGAGTTTACACAGTCCAGCGGTCGGGACATGCGAGTAGTGTAATTAGTCTTCAATCCTACAGCCGTAGGTAGGGCTCAACGAAACGGGACAAGAAAAGGATTTTAAGTGAATAGTTAAAACACTTGAAACTTTAAGGCATTTAGGGGGCGTGGAAAAAACTCAAACCAATTATGATGCGGCAAGGACCACTGAAAATTTGATGTAAAATAATCGAAGGTTTTGTTTCGTTACATTTGTGTTATTGTTCCCCAAATTTTTTAATTTAGTAATTTTTAAGGGAGGCTCAGATAAAGAAGCACACTGAGAAATGATGGCAGTTGGATAGTTGACAGGAATTTCTCATCGACACCGTGTGCGCATCCGCTCAAAGTGAATGCGTTTCTCCTTTGGGGGGTTCTTTTACTTCGTTTCAGCAGGCCGGGAAACATTAATTGACACGTGATAATTTAATTAACGTAGCAACCCCGAGACCAGCAATCAGGCAACCTAGCAAACCAACAACCCAGCACACGACTAGAAAGATACATCGAAGATACAATAGATGGAGTCGAGTATCTCTTCGCCACTAATTGGGTCAGCTTGAGGCAGCGGAAGGGTGGGGCTGTGGGGTAAGCGTGTGTTTAGCCATTGTTTTCCCATTGGCCTGGAGCCATCGTCATCATCCCCTTACCGCATTGCTTCAGTTCCAGAGAGGAGTGGAGTGTCTCTTAATTACGGTGCGCGTGTTGGCATGGAGGGATTTTCTGGTTGGGAATGGCCCGAGTCCCTGACACCCTCTCGACCATGGGTCACACCCACCATCATTAACCACTTTGCATTGTTCGCCAACACCATCGCTAGCGCCACAAAGTATGCAACAATAATTGATATCGTACAAAACGGAAACGGAAATTTCAATGGGTTGGCGACGGGACATGGCCACTATGAACTATGGTCCCAATGACCACTTTTCTTGTCCTTAATTAATAACTCGCGAACGAATCAAGATATTTGGATTTAGTCTATTGATATTAGTTGAAAATAGGAAGAGGAAGGTTTTTTGAAAAAATGGGCGTGGCAGAACCTTTTTTAAGGGAAAATCCATTTTTTATTTTTTTTCCTCAAAATGTTAGAATCAAAAAAAGGATGGGAATATGTTAAGCAGATCAAGATTCTATAAACAAAATTCGTAGCACGAATTAAAACATCTTAAAAATCCAAAATAATCTAGTTTTTTCTCCCACAAAGCACGCTTCTCAGCAGTTTACATTATAAAACAATATTACACTGGCTACACTCTAGCCCTCCAAAATAGCTAGTGATTAATACTGTGGCTTAAATACAATGCAAAATGGTACCCAACTTCACAATTTTCTTCTTCATTGTGTTCCAAACGGCAAAAAAAACATTGAAATTTCTCATTTGAGGTTATGATCTATACATGCAAATTGTAAAATGTGGTCAAATGTGGCATTTCTGACTATAGACATTTTAACAATCATATATTGGTCTACGACACACAATAGGTTTCAAGGCACTCTATTAACAAAACTTTTTCAAAAATTAGTTTTCACCACGAACTGATACCAATTGGAGGCCTCACTTGGACATATAATTACGAAGACACCGCCAACTACTAGATACCGTTCACATTACAAAACACGTAGTAAAAAGCCTACTGAATAAAATGCATCAAAAAACTTGAATCAGTTAATCGTATTTTTCAATTTATGAGATATTTAAAACAGCAATAAAATTGGTACTTTTTTACTGCACATGCTGTGCAATAATGACCGCTGGGTTTCACAGCTGATTTTGCGAAGGTGGCGCCATCTATGAAAATTTCTGGTACTCGGCTTTGATGGTCAATCTTTTTCTAATGCAGTGCGCCAAAAACCGCGTCTTGGTTTTAACTTTTAAAAATTAGCTTTTGGCTAACATAAGTGGTCATTGGGACCATAGTGCAAGGCCCTGCAGGGCGGCAAGCAATCCTCTATGATGAACTATTTGACCACTTTTTCTGGCTGAAACTCAATTTTCAAAAGTCGAAAAAGTAATATTTTTTAACCGATATACATAGGAGTCCTTAATGTTACGTACCCAACAAATTAACAATGTGCACCACCGTTAAGATAACAGCTGTTAAAGTCAGCTGTTTGCTATTAACAATAGAAAGTTATCGGAAAACTGAATTTGAAACTGAAGTGCAAAAACTGCTAAATTGATAAATTTAAGTCAATTTTTTACAATGTTCTCGATTCAGACAGGTATTTAAAATGTGTTTGTGACTTCGAAATAAAAAAATGTACCTCATAATATGTTTAATGGATAGTTACAAAGTTTCTGGTAGCTGCCCGAAGCATTAAACTTAATGGATATTGTAGAGTATTCAATTCTTGATTAAATGCATGTCATCTCTTCTTCCGCTTTTCTGCGTCTTCCTACATATTTAAGTTTTCGTAATTTAACCTAAGGTTTGGAAATTCTGAGCTGTTTGCAATGTTAAGCTCAGTGACTAGTTTGTCACTAGTTTTGAGAACGATAAGGGTTATTTGTAGACCCATTGAAGAACTTTTTTTTAACATTTTGTCGATTAAAGTGAACAATTTCACGGAAAACTTGAAAAAAATCAAAAAAATTGGCTTTGGCTTAATTTGTGTTCAATCGCACAATTATAACAACGTTGAGACATTTCCAGTATCTCTGCACTGACGTGCAGTGCTATTGTATCGAACATTCAACAACTCAAGGTAAATAAGCTGCTTGCCGTATGCAAGGAAGTCAATGTTAAAATACGATTATCTTCTAAAAAGAAAATAATAGTTCGATCTTACACTGAAGAAACAACTTTACACAACAAACCCTTCTTTCACAGTTATAAACTTATTTCAAAAAACTAAGTCCAAAGATATTGTTTCGTTTGGAAGTTATCAATTATAGCCACAAAAAGTGGTCAAATGCCCCATAGTGCAATCCACCATAGGAAATTAGACTACTATTTGTGGAAAAAATGAAAAACTTCTAAACCAAAGAAGATTTTTTTGGTATTTTTTTTATTTTTATTTTTTATCAAACTAAAAACTATTGGAATGTGTTAACAGAAGGCTTTTAAAAAAATAAAAACCTGAAAATTATTGATTCTTTTCCTTGATTTGAGGACATTTTGGACAGAATAGACCTGCACGTTAGGGAAGAGACACTGAAAGTACCTCAAGTTTGTTATATTTGTACGATTGTACACGATTTTAGCCAATCTGCATATTTGTTTTCGAATTGTTTCAACATTCCTGAGCTAGTTTTCAAATTAATCGAAAAACTGTTAAACAAATGTTTTGGGTTTTTGATCATCACCACCCATGTATTGTGCATGGATGGGAATCACATTCTTGGATTGGCTTTCCGTATTGACTGGGGAAGTGACTGACTGACTATCCCCTGAATGGTAGTGGGATCCACTGATCGCGCACTGTATTGGCATTGGCGTATTCGCGTATTGGCGAATTGGCTTTTTCGGTGCTCAAAGAGACACCCTCCTCTGATTTTGATGACAAATCTTCCAACCATCGTTTGTTTACGTCTCAAAACTAGTGACAGGTATTAACAATTTACTTGGTCACTAAGTTCCACCTTGCAAAGGAAAATTTAAATATCTGCGATGACGCACAGATGCTCAAGAGAATATGAGATACATTTGATCATGAATTCAATACTCTACAATATCCATTCAGCTTAATGCAGGCACTTTGTAAGCCTCTTCAAAGACAAATTTTAGTTCACTCATATAGACTTGATAAAAAACTAGCCATTTAACATATATGAGGACAATCTTTCATTTCGAACTCACAAAGACATTTTACGTACCTGTCCGAATCGAGCACATTGTAAAAATTGACTTTAATTGATAAATTTACCATTTTTTTGAAATTTTAACTTGAAGCTGATTCTAACCGCTGTTATCTTAACTGTTCATTTTTAATTAAAGACTGGTGTTTTTATACCCGGTACTCGAAGAGTGAATAGGGTATATTGTATTTGTGCGAATAACGGTTGTATGTAACGCACAGAAGGAAACGTTTCCGACCCCAGAAAGTATATATATTCTTGATCAGCATCAATAGCCGAGTCGATAGAGCCATGTCTGTCTGTCTGTCTGTCCGTCCTGATGAGCGCCTAGTACTCAAAGACTATAAGAGCTAGAGCCACCAAATTTTGAATCCATACTTCAGTATGCTCACACTGTTACAAGTGTATTTAAAAAATGAGCCCCACCCCCTTCCGCCCACGCAAAAGGGCGAAAACCTCCCAAAGCTACGCCATTCTGGAGGGAATGACCATATCTATCAGATCACCAAGTTCGGATCCGATTGGAGCATTATTAAAGCCACAATGAAGAAAATAATTTTCAGTGGCAAAACCCACCCCGTCCCTCAGCTTATCTTTGTTTTTTTCACATTCTCTCATTCACACTCTGCTTCGCGCAGTGTTTGCGGCCGCTGCCTCTGACACGTCTCAGCCTCTGTCTCTGCCGCGCCTCTGCCGTGAGTCTGCAGTGTGTGGGTCTAGGGGAGGGTGGCGAGCTAAAGGAGCGTGTTGGCGTGAGCAGTGTTGTTGATGTAGATGACAGATAAAGAAAAAATGTAAAATTTGACAAATAACCGCTAAAGTGCAGATGTAGTACTGAGTGCCGGGTATAAAAGTTGTGACGCGTAAGAAGCGTCTCACATGTCCCTTCTCGTTTTATAAGTACACATGTACATACATACATATGTATGTACATACATACATATACACATATATCGGTTACAAAAATATTATTTTATCGACTTTTGAAAAGTGAGTTTTGGCCAGAAAAAGTGGCCCAAACAAGGCGATTCTGGACATGTAACTTTTAAAAATTCCTCTTATTTAAAAATAATGGGAATGGGAGTTTCTCTGACGTGATCGAACGAGGTAAAAAAAATGTTATTAAAAAAAAAAACATATTTCCATATAATTCTATAGTGAAATAATTATTTAAACGGATTGAAAGGTAACTACTAACTTATTCTAATGACATGAAGTTTCATGAAATTTGATATAAGAACCTATGTATAAAATTAGGTATGTTTTTACCCATGTTGCTTTCACTGCTTTCTCCTACAAGAAAGATGATTCTTGAGAAATTGTCTTCCACAAAGTGTTTCTTAATAAGCTAAGAATATTTAATTAAAAAAAAATACTAACAATAAATGCTTCAAGCTATAACCATTTTTAAGGGACGTCAATGCAAAACATTACATACATTCACTTCGAGCTGAAATATAATATACCCGCTAGAATCTTTGAGTACCGGGTATAAAATTTAATTCATGCCTAACAAGATTACAAGCCGCCATCACTGTAGTGGCTGTTTGGCTGCTACTGTTTAAGCCGGGATAACCACAAAACCGCAAAATTTGTGTAACATTGAAAATTCCATTGTCAGCAAATTTTTTTTTTGTTTTGTTTTTTTTTTTTGGCGGATTTCAGTCGTTTTTGTGTATTATGGTTGATGTTTTACCCTGCTTTAATGGCATACATTTGGGCGTGACGCCAACCACCTGTAAGGGAGAATGAAAATGGGAGCTGCTGCCAACAGGTGCGAAATATCAACGTCGAGCCATTTTCGATATTGCAGTTGTCCAGAATGTTTTTGGACATGAGCTGATCCAATGGCAGGAACATTGATGGCGGCTCGGCATCCATTGCTCTTAGGACAATCATCCTGGCGTATACATAAAAAGGGATTTATTCATATTCCCCATTCAGATTGCATCTGCAATGCTCTGCACAGCGGAGAGGCGTGGCCATTGAAACGCTTATTTCAATGGGAATCGGAATTATTCATGGGTTAATTCATTTTTATACACAAGTTATAACAATCACGTACTACTTGAAGGTCTCTATAACACTAAACGACACGATTTTACTTCAAAATACCAAACAAACTTTTAATGAAAGATATGGGGCTTAGAAATGGTCTGATGATACTTTTTTTCTTCTGATTTTTTTTTGAATAAGTCTTAAAATCTATTAAAGCTTTTTACAGAGGTAGTGGTTTGTTCTTTCCCATAACTAAGTATCTTAGATCTGGTTCTAAAGAACTTTATTTATCTGAAAAGCTGATTGATTTCAGTTAAAAACGAGAAGGGACGTGTGAGACGCTTCTTACGCGTCACAACTTTTATACCCGGCACTCAGTACTACATCTGCACTTTAGCGGTTATTTGCCAAATTTTTACATTTTTTGTCAAATTTTACATTTTTTTTTTTTCTTCAACCGTCATCTTCATCAACAACACTGCTCACGCCAACACGCTCCTTTAGCTCGCCACCCTCCCCTAGAGCAACACACTGCAGAGTCGTGGCAGTGGCAGAGGCAGAGGCAGAGCTGTGTCAGGGGTAGAGGCCATAAACAGCGCGAAGCAGAGAGTGAATGCTGCGGGACGGGGTGGGTTTGGCCACTGCAAATTAATTTCTTCATTGTGGCTATAATAATGATCCAATCGTATCCCAATTTGGTGATCTGATAGATATGGTCATTCCCTCGGAATGGCGTTTTTAGTTTTCTGCTATCTTCAAAATTGTAGATTTGGGAGGTTTTCGCCCTTTTGCGGAGGCGGAAGGGGGCGTGGCTCATTTTTGAAATACACTTGTAACAGTGTGAGCATACAGAAGTATGGATGCAAAATTTGGTGGCTCTAGCTCTTATAGTCTCTGAGTACTAGGCGCTCAACAGGACGGACAGACGGATAGACAGACAGACAGACATAGACTCGGCTATTGATGCTGATCAAGAATATATATACTTTATGGGGTCGGAAACGTTTCCTTCTGTGCGTTACATACAACCGTTATCTGCACAAATACAATATACCCTATTTACTCTTCGAGTACAGGGTATATTGTATTTGTGCACAAAGTGAATGTATGTAACGCACATAAGGAAACGTTTCCGACCCCATAAAGTATATATGTATGCATATTCTTGATCAGCACCAATAGCCGAGTCGATTGAGCCATGTCTGTCTGTCCGTCCGTCTTGTTGAGCGCCTGGATCCTAGAGACCATAAAAGTTAGAGCCACCAAATGTTGCATCCAGACTTCTGTATGCTCACACTGTTACAAGTGTATTTCAAAAATGAGCCCCGCCACCTTCCACCCAAGCAAAAACCTCTCAAACCTACCATATCTATCAGATCACCAAATTGGGATCCGATTGGATCATTATTATAGCCATAATGAAGAAATTAATTTGCAGTGGCTAAACCCACCCCGTCCCGCAGCTTATATTTGTTTTTTGTACATTCTCTCATTCACACTCTGCTTCGCTCAGTGTGCGGCCTCTGCCTCTGACGCGTCTCTGCCGTGACTCTGCAGTTAGGTGCTCTAGGGGAGGGTGGCGAGCTAAAAGAGCGTGTTGGCGTGAGAAGTGTTGTAGATGTAGATGACAGATGAAGAAAAAATTTAAAATTTGACAAAAAACCGCTAAGGTACAGATGTAGTACTGAGTGCCGGGTATAAAAGTTGTGACGCGGAAGAAGAGCCTCACAACTCCCTCGTCGTTTTTTCTATATTCTCTTCTTATTATGTAAGATAGTAAGATGTAAGAAGTTCAGCCAGTTATAAATAAATAATAATAATAATCTTATATTGCTTTCCGTTTTATCCTAGTTGTACGCGTAATTATGTGCAAAATAAATGTTTAGTGGTGGAAATTATGATGCAATAACTTTACTCCACACGCGCTCAAAACCAGGGACCAGGGCACTTGCATGCATTGAAAATACCAATCGAATACAAGCACACAATACAAGGTTATCCTTTGATCCTTTGGGCAACCAATACGTACACTCATTTTTTATTGTTTCCTGTGTCATTTGGGTTTTTCAAGTCGCACTCGACTCGGTCTGAAGCAGGTTCCCTTTGACGGAATTTTTGGGCCTTGACAACAGTCGTCTGCATTCTCAACATTTGTCTCAACTACTTCGACGAAATAACGTTGCCCCTCTCGCCTCTTTAGCTTTTCGTATCCTTCTCCCAGACCCGCCTCCTCCCTTACCGAAACCTCTGAGACCTTTGCCATGCGGAGTCATTGTATTGCCTGGATTTTGTGTCTTTCATATGCGGCATGGAAATTGGGGGCTTTATGCCTACCAGAAGAATTACCTTGTCAACCGCGTCGGACCAACTGAGCCAAATACTGGGAAATACTCTTCAAGCAATCCACAGAAGTGAAGATACATTGAATATTTGTAAAATATGTAAAATATCCCCATTGGCAATACTGCTAAGAGGTCTCAAATTGCAATAACAATTACCAACATAAACCTTACGGAATGCGAGAAATTTTAAGTATTCCGTGTCGTAGAAGGATATTTAGAACTCAAAATGTAATAAACAAAACTCGAAAAGGCCCTCACTTTCGAGCACACACAAAAAAAGCTGCATAAACATTTCCCTGTCCCCGAGTGTGTTCCAAAACGTTTGGACGACAGGCGTCTACTCATATGGAAGGCAATGTGAGGTTTATGGCTGCATAGTGCAGTACGGGGAGACCAGGATTGGGAGAATGGTGAAACCATTTTCAAAATCGTTGAGCTCTCAAGAGGCTTAGCAATCCCAGGTCCACTCTGCCCCACTCTGGCTCAATGAACTTTACCCAATTGACTTTGTTCTCCGCTGTGAAACCTAATATTCATGATTTATTTGCCTTATATTATTTAAACAGGACACTTCATTGCCTGACTCCCTCGCTCATTTCATGGTCCTATCCCATTTCATCTTTTAAAAAAATTTAAAAAAATTCCAGTCCCTGAAAAGTGCGTTTCTGTTTTTGGGTTTGGTAGTTTCGCATTAAATAATTTGTCATTAATCATTTTTATGGTGGGCACCAAATTTTTTCTTGACATTTTTCCATAATTTTCGACTGTTGATGTCTTTAATGAATTTTAAGTCGCGAGCATTGACCAATTGTCAGGCGACGAATTAATGACAAAATCTTTGATTAATGAATTTCTTGGTCCATTCTCTACAATTTAAGCAACGTTTCTTTTACGCAGTATTTATGTTTCCTGCTTTTTTGCATCTCATTATTGTGACTCCAGTTCATTAATCAAAAGCGAACATAATTTTGTGGTGCTGAAGATATTGTGAAATAAGATTTATTAATTTCTAGAAATAACAAGGGAAGTGTGAGACGCTTCGTACGAGTCACAACTTTTATACCCGGTACTCAGTGAGCACATATGTATATGTAGACGTGTATGTACATTTGTATATAACCTTGGTGATACATGCATTTGCACATTTTTATGTTATCTTATGTTTTTTCGAGTTTTACATTTACATTTTGGTTACATCTGTCATCTACCTCCCCCAGAGACGCACACTGCATGAGGCAGAGTGTTTAAGCGAGAAAAAATGACAACAACAGGCAAGCATAAGCAAAACTGCTGAACGGGGTGGGGGTCAGCCTGAATGATCCGATCTGCGTTTTTGGTTTTTTCCTTTCTTAAAAATTGTGAATATATGTAGGTGTTTTTTACCCTTTTGAGGGGGCGGATTAAGGAGGGTCAAAATTTCAAAACAAGCTTGTAACAGTGTGATATCACAGCAGTCTAGATGAGGAATGAATACACGGAGTCTGGAAGAGAATATTTCATGACTCCGAAATAAGAAATAAAACTAAATGAGCGTGGATACAAAGCATATTGAACGAGAAGGGACGTATGAGACGCTTCTTACGCGTCAAAACTTTTATACCCGGCACTCAGTACTACATCTGCACCTTAGCGGTTATTATACATTTTTTCTTCATCTGTCATCTACACCAACAACACTACTCACGCCAACACGCTCCTTTTGCTCGCCACCCTCCCCTAGAGCAACACACTGCAGAGTCAGGGCAGAAACGCGGCAGAGACGCGGCAGAGTGGCGGCAGTAGCAGAGACGTGCCAGAGACAGAGGCCATAAACTGCGCGAAGCAGAGTGTGCTGCTATAAGCTGTGGGACGGGGTGGGTTTATCCACTGAAAATTAATTTCTTCATTGTGGCTATAATAATGATCCAATCGGATCCCAATTTGGTGATCTGATAGATATGGTCAATCCATACGGAATGGCGTTCTTAGTTTTCTGTTATCTTCTAAATTGAAGATTTGGGAGGTTTTCGCCCTTTTGCGGGGGCGGAAGGGGGCGGGGCTCATTTTTGAAATACACTGGTTTCAGTGTGAGCATACAGCAGTCTGGATGCAAAATTTGGTGGCTCTAGCTCTTATAGTCTCTGAGAACTAACCGACAAACAAGACGGACAGACGGACGGACGGACAGACACACATGGCTCAATCGACTCGGCTATTGATGCTGATCAAGAATATACATACTTTATAGGGTCGGAAACGTTTCCTTCTGTGCGTTACATACAACCGTTATTCGCACAAATACAATATACCCTATTTACTCTTCGAGTACCGGGTATAAAAAGGGTGGCTTGGTACCTCCTGAGTTCTTAAAGTCAAAATATCGTAAAAAAAACATCCCAAAATCAACATGTTTGCATTTCAGAGCTTAATATTTTTCAAACGTTAAGCTAAAACCACAAAGTGTTTGGGGATGGTATGTGAGAAAAAAACGCTACCTCTATAAAGAACGTTACAAAACCAGACTTTAAATATTCTTAAAATTAAATTTCTGCCATAGAAACAAAACCATTCCCCTTTAAAAAAATGTAAAGCCCTCAGTCTATCAGAAAAATTCGGTTTGGTTCGAAGCTGAAAAAAAGTTCGATATTGTCGAGTAGTAATACTTTCGTGTCCTCAAGTCGTCTGTCTCTGATTTAATTCATGATTCGTGCGCCTTTTTTGTTTTTGTGGGAAACTAATACTCGTAGTTAATCCGAACAGCACTTCACAGCTTGCATCAATGCGGATACAATTAGAGTTGAACTCCTTTTGGTACGCGCAACCTGCAGACATAAATCATCGCTGTGGTTGATCCTCAAATATCTGCATAATTACACTTTCAGTTCGTGTTGCAGCATACATGGTCTGCGGTTTCTACGTATGTTCCTTTCGCAGCTTTCCATGCCATTTTATTAAACTACTCGTTAGCTTGCCAACACGCCACATTCATATGCCACAGCCACCTCAGCAGCTGCGTCAGCTGCAGACAGCCAACTATTAAAGACCACTTCAAAACGAACCGGTGGCGGTCTGGCTTTCTGTCTGTCTGGCTATCTGGCAATTCGACTGGCCCTTGCCAACTCTCCGACCGTCTTTGGCGGAGTGCTTAAAATTTCAGTTACGTGCCGGCTATACGTGTGTGCCACACCTGCCCGCGAGACAATGGGCAGAAAGCAAAACGAGTAAGTGGCTAAGAGAGAAAAACAGAGACGAAAAGGCAGAGAATCCAATGTAATTTAATGTTTTATTTTAACACGTGTGGTCGCCTTAGCATATACGCAATGGCGTCCTGAACACGTAGACCTGCACGCGATGCCAACGTGACGAGCTCGCGTAACCCTGTAACGAGTCTCGCGCTGCCACACAGAAATGGCGTCGTGATTCGGATCGCCAGTGGGAGATTTAAAATAAATATAATTAATTTTACATATTGTTCTCGACATGAAAATACCTACCTACCTACTTACGCCAGCATTTTTTGATTAACTCAAAAGTGACTAAAATTATACATCGTGGGTCTTAAGCCAAAGCCAATGATTCATATACTAAAACGAGGAAGAACATTTGTGAGACGCTTTGGATGCGTCACAGCTTTTAAACCCGGTTCTCAGTTACGGTACAGGTATACCGTAAGGGCTTTTTTCGAATTTTTCATTTTATCTACATCTGTCATCTATGCACATCTACATCACTTCTCACGCTCACGCACTTTTAGCTCGCCACCCTCCCCTAGAGTCGCACATTCCATGAGGCAGCGTGTGCGAGCGAGAAAAAATGACAACAATAGGCAAGCATACGCAAAACTCCTGGAAGGGGTTGGGGTAGCCACTGCCAATTAATTTCTTCATTCTGGCTATAATAATGATCAAATCTAATTCCAATTCGGTGATCTGATGGTAGTTTAGCTAGTTAGTTTTCTATTATCTTTAAAATTGTGGACACAGCCGATTTTCGATCTTTGTGGGGGCTTAAGGGGGCGGGGCTAAATCTTGGCACAAAATGTATTCAGTGTGATATCATATGAGTCTTTTCACAAACTTTGGTGACTCTATCTCTAATAGTATCCGAGAACGAGGCGTCAAACAAGATGGACATACAGACTCGGCTATCGATGCTGATCATGAATATATATACTTTTCGTGGTCGGAAAGGTTTCCTTCTCTGCGGTATACACATCCACTTTCCACCACAAATACAATACACACTATTTACTCTTTGAGTACCGGATATAAGAACTAAATCGCACATATTGAAAAAACATTACAAAATAAAAAAAAACAAATCTGTGGAATATCCAAATATTTGACGTTTCAGGTCCATACATAAATCTAAATATGCGAACGGTCGAGTATATTTTCACGTCACCATCTCTAGGACTGGGTTCAGAGTCCTGGCGTCCTAAGGAAGGCCGCAGGCTGCAGGGCAGAGGCCAAGTTAAAGTTTTGTCCTCGTCGCCTTCATCAAGTGTTTGTGTTTTTACACGCACAGCGCAATTAAGATAATTAGTGTTACGTTTCCATTGTTGATGATCCTGTTGCTTGTTTTGTTGCTGTGGTTTTTGGTTGAATTTTTCAACTTGCCTCCTCAGTGTGCCTCATTCAAAGCTGCTTTCATGCTTCTTCCCAGGATTAAAATCAAACCCGAAAAGTTGAAACGCCAACGCAATCAGCCATTTTATTTTATTTTTATTTTATTTCCTTTCGTTCCATTTGATTTTTCCTCGTTTCTAGTGTCGTTGTGTATTTTCTTGTGAAAATTCTACTTTCGTTATTTGCTAATGTAAATTCAAGCTGCAACATTCGCACCGAATCAGGGCTGGGGTCAAGAACAAGGGTTATTCCCAAATTGGATCCTTGTTAGGTTGTTTAAATTTGCAAACATCAAATTTTTGTTGTCCGAATTAGAATATATAATTAGTTGATATATTGGCGGATTGCATGTATTAATTATTTTTTTTTTCGAAATTCAATTTGAATAGATATAATTTTGTCTGGTTTTGCATTGTCAACAATTTAAAATTAACTTGTTTGAGAGCGAAAGTTATCAAACGAATTATTTTAAAATTCAAAAAGACCGCTATTGTGTATGTGAGTAGAGAGCCCTCCCAGGACTGCGGCTCGTAGTTAAACTGTTGCAGTTGTAACTTTTACGATTATGCACATATCTCGTCTGCTGTAATCGCAGTCGTTGGCTTTGTTGCTGCTACTGTTTATGCATATTTAACACTCTTGAGCTATCATTGCTGCTGCCCTCGGGTCGTAGGGAACCAAAGTATGCTGCATAAAATGATTACAGGGGGACTACCAAACACAACAAATACTATAAAATACATTCGCACAAAAAGGCTTCAAACGGAGACATTTACGAGATCTACAGGGTAAAAAATATTATATGGAACAAGAGATGCACCTACTGAAAAACAACTTATTAATTTACCACCTGCGGCCACCACATACACGTAAAGTTATATGTATATTCCACATGTTTTCCGCAAGTTTCTTCCACTGCGCTGGGAGGTGCTCGGAGCAGAAGTTAAGTGCCGCTTGAGCCTTTTTAAATATAGGGACACCCCTTAGCCACATTGCACACACAGAAACATACACACACACTAGAATAACTGAAGCCATAATACGCACCATTGCAACCCGCACTATTTACGCTGCCACGCCAAGCCGCCATTGTCAACCGACAATGCCGCTGGCAGATATGTTGATAGTTCCAAGAAGACACTTGGGTGGGCTTGGGTAGCTCTCCGCTTGGGCTGTTGCCAGTTGAATGCAAATATTAATAGCGCATTTTTTTTTGTTGCACAACAAGGCTGCTGAGCGTGCGGCAAGCAAAAGGGATGTGACGGCTCAAAAAAAATGAGGAGGGTCGCTGTGAGACGCTTCTTACGCGTCACAACTTTTATACCCGGTACCACTAAGCAAACAACTCATAGAGTGGTCAGAGCGACGTAAAACTGGCTGCCTAATCAGTATAGTGGATCGGCTCCCATTGGCTTCGGCTCTTGGTGAGAGAGTTTGGCTCTTGAACATTGAACCCAAAGCGACTCTCGCAAAAACAAAGTTTTGTTTCCTCTTCAAGTCTGCTTCGCAATTTCATGTGTGCGGTGACACATATATATGTATGTACATACATACATGATGGCAATGTGTGTATCCATTCTCGACTTAAATTTTTAGTGCTTGAGACTTTTGGCATTTTTCTGTGGCTTCTGAGATCACATACCCTTTTTTCAAACTTGCGACTTTGAAGCAGCTTGCCCCAAATAAAAATAAATTGATTTTGTGTATCCCCTCTATGCTCATATATTTCTTAAGTACATTTAGGACGAAAGGGATAAACGGTTATAAACATCTAAATATGTATACATATAACAACAATTGACTTGGCGTTGCAAATATTTTCCATTAGAGTATTCAGCGTACACTGTGTGAATAAACATAGCTAGACACACACGAGACTGCGAAAGCGACTTGAAAAGATAAACAAATAAATTCTTTTTCGGCACAGCTGCCATGACTCCACTTATAACTCTGTATGTGTCACCGCACACATGAAATTGCGAAGCAGACTTGAAGAGGAAACAAAACTTTGTTTTTGCGAGAGTCGCTTTGGGTTCAATGTTCAAGAGAGCCAACGCCAAATTCTCTCAGCCGAAGGCTCTCTCACCAAGAGCCGAAGCCAATGGGAGCCGATCCACTATACTGATTAGGCAGCCAGTTTAAGGGTCGTTTGGCTCCTCTATGTTTTGTTTGCTTAGTGCCAGAATAATGAAAATTATGAAATAGGCACTACAGCGGACAGCATATGGAAATTAAATGCAACTATCACAAAGTCTGAGTCTTCAAATGGGAAATCTACAAAAGTTTAGCAAGTGAACAACTGCAACTAAAATCGCAGAACTCACAAGTCCCCTGGAACCAACTTTACTTACCCTTGTCCTTGTCAATCCACCCCAATATGCAATAATGCAGTCAAGTGGAAACATTGTAAATTATATAACATTTTCGATACGATAATTATGACACCTCAACACATGGAACATCGCCCACCAATCCAACATCCACTTGCAGACACACACACGCGTGACTAATCAGAGCTAAGGACGATGCGGGGTTCTTTGAAATATTGCACAATCAGTACATTAAATAATTAAATGCTTAACTAAATAAGGAGCCGGAAGCAGGACACAGACAACAATTTTTCCTTGGTACTCCATATCCCTGGGATTTTGTGCATACAAATAAATGGAATAGGAGGGTGCGGCTGAAGCGAATTTGATTTGTTCTTGATTTATCTATGCCCATCACGTGCACAGCCGGAACTCGTAAGGCAAACCAAATGAGAGAAGTGGCCACACGACTTCTGGCCTGTTGCATGCTGGGTGTGATTAACTATGTGATTACCGAATCAAATACATACAGCAATTAGTGGCAACAAAGCTTGGAATTGAAATACGGAATTGAGATAGGTGGCTCTGCTCTCTTTTTCTCTGGGAAAGGACTGTTCAGTGCACATGCTTACCCAGATCTCTTCAAGTTTAAATTATCACCATTATCTTCGCATATGTAATTATAAACAATCCTAATGAATACATTTACAATCATTAGCCAAAGAACACTCCCTCTGCAGCAACTTTGGCAACGCAACCTTTTAGCACATTTACTTCAATTAGTGAGAATGCCTTCCACCTCTCTCTCGCTCTCTCCTTCTGTATCTGTCTCTTGTTGTAGTCAGGAACGGGCTATGTGTGTGAGTGTTGGGTAATTACACAAATGCATTTATGTTTCACTCTAAACAAGATACAATGTTGCAGACGTGTTGTATTTGTGCAGCCATTCAGACGCAGACACAGCAGCAAACAGCGCTTGGGCGGGCGAAAAGTAAAAGGCGAAAAATAAATGCATTCACGCAGGAAAATGGGAAAAATTCACATTCAAAAAGCACATGTAGGGAACAATTAGAGGGCCAACTTGATGATATCCTTTCAGTACAGAAATGGCCAAGAATTAAGGGATATCGGGATCATTTTGGTTTAATTGAATATTGGATTTGTCTGGTGGGAGTCATTCATTACATTGACTTATTTTTTATTAAATTATACATATTGGGTGGGACTTTTTTGAACTACTCTTCTTGGGATCCCGGATTCTTATTATACCCGGTACTTGAAAGAGAAAATAGGCATTTTGTACGCATGTATTTGTGCGCGAAAGTGGATGCATAAAGTACATATATAAAGTATAAATGTATATTCTTGATCAGTATCAATTGCCGAGTCGATATAGTCATGCTTATCTGCCTGTTGAGTATGTTGCTGCTGGGAGAATAGATATGAAAGAGTTTCAGTTGTCTATTCCCAAGCCTTATTCAAGCCCAGATTACCCCATGTTGTGTCCAAACTCATCTAAAGGGTAGACCATTTACAAACATAATCAGTGGCATTCTCGTTCGGCTGCATCAACACAAAACGAGCCTCAGCTCAGACTTAATTAAAATTTCATTGTGCGGCCCGCTTTAAATGCTTTTGTTCTTCTTGTTCTTAGTTATGTGCATAGTCTAAACCACATTCACCCTTCGTTTCCCATTGCGATTGTTTCGGTTGAATGCTGGCTTTCAGGCGTAATATTGTTGCTGGCTGTGGCACACTTGAGACGGTGACTCAGTAAAAGTCAAGTTCCTAACCTTGTCCTCTGAAGGCGACATTTGTGCATTCGGAGCCAACTTTCGCCTGCATAAAATTGTATTTTTTTGTGGTAATTACCCGGCATAAACAGATGGGAAAGTGTGCCAAAGAGAAAGGCTGGGAACCTCTTTCTGGTAATTGGCGCCTTTTGAGGCCGTCCGAAAGGACTTGGGCCACTAATTTCCAAAATTGCTCAAATAATTGGCCAGCAAGATGTATTTCATTTCAAATTAAATGTCCACCAACGCAAGCCACCAGCAGAGCCATACCCGGCAAACACCCATCTACCGTCCCACCACGCCACCACCAACTGCAATTGGCAGCACTTCTGGGCGACCTTCTTTTTGTGCAGTTTCCCTTTGACTACTTTCGCCCAGCGGAGTCCTCTGAAAATGTAATGGAGGATAGGATTGATTTTTTGACATATACATAAATACACATGTACACACATATGTATACAGACTTTTCAACAAAGTAAAATTAAAAAAAGTAACTTATAAATAATAAAACTAATAAGCAATAAGTGACACCGACCATTTGGTCGGACTTCTCAGCGAGATGCCGTTTTAAACAAAGCGTATTTAATGTTTTTGTTTTAGCATATATTCGTAAACATTTGTGTATTTCCTTCCACTTTTTCTACAATTAGACCAATTGGACGCATTTATGGGAAAACCATTTAACATGGCTTAAGAGCAGGGCTCGGCACGCATTGCATCGCATTTTTGCGCTTGTGTGCGAAGACAGCATGCAAATCGGAACCCCGAAATACATTGGTATTGGTACGAATCACTGTAATACACGTGTACGTGAGCGGCAGAGCCGTGTCCTATGCACAATAGATAGGGCCGTGCCCATAAAGAATTTATAGTAGGATGGCCCGTCGCTGGCAGCGTTCCTCGTGTCATATGCCTTTGTTTGCTTAAGAAGGTTGGGCGCACACTTTATTGTCGTTTCACTCACACTTACAGCACAGAGCCCTTTCCCTTATTTTGCCGACGGGCCCTCCTTATATAATTTCTTCATGGCCGAGCCGAGCCTTGCTTTAGACTCTAAAGTTTAGAGCGAGAGAAAGAGCAAAAGCCTATGAGCCTTGGAGAGTTAAGAAGTGGGTTTTTCGAATTTTCGAAAAACAATAACAAAACGAGAAGGGACATGTGAGACGCTTCTTACGCGTCACACCTTTCATACCAGGTACTCAGTACTACATCTGTACCTTGGAAGTTTTTTTCAAATTTTAAATATTATCTTCATCTGTCAACTATAAATGTGAATGAGAGAATGTGCAAAAAATAAAGAAAAACTGCTGGACCGGGTGGTCGCAACCACTGAAAATTAATTTCTTCATTTTAATCCAATCTGATCCCAATTCGGTGATCTGATAGATATAGTTTTTCCCCATAAAAAGGCGTTTTTAGTTTTCTTTTATCTTTAAAATAGTGGATGTGGGAGACTTTCGTTCTTTGTGGGGGCTAAAGGGGGCGGGGCTCGTTTTTGAAATACACTTGTAACAGTGTGAGCATACAGAAGTCTGGATGCAAAATTTGGTGGCTCTAGCTTTTATTATCTCTGAGATCCAGGTGCTCAACAAGACGGACGGACGGACAGACGGACGGACGGACAGACGGACGGACGGACGAACGGACAGACAGACAGACATGGATATATCGACTCGGCTGTTGATGCTGATCAAGAATATACATTCTTTACTGGATCGGAAACGTTTCCTTGTCTGCGTTACATATGTACATCCGTTATTCCACACAAATACAATACACCATACTTACTCTTCGAGTACCGGTTATAAAAAGATGTGAAGCGTCTCACACGTTCCTACTTGCTTTGTACTCGATTATGATTGATTTGCCAAACGCTTTGCCAAAAGTAGACAAGGATCTGAATCATGTAAATTCCAGCCATGTGAAGGCTTATTGAACCCAAATGCTTGATTTTACCAAAAAATATTTCAGCTTCAACTGTTAATTTACTTTAACATTAGTCTCTCCCCAGTACGCAAAACTTTCACATTTGACAAACTGTAGGACTGATGCCCACTGAAATTAATCAGCCGAACATGATTGATTGACGTATCATGTCATTTCAACAGCACAATGAGTGAGAATTTGAAATGCGCAATTTCAATGGGTGTAGAAATTGTAGAGGATACGAGGACAAGTTCAGCTCATACAAAATTGTCAACAATTATTTTTCCATGATGCGCACTTCAGCCACACATTTGGAATGTAATGCATTTGGAAATAGTTGATTCGAAAAGATGATGACTAAAGTTCAGAGAATAAACGAAATGAAAATGAGGCTAGAACCAGCAGCCACTCTTAATATCCACCCTGAAAGACCCTTAAACATTTATTTCCATACATGTTTAGGGCATACCTTTATATGGCTTCATTTCGAAATGATTAGATTTCGATTTCGAAGCACTCAGAATTTACACTAGACATTCACCTTTTGAACTCACTTTACTTCAAATGAAATTGGAAGATATTTCCACAGAATCTATTGACGAGAAGGAGAATTTTTACGCATTTCCAATTTTCTTCGCATTGTGGATAAATTGAATTTTGTGGCTAGCCTCAATTTCAGAGCTTTTGTCGTCGAATTGATATGTCGGTAACCTGGACCCATATCAAAATAAAGTTAGACATGTGTCGGTGGACTTGCAGAAGGAACATTTGATTGGAGGCTGGACATATTCCAAGGGGATCTCGGCCATTTGTCTGGCTTAACTTGAGCTTAAGTCAACCTAATTAGCAATTCATTCAGTTGGAGATTAAAACCCTTTTCCACCGTCTCAAAAATCTTAGTCCAAAAGAACGCGCAGATTCGCCCGAATAATTTCCCACCACTTTGGCTAAAATCGTAAAAGAAAAAAGTGGCCAAGAAGTTTAAATTGAAGTACACGAAAGGCTTGACTCTGTCCAAAAGTTTTACCCAAATTGTTCGGTGCCTATCCACTCTTCTTCTTAAAAAAAGCCGAAACAACAGAAAAACCATCGCAAATGTGGACCATTTTCGGATCTTTTATATCTCGAGTTCCATTCAATTTTACTCAGGCTCACCATTAGGCAACTTTGTTCTGGGGTAAAAAGAAGAGATAGCCGAAATTCACTAAATACATGCAGAGTCCTCTTTATATGGTAGAACACTGAAGGTTTATTTATATATATTTATTCATAGTTTGTTCCATTATTGTTTGTTTGGCTTAATTTTAACAGATTTGATGTGCGTATTACGATACTCTGGCGGCGACTGTCGGTTGCAACTGAGTACTCCTGCTATCGATATCTTCGGTCAGAGACAGACGATTAGTAAGTGTGACCGCTTCTGGTGTTTTTCGTCCCTACCGTACCCCAATCGGATCCCACATACATGTACAAGTGTGACAGTGACTTTTGGCTTGGTCACGTTTTTGCTCATTTCGTGGATAGTTGTTCTGATAGTTGTTATTATGCATCACACGGTTGGCTTCTAGCCATGGAGTCTCATTTCAGCGGTTTAAAAATGCTGAATGAGTCTCATAGGCGCGAAAAATTCTCTCCTCGGGATCTGCAAGTGCCTCTCCCTCGACCGCATGCTGCTGATCAACCATCTCCGTCCACTCCGATAGTGCAGCAGCTAATTTGGTTTTCCACTCCAAGGGCAATGACAGCTGCTGGTGATCCAGTCTCCTCCTCGATTTGATCATCTCGAAGAACATGCAGCCAGTTAGTAGTGTAGCGTCCGTTTCTGCTGAGTCCGTTCCAAAGCCACATCGTATCCCATCTATTTCGATTCCACCAGCCAATAAACGATCCGGACCACCGGATATTGCCGTCACTGGTATCAGATCTGTGGTGCCAAAACCACTGGTGGGAGTCCCACCAAAGCGGCAGGTTGTTGTCTCTCGGCTTGGTGGAGATGTTTAAAACTGAAAACTAGAAGAAACTAATTTCCCTCTTTGTGCCTATCAAAATGCTTGCGGCTGCGGATGTCTTAATATACGATATTATATTCCTCGCTATCTGATAAAGACCCTTTAATAGTTTTTGGGAATTTCAACCTGCCAGGTACTGTTTGGTCTTCGGTTAACGAGTCTAATAACCTTGTGCCCATGTCACGACATGATTTTATTGATGGCTTATTAGACCTGTCCCTGTCTCAAGTCAACCATGTAAAAAACTCCTTGGGTCGATTGCTTGATCAGGGCTTTGTCTCGGATCCGACCGTTGCGTTGTTAACACGAGCACTTCCGCTCACTATACCTGAAGACTGCAATCATCCTACTTTTGAAGTGTCGGTTGATATTGGACCTACTGTATCGGATCGTGCGGGTAGGCTATCAGAACGCGCCCGCTGCTTTCGTAAAGCCGAGTTTACGAAGCTCAATAGCTTAATAACTCAATAGCTTACCATAAGCTAAACAGAGCGCGCTACTGCATAGAAAGTTTTGTAAGCGAAAGAGGAAGAACAGTTATTTTCGAGCGAGAGAGTGATAAGTAGGCATCAAACGCAACTAAAAGAGAGCGGCTAAATGTGAGGGCGTACTTACAAAAAGAAAGAGCACAAACACACGACTAACCGACGCACAAATGAATAAGGTTAAACTTTAATTTTAAACAAATAATAGGCATGCACTCGCGTATTAGGATAGGTACGAAAAGTGGCAAGTTATTCAGTAATTATTTGAAGAGTTATTTTGAAAAAAACCCGGTCGTTTGTCCAAAATAGAAAGAAAACGAGAAGGGACGTGTGAGACGCTTCTTAAGCGTCACAACTTTTATACCCGGCACTCAGTACTACATCTGCACTTTAGCGGTTATTTGTCAAATTTTACATTTTTTCTTCATCTGTCATCTACATCAACAACACTACTCACGCCAACACGCTCCTTTAGCTCGCCACCCTCCCCTAGAAACACACACTGCAGAGTCAGGGCAGAGTCAGCGGCAGAGGCAGCGGCAGAGGCAGAGGCAGTGACGTGTCAGGGGCCAGGCCATAAACAGCGCGAAGCAGAGTGTGAATGCTGCGGGACGGGGTGGGTTTGGCTACTGCAAATTAATTTCTTCATTGTGGCTATAATAATGATCCAATCGTATCCCAATTTGGTGATCTGATAGATATGGTCATTCCCTACGGAATGTTTTTAGTTTTTTGCTATCTTCAAAATTGTAGATTTGGAAGGTTTTCGCCCTTTTGCGGAGGCGGAAGGGGGCGTGGCTCATTTTTGAAATACACTTGTAACAGTGTGAGCATACAGAAGTCTGGATGCAAAATTTGGTGGCTCTAGCTCTTATAGTCTCTGAGTACTAGGCGCTCATCAGGACGGACAGACGGACAGACAGACAGACAGACAGACAGACAGAGACTCGGCTATTGATGCTGATCAAGAATATATATACTTTATGGGGTCGGAAACGTTTCCTTCTGTGCGTTACGTACAACCGTTATCTGCACAAATACAATATACCCTATTTACTCTTCGAGTACCGGGTATAAATACGGAGCGCAAAACAAAAACACGTCTGGTCACTACGAAATATATGTACATATATTGTATATTTTACAAATTCACACTAAACTGGTGAGTAAAGAAAGACAATAAAAACGCATTTGTCGACATAGCTCTCCTGGCCGAATGTTGGTTGCGGCCTTTGAATTTTTCTCCCAAATAATTAACAATGCATTGCACTGACCTTGACTGACCTCACTGCCAGAAGGGATTAAAACTGCTGCCTTGTCGCGGCGTTAACAATCGGAAATTAATGCATCATTATAACAGAGCGATGCTAGAAAGTAAAAGGGATATAAATAGCAACATATGTAACTTCAACAGTGCTTGCCTTAAACTGTAAGATGCGCAGACTGCATTTTTTCAAAGTAAGTACGTATTGTAGTACCTGGAGCCAGCAGACGACAACGCAACACGTCAACACGGCGAGCAGTAACGTAACAGTCAACTTTACACTTTGGGCCTCAGCACTAAACAAATTGTGTGTCCTCATACACATTAAAATGGGAAACTTTTTCGATATCCCGGGGCTAATGGGGAGAGAACTGTGAGAAAACGTGGCAGTAGTAAGAACTGCATGTTTGCGATTTGCATACAGGTCTACACGTTTATTCAGTTCAGTTCAGGAAGCAGGCAGAACAACGAAATGATTTTCTGAACTACAGTGGAGCAGTGGAGTTAAACTTAAGTAAAACTGTCAAAAGGCACGTCCATACATGTACATATGTATGCACATACTTGCATATACATATGTACATATGTATATGTACTTTAGCGTAGACTTGGCTCTTTTTCTCTCATCAAATGATTTTGTCTGTCAGTCTGTGCAATTTATTAAATCCGATTGAAGTAAATTTACTCTGCCTCACATGATAAGAATTGAGTGAGGAAGGAGCTATAGCATATGACAGGGTTTTTATTTATTTATACATTTTTTTAATATATTTTCGATAAGATGCCAATTAACATTTCAAATTTATTAGCCACTTTTTTCGATGCCTCGATTTAATGGCCATTTTATTTGGCCCATACATCCATACAACCATGGCAAAAAGAATCTCATCAATAACCATCCTCAAATGACACATACAAATGTACATATGTAAGTGTTGATGGAACGAATTTCAGTGAGTTTTTGAGGGCGTTTTATAATTCTTCAAGATGTTTTAAAAGTTTTTTTTTTCGAATATTTGATTATATTGAATATTTCATTTTTATTCGTTCCCTGATTGGTATATTTCTACTTTTATCTTATGGAGCTGATTTGAACCAGATGGAACAATAAAATCGTACTTTAAAATCCAACTAATCACATTTAAAAAATATATAAAAAGAAAGTCACAGAAAAATAGCCCTAAAGAGGACGTATCATATTGTTGCGCATCTCACGAGTTTCAAATAAAAATGCCGTCAATAAAATTCCACAGCGAGAAACGTGTTTATATGAATTTTATGCCAAAAGGAACACCATGTTCTTTATAGACTTATGTACATACTATGTGTGTGAGTGAATGTCCATGTACATATGTATTTTCCTTGTTGATCACGTGCGGTGCAGCTTGTCGGAAAAACTAGTGTAGGCAACAGTAACTCGACTGTAGCCTCTGACTGGGATTGAAAAAATGTCTAAACTGAAACAGTACCATGAGAATGACAGTAACTTTGTATGCAAAGACAAGCCATAAAGAGATTTACAGAGAGAGAGAGAGAGAGAGAAAGTGACGGAAAAATAAAGAACAAGATTGGTAGGTAGTGTAAGTGTAACTTAAAAAAATCACAAGTGTGTCAGTGTCTGAGGGCATAAAACCAAGACATATGCAAATGGCGATTGTGTGGGTTAAGGTGCAAAATAATAATTTTGCATGGAAAACCATAAAAAAGGATTTATTTATTTCTTTATTTACATATGTATCCGCTCTAGTGGATTGACTGGTTGCTGGTGACAAGGGTGGCTGTTAAAGTCAAAACAAAATTCCTTAGTCAAAATTGGGTAACTCTAGCTTTTATGGTCTCTGAGATCCAGGCGCTTAATAAGACGGACATAAGGACGGACGGACGGACAGATGGATGGACGGACGGACAGACAGACATGGCTAAATCGACTCGGCGACATACCCTATTTACTCATCGAGTTCCGGGTATAAAAAGGCCATTTTCGTGAACATTGAATATGGCTTGCTGCAAACTCATTAGAAATTTTTTAAAACATTCCAAAAGCCAGTGCAAACGTCTTTGGATTTTCTTTGTCTAGTTAATGGAAAAATTAAGTGAAAGTTAAAGGACTCTGAAGCTTTTCTGCGTTAAGATATTTTAAAATTGTTGTAAAATCTATTTTCTGTTTTATTGATATTTATGGGTATACCCCATAAGAATATTTCAGGCTAGAAGCAACATGCATTTTTCATATACAGTTTTCTATTTTCAAATGTAATATTTAACACAATCCTATCCATTGCAAAATGCGTAAATTTTTTTAGTATTTTCCTCTTCTTTCATTTTATCAAAATTTGTTTTTGGCAGTCATCACTTCATTATTTGGATTGCCAAAGAAAATGTGTACCATTCTAGTTTTCCAGACATTTCTGCCTATGAAATGTTTTTGCGCTTGAGTTTTTGGCAAATATTTGCCAAATGAATTAAGCTGACAATAATTTGTACAATCAAACAATCAGCATTCACATAAGTTTTTTTATTTACGTAACTATCAGGAATATTTTACGTTTTCCTGCAAAACTGTCTAATTATTTTATGCAACATTTTTCATTTGTGCAGATTGTTTTTTAATTGAACCCTTTTGGTTATATTATCCCTCTCTTTGGGTATTCCGATGTCCATGGAATGATCATGATTGCACAATAATTAAATAAATGTTTGTGTAATAAATGTGTTTACTTATTGGGAGTGCAACACATATAAGTAATAGAGGACATTCTATCTAAAATTATATTATTAATTTTTATGTTTTATGAACTTTTGCTAGGGCATTATTGACTTGTCATCGGGAATGTATTATTGCTTCCTTAGTTAATCCTAATTACAAATTTTACATAAAATGCTTAAGAAGCATTTATTCCCTCCCTATACATAATATGGCTAAAATAACTAAACGGTCACTAAATCACAATAGTGCAATTCAGGCTGGAATACATTGTGGCATGCACTCGATTTATTTTTCTACTTTTAAACCCTGTCTCATCATTTCTGTATATTTCTGTTTTGCAGACAATACATTCGGTAAATTTGGATTACGCCGCATAGATGTCAATCGTTGTGTGATAAAGGGAGGACGTCTCTATAGATGCGTCATAAGATGCCAACCAATCCACAAGTGTCGAAAAAAAATTATATATTGTGTCCTCTATTTTTTATACTCGGTACTCGAAGAGTAAATAGGGTATATTGTATTTGTGCGAATAACGGTTGTACGTAACGCAAAGAAGGAAACGTTTCCGACCCCATAAAGTATATATATTCTTGATCAGCATCAATAGCCGAGTCTATGTCTATCTGTCTGTCCGTCTTGTTTGTCGGCTAGTTCTCAGAGACTATAAAAGCTAGAGCCACCACATTTTGGCTCCAGACTGCTGTATGCTCACACTGAAACCAGTTGATTTCAAAAATTTGCCCCGCCCCCTTCCGCCCCCGCAAAAGAGTGAAAACCTCCAAAATCTACAATTTTAAAGATAAAAGAAAACGCCATTCTGTAGGGAATGGCCATATCTATCAGATCACTAAATTGGGGTCCGATTGGATCGTTATTGTAGCCACAATGAAGAAATTAATTTGCAGTGGCTAAACCCACCCCGTCCCGCAGCTTATATTTTTTTTTTTCACATTCGCTCATTCAAACTCTGCTTCTGCATTGAGCGGCCTCTGCCTCTCGCGATCCTCTGCCTCTGCCGGGACTCTGCAGTGTGTGGCTCTAGGAAAGGGGGGCGAGCTAAAGGAGCGTGTTGGCGTGAGAAGTGTTGTAGATGTAGATGACAGATGAAGAAAAAATTTAAAATTTGACAAGAAACCGCTAAGGTACAGATGTAGTACTGAGTACCGGGTATAAAAGTTGTGACGCGTAAGAAGCGTCTCACACGTCCCTTCTCGTTTATTTTGTCGAGTAGTGTTATCCGAGACATCAATGCTTATCTCGGCAGAATTAGGAAACCGCCCTCCCACAAACGTATTTTGTTAATGTTTCTAATCCCTATTTGGGATAACAAGCTCATTGGAATTTGGTTCTTCAATGGCCCAAAACTCCACCCAAGTCGTAAACAACCAACGATTTGTTCCCTGATTGACTGGGAATCTTCTCGAACACAGACACACATGCAGAATGTCGTTACGCATGACGGAATTGCAGTTGCAATTGCAGCAACATTAGCAGCAATAGCAGCAGTTGGCCATTTACAAATTTCGAAGGATACGCAAAGACTAACCCTAATACACACATTGCCAGACACATACCCGGATACGAGTACGCTCGTATGTACATATGTATGTATGTATGTATGGGTGCTCCTCACATTTTGGCAATCGTAACCAATTTTTACGGCTGGATTTTCATGGGTAGTTTGGTGGCTTCCATTGCATGCTCTCTGCTCATTGATCGCACACTGCACGAAAGTTTAGAAATAATTAGTAAACTTTTAATTGGAAACTAGTACCCAATCACAAATCGATGCTCTGGCTAGCCCTGCTCTTGGTTTCTCTACAACACTTGATGCCAGTCCATCGAGTGGCGGTCCATTTTTGGTTGTTGGCGTTGATTTTTTAAGAGCTTTTCACTTCAAGTATGTGTTAGTGCTCGTTTGATGTTGTTCTTGTTCTCTCTCTCTGCTCTCGCTCTCTCAATTTCTCTGTTTATTTTGTTGCAATTTTATTTCCATGAAATTTGTGGCTCTGCAGAATTTTTTCAAGTCTTTGTGGCTTACAAGGATTTCAAACGAAATATGCACTTCGTGCCTTGTTGGGTTGCGAGAACTAAAACTTTGTATGTGCCATACTTTAAAATGGGTGTATCCTGTGGGTTGGAGGAGCTGACTATGTGTGTGCGGATGCATGTGTGTGTGTGGGTGTTTGTATGCTTGTAAATTAGCCGAGGAAAGCTGCAGTGCGTATACGTAATTTCACTGAAAGCCTTGGATTTTGTTTGTTTTTCGGTTTCTTTGTGCTCCTTCTAGAGGCTTTCAGTGTAAACTACAATTTGGGACAGTATGATGCAATAAATATTGACCTTTAAGGGAGAACCCGGGATCGGGAAAAGTCTAGAAATAACCGAAGAAATGGTATTAAAGGAAACGAGCCCATATGCAATGCCCTCCTTTAATAAGTAGATTAAGTAATAAGTATTAGTATTAATAAGTATAAGACTTAAGTTTAACAATTTATCTTTTGATATGTGTTAGGAAGAGGATATCGAATATACAGTGGGGAGCAATGATGAGTACATGTTCACAATAACTGACTTTCGTCGCCCATAACTTCTAAACGCATAATGCAAACGTAACCAATTTTTTTGTAGATATCAATCACTTTATCCTTAACAGGCAATCGCAGAAATATACAAATATGAAGCTTTTAAATAGCGAAAAATAAAAAACTAAAAAAACTCGCATGTACTCATTAATGCACTTTTCGTTGTTTTCACTTATGTAATATTTCAAAATTTTCTAATCAGTAATATGTTTGCAGATTTGATGTTAAATATTTTTCTGTTTATATTCTAGTAATACTAACATCAAATTAAGACATTTCTCATAATAATCGAAGCAGATTTCATGAATTTATTAAATAGTGCCTATGTTGTACCTGAGACAGATGAAACAATATCTAGAAAATTTAAATATTATTGTGTAGCTCACTGAAAATGGATATACGACAGCTAATACTGCTGAACAACATGGCATTGGACAATCGGTGGTGATCAGAGTGGAAAGGACGTGAAATTTTGTCCTGAAACAGCCAAGCAAAGGTCGCTCTAAGGCGCTAGCAGACCCAAAAGACACACTTATAATGTCGCAATTTAGTAACAAGGACTTTCTAAGGCCCAAAGAGGTTCTTTTCGCATAATACTATCAATGTTGTTCTAGATGGCCAACTATATAAATATTTAACATCAAATCTGCAAGCATATTACTGATTAGAAAATTTTGAAACATTACATATGTAAGTGAAAACAACGAAAAGTGCATAAAAGAGTACATGCGAGTTTTTTTAGTTTTTTATTTTTCGCTATTTAAAAGCTTCACATTTGTATTTTTCTGGTATTGCCTATTTGTTAGGGATACAGTGATTGATATCTACAAAAAAATTGGTTACGTTTGCATTATGCGTTTAGAAGTTATGGGCGACGAAAGTCAGTTATTGTGAACATGTACTCATCATTGCTCCCCACTGTATCATCCTTGATGAACAAATAAAAGTAAGCAAATGTGTTAATATATATGTAAATTGACTCGGTTTTTTTAACTCGTGTGTGGTCGGAGCTGCACTAACTGCGACGATCAGCGCTCCGAACTGCAGCAGCAGCCATAAGCTCGGATAAACCGTAAGAGTGCTAGATTTAGCGCGGGAGAGTTAACAGAGCGATGCATTAAACAAAAACAAACCATTGTGCTGGATGGCATTTACTTTAAAAATAATCGGATCTTAAATGCCGGTCTGCTCCGTACAATATGTAGTGTAGTTCTGGCAGCGACTGAGAATGGCGGTATGTTCCCATTCGTTTATTCACGTTGCAGCTGAGTAGATAATTTTAATCAATATATTAGCGAAGATACCGCTTCTGGGTTTCTTTGTCAGTCCGCTATTACTTCCACTTTCTACATAATTATGTATGTATATTTACCACTCTGCATATACATATGTACATAACTACTTATGTATGTATATATGTACTGTACAGAATAATAATGCGAACATATGACAAAAGTTGTACGGGGATAACGATTTATTTCTAAAATCCTTGTACAAGATTCATATACAAGTATTATCAATTTTATTTAATTATAAAAAAGACACGTTCTTAAACAAACTCCAGTAATTAGATTTTCAGATTTACAATTCATTATATGTATTCAGTAGCACAAGATGAGACACGGCAAGCTCTGCATTGCACTTTAAATCTTAAACGTAATTTATAGCAATTAATTTAAACGTAATGACTGAAGAGCATCATGAAAAAAGAGTCAGAAAGGACGGGCAATGCACCTGTGAAGAAGCAGCGAGACAGAGTCTGTGACAAGGAGAGAGGGAGATGTGGATTGAGATGGTGCCAGACAGGGCTGCATATTAGCAGCAACAACAACAGGGATGCTCCACCAATGCGATGTGCAACACTTGCTTGGAGAAATGTATATATACATATGTACAATGGGGGAGAGAAATGGCATTGTAATCGACCAACAGATATCCTCACTTTTTTCAGTTTGATCCCAGCCACACTAAGAGAACACCGAAGCGGTGGATGTGTGGGTCTGAGCCCCGCCTTGGCAAATATGCTGACAATCTTTGCAGGTGGCTTGTACCAGCATTGATCAATGGAAATTTAATTCTTAAAAGTATGCCTCAAGCATTTGCAGTTGCAGTGCCATTATAGCCAACATCATTAATGGGCATCAAAGTTGCTAGCAGCATTCAGAACGCATTAGCGTGAATGTTCATAACAGTTGTCTGGCCTAGATGGGTGTGCGGGATGCATAGGTTCCGGGGCAACGAGTGTTGTGCTGGGTTGTGTGTGTGTGTCTGTGTCTGTGTTGTGGTGGGTTCAACTGGCGCTGACTGTACCCGGGTCTAGTGCATACACCTCAAGGCTTAATTCAGAGAGTTGCAGGGTTTGCTATTTATACCCGGCTATTTATATTCCTGGTTCTCGAAGAGTAATACCCTATTTACTATTGTATTTGTGGTGAGAGCAATGTCCGCAAGGCACAGAAGGAAACATTTCCAACCCCATAAAGTATATATTTTCTTGATCAGCATCAATAGCCGATGTCTATGTCTGTCTGTATGTCTGTCTGTCCATCTGTCTTGATGAGCGCCTGGATATCAGAGACTATAAAAGCTAGACTTGCCAAATTTGGTGTGAAAACTCATGTGACATCCCACTGTTACAAGTGTACTTTCCCTTTCCGCCTCCACAAAAGCAGAAAATCTCCCACAGGCAAAATTTTAAAGATAAGAGAAAAGTAAAAGTTGGCTATTCTGTAGAGAATAACCATATCTATCATTTCACCGAATAAAGATCAGATGGGATCAGTATTATAGCCAGAATGACGAAATTCATATGCAGTGGCTAGCCTCAACCCCTTCAGGCAGCTTTGTTTATTTTTTGCTCGTTCTCTCATTCCACACTCTGCCTCATGCAGTGTGAGACTCTGGGGGAGGGGGCGAGCTAAAAGGGCGTGTTGGCGTGATGTAGTGAGCTAAAAGGGCGTGTTGGCGTCATGTAGTGATGAAGTGATGCAGATGACATACATACATATGTAGAAAAAATGTAAAATGTAAGTTTACAATTTGAGAAAAACCACTAAGGTACAGATGAACAACTGAGTACCGGGCATAAAAGTTGTGACGAGTAAGAAGCCTTCTTTTTTATACCCGGTACTCGAAGAGTAAATAGGGTATATTGTATATGTGCAGATAACGGTTGTATGTAACGCACAGAAGGAAACCTTTCCGACCCCATAAAGTATATATATTCTTGATCAGCATCAATAGCCGAGTCTATGTCTGTCTGTCTGTCTGTCCGTCTGTCCGTCTGTCCGTCCTGATGAGCGCCTAGTACTCAGAGACTATAAGAGCTAGAGCCACCAAATTTTGCATCCATACTTCTGTATGCTCACACTGTTACAAGTGTATTTCAAAAAAAATGAGCCACGCCCCCTTCCGCCTCCGCAAAAGGGCGAAAAGCTCCCAAATCTACAATTTTAAAGATAACAGAAAACTAAAAAACGCCATTCCGTGGGGAATGACCATATCAGATCACCAAATTGGGATCCGATTGGATCATTATTATGACCACAATGAAGAAATTAATTTGCTGAGGCCAAACCCACCCCGTCCCGCAGCTTATATTTGTTTTTTGCACATTCTCTCATTCACACTCTGCTTCGCGCAGTGGCAGTGGCCTCTGCCTCTGACACGTCTCTGCCTCTGCCACGACTCTGGCTTGACTCTGCAGTTTGTTGCTCTAGGGGAGGGTGGCGAGCTAAAGGAGCGTGTTGGCGTGAGTAGTGTTGTTAATGTAGATGACAGATGAAGAAAAAATGTAAAATTTGACAAATAACCGCTAAAGTGCAGATGTAGTACTGAGTGCCGGGTATAAAAGTTGTGACGCGTAAGAAGCGTCTCACACGTCCTTTCTCGTATATAGTAATTTCATGCTGGCAAATTTTTGATAATATCTTCTTTGTAGGTCGTTTTGAGCAAATTATTTTCATTGAACTAATAGCACAGGTTTAATAGAGGAAAAATTAAAAACTATTCATTATACTACCAAATACATGTAGGTAATAGACCTGAATTACTGTAAGCCTTTCTATAAGATCCTAATCCATTTTAACAGATGGGACTACTCATTTAGTTTTGTGTTTTTTTGGCATTATTGCTACAAATAATTCAATGCATCTTATTTTATTTATTTATTTATTTTTATTTTTATTTTTTATTTTTTTTTGTACAGGAATTATTACATTTCATTGAGTTTCAATATGGCTCGAAAGACTTTGATGGAGTGGGGGCATCACGTGACGTCTAACGTGGGGCATGTTTTAATATTAACCAGCCCAGTCCCACCCATCTCTGGACTGTAAACTTGTATATTTTAACGAACTAACGAATTCGGTTGATTGAACATCAACAAAGAGAACAATTAATCCCTGCTATCGTCCACGAGCAACATGTTCTTGAATGGGAAAAATAACTATTTTATTTACTACGTAAATGGATTGCCAAAAATACATATGTATATGTACATATATGTACATATATGTATACATATGTACATATATGTATACATATGTACATATATGTATGGATATGCGTTAGAGGGTATAGTGTGGTGTGCTGGAGGACGAGTCAAAAGAGTTGCCTTTTGCCTAAAAAACAGAACAATTTTTGTGGGAAAACCTCCAAAAAAACTCCCAAAACCAAAAACTGGTAGTTGCCAACATTAGAAAAGAGGATTTAATTGAGATCGCCATAACCAGACTATTGTCCATTATTTTCTAAGGCTACTGAGCTACTGTTTAAAATATAATAAACAATATAAATAAACTTTCATTTAAAAAGCTAACCTAGGCCTTAATTCGTTTGCAGCTAGATTGTTTATATTGTTGTCATATGTCAGATGAGTAAAAAGTGTTTAATTACTCAAAAGGGATCTCAGTCATACTTAAGACGTAAAAGGAACACCAGTACACCAAAGAAAACAGTTAAGAATAAAAGGTTTAATGTCAGGATCAGCACGTGTGCGTGGATATCGTGGAGACTGTAATGCTATCGTTTTGCTGAATATGAAATGCCACTAGTATGGGTCTTTCAACCGGTAAATAACCCAAGCATGAAAGCAAAGGAACGGTTCGGGGCCAACACTAAACGTTTTGAGTGGCCTGCACAGTCGCCTGATATGAAACCCATCGAAAATTTGTGGTCCGCCATCCAAAAGGCATTTGCTGCTGTCAAGCCATCCATTGTAGGATCACTTTGAGAACAAATTAAAGAGTCCTGGTCCAAAGCTCCCCAAAAGCTTTGCCTGGACTTGGTGGATTTCATGCCAAGACGCTGCGCAGCTGTTATTGCCAAAATAGGACACAACTAAATACTGAATGATAAATATAGATTTAGAATTAAAAGTTCAAAAGTGTTAACTAAGAAATTCGTTACTTGTTATACATTAACCATCCATTTTTTAAAAGTGTTGCTATTATTTTTTTAACTGAAAACTTAACTTTAACTTAAAAGCCTTACAAAAAAGGATGCTTTTTCCCAGATTTGTAGGAGGGGACCCCGGTTGTCGTCATATACGTACATATGTATGTATGTATGCATATGCATATTAAATTATATAGTTTAATTAAGGTTTATATGCAGTTTTTATATTTTTCAGATAACATACATTGAAGCATTGAACCGATACCTTCTGTATGCATTCTTTTAGAAGGCAAAAACGTTATAAGGCAAACGTTATGGATGCGTGATAACCCTACGGAAAAAGCCGAACGGTCGGGAAGCTGTTCGGATTACATTTACTCTTTTTTGGTGGAAAAATATGTATAAAAGAACGCTTCTTTTGGGGAGTCGGTTCTACAAAGTCAGCCAGGGAATTATAAGAGATCGCAGCCACTTCCACAAGGTCCGACTGGGGGCCGAGCCCTGCTCTACAGTTTAATCCTCCCCCATGCAGCCCCTTTGCTATAATTTTTCACCATTTTCTCGAACTATTAATAATATTAAAATTAATGCATAAATTAACATCAACTCAGCGGACAACGCATCCAATATTAATATTGCTGTTAAAAATAACAAGCACATTTTTTTTGAGAATTTTGATTACGATTTTGGAAAGTTCGCTGTTAGTGCGGAGTTAATGTCTTAATTGTCTTAAAAATTATGAAATTATGTGAAATACGTTATAAGATGTAAAATTGTATTTGTTTAATTTTTGTTTATTTATTTATCTTGACCACAAATCAATGACGGCTCAGCACTCTCTACAGCCTCTGGAATTTACCGATTGATTTCACTATTTTACAATATATCTCTACATTCCTGCAGATAATTTCCTTGAAATTTCACAGTTCACTTTGAGTGCCTCGACAGCTGTTGCTCTGCAGCACAACATTTCTATGCTTTTTTCTGTACAATCTATTTTGCTCCTAAATAAGTTAACTATTTGTTTGCATAGTTTACTAGCCCAGTAATAAGGCTCTCGGTCTACAGTCCTTAGCAGCACCGAACGGAACTGTAGCTTTTTTTATTCGCAGAACTTTTGAGCTCCCTCTTTGAGTAATTTATGCAGGGGAAACCATTCGGCCGTGGCCCGAGCATGCTTTTAATGCTATTTGCTTGCCATTTGGGCCAATAAATCATTTTGGTTCACAGATAAGTAATTTTTTTCTCTCTCTCTGCTCTCTCCTTTACAATGCTACCTTCTTCTTGGTTTCTGCTGCCATTTGCAAAGGTTTCCCGTTTGCGGTTTTGGTTGGGTTTTCTTCCGCCTGCCTGTCGTGATTCATGACTTTGCAATTTCTTGTCCGGCACAATTGTAGTGGGAATCTGGAAAATCTGTGTCGGTCATGGCCTTCTTGTGCATGAAATATTTCGCTTCTGCCACTGCTTTCCTCCGTCATGTATTAGTCTTTATCGATACTCTAAAGTTATGCTAAAATTCATCATCAATATTGGGTAGTTGTGACCTTGGGAGTATCGTGAGCTAAAGTATTTATAAAATGTTTTTAGCAAGACTGTATGTTTAAAAGTGGAAAGTTTACCTTCATATTCATCTTGCTAGGATCCTACTTTTTTAACACATTCATTCATTGGCAAAGCAAACTATTCCCAAATTTTGTTTTGCACTAAGTAGTAGTCGCTAAGTAGCTTGGTAACCACGAGTAGTTTAATAGTTACACTTGGCGGTTAGAATCTGGATGCATCAATATTAATGTATTCTTCGATGTCTGTCACTTGTTGGCAATCAGGCGTTCTGTACTGTGCCCGCTATCCTTGACAACCCCAAACAAACATTATATTTCCATATATACATATACATACATATACATATGTATATATTTGTAAGTTCGGGTATATAGTTGTGTATATGCAAACAAAAATTGTCTTTGGGCATGGGGGTTGCAGGAACAAAAGCGGCTCATACTGAAATTAGTCTGCTTCATTGAAATTTACGCCTGAGAGTTTTCCCCAGTATCTGTATCTGTCTGCATCATATTTGTGCTACTATCCAATACATGTCAAAGTACTTGAGTGGGCTATGTTAATGGGAGTGTTTATTTGGTGGAAAACTATTAAACATTAATTGAAGCTTAATAGTCCATAAGTTCTAAGACAAGTGGTCTGTGTTTTTGAAAATCTTTCTATAATAGCTGAAGAAATGCCATTTTTATTAAAATGAGTTCAATTAAAGAATTTATGATTTTCATAATTCATAATATTCAAAACTATTATTCCTCTCATAGTGTTTTCATACATATTATGATGATGTATAAAAGTAATTAACATTTTTTTTAATCGATTTTTGAATGCAAAACGGCGAGCTGAAAATTATCAGCTCATTGCTGCGAAAGTCTAAGCAGTATGCAACGTAGATTAACCAAAACAAATCAGAGATGAAAGCAGTCAAAACACAGGGATTCTCATGATAATTCTGAGCCAAAGCCATACAGCCACTTTTTTGGTATGCTCGCTGTATTTTCCACACTGACTACCTTCAGAATCGTAATAAAATCAATGTCAGTGCAATGTCATCTTATTGGATAGATTTAATGATAATTTTAAAAAGATATGATCACATTTGGACAAGAAATAAAGTTTTTCAGCAGACATGTCCACTTTCCACGGCAAAAATCCATCCATTACGAAAAAAAAATGATCCCTTGACTACCCTATTCCCTAGAATGATCCCTAGTGACTATTTCGCAATCGTAATCCAAACTTGAAGTCATCTCGCAAAAAATGAGGACCTCGGCAAATCATATTTTTTTCAGGCAAACAAAATTTGTAGAAATGTTAACAAAAGTATATAGAGCTGAAAACAAACTATGCTAACAAATAAAAAGAAAAAACGAGAAGGGACGTGTGAGACGCTTCTTACGCGTCACAACTTTTATACCCGGCACTCAGTACTACATCTGCACTTTAGCGGTTATTTTTTCTTCATCTGTCATCTACATCAACAACACTACTCACGCCAACACGCTCCTTTAGCTCGCCACCCTCCCCTAGAGACACACTTTGCAGAGTCACGGCAGAGGCAGCGGCAGAGAAGTGTCAGGGGCAGAGGCCATAAATAGCGCGAAGCAGAGTGTGAATGCTGCGGGACGGGGTGGGTTTGGCCACTGCAAATTAATTTCTTCATTGTGGCTATAATAATGATCCAATCGTATCCCAATTTGGTGATCTGATAGATATGGTCATTCCCTACGGAATGGCGTTTTTAGTTTTCTACTATCTTCAAAATTGTAGATTTGGGAGGTTTTCGCCCTTTTGCGGAGGCGGAAGGGGGCGTGGCTCATTTTTGAAATACACTTGTAACAGTGTGAGCATACAGAAGTATGGATGCAAAATTTGGTGGCTCTAGCTTTTATAGTCTCTGAGAACTATCCGACAAACAAGACGGACGGACGGACAGACGGACAGACAGACATGGCTCAATCGACTCGGCTATTGATGCTGATCAAGAATATATATACTTTATGGGGTCGGAAACGTTTCCTTCTGTGCGTTACATACAACCGTTATCCGCACAAATACAATATACCCTATTTACTCTTCGAGTACCGGGTATAAAAACTTCATTCTGCCTATAATAATGATCCAGTCGGATCCCAATCGGTGATCTGATAGATATGGTCATTCCCTACGGAATGGTGTTTTTAGATTTATTTTATTTTCAAAACTGTGGCTACCGAAGATTTTTGCGATTTGCTTGGGCAGAAGGGGACGGGGAAAAATTTTGAAATAAACTTGTAGCAGTTAGAGCATACAGCCATCTGGATGCAAAATTTGGTGGCTCTAGCTTTTACAGTCTCTGAGAACCAGGCGCTCAACAAGACTGACGGACGGACAGACATGGCTAAATCGACTCGGCTATGATGCTGATCAAGAATATATTTACTTTGTGGGGTCGGAAACGCAACCTTCTGTGTGTTACATTTGTTCCGCACAAATACAATATTTACTCTTCGAATACCGGGTATACAAAATTTGTTCTTAGGTAGACTGACTTTTTTTTTAGCCCGCCCTCGAACCTAAAGTTTTTATAGGATGGGTTCTTTTCACCTTAGCCAATTTAGATTTTTCTTAAATATAAGCTTGTCACTTTTGTGCTAGTTCCGTGCCTTTCTTATTGTCCAAACTTGACGTAAACTTATATTTTCCATCTGGAACTTATAAAAAAGTTAATGTCATCTTGACATCACTTGCAACTGTGGACCTGTCAGCAACAACAACGAAAGCGACATTTAAATAAGCACTTTTCACCGAAAAGGTGCGGAAATATTTTAAAGGATCTTATCTTATTTTCTTATTTATGAATAAAGAGCCAGTCAGATGATCAGAGGCGATCCCCACTCAGGAATTTGCAGACCAGGAAGCCAACTCAACAAAACATTTATCTTATACAGAAATCAGGGGCTTGCGGAATAGCTTCTGGTTTTTGCTAAATCGGTTTTGCTTTTATCAAGGTTGCAAACAATATGTTTTAAACATTTATCATAATTAACAAATCATGTTTACCCACCAGCTCCCTCCAATCCTCTGCTAGTTCCAACAACTTATTAGCGCTATTAATATTTTGCCTGTTCTTCTTTGGGTATTTTTTTTGCCCATGGTTTCTGGTTTTTTCCATCCTGGGCATAGTTCTCGTTTCGAAGCTGCTATTAATGTATGCTGTTATGTATGGTCAGGATCGGACCTCCACAATTTGTTGTTCTCTTTCTTATTTATTACATTTGTCGGCGAGGTCACTATTTGTTCGACTGAGTATGGAGAAATGGCCAGCCTACTGTTCTGCTTGAGTCCCATAAAAGCTAACTGCCCTAGGCATTAAGTGTGTTCTCATTTGGCCCCATGTCTGAGCCTTAATTAATATGAATTAATTTTAGTGTTAATTGCAAGTGGTTGGGAATGCTTAGGGCTCTCAATGCATTAGAAAAACTTTAGTCTGGTCGTTCACTTGCTGATACACAAAATGGAAGTGTCGGCACTGGGGAAAGTTGTTGTGTGGATGTAATTATTAAACGAAAATGTTTAAATAAGGTAAAGATTGTGATTGGGATTTTTAGAGCTGAAATACAACTAATGGAAGTTGTTGGAGTCGTGCGCCTATAGTTCGACAATACTCTCACTTACATACTTACTTAACCGCAAAAAAGAAAAACTTCCGCACAACATCAATCACTCTCCATCACCATCAAGGCAAGTTAAGTGCTGTAATTACCTTAGTGTGGAATGCGATTTGAACATTATTCTGAAGCGGTTTAAGTAATTTAGCTAATGACTTAATTAGATCATTTGTGAGTTTTCCATGCCTCAAACAAGACGGGAACTAGAGCGACACACATATTCTCGCAGTGTGTTAATACAATTTTCCAAACAATGCTTATCACTGGAAGGATCTGTACTTGTTCTCAGAGAAAAAAGGAGGAAGACTGAGACAGGGATAGGTTATCAACGACCATTATGGGCTGCGTTCTGGTTATTTGCAGTAATTAATATGAAGTGTACGCCACAGCTTTGACAGCTTTCGCTTGTTATCTGGCTAAATAGCATTGAAAACATCACGTAGATAAATAGAGCCACTAAGACCCGATGTCAAAGAGCAGCTAAATCAAAATTCTCTCACACTTTTTTTTCAGCGGCTGCGGCCTCTGCTTCTTGTGCGGCCAACAAGATGGACACGAGAGTAAATAATAAATAAATATTTGGAAAGCGTTTCGCTAACAGGACACGTCCAGGGAATTAACAATATGGCAGAGGGGTGTGTGTGTGAGGTGTGGTTTTCCGCTAGACTGAAGGCAGCTGCTTTTTGGCCAGACGTGTCCAAGTCCCCTTTGGCTTAAGCAAAAGCTTAGCCACTGCCAAAACTTTGGCCGTCCATTAAAGTTTAAAGATGAAGGCATCAGCTTGCGAAACCGCAGAGGATTTGACCCCACCGAGGTTACACGCAGGCCCCTAACTTCCTCTTCATCCTAACGGAATGGTTCCATTCTTCTTTCCTGTATCTTGGATGAATAACCACATTGGAGGGGGTGGGTTTGGGGTTGGGATTGGGGCTGGTATTGGGATTGCCATTGGAGACATGGAGCATGAGCTGAGCTGAGACCCGCATAGATTTACAATCAGCTGTTACTGCTGCTTGGGCTTTTCCTGACTGGGCATTATGCCACAAATCATAAAAACGCATCCACACACACACGCACCAAACGTAAGCATATGTTCATACATACATAAATACCCAGATGGTATACTAGCGTTAGTTCATAAGGCGGCCTCCTTTGGCCATGTAGTCTGGGTTTACGTGATATTTTATGGGTCACTCGCTTCGCCATCGACCCGAAAGCCTCGTAGATGCATGCGAATAGCTTTCCGTATTCCTTCGAGGCCGTAAAAGACTTATCTTTTCTCCCTACCCTGGGAATGTCATGTAAGTCATGTAAAATGGTGTAATTCTATCTTCAATTGTATCTCATTGCATTTGATTAACAGTTAAGACTCCTCCCACCATCCGCAAATTACAAATGGCAATTAAGTAGCGGGGAAAAACTGTAGAGGAAAGAGAAAATAGGTCTGAAAAGATTAAGCAACAAGTGGAAAAGTGAAGGGAAACGCTGGCCTAAACAACATCTAATACTCAGAAGAGATTTCATACATATATACATTTCAGAAGAAGAAAAATATTTGATTCTTTTCAAAGGAGGTAACATTTTTTAGATATATGTAAATGTTATACGGTTGTCAAATACTTTGAATATTAATTTAATGAGACTATTTTGTATGCAAAACTTTGACAAAACTTAACTTTTCCTTCCGTAATAAAAAAAACGCAACAAGAAAGTTTTGTGCTCCTTAATTTCATATTCATCTCTCTGCATCAGCCGTCGAGGAAAGCTAAATATAATTGCAATGAATAGCAATTCAATTACCAAAAATTGCAAACGTTTTCACACATAGAGTAATGCAAATGTATGCAAAATTATTTTCCAAGATGAGTGGCAAAAATAAAAAAAGCTGCTGGACGAGGTGGATTTAGCCACTGAAAATTTTCATTCTGGCTATAATAATGATCCAATCTAATTTGCCTACTTTCCCAACGGAATGGAATTTTTAGTATTCTTTTATCTTCAAAATTGTGGATACCACAGACTTTCGCTCTTTGCGGGGGCGGTACCAGTGGGAGCATACAGCGGTCTGGAAAAATGTGGTGGCTCTTGCTTTTATAGTCTCTGAGAACTAGCTGAAAAACAAGACGGACAGACAGACAGACATAGACTCAGCTATTGATGCTGATCAAGAATATATACATATACTTTATTGGGTCGGAAACGTTTCCTTCTGTGTGTTACATACTTCTACTTTTGTGCACAAATACAATATACCCTATTTACTCTTCGAGTACCGGGTATAATTAGCATAAGATAATTTCTAAGCCCCATACCTTTCATAAAAAGTGGGTTTGCTTCCTTAAGGAAAAATCGTGTCGGGTAGTGTTATTGCATCTGAGAGGCAGAGAGCATGATATATTTTAAAGGCTTGGTATTCAAGAGAAAACATTCAATTAAATATTACGTAGCGGTTTTCCACCAACTCTGTAGAATGTTCTCTTCTGAAAAGAACACGAGCTGAAAGCCAAACATTACACGAAAACTATGTGTTAAAATTAAAAAAAGAAAGAAGGAGTAAGCGAGGGCTTGTGTTGGAAATAAATTGAGCAAAATGGTGGCAGCTACTTAAGTGGAAATATTCTTGCGCTTGTAATAACTTGGCTGCTCTAACCACAGCCAGAATATAGCGGACCAGGCCAGGACAGTCCTGATCCTGGGCAAAGGAGTGGCAAAAAGAGCAAAACGAAAGAACCCTAAGTGCTGTGGCTTTGGCCTAGAGATGGGAGAGGGCAGATCTTAAATTCGTGTCGCTTTGCGCTCATGCTATAATCAGTAAGGTCAAAAGATTCTTCGATTTGATTGAAGAAGAGAAAAAAAACTATTCCAGACTGTACAGTCTTTCGATTTTCAGAATATTCTCTGCTTAAATTTGGCAGACATTATTAGAACACGTATTTCTCTGCCCGTGAGTCAAGCTCTCATCACCAAGTCAGGCCTCTGCATTCATACGTTTTCGTTTAAGCTCGTTCTTGGACTACTTTGCCCGAAAAGAGAAGGCAGCGGAAATTCTCACAAAGAAAGGATGTAGCACACAACCGCCTGTAAGAAGGAATCGCAACTGTAGTTGCAGGGGCCCAAAAGCGCACCAAGTGGGCTAAAATTGTAGCACGACTATGACTGACAGGCCATTAATTTTGGATTACCCAGTCAGGCACTACTCTGCGGCCAGTAGCCATCGAAAGGAGGCTCTGCGATAGACGAAAAAAAACACTAACTTGCAGCAGGCACTTGGACGAGGCTGTTAAACTTTTCATAATACCTCGACACACTTTTTGGGTTGATGTTCGTTCACGCTAATGACAACATAAGTGGTCATGTATAATTTCTGAAAATGATTGCCCACCTATGCAACAAAATTTGTCTGGACGTTGATATGCAATGACTGCACCATCAAGTGGCCCATGCGACACCAAGCCAAAGCCTGTTACGCGCGGAACCCAGCAGAACGCAGCCCTCCTCCCGCCCAACCGACCGAGGGGCGCTGCCGCATGACGCGCGGCGCGATTAACCGAACCGGTCGCGAGCATGCAGGAAAGATAGATGTTAGGCTAATATTCGAGGAAAATTAGAACTAAACACAACTAAACTAGAGCAACTATAGCTAAGCAAGTAAAATTATCAAAGTCAAAAATTAAATTAACTACGGGAGAGGTAGGCTAGTATAAGAGATTTAAGAAGAGGAAGGGAGTGAGTCGAGGATATAATGTGATAGAGAGAATTATAATCCGAGCATAACACTCTAAAGGGCTCGTGCAAGGCATAATTCGATCTACACATTGGAAGGAACAAAGGAATATAGTTTCTAGTGGGTCTAATGGGAATCGTAAAGTTTACGCGGCTCAACAAGTCAGGGCTGTCTACATCCCCCCTTGATCAAGTTGTGCATAAAAATTACACCAAGCATTTTTCTACGACTAACTAAGGATGGAAGATTTATTAAAAGAAGTCTACTACGGTAGGATGGCAGTCTCACAGTTGCATCCCAGTTGAGGCCCCGTAGGGCAAATAATAAGAAGTTTTTCTGTACTGATTCAATACGGTCCTGATGTATGTTGTACTGAGGGCACCATACACATGAGCCGTATTCTAAAAATCGGACGAACAAGCGAGATATAGAGAGTCTTCGTTATATAGGGGTCATCAAATTCCTTTGACCACCTCTTTATAAACCCAAGCACACCCATGGCTTTATTTACCATGGTAGAAATGTGTTCAGAAAACTTTAACTTGGGGTCTAGTTTAACACCAAGATCTTCAACTAATGTAATTCTCTCAAGAGAACTACCGCAGAGGGTGTAAGGTGCCAGTAAGGGGCTGGATCGATGAAAAGTCATTACTTTGCACTTCGAGGCATTAAGGTGTAACATATTTGCGCAACACCATGACTGAAAGCTATTGAGATCAGATTGCAAGCGAGAGTGAAATGAGATGTCCTTATACTGGACACAGAGCTTAACATCATCCGCATACATAAGTATTCGAGAATTTGTTAAGACAGAAGGCAGGTCATTAATAAAGAGTGTGAAAAGTAAGGGGCCTAAATGGCTACCCTGTGGTACTCCAGAAGTAACCATGACAGGTAAAGATAAGGAGTTTTTGAAACGGACCCTTTGAGACCTAGAACACAGGTAGCTAGAAATCCATCTCAACAGATTGGGCGGAAATGCCAACAAAGAAGACAATTGTTCGGATCGGAAAAGGAGTTTGATAAGGTTAAAGAAGAATGTTGGGAAAGTTATATTCATAACCGCTTGCGTTCGCAGTGCAGACTTGTATTAAGTTTCAATAGATTACTATTCTCGGATATTAATTGTTTATTTGATAGTTTTTTGAGTTGTTGCTTAGTCATCAATTAACTTCAGATTATAGCGTGAATACAACTCGAATAAATAATCGCCTTTGTCTAAATTGCACCTTCTTATCCGACAAAACTTTCTATTCTACTCTGAGGTGATGAGTCAATGACTTTTAAGGAGATAGTCACAAAATGATATAATGTAGATGCCGCAGCAAAGCCTTTACGAAATCCAATTACTTAATAAGGCCTCTAGCGGCTTGTAAGCCAAGAGACCTTAAGTGTTCATGTGACCTTAAGAAAACTTTCAACTTGAACACTTTTTGCCCGTCAATGGGCGAGATTCTCTAACCCTTTGAACCTACCAGAAGAGATTTCAGAAAGATGTTTACTCCTGCTCCTCCCCCAGTTCCCTCTGGATGAATTCAATTAAAGTAATTCAACTGATCTAATTTGGGCACCTTTGGATGGCTGGCAAATAAACTTGCGTCTAATTAAGTAATGAATGCTCCAGAAACAGGAAGCATTAGCGTGGAGTTTGTATATTCAAATGCCAAAGTATCTTGTAAATTGTGTCTTATTTACCCCACTCCCCAAATACTAAAGTTCAACAAGAAGTTCAACATGCTCCAATTTTTAGATACATATGTACATACATACATATATGTATGTATATGTACATGCGCATGCGATACTTAAGTAGGTTTGAATGTGCATACATGTAGCTGGAAGCATGCGTCAAGCAGTGTGTGTACAAATCTCGAGGCATAAATCACAATTTCTTAGCCATTAAGACGAGACCACAGAGATTTGCGGCGCTTTTCAACTCGATGATGTAGCGTCATCATCTTGGCCACAGTTCCGAGTCCTGACAATGTCTGCCGACAGATTCGGCGGGACTGGAAATCTGAAACTTGACACTCAGCCACGAATATAAAGTAAATGAAAAACAAAAATTGAATCGTTAAGGATAATACTATTTAAGATTTAAGCATTTCATAACATTTGAGACAAATATATATTCAAAATCGGAGTGAATATAAAAGTTCTGGCCAATTTTGATAGCTGCTTTTATGTTTTGCTTTATGGTAGGAATCATATACGTCAAGGCTGCTTTCTCAAGATTGTCCAGACATGGAATTTCTATGTGCTCCTGAAGAACTTCACTTCTGAGACATCCGACTCGCAAAAGGTGCACCCGACGATACATTCGTCGCTTTCTTTCTTTATGCCCCTGATGAGGGAACCCACAAAGCGAGCCCCAGCATAGGCCATCGAAAGAGTAGCCGAGTCAAGTCCGGCCTTGGCCTTGACCACCTCAGTGCCGGCTTCCTGGATGCGATGAAACAGAGACAGTCGTTCAGCTTCGTTACTAAGGAAAGGGGGACGGCTCTGCGAGAGAACCGGAAGGATGGTGAGGCCAGCGTGTCCGTCAATCACTGGGCTGATGCCCTCTTTCGGCTGCGCCCCGATGCTCTTTCCGAGGAATGTCTTGGAGCGGACTACATCGAGAGTGGTGACCCCAAAGAGGCGCCTTGGGTCGTAAGCGTCCTTGGACTTTAGGATCTCCGCACTGTTGTGTTTATGGGGTTCGGCCAACAGAGCCCCGGGACCAGCCGCGTTTACGGCATTGGACACAACCACCGCAATGCCGCAATGCCACCGCAATGTTCACATCCAGCAGATCGGCTCTGCTCATTCCCGTGGCTTGCCCGCTGGTACTACCACAATGTCCGATCCCCTCAGGAACAGGGCCAGCTTCTTCATACCCTCGAAGGGCTGCACCACCGCCGATGTGTCGATGTACGTGAGATCCGCTGCAATGCCCTCGATATTGATCTGATCTATGCCTCCAGCCGCCCCCACATGCATCCGTTCGCTTCCTTTGATAGTGTGTACCACATCGCAGGGCGAACATGGTCCAATAAATACGTTACAATTTTGGTGCTAAACACAATTTTAAACCGGAATTGTGTATGCCATATATGAATGGAAATTCATTGAATACACGTATGTACATATGTACATATATAGATCGTTTCTGCTTTACTAAACTACTCATTTATAATTGTGGGGGCTTAAGATTATTGTTACAAGTAGAGTTATATTAAGCTGTGAGATACAAAGTAAATGGTAAAAGAAATTGCATTTGATCGTCGTTCTTCGTCTGGTCTTTCACACAACCTTTTACGTCTGGGACTGTATTTAAACTCGCTCGGCGTCACACTCGTTAATCTGCTTCGCCGTTTCTGCCTTGCGCCCTGCTGTCGTGTTTGGATTTAACACTCCTTTAACATATTATGGAATATAATTTGCAAATCAACTGACTTTAAATGGATATTTAATGGTTTAATAGTAGGCCTTTGTGCAGTAATTCATATTATATTTTTTATTTTAATCCACGTCTGATCATCGTATATACTTAATTTAGTAATGTTGCTTAAGAAATTAAAGTCAAGGATTGTCCCCTCCAGATTTCCTTGGTGCCTGATGGCACGCACCGCTTTCAAGGTCTCTGTTGTGGGTGCTGGCGGCGGTATAGGACAGCCGCTTTCGCTGCTCCTGCGGAAGGTCAAGGGGATCGACGAGCTTTCCCTACACGATCTGCGTGGTACAAAGGGAGTCGCGGCCGATACCGGACATATCTCCGAACATGGAACGGTAAGCGGCTACGTGGGCGAGGATGAGCTTGAGCCGGCATTGCTGGGCGCCAATTTGGTGGTGGTAACCGCCGGAATGCCCCGCGTCCCGGGCATGACGCGCGACCAGCTGATGCAGGCTAACGGTGGCATAGCCATCCATGTGATCAGAGCAATGGCCTGTGCCTGCCCCGAGGCACTTATTGCTTTCACCACGAACCCCATTAACATTATTGTCCCGACTGCTGCTGAGGTGCTAAAGGAAGCTGGGGTGTTCGATCCACACCGTCTGTTCGGGATAACCACCTTAGATGTGGTGCGCTCGAGGAAGTTTATTGGCGACTTCATGAACATTAATCCGCGGAAGGTTAATATCCCGGTGATTGGTGGACACACCGGACCCACCATCCTACCGCTCTTCTCCCAGTGCCAGCCCGAGTTCAGAGGCGACACCGAAGACATACTGAGATTGACGAATCGCATCAAGGAAGCCGGTACTGAAGTGGTTATGGCCAAGGGCGGTGCTGGTTCGGCCACCCTTTCAATGGCCTATGCCACTTGCTGTTTCGTGAAGTCCCTGATTCGGGCCCAAAACGGACAGGAGGGCATCATTGAGTGTGCCTTTGTCGCATCCTCTGTGGCAGACGCCCCCTTCTTCGCAGGTCCTGTGGAACTTGGCAAGCAAGGCGTCAAGCGCTGTCTAAAACTGCCTGTACTGAACGAGTTTGAACAGAAGTCCCTGGATAATCTGCTGCCTATTCTGAGGAAAAATATCGAAGCCGGCATCCAGTTTGCCAAAACGTTTAAGAAATATTGAGTACAATATGAGTACTTCAAATTTAAAGATGTATATTGTTTTGCTTCTGGCCAGGAGCGCAGGAGCGGAGATTAAAAACTGCTGCTCGCCAGAGGGAGCGTAATGTTATGTAGAATGTGTAAATTAAAACTTCCAGCAGCATTCTTTAGAAGCAGAACAACATTTCTTTGCACTCTCGGCGTGAAAAAATACGCTTCAGAACATATCCGAATAATATTGGCCAGAAAAAATTAATTAAATATGTACAAAATACATTTACATTTTTTGTACATCTACATATGTACATCACTTCTCACACCAACACTCTCGCCAACATCTCTCAGTGACGAACACTACATGAGGCAGAGTGTGCGAGCGAGGAAAAATGACTACAATACTCTTCGAGTACCGGGTATAATAACTTACGACCTATTCGCAGACCTACTTTGTATGTAAAACAAATTTCATAGGATTTAATTTCAATCGCAAACCCCATGACACGGGAATTGTATGTAAATATATACAATGTACAATATGTAGATACATACATATGTATGCAGGTATGTGGAGTGAGTTGGCAATTGCAGACAGACAAATGATTAGGATGCTTCACATTGCTCATATGTTTTTGTAAGGTTTGCAGGGAATCATTTAAGAATTTTCTTTGGTTTGCAGGCTTTCACAATTTGTACAAAACAGCAGAACATTCTTCTGCCCAGCAGTAAAATTGCACTGAGGCGCTCTCTGGTCTGAAACTGCTAACAAAAAAGCTAGGCCCCCCTGAACATCAAGCGAAGAAAAACCGAAAGTAGGCAGCATTTTACTACCACTTTATTTCACACTTTTCCCGACACACATCACACATAAAGCAAAAAAAAAAACGACGAACACATAAGGTGTGTCTATTTTATCTTGTTCCAAAAAATAAAGTGGGGGCAAAACTTTCGTGCGACCCAGTTTCACTTTTACTAAGAGTTCACCTGTCCAAGTTTCAGTGAGTGGGAGTGTGTGTATCTGTTTGAGTAATTCAACTATTGCGGCTGCATTTGTTTCTGCCACCCAGCCTGACAACAAGATAAATTAGGGCAAACAATTTCAGACAAGCTGGCCACCCACACTCGGACAACCTGAAGACAGAAAATGTGTATTCTAAACAAAAGCTGGATACGATATTAGTATGTGGTATTCCCGGTACTCGAAGAGTAAATAGGGTAAATTGTATTTGTGTGGAAAAACTGTAACACAGAAGGAAGCGTTTCCGAATCCACAAAATATATATATTTTTGATCAGTATCAATGTCTGTCCGTCCGTCTGTCCGTCTTGTTTGTCGGCTAGTTCTCAGATTTTATAAGAGCTAGAGCCACCGAATTTTGCCTCCAGATTGCTGTATGCTCACACTGATACAAGTGTATTTCAAAAATTATCCCCGACCCCTTCCGCCCACACAAAGAGCGAAAGTATCCCACAGCCACAATTTTTAAGATAAGAGAAAACTAAAACTGCCATTCCGTAGGGAAGGACTATATCTACAAGATTACCGAATTGGGATCATATTGGATCAATTTTATTGCTAGAATAAAGAAATTTTCAGTTTCTAAACCCACCTTGTCCAGCAGCTTTTTTTTTTTTTTTTTTGTAAAGATTTATAGTGTAAAATATAAAAAAAAAAATCACTAAGGTACAGTTGTACTACTACCTAGTATAAAGTTGTGACGCGTAAGAAGTGTGTCACACGTCCTTCCTCGTTGTTGAATTGGTCTAAGAGTAAAAATATTACAAAAATATGCTTAGGAATAAACTTACAAGTAGAAAATTAAGTTACGTCTTCAGAATTTTCGACTACTTCATTAATCAAGATACACATAATATTTTCGAGGAAATTTAAACACCCTTTACTGGCTCATTTACTCATTTTTGACTATTTCTTCCTTCGTTATCTGTTAGATAACCTGTGCAAGGGGTATGAATCTCATTCGTCCATTCCTTCCCCATTATGTGAATACTCATAAATCGAAAACCTTTCTGGTATTTAGTTTCCTGTTTGTTGATGCTTTTATATGTAACTCTATCCGTTTATGGGTTAAGTTTACAAATTGCAGGCAAAACTCGAATAATTTAAGGCAACATTTTTTACCAAGACTATTTTCCATCAAGCTTTTCGACGGCACTGCATTTTTATGTTGCTTCTATTTTGGCATCAAACTTTTTGCTGGTTATGCCCAGTGTTTACCTGAGCATCGAAAACTTTATTTTTTAGCCAAAGTCATCTGCACTTGAGTTCAGTTTTGGCTGTTGATCTTTTCGGGGTATTAAAAAAGTTGTCTGGCCTAAGTGGGAAATCATAATAAGTGGAAGTATAGCGAACCAATTTCTGATTGCTATTACTGGGTGAAATACATTTTTGTGGAAAGGACCACATTAATATGAACTAATAACGAAGATTATAACTGACAAATATTTGTTATTTATTGTGCATGTATCGAATTGTAAATAAATTCGTACATTTTCCAAAAACAATTTGCTACCTTTTGCTGCATGCTTTATTTCTAATAAAAAACATTTAATAAATTTTATAAAGGTCTTGCGAATGGGAAAGATTGGTTGAAAAATATAGGGGCTTGGGAGAGAAACGAAATGAAATATGTCATGACTATGTGTAGGAGTAAGTAAATGGTTCCGGTCCCTTAGACTTTTTGGAATTTTTGGAAATCTGTCTCTTTATACCCTGTACTCGAAATTAAATAGGCTATATTGTATTTGTGATCGAAAGTGGATGTATGTACATACACACATACATATGTAACACACAGAAGGAAACGTTTCCGTCCCCATAAAGTATATATATTCTTGATCAGCATCAATAGCCGAGTCGATTGATCCATGTCTGTCTGTCCGTCCGTCCGTCCGTCTGTCCGTCCGTCTGTCCGTCCGCCCGTCTTGTTTGTCGGCTTGTTCTCATAGACTATAAGAGCTAGAGCCACCAAATTTTGGCTCCAGACTGCTGTATGCTTACACTGAAACCAGTGTATTTAAAAAAATAGGCCCGCCCCCTTCCGCCACCCCAAAAGGGCGAAAACCTCCCAAATCTACAATTTTGAAGATAACAGAAAACTAGAAACGCCATTCCGTAGGGAATGACCATATCTGTCAGATCACCAAATTGGGATCCGATTGGATCATTATTATAGCCACAATGAAGAAATTAATTTGCAGTGGCCAAACCCACCCCGTCCCGCAGCATTCACACTCTGCTTCGCGCTGTTTATGGCCTCTGCCCCTGACACTTCTCTGCCTCTGCCGCGTCTCTGCAGTGTGTGTCTATAGGGGAGGGTGGCGAGCTAAAGGAGCGTGTTGGCGTGAGCAGTGTTGTTGATGTAGATGACAGATGAAGAAAAAATGTAAAATTTTACAAATAACCGCTAAGTTGCAGATGTAGTACTGAGTGCCGGGTATAAAAGTTGTGACGCGTTAGCAGCGTCTCACACGTGCCTTCTCGTTTTTTTGTAACTTTAAGAAAAAATACTACAAATATGGCGAAAAAATATGGGCCTCTTTTAAGTGAATCTCCGCAATTTCGCTGAATCACGTATTTATTAGTTACAAGCTAATAATAATCATTAAAATAAGACGTGGAAAGCTCTGAAATGCAAAGAAGCGCGACCTTAGCAAAAAATTGATATTTGATGTAAAAACTTGCAGATAATTTGGTCAATTGGTAAGAAGTTTCAATAAAGTGATTAAAAACGCCTTAAACTATGAAGAAAAGTGTGAAACACGTGGATGAAAACGATCTATAACCCCTTTCAGGGTCAAAAGACAGATTTGTGAGAGCAAGAAGGTTCCCTTCAAGCCTGCTATCGAGCTTAAAAAAAGAGCTTAAAATTAAAGCGACGGGCTAGAAAGTTTGGATATACTTACTAAGCACATGATATTTGCAAAGGAGCATGCCAATTGGACAGCCCTATAATGGAGGTGAATTTTAGAGTGGCCTGCACAATCGCCATACATGAAACCCATCGAAAAATTGTGGTCCGCCATCCAAAAGGCAGCTGCTGCTTCCAAACCAACCTCTGTTGTCCAAAGCTCCCCAAAAGCTATGCATGGACTTAGTGGATTCCATGCCAAGACGCTGCGCAGCTGTTATTGCCAAAATAGGACACTGAACTAAATTCTGAATGATAAATATTGATTTAGAATTAATAGTTTAAAAGTGGTAACTAAGAAAAGCGTTACTTGTTGGTCATTTTATAAATTTTAAATCCATTTTTCAAAAGCGGCGCTATTATTTTTTTCGCCTACTTTCCCAGTTTCACTAAAGTTCCATAAATAACTTAAAAGCCATACAAAAAAATTTGTTTCCAGATTTGTAAGAGTCTTCCCTTTTTAAAATGTGCTTAAAGTTTCCTTCAAGATAAAAATGGGAGTTGGGTAACTATTTCAAAATTGCTTGTGGTGGTCGAGCTATTATTTCTTTCGATATAGTGTCTGTCTGTCTATCTGTTCTAACAGTTCTCTTGTTCTCAGAGACTAGAGGAGCTAGAGCCACCGAATTTTGCCTCCACTAAATTGCAGATGTACTGACTGAATACCGAGTATAAAAGTTGTGACGCGTACGAAGAGTCTCACACGTCCCTTGTTTTGTACTAAACTTATGCAACGCATAACAGCAAAGCCCTTTTTGCAGTTCGTATAAATTAATCTGAGCTGACGGATTTGTCGCTTATCAAACCAAATAAATATACCCAGCATAGTACCTTCATCTATCTTAATTCAGTAGTTTAGAGTGGCGAGTGGAAATGGGAATGGAGCAATAATTGTGCACGCTATTTTCATAGATCCTTGTCAAAATAGGATAGCGGTCGGGACGGGAACCGCAAGTCTGAGCAGCTGTGCTTAAGCTGGCGAAAACGTTCATTATTCACAGAGCTGCACATAAATTTCCCATCGGACTGTAATTTCTGCCAAACCTCTGGAAATTTTACTTCGAAGTAAAATTATGGCCCATCACCTTTGGACCCAGTTTTTTTTACGGTAATTTATTTCGACTGTGGCCAAAACAAACACGTTAATTTCACAAATTAGCAGCATGTGTTGTTCCCTCTTACTGGACATTAATAAGTTAAAAAGGGCGGGCTATTAGATCGATACTTTCAACTGCTGGGAGCTGAGTTGAGGAGGAGCGCGTAACTTTACTTTACTTTCACAAGTCAGCGCTGGACTAAAGAGATGAATATGGAATGGATTCGCTTTGCCAAGTTCGGGACTAGACTCGAGTTGATGTAGTGGGAATTGGCTCTCGGCGCTCTATAAATTACAGGCAAATCGTGCTGGATGCCAACACTATTACTCACACTCCTCTATTAGCACTACTGAAAGATAATTTAAATTGTACATTACGCGCATCTCCCTCACGATTTGAATCGTTGAAAATTGGCCCTCTCGACTTGCGCCGCCTGCCAAGTTTTCTAGCTTTGTTTGTCTTATCCATACCCTCTGAATATTGTCCATAAATTAAGCTTTCGAATTGAAATATCTACCAAATCTAACAGAAGTTCGTTGAAATAAAAGTCGGAATACCGTGCGAAATTTTGTATGAATTGTATGGCTAATTGCTAATCAACAGAAGCTCGGTTATAAGATACGAATTCTCTGCCAATCAATAAAACAATTGAAAAGCAATCAGAGTTTAATTACCGCAACAAAACGTTGACGAGACGACAACCGAGGCAGAGACAGAAAAACGTGAACTGAAAATCCCGCACAAGGAGCAGAGTCCCCAAACCATAAATCAATGGCGAAAGCAAACAAAAGTCTCGAGACACCGGGTAGCGATTGGTGGGGCAAGTGCTTACACAGGCAGGGAGCATATGAGGCGCAACCAAGTGAACCACAAAATAACAGCAACGCAGCTACATACAAGTACGAGGGCTGGCTCATAAACAAAAAGGTAAACTGCCGGCAACTACAATACATAGAATACTTACAGGCATATATAAAAAGGTCTCCCCATTGGTACTTCCGTCAGATATAGAGTGTAAGACGAGACGAGAGTGTAGAAGATGGCACATAAAAGCCAGATACTCAGCTCGGAGGCATCGGCATTACGAGCTTGACACAAATATAGACAAAATAAATAAACAAATGCTCTGGAGACTTCCATTTGAAAGCTAGAACCTAAAACCACATAACATGCTCATCGACTCTATCCCAACGCGATTTGCTTAGTAATTCCGACTTTAAAATTACTATTATTTAGCAGGACAGGGTTTCGGGCCAAAGCAGAGCAAGTGCCTGTTCCCAGGACTCGATTGAAAATTGCTCAATTAGGCCTTGACGCAAAGGTTTATAAAAGCCATTTGCGACCTGCTTCAAGTCAGTGTTAGTATCGAACAGGATGCAGTTAGAGGACTTGATGAGTTATCAGGACTTTGCCTTCCGTTATTTAGGCATGGCACCCCGTTTTGAGTGGCCCGACCGGAGGACAGTGGCGCCAAAGCAGACGGCGACCAGACAGATCATATGTGTAGTGGGGGCCCTCAGTTTGGCCTATCAAAGTCTTGGTACGATCGTCTACTGGGCAATGTTTAACAGTCAAACAAAGGAAATAGGTATGTACGTGGCAAAGATCGCGGAGATGGGCAGTGTGCTGGGGCTTAGCCTAGCAGGGTTCCTAAACATCTGGGTATTGACGTACAAGAGACCCAAGATCGAGGTGGTACTTGCTGAGCTGCAAGAGTTGTACCCCGAGCCAAGGAGGAGGTACTATCGTATTCGACACTACAATGAGCAGGGGGTAGGCTTAATGAAGTTCGTGACCATGTTCTACGTGATATTCATTATATACTACAACATCGCGCCACTTGTAGTCCTCCTGTGGGAGCACCACATGGACTCGCAGGATATTAGCTACAGGGCGCAGAGCTACACGTGGTATCCATGGCGTGTACATGGCTCAGCTCTGGGCTACGCGGCAGCCTATCTAACTCAGGCCATTGGCGGTACTGTCGCAGTGGGCTTCAGTATGTCTATTCAGCATTTGATCTGTTTATTCACCGTCCAACTGCAGCTGCATTTTGATGCCCTGGCCAGTCAGTTGACTGCCCTTGATGCCAAAGAGTTCACAGCGAATGAACAGCTCCGATTCTTGATCACGTACCACCTTCGCATACTCCGGCTTGCTGACCAAATAAATCGACTGTTTGACTTTACCTTCATGATCAGTCTGGTCGTTTCGACCTTCGCTATTTGTCTGACAAGCATAGCCATGCTCTTGCTCGACTTGAACACAGCCTTACAGTACTTAAGTGGACTCATCGCCTTTGTCATCCATCATTTTGTAATTTGCTATAGGGGCAGTGTGGTCACTGTGTCGGTAAGTACTAAAAAAAAACAATCTGAAGAAAGCGGAAATTTTCACATAGACTGTTCAGCTTTCTCACAGCATGCGATCACTTTATCAGAAACTTTTAATAATTTGGAGGAAACCTAATGAGGAATGTATTCGCATATAAAATCGCACTTGGCTGACCAACTAATATGAGGCTCAGAAATATTTACTCACCTATTAAAATCTGATTTCAGTGGGTAGTCGGTTATAGTCGCTAAGGGGATGCAGGATGGAGGATTTGATCAAGTTACAGGACTTTTTATACCCGGTACTCGAAGAGTACAGAAGGAAACGTTTCTGACCCCATAAAGTATATATGTATATTCTTGATCAGCATCAATTGCCGAGTCGATTGAGCAATGTCTGTCTGTCCGTCTGTCCGCCCGTCCGTCCGTCCGTCTTGTTTGTCGGCTAGTTCTCAGAGACTATAAAAGCTAGAGCCACCAAATTTTGCATCCAGACTTCTGTATGCTCACACTGTTAGAAGTGTATGTCAAAAATGAGCCACGCCTTTAAGGTCTCTGAGTACTAGGCGCTCATCAGGACGGACGGACGGACGGACAGACAGACATGGCTCTATCGACTCGTCTATTGATGCTGATCAAGAATATATATACTTTATGGGGTCGGAAACGTTTCCTTCTGTGCGTTACATACAACCGTTATTCGCACAAATACAATATACCCTATTTACTCTTCGAGTACCGGGTATAATTACGAAAAAATATTACATAATTTAATCAAAACAAATTTATGCATTCCTAATCAGAAGAATACCTAATAGAGCCAATTATCCAGGTGCGTTTTCTCAGGACCTCTTCACTCAGTCCCTTCCCATGGCTTAAGTTGCTCAATAATATTCTTCCATAAAGGTTTAAGCTGTTAAGGCTCCTCGCACCATGCAGTTGGAGGACGTTAAGCAGTATCCGGACTTTTCCTGCCAATGGATTGGATTCCGGAGATTAGAGTGGAATGGTAGACGATCGCTGAGCACAATCGAAAGCCAAGAGAATTTCCTTTTCGGTTGCCAACATCAATATGGTTTACCACATCTAGGATGTGCCATCTATGCTTACCGCACAGAGAATGAGGACCCAATCTTGTACATATATGGCAGAGCTTTCTTCAGCGGACCTATGCATGATGGGGATGTTAATCCACTAAAAACTCCAGATTGAGGAGCTGCTGGTGTAACTGGATGAGCTCTTCCCAATCGTCCGAATAAGAATCCATTGGCCTGGGCACATTTACAGCCACTTATGATCCTATTTTACGAAATGACGGCGAGGCAGTCAGCGAGCTACAAGATGCAAAGCAGCACGTGGTATCCCTTTAATTTGCGGGCTCAGCAGTTGGCTTTTTTCGCGGCCTGTTGTCTGTTCTCAACTGGGGCGCCTTGATGACCTGTCAGTATTTGATCTGTGTCTTCACCACCTAACTGGAGCTCAACCCGGCCTGGTCAGAAAATGTAATGAACTAGACGCCAATCCTCTTATGAAAGGCATAACTTCGGTCGCTGATATATTACCATAGTCGTGTGCCTCACCTCAACCTTTTTCATGTGCCTTATGACCTTTGCCATGACTGTGTTCGATCTGGGCTCAGCTTAAACAGAATCCTAGCTTCCTTTTTTTCATACCAAATTAAAAGAACAGCTAATAGCCCTCATCCAGTTAGGGCAGTGCATGTTCTCAGGACGCCATCGCAGGTCATCTCAGGCCGACGAACGTGCCTTGTTTCCCAGTGGAAGGTTCTATAAAAGTGTTAATATTACCATCCAGTCAAAAGTCTGTTACAGTCGCTATGAGCATGCAGTTGAGAGACGTTATGCCGTACTCGTGCCTTGGTTTTCGAGTAGCTGTGCTACGAAGAATCGAGTGGATGGGCAGAGAATCACTGGAGGTGACTCTTATGTTTCTTTTTGGTCTTCATCGCCTATGGCTACCACATCGAACGGAATTCTTCCCAGCCACCAGGCAGAGTCCCTATCATACTCGATATTTCTACGACGAGTCAACTTTTGATATGAAGAGGTTAATCATCTTTTTACATTCTCAGGAGCCTTCCAAAACTTGGTGACTGTTGTGAAGCTCCTCTGCGAGCTATTGACGGAGTCACAGCAAGTGAGCTATCAGATACAGAGCCAGGCGTGGTCTTTCTGACAGTCCCTGACTCAATTCTGGGCTTTTGGGCCGCCAACGCCAAACAGGCTTTAGCATGTGTGGTGAACATGGACGTGATTATAGCTACAGGGTGTTTAGTTTGCTTCTGCGGTGCCCAGCTGGAGCTGCACTTTAATGGCTTGGCTCGCCGGTTGGATACCCTGGATGCCAGTGACCGCAATAACAGGGCCGAAATAACAGCTCAGATCGCTGATTTCCAACCATGATCATGTTTGACTTGGGTCTAGATGGTTGGAATGTTTTTATTTATAGTCTACACCTTTACCAAATGCGAGGGAAACAAAAGAGGGAACCAGTCTTCATGATAAAAATATGCAAATCTGGACAGTCTACCAAGTCAGAAACTTTCCGCATTCATATTTTCATATTGTGCTCAATACGTATGAATGATTCGCATTCCTCTACCTATTTAGAGTGACAAAGTAATGCCGGCTGCTTTCTACAACAACTGGTATGAGGGCGACCTGGCCTACAGGAAGATGTTGCTCATCTTAATGATGTGCTCTACTAAACCCTACATCTGGAGAACATATAATCTGGTACCTGTTTCCATAGAAACCTACATGGCTGTAAGTAATTTCTAATTGATATTTTCGATATGATATTTTTTAACACAAATTTACTATTCAATAGACCCTGAAATTTTCATATCAGATGTTTACTTGTGCGCGGTCGCTGAAATAGAAAATATTATACGCTTGTCATGTTTGGATACAAATTCTGCATACACACACACTACTTTAATATAAAAACGCTGGTATATGTGGCAATTTGTTCCAAGTTATAGAATTAAAGAACTTAATATTTCCCACAGAACTTTGAGCGATTTTCTAATTTAAACAAAAGAGTTGACCAAAAAAATGTCTCACTCATGAAAACTAATCCAAACAATGGAAGCGAAACAGAAGGAAAGCAATTTGAGTCAGCATAAAAGACTATACATACATATGTACATACATACATATGTACATTTGTACATACATATATACATACATACATATTTATGAAAGGACGCCAACTGAGTACCCGCTTCAATGACTTTTGGGGGTCGCTAAGCAAACTTATTAAGGCCTGGGACTGAAAGTTTGGAAAAGGTGAGGGCGTCCTTGTTTCCATCCAAATTTTTATTTTGAAAATACAAAAGCGTAAAATTAAGTATGGTCCAAAAATTGGTGAAATTATGTACAAGTTACCTGCCTGTCCTACCCTGCCTTGTTCTGACGTTCCATTCCCCACTACCTTAAATCCATCCATCCGTCCTCTTATATGCTCGGGCAGTGTGGCTGCGATGGGCGTGATTATCACATCGTTATCCAGGATCTGTGGCAAACGCGTTGCCATCGTGTTTTATCCGCCCACCATCCTTGAATTTCTATCCACCTCTCTGGATTCTCTTCCTTTCAGTTTTTACTCGTCACCTGAAGACGCCCTTACCAGCTCCGGCGTTGTAACTTACCTATTTTTATACCCGGTATTATAATAGTAAATAGGGTATATTGTATTTGTGGTAGAAAGTGGATGGATGTTACGCACAGAAGAAAACGTTTCCGAACCCATGTATGTATGTATCCCACTATGGTTGCATACATATGTAAATACATATTTTTGTGTACCGGGTATGAGCTGTTACGCGTTCCAGCGTCTCATAACGTTCCTCCTCGTTTTTTTACAGAAAGTGCCAAAAGGTTATCTTTGCTCTTTATTTCGGGACCACAACTTATTTTAGTTCGTTTTTCTTGTGTAAATTGTTAATCATGAGCATTGAAAATTAATTTGGTTGTTTTCAATTAAACATAGCTGTATGCTTTAATATTTAAAACGGAAAAGATTGGAAATTCAGAGGTTTTTACGCAGGTGACCTAAAGACCCAAAAAATTTGAGATAATAATAGTCAGGGTTTTATAGTTGAGTCCTATAGTTAGGAACATGAACAGCTGGCGAAAGCATTTTTGGCAGCTTAACTTATTGAGTCATCAGCCTAGACAACAGCCATGGTGATTGCCAAAGAGATTGTGAATTGGCCAATCATGTGGAAGCGACTGTCGAGACCTTAAAAGTCTTTGCCCCAAACACATCCCCAGTATAGTACTGGTCCCGATAATAGACCACATGGGGGACGGAGAAATTTAGCCAGAGCAAAACACACACAAAATCGACAGTTTGTGCAAAAATTGACTTTGTCAGTCGGCGCGTCAGGGAGAACTGCGAACTGCAAGGATCGTCATTGCAGCCATTTGCCTGTTGTTTACTCAGGGCTCAGAGTCCGGCCTCGTCCCGACCATAGCCTTGATAAGTTTTAGCAAACAAAGGAACCTCGTTACAGTACAAGGGTTTTGGGAATCGTCCTCCGAGGGAGTGTGTGTGAGAGCTAGACCCAACCGAACGAAGCTGCGATGTACATTTAAAATTAAATACACAAGACTAAAATCCACACAGCTGAATTGCTGGAGCAAGACCACAAAATGTACTCAAACAACATGTCTCAATTTCCCAGTTAAACTTTGTCTGACTCTCGTTCCGTGTGAGGGAGGGGGGCGGAATCTAACTGGCTGTGGCCTTTGCAGAGTTACCCACAATCGTAATTGAATAAGTTATGGGGGGGAAGAATGTGGACGTACCTTGTGATGAAGAAGACGAGAGTCATAATTGGCTTTGGCTTGGAATCGTTTAAATCTTGTGTACAACTACCAAAAACCCTATACGTATTGGGTTTCTGGGATTTATTGATTTTAATTTAGAGGGCTTCTGAGATTCATTAAATTTGTATTTTTATACCCGGTACTCGAAGAGTAAATAGGGTATATTGTATTTGTGGGGAAAAATGGGAAAACGTTTCCGACCCCATAAAGTATACATATATATTCTTGATCAGCATTAATAGCCGAGTCGATTGACCCATGTCTGTCTGTCCGTCCGTCTGTCCGTCCTTATGAGCGCCTAGATCTCAGAGACTATAAAAGCTAGAACCACCAAATTTTGCATCCAGACTTCTGTATGCTCACACTGATACAAGTGTATTTCAAAAATGAGCCCAGCCCCCTTCCGCCCCAGCAAAAGGGCGAAGACCTACCAAAGCTACAATTTTGAAGATAAAAGAACACTAAAAATTCCGTAGGAAATGACAATATCTAGATCACCAAATTGGCATCCGATTGGATCATTATTATACCCAGAATGAAGAAATTAATTTTCAGTGGCTAAACCCACCCCGTCCCGCAGCTTATATTTGATTTTTGCACATTCTCTCATCCACACTCGGCTTCGTGTAGTGAGCGGCCTCTGCCTCTGCAGTGCCTCTGCAAACCTCCGCTCGCTAGGGGAGGGGGGCGAGCTAAAGGAGCGCGTTGGCGTGAAAAGTGATGTAGATGTTGATGAAAGACGTAGAAAAAATATAAAATGTAAACTTTAAAATTTGAATAAAACCGTTAACCGTACATACATAAGTCTGTTCTACTGAGTACCGGGCATAAAAGTTGTGACGCGTAAGAAGCGTCTCACACTCTTTTATACCCGGTACTCGAAGAGTAAATAGGGTATATTGTGTTTGTGCGAATAACGGTTGAATGTAACGCACAGAAGGAAACGTTTCCGACCCCATAAAGTATATATATTCTTGATCAGCATCAATAGACGAGTCGATAGAGCCATGTCTGCTTCATGTTAAAGATACCTTTAAATCTATTAAAATGCCTCAAGTGAAAATAGAGCATTTACATAGATTTAAGAAAAAACGAGAAGGGACGTGTGAGACGCTTCTTACGCGTCACAAATTTTATACCCGGCACTCAGTCCTACATCTGTACCTTAGCGGTTATTTGTCAAATTTTACATTTTTTCTTCATCTGTCATCTACATCAAAAACACTACTCACGCCAACACGCTCCTTTACCTCGCCACCCTCCCCTAGACCCACACAATGCAGAGTCAGGGCAGAGACGCGGCAGAGGCAGAGGCAGAGTCCGCTCCCTGCGCGAAGCAGAGTGCGAATGAGAGAATGTGCAAAAAACAAATTTAAGCTGCGGGACGGGGTGGGTTTAGCCACTGCAAATTAATTTCTTCATTGTGGCTATAATAATGATCCAATCGGATCCCAATTTGGTGATCTGATAGATATGGTCATTCCCTACGGAATGGCGTTTTTAGTTTTCTTTTATCTTCAAAATTGTAGGTTTGGGAGGTTTTCGCCCTTTTGGGGTGTTTGAAGGGGGCGGTGCTCATTTTGGAAATACACTTGTAACAGTGTGAGCATACAGAAGTCTGGATGCAAAGTTTGGTGGCTCTAGCTTTTATAGTCTCTGGGTACTAGGCGTTCATCAGGACGGACAGACGGACAGACAGATATGGCTTTATCGACTCGGCTATTGATGCTGATCAAGAATATATATACTTTATGGGGTCGGAAACGTTTCCTTCTGTGTGTTACATACAACCGTTATTTGCACAAATACAATATACCCTATTTACTCTTCGAGTACCGGGTATAAAAAGAGAAGGCGAAATTTGTACTCACAAGTTAGATACATTCCAGCTCGTAGTTGGCACTGCCTGGCCAGGGCTCCATGTGGAGCTGAAAAACAAAAGCGGAAAGAAGCGGGAAACGGAGGCGAAAAAACCGCCACTGCGGAAAATGTAATGAAATACGAATTGGTGTAAATATATTAGTAAGTCTCGAAAACGAAGGAAAAACAATTATGAACAATAAGGTTCCTCATTTTAAAACAGTAAAACTAGGCAAATCTTATAGTATAGTATATAGTATAAAGTATATGCATATGTATATTTATATGTATGTATGTACATATATATATGTATATATCTGCTGAAGTTTATAATGAAATAAGTAACATGTTGGCCCAAAGATTCGTTGAGTGTGTATCCACATCCCCATTAGTTCCTTGCCTTTAGTCTTACCTGGTCTTTGGATAGTTCCACTTTGGCCACGTTAAAAAAAGCAGGGAATGTCGCTTATGTATATTAAGTCCAAGTAAGACTTGTAAACTTTATAAATTCTACAACTTAGAATGATTATATTTAATGTTTTCTATGTAATTTGTATCCAGGAGCTCAAGGAGCTCTGATCTACTGGCTGAACTCAAAAATGTAACAGGATGTCAACAGCGCTGTGGGTTTGGTTTAATCTATCAATTGAGCGACACTTGCCGTACAGCTCGTTTCTTGACTGTGTAATCGGCTGTAATACGGGTATGTCAGGCAAATGCAAACTTTCACCTTTGAATAATATATCAAGTTGATGAGCCATTCACTCGGATGCGACTTAAATTGGTCATACGATGATGTCCATTGATAATTATTGTCCATTTATTGAATGCTCATTATTGAAATATCACTCATACGCCAGTCGGCCAGGCTAATAAACACCCTGAGGCCGGGCGAACTTTTAGAGCCGCAACCGCAGCGTAGCTGCAGCATCAGCGTAAAGGATGTGTGCGTGCATGCGTGTGGTAACTGTATCTGTAGCCGAGTGGCAGGGCCTTGTCTATGGTGCTGCGGACAGGACAGCCGCGCAATCCCGATGACGATGCCACCTACTTCCAATTACCGGTGATGCTGAGCGAGCATCAGCAACCCAACAACAGCCGCCAGCCCACCGACCAGGCCATGATTGATTGCAACAAAACCAGATTTTGGTTACTGTCATTTAAGCGCCAGCTAACTTTCGACATGGCCATCGGTGTGATCCAGGCACATAACAGAACAAAGCAGATCCGAGCCGAACTACATCGAATCAAACCGGGCGTTGTGTGCTTAATGCATGGGATAATTTTATTGCGCCTCTGCTGCATTTTTAATTAAACAAAAAATTAAAAATTGATTGCTTTTTGACGCCCTAGCTCGGGCCGATATGGCCACCTCTCAACCTCCAAAAAGGCAGGCCGTTCAATATCTGTGGCATTCTTTCTGGTGTACGCTCTCTCAGTGTATTTAATCTGGCAAAATTTAAATCAAAAAAAAAACGAGAATACCAGTACTTGCATATAAAAATTTGCATTTGCGTGGCACATGCAATGTGGCGAAAAAAGTTTGGCTATTCCTGGCCCTCGCTGTGTATATTTTTCAGCACTGTTAGTCGGATGTGAAAGGTTTTAAGCGGAAGTGCACAGAGTTGCAACGACATATGGTTTGTACATATGTACATATGTATATATGTATGTTTATCCGTGTTTAGGTGTGACTGCATGTATGTGTGTATGTGTGTAATTACATTTCAGGACTTGCTAAATGTCGTAGAGTCATGCAAAGCAGCTCTTAACTCCCAACAGTTTGTTTAGTAAGTGTGGAAAAGAGTGCCATATTTGAAATTATGTCTTTTGAATTGGTTAACTTTTTGGCCTTTCGATGAAATAAAACAAACTTTCTATTCATTTCTATATCACTTTTAATGGCTGTATCAAGATTAGTTCCATTCGAATGAAATCGTGGATATAAAGCGAGTAAAAATACTGATTTCTATTAACACTATGCTGCTTGCCTGAGTGACAGTCGCCGTCGCCCTCTTTACTGCCAAATAAAACATTCAATTATTTGCATATAAAGGCAACAAACCACCAATTAATCATTTTGGTATTTAATTATTGCAATTATAATGTGGAAAGTTAATATCATTTCATTCAAGCGCCAAACGGATGCATTTAGTGACTGCGAAATGAATCATTGGGACATTGCCAATATGCCAGCTGAATGCACTTGATTAATTTGTAAGAATCCTTTAGCTTTTCACCTTCCTCATCAATATTAACGGCTTTTTAAAAAATGTATTAAAATATTCAAATAAATATTTACAATTCGTGCAGTCACTTAATCAGCCTCGGAAAAGGGGAAATTAATTAATTAATTATTGGAGTCAAATAAACATTGATTGTAAGCATATTTTGTGACCACTTGTACCAAGTTTTCTCTATACGAGTATTGTCTATTTAGTCTGCCCACTCTCTTTATAGTCTTTATATCCTCTTCAGTCTCCTTATTATCTTTATTTTTCAGCCATCATTTAAATACTCCAAAATAACTACGCGGGTCTAAAGATACATATCAATTACATCCTTTGGGAGGTTAGGTTTAAATCTTTGCTTCGGGGCCTTGTAGGAGTCACAAAATACGCTCCTATGGGAGAGAGAAGAAGACATGTAAGAGGGCTGCATTTTCTAGGATATCTTTTGGCCGTTCCTACATTAGTTCAATATATCGGAGTGCTCCTTATTGGCTTTAAAAATCCCTTGTCAATTCACAACCCAAATGGAATAATATTTGCAGTTTGATCCACTAATGGTGCTTTTAGGTTGTGCACTTTTTTATGTTTTGTCTGTATCATTCGTGTAATGGAACTATCTGGGTAGCATTCAGCACTTCCCGTAGATCATCTGGTGGGGAGCTGGGCGGTCCCCTGCAGTCCTGCCATGCAAAGGAGGAAACACTTAAATTGGGCGTAACAAAATGTCTGACACGCCAATTATTTTTCTTTTTATACGAGAATGGGTGCGAAAGACAGACATTTTGTTTGTTGATTCGGGTACTGCTGATGCTGTTTAAGCTCAGGATACTGCTTTTACTGTTCTGCGTGTTAGTTTTTATATGTTGATGGTTTGGGGCTCATGCTGGTCCTTGCAATGGTCCTCAGGTTGGTTTTTTGATGGGAGGATAGCGGGAACAATTTTCTGCTGCTTGCTTTTTAAGTGGTTTTATTGTCCACTTGTTGGTACTTCTTGCTACAACTTCGTTTTTGTATTTTCATGTTTGTTTCTTTCTTTGTATTGGCTTAATGCGCAGCAAAGTCTGCTGCTGCAGCTGCTGTAAGTCGGTGAGCCATTTAACCACGCCCAATAAATATCGAAAAAGTGCGGAAGTTACAAATATGCTGGTATACTGGTATGTTCTATCACATTCAACACTTACTGTAGGGCTTTTATGTTCTCCGTTAACTTGACATATTTTTAATTGTCAGGCTTATAAAAAACAATTCGACCCCCCCCCCCTTCACATTCATTAGCTAATGTACATATGTACATTTCGAATCCACCATAACAAAAGCGAACAATTTTACAAATTACAAACATGGAGTTGTCAATGCGAACTCTGTCTGTTCCTTGTGGATTGTTTTGATTATTCCAAAAATAGAGTCCACAAATGAAGACAAAATGCATATTTGAGAACTTGTTGCTGAAGCTTTAATTGTGCCATTTGTAAAAATCGACAATTTTCCCTGATTTGCTAATTACATTTTCTTTATTTGCTAAGTGCAGTGCTATGAGTAGTGATATGAGTATTGTATGAAAAACTACAATTTAATATAATAATAAATAGGCGAATATTCAGAGAATATAAATATACCAGTTTATTTTTACTTCAGTCAGTAATTAGCTGGCTCGGGAATCAAAAATGAATATATATGTACATATGTACATACATACATACATTCATTTTCATGTTATCATTTGAATGTAATTTCATGTCAATTGTGTTTCCCCTTGTGCTTTATAAGTGTTAAAAAGTATTTCAATATTCAGGTATCTAGTTGTTATACCCAGTACTCGAAGAGTAAATAGGGTATATTGTATTTGTGCGAATAACGGTTGTATGAAACGCACAGAAGGAAACGTTTCCGACCCCATAAAGTATATATATTCTTGTCTGTCCGTCCGTCCGTCTGTCCGTCCTGACGAGCGCCTAGTACTCAGAGACTATAAGAGCTAAAGCCACCAAATGTTGCATCCAGACTTCTGTATGCTCACACTGTTACAAGTGTATTTCAAAAATGAGCCACGCCCCTTCAAACACCCCAAAAGGGCGAAAACCTCCCAAATCTACAATTTTGAAGATAAAATTCCATTCCAACCATTCCTTAGAGAATGACCACATCTATCAGATCACCAAATTGAGATCCGATTGGATCATTATTATGGCCACTATGAAGAAATTAATTTGCAGTGGCTAAACCCACCCCGTCCCGCAGCTTATATTTGATTTTTGCACATTCTCTCATTCACACTCTGCTTCGCGCAGTGGCAGAGGCCTGCGCCTCTGACACGTCTCTGCCGCGTCTCTGCCCTGACTCTGCAGTGTGTTGCTCTAGGGGAGGGTGGCGAGCTAAAGGAGCATGTTGGCGTGAATAGTGTTTTTGATGTAGATGACAGATGAAGAAAAAATATAAAATTGGACATATAACGGCTAAGGTGCAGACGTAATACTGAGTGCCGGGTATAAAAGCTGTGACGCGTAAGTTTTCTCGTTTTCATTTATCTTCAAAATTGTGGATACAGCAGGTTTTCGACCTTTGTTGTGGCTGAAGGGGGCGGGAAAAATTTTGAAATACACTGGTATCAGTGTGAGCATACAGCAGTCTGGAGGAAAATTTGGGTGGCTCTAGCTTCTATAGTCTCTGAGATCCATGCGCTCAACAAGACGTATGGACAGACGGACAGACAGACATGGCTGTGTCGATGCTGGTGCTATTGATGATGATAAAGAATATATACATTTACTTTATGGGGTCGGAAACGTTTCCTTCTCTGCGTTACATATGTACATATGTATGTACATCCACTTTTCCACAAAAATACAATATACCCTATGGACTCTTCGACTACCGGGTATAAAAAGCTGCCTCATTTCATTTCAGTGTTAAGCGAACTTACAAATAGATGTAATTGAATTGAAAGAGATTAGAGATTCCAAGGAATGGGAAGTGACCTTTTACGGTTGAATGGAAGATTTGCTCCACTTTGTCGGACCGACTAATTTTACTTGATTGCTGGTGGACAGAACAATCCAGTCGTTGCGTCTCCCAGCTCTTGACTTCCGAAACTAATTAGCACTTTGCTGTTTAGAATTAAAAGCTGGAGTACCCACAAAGGGCTCCGACTGCGAAGCAGTTAATCACAGTGCCCCCTTTCAACTCCATATGGAATGCCATTGGATGCAACCCGCGAGTCGCTTTCATTGCGGTTCCATTTTGTTTTCACCCAAGGCAGGGGCAGCGTCAGCCTCTAGCCCTGAGAGTAGCAACGTTAAATGAGAAATTTGCACAGAATTTGCACGAACGGCTTAATTGTTGGCCATGTTGTCGGGCCCCTGACAGATTAAATCGCCCAAAATGCAAAACGCAGGCTGACGGGGGCAGGGGAAATGAGAAAATGTGATAAAGCCTGCTGCCAAATGAACCCGGGTTTGGGCCAAATTCTCTTTGGTCCAGCCAATTGAGACCCAGTGCAAATAATTCGCATTTTCTGTCGCAGTTTGGAGACAAATTTTAAATTAGAACATTTCATTTGCACATTCTCGTGCGGCCACTTTATGGCATATTATATGAGGATTATTTTTTGCCTTTGTTAGGTCTAGGGGTTATACCCATTGTACGATATGGTCTGCAGTTTATTAACGCTTCAGTCAGTATTTTAATTAGTATTTTTGCCGTTTTACCAAGTGCAAGTGGTCATTGATTGATAAAATTGCAATTTTATATTGTACACCGATTACTTTCATTTCTGCAGGTATTTGCTTATTAAGATACGGCGTGAAAATAAATTGTACATGTTTCTGATGGCGATAGCTGAGTTGGACTTGGGAGCATGTATTTTATTCTCAACTTGTCTTTGTGCAATGGAGAAATTTGTATGTCCAGATTAAGGAAAATCTAATTTACATATGTATGTACATATGTACATATTGTATGTATATTTTACATACTTTTGCAGAACTTTTGTTTCTATTTCATTCAAACCGTACTACAAATATATCAGAACCTTTTTATTTGGGGCAGCACTTAGACAATTATATTGGGGAAACAAACCAAAGCAAGCTGGATGATTAAAATTGGATTTCGATAGCAGGGCAACGTAGTGCAACATTTCCGACGACGCAAAAAAAATCCTCCCACCCGTAATGAACACACACATATTCATATATTTCGCAAAGATGACCCATAGTCAGGGCGCGTGTGTGTGCGTGCGAAAATATTACGACAGCCCTCTCTTCCTGTCTGTGACATAAATCTTGGAAAAATAAATAACATCAAAAAAGGCACAGGGAAATGAAATATGGACCGAAGACAGTAAAAGCAAATGAAAACGCACGCGCAGCAGTAAATTTACAGGTGGCAGACGATGATTTGGTAGAATGTGTCAGCCTGTACAGGTGGCGAACATAATGAACACATAGACGTGCCGACAATTTTTTGCATTTAAATGCGAGCAATTGAAGGAGCCGAAAGAAGAAGTGAGGACGCCACTTGCCTACTTTACAAGCGCCCCCAGAAGAAAATGGCGTTAAGCGGATGGGAAAACAGAAGAGAAAAAAGTAAAACTGTCGAGTGGCGGAAGCACAAAATGAAAATGATAATAACAATGCGGTGGCAGGCATCTTCAATTATTGAAATCGGTGCGATTTGCATGGTAAGCGTTTCATTTGACAGCGGAAGTTCATTAGCGTCATCTGGCGACTGGTAGGAGGAGCAAAAAAAGAGAGTGTAGTGTGTGTATTTTACTGTGTGTTGAGCGTGCCACACTTAATTAGAAACCGCAGAGGAAAAGGGAGAGTACAAAATTAACAATTGATTGTATGGGGCTGCGGTCAGCTGGGGAAGTTGAAAGGCACACTCATAGGATAGGGTATATAATAACACGGCAAGAAGGTTCATTTACAAATACATTTTGAATAACAGTATCAATGTTTCATTTTCTGATATGGAATGGGGTTTTTCATTTAAATTTTCTTTCAATTACCACATAGAGTATGAATGTACGTCTCTATCCCTTGTGGGCAACTGCATCGTATGTCGACCAGTAAAACAATTGGCAGCAACTTTATTCAACGGTAATTACATTCGCGGTTTTTCGGAGTGAATTGTATTGTTGCTTTCCCTTCCACCCATCCCAGACTTGCCATTTTGCTGCATTCGCACTATGAGCATTTAAATCACCGCCAAGGACCCTTAGCCCCGAAATGGAAGCCGAAGTAAATGTGACTGAGAATGTGAATGTGAACACGATCATGAATGTGCTGAGAATGTGGCGGAGTCCATCATCCTTGTCATTATCGGGATTTCCACATTTGACTGCAAAATTCAGCTGCTGCTGTTGCTTCAATTAAATAATTCGTATGATAAACGAGTGTGTTCGTGAATGACTGAGAGTGTGCGTTTTATATGCCCTCAACAATTTTGATTACGATTCTCAAATGGTTTTCTCATTCTCACTGCAGCATTAATCAGGATTTAACGGATTTATCAACATTTGGCATACTTTTTGGCCATCTCTCAATTACATTTTGATTTTTTGTGTTTGTTTTTTGATTCTAGGTAAGCGCTGCAGGCTATTAGTGACACCTCAACGATAGTTTTTGCTCTAAAAATGTTGGCCTCCTCTAATAGACTTAAGAAAAATTTTCATTTGGAATTCGAGTATCAGGCAATGGAAATTTAAGTGATTTTAGAGGAGTTATTTCATTTATGTTTGCTTTGAAACACAATATAAGTTTTACACTTCCTTAAGTGTCTATATTAAATACCAATATCCTTTCGAAAATAGCAATTACATTTTTATACCCGGTACTCGAAGAGTAAATAGGGTATATTGTATTTGTGGGGAATAACGGTTGTATGTAACGCACAGAAGGAAACGTTTCCGACCCCATAAAGTATATATATTTTTGATCAGCATCAATAGCCGAGTCGATTGAGCCATGTCTTTCTGTCCGTCCGTCCGTCTTGTTGAGCGCCTGGATCTCGGAGACTATAAAAGTTAGAGCCACCAAACTTTGCTTCCATACTTTGCTCACACTGTTACAAGTGTATTTCAAAAATGAGCCACGCCCCCTTCCGCCCCCGCAAAAGGGCAAAAACCTCCCAAATCTACAATTTTGAAGATAAAAGAAAAAACGCCATTCCGTGGGGAATGACCATATCTATCAGATCACCAAATTGGGATCCGATTGGATCATTATTATGACCACAAAGAAGAAATTAATTTGCAGTGGCTAAACCCACCCCGTCCCGCAGCTTATATATGTTTTTTGCACATTCTCTCATTCACACTCTGCTTCGCGCAGTGGCAGTGGCCTCTGCCTCTGCCTCTGACACGTCTCTGCCTCTGCCTCTGCCACGACTCTGGCTTGACTCTGCAGTTTGTTGCTCTAGGGGAGGGTGGCGAGCTAAAGGAGCGTGTTGGCGTGAGTAGTGTTGTTGATGTAGATGACAGATGAAGAAAAAATGTAAAATTTGACAAATAACCGTTAAGGTGCATATGTAGTACTGAGTGCCGGGTATAAAAGTTGTGACGCTTAAGAAGCGTCTCACACGTCCCTTCTCGTTTTATTTCATTTTTGCTTGGAAACAATAACAATACACATAACACATAACAATTAAAACTATTGGCTTGATGCCCAGACTGTAACGTAAAATACACAACATCAAAAATTTTCGTTCTTACTAGTTGTGTAAAAGCTGGCAGAGGATGAAAGTGAAATGCAAAAATCGATATATGTGACAGCTGCTGGTCTGTGGCCAAGGACCCCGAACAAGTTTGGCCTCCATTCAATTTTGAAACAATTACTGACACAGAGCCAGTGCTCTTTAACTTCCAAGCACCGAAAAACAGAGCATCGAGTACTGGGTGAAGGCAAGCAGGTCCTTTCGTAAAACCCATGGTGTGGAGGAGCATACGGAGGGAGAATTTCTATGAATGAGCATTTATAATCGATAAAGCCTGTCCGTAACTTAAAGGCCTATCCTTTGAATAATTAATAAGCAACAAAAATTGGCTTTGACCGAGACCAACAGCTTTCAAATAGGCATGCAGTCGGTATTAAAAAACTTTGCGCTTTTCAGTATATTGAGAGAGCGCGTTAGAAGGTTTTATTTTTGGCAATTTCAATATTGACCCCGCAAGTGGAGATGTCCTTCATCTTGGGAGGTTTGGGTGTGGAGGAAAACTTGTTTCAACTGAGCTACGCGCCAAACAACTGGCCAAGTTGTGGCAGCTACTCCCCCAACTTCTGGCCAGCTTCAACCTGGTAAAGAATTACGATGCATTGTAAAATTTATGATCCATTGAGCAGACTGCTCTTCCTGCCTGCTGAAGCGGAAATCTCACGACCAAAGCTGGAGAAGGAGCTTAAGCGGAGTCGAAGAAGTTCCGTAACTGGAATTGTGTGCGTGTAAACATATTGGCTGCCTTGGAAGATATTTACGGTTCCGTGTCGGCGTGTGTCATTGATGAACGGGCTGTGCCGTTCTGTTCCGTATGCAAAGAACGGGGTTTCCTGGCAGTCCTCATGGCGTGTTAAATGTGTCGTGTGGCTAAGCATGAAAAATGGCAAATTAACTGAAATTAATGGCAAGAAATCAGCAAATTTATTAAAATTGATACGCCTAAGCCGTGGCGGCAACTTCTAACTTCATTTAAAGGATTTATGTCGTCAACCTGACCCAGACCCAAGCCAGAAGTTATTGGTAGCCCTGCCCAAATACTAAACCCAGTGAAAATATCAATCAAAAGTCAAATCGATAAGACTTACCCGAGGCCTGAATACGTATTCGCCTCCGCATATTGTTGATTGACCAGTCCATAAATTATCTGGCTTAAGTTATCAATATAGGTATTGGGTTGCTTTTTATCGACTTCCACTCTTCCGCCTACGTTTTTCTCTATCCGTTCAAGTTTTCGATTCAGCGCATTTTATTTATTTATGGCTTAAATTTGCTTGAAAGTAATTAAGCTATCTTTGTCTGGATTAGTGGAGTCCTCTGAAGTTCCCGTAGAAGCCTGTCAAAACAACATACTGACAGCTTTTAGTTTTAATTTTCTGTTAGTTGAAGGTCGATAAAAATATGAAAACTACAAAGCACAGAAATGTGATGGATGTGGATCTTTCTCCGATGTATATTAACATAGCCAGCGATTCCACGCAAGGCTGTTTATAAATGATCAAGAACGTTTTCAGCCATTAGATAAAAAAATAAAAAATCCAGTACTGCCTGTACAGGCTTTTTACATTTTGCCAATTGCCAGAGTCAGTCCTTTACCTTTTCGGATTTTATCCTGTTGGCTTCAACAGCTTGGAGCAAAGGCAAGCCAACTCAGGGGCCTAATGATGACAAATGTATAAAAACAAAAACTCTGGGAGCGAGCTCAAAGGTCAGACAGGGACGCATATGTTGCGACAGTGTCCAGCTGGCCGACCCTCTCATTTCGTCTGCATGCAAATGAGTTTATTTGAATATTAAATGTGTAAATTGTGCCAGTCTGGGGAGTGGATCCTTTCTTTGTTCTCTTCCCATATCCGTTTTCACCCGGTCATGGCCGTTTGTCACTGACAACGGCCAAGAAAAAAACGGCCAAATGAAAATTGCAGCAGCAACAACAACATCACAAATGCTGTAATGGAACAATGGCCGCAATGACAACAATAGCAGTCGGACGCCTCCTTCATGGTACATGGCCTCTGCTTATATTCTGCTTGGACTCATCTCAGACACTGCGAAAGAACAGGTGGAGCTACAGGAGGAGAAATAATCATTTCCGTTTCCGCCCACGTTCATGTCTTTTATCTGTTTCAAATTTACGTTATTGTTATGCGTTTCAAAAAGGTTGCCTTGATTCGCCCGCATACACGCACACAAAAACCCTCAATGAGTTCCTAAAAAAAGGAGAGAAATTTTTGTATCACCTGGTAATTTCCGGCATTGGAATTATTCTTTATACCATCCGTACGAGTATACTTAATATAGGTTATTTTCCTTGGCATGAGCTTCGCTTCTTAGTAGTTTCTCTCGGGGCTGCTAATGACAGGTTTTAAATTAATTCGAAATATGGAAAAGAAGAGGAAGAGGGGGTTTTTGGCAAGGGGTTTTGGCGATTTTCGCTCCTTAGTCAAGTTCATTAACACGACAAACATCACGAAACTTTCGAACACGCATCAGAACAAACGGGCTGAGCACAAACTTTAGTGAGCGACTGTCTGATACCCTGTAGTGGATATTTGTGATATTTCTTTAAATTTAATCTAAAAACAAATTGTTTTTTTTTTTCAAAATTTCTCTACCACTCCGATTTGTAAAGGTATCACACTTTTGTCACACAATTAAAGGGAGTAAGTTTAGTTGAGTTAATGTTTATTCAACTTGCTTCAAATGTTTTCATCAACATATATATTTCTCTTCACATTTTGTTCGGGAAACTAAGCCAATAGGTAATTCAAGGTTGGAGAACGCAAACATTTTGTTACACGTTTGCGTTTTGGGTGTTTTTTTTATGGCATTTCAATTAAGTTGCATGTATTAAAAGTTAGCTGGTCCTGGCTTCTAACTTCCGTTTGGGGATGTGTTCGAGGGTGCGGTCTATAAATCAGCGGCCGCTAATTTGATTAGCCAAGTTGGAACATCCATTTTTAGCTTTAGCTGGGGCTTTCGACTTTTATCAGGTTAATGGGGTCGCAGTTGTGTGCCTGGTGGCAGCAAATGTTTTGTTTTGGGGATATGACTCGTAAGTCATTTACATGGGACGGTAATTTACGAGCTACACCCGGATACATTAAAACTTGATACATAAATTTGCACTTTCTTCGATTAATTTTCAGAGAGCTTAAACTATTTAGTTGTACTTTCTTTTTGTTAAGATATGTGTGACTACTTGGAATGTAACGTTTTCTTTTAGGAAAATATTGAGTAGCTACTCGGCCTTCTGATCGCTTTACATGCAATAAAAATGGGAAGGTTTTTGGTTTTTTTTTGGAGGCAGAGGCAGTGTTGGAAAACATGAAGAAAATCCGGCTAAATGACGGGAGCTTGACAAGATGCCAAAAACAGCAAGTTAATTCTTGTGGTCTTGTGTGATGTTGGCGCGGCAGTGGGGAGGCTCTGCGTGCCGGCTAAGGATTACCAAGAAGGCGTTCCATAAAAAGGTGTGGCAACTGTTGCGGTTTCCCATGGGCAGAGAGGAGAAGAGAAGTGCAAGGGCTTTTTGCTTAGATAAACTGTCATGATTTAAGTAGCAGAAAAACTTTGTAGTTACTCTGGCATGGGAACAAATGCGAAAACTCTTGTATGTCAGAGAGGGATTGGAAAAGATGTAGAGTGAACACCGTGATATAGAGAGGAAGAGGCAGAGGCAGAGGCAGACAGTCGTAGTGTGAGACGAGAGAGATAATCAAGAGTGAGTGTGTAGCTATGACATTTTTCAGCATGGCAACTGTCATCTTGCGTTTGTCGTGTGTCGTCCTGCATTGTGGCAGCGGTACAGCTGCTCCTCCCTTCATCTTCTTTCTCTATCTCTTTCACCTCCTCTTTCTTGTTGATTGAATAAACAGGGAAGCACATAGCGTGTGTATTCTACATCCCCTCCCCCTGCTATCACACTGAAAACTTTTTCGACATGTGTCCGACGTGAATGTGTTTGGGTCCTTGCCCATATCTGCATATGTTTGTGCTTGTATCGTGCATGGTTAAAGTATAAATATAATATTTACTTACTGGGAAAAACAGTCAAAAGGCCTTATTATGTCGCAAACCACAGAATCAGGTTAAAAGGAAATGTTGTAAGTTTACAGAAACGTTTAAGTTTCATGTTGGAAAAATACGAGTATTTTGCAACTAGATACTCGTCCATCTTGACATCTATGGTTACACCAAAATGCTAGTACACAAATTCTTTTACATTTTGATATACTTTTTATTTTGTACACTCTTCCCATAGGTTTCCAGAAATTACTGAGCTTACTAATTGTATCATTAAAACTATCTTAATTTTAATGTTAATTAAAATGGATTTGCCCGCACTTGTGATATTTGCGGGAAAAAAACTTAAAAACTGAGAGCCCAACTTGTAATAAAACGAGAAGGGACGTGTAAGACGCTTCTTACGCGTCGCAACTCTCAAACCCGGTACTCAGTAGTACATCTGTACCTTACTGGTTTTAGTGGGGGCGGGGAGAAATTTCGAAATACACTGGTATCAATGTGAGCATACAGCAGTCTGGAGGAAAAGCTTCTATAGTCTCTGAGACCCAGGCGCTCAACAAGACGGACGGACAGAGAGAGTTGGCTGTATCGATGCTGATGCTACTTATTGATGCTGATCAAGAACATATATACTTTATGGAGTCAAAAAGGTCTCCATCTGTGTGTTACATATGTACATCTACTTTGTGCACAAATAAAATATAACCTATTTACTCTTCGAGTATCGGGTATAACAATTAATAACGGGAAAACAAAATGTGAAAATGCTGGAAATAAAACAAAAGGCACATTTACAAAAGTGTCTGAGTCTAGTGACAGAAAGGGGAACATACTCACGTATACACAATAGCACATTGGACATTTCACGATTTGTTGGAAAAGCAGCTGTGTATAGGGGGGCTGGGATTTGGCGCTGTTATAAGAGACACCATGAGGCAGGACATGGCAGTGCCGCTCTCATTTATAATTAATTATACGACGAATGCCGCCATAGCGTTGCATCATTCGCTTAATCGCTCGTTTAGTGACGCACTGCGTCGACAGAGCGGGACAGGAAGTTTTAGAGAGAAAGAGAAAAGGATAGAGCAATAAATATGGAAAGATGGAGTGCACTTTTTATTAGTATCCAAGTAGGGTAATTTGGTTCTTCATATGTAACCAGCTTAAAGCTGAAACATGACCCAGAAGCACTGTGATGTCAGATTAAAACACATATGTACATACAACACAAGGATCGATTCTATGTAAGAGATCTAATAGGGAATATTACACTAACACAAAAATAATGTTCCAAGGCAAAGGAAATAATTGATGTGCAATCAGAATTTCTGCATTAATTGTTAATTGTTATTATATTATCTTTGTATACAACATCGGTACAAAACCATGCATGGTAACACTAGCCAATTGTATTAATGTGTATAACCATCGATTAACAATTAAGCTCGGCTTAAATAAAGGTCCATCACCTTTGAATTTCGGCCAAGAACATGAAGACATTCCATACTTGGCAACACGGAAAAATTGAAAAAAAAAGGTCATAATATTATTAAAATCACAAAAGTCGGTGCATGCAGAGCTGCATCCAATTCGTACGGATTACAGTTACGTAAATACCTCAGGAGCTGTATACATGAGAGAAGCGAATGTACCGGACTTTGTACCAAGTCAAATAGCATGGAACATCTGCAAGGTAAGGCAGGTAAGGCATTCACTTAACTGAGATGGATTGCTCGGATAATAATACCAGGAAGAATGGGCTTTTAAGATACATATCTTGGGGATGAGGCAAACCGGACACTACATAACCTGCATATGTAGTCCCAGATCTCCGTCCACGTGAACGTTCCACGAACTGTAAAGTAAATTGGAAACACAGTTCACACCTCCTGTTATAATATATCAGGAACGCTTTCATCAGGCATCCAAGTGCAGCGAAGAATCAGTAGCGGCATGGTTTGAAAGAGTCAAAAATTTAGGCCTAAGCTTCAAATAGGGTTAGGATTAGGAGGGTTTCGTTCTAGACAAATTTATTATGGTCTTGCCTTATAAATTGTTTGAAAAGATTTGTGATGAAAACTATATAAGGCCATGATTATGGAAACCAAATTGGCAGTCAACAAGTCACCAAGTCAACACGAGGTGGACGACGTCAACTTTGTCAGGCATGGCCGGAAAAAGATGGGCACGTCGACTGGAGAGCATTCAAAATCTGCAGTGAACAAGAATATGACCACCTGCTCACACTTTGGATGTGCAATCACACTTGAGCAGCTTGTAAATACAAGAGTAGAAGATGTCACAATTGTTATACGGTAGAGCACATAGCTTCTGTGTGTAAAAATAGGTCAAATCAATGTAAAAATGTAAATTTCCAATCAACCTAATGTATGCCAATTAACTAATCATTGTATTTATAATATAATTCATCGAACGGAGTCTACACCATACCGGTTAATAATCAAGGTGTCAAGATTCTTGCGATTTGTGATACGGGTGCTCCGTGTAACATCATACCAAAGGACTTATTTTTTCAAATAAATTCCAAGAGGTTGAGACCATGCACTGTCTGAATTTGATGTGCGGATCGTGTTTCATGGTGTGTCTAAGAAGTTAATTGTTGTGGTGACCAATACAAAAAACCCTTGAATTGCTTCAAGTAAACGAAAATAGGAAGGAGTCAGTTGTCGCATTAGTATTAACAGAGGGGCTAGGATCTTTCAAATGAGATAAGATGCCAAGCCGACTTTCTGCAAACCCAGACCATTGCCATTGGCCTGGAAACCCAAGGTCGAAGAAAAGCTGAGGGAACTTATTTACCAGGGTATGCTCAAGTTTGTTGACAATTCAGAATAGGGTACACCTTTAGTTCCTGTTTTAAAATCGAATGGGTATATTTAAATTTGTGCGGACTATAAAGTCAATAGGCACCTAAAGGATTTCAAGTATCCTTTGCAGAAAATGTATGATAAACTAGATTTCTCTCAAGCTTACAAACAACTCTTGTTGGATGACGAATCCCAATTATTGTGTACCTGGAGTACGCAAGTAGGCGTTTTAAAGGTAAAACGTTTACCATTTGGCATAAAAACTGTTGTTGCAATATTTAAAAATAATAATAATAATATAATATTAAAAAAAATGTGACGTTACTGTCACAGGACCTGATACGGCACCATACTTGAAAACATTCAAAGCTGTTATTCAGAAATGACAGGGAGCCGGGTTGAAACTCAAAAAACAAAAATGTGAATTCTTCAAGCCTGAAATATCCTACCTCGGTTTTAAAATCAACGAGTCGGAACGTTTGTGAGACGCTTCGTACGCGTCACAGCTCTTATTCCCGGTACTCACTTGGTATATCTGTACCTTAGTGGTTGTTTTTCGAATTTTACATTTGACCTTTTACATTAATTCTACATCTGTCATTTCCATAATCAATACTCGTTCACTTTAACCCTGATGTGCAGATAGTACTGCCTGCAACACTGCCGTTTCTGGTGTTTTAGAGCACAGAGACATGAACAATAAATTAAGACACATAGCATTTGTTTCAAGGGCATTACTAGATTGCGCAACTAGATTCAGCACCGTAGAAAACATAGGGTGGTTATTCGCACTAAATGGAGAAATGAAGTTCTAGTCTGCTTACATCTATCTCATATAGGAGTATCAAGACGAAAGCGTTGGCAAGATCGTACGTCTGGTGGCACGGGTTAGACTCTGACATTGAGAAATGAACCTCAAACTCTTGCCTTGCCAGGAATTTCAAAATAATCCTGAAAAGAGTGCTCTCATATCATGGGAACCCGAACGTGTAGCCTAGAAAAGAATTCTAGTAACGACACAATCACAACTCAATTCACCATAGCTAAGCTGAGGGAAACATTCTGTAGATATGGACTAGTTGATACCCTAGTTAGCAATTTACTCAGATGAATGGGTTTACTCATTCACTTACGGCGCTTGGACATCCGTCTAGAAATAGGCAAACAAAAATCTTCGTAAAGGTTCTAAAGAAATCGTTGTATGCTGCCATCGAAAATCATTCCAACACAGGATCGTTGATTGTATCGGATCACTGAATTGGGATTAGATGGGATTAATATTATAAACAGAATGAAGAAATTAATTTGCAGTGGCTACCCAGCAGCTTTGCTTATGCTTGCTTGTTGTTGCTCATTCTTTTTAGAAAGCACACTCTGTTTCGTTCAGTGTGCCGATATGGGCGAGGGAGTCGAACTAAACGTGTTGGTGTAAGAAGAGATGTAGATCACAGATGCGGAAAAATATGTAAAAGTCGAAGAACAAAACAGTAAGGTACATATATACAGACTGAGTACCGGGTGTACAAGTTGTGACGCGTACAAAGAGTCTCAAAAACGTCCCTTCTCGCTTTTGAAATATTTTACTGTTTTCGGCATTGAATTTCTATTCATGGAATTTCTGTTTTTCCAAAACTCAATTCTTTCCGCACAACTGCACACAACAAGAAAACAACACAGTCACCGACACAGCCACATATGTATGTCAAATATGTTATTTAGTTTTATTTTTTTGGTTCGTTATTGTTTGTTCAGATTCACAGAGCCTTTTGCTTTTCGCTCTCGTGAGCGGAGCCCCGCAAGGATGTTGAAGGCGTATCGGAAAGCCAACCACGCGGTCAATGCGGCAAATAGTGCAAACAAAAGTTTCTTTATACGTATGTTTTTGTGTTAGTACTGTGTGGTGTACGTGTATGTGTATAATTGTGAGAGCATGTGTGTGCGAGTGAGAGCTTATACGTGTGCGATGGGCCATAAAACAGAATTTAGTTGCAATTGAAGTCTGCGTTTTGCTTTTGCGTTTTGGTTTTGTTGCGGTTGGTCTGGTCAGACCGTCATCAGCAGCTGTCCCAGCAATCTGTTCTCTCACAGCCTCCGTGTGTGCCTTAGTGCTTTCGTTTCCGGTTGGGCTTGGGCAAAAGGTCAAACTATCAAAAATGTCACATATTTACTAATCTAAAATTTGTATACCCGTTTCTCGAAGAGTAAATAGGGTATATTGTATTTTTGCTCTTAAGGGGATGTATGCAACGCACAGATGGAAACGTTTCCGACCCCATTAAGTACATATGTATATATGTATATTCTTGATCAGCATCAATAGCCAAGTCTATATAGCCATGTCTGTCAGTCCGTCCGTCCGTCTGTCGCTCTTGTTTGTCGGCTAGTTCTCAGAGACTAAAAGAGCTAGAGGCACCAAATTTTGCATCCAGAATGCTGTGATATTCGCCCCACTAACCACAAAGAGCGAAAATCTAACATCACAATTTTTAAGAACGGAGAAAACTAAAACGCGGTTCCGTAGGGAATGACAGATTGAAGAAATTCATATGCAGTGATCAGCAGCTTTGCTTGTGCTTGTTTTTTGTTGCTCATACCTTCTCGCTCGCAAATGCTCGCCTCATGCAGTGTGCGTCACTGGGGGCAGGATGGCGGGAAAATTTATGTATGTAGGTGTAGATGACAGCAATTCTAAAACAAAACCACTAAGGTACAGATATACTGAGTGAGTATCGGAAATAAAATTTGCGACGCGTACGAAGCGTCTAACACGTCCCTCCTTGATTTTCCTACTGCACGGGAGCATCATCAAAAAGAAAGAACAATAAAGATAGAAAAATAAATACTCTTATTAGCAAAAATATTAAAAATAGGATTTTTCAGTTGCTAGTTTGCGTCCGCTTAAATATGTTTACGCCGGAAATGAGTGTGGACAGAATGGAAACGGAAGTGCCAACCATGGATTCCAATTCCGATTGCGTGGCATAATTGTAATATAACTTATTGATTACTTTAATAGAATTGATATTGCTTAATTGGATTGGTAGTAATTTCCATAAGTTAATACTTAACTAAATGCGGCCTTAGTCGACTAAAATTCTAAAAGTTTGCGATTCTTGTTGTTTACTGAAAAAAATTGTTGTTTTTTGTGTTATCAACAACGACAACCCGTAAGAGCATTTAAACCATTTTCTTTGTATATTAATCTATTAAAGCACGGACAACTGGTTAGACATGTTAATAGAAAGTATCAATATTTACCTAGTCATCCTAGTTAGTCCGCAGAAATCATAAAAAATTTTGTCACTACATGGCAATCATAAAAATTGACCAAATTTTTTGACCGTCATTTCGAATTAACACAATCAACAAATCAGAGACCGTGTCCATCAAATTGATATTTATTGTATGCGGAAAAAACAATTGCCACCCACAAAAACGAGTATTTTGCTTTTCCATGCTTCTCTATTGGGAATAAATCGAGTGTGGGTTGTGGTGGATGCATTTGACTTCGACCGAAAAAGTTTGTGGTAGAAAAACATTTTCCGAATGCAGAGCCAGGAAGTGTGTCCAATTTTTTCTGCTGCATTTTATTTTCGGCATTTTGTCTGTGCCTATTTTATCTCCTGGTAATATGCACCTGTGCTCACTTTTCTGAAATACTTTATTTATTTCATAAATTTGTATCCATGTTTTATGACTCAACAACTGTCAGGTGTACCCATTAGTTAGAGCCTTTTTTGCCAAATATTCGTAAAATATTTAAATAGTTTTCTACCGGTACAGAATTGATTTATGTACGATATAATTGCTCCAATTGAATTCTGGGTCATATGTATTTTCAAATAGAAAAGAATCGATTTTTTATGCATGCACATAGAACATACATATGTATGTACATAAGTACATACATACATATATACATATGTACATACATGCATATGCACATACATATGTATGCATGTATGTAGAGAACGACATCTGCTCCATAAAAAATGTTCCGCAAAATATTTAAGAATTTAATCAATGATTATGGAAGTCAAACTTAACGAGAAGGGACGTGTGAGAAGCGTCTTCTTACGCGTCACAACTTTTATACCCGGCACTCAGTACTACATCTGCACTTCAGCGGTTATTTGTCAAATTTTACATTTTTTCTTCATCTGTCATCTACATCAACAACACTACTCACGCCAACACGCTCCTTTAGCTCGCCACCCTCCCCTAGAAACTAACACTACAGAGTCGCGGCAGAGGCAGCGGCAGAGGCAGCGGCAGAGGAAGCGGCAGAGGCAGCGGCAGAGGCAGTGACGTGTCAGGGCCCAGGCCATAAACAGCGCGAAGCAGAGTGTGAATGCTGCGGGACGGGGTGGGTTTGGCTACTGCAAATTAATTTCTTCTTTGTGGCTATAATAATGATCCAATCGGATCCCAATTTGGTGATCTGATAGATAAGGTCATTCCCTACGAAATGGCGTTTTTAGTTTTCTGTTATCTTGTAGATTGTAGATTTGGGAGGTTTTCGCCCTTTTGCGGAGGCGAAAGGGGGCGTGGCTCATTTTTGAAATACACTTGTAACAGTGTGAGCATACAGAAGTCTGGATGCAAAATTTGGTGGTTCTAGCTCTTATAGTCTCTGAGTACTAGGCGCTCATCAGGACGGACAGACGGACGGAAGGACAGACAGACATGGCTCAATCGACTCGGCTATTGATGCTGATCAAGAATATATATACTTTATGGGGTCGGAAACGTTTCCTTCTGTGCGTTACATACAACCGTTATCCGCACAAATACCCTATTTACTCTTCGAGTACCGGGTATAAAAAGAGCAATAAACCCACTTTAGCTGAAGTTTTTTGCCACTATAATTAAAGCCAGTCTGTATTTCTAGCAATCACTTTGCTAAGTCCCTGTGGCCATTATATATAAATAGTACATCATTTACTATTTGGTTACTTTTTAGTTCACTTTTTACTTTGTACGCCCGGTGTATTGGAGTATCATAAAAATGGCAGGGGTTTCATGGTAACCGATTATCATGTTTTGTTATCGTTCAAATCCATGCGGAAACCAGCTTAAAATATAAAAAAAAAAATATGTAAAAACCGGATTTACAAATTGGTGGAATCAATAGCCGTCCTCGGTTTCAATATGCATTTCAAACAGAACGATTTAAAAGCGACGTTTTATGTAAATAAATAAAAGCATGCTTAAGAGCTTGGCGTTTTAGTTGCCAACCAAACCAATAAGTTTTTCTTTTTATTGGTTTTATCTTATTAACACCGTTTTAGCTACATCGCCCCCTCACTCCATTTAGTTTTCCAACATATTGTGGACACAAACTCGAAGATCGGCTTTGGCATGGCAGGTGGCATTTTTTTATTATGGATGGCATTAGTTTGAAGTGGTGATGTGCTAAAAATGACATTATCGTTTTTAAGTAAGTATTAGTTGTGATGCCGCTTTCTTAAATTTTTTTAATATATTCACATAATATCCAAATAAATAAATTCGTTGCACAAATAGTTTCACTTTCAGAAGGTCTCTTTTATTTGCAAATCAACACCGCATTGAGTCAACTTAAGTCATAGTTTCACTTTCAAAAGGTCTCTTTTATTTGCAAATCAACACCGCATTTAGTCAACTTAAATCATAGCTCAAAACAAAAGAGGTCGACAGACTTATTGTCTGTTAGTGGAAAAATCCAAGACGAAAGTCAAATATCCTTTACAAAGTCTAGGTACTATTTTTAAGGTGCAAATTTAAAATGATGGAAGAATGATTCGCTTTAGTTTAGACAGTAGAAATTTTGAGTTGACGCATTACAGCACCTGCGCAAATCGTAATGTAATGCAACGTGGCACTATTTAAATTGCTTAATGAAGAAAGCCTCGACAGCACTTTATGTAACTAGTTTAATTTTTCCTCCGTTTTTTATACCCGGTACTCGAAGAGTAAATAGGATATATTGTATTTGTGGGGAATAACGGTTGTATGTAACGCACAGAAGGAAACGTTTCCGACCCCATAAAGTATATATATTCTTGATCAGCATCAAAAGACGAGTCGATAGAGCCATGTCCGTCTGTCCGTCTGTCCGTCCGTCCGTCCGTCTAGTTGAGCGCCTGGATCTCAGAGACTATAAAAGCTAGAGCCACCAAATTTTGCATCCAGACTTCTATATGCTCACACTGCTACAAGTGTATTTAAAAAATGAGCCCCGCCCCCTTCCGCCCACGCAAAAGGGCTAAAATCTCCCAAATCTACAATAAAAGAAAACTAAAAACGCCATTCCGTAGGGAATGACCTTATCTATCACTTATGATCACCAAATTGGGATCCGATTGGAGCATTATTATAGCCACAATGAAGAAATTGATTAGCAGTGGCCAAACTCACCCCGTCCCGCAGCTTATATTTGTTATTTGCCCATTCTCTCATTCACACTCTGCTTCGCGCATTGTGTGGCGTCTGCCCCTGCCTTTCCTCCGCCTCTGCCTCAGCCGTGGCTAAGCCCACACCGTCCCGCAGCTTATATTTCTTTTTTACACATTCTCTCATTCACACTCCGCTTGCGCAGTGCCGCGTAGCTGCCTATGCCGCGAGTCTGCAGTGTGTGGGTCTAGGGAAGGGGAGCGAGCTAAAGGAGCGTGTTGGTGTGAGAAGTGTTGTAGATGTAGATGACAGATGAAGAAAAAATGTTAAATTTGACAAAACACTGCTAAGGTGCAGATGTAGTACTGAGTGCCGGGTATAAAAGTTGTGACGCGTAAGAAGCGTCTCACACGTCCCTTCTCGTTTTAATTTCCCCCCCTGCGTTTTGAATTTCTACTCCACAAACGACGTTCGCTGATGATGTTGATTTAACTCATTTTTCTTATTGACTTTCATGCGCGTAATTTTTGTGTCAACAACCCGCATGATGTAGGTTACCCTCCCTGCACTCCACAGGCTTCTGCCAGCGAAGCGGTCTTTAATGAATGAGCCACAAATTGGCTAAATGGACGGTGACAATAGCCTTGCTTGCTTTCCCATACTTATTGGTAAGGGCCAAAGGTCAAGAGTTGGTGAAGTCGATCCGTTCTCATGCTGGCAGTAGTTGGCGTAGGAGCTCGCCCAAGTGGAAGAAGGACGAAACAGATGAGACCAAGCTATTGACTCGTTTCTTCTTGCTTTTGGGGTTTCGCGAACCACATGAGTACCAGCTTTCTCTGGCTGAGTTTCCGGATACGATATGCATATTAATGGGAAATTTAATTGGATTTAGAAGCAGATTAATTTTTAATACCCAGATACGAAAATATTCTTGCATCAAAAGCAAAAAAACACCGACCGCACCTTCTCGGTGGAAACCGCTGGATAAGGATGGGAAGGAAGGAAAACCAAGTTTAACTGACAGTAATTAGCAAGGAAACTAATTTAAAATATTGTGTGTCCCTGTGGCAGTGAAGGAAGCCGGGAAATAATAATTGAAGGAAGCTTAGAAATAATAATTGAAGTACATAGGCTTGGAAATTATAATGGGGTCTCTGGAGCAAAAATTTTACTAAGAAAAATCTTCATACATTTATTGGGTATCAGTTTAGCTCTGGGATAAATTGACGTTAGTGAACTAAATATATCTAAAAAATATTCGACGATTAAGTCTCTATTATCATTTCTATGATTCTGCAATCTGCTGCCCAAATTACTCCAAAGTTAAATCTGAAACACACTTATTAACTGTTGCTCATGGTGATAATACCCGAAAACAGAAGCTTTTTACAATCATGGTAACATTTTTAGTCTATGAATACTTACGCGTGCGAATGGATGAACACCAACAAAAACTCTGTGCTCTGTGTTCGCAATTTGAAATTTACAGGAAACCCAATGGAAAATTGTCAAGTGGCACAAAATCAAAGCACGCACAAAATTATAATTATTTTATGTGTGGAAAATGTGATGCATACGTAAATAGCAAGCCACAACATCAAGTGATGGGACGTAGGTTGATTGGAAAGTTTCTGGATAATTCTGGAATATTTCAATATTTCCTCGCTCCTTAAACCGGGAAAAAATGGATGCTCTTTATTTTCGGTAACTCCTATGCCTCCCCTCGAAACACAGTTGTGGCTCTAATTTTATGAAAATTATCAGAGTGTGGAGCACACATGTCTGGCTGAGGCTGGGCTAGCGGAGCAAAGGCACACAGGCATACGCACCTCGCACACACCCTCCCACTCATCCTCGAGCTACACATATCTGCAGCAATTATCTATCAAAAGCAATTGTTGCAGGATGCCTCTTATGAAGCTCATGCATCTCCTGCCCATGCTGACTTAATTGCTGCTTTTGCTTTTGATATGCAAAATTATGCACAGTTTATCAACGCTGTGATGCGTGTTACCGATGCGTCTGTGTGCCACTACATTCTGTTCCCCGTTATGCCACGGCCATTTTCCGCTCTCGCGAATTCAAATATTGTTTTTCGTCATTTGAGAAAAACACGACAATGAAACGGAACCCGAAATTGTCAGCCCAGAATGCATTTTGCTCGTTGGTCTCCTGGATATAATTGAAAATTGCGCACACGCAACGGTGCACGGAAAGCATTTCGTACACGGAAATTATAATAGCACAAGTATAATGATGGCTTAATTTTAATTATTTATGCGACTTTGTCAAAATACACTAATTTATATTTATAGATCAATTATGGTACTATTCTTTTTGATGCATTAACTGCAAATATAATTGAGTTAAATGAATCAAAGCCTAATATTTTCTGGCGTTCACCCAGGAACACCTTTCAACAAATTAAGATGAGATTTCTCCCAAGGAGATTGGTCAAAGTTTTGCCTGATATTTTAGACTTAGAGGTGGCCAAGGACTAAAAAACTAAGCGGAGTTTTCCTCTTCCGCTGTATAATGTTTCTTGAAATTATTTACTGTGACGGTGGCAGCGCTATCTCTGCGCTCTTTAATTTATGCAAAACCAGACAACTATAAATCCCCTGCCAACGCACTCTGAACGAATTGGACACAATTTTGTACCACTCAACATGTGGTGGGGAACCAGGAAAAGTCAAATACAGAGGGAACAATGGCCTCGCTGAAAGCTGCTCATGTGCCAAACGTCTTGGACTTCAAGCCCTAACTCCCTTTTCATAATTTGTTGCAATTGTAAGGTGCTTCAAAATGTATATGTAGATGTAAGTTGAAATTAAATTTTCGGTTTGTTAACTTGTCTTCTTTCTTTTTCGGCGTGCAATTTGTACCAGCACAGCACTGTTTGTGCAGCAAAAGTTTGGCAAGAGGAAATTATGCAAAATACGTGGAGAGCTTCAAAATATTATTTCGAATACGTGTGGCCCATGCCGTACATATGTACCTGCTGGCAGGTACATATGCGCTTCACCAGAGTTTTCCCTACGTCGAAAGTAAATGTGCAATGCAGTAACTTCAGTTTAATTGAATTGCACATTTTTCATGTAATAGATTGGCTGAGCGGGGTTGTATGTGTTGGAGGAACTTTTTCTTATAATTAAATTTTTTATGAATTTTTGGTTCAAAGGAAGTGTGGACCGAAAGCGTGTCTTCATTAGCCGCCACAATGTGAATACTCGGTAAACTAAAAACTTATGTAAGCTTGTCAGTTTGTTTTCAAATGAAAGTTGTCTGAATATTTCCATTTCCTTTATTTCAGGTATGTATTTCGTATCTGGCCGTCTCGGCATAGCCAACACTTCTTCAACATTTTCCATAGCCAATTTAGCCATTTTCAAAGTTTCAATCTCAGGGATTATATGAGCTTCCTTAAAGACAGTTAATTGTTGGAAATGCAAGCATCATGGTCGTTTTTCCTGGACCTCTTACAGTGTTGATAAAAGGGTGTGGAATAAAATTCTGGGACGGCTCACATACATGGAAGTCTTAAGATAGGAAGATATAAAGTTAAGTGCTTAAATGTTGCTTTAAAACATTTTAATGGCCTTCCTGGTGTGCCTCCTAGTCCGGGAGGCAAGTAAAAAAATGTCATCAAATTTTAAACAAGTCCTTTAACTTTTGTCGGCTACCGCCTTGGATGCCTATGCTGTGCTGTGCCTAAGTGCATTGAGTTCAATTTGGAAACTGCTACGTCGGCGATAAGCGCCAAAGCACTTAAAATGCTTTATTTCCACTTCTACTGCTACAAAGAAATTTTATTAGCTTTAGAAAATTACAACAAAGTCTGCGTCGACGTTGTCGTCGGCAGCTGCAGCACAAAATTATGATGACTTTTTAATTAAGCAACGCGAAAGCAACACAAAAACAAAAAACAACAACGACAAAAAGTTGTCGCCTAGTGAAAAGCGAAAATTTCTGACGAAATTAATGGGTTGATGCGGATGGCTGGGACGGGTGGTAAAGAGAACAGGGGCTCCCGACAGCTGCCGTTTGGGCTACTTGGCTTCCGCCGTGCCCATTGTGTTGTCAGTGACACGTGATGCGCAAATTCACAAACAACAGCTAACCGAGCTGGTCAAGAGCAGAGACAACAGCAGTCATCTCTGGCAGCCCAGGCGCCGTGGCACCGAAGCACCAGCAACAGTCAGCCAACCGTTCCGAGGAACGAAGAGGCAGATGCACAAATATAGATAGATACCGAGATTCTACTAAGCTGCACTCGAATGTCTGGGCAAAGCAACGCGCTAGATAATGTTGCCCTTCCTTGCCCTTTCCTGCCTTTTCCTTTTCATTGTCCTGTAAAATAACTCGGTAATTCCCCAACAGTCCCCGGCTCAAACAACAATCACATTGCCAGCTGTAAGCTCTCCTGTCTCCTGTAAACTGTCTCTGCCTCTCTGTGAAGTCAAACAATGAACATTCATTTGGTACTGTTTTATTGTTGTCATTGATTAAGGGAACTCATGGGTATTTCTTGGTGTAATTTCGTAAAGTAAACGGGAATGTTAAGAGAAGAATAGGAATATTTTAAATGTTTACAAAAATTTTTTAAGTCCGTTTTTATAATTGTGTTGATGTTCGGTTTATAATTTCTTGTTTAGTATATCTGCAAAAAATGTAATTTTTTGTATTGATCCCAAATCTCCCTAAGTAGTTTACCAAATAATTTACTGCACCAACCAATGATTTAGTTGAAATACTGAAGTTGTCTCTATTTTATGAATTTGTAGTGCTGCTCTTTTTGTCATGGAACAAGAAAAAGGCTGTCGAGCGCGAGGAATCTACCAAGCGGAGCAAAAGTTTTTGCAGGCTGGCATCCCACTTCCCATTCTTGGTCGTTATCGTTGCCATGTGACCAAAAAGCGCTGCGAAGCGGAAATGTCAATGCAACGGCACTTGCTCTTCCGCTGCCTACTTTTGTGCTTTTCCTCCTGCTTCTGATTTTCATGCTCCTCCAGATCCCGATTCGGATTCAGGGTCTCCATTGTTCCACAGCGCCTGACCTGCTGACGTTAACATAAAATGGAAACAAATGAAAGCCGATGGATGCTGTTTCCCAGATTCTAGCTTCAAGCTCCCATCTGCAATCTTACACAGCCCGCACCCCCCACCACCCTACAGCCAGCATCTGTCTTCTTAGCAAATTCTCGATTATGATAAATGTGATTTATAAAGAGTGAACAATTCTACAGTGATAACTCGAAATTTGGGCCATAAAATCCCGATAGAGCTCCACTCTCTCTATCGCTATAGTTTTAAAATTGTCAACTTGGCTCTTTCACGCGTCATCAATTCGCGTTTATTTAGAGGTTGTTCGGTGGCGCATAGTTTTCCTAACACCCTGGCAGCTGGAGCTGTTTTTCTTTGTAGGCCATAAATTCAGCACCTCCCATGGCATACATAACGAGTGAGTGAGGCGCACTTCATTTTATCACATAGCCAGGAGCGACTCCTGCCTCAGGACGATGTCCTTAAGCTGCTTGTGCAATTGCCGCATACTTAAGGTAATCTCGGCGAGCGCTGCGCTTTCTTCAAATGGCCATTCATCAGACTCGTTGAATGCAAACGGCAAATAAATGGCAACTGTCCCAAGTTCTCCTCCTCTGACTCTCTGTGGCTCCCCCTTTCACCGAACTTACCCCAACAATGGCTGACCAGCCAACAATTGTCATAGAAAACTGTCGACACAACGCAAAGAGCTGGAAGCCAGGATCAGGTCAGAGGACGGGTCTCGGGTTCAAGAACTGTAATTGTAATTGTATGTAGTTGCCCACTTAGCGCTCTTTCTCGTGAATGCGAGTTTTCTTCACAACTAACGCAAATTCCATTGTACTCTTTGTGTCGCCTAAAAGTCTGTTTTAAAAAAAGTGTTTATCTAATATTAAATTTTTGTTTTGCACTTGGGGAGGGAACCCGAAGCTGCATAAAGGAATACTAATTTTTGCTGAATCAGAAACAATTCCATAAAAGTTGTAATCCTTTAGATACAATTAATGAAGGCTCCTGAAGTAAACAAATATCTTTCTGTACCAGAATATAATTCATAACGAGAAGGCACGCGTGAGACGCTTCTTACGCGTCACAACTTTTATACCCGGCACTCAGTACTAAATCTGCACCTTAGCGGTGTTTTGTCAAATTTTACATTTTTTGTCTGTCATCTACATCAACAACACTTCTCACGCCAACCCGCTCCTTTAGCTCGCCACCCTTTCCTGGACCCGCACACTGCAGACTCGTGGCAGAGGCAGAGGCCGAGGCCAATGCGCGAAGCAGAGTATGAATGAGTGAATGTGAAAACAACAATAGCCGCCGGACGGGATGGGTTTAGGTACTTCAAATTAATTTCTTCATTGTGGCTATAATAATGATCCAATCGCATCCCAATTTGGTGATCTGATAGATATGATCATTCCCTACAGAATGGCTTTTTAGATTTGTTTTATCTTCAAAATAGTAGATTTGGGAGGTTTTCGCCTTTTTGAGGGGGCGGAAGGAGGCGGGGCTCATTTTTGAAATACACTGGTTTCAGTGTGAGCATACAGTAGTCTGGAGCCAACATTTGGTGGCTCTAGCTCTTATAGTCTCTGAGAGCTAGCCGACAAACAAGACGGACAGACGGACAGTCGGACGGACGGACAGACAGACAGGGCTCAATCGACTCGGCTATTGATGCTGATCAAGAATATATATACTTTATGGATGGAAACGTTTCCTTCTGTGCGTTACATACAACCTTTATTCGCACAAATACAATGTACCTTATTTACTCTTCGAGTACCGGGTATAAAAAGGAAATTAAAGGCTTCCACAGTTTGAACGAACTAAACGGATCGAATCGGATTCAACTAACTTTAGAACCTCTCTGTAAGTGCAGCATATACTTATGTCTGCCAGATAGACGACCCGGGCACTAAACCAACCATGCAAACAAGTTTAATCACTCTTTGAGGGTCATAACTCAAATTAGGAAACAGCAATGGGAGGTCTGACAAATAGGCCGGATAAATAACGATGGCTGCCTTAAAGGGAACTTTAAGTTAACCAAAATTTGGGTCGCCTTTTGTGGGGAGTCAGCGAGACAATGGGCGTGCGTCTAGAGGAAAACGGAAGCGAGCAATGGCGGACTGCGGCCTAATGTACAGTAAAGCGAGCACAGTGTCCACCGGGTGGGTGGATAAATGGTGTTTCCATGGGCCAAGCGGAAGCTTTCAATTTCAAGCTGCAGTGGAGAGCGAGTAAAGGAGGAGGACGAAAGCAAGGCGCAGCCAAGTGGCCTAGGACCAGCTCGACGCGCCAAGTCTCGGACTGCAGCTCAAAGCAGAAAAAGTAATTTATTTCGTATTGCGGTTTTTAACCACATTTTCCACTTTGTACAACAGCAACGACAGCCGAAAACTGCAGCCATTCGTACCCGTACCAATTCCATTCCCATCTCCATGGCTATATAAATTTTGCCCAGCTCTATGCTGCCTCTGTCTACTTTTCCTTCTTTCAATCCATTTCTCTCTCTCTCTCTTTCCCTCTCCCTGTGTGTGTGCCTGCTCCACTTTCTGCTCGATAAAAAGGGCTCAAATGCGGTTCCGTTTTTCTTTTGCCGTTTCGTCGCCTTCTTTTCAGCACATTTCCAGCCTTTTCTTTTTAGCTTCGCAAAAAATTTCACCGTTCAAATTGCATTTGACCTAGCCAGAAAAAGAAACGAGAAGGGGCGTGTGAGACGCTTCTTACGCGTCATAACTTGTATACCCTTGTACCGTATTACTTTTACATTTTTTCTACATCTGTCATCTACATCCACATCTAAATAACTTCTCACGTTAACACGCTATTTAAGCTCGCCCCCCTCCCCTAGAGCCACACACTACAAGAAGCAGAGCCAGAATGTGCAAAAAAAGCTTTTGGACGGGGTGACTTTAGCCACAGAAAATTAATTTATGGTGATAGATATGGTCATTTCCTACGGAATTGCGTTTTTAGTTTTTTTTTTTTTCTCTTCAAAATTGTGGCTGTGGGAGATTTTCGACCTTTGTGGGGGCGGAAGGGGGCGCGGCCAATTTTTTAAATACACTTGTATCAGTGTGAGCATACAGCAGTCTGGAAGCAAAATTTGGTGACTCTAGCTCCTGTAGTCTATTGATGCTCTTGATGCTGATCAAGAATATATATACTTTATGGGCTCGGAAACGTTTCCGTCTGTGCGTTACATATGTACATCCAATTTGTGCACAAATACAATATACCCTATTTACTCTTCGAGTACCGGGTATACAAAATTTCAGAGAGAGAGGAGAAAAGTATTTTCTGTTTCTTTTTTGCTGGCCATTTTTTTCACCTTGCCAGGCAAATTGCATTACCATGAAGTTATGAGCGACAAGTGTGCGAATGTGAATCTCAGAGAAGCGCGAAACCTTTCTTAAGGCTCTAACCATAAGCGTGCTATATGTATGTGAAAATATTTCTGTTAGCCTTTTTTGTGGGTTTCCCTGCATAGAGAGGCGGTTTATTCTGTGTTTCAACCAGAATTGATGCAAATTTTTTCTCCTTAAAGGCAGTGTTAAAGGTCTTTGCTCGTTGTTTGCTTGTGGGTAATAGTTTTGAATATAATTTATAAAAATGTCTATAAAACAGTATCAAAGGCTATTATTTGTTGGTAAATTTCTTACCATTTACTAGGTTCATTAGATCCTTACGATCCAAAAGAAGCAGAGAGAAATCAAATAATGGAAAACAGCAAAGCGAAACTAAGGTGATAAAGTTCCAAAGAAAACTCATTGGTTACAGTGTGAGAGTTTGTACTCAAAATTAAATGGAATGTTGTGGCGCTGCTGCTTAGAAATGGTCTGATGATATTTTTTGTATTTCTATAAGAGACTTTTTTTAAGGATTCTTAAAAGCTGTTTTTATACCCGGTACTCGAAGAGTAAATAGGGTATATTTTATTTGTGCGAATAACGGTTGTATGTAACGCACAGAATTCCGTAGGGAATGACCATATCTATCAGATCACCAAATTGGATCACAAAATACGATTGGATCATTATTATAGCCACAATGAAGAAATTAATTTGCAGTGGCCAAACCCACCCAGTCCCACAGCATTCACACTCTGCTTCGCGCTGTTTATGGCCTCTCCCCCTGACACGTCGCTGCCTCTGCCTCTGCCTCTGCCACGACTCTGCAGTGTGTGTCTATAGGGGAGGGTGGCGAGCTAAAGGAGCGTGTTGGCGTGAGCAGTGTTGTTGATGTAGATGACAGATGAAGAAAAAATGTAAAATTTGACAATTAACCGCTAAAGTGCAGATGTAGTACTGAGTGCCGGGTATAAAAGTTGTGACGCGTAAGAAGCGTCTCACACGTCCCTTCTGGTTTTTAATTCTTCAATGCAAAGTTCTTATTGCCTTAAGTCAAACAATTTGAATGCCCCAAATCTATTAGAAATAGTCGGTTTAGTTCCTTGGAGAAAAAAACAGTTCGATTTTTTCGAGAAGTGTAAGATGTTAAACCAAAAATAGTTTCAGTACACATTTGAAATAGTTAAATGCTTTTAGAATCCGTTTATAAGAATACGAAAAGAAATGTATGGACATGTGTACATATAAATATTCTAAGCATGTTTAATTATGTACTTCAATGGAATCTGTATTGCTTGTGATATTTTCATTCCTTTTTACCTTCACATGTATTTTATGGGATCTAAAAAATGTTCTTAATTAATGGTTTTAAGATTTCTTCGGTCCTTCAATTATTTGATTCGTTTGTTCTAAGGATTCAAACTATATCCCAAAAGTCTTCCTCCTACCCCAGTCATGTTAGCTAAATTAAATGAATGCAAATTTTTGTTTTATTTATCAAAAGATTGCCCTGCATAAAACAATGGCGATAACATTATCTATACAAACTCTGGAGGATCCCGCTGAATCCCCGCTAGGCCAGAAGTGGGACAGAGCAGGAGCCAGAGCTGGTGCCTAGTCAAAAATGTGTTTTCTTAAATATTTGCATATTAATGCAGGCTTATTGTGTGTGCGGCTGTTTATATTATGTTGGTGTGAACTGCTGACCCCTTTTGTCATTGGTGTTGTTGTTGGTGCTGGAATTTTGCATCCTCGTGGCAGTCGTGCAGATAGTTTTAACATTTACATACAAAGGTATAAAGAAAAATAAAAAATAAAACGAAAAGCAGCCAAAAGAATTAAAGAAAAAGAGAACAAGTCAACGCATCTGCATACAGGTGGCCAGTGGATGAGAGACACGACTTAAAAGAGACACAGTGACAATGAAAGAGGTTGTTTGAGTCTCATCGGTTACTCTAATCGGTAACTCCCTACGAATGTACCTACATTACGAAATATAAGGCTACACTTGCTCAACATCAGCTGAATCGGAATGGTGTACGGCCTGTCCCATGGAAGGGCACATAAGATGTCCGCCTCTCTTGTTACTTATTTCCATGAGACGTGACTTTCCAGTGTTTCCCCTGATCAAATCACGGACGCACAGGTTTTCCATGCTGGCCATCGCCAGTGCGACTGTCTCCCGCTCTCTTTCAGAGTTTCTTTCAGAGTTTCAGAGTGCCAGTGAGTGTGTGTCCCTTTCGGCATATCCTTTTGTAAATTGTTACATTTTCGCACGTGTGAATGTTTCTTTCTCCCTTTTGCTATGGACCTTTGCCAAATGCGTGCGCTTCGGTGTACGAGTGTAAATTGAGGGGCTTTGGTTGTGCTCACATTTTTCCATTTCTCCCTTCTGGTCCTTTGTGAACATTTCTGCATCTCCAAGTTTGTTCGGCTTTCCGTGCGCGTGTGTGGGAGAGCTATTAGGACACTGGCATGAAATGAATTTCCATGTGTTTTAATGGACTTTACGGGTTAAGTCGGATTTCATTGTTGCTCAAGCTGGAATGAAACTACTTAATTAGTTAGGTGAGGCGTTTGGATTGGAATTCCAGTGAATTTAAATTGTCGAAAATAACTTTTGTGGCGTTTACTATGAAAAAGTTCGAGTTTTGTAGGAAGGAAGACCCAATTAAAAAAAAAGTAAAGCATGAAATTGTTGATCCTTGTATTATCACACCTTTACAATGGTTCCAGTATTTTAATACTGTTCCGTCAATATTTGTGTGTATAAGCTGGCAGGGAAGTTACGGATTAAGTCAACTTTTCAACTCCAAGATAACTCTATACGAACATAAACGATTTTTTTTTTTTTTTGATCCGTCTTTCAACTTTTTATTTAAGATCTGTCTTTTCTGCAGACAATTATTAAATTTCCTCTCTGGGTACTTGGCAATCTTATTTCAGTTATTATTATTAGCAATTATCATTACTAGCATTTGAACCGCTGACGTTTGTTTGGTTCGGTTGTGGCAGCCAGATGAGAACTTAACGCTCAGAACCATGGCTTGTGCCATATACGATATTAAAGACGATATTCGACCTGAATAAGCTTCTGACACCTCAGAAAAAATTGTCTAAGCATGCTGTTCGTCCCGAGTAGAATATTATTTTCGGCTAGCAGTGGCCAGATCATAACTAAAATTTATTATTTAAGATTAAATTTTTTGGTTGGAAGGAAGTACAGCTGTCTGTTGCATACAATTTCGTAAATACAATATACCCCTCTACAAATTTAAAAAAACGGTGGTAAAAAAACGAGGCAATCGTAGACAATATCGAAAGCCCAAACCTGGGAAAATATACAAAATTTGCGCACCATTCCTCACACGAAAACTGCTTGCCTATGCAAATAGCAGACGGCAAAACAGCAGAACAGTGTAAAGAGCCCACACAGCGCTCCCACGACGAACTCTAATGCCGAACCTCTACGGGCCTTGCATAGATGGAAGAGTCAACCCAATAACAATTGAAAGCATAGTTAGCTCCACTCATGTTTCCCCTAGGCAAACGGGTTGAATGCAAAACGAGGGGGAGAGACACACACAGAAAAAGAATGAACAAAGGGCAAGAGGGGAGGTAGCATCATGAAAGTAAACTAATTAAAATGAAATGAGTTTGAAAAGTTCTTCGAAATTTGGGGCTATAATTTAGCATTAATGCAGTAAACGAAATTCTCTTGCAGTTGTGGTCCCCCGCAGAACTTACGACCATAATAATAGTCATGGAAATAGTAGAATTCTGAATTCGAGTAATAGAAATATGTCCCACAGTCGAATGGTTTAATTTTTATGCAAAATGTTGAACACCCGCATTTATTAATGCATGGTCGACTGTCAACGCCCTAGAGGCACATAAACTACAATTTTCAATATAATAATATTTCAATAATTATTTTTTTGCTATCAATTGCGGCCCGATTCGCATGGTCATGTAAATGTGACGAACTGGCAAAGGCGTAAACATTTCAGTTGGATACGTTTCGGAAATAAATACATATGTATGCTGCTGTTGAAATTTCGGCAATTACTCAAAACTATCAGAATCTAACACGTTTTATTGGTACTGATATCATAATCTACTCGGAGTATTTTTGATAATTCAAAGTGGTCTATTTTATGATTGACAGTATCAGAGCTGTTTGAAAAGTTAGCAACATAGTAAGAGAACATAGTAACCCAATACAACCAATATTTACTGGTCTTTGCTCACTGGCTTACAAATTCTCGAGATATTTGCCAGAGTCGTTCAATTAAAAATCTCGCTGTTTTCTCAATACATGTAACTCTCCAGTGAATCCACTTGTCCCATGGTTGTCCTCGACATCCGTCGTGAAGTGTCAAGCTTTCATGTTTAGCAAATATGAACATAATTGGATAGCTGATAATATAATTAAGGCATTCTTCGAATTGAGCTGTAATTCTGTGTGTTTATTTTAATTGCTATTACTATTTAAAATCGATTTTGGTCTATACTCAACCACCAGACAAATCTGATCATTTATCGAGACTATTATATGCATAGGTAGTCTTAGCAAAGATTCCATCATAAGATCGAAGCACAGTCTTCTAACTCCAGCTTTATTTTGTGGCATTTCTGTTTTCTTTGAACCTTCAACCAAATAAAAATTCCTGTTAGATAATTTTTAATTTTTAAAAGAGTATATTTACTTAAAGATGTAAGTATGTACATACATATGTATGAGCATATGTACATACATAAATATGTATTCGAGAACACATGACCGAGCTAAGCCCCGTGGTCAAGAGCTTTGCTCGTTTGGGGTTCGCAATAAAATTATAAATTATTCATTTATTCAGGCAGCGCTAGAGCCTCAAGCTACTTGTCATAATTACTCATACGGATCTGGGCGTTACAAGCTAAGTGTAATTACTGTGTAAACAAAGACTGAGAAAGAGATATCGTAAACGATATAGATGGTGGGATAGCAAGAAATATTAGGAGGATTGGTAATTTATGTGTCTGATAGTTGAATATTTAAACAATGATTGGACTTGTAAGAGCCTAGAAGAGAACCTATGCCTGTATCATCAAGATTAGCATTCCTGATTTATCCTAGGACCCACTCTAAGAAACTATTTAATCTGCACAGACTTTTGAAAGATATAGACTCGTAATTTAAAAGCGTTTACGGTGAGTTGCGATATAATTTTTTTAACATCTTAACATCATCCTATGGGGATTGGGGATGGCCCTTTTGCAATGCAACCCATTTAATTCAATTTGTTTTTCCTTAAACTGCCTCTCTTTTTTGTCGGGCAAGCTCTTTCATCAATTTCCAGGTTGATAAATATTTTCTTGGACAATTGAAACATTGTAGCTCGATGCCCCAACTCCATGCACATTGCCGATGCTTAATGCTGGTTGCCAGTGGCAAAACAACTGCAACACTTGAATTCAATTTCGCTCTATTGCTATTTTTCTCCACATTGGTCCACATTTTTTTGGCCTTCTCTTTTCTCGGGCAGCCTCAACACCACAACATCCAGCTAATCCAGACGATCCAAGTGAGCTGCCACTTTTCAAGTGCTGCAGCCTCTTCGGGCTTCCACTTCTCGATGCCCCACTACTCCTCGACATTGTCACAAAAGACGACAGCTGGCCTGCAAAACGTATATCACAATGGCTGGTGATGGACCTGTAGAGGGATGAGGTGCAGAGAGAGGACATATGAGAGCTTCTGTGTGCGGTACAAAAAGTGCAAGTAGCCGGAGAAATATAAACGCTTCCCACTGCACAGAATGTGATTAACTATGACAGTCTTTCTCTTGTCGGGCCCGTTGGATCAGTTTTGCGGTGGGTGTACAACGACTGTGGAGAATGGGAAGACAACTGCTGTGAATTTGTCACGTTTTTCTTCGCCTTCTCTCTGACATTGCGAATTTGTAGGCCTACTGTCGTCCTTTGAGTTTGTCATAAGGCGAATTTATTAAATCGGTACGAACAAAAATGCAATAAAATAAAGCTCGTTCCCTTTAGATGAAGGCAACAAACCGTTTCCGTAATATATTTCCATGACAGTTGAGTCGAAGTAGCAAGGACTCATAATTACAGGCGAACAATTTGGGAATAGTCTTTCTTTTAAACATCGGAGCTGCCTGTCACATGATTAGAATTGCAAGTGGCAAGAGAGCAAAGAGTGCAAGGAGCGGGAGGTCCAATAACTGGGGGACCGAGCTCAAAGCAGCCCACTTGGTCATGGAGTACGAATACCCCAACTAAGCGGTTTCTAATTTGCCATTGCCTGCATTTAGGCATTCGAGCAAATTGTATTACAATTAGCGTCATTTACATGGCATTTTGCATGCCTGGCAACTTCTTGCATGCACCCGCACCCACACACACACGCACATACACACACACACACAGATGTATCTTTGTCCGATTTCCTGCATTTGTGCGTGGGACTTTGTGTATCTGTGTGAAAGCAGCTTAGACCACACACTTTGGTGGGTAATGGGAATCCCCCGCTGGTAAATCCCTCGGTCAAGATCTCTTCCCATCGCCCTTGGGCGCTGCGTTTCAATCAGCTGTCATCTTATTAAATAATTATATCCTCGGAGGGTTACCCAAGAGAGCTGGTTATCGCCTTCAAAGGCAGGGCTTTAATTCAGCTTAGAGTGGATTTTCTTCATTCACTACTTGAAGCAGGTTGCAGAGGAAAAATTTTTAACAGTTTCAGCACCGTCCTGGTACTCATGATCCTTTTAACTGCTTTGAAAGTTTAGATACTTAAGCGTCAAGTGTTGCCGGACATTGCACGTAAAAAATAGATGCACTGGCATCCCACTGACCACAGCAGCAGCTGTTGAGAGTTGAGAATGCTCACTCATTGTGGTGCAGGCTGACGTGGAGTTTTTCTCATCCTCATCCTCGTTACTGTTAATCCTTCATCCTCACATGGCGTTAAGGCACACAGCTGGAAGAGGCAAAGTTAAAGCGCCCAAATTGCAGTTAGCTTTTCCCAGCCAGGCTGTCGCAAAAAAGGCAATGCAGATGCCTCGGAAAAAGAGGCCATGAGGGGTAAAATCTCTCCATGAATGCCAGTGTGACTGGAGATAAACAAAAACCGAATTAGTCGTGAAAAGCAGAGTGGCAAAACATTTATTTTTTTCCCACCAAGCCACACTCTTCCCCAAAAACCACAAAACCCCGACGGCTCTCAGCTTTCGGACAGCTGCCATTCATTTGACTCCTTCCTGCCTCGGCAAAGCAAGTAAGAAAAACTCTCAAACCTAAAACGAAAACAATTTAATTTAATTGGCAGGGTGCTGTGCTATGAGAGGAAACGGGAACTTGTGAACTAATATTTCTTTTTAGAAAAATTAACATATATTTGGAAAGCATCTGCTGCTGTCCAACAAACCAATCAAAATCACGTCAAGGACCGAAACTCTGGCGCAAAGTTTCCACTTGTGTGTGTATTCAAATCGCTGCGCGACTAATTTAAGGTTTGTGTGACAGCCGCAAATGAAATCAAACAAAGTGATCAGCATAAAGCAAACAGCCACTGCCGGAATGGAAGAGCCGTGGCGAGCTTTCCGTCATTTCCATGGACCGCAATTCAATGTTAGTTTTATGCAAACTTACATATGTGCCGCAATATATATTCCATAATATATTCAATTGTGTGGCACACCAGCCACAAATGCAGGTACAGGCAGCAGAGAAGCCTGTATATTACTTGCGTTGTGCGTCAGCTACAGTTCAGTGGGTCAGACGAGGTCACGTAAACCCGAGCAGAACAGCAATTGCATAAATAATACAAGCCAGGCTATTTAATTGTATGGATGGTAGTTAAAAGTATAGCAACAAAGTCGTTTTTCCTGAAAGTCAAAATGATAAATCAATTTTGTTAGAAAATACATTAATGAATAGGAGAAGGAGAGAGAGAGAGAGATTGTCTCTAGATCTCTCTATTGCATCAATGTCATCTTAATCCGGTTGGGGGTCGCAGTTCTTCTCATTCTTCTCGGTAACCATTCAGGAAGTATTTGTCAGCACACCCTTCCTTTGGATGTCTTTGCTTCCATTTGTCTCCCGCAGAGGCTTGGAAAGACTCACCGAGGCTTCGTTTCGTATCTATTACTCCAAAATCCAGTTGTCATATACATACATATATGCACATATACACCCACATATATTATACATACATCATAAGCAGCTACGCGAGAATCAGTCAAGCCATTCGACATACATAGCTTTGTCGAATGGTCTCCGTTACATGTGACTCTTGCCAGAGCGCCTCCCTTTATCTCTGCTTCGATGCTCTTGCATGGCACTCACTTGGCTTGCTTGTCACGTAGCCCAAAGTCGCCATTTTTGTTTGATTTATTTACCTGCTGGCCACCGCTATGTTCTGGCTCTGGTCAGCGTGGCAACTGTTAACTGTCATCTCTGGACTAGCCAGTATTCAGACGCAGTGGTGATGATGATGTTGACATGTGTCTTCCTCGCATCCCCCAGTTTGTGCAAGCGGACCTGTTTTTCCTGTCTCTGCTAAAAATACCTATTCGTCACGGCTGAGTGCGACGATCAGGTGAGTTGGTGAGCAAGTGACACGCCGAGTGGGTAATGTTTTCGCTGTTCGGTGTCTTGGTTTTCCACTGATATGCATGTGGGTTTTGTGGTTTTATGTACCACGCTGCGTATGCGTGTCGTATATTTGTTATGCTCTTTCAGTGTCCAAATTAAATGTGTGTCCTAACCTCACTTGCCACAGATGTATGTTTACTCAACGAAACCAACTTCTTGTTTTTTCGGTTGAGGTTCGGCCCCAGATATGGGACTGGACGTGAATTTTTTAAGAGCTAAGACAGCCAAAGTGTGTGACTTCGTGTGGTGCCTGCAACATTTTCAGAGGCCCACAACCTGTTTAGTGAATTACAAAACAGATATAGATCGACTCTAATATTTATAAGTATATCTAAGCACTTATAAATATTAGTTTTTGATAAATTTTCCTGCTTGGAAAGAAAAATTCGAATTCAATCTAGAAAAAGGAACTCAGCTCGAGATGAAGGGAAAGGAACTTGTCCGCCTTGAAAACTGTTTCTTCCACGCTAACTGTTAAAGACCATATAATAGTTCTTGGTGATTTCAACCTGCCAGGTACTGTTTTGTCCTAAAGACTGCTCTTATCCTATTATCGAAGTGTCGGTAGATAATGCTACCGTATCGGATCGGGCTGGTAGGCTTGTTGGACGCGTCCGCGTCCGTCTCAAGAAGTTGGTTCTCCTTCTTCGCTTTCTAGTTTCTTAATAGCTCGGTAAAATTTCACTGTTCTTAATGCTCAAATTTATAGGAACTACCTACACAGGACCATACAAAGTTTTACAGCTTTGTAAACAGTAAGCGTAGAACGTCCGCTCATCCATCCTCACTAACATTTCTAAATACGTAGGCAAACAATGATTAGGCAATTGCCGATCTTTTTTTGCACAATGTTTCCAAACAACTTCTTCTCAGAAAAGCTACCCTGGTCATGTGTATCCATACATTTTACCTAGGTCGAACGGCATTTTCAGCCCTTTGCTTCATGATCTTCGGTTAGTTAAGCCGGTGTTTTCACCGGGCCCTGACGGAGTTCCCGGCTGTTTACTCAGGTACTGTGCAGACTCTCTGTGCGGACCCTTGCTTAAACTATTCACTCTATCCATTAATTCTTATTGCTTTCCCCCCATCTGGAAGGAATCTTTTATAATTCCTCTCCTCTATAGAAGCATATCTAAGTTATTCGCTATTCCCAAAATGTTCGAGTTAATTTTTACTCCGCTTATATATCTTACTTATATCTCACTTATATCTCACTTATATCTCCAGGCTTCCACGGTAACTTGCAGACGAATGTTATTTACACCGATTTTAGTAAGGCATTCGATTCTGTAAACCAGTATTTTCTTGCACAAAAGCTTGACCTTCTAGGGTTTCCGCCCAATCTTTTGAGATGGATTTCTAGCTACCTCTTTAGCTACCTAGACTCCTTATCTTTACCTGTTATGGTTACTTCTGGAGTACCACAGGGTAGCCATCTAGGCCCCCTACTTTTCACACTCTTTACTAATGACCTGCCTTCTGTATTAACAAACTCTCGAGTACTTATACATATATGTTGATGTTAAGCTCTGTGTCCAGTACAGGGACATTTCTTTTCACTCTCGCTTGCAATCAGATCTCAAAAACTTTTAGTGATAGTGCCTCGACATGCACAGTAAAAACACATTTCTACCATGGTAAATAAAGCCATGTGCGTGCTTGGGTTTATAAAGAGGTGTTCAAAGGAATTTGATGACACCTATATAACGAAGACCCTCTATACCTCGCTTGTTCGACCGAATTTAGAATACGGCTCATGTGTATGGTGCACCCAGTACAACATTCATCAGGACCGTATTGAATCAGTGCAGAAAAACTCTTTACTTTTTGCCCTTCGAGGCCTCAGCTGGGATGCAGCTGTGAGACTGCCATCCTACCGTAGTAGATTACTTCTAACAAGCCTTCCATAATTAGTTAGTCGTAGAAAAATTCTTGGTGTTATTTTAATGCTCAACTTGATCAAGTGGGATGTATGTAGATAGCCCGGACTTGTTTATCCGCATTAACTTTACGATTCCCATTAGACCCCCTAGAAACTGCATTCCTTTGTTCCTTCCACTTTGTAGATCGAATTATTCCTTACAAGAACCGTTTAGGGTCTTATGCTCAAATTATTATTCCATCTATCATATTAATCATCCACTAGCTCCTCTCCTCTTCTTAAATCACTAATACTAGCCTTCCTCTCCCGTAGTTAGTTTTTCTGTATTTTTGCTTTGCTGGAATTCAATCGAAAATCTATATTTCCTGCATGTTTCCGACCGGTTCGGTTAAACGCACCGCGCGTCATGCGGCAGCCCCCTCGGTTGGGCGGGAGGAGGTCTGAGTTCTGCTGGGTTCCGATCGTATCAGGCTTCGGCTTGGAGTCGCATGGGCCACTCGATGGTGCAGTCATTGCATATCAACGTCCAGGCAAGGGAACGCCAAGTGTTGTCACAGCTAATTTTCGATGTTCACCAAAGTGAAATTTGCATGCTGGGGAGACAGCTTTCAACTGGCTTCTGACTCGCTGATTGCAGCAACAAATAGCAAAGCTATTAAGTTTATTAATAAAACTCGGACAATGGCAACAAAGGCATCGGCGAGGCTTGAAGAGAAACATAAAATTCATTTTGTTGTCGCTTAACTTTAGCTGTGATGTTGCATAATATACTTGAAGCATTTCGTAAACAATGCCTTTACCCTTTTTCTAGACCGGTCGCCGTCCATAGCCGGCCTCCGTGCGGCAGAAGCTTGCTCAGTCGTAAGAGTCGGCAAGTTGCAAGTTTTTCGCTGATGCTCGTTAATGTTTGGCAAGCAACCGACCAGCCCTGCCACCAGCTCCAACTCCCTATCAGTACCAACTAACGCAACAGCATCCTTTTGGGCGTCCTAAGCCGGTTGTCACTTGCGATTGTTTTTAGACATTTGCAAGAATTGTCTGGCTATTGTCTGGATCGTTATGAGTTTTGCCAATTTGTTGCTGCAGCACAACTTTGGCCCTACCACCCGACCATTGTCGTACTTTTCTTTGCATTTAAAATTTCTCAAGAATTCGAGAGCGGAAAACTTTTCTCCGATATTTGTCTGAAATTGTTTTTAATGACATTTCTGGAAATTTGTTTCGCCATCGATTCTTAACAAATTTTGACAAGCTCTTCCCTTCCCAAATGGGTCAGTGGCATCCAATGAATCGTTCTTTCCTGGGAGACACAAATGTGTAGTTCAAATCTTTTCATTTCAATTTGTACCACCCTGTGAGCGAGGAGCTTGCTTTCTGCAATAAAATAGCTGCGGAGGAAGGCAGGAAAGTTTCAGAGATTGCCAGGTAAATTTCTGCTCACATTTTCTACATTAGTCAGCATTAAACATTTATTTGCTTTGAGTAGATTACACGCACCCACCACAACACAACATGGCACAACTGAGGCTGGAGAGTGCTAGGTTGCAACAAGAAATAACGGTTTCTAAAGTTTCATCCTCGCTTTTTTCATATTCCCTGCTAACCGCATCGCATAAGATAGAGAGAGCTGTAAGAACCAAAGCATTAAAAACGAACAAGGAAAAATGCGCGCCGACTCTGGGAGACTTTTGGTGCGGCTTCAGTGGTTAGGGTGGGGTTGGGGCTGGGGCTGGTCGATGGGTATGGTAATGCCGGAAGAGGGGGTTGGAAAACAAATGAGCTGGCTGCAAATTAAGTGCAGCTGCCAGATTCACTTTGCCGCCGCAACTACTTTAAACAAACTTTAACTGCGCTTTAAGTTTCCATTAAGATTATCAGATGTTTCCGTAAATCCATGAGTTTTCCGCGTCTCATGGCTAACGTTGTCCCTTCGGTTACGAATTACGAAACAACCCGTATGAAATAAATGTGTCAGGTACCAAAGAGAACAGAACATTTTCGCCTTGAATACATAACTGAATATGTACAGCAAACGACAAAAAGCAGCGAGCGGTCCAGGTGGACTCCACTGAGTGGAGTGAGTCCATTTTTTTGTTTTTAAATCAAAGAAGAATAAAGATATTCATTTCTATTCAAAATGAGAAGGGACACGTCACAACTTTTATACCCGGCACTCAGTACTACATCTGCTCAGTACTACATTAGCGGTGTTTTGTCAAATTTTTGCATTTTTTTCTTCATCTGTCATCTACATCCACAACACTACTCACGCCAACACGCTCCTTTTACGCTCCACAAATATAAGCTGCGGGACGGGGTGGGTTTAGCCACTGCAAATTCATTTTTTCATAGTGGCTATAATAATGATCCAATCGGATCCCAACTAGATGATCTTATAGATATGGTCATTCCCTACGGAATGGCGTTTTAAGTTTTCTTTTATCTTCAAAATTGTAGGTTTGAGAGGTTTTCGCCCTTTTGCGGGGGCGGAAGGGGGGCAGGGCTAATTTTTTAAATACACTTGTAACAGTACGAGCATACAGAACTCTGGATGCAAAATTTGGTGGCTTTTGCTTTTCTGGTCTCTGAGATCCAGGCGCTCAATAAGACTGACGGACAGACGAACGGAGAGGCAGACATGGCTCAATCGACTCGGGCATTGATGTAAATACTTTTACATTCACTTTGTGCACAAATACAATATACCCTATTTACTCTTCGAGTACCGGGTATAAAAATGATCAGTGTCCATACAGTGCATTGCAGAAATTTCACTGTTCGCAAATTAAGAGTATTTCTCAAAAATCCGCAAGCTTTCATGATGATCAAGCATTACATTCCGTATGTGTGTATGTATGTATGTATATTTTTACATATGTATGTACATATATTAGCAACACTCGAAGCTCTTTGCTAAAGCTTTCACATACATATGTATATACATATGTATATGTATGTGTATACACAAACGCGCTCTTGATTACACCACTCGACAAAATCGAACTCTTTCTTTTTTCTTTTCTGTGGCAGAACTTTTTATCTCTCTCTCGTATGTGTTTGTGTTTTGTTCTCCGTGTTTTCCTCTCTATATTGGATAAACGACGGGTGTTTTATTGACAAAAACTCTTAGTATACTCCCTGAATAACTTAATACTTTTATATATCCTAATCCGCGAGGGCATGCTTATTATTTGTACAAAATTAAAATATAATCATATTTAAATTCATTTGTGCGTCGCTAGTCGTGTTTTTGTGTTGTTTCTTTTCGTAAGTACACTCTCACATTTAGCCGCTCTCTTGTAGTTGCGTTCTCGCTCCAAAATAGCTGTTCTTCCTCTTTCGCTCACAAAACTTTATGTGCAGTAGCGCGCTCTCTCTGTTTAGCTGTCGCTACAACAAATCTTATCTCCTCTCTCCACTCATTATACACGGTACTCGAAGAGTAAATAGGGTATATTGTATTTCTGCACAAAGTGGATGCATGTAACGCAGAGAAGGAAACGTTTCCGACCCCACAAAGTATATACATACATATGTATATTCTTGATCAGCATCAATAGCCGAGCCGGGCTTTTTAAATAAGTTCTTTACAATCAGATTCAAGATACTTAAGTTATGTGACAACAAACCGCTACAGCTGAAAAAAGCTTAAAAAAACCGGTTTAAAAATTTCTTCAAACAAAAGTTCTGCCATAGAAAAAAGACAAAATGATCATTAGACCATTTCTAAGCCCAATACCTTTCGTAAAAAGTTGGTTTGGTTCCTTGAGGTAAAATTGTGTCGGAAATTGTTATTGATCTTCCTGCTAACCGAAGCAGATCTACCCTAGAAATTTTACCACACAGTGCAAGAGAGTTAACCACGATATAGTTTATTGATTTATTTGAAGCGCATCTATTTTCTCATCGTGTTTGCTTGTTTTCTTATCTATTTCCATGTCTACATATGTACATATATGTACATATTTATGTATGTATGCATGTACAAATATACCCCTGTTTGCCGGCAAATTGCGATTAACTCGATGATTAGCCCACCGACACGAGTAGGTAAGTATATAGAAGTGTTGGCGAATAGTCTTGAATGCTCTAATTTTGAGTACCTTCAGCTCATATCTCTACAATTAAAATTAAAAACAAAATCTTAGGAAAAAAAGTTTACCATGGTTTTCGAAAGTTTTAATTACAGCCCAAATCATTATTTTCGTGGATAACACATTTGTTAAAACCAGAGAAACCACAATCTACCCAATATTATAGGGTAGAAACATCTCGCCTATCCACTGTTGTGATGTGTCATTCGTCGATGAACGCTCAATGAGACGGACGTGCATGAAAGTCGGGTTCTGTTTGTGCAAGTAAACATAACTTTTAAAAAATTGCTCTGTATATGATTGTACCTCGAGTGCAATAAGTGTTTAAAATGATGAAACCACAGACATTAGCAGATCTCAGTCACTTTGATCTGTTTCGAATACTCGACTTTGTTAAGGCCAACTGCGATCCGAAGGACAAATCAGTCCCTTTCGACCAAGTAAATTACGCTGACCTATACAATTTTGCGGCCACATGCAAGAGGCATCGCCGCATCTTATGGGACTGGTCTCAAGAAATGTATGAGCGGCTGGAAATCGAACTGCTCCAGGTGCACGCTTATAAGAAACTGACCGTCAAGTTTAATGAAATTCACAGCACACTAAAAGGTGCTTCAAAGGCAAAGAAGCATTGGTACCTGGATGTCTTTATCAGAGACATGTTGGGAAATCAGAATATTGAATGCATTGAACTAAGATACACACCAAGAAAGTATCTAAAAACTCACGAGGAAATCTTTCAAAAAATATTAAGAGCGATACAAGCCAATTTTCATCAAGAGGAGTCAATGAATCCCTATCCAAAAATCAGGAGCAAAGTAAAAGAGATAATTGTAAATATCGCAGGTGTGTTCGAGTACTTTTAGCAATAATAAAAAATGTTTACAAGTAACCTTTCTTTTTTCCGCATTTCAGAATGTGAGTTCTTCGGCCTGGGCCAGTTTCGAAACATTTCAAAGCTTCGTCTCACTGCCAGATTTGCCATGTTGGATCTTGTCGAGTTCTGTAAGAACAACCAATCATTGTCAAGCTTGGAGCTGAACTCTTATCTGCACTCGGACCATGGAAAATTAACGTACATCGTTAATCACTGCCCGAAATTAAAAGAATTAAAATTCATGCTGAACGATAATGGATTGCTAAGAGATGCGGAATATGTGAAGTTGGCCAATCTAGACAAGCTGCAGCAATTGGAAATCAGGAAACCCCCCAACCACATAACATTTGAAGCAGATATGAACGTGGATAAGTACTACGATTGTAAAAGACCTAGAATGGATACTGGATACGAAGCCTTGATCATACCAGAGGGACCAAAGGAGGAAAACGTTCCCGTTAGGAGCCTTCTCGCAGCTATTGCTGGCAGGAAAAGGCAAACACTGTCGCGATTGATCTTGAAGTTTGAAATAGATGATAAATTGGTTCAAACTATCGGGAAAATCCAGAGTCTAAGACTCCTGGAATGCGGAATCTACGATCTAGGATGTATTCGACATTTGGCAAAGCTCGAAAAACTTACGAAACTGAGTCTGCTGAACAAGGGCCATCTGATTTCAGTAGGGGTCATAGAGCTACTAACCAGACATATAACTGTCTCGACTTTCGATACACAAATTGGTTTTAGCTCTCGGGGAACTCTAAGCATAATTTCAAATGATCCGAACAATTTTCGGGACGTGGATTTTGCACTTCTTTTGAAAATGAAAAATTTAAAGTGTCTTTTTGTTAGCTCCATTATGCTAAGAACAGTGAACCATATTTGGCCATCTTTCTTGGAGAATGGAATAGAGATCAAAAGCAACGAAGTTTGTCTATCGTTTGATATTAGGTCAACATGCCTTTGTATTATAATGGACAGTGATGCTAAAGTCAAGTTCCCACTTCCTGTAGTCAAGAATCTAAGATCATTTCGAATGATCTCCCTGGGAGAGCCCCGGTCACCACTTCTGAAGTCCCTGGAAACACACTACTCGACAACGCTGCTGGAAGTTTACATTTGTTTGCCGTATACCATTTTTGAATGTCCTACAAGCGAATACCTTAGCGAAGAAGATGTCGCTGTCCTTGCGCACATAACCTCACTCCGAAGGGTTTCCTGTGTGTTACAAAAACTGAAATTCGTTCAGCCATTTGCACAGCTGAGGGAGCTAGAGAGCCTGGTAGTCTTTTCTGGTCATGATCCAAGGAAAGTCGAATTCGGAAGGTGGATCTTTCCCATTCTGATATTGTGCCCAAAACTGGAACATTTTTATATCACTCTGAAGGGTCTACATCTGCCCCCTAACAGATTACCAAAGAATTTCTTTTTTCATCTCGATAGTGCACTAAATAGGAGCAGGGTCGGTATCTCGCATAAGTTAAAGTTCTGCCTGGCTTCAAGCACCGACTACAAATTTACGCAAAAACAGGTGAGTGGCATATTTAGATGCAAATATTGATTTGTTTTTTGCAAAATAAGCTCAAATTCGTCTTTCAGATAAGGCAGACTGAAAATATGAAGTACTGTACGGTTCAGACCAAATATGTAGAGAACAATCACTTCTTTGATTAAGAAAATTTAATTTCAAAATATATTTGACCGGGACTTTAGTTTAAGCTTTCTTCAACCAGTTTTCACTTTTTCAAATCCGTCGTTCAAGCAAACATCTGATTTTCATACTTACATTTGAAAATTGCATAAAATCAGAATCTAATAAATGGAACAAAGTCATAGATAATACTAATAATAGACCTTAATTGTTATTAAGACAATTCATTAAATTCAATTTTCAGCTTACTCACCCGAGTAAACGAAATTCGCATGCACATGACTAGTCGGAACGAGAAGGGACGTGTGAGACGCTTTTTACGCATCACACTCTTTTACCCCCGGCACTCAGTACTACATCTGTACTTTAGCGGTTATTTGTCAAATTTTAAATTTTTTCTTCATCTGTCATCTACATCTACAACACTTCTCACACCAACACGCTCCTTTAGCTCGCCCCCCTTCCCTAGACCCACACACTGCAGACTCACGGCAGAGGCAGAGCCAGCGGACGGCGGCCAGTGTGCGGCCACTGCGCGAAGGAGAGTGTGAATGGGAGAATATGCAAAAAACAAATATAAGCTGCGGGACGGGGTGGGTTTGGCCACTGCTAATTAATTTCTTCATTGTGGCTATAATAATGCTCCAATACTGCCCCAATTTGGTGATCTGATAGATATGGTCATTCCCTACAGAATGTCGTTTTAAGTTTTCTGCTATCTTCAAAATTGTAGATTTGGGAGGTTTTCGCCTTTTTGCGGAGGCGGAAGGGGGCGTGGCTCATTTTTTAAATACACTTGTAACAGAGTGAGCACACAGAAGTATGGATGCAAAATTTGGTGGCTTTTGCTTTTATGGTCTCTGAGATCCAGGCGCTCAACAATACGGACGGACGGACAGACGGACGGACAGACAGACATGGCTCAATCGACTCGGATATTGATGCTGATCAAGAATATATATACTTTATGGGGTCGGAGACGTTTCCTTCTGTGCGTTACATACATTCACTTTGTGCACAAATACAATATACTCTATTTACTCTTCGAGTACCGGGTATAAAAACAAGATTAAAGACGACCTGCAGAACTTGTCGAGAACTGAAAAGGTGATCGATCACGCTTTTCGTTATATTTCACGTTTAGTAAAAACTACCCTCGCATTGCTTTGAGCTGCCTGTTCGGAAGGGTTTGAAATTCCAAACGCAATTTTTAAGCTAGCTTCAAATTGAAATACACATTGAATAGACAACAGCTGGCACTTGCCACTAGATTGTCCTGTGTGCGGTGTTGAAAGTACCTCGGGCGCTAGGCCGGGTGGAATGCAAATTGCGTATACTCGTATGCTGCGGGTTCCGGATGTGACGTGAGTGCAATGTGCAAACTAAGCAACGGCCAGTCTCTGTTTTATTTACGCACTGAAAACTCGTTGAAAGTAGACACAATCAAGCATATATAGACGAAGATACAGGGAGAGTGACAGGCAATGAATGCTAAATTATCTAGGCCGAGTGCATTAGTTCCCAACAGAGAGACAGAGAGACGGCCAGGCAGACCACAGTGGCATAATTTGTCAGCTGTCGGCCAATTTTGTGAGACTGCTGCTAATTAAATATGTCAGAATATTAAATGCCTGCAGACTCGCAAAGTACTTGAGTGCCGTGCAAACAGCAGGCCAGACACAACTAAGCAATATGAAAGTCAAGCCTAAAGAAGGAAAATGTCGGCTTCCTCCGCCCAAAGAATGTCGGAATCAAGCAATACAATACAAAACCTCCCATCTAATCAGACGGTATCAATGGGTGCACTCAGCTGTGTCTGGCGCAGTTTTTTGATGTTTCATGCTCGTATTGGTTTTGTGGCTTGCATATTTGTCATTAATTTACGGATAGGCCTGATGCTGCAGCTGGCACCCCGGAGTGATTAATACCAGCTAATGTGACACGGATCAAAACATGAAAGGCTCTGACCGCAATGCTCTCATTAGGTCATTGGAAATCAAATTTCAGCTAAATCTCAGCGAATGCGTATTTAATATCTCTGCAACGTATCCGTATCCTTCTTTAACTCAACATTGCCATGGGTCATGGCATTTATTTGCATCTCAATTTACTTTAACTCTAACAAAGATCATAGAATTCAACAAATTCTAGATGGGAGACTAGTTCATACTCATTTATTTCCTCGAAAATTCATGCCAACTCTTATATGTACATATGTATATACAAACATACATTCATCTATATATGTATATGTTTCCGTGGCATCGCCTTATAGTATATAATAAATCTCTTTAATAAATTTGTGACATTTATTTACTGCGTTAGCAAAAGTATATTTAAACTTAAATGTTCGATTAAAAACATCAGGAAACATGTATAACACAACATTGGATATTTTTCAAGTGCATGGCGAAAATTGTGAGCTACCTTTGACCAGTAAAGAGAACTACGATAAAACAAAACATGTTTAGCAAGCAAACTTATTGAGTGAAGTGTGATGCAAGAGAGCATCTCGTTCAAACAAGAACTTAGCTTGACTTTATTTAACCAGATTCATTAATGCATACAAATAAAATCGAAAAAATAAACATCTGACAAGTCAACTGAACCCGTAGGCTTATGGAACATCCCTTACAGGTACAATTCAATTAGCCGTATAGCTTAGTGTTCGCCATCCGCCATGCCAATTATCTTACCTTTCTCTGCAACCAATTAGCCGTTTTATGCAAGCGGGCCACTGACTAACACTTAAACCGTTTCTGAAACTGAAACTTCAAACCGCTGCTCCCAGTCAGCGTCACAGAGCCCCAGCGCCGGGACTGATGAGGATGTCGATGCCTTTGGCCATAAACCAATTACTCGACGTCCCAAAGGAGAGCCTTCTGTTGCCTTGTCAATTAATTGGATTATTTATGTGTATTTTGATGGAAACAAATCGCAATCAATTTTCGTGTGTGTGTGTGTGATTGGCTCGGCTTGGGCTCGAACGAAGCTGGGGTAAATTGTGTAGGCCAAACTTGTCAAGCCAAATGCTGGCCATATCATTTATAATAAACGGAAACGGAAACGTGTTCTTCTGTGCGTTACAAATATCCGTTATTCCCCACAAATACAATAACCCTATTTACTCTTCGAGTACCGGGTATAAAAAGATTCTGAATTAAACCAAATGACTTTACCATATTCTATGTTGTACTACAAAAACTTGGTTATTCCTATGAAATGTGATTTTGGAACTGCATTGAAGTCTTTCAGCGGAAAATTCTCTGATGTTTCCTTTTAGTGACTTTGGAGTGCTTCAATAATGACATTAAGTAATACTGTCAACGTCTTTTTACTGCCAAGAAAAACCAAGAACCAAGCCATCAAAAGCTCATGAGTGGGAATCCACCAGACCTCAGACAGAACTGGATACGACACTGCGATCCTTGTGTTCGATAAATGTCAACAAGTTGGGCAAGTTATAATTGAAACACTTCGGCAAGTTGTGCATCTTGTCACCGAGAGCATCAAACAATTTTAGTACAATAGAGTACACAACATTTTCAATTTTTCGAAATATTTACAAAACTGTCTGATGAAAGATTTGCATCGCCTTCCATTGGATTTACTTCTACTTCCCCCTACTGATGCATGTCAAGCCAGTTCAAGAGTCAACAAGCCAGCAACTTCGACTTCGGCTAGCGTCACCACATTCTTCCAACCCTTTCGGGCGAAGCAGCCGCTTCAGGCCAGAAGACGATGTAAGTCAAGACTGTAAAGTGTGAGAAGGTCACAGTTGTTTCGGTCCTTGTCAAACAATGCAATTACTTTCTTAACTTCTCAATCAACAGACACAGGACAATACATTTCCTTCTTTTTAAGAACAAGTTAATTAATGTCAAACGATTTCGGAACTTTAAGGAATATTTCTTATAGCGCTTTTCAGTCAAGGCACTAGCCTGAATGCTATCAGTAATGCCAAGAAACCAAAAACTTCCGCGGCTGTAATCCGTAGAACTCAAATATGATAGAGTCACTAAGTGAAATGTTGATGAACAACAAAAAATGTTCTAACATAACCAAGAGAGAGAAGTTTTTACAGATACTCGTATTAGATCCACTGAGTTTGACATAAATGAAAAAGTTTAACCAGCAAACAGGAGGCGGCAATCTAAAATAGAAACAATAATATCCTATTCCCTTCACCACATCCGACCGAAAGACACAATGGAAGCGTGGCCAACTGCTGGCCCAAACTTTTTCTTTGCCAAGCCCCGACACCCCTGCAGGCCCACTTCCGCTCATTCGTGGCGCTCGCTTGACGGCTTTGTGCCCACACTTGATGTATTTCTGATGCCAACAGTTGCCATTTTGTTTTTACTTGGGTCTGTCTGGAAATCTGTTCTTTCACAAATTTGCCCGACAGGTAAAACATTTTATTTATTTAGTTTTTCTCTTGTTGCTGCCCGCAGCATTTTCTAATTATAAATTGTTGCCGGCTTTAAGTGAAAAATTATGCCAAATTGTTTCTGACAGATTTCATTAACAGTTCGGAGTTTCGCATAATTGAAAATATCGTTCCCCCAACCGCCAAGCCTCCAACCTCCTCCACAATAATCAGAAATGTTTTTACTCTTAACTTTTTGCGGCTGCAACACTGGGGGAGTTTTACTGCTCAAACATAAATACATTTTCTTTTGAAAAATTTTTATTGTGTGTTTGTATTTATACCCGGTACTCGAAGAGTATATAGGGTATATTGTATTTGTGGGGAATAACGGTTGTATGTAACGCACAGAAGGAAACGTTTCCGACCCCATAAATTATATATATTCTTGATCAGCATCAATAGCAGAGTCGATTGAGCCATGTCTGTCTGTCCGTCCGTCTGTCCGTCCTTATGAGCGCCTAGTACTCAGAGACCATAAAAGCTAGAGCCACCAAATTTTGCATCCAGACTTCTGTATGCTCACACTGTTACAAGTGTATTTAAAAAATTAGCCCCGCCCCCTTCCGCCCCCGCAAAAGGGCGAAAACCTCCCAAAGCTACAATTTTAAGGATACAAGAAAACTAAAAACGCCATTCCGTAAGGAATGACCATATCTATCAGATCACCAAATGGGATCAGATTGGATCATTATTATAGCCACAATGAAGAAATTGATTTGCAGTGGCTAGTCCCACCCCGTCCCGCAGCTTATATTTGTTTTTTTTTGCACATTCTCGCATTCACCGCAGTGTGCGGTCTCTGCCTCTGCCGTACCTCTGCCTCGCCCTCTGCCGCGTCTCTGCCGTGACTCTGCAGTGTGTGTCTCTAGGGGAGGGTGGCGAGCTAAAATAGTGTGTTGGCGTGAGAAGTGTTGTAGATGAAGATGGCAGATGAAGAAAAATTGTAAAATTTGACAAAACACCGCTAAGGTGCAGATGTAGTACTGAGTGCCGGGTATAAAAGTTGTGACGCGTAAGAAGCGTCTCACACGTCCCTTCTCGTTTTATTTAGTGTATAGTAATATTTAATGTGCTTCAGATAAACTTTCCTGCTCTGTTATATCAAAGAAAACAAAACATTTCGCTGGCGGTTATTGAGCGGAATTAGAGATTTCTTATATCCCCCGCCATGGAGGTGAACTCCCTTAGCGTTTAAGAGTTTTGTCGCCCGTGGATAAGAAATTGAAAGGGATTTTCCGCCTTTACATCTTCCTCACAAAGCCGTATGCGCATAGGATATATCCATTAGCTGGAGGTAACCATATCGTCACAATATACATATATAAAAGGGACAAGACTTTCCCAACGATCGAAATACTAGCAAACAAAAAACACTACCTGAACCCCCGTCAGGTCTGGGCCAAACCCCAAGCAATAGTCGTTCAGTGGTAGTATTCCTGCTGTTGTCAAATCTATTACTATAACGGGATAAGATAAGAGTATATCATATTCAAAATAAGCCAGTAACGCTAGCTTTTTTTAATTTTTAGCAGGTTGGGTTTTTTTAACAGTTTTTTAAACAAACAGCTGAACGCTTTTGCAACTTATCGACTGAAAAAGAAAATGCTCTGCTTGTGCTAAAGAAATATCTATCATAATACCGTGCCAAGATATAGAGCCATAAATACTTTATCAGCTTTCCGCTAAAATGTTCCAGACCATGTCATCGTCCAGATGTGGTATAGAACATATTCTTAATGTTAAGGAAGCATTAAGCACTTCATCTTCTCGAATTGTGATTTCATCGATATTGTCGTTACCGGTAGACCTTGCATTATGTTCTGAATGGAACGGAAAATAAAATGCGAAAAGTTTTACGAATTCATCCAATTGCACTGTTCACATATTAAAATGTTTAATGTTTGTACGCTTAACGGACATTTTAAAATTCTATAAATATTAAAAAATATCAACAGGCCAGGATAAACTCACACACAGAAACATACACACACCTGTGCTTAAATACCTACATATGTACATATGTGTGTATATGGGCACATATGTGGGACACACACACATTACGTTTTATTGGCATGGCACTACTACTGACCTACTTTATATACACCTGAGATGGCTCGGCACACACACTTGGACAGCATACACCTGCTGAAACCCGCACATACCGGTTAATACATGGATACATACATAGGGAATACAAAGACAAGAATGGGGGCAAAGGTGGCACTGCAGGCGCGCTTTGATCTATGGCCTGGCTGGCATTTTCCTTTTCCGCGAAGGTCTTTGCCAGCCACAGCTATGAAACTTTTCAGCGGCCCACAACCAGCACGAAGAGCAGAAAGTAATTTCTCCATTTTGCACGTTAATTAAATTAACGAACAAAACACCCAACCTTAAAATATATATAGTTTCTATAAACTGAAAACTGAAAACTGAAAATTACTGGAGACTGGAGATGTTGGTGCGAACAGCGATTGCAGACAAGGAAGACTCCTCTAGGATTATTGATCTACAGAAGAGTGCCAGAGGTTGCTAAATTACAATTTATATCATCTTTTAATGATTTTCCGTTGTGTGTCACGGAACCCTCAATAAAATGCAACCAAAGAAATCATGTTTAATAATTCAAAGCCGCAGACAATAAACTGTCGGATGCCCGGGGCAAAGTATCTCATGGATACATATGTATGTTTCTATTGGAATTGGGTAGTGAGTACGCCGACGTATCTTCCAGTCAAAGTGCGTGTTTGGGATGAATTATCAAGTGTTGTTGACACAAACATCCACCCGCGCACATACTCGTAGATGTCCTCCTGCAGGACGAGCCGGAGCGTAAGCGCTGCAAAGGATGACGGCACTAACAGAGCTTATGTAAATTGAAAGTGTGCGCGGGCGTGTCATAAGAACAGCATATCTCCCTCTTCCCACTCCTCGCTCAAACACTCTTGTTTGTGCGATTGTCTGTGCGACAATAAACGAAAATACATATGTACATACACAAACCCGTACGTACACATACAATAAATGCTTCCAGCAAGCAAATGACCGGAAAGGCATACATAAATAAGTTTCCGGATTAAACGCACATCTTTCGACTCCTCCGTCAGCCGACTCTACTTCCTTGTGCGGACATTCTCGCTAGTTGGTCCAATAAACCGAGACTCTAAGAGCGCACAATGAACTTGTACGTATTCGTGTGTATGTTTGTACATATGTATGTACATATGTATGCATGTACATACATATGTACATACTAGATGAGTGCGTCTATACAGCAAAGTTTGGATTAACTTATTCATCGACCGATGGTCACTTGTAATGTTCTAAAGAAGAATTTGAAATGAGTTGGCAATCACGAGCTGAAAATTAAATGTCAGAAATTAATTTGTCCAACAGAAATAATTTGATAAAACCAGTTAAGAGATGTGAAAAAAAAGGTTGGTGAGCCCTCCCCTCCCCATAAACCCCATTTCCATTGGATATTTAATGATTAATACAATTTTTATTGTCCCATCCAAAGGTTTTACGCAACTCAAATTCCATAAACCATTTTATTCCATCATCCTGGGACATAAAGTAGTTTGATTCAGCCTCGAGGTTGTCGCTGCTCTTTTTCTGTCTGCTTGTTTGCTGTTTCTCCAAAAAGATATTTCATTTTTATTCTACTGCGGCGCTGCACGTGGTCCACACTCGCATTCAATATTCAAGAGTCTCAACAAATTACTTGAACCCTTTTCATAGCCCGTTGGATGCCCCTAAAGGCTTTAAGTCATTTGTCAAAAAGTGCAAAAACGGCTTACGAGACTGCAAAAGCAGAAACACAGCCGCGTCGTTTACAAGCATACGGATATTGCTGGAAAGGACATTTGAGACCCAACCCAATTTCACTTTCACACTTTTCTACTTATGCAAATGTCGGCTCCTCATTCGTTCTGCAGAGACAACAAGAAGGGTAACAGCATAACAATAAAATATAATACAATATCTGAAGCTTTGCCTTGAGGAAGAGACTACCAAACACATTGCCTGTCATCTTTTCACACATTAGGCCTACTTTATTCTTGGGTCGTTGACAGATTAAATTACACAATTGTGGGGCCAGGAGACCTCCGTTGACAGATCATTGCGGCAAAAACAACATCCATCCTTATAGGTAAATAAAAAACAAATGTATGTCCAACATGAAAAACCAATTTGGCAACAGCTCCCAGGATATTGTGGTACAAGACAGCCCGACTCAGACATCAGCGATGTACCAGAAACCAATACCTCGAACACTGCCCCTAATTGTTTCAGAGAGCCAGCGAATTTATGGCCCCAACTATTAAAGGTTCCAGCTCAGGGTGGCCACAGCCCCACTTGTGGTTTATGGCGCAGCCTGGTGTTTTAAAAAAGCCGGCCAGAATGGGACCGCAGTCCCTGGCCGCGTTTGCAAAAGGTTAGTCGTCCGACCAGCTCAGCACATTATAAAAAATTCAATTATAAGCTTTTTATAATGGCATGGGTTGCGTTCCACCTGGCCACGATTTTCATTTAGGTTTTTCGCTTTCAGTTTACACTTTCTCATTGGCCGAACTAAACCGTGGTAAAATTTGTGAAATTTTTCCACCTCGAACTTTATTGCTTATCTTATTGCGATCCATAGAATGGGGGAAACTGAACTGATAAGTTGCTCAAACAAATCGCACAACGAATGCCGGTTACAAACATTTCAGTCGCCTACTTAAACTTGAAGAGTGAACATTATATTAGAAAATATTTTAAAATAAATTGATTAGACTGAAAAAAAAATGAGTAAGACGACCATACTATGTCTTAATGATTATTGCCTGTACGCAATATTCGATCAGATAGAACTTAATTGTAAACTAATGGGAAGGGAAGTGACTGAAGACAGCATTCGATACGCAGATATTATTAATTTTGCGAGCTGCTGCCATCATTTAAATACAGCCTTTCTGGCCTGGAATGTTAACCGGCGCCGCGACATCGATCGAGCATTTTATACCCTTTCGACAAGTGTTTGTATTGACTTCCAAACACATTACAACCGAGAGAAACAGATTACTGCAGCAGATAAGAAAGCCTCCTGGCAGACTCTTGTTAATGCTCGAATACATAATACTAAGCTCGAACAGATCATACTTGTGTACTTATCCAAATCGTACTGTGGTGAGCACATAGATGTATTCGAAATGACGCTGAGAGCACTTCGAAATAAACGCACCTTGAGAAAACTAGAGATTAAGATGAAACGTAAGAGGCTTCGAAATATATATTAAGTCAACGATTATATCAGACTATTTTTATAGCGTATTCGCTGGACAAACTGCTGGACTTTGGTTACCTTGAAATCCTTGACCTAGATGTATAAATGGAAGCCCTTACCTTGGTCGAGTGTGTGAGATCGAACCCGAATCTCCGTGGGCTTGTTTTTATAAGCACCGAAATCTTTGGGAGACTCGCCGACATTGTCCCATATTGCAATAATCTGAGGAGTCTGACATGCGCATTAAGCTTGGTGTGGACGCTACCGAGTATGCATTATTTGGGTCGCTCGAAAAGCTGGAGACGTTGCGAATATATGTACAGCCTCAAGTCAGTTCATTAGTGCAGCTATTTAAATCACTGGCCACCAAAAAGACGAAGGGATTACTATCTATTCATGATGCGAAGATGAATTATGATGAAGTCGATGAACTTGCCAAAGTTCTAACCCTGCGGACATTGCATTGCCAACTCATCGAACCGCAACATTTAGAACTCCTTACCTCGATCGCCGAAATGGACCACTCTGAAGTAACTTTTCACAATGTTTTAAATGAGTCCCGACCAGCAGATGTCGATTTGATCAAATTTACTCTTTTTGTCGAGAAGAAATCGAAAACGCTTGTCTTGTTTGTTGAGAACCACACCTGTTCCACACTCCCATATGAGTTTATATCAAAACTTCACAATGTGCGCTTGATTCGCATTGAGGGAAGCCAGGGAAGCGGTTCATTATGAAGCCTATTCCAAGGACTGGCATCCAGAGAAACCCAAACTCTTCAGCAATTGGACCTGAAGAACTATGACTTCAACATCGACTGCGAACAAATAGCAAACATTGCTAAAATCAGTTCGTTAAGATTTTTACCTTTTCGGTGTTCCCCACATGCGGCTAATATTGAGTCTTTAGCGCAGCTCAAAGAATTGAGATCTCTAGAAGTCTCTTCAAAAATCCATATAAAATTGAGATTCGTAACTCTTTCCTAAGCGCAAGGTATGATCATCCTGTGAAGAGACATACTGACGATTCATCCCCAATCAACTCGCAAAAGGATATTGTGAATAGTGTTGATAAACAGGCTTTTATTCTTATTGGCCATTTTGTATACCTAAAAAATAGTATGTCCCGCTCCAAGCTCGGATTCACAGATAGCTCTGTTTACCTCTATGAAAATCACTTGACCTATCGCAACGTCGCTAATAATTGAGATCCCTCGTGGAGATTACATTCAAATTTTAGTAAGAAAATTTAATTTTTCATATCCAAAACTTTAATTCCACAAAAAGAGCTTGTTAATCATCAATATATAATTTATTTTATAGGACTTAAATCATCAGTTTTTTTATTGAAATCTCCTGGATCTGAACGCCCTACCCCGTGTGCAGGACAGCATGTTGAGGCACTACCCGACTGCCACTCCAATACATTTCCGCATTCAGCTGCTGTCGGACAAGAAGGTCGTCATGGTCGAAGCAGCAGGCTACGAAACGGAGATCTTCTTGCCCCAGTTATTGGATGGTCGTATTAACCTGAAAAACATCATTCGCAGTCGTCAGCCCAGACAACATCAAGATCAACATCAGCTTCAGAATTTTGATAGCTTCGCCGATTCCCGGTCAATCCAAAGCAAGGTCAGACAGCGTCCGGGGCAATCCAAGCTGACAACTGCAACAGCAGGTCTGGCTCCTCCCACATTCAATGGAGTTGTATTTGCTGCAGGAGGTTCAAATGTGGGAAATGGTCCACAATTCGCCATGAAGCTGATCTCCAATGGTAGCGTGGTGCTCGTGGAGTCCAATGGGTACGAGTCCGAGATATTCCTGCCCCATATATCTTGCGCCTACGTTTCCATGAAACGCGTTACAGCCAGCCAACTTGTCCAATGCTCACGCTTGACGTCCAGACAGCCAACCCGTCCAGAGAAAATTAATCCGAATCCCACGTCTGCGATGGGCCACCCCAGGTCCAATCGTGTTAATTTGCCCAGTGCCACTCGGCGGTGCGGCATCGGAGAATCAAAAAAGGAGAGCGCGCTAACACTTACGGCAAAAGATGGCGGGGAGGCTTTTGTGTCTATCAGGGGAAAACGTCGCAAGACTCATCATCAGGATACGTCAAAAGCAAGGGCCAAGCAAGCTGGAGCTGGCGATCAGCCGGTCAAAGTGAAGGCAAGTGAGCAACTGCCACTCCAGGAGGACTCACCCAGGCATATAACATAAAAATATTATAAATTTTATTCTTACGCCATTGCCACGAAATCGAAATCATGTATTACAAAACCCACTCACCATCCAAATTCTCTATGAAGCTCATGATTGGCCGGAGCGCTGTCTTGGTTGAGTATCCGCGCATGGAGTCGCAGCTGTTTATGCCCGTTTATGCTCAACCACCACGTGATCTTCAAGAACGTTGTGTTCGACTTCAATGATCCCCTCGAAGAAAATAGGCGGCCCAACAAAGTTCATGCCTAATCATGTGGTTGGCCAGCACCTGAAGTCCAAGGTCCATAGCTACAGCTACTTTAAAAGCGAACTGTCATCACACATCCAAGGCAAAAAAAGGCAAACATTAAGTTCACTTTGAGGAGTCTACCCTTCCAAAGAGGGAGACTTTCAGGACAGTTTCTGCTGAAGATGCTGAAGAAGCAGGGTATTACACGCACGCCCCTACCTTTCGATTTAAATTGCAGACCCTTATACCGGGACAAATGTGGACAGAGGACAGAGGTGAATACGGAAGTCATGGATCAGACAGAAGTTCGTCCATGTTCACTGTGCAGGACCCCAACCCTCTGCATAAGATGCATACACTTCACAGTGATCAGTCAAACAGGAGTTTGGGCACTATTAATTACTGGGAAGTAAATGCATCTGCAGAGGACTCGTTCCTCAATTAAAGTTGTTTATATGTGAATAAAAATTAAAATTATCCGATTCACAAAAAATAAACACCATTTAAAATATTTATGTATGTACCTGTCGAATATTTCATATTAATTCATTATATTCGTTCATAGTCTCCAGGTTGGACAGAGACAAATCTAGACAATCTACTGATGCACGCATTTAAAGCTTTTCCATTGGTAAACAAAAAACGCTTTCCAATTTCGAGTCAGCTGTTTTTGTTTAAAAACTTTGAGGTACGTCACATCCATAATGTACACGTCAAATCAGTCACTCATAAATGCTGGCAACATCGTAACTAATCTAAGAACAAAGTTCACATTATTACTCATATTTATACTCTATGTACTCTTCGAGGACCGGGTATAAAAAGTAAGTATGTTTTGCCTCTTCTCCAAGGAATCTGCTTCCCAGCAGCCATTGGAATTAGTATCATTCCATTTTTACTTTAGATTTCAAATTCAAAATTTTCCACTTGCCGTCTTCGATCTTCTAGCTGTGAAATTAAATATGAATGCGATCTCAGCCGTGTCGCATAGTCTTCTGCTGCAGGCCTTTGGCAAGTCCTCAAGTCGTCGAAGTGCCGCCACAGAAAGACGCGGAAATGGTGGAGGGAGTCTATCGCCTTTCGCCTGCCTTAAGCGAGCTACGCCCACCGAGTTTGACAACCTGGAGCAGGACTACCAGCTAGATGCATCGTCGCAGAAAATGAATCTGGCCACTGAGGTATTTCGAAATGAGGTTGGCAAGCCGCAGCTGTTTCAAGCAGTAAAAAAGGCAGAAATCATCATTGCGTGCGATGATTTCCTCTCAAGGGAACCGCTTCCGCCACTGGGGAATCCAGAGTTCCTCAATGCAGCCACTGAACTGGTCCTCGGAAAGTCTTCTCCAGCACAAACACAGGGTCGAGTGAGTAAACCGTTCTTCACTGCCGAGAGCCTTTAAGCTGAATCGGATTGACGAGTTGCCGAAAACATTCCAGAGTTTTATTTGATTCTTTCAATAGGTGGTTGGCATTCAGACAAAGAACAACATCGATGGACTGGCCCTGGCCGCACAGTTTCTGCGCCAGAAGACGACGCGGGACTTTTGTCTGCTCGCCCGTCCCTGCAACACTATTTACTGGAAGATATTCAAGGCGGCGGGCTTCAATTGCCAAAGGTACCAATACTACAGCGACACCAAAGGGGAGCTGAACATCTACGGATTGGTGGCCGATTTAATGACAGCACCCGACGAGGCAGTGGTCGTCTTGGATGCATGTGCGCAGCATCCCACCGGCCTGGATCCCAGTACGGATGAATGGAAGTTGCTGCTCCACATTGTCAAGTGCAAGAAGATGCTACCCTTGATCCACTTGGAGGCTCCGGGCCTGGCCAGTGGTGATCCCAACGAGGATGCTTGGCCAGTCCGATACTTTGCGGACAGCGGCATCGATTTGCTCTGCTCTCAGTCCTTTGTTAAGAACTTTGGCCTCTACAGTAAGAAACTCAAGGAGTGAAGCCATTGAAATTAATTGTTGTTTTCACCATCAGATGAAACAGTTGGCCAACTGATGGTTGTGCTGGCAAATTCTGCCCAGTTGAATGCGGTTCGAGGACAATTTGAATCGATGTTATTAGACAAAAATGCCGAGTGCTCGTCGGTATATGCTAGTCGAGTTGTGGCCAAAATTCTTAGCGATGACAAAATCCGCTCAGATTGGTAAAATTTCAATTATTTAATTACCTAATTTAATATATATATTTTCTGTTTACAGGAGCCAAACCCTAAAGGAGATGCACCAAAGGGTCTTTCAATTGCGTGCCGATCTGAGCAAGAAGCTAGCAGAACTCAAGACACCCGGCAACTGGCAGAACCTGGTGGAACAGTGCGGATATCATCTGTACTCGAATCTAAGCCGCTCTCAGATCCGGCAGCTGAAGGACAGACACATCTATGTCCCGAGCTCAGGACGCATGAACCTCACATCAGTACAGTCCACAAATCTGGATCGCTTAGCAGCCGGCCTCAATGATGTGTCGCAAGCCGCTAAGGGCGATAGTTTTAACACAGTGCATAAATACTATCACTCTGCTTGAATCCTTTCCGTTAAAACATAAAACTTAAAGTACTTCCAAAACCTTCTGGTTTCACGACTCCTGTAAATAGGATGACAGGACGAATGAAGATACTTTTGAGGCCATTCTAGGTGAAGCTTTCAAAAAGTTAAGAAATTACCCAGGCTCAGTCCAACTATCTAATCAACTAAACTCCTTTGTTGCCAACAAATTTCTGCAGCTCAAAAGCATTCAAGTCGTGTGTCAAAAATGTCTCATACTTGCGAGGTGAACGAGGCACGATATGTGCTTCCTAAGTTGCCTATTAAGGAGAATGATGAAAAATGCACTTTGTAATTTTCGTACCTAGTCAGCATCGTACATGCAACGTCGCCCATCCGTCGGCTGAAACTAATAAATTTCACTTTAGAGTTAGAGTTTCTGTGGCTCCTGGCTTTTCGTGACCATATTTTAACTTTCAGTTTCTGTAATGTGAATTCATATTCTTGTCACATACTCAATATTATTGAGTTCCCGTGTTTGCCAAAAAGCAGTTGTGGCTCGACAACTTCCAAATGAAGTGGATTTCTATATTTTTTCTGCTCTCAATTACAATTCTACAGAATTGCTTCACAACTCCTGTAAATAAGATGACAGGACGAATGAAAATACTTTTGAGGCCATTCTAGGTGAAGCTTTAAAAAAGCTTCACACTTGATTATTATATCCCGTTTACGATTCATATTAAATGCGTACTTACCACCTGTAACTTAGAACATATCTTCGATTCTTACAGAGTATTGTTCAACAGTTGTTTTGGGACTCCTTTGTAAAATATATATTTTTTGGAGTTCGCACAGTGGAACCCTTTTGGCCGTCATTGCGCTGTGTCAGACAGAGCATATAACAAGAGGGAGGCCATAAATCTTTGGGCAGCATTCAGCACCTATAGACTGTGCCAAAAAAGATTTAAATACATTTTTGCTTTTATACTTCTGGGTATTTTTTATTTCGCTGTGACTTCATTGGGAATTTAAGTCACCACCAATGGGGATTTGTCGGCATCAGAAGACCTTGTCTGGCCTGCAATTTGTCAGCATGGCGATAAGATTTTGGAAAGGGACTCCGGCTGCCAGTTGGAGGCGTACTTGGAGTCCCAGTGGCATACGGTTGCTTAAAGCGCCATAATGACCGCCATGGTAGGGGTTTATGTCCCCATCAGCGTGGACATTCTCTTCCCATATCCGTTCAGTGATTGACTGAGCAAACGTATCCATTCTCCCATTGTAAGCGTTACAATTCAATTGACTTCCAACATATCGAATGCGATACAATTGGGCGGCGAACGAGGCAACAGCCTTCAACAATATATAGATTTATAAATATGTACACAGTCGTATGTGGCGTGGCCTATATTTACTCTGTGTACCAGTATGAGTGTTGTATCGTATTGTTGCCCAGTGCGTAAAGATTTATCTCTGATTGCACTTATACGAGCGCCTTAAGCTTGAGGCCATCAACTTTAGACTTCAAGTGAGTTTTTGCCAACCCTCTATTCCCGGTCCTTCATCCACATATTTTCCCTTGCCACTCGCATTTGTCAGTTCAATGAACTGTGAAACGACAATCATTTTCGGGCCAGCCTTTAAAATGAAGCAGATTAAATGGGGAGCATTTTTGGGGTAGTCAGTTTGCCCGAAACAAACAAATCAATTACAGTCGTTTGATTAATATTCTTCGTGTTTATATAATGATTATAAGCAGATGATTCAACAAAATTGTCCACCTAACGATTTCTCTTTACTAGTATGAGCTTTTAGGATATGTATATGACATTCAATCAAATGAAAATGTTCCTTAAAATATTCACTTACCTACACTTACTTAGTCTTGTATCTACTTGTATGAGTGCATATGCCGTACACCATAATAAAACCGAAAACTCACAATTTAGTTTACATTCCCAAGTCAGATCCCCTGTCTGCTCTTCCGAGTCCTGGACTGTTACCGCTTAACTGCTCGTTTCGACGTCTTGGAGCACGCTCGCTTTGGGTAATCTTTTCACCGCATTTTTGTGGTCCTATATGCGGCACTTGGTAGAGGCCCCAGGCTGCATGCATCCTGCAGCCTGCAACCTGCAACGTGCAACCGCACACCAACATGCCAATTGTGGCCAAAGCTGCTAGTACGGGGGCGAGCTCTGAGATGATAAAAAGTTGAGGCTGCACCTCCAGCAAAGGGCGTGGCAACTGTGTGCCAATCCATTTGCATAGAAGTTGGCTCGTCTTGTTTTGTGGCTTGTTGCATATTTTAGCAGACTCTTTTTCATCCGCTCGTTATGGCCCCGTCCTTAAGCCCGACTTGATTGCCAACAATAATTTTTCCGGCTGTCATTTTATGCTGGCACATTTTATGTCCGTTAATATACGAGGATAACAAAGCTTACCCTTCTGGCACCTTCTGGCAAACTACCACCCTGGAGTTTGTCATGAATCTTTAATATGCATGATTTGCGTTTTTTTTTTGTTTTGCTTTTGGAATGTCTAATTAACATCACACGTACAACACATTCGCATCGCATCGAAATTCCATGTGCCAGACACGGACAATGGGAAACGGAACCCGTTTGATCTCACCTGGGGACGACAGCAGAAAGGGTCCAACAGTATCGTTTAATTTTATGGGTAAGGTTATGAAATCTTGTAGGTATGCATAAATATTTACACATATTCAAATTCATGCACACAGTTGCTGGTGAGCCCAGAGCGGGGAATCGGGGTGGGACACCCTTCTATGTCAACGTCGACCCGGCATATAATGGTTTTATGCCTTTATGGCTGAAACCAATTTATTTGCACATCCTGTTCCTGCTCCTGTTCGTGGGCAAACGGAGGCTGCCTTTAAAGTCGATATATAATACGACTTAAAGGGCATACAGCCTTACGTTTAAGCAGCCTAACCTTTGGAATATTCATCGAGTGTTCGCAGCCTTTGGAATATTCATCGAGTGTTCGCAATTCTATTAGAAAAACGTCATTCAATGTAGCTTATGCTGCTTGTTCGACTACTCGTATTTGGACCCATCTAGTTGGAATTCCCAGTCTGTTATTATAATGGAAATCAGATCAAGCCGAGGTTAACCAAATTGCAATGCGAAAGTCAAACACCTCAATCACAGCCAACCTGTCCACAGGTTGGCTCTACTCAAAATTCAAATTTGAAACCATAACGATGACGCGGGGATATGGATGGTGATGTGGATTCGGATGAAGAAGACGTTGATGACCTCATTAGCTTCAAGTTGCGTTTACTTGACTCGACCCTGCCTCAACCATTTTCCACTCAGTTGCAGTTGCCCTCTTCTTAGTGCTTGGCTCTGCAGCTGCCAGCGTTGCAAGCCACACACTTTAGCCTACTTAACGAGTTTGTTAGCCATAAATTCCTTTGGCCAACAATAAGGATATTGAATGTCACCTTCGTCTTGTCTAGGACTGTCGCTGGCCGAGGTCCCGTAATGTAACTTCCATAGCACGAACACAGAAAATTTTTCATTTTTTCATCGCCTAGCCACCCAATCGCCGCTTCGGATTCCTGCATTCTGGCATTTTCATATTTTCCTCGCTTTCCATTTAGATTGGGAGCACGTATTCTGTTCACTTCCAACTTGTTGTTTTGTTGTCTTGTTTGTAGGGCCAAATGAATGCTGAGTGAGATTAACTAAATTGTTGTTAAAATTACGGCCATTAACGTGATATTAAGAATGCAGTTTCTGGCGAATAGAAATTGTATGGCAGCCGATTATATTTTAAATAATCATTCAACTGATGCGTAGCCATAAACGCTTAAGCCTTGTCACCGCTCATCATGAACCTTGAGCGGAATAAAAACAATGTCCCATTTGGGAACAAAACAAGAACAACGCAAAAAAAGGAAGCTCAATATTCCAGATACTCGTAACTCAGAAGCTTCCTGTAGGTCATGTGTCCCCAATCCGAACATCCTACCCCGCTCATGCAAATAAACCAAAAGAACGGGGCAGAACGGGAATTTCGTTTTGCGTTTTTTGTATGCCAAGCCAAGGCTCGGGGTCTGGATTGGTTCGGGTCATAGCTCAATATACACTTGCATATATATGTATATATGTACATATGTACATACATCTTTATGTAGGGGTATTGGTTTTATATCGCTTATCGCCAGGACGGAAGGAAGCCAGACCCACAGCAGGAAATAAATTCAGTCGGTTGCAGGAAATTATTTATATTATATTTTTTATGCGAACTGTTTTTCATCCATTTTTCTTTTTGTTTACTCGCAAAATATTTAATATGCATTTTAATCAAAATAAAGAAGAGAACTTTCCCCGAGAACAAAACCTGGCGATATACACGGAGGCCGAGCGAAGGCCCAAATATAAATTATAATTTCCGCTGGCGGCCACGGGAGTCGTGAGCACAAGCAATGACATAAAACAGAGTCCCGACAACATCTGCATGAAGTGCGTTCAATTCTTCTCCTTTTTCGTTGGATTTTTCCTGGTTGCTTCACCATGCCTCGCTCCCAGCTCCATCTCATAATCTCCATGGAGCAGATAAACTTTCATCAAGTCAACGAAGAAACGAAGGAAGAAGGACCAGGCAAACAACAAGAAACCAATCTGTTTTTTGGCGTTTTATTCGGAATTTTAGGGTAATTGTTATTGCCAGTTACAACTGTTTTACAACAGGCAAAACATTTTATTCGAAGGGAATGTCAGTTGAGAGAAAATGAATACATCACTATTCGATGATTTTGAACTCTAAAAATATGTAAATTTAGTTTGGAGTATATGGCAATGTATATATAGAATTAAGCTTTTAGTCAAGCTCCGAAGAAACCTACATATGTGCCATTTGAACCAGCCTCATTTGATTTTATATAGTCTAAGTCAGCAAAGAGTACTGCGCTCAAACATCGGCTCTCTAACATTGTACTCATCGTGCAAGCCAGCATAAAAATATTATTTCGAGTCTGACTTAAGCGACCGGAAACAGGAAAGCCAAAAAAAAGAGGGGAAGGTGCAGTTCCTCAAATCAGCAAATGGAAATATATCGAACGCGCAAATGGAGGCCAAGCCAAAGGCAATGGCAAAATATTCATGATAATGCAAAGGACGCAGCCAGATGCCGGAAAATGCCACGCAAAAACCCAGCGGAAAATTTAAGAAAATTCTCCACGACAGCCTTTGTGTGTCCTTCGACCTGTGTCGTGTGTGCGTGGCCCAGAAGAAAAAGGATTAAATCAATGTTGTGGAACAAATTGCGTTTGGTGTGTGGCAGGCATGAAGGTAATGCAGCCGAGCCGCATTTGATATCCTCGTTTCTTCCATTTTGAGTTTTGGCCTGCCACCAGCAAACAAAGGCATAACGAGGTGCCCGGATGTGGATGTGGATATATGTGTCCCCCTGCTCAGATCCCAGACATGACCACACTCGATGTCCCATTTGATTTTGATGGCGTGATGCTCACACGAGCGTTAATAATCTGAACACAGCACGAGCACTCTGATGGATTGTATGGTATTGGCTAAGGCACAGCTAAGGATAGAAATGAACTGCTTGCTAAATCTCAATAGTTTTTGTGTTGCGCTTTACAAATTCAAAAATATTTGTTATGCCCGGTACTCGAGGAGTAAATAGGGTGTATTGGGACACGTTTCCGACCCCACAAATGGCAACAATCTGAAGTATCCACAATTTTGAAGATAACAGAAAACTAATGCAATTCCGTAGGGAATCACTATTTCTATCAGATCTTCCCCATCGAATTGGGATTAGATTGGATCATTATTAAAACCTGAATGAATAAATTCATTTGCGGTGGCTACCCCCACCCCGTTCAGCAGCTTTGCTTGTGCTTGTTTTTTTTTTGCTCATTCTTTCTCGCTCGCACTTTCTACCTCATGCAGTGTGCAAGTAAGTAGTGTAGTAGCGTGTAGATGTAGATGTAGATTTAGATGACAGATGTAGAACAAATGTAAAATGTGAAAAGCAAAATTCGAAAAAACCCCGCTAAAGTACAGAAATTACTGACGAGTACCGGGTATAAAAGTTGTGACGCGTACGAAGCGCCTCACAAACGTTCCTTCTCTTTTTTTCTGTATTGTGTAAAGATTGTGTGTTATAATTCGATTTTAATGCTTGTTGTATTTACAGTCACAGATAGGGAAATCTTCAAAATCTTTTTGGGTATGTAATTTTAAACTCTTGTGGCTTCGTGAAAATCTTATAGTCCGTCAGCTAAACCTAAGTTTTAATATGCCCATTTAAATAAATACGTAAGTATGAACTTGGCAAAGTAATTTGAAACAGCAATACAAATTATCCCTCATAGAAAAATAAAATGCTCGGACCACTTATCCCCGACAATGGCTAACAAGGCAATCAGTTATTAGAATCAAAGATGAGCATCTCCTGCCCCCAACAGTGAACGTTGGGGAACCCCAACTGGATGAGAGCATGAGTAAAATTGGACAAGGAACAGGTATACGCCCACCTGTCTCCCCACCTGTGAAGGCATGGAGGGGTGGTGTATTTAAAAATAGCAGTGGAATTGGAGTCGGTAAATATTGTGAAACATTAGCTGCTCGTGGCAGGCACGGACATGGAATCCAATAATTCTGGACATTTTTTTGAGTAATCGAGGAATTGGGGCTATGTTTGTGCTATGAAATAGACAAAGCTCTTGAGGGATCAGAAGTTATTTGACTGTTAAGGTCCCGAAACTCCTCAAAGATTTCTATACAGATAACTAAATCAATCCACGACATCGCTCTGCGTCATTCAACATTTCTTTACGAGTACGAGTACCACCTGAAAAAGTCCATTATTATCATTAACCAGGCTGACATCTACTTCACCTCAGCTCTGCTCCGATTGCGGCGCGATAAGATAAGCAAAAGAAAGGAAAACCCCACCAGGAACGGAACACAAGGTAAGCCGTGGCGGTGATAAGTAATGGCAAAGTCACTGCCATTGGGACTGCCTTGCTCGAGACGAGTGAGATTGGGGCATTGGGGCTTTTGGGACTATTGGGGCCATTGGAACAATGAGCAAAAGTAGGCACTGGGAAACGTGCGGCACGTGAGCAAATAGTCCAATGGCAGTGGGCAAATAAATTGCTGTGTGAATGCCATAAACGATTACAGGCACTCTTGCCTTTGATAAGATGGTGCTTATCAATGTCCAACCAACGATAAAATACAACTAAAGGACACGATACGTGGCCGATGCCAGTGCGTGATCTCAGAGTATTATGGCCCATAAAAACTAAATTTAAATATGCTTTAAGAAGGCATTTTTTGTTATTTTCGAGTGGTCAAAACAACATTGTTGTTAAACAATTTTGGCTTTATTGGTTATAAACTAAGAAATTCGTGATATTTCGCAATCATTTCTCTCACAGATATTCGTAATTCGAAATTCGTAGCTCTCAGACGCCTAGCACTCCGTTCACCTGCAGATCTTCCAGAGGCAGGTGCTTGACAACCGCAGTGAAATCTTCCACTGCGCAGGCATAGGAGTACCCCTTCTTTAGATCATCCTTGGTCCAACTGACCCATGTCAATTGCTGGCCAATGTCCTGGCAAACTATATATTCCTTCTCGATTTGCTCGATATCAGCATGGGGATTGTTCACGCCGATCAAGACGATGCCCTTCCTGCTCTCCCGATCGATAATCACTCGGAAGTACAACTTTGGAACTGGTATCAATCCGTTGTTGTTCTCGTCGAAGTTCAGATAGAGCTCACGCTCAATGCCGTCGACATCGGGCAGGGTAGAAACACCCCAAGTGCCGGTGTAGCAATCCACTGTGATGTTTTGATCAGCCACGAACTTTCTCACACTGTCCTCGATGCGCTCCCAGTTTCCCGCATTGAAGGTTTGCCACTGGGGGGCCACGTTCACAAAAAAGAAGCTGGCCATCTGAGCGGCTCCAAAGACAAAGTCCGTCTTGGCAGAGAGGTGCCCGCGAGCCAGGTACACATTTCCGCTGATGTTGAAGTATGGCGAGGCATCCTGTCCTAGGATCTCACTAACAGTGATGTTCTGCTGCACTTGGGTGTACATCTGGTTAACGTCCTTTCCGTCGTAGAAGTCGCCCGTGATGAAGCTGGGCCTTGCCACGGAACGCTGATACTGAGCACTGCCCGGATGGAGCACGTGATGGACATAGCGAGTCACCTCGGCCAGCTCATCGTGACAGACATCATAGGTTTGAAGGAAATCGTCATCGGAGGAGGATGGATCGGTTGACAGCTGGAAGCCCACTTCGAGTAGATCTGTGCCCCCGTTGCACTGCCGACTGGTTCGACGAGCCGTGTAACTCGGCCAGGAGGGGCAAACAAAGTCCTGCAGCTGATACAGACTGCCAAGAAACAGGAAACTCTGTTCCTGCCAGCACGTGGCCGTCAAGCGACTGTATCCCAAGAAAGGTCCCACAAAGTTTTTGAGACAGTGCAGCTCCAAAGCCTCACCATGTCTGAGCTGGACTAGGCCATCCAAATTCGGCTCCAGATAGCGTGCCTCTCCCAACGTGTTGCGTATCACGAAGAGCGGAGCCGGATCCTTGAGGTCCCCGTTTACACGAAAGCTGCAGAGCTCATTTTCCAGAGACTGCTCATTGAGTCCGAGGATACCCGTGGTGTGCAGTTGATCCAGTGGCAAATCCTTCACCACATTGGTAAAGTCCTCCACTGCGCAGGCGTAGGAGTAACCCTGCCGGAGATCAGCCTTCTTCCAGTCCAGCCAGTTTAACTGCGCACCCACATCCTCACAAATTACATAGTCCTGAAGGGTGTCATCCAAAGATATGTGCGGATTGTTGACCACCACCAAGGCAATTCCACGGCGACTCTCCTCATCGATGACTATGCGATACACTATTTTGGGAACTGGGAGCTGCTTTGTTTCAGCATTCAGAAAGAGTTCGGTTTGAGCCCCATCCACGTTCGGCAGAGTCGAACTCCCCCAACTGCCGGCAAACACGCTCACATTGAGGGACTGATCCGCGACGAACTGACGCAGACTCAACTCCACCGCCTGCCAGTTGCCAATGCTGGCACTCCTCCACTGAGGGACCGCATTTACGTAGAAGTGCGTGGCTCTCTGGGCAGACCCGTGCACAAAGTCGTGACGAGCTGCCAGCTGTCCTCTCGTCAGATAGAGATCACTGGAGCTGTCGAAATACTGGCTGGCATCTAGCCCCAGAGCGGCACTAAACGCCTCCAGCTGATTGGTAAGGCCATACAGAAGGTTCACATCCTTGCCGTAGTAGAAATCACCTCTCAGGTAGCCTGGCTGAGCCACACCCCGTTGATAGGCCACATTCGCTGGTGTCAGCTCGTACCTCACATATCGAGTGATCTGTGCCTCTGCGTCGTAACAGATCTCCAGCTGTGCAAGCACACCAGCGGCCACATCGAACCCGATCTGTATCAGGTCTGTTCCTCCCTCGCAGCCCTCCCCCGTTCGCTGGGCCTCGTATGTGGGCCAGCTTTGGCAAACAAAACCTCGAATATTCAGCTTCTGGTCCTCTGCTTCGTACATATCATCCCCTACACAGCGAGCCGTGACAGCCGTGTACCGATTTAAAGGGCTAGCCAGGGCTCCTGTACAGTGCAAGTCAATGGAGGATCCTTCGTCTACCGTGTACACCCCTTGTTCATCGGGAAGGAGCCAGCTGAGAGATCCCTGGGGTGTCAGCAATGGAGCCGGGTCTTTGAGACCGCCATTTATGCTGAACTGGCATTGAGTGGGAGCAGGAACGGTGCTGGAGGAGTCAGGTGGTGCTGATGCCGTGGTGCTGGGCGCAGGGGTGGGTGGAACAGTCGTTGAAAGTTGGGTTGTGGTTGAGACTGGCTCTTCTGTAGTTGGAGAATCTGTAGTTGACACCGGTGCAGATGTTGTACTAGATATTTGTTCCGTGGTGGGCAATGCTGTAGTTGAGATGGGTAGATCAGAAGAACCTGGTGGTTCTGTTGTTGTAGAAGCAGCAGTGGTTGAGAACTCAGTGGTAGAACTTGGCAGATCTGTAGTAGAATCTGGTGTGGTTGTGCTTTCTTGATCGTCAGTTGTAGTAGATGGGGCAACCGTCGTCAGGTCGTCCAGGCCCAGAACACCGTTTGTTTGGAGATCATCCAGCGGGAGGTGCTTGACCACCTTCGTGAAATCCTCTACAGTGCAAGCGTACGAATAGCCCTCGTGGAGATCCTCCTTGTACCAGGACACCCAGCTCAGTTGATGTCCAATATCCTCACACAGGACGTAGTCTTTTTCAATTTGGTCCAGACTGGCATACGGATTGTTAACACCAATGAGGACAATGCCCTCTCGGCTCTCCCGGTCGATGATGACACGGAAGTACAACATTGGCACGGGAATCAAGCCGTTGTTGTTTTCATCAAAGTCCAGATAGAGCTCCCTTTCAATGCCGTCCACATCTGGCAGGGTGGAGACTCCCCAAGTGCCAGTATAACAGTCCGTGGTAAGATTTCGATCGGCCACAAGCTTGCGGACACTCGACTCCACCTTCTCCCAGTTCCCTCCGTTGAAGCTCTGCCACTGGGGAGCGACGTTGATGAAGAGAAAAGTGGATCTCTGAGGGGCTGCAAAGATCTGGTCCGTCTTAGCAATCATGTGACCCCGGGCCAGGATGCGATCCTCAGTGTAGTTAAAGTATGGCGAGGCATCTAGTCCCAGGATGTCGCTTATAGTGATATTCTGCTGCACCTGAGTATACTTCGTATTCACATCACGTCCTCCATAAAAGTCCAGCTCTATGAAGGACGGTCGGTCGACTCCATGCTGATAGTCGTAGCTGGAGGGGTATAGCACGTGATGCACATATCGCGTGACTTCGTTCTCTTCGTCATGACAAACATCGTATGTCTGTAGAAAGCCACCGTCCTCCAATTCAAATCCCACTTGCACCAGATCTGTGCCTCCGTTGCATTCCCTGCCGGTGCGAAGGGCGGTGAAGGTAGGCCAGTCAGCGCAGGTGAAGTTTATGAACGGAAAGATGAGACCATCTACCAGGAAGTACTTCTGCTGGAGACACTGGGCCGTCACCTGCGATTGGTTCTCAAAGGGAGCCGCGAAGCCCGCTCCCGGACAAAACATATCCAAGATTTCACCATTCACCAAACGCACCGTATCCGTGGGATCAGGTACGATCAGTTCAAAAGATCTGTGTCGCGAAAAGAGCGGCACTGGATCATTCAGATCACCGTTGATCTTAAATTCACATTCTCCCTTCACTATCACACCCTCTTCGCCCTCAACGTAGGGTTGTGGAAGTATTCTTGCCAAACGCGCGGATACATATCCGAGCAGCACCAGGATAGCAATCGCGCAAAGAGTCAACCTCATCGCGAAGCTTTAGAGGACGTTATGACAGGCCCCGCGCTCATGAAGTACTTTCTTAAATAGCCTTCTTATGTGTAGATTAGATTATGGCTTTTATAGCCATTGATTGTGAGAAGTCATAACTGCGAGTGTATCAAAAATATTGATGCAATCAAAGTGAAGAGCCAAAACCCCTTCGATCAATGATATGATTCGAAGGTAATGCCAACCACTTGAGCCGACAAATTGATGGCGTCTATGACAATAATTCATTGATATTTGTGGATTATACATTCACTAAAAATCTATCATTAAAAAGTTTTTGGACACATGTATTGAATAGTGCCAGAGTGAGTCAAACTGTTATTAATAAACAATATTATTCACCGTTCAAAACATGTGTTTAACGACTGTGGGGTAAGTTGCTTGGAAAAATAACTATTGCTGAACGGACGGTAACCTTATCAAAAACTACATTAAAATTGACTATAAAACTACAGCGTTTTGCAATTGGTTGACCAAAGAGCTATTTGAAAAAGTTGAAAGGTCCAAAGTTGAAAGCGATAATTAATAGCAAACACAATATTTTCTGAAGTTTTCCCATGCAGGTTAGTTCATTGTTTTCACCATTTTCAGTTCATAATCCCCGCCCAAAACACAAACGCACAATGATGGTCATCCTATCAGTTCTCAATATTGTTCAAATTAATTAACTTTTTTTTTCTTTTTTGAGGAAAGGAAAAGTGTCTTATTGAAGGCAAATATTTGTCGAAGGAGTCAGAGACGAATGAAAAAAAATACGCTCAATCAAAATCAACGGCAGGCAGGGACAGAATCGGACTACAGTCATTCGAATATGGAGAAAATCAAATAAATGGGGTTCGAGGAACACTCACAGACAAAGGAGACGCAGGGAGCCAACCAGACGTGTCCACTGAGTAATTTGCAGCACTGTTCGTGCGTGTGATTTTTGGCAATTGAATGATCCATCGTCCTCTCATTCCAGTCGGGTTTGTATGTGCTGTGGCACAAAAAGCTGCATGTAAAAAAAATCATTAGGTAATTGAATTTGGATGCGAAAAACACATTTATTCGCAGTCGCAGCTGTCAAGCTGCTTCTCACAGAAGGCCTGTCAATGAAATGCAATAAATGTGTAGCCAAATGCTGCGCATGTCATTCAAATTGAATGGCAATGTTTCCATGAAAATAGGCCCTACAGAGAGAATCAAGCTATGGAAAACATACAGTCCGAAGCAAACCTTCCAATATGTAGACATGTGTTTAGGCGCTTAGGCAGAATACTCTTACACATACATACATATGTATATATACAATTATTTTGAAACCCACAATTTTGAAACAGTGCATTCGGTATTTTGACCACTTTTTTGGCCAAAAATCAGTAACGTCCAAACCAAAGAATATTTTTACTCGAAGAGTACGCTGCCATGCCCCACGACATCTTCCCAGATCTCGGGTGTAGGAGGTCCTCCGCCTGCTTGTTTATCTGGAGGATCGCACACTGGCTCCCCTCCTTGTGTTGTGGGCTCCCATGTGTAGAACCTTCCAGTCCACCGTTGGAACCTCCGGGTTCTGACGTTGAAGTAGCTTCAACGCCCGGTCCCCTTGGGACCAGCGATGGGGAAGAGTACCTTCGCTTTAGGGATGGTCGGGATTAGCTCCCTGTCCACCACCTCCAGTTTTGCTCCCCCCACAACGCCTCCAGTTGGCAGAGCGATGGCACTCTCGGCGGATCGTTGCCTCTTGGTTCCTAGCATCTCCACCACTTTTTTGGCGTGTGCTGCCCCTCCCTACGCAGGGAGCTGGTGCCAGGCGAGCCGAAAAGGCTTTCTTGGCACGCTTTCCAGATCCGACCGCCAGTGCTAGCTGTCACGCATTCCACCGACGTTTGGGTTGACATCCCAACCCGAGTTTTTTCGTTCTTCAGCTCCATGTTAGGCCCGTAGGTCCATGTGGCTATGGACGTGGATATTTTTCGGGGGACCGCCCTCTAGCGCTCTATGCCTCTTTAGGCACCTCTAGCCATGGCATTGTTTCAGTAATATGTATAATGGTAACAATATTATTAGTATTTCCCATTAAAATTATAGCATTTTACACTGCACTATGGGGAATTTGAACACTTTTTCTGCACAACACAGCGCCTAATTGCATCGCGAAGCCTGACGCTACAACGCTACGGGCACAGTTCAATTCGCAGGGACATGTTCATAGTTTTACTGATCATATAAACCCCCAAACTTGCCTTGATGTCCAACAACGTCACCTATGGAACCCGAAGAGATCGCTCAACACATAGCAAGACCACACGATGCGGTCAACATATTCGTAGACAGCCAAGCGGCGATAAGATCCATGCAGTCGTCCGCGGTCAGTTCGAGAAGCACCAAATACCCTAAGCACGACAAGGTCAGTGCGGATCTACTGGGTTTCAAGCTACCGGGCATCGAAGTAAACGAGGCAGCGGACGCTCTAGCTAAGGAAGGCGTCGGGCTGGCGAATGACAGACTTGAGAGCGTGCCAGTTTCTCTTAGAGCGCTACAAAGCGACCTAGAAAAGCAGGCCGGACTATTACTTATGCGTATTTCCGGAATGAATTAATGTTTCGTTACGAACAACATTAACATTAGCCATATGTACAATGACAATTGCATGTGAATGCCACAATATGATATATATAAAGGGTCACCGTTTCTTTGCTGCAGGCAGAAACAGGTGAGGTGGACTTGCATAAATCACTGATAATTCTGTGCTAGTTGCTTTTTGACGCTTTGTCGGGACAATTCGGGCATAAATCCTGATTTTTGTTTAAGGAAAACACATGGCGTATGCGGAATTTTTAGTGCACCAAGCTTGCAGATGAAATCGCAGTTAAAGTACAAGCTGCACATCTGGCAATGTTAATTATAATTTTCCATTTACACCTCTTTTCAATTTCCGTCGCCATCTCTGCGACGACTGCATCTCTGTGGGTGCTCTGGCTCGGCTCAATTAAAAGTGCATTAAGCCACGCTCAAGCGGACACAAGGTAAAGGCAGCATACCCAAGATGAGGGAGGATGGGCCAACAGATTGCTCTCTAAGGATAAACTTCCGCTTGATTGCTGTTACTTAATGAAAATGCATAATTCGACAAGGACACGGATAGAAAGGCCAGTAATAGTTCATGGAAAAAATGTGTTATTGGTTGGCTAAAAAAGGGTTTCCGAATTAAAATTGTTGAAGCAAAAATACTCACGATATGAGGATGAGGACCGTATCCATCCCATACTATAAATTGAAAATTCAGATTTAATCCCAAACACCAGTAAGGCTCTTTAAGTACAGGATGTCGGAAAACAGGAAAACATGCTCATATTGTGGCACCTCAGTTTTTGTGCTTTTCTTTTTTCTACAGCGAAAAAGTTTCTTGTATGGAATTTCGCGCAGCACGCATCCGCCGTGTGCGCCGATGGCGGGGCATTGAATAAATGAAGACGAGTGCAGGCGACGGCTATGGCGATGGTCAAAACGAAGCTGCGACTGGCCATGGCGGATGGCGGATGGCGATGGCGGCTGGCAGCACCATCCACAATAACAGCACTCAAGTGCAGCGGCCAAACAAGCAGCGCCAACTGCAAAAGACAGCGTCAGGCAAAAGCCAACAGCAAAAAATAAAACCTTACCAAGTCATTTTTTCATCTTTTTGTGTGCTGTATTTAAATGGATATGTCTGAGATTTCCCTTTTTTGTTGTACGCTACGGTTGTGCTCCTGAGTGAGCACAGGGAAATTTCGCATTTTTCTCCCTGTCCCTTAACCGAAACATTTTAATTTAAATGGTGAAACGTGACAATGGCGTCGAGACTGAGGATATGAGGTTGTCTCATATGTCGCGCTGTCAGTCAAATTTTACAATGCACGAGTACGCCACCCAATGGAGAATGGGAGTAAAAAGTCGCATGCGACAATCATAACTAATTCTAGTTCCCATGCTATTCTCTATGAATCTGGTCAAATGTCAAATAAATGCATAGACATTTGTTGAATATACTTATGTTCTACATCTAGCGTTAAAACATAGATTAAATTACACAATTTAAATCAGTGTTTACTGTGATTTTGTAGTGTTCCCTTTAAGAGCAGCCAGCTGAAACCCATTTGAACAGTTAACCAAATCGTCGGGAGATCAACACTGATTTCATTTTGACAGGATACTTACTACAGGGCTTTTTCTTTGCCCATAGCTAGCCATGTTCTCACTCATGTTCCTGCTCCAGCTGATGTTGTTGGTGCCTTTCTCGTTTGAGTGGATTACCAGCAATATCCAATGAGGCTCTCCCTCACGGATACCACAGGGGCCACCGGCATCGTTCAGTTGACAGACGAGAGTTGAGAGACGAGAAAAAAGCTGAAACGCTGTTAAATTATGCCTGCTCAAAAAAGAGTTGAATGACGTGGGGAACTTGCCGCCGATGGGGAAGGGTGATGCGAAATGAGGGCTGGAGGAGGCTGAGTATGGGAGGCAATGACGAGCCTGTGGTTACCACAGCTCAAGTGCCAATTAATAAGTTTGCCTTTGGTATGAATGGCGACCCTTCGGGGCGGCCCTCGTCATGTGATTGCAGTTGAAGAGTTTGGACTGCCGATGGCTGACGGAGGATGGTCAGCCCTCTCTCTGTACATGAATTATTCAAAGAAAAGGATATTAAAAGAACACACACATGTACACACCCCGTTTCCCTTTTTTTGTTCATGTTCAACTCGCCTGGACTCTTTGGCAGGACGATGCGCCAGAGTAATTGGAAGTTTTTACTGCTCCCTCGTTTGTTCCCATTTCGTGTTCAGACCGTTCTCTGACACTGAATCCAACTCTGCTGTTTCCCGATGTTTCGGCTGCTGTTGTTGATGAAGCAAATTTTAATGAATAATGTGCGGAAACACGCGTTGTCATTAAATATTTATGAGGCAGTGCTCGAGGTTAAAGCCGCTTGGGAGCTCCAGAAAATATTTTCTGATTTCTATTTCAGTCTATCTAATTAGAATAAGTTGTATCTTTTATTAGGGGATACATTATATAATATTATATTATATTATATTATTATATGTATGTACATACATATATGTACATATAAAACCTTAAATTAGTTAACGATCTTTACTACCAATTTAAATTGGAAAAACAAAACTCTGTAAATGTTATAATAACTTGAGAGGAGCCATTAAGAGGAGTCTTTCTTTTCAACACAGTTTCCGTTATTTTTTTGGAATTCGATAAGGACTTTCAAGTATTATTTTCGTATTTTCACATTTCAATTAGCATATATGTATGTATGTACATATATATGTATGTATGTATGTATCGTATACAGGAGCACACCGAAAATAATAATAATAATAATAAATAATGTGCTCGAAATTCGCTGAACAATACAAAGTAATATCAGAATTTTCTCGAGCGCATTGTTGCCATTGTCTCGTTGACTGTTGTCTGTTTTTCTTTCACTTCAGCTGAGCTTGTTTCACTTTCCGGCTTTCCACTGACTCTGACTCTGTTTCGGGCCCTGCTCTGGCTTTTCCTCTGGCTATACTCGTACCACTGACTGTGTTCTGGAGCCGTGCAACATTGTCTGTTGATTTTCACTCCGCCATGTTCCACTGCACTTGCACTTGTTGTGCTTATTGTTGCTGCTCCTGCATTTGCTACTTCTGCTCTTGTTATCTGGCCCAGCCCCTGCTCCTAATGGAGCTCCCCTCCCTTCAGTTTGTAACTCACTGTTACGTGTTAAAGGCTGCGCAGAATCGAAAAAAGCAGTTTAAAATTGTGGCAAAAGAGAAGAGCCTTTGTTTTACCCATTTTCTCAGCCAGATGTACGATAAACCAGCATCAGTCACAGGCATCATAGGTAGGGAAATATTACAATAAGAGTTCGAACTAAGGTACTACACAATTAGCGAAAAATTAACTGACAAAGAAGTAAAAATTGTAATAACAATACTGTCGTTTATTTGTATCCCTCGAGAATTACCGTTGCCTTGTACATACCTTCACCTTTCTCAGACATCTTCACCTTGAACTAACTAAATATTTATGAGTTTCTCTGTTGGCTAATACATATGCTATGCGGCAGCGATAAAAAAATGTTACCGCCCAGTCCAGTCTTATTCAACCGAAAATGAAGATAAAAGAAACAAAAATAAGAATACTGGACACCTTGCTCCCTACGCCAAAATGTACAATTTTCTCTATAGAAATCTATTCTACATGTAAGCTCCCATGGTCGTATCAAAGATATTCAAACTCGTACCATTCAATTTATTTTCCCAGCCACACATACACTCTAAAATACACTCTACATAAAGTCCAGTAATTTATAAAATACTATTAAATAAATGTACTTGTGTTTAAGCCACTACGTTGTCCCCTTACAACCTGAATAACACTACTCGACAAAATCCAACTTTTTTTCAGCCTTTAACCAAACCGACTTTTTTTTATACATAGACTGAGGGCTTTAATTTTGTTTGAGGAATTATGGTTTTTTTCTAGTCAAGACCTTTTTTTTAAAGAATTTTTAGAATCTGGTATTTTTTGTGACGGTTTTTTTGGAGGTAGTGATTCTATTTTCACATAATCCGTCACTCCATAGATTGACGACCAATACCTTAAACGACGCACAATTAATCCACCTGTTCATACAAAAATAGTGTTTTTTTTCTTTCCCGAGTTTTTGAAGTCAGAATTTCTTAAAATATACCTCACAAAAACATTTTTTCATTTCAAAGCTTAATATTTTAAAGGTAATTAATTAATTTAATTTTAAACGGTAAGCTAAAACCACAAAGTGTTTATTTACACTTTATAGATGTAAGATGTAAGATCCTTGAGTTGTTTGACCTCTAAAAAAACGTTAAAAAAAACCCCAGATTTTAAATGCATTTCGCACAAATCCTTTTTTTAATTCAGGTAAATTCGTTGTATTGAATGGAGCTGTCCCTCATCAATATACATACATAGGATTATACTTCAAGCGAACTGGTCCCCAATTTCCGCTTCTGAAACGATAAACCCTTCCAGCTGATGGTTTGGTTCACTATTTACTATATGTCTAGTCTGAAACATAAATACGAGTATGCCAAACAAGCAAACACAAGTTGTTGTTCCAGTAAAAGTTCTTGCCAAGAACAAAATCATTAAACCAAAATAAAACGAGAAAATATGCGAATTTAAATTTCATAAACCTTAAAGTACGAGTAAAACTAAATGATCTCCTCACATGCTGACAGTTGCGGAGTGCTTGTTGGGAAAGCTTGTTGCAACTGGCCCTTAAGCCCAACTTGTGCGGGTTAAACAACTAAATTAAGTTTCCATTTCTCGAGTTAGTACTTGACAGAAAAAGTTTGTACAGCACAACAAGCTAGGCTGCATAATCTATGTTATTAATTAAGGGTTAAACCGTCTGGAATCCCGAGGAGCCTTGAACTACAACCAGAGGGAATACGATTAAATAGATTATATTCGACGAGCTAAAGCTCGTCCTCTCAGAACTTCCAGAATTCCATATGAAACCAACATATCAAATCGAATGGCTTTGCTCATATAATGCCAAGCAGACTGTCACTTACTTTAAGGGAAATTATTTAAGCTCCATGACGCATTTCCCATTTTCTTTCTTGCCACATCTGGAGGCTCAATTACAGACCAGACCAGACCCGTGCCTAACCCAGCCAGGCCGTTGACGTTGCCGGAGAACAGTCGGGGCAACTGATCAATTATTCAAACAGCATCGAACTGGGTCATGTTGAACAACTTGAAGCTGAGGTTGAAACTGACGTCGAGTCCACAGCCACCCCAGAAAAGTGCTAAGGGACATGTCAGGGACTTGAGGAGTGATATTTCTGCTGATTGAATTGAATTCGGCCAAGGTCGCAATGTTTTCAGGATTTCGTATTCCATTCTAATTAAATTTTGTATATCTCAAATCTACGCAAGCCGAATGCGAAAAAGGAAAGCGGATTTGTCGAAAATATTCACACGGTCTTGGACAAACAATAAACAGTGCCGGAAAACCGGAGATTCGGAATCCGTTCTGTGTCATGTCTGGTGACTGTACAAACGGATAAATCGAGCGAACTGCTTCAGTGGGAAATTAAATAACGCGCCTAAAGTTTGTTCAATTGATGCGATTTCACGCAACACAGCCCCCGAGGGGTTAGCCGGACTTCAGCAGACGACCAAAGCGAAAATATAACATTAAAAAAAACACACAGAATGAAAAGAAAAACTTTGGCTAGCGACACGAAAGCATGAAATGAAAATTGAAAGGAAGCGCGCCATACTCAAACCCTAAATTTAAAATAAAGAAAAAGCGAAAAACGCACAAAAAGCTAGGAGAATACTACGCGAAAATACAAAGTGGAAACGGTAAAATCAAATGAATCGAAAATAAAAAAAAAACGAGTTTGTGAGACGCTTCGAACGCGTCATAACTTTTATACCCGGTTCTCAGTCACTATACATATATGTACATATGTACGTATGTATGTATGAATGTATATTCACTCATATATGTACATGTACATATGTATCTTACCTGAGTGTAACAAATATGCACATGTCTACATATGTATGTACATATGTTTCATTATGATTTCATTATGATATGAGGAAGAGTGTGTGAGCGCGAAAGAATGACAACAATCAGCATGCATAAGCAAAGCTGTTGGAAGGGGCGGCGGGAATATAATGCAAAATTTAATTTCATCATTCTGGCTACTTCCCCGATCTTACTTTTCTCTTATCTTCAAATATAGGAGACCACAAATACAGTATTCCCTATTTACTCTTCGAGTATCGGGTAGGAAATGCTTGGAAATATAAAAACCGAAATAGAAAATAAAAAATAAACCTAATGTTATCCATTAGCAGGATGACAAAACTTGCAGCACTTAATTCTGAATTGGTAAGAAACACTAAATTTTAAATAAAATACCAGAATACCTACCTATAAAAATAAAGGTGCGCGAACCAAACAAATTTCTATACATGAATGAACAATTTGTATATCATTTGGAACTTTGCAATTTATTTTTAACAGTTTTTAAACACTTTATTAATTTAGCCTTCAATGGCTTAAAGAATATATTTCACAATATGGTGGAGAGGCTTGTAAATATGCTTTTTAAGGAGCAAACTTGAAACAAACTCCAACTAATGTGACAATTTTTAAATGTAGTCTCCGAGATCTACAGTTTTATTTACGTTATATGTTTATGCTTGTATAAAATATATATATAAACCATAGAAAAGCTGCCATTTTATTGGCCAAACAAATTAAATTTGCAGGAAAATTGCGAAGCCCCTTTTTGGGTAGCCGCCAACAGATAAAATCCAAATTCCTCTACTCGTAAAAAAAAAGAGAGGGATGGGAAAAAACGAAAGCCAAGTATGGAAAGTAATAGCAAAGCAAAAAAAAGGAGAAGAGAGCCTTGATGCGTTAAATTTAAACAAATAAACAGCAGCAGGTCCCAATAAAAATCGTTTGCAGGCTTTCAAAAGCCAAATTCACAAACACAGAAAACCTGCGCCGAGCCGAGTCTAAACATATTTACACACATGTACTTATGTATGTATGTTTGTACACATATGTATGTATGTATATATTAAGGGGACATAAAACGCGACTGAAGCAACGACGAAATGTGTGCTTCTAGGTCAAAAATACGGGTGGCTGGGCCACAAACAAATATGTGGAATAGAAGGAGACGACGCCGCTGCCTAGACAAGGACTTGCATAATTTAAATGTAGATATGCGGTCTGGTTAGCGCCTGGAGATGTGTTACACTTACATCCACATTCACTGAAACACAAATACACATAAGAGCCTAGACATACACACTAGTTGGCAAAAGGAAGAGCCCACTCAAACTGTTGTTTCGAGCTGCCATCGCCAGCTGCTTGATCCTGGGGAGAGCTTAGAAGCTACTCTCTTCGGTATTGGATTGTGCGAGTGTGTTCGCGGGTGTTGATAATGAGCCATTTGGTGGGCCTGCATTAGTGTGGTGTGTGCTCGTGGGCGGATGCTTATCACATACATATGTATGTACATATGGACTGCGAGGGCCACCAGAATTTATAGCCTACCTTATGGCTTACTAATGAACTTTCAACTCTGCTGCGCAGGCTAGAAGGTTCAGTCTCCCGACCCCGTCTTCTCCACTCCGAGGTATGCTCTACTGGTTAATGGAGTTCCTATACCCCTCTTTTACAGTCTGACCTTCGTTGGGTACATATGATGAAACTTTTACGGGTGAATCAATAGCCCTGCATCTGGGTTTTTAGGAGGACAGGCAGAACAGTAACGACGTTTGTCTGTATCCAGAAGTGGGGCACATTTGAGTTGTGTTTTTAATACCGTCCAGCCACCATAAATCGCTCAAACGTGGCAAGCAAAGTAGAACAAATCGGAACGTGGCTGTGGTAGGGGGCCAAAGAACGAACTGAAAAAAATATGCAATGGAATTGAAAAGCTCAAAAAGTCGAGTCGTAAAGCAAATGGAGCGAACTAGCTCTCCACACTTACACAAACAGAAAACACAAGCGTTTGTTCTCCGTTAGCCTTTGCTTGCATACAAATCCATCCGAACGCATATTTATGATGGCATTGGAAACCTCCAGTAGACCACGCCCACAAAGAGGCAAGCAGGCACTCCATGGAATATCAGTTGGAGAGATATCTATCTGGCAGAAAATTTCGAACCACAGCAAATTAATTTAACTTATAAGGGGATCAAGATACCGATGGGGCTAGGTGAGGGTTCGGTTAAGTAGCCGGCGTATACAGACAGGAAAGGAAACAAATAATAAAATCTGCTTGCTTTTTGAGGTAATTTTTAAATTAATTTATGACGCACAAACAGAAATAAGAAAATTTAAATATAAATTACAAAATATTCTATTTTTCTAATTCATATTCATACATACTCTTCATTCACCCTCTTCTTGCCAAACATCAGTGGACATGTACTTATGTACATATGTATGTACATATGTATGTACTTTCTCTTGATTGCTTTTAAATTGTTTCAAATGAGTCTAAGAAAAGGTTTGCGGAAATGCCAAATAATGACATTTAATTAACGCAAATGTATTTAGCAAACAGTGCAGCAACAGAAAACGAAAAAAAAATAAAAATTGACACCTGTAAAAGGCCTGAGAAGCAAAGGAGATGAAATTGTCGATTCATTATAAAGCCATTTCTCTCCGTTTAAAATCGTAAGAACACATAGAGAGAAAACTCAGGCATAGAGAAAACTTTGTAGGTAGGAAGATTCTAAGGCCGGTAAAGTAAAAAAACAAAGAATTGGAAAGGCAGAAAAGGCAGAAAAGGAAACGAAAAGCAAGGCCCCTCTATTCCTTTCTGACTTCTGATGCCACCCGTACGCCATAAAAATCGATGGCGAGCTTTTGGAGGTCAGTGAGCCGACGGCGCTCAAGTGCCCGGCCGCCCGCTGCCCTGTCAAGTGCCACTTAGAGACACATATGTACACACATACAAATGTACTTAAACATTTGGGTGGTCTTTGAGGTACATACATATGTAGCTTTTTGTGTGCGTGTGAGCATGTCAAAATGCCTTTCAATCGAATTTTGCGCTTCAGCAAAGAAAAATCAACCATTAAGTCGATAACTGTGCGATTAGTTAAGTTTTCATGTCAGTAGGCAGACTGTTAAATGGGCACCCGCCACGCCCTTGCCTGACCGCCTTCTGTCAATATTCATTTATTAGTCCAAGAAAACAAAACAAAAAAAGTTTGGACAAACTTTGGCCTCAATGGCCAAAAAAGTATTAGCCTCTTAGCCACTACCTTTCGCCATCTCATCAAGAATAAAAGAGAGTATTTCACATCACATCCCAAGAATAAAACAAATTCAATCTCGCCTCCACAACAGATATAAAACGAGGAAGAACGTGTGAGACGATTCGTACGCGTCACAACTTGTATACGCGATACTCAGTTAGTATTTCTGTTTTTATTGTGTTTTTTTCGAAGTCTACACTTTAAATTTTACATTTTTTCTACATCTGTCATATATGTACATCACTTCCCACGCCAGCACGCTCTGTTAGCTCGCCCCCTCCCCTTGAGCCGCACCCTGCAGCGTATGGAAAGAGAGAGTTGGTTTATTAATTTCATCATTTTGGCTAAAATAATGGTTCAATCTAATCTTGAGTCAGTGGTCTGATAGATATGTGGCATTTTTAGTTTTCTCAAAATTGTGGATACAGCTGATTTTCGCCCTTTGTGGACTCGGAAGGGGGCGGGGAGAAATTTTAAAAAGCACTTGTAACGGTGTGAGCATACAGCATTTCCGGATGCAAAACTTGGTTGCCCTTTCTCTTATGGTCTCTGAGTACTAGGCGCTCATAAGGAAGGGCAGACGGGCGGACGCACGGACAGACAGACATGGCTCAATCGACTCGGCTGTTGATGCTGATCAAGAATATATAAACTTTTGTGGGGTCGGAAACGCATCCTTATGTGTGTTGCATTTACTCCCCACAAATACAATATACCCTATTTGCACTTCGAGTACCGGGTATACAAATGTTGCAGAAAATCCCTTTCGAGTGAAGCCGAATTTATTTGTTTTACAAAGCAATCCAGCATGTGGCAATGAAAAATACAAAAAACACCCACCAGGCAGTCTCCGAGGAGAACACACTCCCAAACTCCAGTTTATATAGGAAATTTTTGGTTGACCAACATGTAATACACTCAATTAGGGCAATTCCATGGCCATATTTATGGCCTCAAATAATTCCAGACCAACACACACACAAAATTATATAGAACGAGGGCAGCAAGAAATATCAGAAAGGATGACTGCCATAAAGTACAGGGGAATGTTAGGGCCATAAAATTCGAAGCCATATAAATGAGCCCTCTCCGAAAAAGTACGAATATTTTACCCAAAAAAAAAAACGTTCAAAGTAAATATATTTAGACAATTTCTGACTTTTGTTTCACTGTTGTCGAGGGCGCTCCTATTGCCAACTGATTAATTGGTGTTTGACGACATGGACGACAGCCAGGACCAGGGTCTGGACCAAGAAAAAAACAAGAAGCAGCGAACGGGATCCGTTGGTGTTGATGAGTTTCCCCATGGCCCTTCCTTCTAATCGCCGCCGAACAACGTTCTTTTCTCGTTTTCCTGTGCACATTAAAATTTGTTCGAAGACGGGCTTTCCTCTGCTATGCTATGAAAGAGTTTGAATTAAATACAATTATTTGATGCGGTCGTTTTTTTGTACAAAGCCATGGACTTCCATACATTTTGTTCCTTGGTTGATACTTTTTTGGCTGATTTTATATGTTGAGTTTTGAAGCTGACCCAAGCCGAGCTCAAGTTGGAATTAATTCCGAAATAAATGTCCATTGTCCCACTAGTTGAAGAAATTGATGTACGAAAGCAATGTATGTTGTATGCTGAGGGATGAGTATGGATTCGTAGTTCCGTCGCGACTCGAGCTGGGCGAGATTATGTCGCTGCGACCTCTACTTGCATTTCAGCCGCAAAAACACATCGCTTCGGAAGGTCAACTCATTTGTATGGATTAAAGGAATGCAAATGGCACTGCTGACAAATGATATGCAATTTTCAAGCCAAACAAAAATGCAATTAAGACGAGTTCTAGCTCCCACTGTCGGGAGTCGACTCTTCAAAAGGGTCCTTAAAGGGACTGAAACAGTGTGACAGGGTGTGAAAAAGGTGTCCACAAAGCTGTGTTGGAATAGACAGAATGGAATGGTCAGGAGTAGTGACGATGCGACATCCGAACATGTGGCTGCAGCTTTCCCTCCATTCTTATTTTCGCGTTGCCTGGATTTTCGTGTCAGTCCAAAGCTGATCCTCAAACAAAGCGCTGGGCGCTCAGTCCAAGGGCGACAAATCCTCCAGGAACACAACACTCAATACGAACGGGGGTGTTGGATGCCGTCAACATATACATACATATGTACATATGTACATATGTATAAATATACACCTTAACCACTTAAATGACATTTGTCGGACCATTTTCAGTAAAATCCCCTTGTTCCCTTGGTATTGTATTTTATTTAAAGAAGGGACCGTAAATAATGATTACACTACTCGACAAAATCGACCTTTTTTCCCAAAGAAACCAAACCGACTTTTTCTGATCGGGCATTCAAATGTTTTAATGAATTATAGTTTTTTTTCTATGGCAGAACTTTTTTTTTTAGAATTTTAAAGTCTGGTATTTGTTTGTAACGGTTTTTTCAGAGGTAGCGGTTTGTTTTTTCACATAACTTAAGTATCTTACATCTGGTTGTAAAGAACTTTGTTTATCTGAAAAGCTGATTGATAAAGATAAAAAGTTAACCCAAACATATTTTGGCCTAAGCTTATCGTCTCGGAAATATTAGGGTTTGAAATGCGAAAATGCTGATTTTTGTGACGTATTTTTAACAACATTTTAACTTTAAGAACTCGGGAAAAGTCTAAAAAAATTATATATTAAATCATTATTTTTTATTTTTATTTTTTTTAGCCTGTAGCCTGTTTTGCCTGTTCCCAAAAACCCATCTGAAACGAAACGGAAATAAGCCGGATACTATTTCGCATTTTACAACACGTCTTAACGTGTCATCAAATATTAACTAGAGTATCTGATACGAAAGTGTAAATTTTGTATTGAAATAACAGTATATTTTTATACAACATTTTCAATTTCTATTAAATATTAAACAACAAATCCAGAACTGAATTGATATTAGGCATCTCTTTCCGTTCTCTATAACACATTAACAATTAATTACCTGCATTTAAAAACTTTTGACACCACACTTCACTCTTGCACTTACTTTATGTTGCATAAAGTGTAACACATTTTGAACAGGCATCAAAACAAGAACACTTAATTAGTCGCAAACCAATATTAAAAAATACCCCATATTTACAGACCTGTTCCAATGGCAAATTCAGCTTTGAAAAGAATCATGAATTGTGTATGAAATGACATTTAAGTGAAACTTCTGCACAAATAAAAAACAGGAAAAGCCCCTAGAAGCAATTGGTATTAAAAAAATGTTCCATTTAAATAATAATACAAATAATGACAGGCTGAGGGGTGTTTGTTGGGTGGGAAGTGATTTAAATTAATTACGCAACATATTAGTAAATGCATTATGTTGAAGTTGTGTTATGAGGGTGAATTGCTTACAGAGCTAATAAGTATATGTACGTACATATGAGGGTCGAGGCATATTGATAGCCATAGCCCGCACGTCCTGCCCACAAACAAAACCACACAAAAGCCAAAAGGAGAATGCCATGAACTGCAGCTCCACAGAATCTGTAGCTGTAGCACACCGTCTGTAGCTCCAGCTCCAACGCCACCTCTGTCCTCGAGAGCTCTGAGGAGGAGAACTTGTCTACCCAACATTACCAGGACCTGCTCCTGTGAGCCCACGGACAAAGCAATTTAATTTCAGTGAAGAGCTTTCAGTGATTCGTGGCTGAAATTTTCAATTCGTATTTTGTCGCTCAGCCGGAAACAATATCTGGCCCAAAACCATTACACCGACCAAAAACAATTCGCGTTGACGGACGCCAGTATTAACGACATGCAGTTTCAGTTACACATCCCTTTCAGTTTTACATGTTCCCAAACGGAGTGAAAATGTTTTTAAAATTAAAACACAAAATTCGAGTGTCCGTAAATTGTAAGACAGATTCTAACATTTGGATATTGATTGAGTAAAATACAAATTCTGTTGATGAAATATTTAAAAAGTTCACGGTGTATGTATGTACACTCTATTCTACAACTTTGCATTTCTCTGCACTGATAGAACACACAAAAGAGTGCGAAAGCCTGCAAAGGAAATCAATAGAAATGTCTAGCAAACTCGTAGGAGAGAGTCAAACTCTCATTTGCATAGGTAAATGGTATGTGCTTCGAAAGGAAAAGGTCACAAAGGTTGCCCGCCTGGCATCTATACATACATAAATGGATGGCAGAACTCATTAGCAAATATTTGGACTACTCCAGGTCCAACAGAAAAAACCACTTAACACTCGCAGGAGGAGGGGAGACATGCGAGACAGGCCACGGGAAAAGGGAGAGGAGACAGCATCAGAAACTGCAAAGCCACAAAAACCCAAAAAGGTCCAAACGAAGTTTGGTAAATCGTTTATAAATCGCTTAGTTTGCAATGCCAATGGCAATGGCATCCACATCCACACTGGAGCCGGAGCCAGGTGACAGAAACCACAGAACGATGACTGAGAGGCTGGACCATAAGGGGATGGGTATGGATGGATGGGTGCGGATAGCTCCGTTTCCGGTACGTCAAAAGGTGAATAATTCGCCATTCCGGTGCCTACTGATCCTCGTACTGGCTGCAGTCGCCCCCAGCGATCTGGGACAATGGGACACAGCTTAAACCCAGCGATACGGGCACGGCACGCACCCCTTTGGAATGGTATCAAAGGAAGTAGGCTTTCCACGCATTTCCACACTCGCTCACACACTTGTTTTTTCTCTCTCCCTTTCTACGAATGTATATGTATGTCTGTGTGTGTGCACAAAATTATACTGCATAGCAGAGAAACCTATCCTTTGCCCGATGCTGCTACCTAGCCCCAGGCACCACCTTTGCCCAAAAAGAAGCGAGCGTGTCTGTAATTGCGGCCCATTGTCTATTCCAAATGAGTGACTTTGCGGTAGGTCCGCTAGCAGCCGGCCCCCACACCACAGACCACATTCACATTCTCGTCTCGCTCTTGGTGGAATCCACGGAAATTTTCTTTGTGGCACAATTGAAAGCTGGAATCGAAATTGAAACTGATGGCTGATGTCTGATGTCGTATACGGCATGTTTGAGAGAGGACTCCAGCATGTTGCGTTGCAGGGGCAAATAGTTGCTACGCACATGTTCGACAACAAACCAGTATTGTATAGTCCTAACACGTTCGAAGGCGCTGTTGAAATTTACTTAACATTTTCCCTTGGGGAAAATCGTTTCATACATTTTTAAATTGGTTAATTCATTTATTAATTGGCGTGGTCAGCGAACACTTACATTTTCTATTTAAATCTTGCGCTGTCTGTTCTTCTGCCTCGTGGCATTGCTATTGGTGCTGTTTTATCCCGCTAAATGTCAAGCAACAAATTGGTGGCAAGTCAACAATCAGGTGGAAATTCCACATTCTCCATTCCCGAACACTACCCAAAATATGTGTAAAAACAATAGGACAATTTTGTGTGGGTTTTGAGGATTTACTTTTGATGTCCTCCTGTTGGATAATAGTTCTACTGCAATCGACCGACCCTCTTCACCACCAAAATACCACATATTTCGAGACATTTGGAATATTGGAACAGCAATATGGCCCACTTAAGAGTGGGTATGCCAAAGTACAGCAGGAAAATTCAATGGCAAGGACTCGCTAAACCATATAGGCATTATTTCTTTACTGAAAAGCTGCTTATTTGCTGTTATAATAAAAATTGAATGAATGTTCGTCTTCGAAGAAAACTCGCCTCCATCATAAAGGTATTTGACACACGTGGGATATGGTCCTCTCTTAACAGAGTCATATGGTACAAGCAAACACATTCAAGTAATGTGCTAATAGTTTAAACATTTCAATGCAAATCTGAATAAAACGTGTGGCAAAAAGCCAAAAATTATAACTGCTGCTTCTACGTAACAAGTGACTGCTCTGCACCCGACTCTTTCCACCACCTGTAGACCTCCCTTCCCATCAAGGGAGAAGCACTTTGACCATCGTAAAATGCCGAGATCCAAACCGCACTCAAAGAAATTATGCTAAAGCAAAGCTGCAGAGATAGGGCAAGCATTGGCGTGGGGTGAGGTAAGCTAAGGAAAAGTGTGGCGAATCGCAACGAAACAAAAGCAAAATAAAAGGAGACAATCAAGACATTCCGACTATATGCTACCGACTATCGTAACTGATACTCCACACCTTTAACAGCTGATATACTGATAGTCTTTGAGATACATTTTTACATAAGGACGGGTAAGGGTGGAAAGGGTAAGGGTGGTAGGGACGGAGCGAGGGTAATTTTTGAAATGCAGTTGTGTCAGTGTGATATCACAGCAGTCTAGAGGCAAAATTCGGTGGCTCTAGCTCTTATAGTCGACGGACAGACGGACGGACAGATGAACGGACAGACGGACGAGTGGATGGACAGACGGTCAGACAGACATGGCTATATCGACTCGGCTATTGATGCTGATCAAGAATATACTTTAGTATATATAAGTACTTATGAGATTGGAAATGTTTCCTTTTGTGCGTTACATACATAAATCCACTTTCGAGCACAAATACAATATACCCTCTTTACTCTTCGAGTACTGGGTATAAAAAGGGAAAGTGAGAGCAACGTAAAAGGAGCTTGCGCGCTGCCAGCGACGCGAATGAGCGAACAGCCTTAATAAAAATTTCATTTCTTTAATCAAATGCATTATCAAATAACAACAACAGTGGGAGTGGCATGAGAAGCAGAATACACGAAAGACTCACTCGTTTGGCGTGCGGGCTAGTTCCACCTGAACCCAGCTGAATCCAGAGTAAAATGAAGCTCAGGTTTTGTTTTTTTGAAATATGAATATGGACAAATGTATGAGTTTAACACTCATACAAACACCTTCAAACTTTTCAACGATAATTCAATTTTTGGCTAGACCATTGTTTCCAATTCTTGATTAGGGTCGGGTCCCGAAGACTGCTCATGTAAGGCTCTCCCAGTGCCATTCATACACACACTTTTTCCTTTATCTTTCGTTCTGGCTCTGGCTCTGCGTCTCTCAACTCTGTATCTTCCTCTTTCTCTGACGAGCAGGTCGGCGATTCAACCAATAAACACCACGCTTATTTCGTTATAAGCTAAAAAGTCAATGATTGAATTTGCATTCTGTTAGATTTCTGCATCGAAACTATGCCAACGTCTGGCTCTGGCTCTGGCTACACATCCCTAGGCCGTTGCCGCCGGGAAGGCTGATGGGTGGATGGATGTAGGTGGTTGGGAGGCGGAAGTGGAAATGGAAATGGAAGCCATGGGAGTCGCAGACTGGTCGAGGGGGTTTCCAGGCTGTCAGCCCCGGCAAGTGCAAAAGCCTTCGCGTGGTAAGGAAATTAGATATGGAAATTATTATCGTATTCCCAATGTTGGTGTAGTTGTTCGATGTTGTTCTTGTTGTTGTCTTCTAGCGATGTTGGTGCTTTAGTTGTTGTTTTGGTTTTTGTTGGTGTTTTCCCAGGGCTGCTTTCTACTGTCATGTAATTACACAGCACCCAAACTACCAGAAGAGGAGTCGGGAGAGCTGCTCTTAAAACCCGCCACTCGAAGATTGAATAGGGTGTAGGATATACCACGAGTATATAAAATAGGATAAATATCTAATATCTAATTGAGAGGTTTGAGATTTATTCTTCAAAGCTTTTTATATATTTATTATGGGGTTATTATATAAGAACCTCTTCGATCTATCCACCTGCTTCTCAGGAAAAATGTTGTATTTAATCATTCATTTGGTAATAGCCAATTTGTTTGATTCGTTAATTTTAAACTTTGTTTATGTTTACATGGAGGTAAACGCAGTGATTGGATTGTACTTTATTGGTGCCAAACTATTTGACCATATAAAGGTCCCTACAACATCGTTTCAAAAGGTTAATGGTCGCCCAGGGACAACGACATTGCTCCGGGGCGAAAAGGAAGTCAAGAAATAAGGAGATACGCCTAACTCCACGAAACGTGAGAGCGCGCGAGCAATCGATAAGGTACCTTCGTATGCAGTTCCAAAAGCTAAAACAGGCCAGGAACTTCCGCTAAAAATGGGAGGGGGCCTGCATCACGAAAGTTTCACCAGCGCTTCCGTTCCCGCCTGCAAAGCCTTGGGTTGTGGCCTGTGTCCGTCTGACTTTTCCTTCTTTCTGAGTCTTAGCAGTGTTTCCTTCTTGAAAACAAAGAAAACATAAAAGCAATCCTAATTGCCTACTTCTGTTGCTGGGTCTCGTCCCAACCTGTTTTCGCTTTTCATTTGTGGTGCAAAGGAAATGTCCGTATTTTGATTTTAAACGAAAAGAACGAGGAAGTATTTTTATTTTGGGCACTAGACAAATGCAAGATTTCGGCACTCTTAAAAATCCTCCTCAACCTCTGTAGTGCACACATAAAACAACATTTAATATTATTTGATGTGCATTTGACTTGCTGAATTACTGGCTGATATACAATGAATAATAACGACTTTCCCTCAAGGAACCAAACCAACTTTTTCTGAAAAATAAGGGGCTCAGAAATAATCTCAAGATATTTTTATTTTTCTATGAAAGAACTTTTTTTAATGAAACTTAAAATAACTGCTATTTTCTTGTTTTGCTTTTTTTAGAGGCAGCTAATCTTTTTTTCAAATAACTTAAGTATCTTACATCTGGTTGTAGTAACTTTGTCATTCTAAAAAGCTGATAAATCAGATGTAAGCCACTTAAGTTATATGAAACGAGAAGGGACGTGTGAGACGCTTCTTACGCGTCACAACTTTTATACCCGGCACTCGGTACTACATCTGTACATTAGGTTATTTGTCAAATTTTACATTTTTTCTTCGTCTGTCATCTACATCAACAACACTGCTCACGCCAACACGCTCCTTTAGCTCGCCACCCTCCCCTATAGACACACACTGCAGAGTCGCGGCAGAGGCAGAGGCAGAGACGTGTCAGGGGGAGAGGCCATAAACAGCGCGAAGCAGAGTGTGAATGCTGCGGGACGGGGTGGATTTGGCCACTGCAAATTAATTTCTTCATTGTGGCTATAATAATGATCCAATCGTATCCCAATTTGGTGATCTGATAGATATGGTCATTCCCTACGGAATGGCGTTTTTAGTTTTCTGCTATCTTCAAAATTTTAGATTTGGGAGGTTTTCGCCCTTTTGCGGAGGCGGAAGGGGACGTGGCTCATTTTTGAAATACACTTGTAACAGTGTGAGCATACAGAAGTCTGGATGCAAAATTTGGTGGCTCTAGCTCTTATAGTCTCTGAGAACTAGGCGCTCATCAGGACGGACAGACGGACAGACAGACATGGCTCAATCGACTCGGCTATTGATGCTGATCAAGAATATATATACTTTATGGGGTCGGAGACGTTTTCTTCTGTGCGTTACATACAACCGTTATCCGCACAAATACAATATACCCTATTTACTCTTCGAGTACCGGGTATAAAAAGAAGCGCTACCTCTAAAAACGCGCTCAAAAATATACCAGACTTAACAAATTCTTAAAAAAAAGTGCTGCCATAAATAAACAAAATGATCATCAAACCATTTCTAAGCCCAATATCTTTCAGAAGAAGTTAGTCTGGATCGAAACGGTAAAATCGTGTAAGTAGTGTTACTTGAATATCGACAAAAACCTTGCAGTCCCTCCCAGCTTCCCTCCCAGACAATACAACAAAGTAAGTATCAAAATCGTGGGCTAATTGAATTATTTATGAGATAGAAGAATTGGAAATAGGGATCAGCTTTTAATAAATCTTCCATCCTTAGTTAGTCGTAGAAAAATGCTTGGTGTAATTTTTATGCACAACTTGATCAAGGGGGATGTAGACAGCCCTGACTTGTTGAGCCGCGTAAACTTTACGATTCCCATTAGACCCACTAGAAACTATATTCCTTTGTTCCTTCCAATGTGTAGCCCTTTAGAGTGTTATGCTCGGATTATAATTCTCTCTATCACATTATATCCTCGACTCACTCCCTTCCTCTTCTTAAATCTCTTATACTAGCCTACCTCTCCCGTAGTTAATTTAATTTTTGACTTTGATAATTTTGCTTGCTTAGCTATAGTTGCTCTAGTTTAGTTGTGTTTAGTTCTAATTTTCCTCGAATATTAGCCTAACATCTATCTTTCCTGCATGCTCGCGACCGGTTCGGTTAATCGCGCCGCGCGTCATGCGGCAGCGCCCCTCGGTCGGTTGGGCGGGAGGAGGGCTGCGTTCTGCTGGGTTCCGCGCGTAACAGGCTTTGGCTTAGTGTCGCAGGGGCCACTTGATGGTGCAGTCATTGCATATCAACGTCCAGACAAAATTATCCATTAGCCCTCAGAGAATGTAAAGTAAATGTTGGTTGAATAAGGCGAAATCAGTTCAAACGTTCCTCCTCGTGCTTAATATGTTATAGGTACATACATATATAACTAATAAAAAACTAGTCCCACAATTGCATTTATTTATAAGGGGAATTTCCCTCCAAAACTTAAGCAGTCGTCGTAAAAGCGCCGCAACAATTAATATGCACTTTACTTTTCCAGAACCGTCACGTAAGCGTAGACTCCGACAATCTTGAAATTAGCATGGAGTCGTCTAAATGCACGACATCCAAATTGTAGAACTGGAAAGTCATCTGACAGAGGTTGAAACCGATTTACTGGCTTCCAAGGAAAATGTAACTTTCTTTTAGGAGAAAATCAAGGATAAAGAAGAGAACATAAACGCTTTAAGAGTGTCCCTGGATCTGAAATCAGGATCTAAGAGCGGATATCAGCAAACTGGCAGCCACCACACAGATTCAAGAGAATAAGTTAACAGACTGGAAGCAGAACAAAAAGTAGTAAGCGCACACGCTAGGCAATGAAAAATGATAATCCATCGAGATCCATCGAGCCAATTAGCCAACAAGACAACACCATTAAGCAGCTCAAGCTAAATGTTTCTGATCTGCATTAAATCCGAGATCAGATTTCAGATTAAGCTCAGATATGCTCAGGAGCAAAGCTTCTCTGGATTACTAAGGGAAAAGCATCACTCAAGCAGCCCTCAAAAAGGATTTGGATGATAAATTAGCAAAACTGGAACTGGAAAGCAAATCAAAGAAGGCTTTAATAGGGGGTCACAAGTGAAAATTGGCCAGCTCGAGAACACCATAAAGCAGCTAAGACAGACGATCGTTGATCTGAAATCTGATCGCCAGAAAAACTTTTGGATTCCTACAAGACGCAACTGAAAGGGAGGGATCACCAAATGATCCTTCTGGAATTGCGAAGCAATGTGGAATCATGCTAGATGAAGGAAAAAGATTACCTCTTAAAGGAACAGGTGCATGGATATATGTACATACATATTTATGTACTACATAATTTTTATTGCAACATATGTATGTATGGATGTATGTATGTACATATGTACATATATACACTTCCATATATATATATATCTATATGTAAATATACACTTCTGAAAATGGAACAAAACTGCTATTAAGCTGATTACTTCAACAATCCATCTGGTCGTGTCGGAAATATATACTTACACGACGATTTTTTCATGCACTGTACTGGTATGTGATATTCATTCGACAACGTTACGGCCGCCAGCTTTTGAATACCAGATCCTGCCTCCACTTCAGCTGGCGTCTCGGTGTGTGACGGGAGCACAACGGCTCATCCTCCAAATACTCAGGATCAACTTGTCCTGGTCATCCTTTTCACGCCCAAAATTGCCGTCGAAGTTCCTAAAACTTGCTGACGAAGTTCATTTTATTGCCGTCGAAGTTCCTAAAATTCCCATATTCTGTTAAGCCACCCATAATCCCATTTATTATCCGCTATATTTTCAAACCTTTTCTTTCTATAATAGACACCGGTATTTTCTACCATTTTATTTTGAAAAATAGCCAAAAGAGCTCTGCGTGCAGCCATAATATAACTGTGGCGCCATCTAGTATGGCTGGCATTGCCGTCAGGTGTCGCCAGGAAGATGTGTAGTTAGACTGTAGAAACCTAACAATACATGTACCAATTCAACAAATCACGCTAGGGTACAAATATTTTATTTGCCATAAATGTTTGTTAGGAAGCATTTCACCATGGCTCACCACATACATATTTGTAGCCATAAGTCCATAAACAACTAAACAATTACACGACTCGACAAAATCCCACTTTTTATATCCGGTACTCGAAGAGTAAATAGGGTATATTGTATTTGTGCGAATAACGGTTGTATGTAACTCACAGAAGGAAACATTTCCGACCCCATAAAGTATATATGTACATATATTCTTGATCAGCATCAATCTGTCCGTCCGTCTTGTTGAACGCCTGGATCTCAGAGACTATAAAAGCTAGAGCCACCAAATTTTGCATTCAGACTTCTGTATGCTCACACTATTACAAGTGTATTTCAAAAATGAGCCCCGCCCCTTCCGCCCCCGCAAAAGGGCGAAAACCTCCCAAACCTACAATTTTGAAGATAAAGCAAAACCAAAAATGCCATTCCGTAGGGAATGACCATATCTGTCAGATCACCAAATTGGGATCCGATTGGATCATCATTATAGCCAGAATGAAGAAATTAATTTGCAGAGGCTACAGAGCCACACACTCAAGTCATGGCAGAGGCAGAGAAACGGCAGAGGCAGAGAAACGGCAGAGGCAGATGCCGCAAGAAACTTTTTGGGCATTTGAGTACTGGGCTGAACGAAAAAGAAGAAAAAGTGGATGAACTTTGTGGAATGCTGCTGAAGTAGCAGGGATTTTTTAAATGCACTTGAAACATTGTGTATCATTGTTTCTTTACTCCTTATAGAGAATTTTCTCTGAGAATTACGCACTCATCGGGACGGACAGAAGAACAGACAAACAGACAAACAGACAGACAGCTATTGATGTTGAACAAATTATTCACATAATGAGGTCGGAAATGATTCCTTCTGTGCATTACGCACAGCACTTCGACCACAAATCTGATATATTCCTTAACTCTTTGAGTCCCGGCTATAAAAAGCACCCACAACACAGAATGGAGAGAGCAGATGGTGATATGTTTCATAATTATGTGTATTTATAAGCAGAAATTATAAAAATGGTCTTAAAAGCGATAATTCAATGGCTGTAAATCCTCTTTAAGGACATGCACGTGCTACTGCTGGTTGCTCAATTGTATATTCCAACTTTGTCGTAGTCCATGTTGTCAATGTGATTTTTCAGTTTTCTTGGTGCCCAAACCAAACCAGTCGTGCTTGAAGTAGGCTTTCGGTAGCGGCAAGCAATTGTGGTGCAGTTCTATGGCGTCTTCTTCAATGTGCCACACCATGAAGCCACGTCCACAATCGATTCGTTTATGCAATGCGAACTGAACGCGATCGCCGAAACGCGACTTGCATTTTCGGCATTCGAACACTCGATCCTGTCCATCAGCACGAAGGAACTTGCGTACATTCCTGATTGCCTGTAGGCCCTGGAAATTACCCGCTATATCGGAGTGTATGAGGAATGTAGGTGTGTTGTCGACATCATCATTGCGGAGTATATAAGGAACTGCGTAGAGTTCTTTGGTGCTGGTACAGACGCGGAAGCAATAAAAATTCGCTTGCAAAGCATCCGGCAAGAGCCCAACATTGAATTTATGACTGGGACTCTGACAGATCTGGGCTAGGGCTGTATCTATGTGTGCCCGATTATCGGTTCCAATATCAGAGTTCTTTACACGATACTGGAGAGGCAGCCTAGCGGTGGATCGCCACTGGACCGATATAGGACTAACATGACGTTTCACCGTGACTTTCATTCGTTTAATGACGCAAGCCTCCAGGGGAACGCGCTGCTGCAGCAATACATAATTGCTTATCTTCTCCAGCAACATGGAAAAGAGCATATCAACAGATTCCACGATGTCTAGGTGGTGTTCGACGCTCATCGCAGTACTCTCGTAATACATTCTCTCCTTTTTCACGTTCACATAAAATCCAATGGTCACCTCCAACTTGGCGGCCCCAAAGCTAAGAAATCGCAGCAGTTGGGGCACTGCCTCCATTCCAGCCTCTAATAGGAAGTCATTTGTTCTGCCAGAGACGCTCCCATTGCATAGCATAAACGCTTCTATTCGCTCCGTCTCGATTCGCTTCAAAAGCAGTCTCTCGACGGGACTCATTTTGATTTGGTGGCTCGTTCCGGCACCATAGTCATTATTCCAGTGCTGGCTGTAGGGCTCTCTGGTCTCCACACAACTCTTACAGGTGGGACAATCCGTTTGTAAATCGTTGATAAATCGTTGATGGTGGAAGACGCGTGAATCGCCAATTGTCTCGAAGATGAAGCGGGAGTAAGCTCGTCGCAGCATGGTTAGGATTTTACTGATGCTATGTATAACTTCTTAAGGCTTTATATATGTATGATCTTAAGGAGTGAATCAGGCGGACTACTAAACGACATCTGACAGCTGTGAATCCAATATGTGGATGGACAGGTATGGAACACCAAAAAGGGTACATCATAAAAAATCTTGATCTGGGGATCTCTTAACAGTCCTTGGGAACCAGGTGCATGTACCAATAGGGGCTAGCATGGCTATAAGTAGCGACTGGTCTATACAATATTACCTACTTTGTCTCCTTAAAATGGTTTTACCTGTGCTCCGTGTGTACCGGGTTTCTCGGAACGATGACCAAGAGGATTATCAAGAATACTTATACTTAAGCCCAGTACTCAGATGCGCAATTTTTTTTCTCCCATACAAACGATTAGAAATTAACCCTGTTTTTTTGTTCGACAGAATATTTTGCCGCAAGAATTTTACAGTTCAGTTCAGAATCAGCAGAAAATATTCCAGAAATCTAGCCGATTAAATACTTCCGGAGCGAAAGATGCAATTCTTTTATCTTTGGTAGACAGAATCAAGAAACGAGGGCTAGAAAAGAGCATTAAATGAAGACGATTTAAAACGTATTAATGCAGTCGACGTATACTCGGTACTCGTTTTATCAATTTATAAAGACATAAAACCCTTGTTTATTGAATTTCTGTCCCGCCGGAACGGACTTATTCAATAATGCCGTGGCCTCTGTATGCATTGTTGTCCTCCAAGCTCGATATCCACTCTGAAAAAACACACTCCTCCTGCTTTCACACAAAATTTGAATTTTTAACGGATTTCATTTTGTAAACATCCACAAAAACAGTGTACCCAGAGATCTTGCACTTTTCGCACTTTGGTCATACTGGGCACAGAGCAAAATATATAGGTAGCACTTACTGTCGCAAGAAAATTAGCTGAGTTCTGGTCTTTAACTTAGAAACTTACTTTTGCTCTCAATAGTGGAATGATGGGATTTCAGCCCTAGTCGATGACTATCGATTATATCGATTGTAGTCCATCTCTATTGTGAGTTACCGACAAATTTTTGTTTACAAAAAATCGCCATGAATCCATTGGATAAAATACACGCTCTAGACGAAATTGAGAAAGAAATCATTCTCTGCATGCAGAGTGCAGGTAAATAGCCAGCCGGCGGCTATAAGTATACCAGCTTATCATACTTATCTTTACAGGGCAAGCTCTGCAGGAACTTGGCAAAGAGAAGTCGTCGCAAAAGAATGCCGAAACGCAGTCGCAGCAATTTCTCAAGAGTTTGTCCAGTGTCGAATCGAAACTTTCGGAACAAATAAACTACCTAACACAAGTGTCCACCGGACAGCCTCACGAGGGCTCTGGCTACGCGTCAGCAAAGGTGCTTCAAATGGCCTGGCACCGCATCCAGCATGCCCGATCGCGAGTCCGTGAGCTGGAGGAGACGAAGGCCAAGCATTCGCACGCCGCAAGGCAACAGCAGAAGCGGCAGCAAGAACATGCCGCCGCCCAGCAGCAACAGCAGCAGGCTGCAGCAGCCGTTGCCCAGCAGCAGCAGCAACAACAGCAACAGGCAGGTGGCGGCGTGGGTGTCTCATCGGGTGGCGACTCTAGTGGAGTTGGTGGCGATGCATCGGCTGGAATGTCCACTAACTGAACATACAATAAAAAGTCTAGGATAAAGTGCGAATGCAAGTACTCCAAGGTTAGTTGGGAGGACCCGAAACCAGATCGGGCATTTCTCTGATTTCACTCATAAGGAGTATAATTATATTAAGCAATGTTACACACACACATCAACTCTCTCGAGCATTTTATTGAATACAATTTACAAATTAGAAAAATGTATAAATGCTGCTGCGCGTGTCCGCTTTCAGATTCAATGAAGAAGTTCGCCATATGGAATGCGATTTTTGGCCTACTCTCGATAAACTGGGCATATAGAATAATGGCGACGTCAGGTAAATATTGGTAATGCAGACATACCTAATCAGACTTGAAAAATCCCTTGGGCATGCTTCAAAAGGCGACCATTTTTTTAAGGCTGGATGTGTGCATATGGTTGGCTCCGTTTTGCTTATAATTTCGGGAATATTGATCCGCGTTGGCATATTTAAAGTGAGAATTGAACTTTCACTACCGATAATGGTAGCTTAATTACATTTTAAGATATCTACCCTCAGGAAAGGAAGGCTATTTACTGTGTTGGGCTCTGCTTGACCAATTTTGGGCCCATTGTCATGAGCTACTTTTTGTTTCCGATTGGTAAGTTTGTTACCTTGCCACCAAATGGATTTTCTTCTGCATTAATATGGCTTTTAGTTATACAGATGGTATTTCTCATTAAGGGCATTGCCTTTTACAAGAAATGGAATGAAGAATTGGTAGAATGTTAGAAAGCCTGAACCTCACGGAGAGACATGTTTCCAGCGTGATATTTTATTGTTCTGTTCTAATAGATAGTCAAAAAAAAAGAAACTTAAACTCGATACCCTCTGCTTAACACAAGTACTTGTAGGCAGAATAAGAATAATAATTACATCTGACTAGGCAAAATTATTCCCTTTTCTGTATCCTCCCTGGTGCTTGCTCCGATGCCAAAGAATTGGTTCTCACACACATAGCGTACGCACTGCAGCAGGACATTGCGCTCATGCCGAATATCGGAGGCCAACAACTTGGAGAGCATTGTGTTCGGTTTTGTCGTTTTACGAGCTCGCTTGTAGTTAAGGCTAGAAAAACGCTTCTGTGCCTTCGCAGCCGTTGGTTTTGGGGAGGGTCGAGGTTTCGGTGTTATGAATTCAGTTGGGTGTATAGCCGGCTCGGCTATTGATTCGATTACACGTTGAATGGGCGCTTCATCGGGTGCGTCCTCAGAAGAGCTGTAATTTTCCTTGATCAGATCCTCAGAACTCATGGGACACTCCTCGATAGTTTCAAAGGAGTTCATTTGGACAACTGTATTTGGGACTAACGGATCATCCCTTGAAATTTCATTCTTCACAGTGCTGCACTCTGTCTCCCGTTGGGGACTTCTCTGCCCCTGCCATTGCTTGTTTTCCTCAGACTCAATCTCGCTGTCTTCACTACCCGAGCCATACATTCCCAAGAGGCCACATAGAGCATTTTTATTCTGCTGTCCGTTGTCTTTGGAATGCTCGTAGTTCACCATCTGTCCCGTTCCACGAAACATGGGCACGCCAGTTCCACTTATACAGGAAGTGTCCTCTTCTAAGGCATCTGTATTCTGACGAATGCTTTCCTCATCATTCTTCTGGTTCACGTGTTGGCTCTTGCCTTGAGCCCTTTTGCTAGACCTGGGTCGCTTTTCTTGAGAGTTGTTGGGTCGCGTACGCTGTCGATCTTCGCGTCTACCAAATCGAGATTTTGACGCCTCCAAGCGCTCTCCACGTTTCAGTCGTTGTTCCTTGGCACGCTTGGCCAGCTCCACATTCGCTGCCGTGGGAAATCTGTAAACGTCGAGTTAGTTCCTTTCCCACTTACTTAAGCCCTTAAGCACTTACTTTTTTCTACGCTCTGCCCTCCAGGCAGCTGTGTCTTCGGGGGTCCATAACTTTTTCACTTTCTGATACACCCCAGTTATGTGGTTAGCTTCAATATGATGCTCCACGATGTTGTGCAGGGCGGCAAAGTCGCAACCTTCTGCAGGACATGCCTCGTGCTGCTCCAAGTGTCGCCTCATGTCCTGAGCGTTTGCCAATTCCATGCCACAGTTGTGGCAGTGCTCGGGGCGAGGCGGGGACTTGTAAACTGGTGGAGCTTGTGGCAAGGAAGTAATCGTGCTCTAAATGGGATTCAATTACTAATCTCCATGATCGGAAAACAGCATTATATCGAACCTGCTCCAAATATTTGGCTGGAACTGTGCTGCCTCGTGCGCCGTACATCGGCGGGGGCTGCTTGGCGCGTGGCAGCAGTGTCATCCCACTGGGCGTCAAGTAGTGCATCGTTGTCTTGTTTGCTTCCTTTTCTGTCGTTGCGAATTTGGGAGACGGCAGAACGAATCTTGGCGAGACTTTTTCTTCCATTTTTGAGCGTGGAGTACGGTGAGCAGCGTGACCGCGGAATTATCGATATAATATACCGTGAGGGCCTAGAAAATATACCGAAATATACTTTTTCATTTTCAAAATATACCGTAAAATATACCGTGAATCTAAAATCATTTTCCTCGATTTTGATGTTCAGTTTAATATTACCAGCTGGTTAGGTTAGTTCAGCTTTAAACATGTAATTTTACTCGAATCATCGTTAAATTCCCCTCAGGATTTGCTGCTTTTATGATACATCTTTCTTCAATTGCTTAATAAGGTTAAAACTAAAAAGGTTAACCAAAAAAATAAACTATATTAATAATATATGTTAATCCATTTAATCAACTGCTTTTATTAATTAACAATATCTTTGTCTTAGACTAACATGCATTTAACATTTTTATATGTTTTGTATGTTATATAGTACATTCTCGGTCTCTATAATCTGCAAATTTTTAAAGTAATTCATTGAGATTGTGACTGTTTCGAAAGATACCAAAATACCAATTTTATGTTTTAAAAATGCTACAGAATTTGTCTACCATTTGCTGAACGAAAGTATGTGCAAAGGCATATGACCTACATGAGTTCTGAAAAGGAAAATACAATTAGTAAATTAAATTTGTAGAATATATTAGACCCTAATCTGCACTACCGCACACGATTTTCCCTCATGGAAACAAGCCAACTTATTCTGAAAGGGCTTAGAAATGGTCAGATGATATATTTTTTGTCGCGGCAAAACTGTACACGAAAGAAAGGAAAGAGGAAACAAAAATCACGAAGAAAGAAAGAGGAAAGAATATCTATTTTATTATACGCTTTATATATGTACATACATACATATGTACATATGTACTCCATGTCTTGAGCGTCAATTTGTCCGTAGGAGGCTTCCAGAGGCCTGGCCAAGGCTACCCAGAGGGTCAATTGTTCATCGAGGTGCCTATTCTGCTAGTGCTATCCAGATGAATGCCAAAGAGGGACACGATGGGAGACAACAGGTTGGATGGCAGGTCATTTCCACATTGAATCTGTCACTTTGAAACTGTGACCCTTTAACTGTCTTTTGCAGGTCCGCAGGCCAATCTGGTGAAGAGTAACATTCTTATGTGGATGGATCGCGCCTCTGCCGGTCTCAATGGCTCTGAGGTGCTGCCTCTGAGCTCCGGTGAGTGGTTGGATTTACATCGCAACAGCGGCGAGGAGGCGTTGCCCGAGGATCCACAGTCCATAAGACCATGGACAAAAGTCACTGCCGGTGAAACCAAAGCGATTGCCCCAAAACCTCGGCTCAACCACAAGCCGTGGTGGGTGGTGGCACAACGTAAAATTCCGGCACTCTCCTCCATCCAAGCAAATGTAACTCGTCGCTGGCCAACTTAAAGCCAGAAAATGTCGCACCCAATGGTAGTAGCCGTTAATGAGGAGGACTTGGACTCTGCCGACGATAGCGGAGAGGATGAGCTGCGCTATTCCACCCTAAATGGCCGCGACACCAACGAGCTCCAGCAGCTGCGCGGGCGGGCCGTATCTGATGATGATGTCGACGGCAGCAGAAATATAAGGAGATCAGGACGTTTATTTGGCAGCATCGAAGCGTTGTCATTTACTTACATGCACTTTGTCAGCTTGTGCCTGTGGCCATGCCTTGGTCCTGCATTCTGGACGTGAATGAACAATTTCATCTTACCCGGCGCCAGATGATCGCTGGTTTTACCATGATTACAGCCTCCATTGCCAATCTGCAAGAGGGAAAATTGTTTACTTAAAAGAGGCGGAGCAATCAGCTACCAACTGGCGCGGGCGAACCGTCAGTCTCAGGGTATCCTTTATGGTCTTCTCCACACCGATTTCTTTAAAGAATTAATTTATATTTCTTTATTGGAGCTCCATTGATCTCTATTTTGAATTGGGGGCATGGCTCAAACGCTTCCGAGTGACTGCTCAAATTTAACCAGCTGAACGCCCGCCATTTAAATAGTTAAGCACTTTGTCCAAATTGGAGAAATAATACTGCTTGTAAATGTTTATTGTAGCCACCGTTTTATTCAGCTAAACTGCGCTAATAATCTTTAAGTCTCATAAATTTCTTAGTATGCACTTAAACACCCATTGGTCAACAGAAGGTTAATCAGTCTCGGTTAATGGCATATTTACTCGATTTTAATATTCTGCTTAATATTGCCATCCAACTAAAACTCTCAGCCGTGGAACTACAATTTTCAACGATTTTACAATACATTAGCCACAAGATTGGACTACTCTTCTTGACTCTTTTATTGGATTGTTTACAAAAATAACGATTTAGCTGAAAGAGAAGAGAAGAGAAGAGAGAACGTCCTCGAGGGATATTTGAAAAACATCCGTATGGGAGTTTGGATACCCTATATTATTGAATATACCCTAAAAATTGAATTTAATAGGCCGATGAAATTCATTAAATTTACCATTATATACATCTTTTTTTTTGCTATTTAACTGCTACAGCGAAATTAGTTGTTATGTTATGTTGAATATTAGAAAAAATGTTTTACTGAAAATTTTGAACTCAAAACTAAAAACGAACAAACACTAGAACGAACACTAGAAAAAAACATACCGTACATATACCGTCGACTCAATTTCGAAGTCAAAATATACCGAAAAGTATAAAATATACCGTAAACGGTCACGATGGATCCATTGCACTCGTGCCCGATCCATTGCTTTTGCTTCATATCGATAGATGAAATATCGACAAGCGCACGCAGAAGAAGAAGAACGTAAACAAAGACAAATTACACTACCCGACAAAATCTAACTTTTTTTTCCGCTTCGAACCAAACCGACTTTTTCTGATAGACTGACAGCTTTAAAATTGATTAACTGTAACTTGTTTGTAACTTTAATGCTCTTTTTTAGGTTCATCTTCTTCGTTGTAACCTTATTTTGCAATCAATCGTATAGAGATAAGTCATGAAAATCAGACAATCTTATGTATAATCGGTTGATAAATCGAATAAAATTATTAAAATCGAATAAGATTCTAGTTTTAGCGCTAGGCTCCTCACTAGCTCGTAATATTAAACAATACATTCTATTTCTAGTCTTCGTTCGGCAAACAACTCGTTTTTGAGTTCAAAATTTTCAGTAACTTTTTTATAATATTCAACACAAAACTGAAGTACCTGGTCAATGCGGACTCATCTCTGCGACCAACCAATTTCGCAGTAGCGATTAAATATAAAAAAAAAATAAAAATAATATTAAACAATAGAGTAAAGTCGAGGAAAATTATTTAAGATTTACGGTATATTTACAGTATATTTTGAAAATAAAAGGGTCTATTTCGGTATATTTCCGAGGGTCTCTCGGTATCGATAATTCCGATACACTGCACGTCACACTCAATTTGTTAATGTTTTAATTGTTTATAAATTAGTGAACAAAGAAAATACTCATCTAGCCCAGGAGAATGCAGAGCGTCCTCAACACCGTGAAGGGCACAGCCCTAAACGTGGCCGAATATTTAACGCCAGTGCTAAAGGTATTGTTGCTTCTCTATTTGTTGTTACGCTGCAACGAAGAATGGAATCTCTGATGGATCAAAAATCGGTTGCGAATCATATACATACGAATAGATATGTTCGCATACTGGACAACAAAGGGGTTTTTTGTCTTCATTATTGATTGCCCCTTTCCAGTTACCCCATTTATACATAAGAATCGACTGGCGTCCAACTGGCAACGTATACATACATACATACATACATACATATGTACTTCCATTAATTAAACACGCCCCCACTATTCCCATTAATTACAATTAATTGCAGGAGTCAAAATTTCGCGAAACTGGCGTTCTAACGCCCGAGGAGTTTGTGGCAGCGGGCGATCACCTGGTCCACCATTGCCCCACCTGGCAGTGGGCTGCTGGGGATGAGACGAAAACCAAACCTTACTTACCGAAGGGTGAGTAATGCGATTCGACGATAATAACTGATCCGATTTATAAATTAAGCCAATTAACCCCGCAGATAAGCAATTCCTGATAACTCGTAACGTGCCATGTTATCGACGATGCAAGCAAATGGAATATGTGGGCGAGGAGACTCTTGTGGAGGAAGAGTCCGGGGACGGGGGCTGGGTGGAGACACACCAGCTAAACGATGACGGAACCACACAGCTAGAGGAGAAAATATGCGAACTGACAATGGACGAGACGAAGGTGAGTGCCAGCGAATCTTTTTTGAAGAGGCCTCTAAGCCACAGTCGTTCCTGTAGGATGAGATGCACACTCCAGATAGCGACAAGTCGGCCCCAGGCGATGCTGTTGATGGCGAGGATGAGGACGATGACGAGGCTATTGACATGGATGCCTTCGAGGAGAGCGGCATGCTGGACCTAGTGGACCCAGCGGTAGCAACCACTACACGAAAGCTGGAAGTGGAGGCAAAAGCCAGTCCCGCCGCTGCTGCCGCCATGACCGAGGCCTTTGGTGATTCTGTCCTCCACACGCGCACCTACGATCTTCACATCAGCTACGACAAGTACTATCAGACGCCACGTCTCTGGGTCGTGGGCTATGACGAGCAGCGCAAGCCGCTCACCGTGGAGCAAATGTACGAGGACGTCTCGCAGGATCATGCGAAAAAGACTGTCACTATGGAATCGCATCCGCATTTGCCGGGGCCCAATATGGCCTCTGTGCACCCGTGTCGCCACGCCGACATCATGAAGAAGATTATCCAGACAGTCGAGGAGGGCGGGGGTCAGCTGGGCGTGCATTTATACTTGATAATATTTCTGAAGTTCGTTCAGACCGTAATACCCACCATCGAATACGACTTTACGCAAAACTTTAACATGTCCTAAGACCTGCAGGAGGCATCTGCTATTGGGGCAGCAAATGTAGAACCCAATAACACGCAACATTGAAAATCATCGAAGGAGTAGAGGGTCGAATAAAGCTTTGTGCAAACACAACCACAACTATATGATATTCAATATTTGGGCTTATTTATCGACACAAATAGGCCATCACTTTATAATTAATTTTTATTACACTTTGCTCTTGTTGTTGGTTGGTTGGTTTGTTGCTTGGTTGCATGTTTGAAGCATCTCTGAGATGAAATTGTATGTAAACACAATAATAAAGCATATTAAATAAGTAAATTCATTAAATATGCAGTAGTTTTAGGTAGTTTGTTTCTGGTTAAATGATTTCCTTTGTTCTTTTTTAGTTTTTGAACAATTTTTCCAACTTAAAATATATCTGTGTGTGTGGATGTGTGTGTGTTGCTTGACTTTATATTAATCTTAAATGTATATATATGTATAACTGATAAATCCTTCATTTTTTTGTTAATTTTTCTGGGGTTTTTATAGATATATGTATGTATATGTGTGTACATACATGTATAGATTTTCTTAACAGTTAAAATCACTTTTCATTTGCAATAACAGGTTCACATCGTAATCAATTTTACAATAAACGTACCAAACGCCATACAATTCTAAACACGTCTGAATCGATCCGTTCGCTCTTCGTCGTCCACTAAGGTGTGTGTGTGTTTTGAACTACGCTAGACATTACGTTAGACGTTAACAATTTTGTCCGTGTACCTTTATTCCTTTACATACATATCTGTAACGGCTGCATTATCCTATGCCTAACCTCACCTATCCTGCCATTTTGCATTGCCAGCTTTTACAGTGTTTAACCACACTTTTTTTATTTTAGTTTTCCTTTTTTACATTTTATAATACATACAGCAGTTAAACATACCAACTTAAACCTAAATACATATTATATACACACATGTATACCCAGGCAGGCCTATGTACTGTGTAGATGACGTCGTCTCTGCTCTGTTCTGTTCTCCACGGACCATAATGTAACAACATCCATAACATTCATAAAATTCCTCTCAACATCAGCCTTCTCCTGATTTGTTCTACATCTTTAACGATTTTTTGGAAATTTCCATTTTTACTTGTGTATTTAAATACATACATAAATGAAGATAGAGTATGCTGCCTTTGAATTCGAAGTTTGAGTGGCTGTGTGTTGTATAATAATATTTTTCTCTTTACCGCATTTTGAATTTAAAAATTGTTTAATGTTATAAGGTACGTTTTGTATAAGCGCAATGCCTGGAAAACAATTGGGGCAATGTTTGGGACGAATGTGAAAGGATCCAAGGGGCTAAACAATCTAAAAGTATATACAAAAATGTTTACAAAAATATATCTTGTGTGTTTAAATTTAAATGAAATATTTGTTTACTTAATATTCGATTTAAGAGCGGTTTCAATCAAATGTTATCTTTAAAAGCATTTTATTTGGATTTATATTTCGATTTACGTGTGATTCGATTTTGGTTTCTCCTCATTGCCCCAACTCTTGGATAAGCATATCTTCCATTGATTTTTAAAATGTTGTTTAACTTCTGTGTACTTTAATTTTTACCATTTGCTTTTACCCTTCCGTTTTTTGTTGAAACTAATTTAGCATTTGTTTTCTTGATTTGCACAAAATATATTATAATTATTATAGTTACAAGCTTTAAACTGAAATAATGGAGTTACACTTTCTCTAAAATTTACAAACTGTTGAAACTTGCAGCTAACTTTAAATATTTTGTAGGTATGTGGTGTGGATGTGTTTTGTGTTGCATATTTACTACATAGTTTTAAACATGATGGTTTTGCTCATCCTCGTTCTATATCATCGTTTTGTAGGTAGTTGTTTGCATTGGTTTCTTAGATCTAAGTGGAGTTACGTTACAATTATCGTATAGTATTGTACATATACATACATACACCTCTACAGTATGCTGTTTTTCATGAACACCTAAATTTGCTTTACTTTCGAATTTCTTTCCCTTTAGGTTAGACGCAAATACTATGCAAGACACTTGGCGCAAAAGTTACAGGATTCAAAATACAGGTGCAAACGAAAAGGAAAACGAAAACAGTTTTTATAGAAACTTAACTAAAAACCGAAATAGTTGTAAAAGTTACACGATTAAAAAGTGGGACGCGACGCTTAAAAGTTACGCCAATTTACATACAAGTGTATATATTTATATATGTACATGTCCTTACATGTATGTATATAGATACATGTATATTGGTGTGTATGTATATATATATATTTAGACAGGTGTGTATAAAAATAAAATTTGTTATGATTCTCTTGCTTTTGTTTTTGTTTTCGGTAATTCCTAAAGAAGTTGGATTTTTTTCCTCTTCCTCTGTTGCTCTATAGATCCATACATAAATCGTATAGTGTTGCTTCATTAGAGGGACTTAAAATAAAACACGCATTAATTTAAGACAAATTAATTAATTAGTTAAACGTAAACGTAGTCTAGACCTAGCCATAAACATAATAATAATTAACATTGAATCAACAAATGTGTATGTGTGGTGTGTGTATTGGTGTGATTGATAGTTGGTGGTAGTAGTGATGATGCATTCTCCATATAGTACACTCTACATGGAATTCTCGTTCTCTCCTCTCTCCTCTCTCCTCCTGCTGCTCCGCATACGCATAGCATTCGAAATTTCTACATTGAGGCGTCTCGCCTCTGCCTCTGCCTCTGGGGGTTGCATCCCATTTTCCTGCCTTGTTATTTACATTTCATAAATGATTTAAGTATTCCATATAGTGCTCCACGTGGCCCTACACCTTCCGCTTGGCGTGCAGCATCTCCATGAGCAGAGTCTGGGTGGGTGCATTGCCGTCACAGTGTTTGGAGTAGAGGTGCTCCTCGCCGCGTGCGGCCATGGCATGGATTTCCGGTAAGATGTTCACTAGCCTACTGAATTTGTCCTGCAGGATAATAATTGTCCAAGATATTAGAACTCTTCAAGCAGTAGCTGATATGTTAAGCACTTACATTGACTGAAGGATAACAGGTGAGGGTGTAGTCCAGAAGGGCTGCCTGCACATTATCATGTCCCTCTGACACGGTCTTTCTGTTCACAATGCCTCGTACAGCTGTTTTGGATTTGCAATATGTTGAAATACTTCCCGGCACTTTAAAAACGAATGCGCACTTACTTGGATTCAAAAGTATAAGGAATTTCATGCAGACATAGTCGCCCATGTCGAATTTCAGGTCCTGCAGCTTATTCTGCAGCTCGTTGAAATAGTCGGACAATTGCGGCACGCCCAACAGCCCCAGACTGAGAAGATTGAAGACCTGGCCATTGTTTAGCTGCGTCTCATCGGGCAGCCCGTTGTGGATCCGATGGTGCAGATGGTCGAGAACCAGCATGTCCGACCAGGAGTGTTGCAGCAGCTTCATTTGATCATCGACCTGCCAATCAGCGAATCAGGAATATAAAGTTTATATTATGTTGTACATTGTAGTATTTTATATTATATTATAAACCATTCAAGTTAAGTACATTTTTCAATAGATACGTTTTTGTTTAATGTGTGATGAAGATATGGTAAGGCCTAGATTTTGAGGTTTTGTGATTACAACATGCTCTCGTGAGTCGCTCTCTGGCTTCGCGCTCTCTCTCGCTCTCGCTCTCTCTCTCTCGCTCTCTCTCCTCTCTCTCTCTCTCTCTGATTATGGCTGTGGTATGGGTGAGAGCACATCGTCAGTTGCCGCTCAGTTGCGTCATTTGTGAGTGAGACGCTGCTTACTGGCTCCCTGGCGGACTGGCAGACGGACTGGTTCAGCTTTGGTTGCTAAGTAGGTCAGACACCAAATGAAATCGAAATTCAATGCAGATTTGATGCGGCGCGGTCGTCGCGCTGCCGATGAGACTGACGCTGCGCCGCGACGCTGCCGCGTGCTGGCGGCTTACATAACAGGCCGCAGACTTGGCCCCTAGCTTGATAACTGGTTTTCACGTTTGTGGCTTTAAACAATGTTGGGGCTCCGGATCTGTCTGTCTGCCCTGTTGCTGGGGATGTTAGTGCTGTTTCTGCTGATTTAGGATTTCTGTTTGGAATCGATGGTGGTGGTCGTGGTAGAATAACAGGACTGTGGACGAGGGACCATACCTTCAGGTCCTTAAAGAAGACCGTGTTCCTTGCCCAGTCCACTTGCGAGAACAGATTCTGATCGAGCACCTTGCACATCAGCTCAAAGAGATCCACCTCCACCTGGTTGTAGGTCTGCTTCTGCAGCAGCGCGAACAGCTGCGTCTGCCATTCCCGATCGTCAATCGATTGCACAAATTCTCGTATCATCGGGGAGACTCTGCAATAAGTATTTGGTCATTATAGCCGACTTTACTACCGACCATGCCCGGTACGCAAGACATGATAAAAATAACTAAACACTCACCTCAGTGGCTCGATAAGCGCATCGGCTGTGCTCGATGGATGAGTGCCGGAATCGAAGCTTTTGTTTTTTTTTTAGAGAAAAGAAACATTATCAATTATAAGCAATATTGTCTAGTTTTCGTTGTAGCAGACAAGTGCAGCAATGTAGACAGGGACAGACTTAGGGAAATCAGAGGATCCTTCATAATGGAAATTAATTCAATAATGGAAACTCGAGGAATTATTTGGATTTTAGCAGATTCTTTCCAAAGTGCTTTCTGAGCACGCCCACGCCCAAGACTATAAAATGTCGTATCAGAAATATACCCATTGATAACCCGCATTCAAAAATGATAAGGCTGGCCCTATCTACACTTGCTACATCCTGAGATGGCAACCTTTTGCCAAAAATAATTGTCATAGGGAGGGTTTTCATGGTTGGTCTGTTTCCCGTTAGGTTTTGCTCTTTTCTGTGGTTCTGTTCTGCTTGTTCTTGGGGTAAGTACCACAGTTTCGAGTCGGCCGAGTTCTGCTGAGATCCTATTCCAGCTTCGTGGCAGCTGCCGTTGCCGCTGCCGTTGCGATGCAGGCCGTCGGTGGAACTGTTATTGCCGCCGCCGCCTCCCGCATTGTTGCCTCCACCGCCTCCTCCGCCGGCGCCAACTGCACCGTTGCCTGTGCTGCTGCCGGTGTTGTTGTTGCCTGTGCTGCTGCCGTTGCTGCTATTGCCATTTCCAACGGAGCTGGGGCCGTTCAGACCGCCACTGCCCCCGTTTCCGGCATTAATGGGCGTGGATATCACTCCGCCCGTGCTGGCATTCACCTGGCCCAGAGCAATGGCAATGGGGCTGGGCGACGAGTCTGGCGATTGCGTGAGTGAGGATACCTGTTGAGAAAATGCCGCATATTATCTTCAGTATCCTTGCGAGGGGCTTGCCTTACCTGAGGTATTTGGATTTCCTGCTTAATGTTCATATTTGGATATGCTTGGTAGCCCGGCGAGATCGGCGTCGGCTTGATGTCCGGCCCCATCGAGTTGCGCAGAGCCTGGAGGGCGATCTGCCGTTGGCGCATGACCTGCAGCTTCCGCGCCCGATCTCGCTTGTACATGGGTCCGAACTTGTTCCTGCCACCCCGCATCCGATCCGCTCGTACAGCTGCAAGTGAGAGACCAGAATGATTGATGGCTTGTCAAAATAAAAGGGGCAGAGCGTCGGCAGAGCTGGCAATAGAGAGCGCGAGCGAGTTTGCTCACACACAGATGCACGTGCTGAAGAATGTGTGCCAGTGTGTGTGTTGATTATTTGTAAACAATACGCTTGACCTAAATTACAGTTACTTGTTCAGCGACATAGATAGACAGGCACACACATTTGTACACACGTTGGAAATGCATATTTCATGGCGGTCACCGCCACCTGCTAACACCCATATGGTATCATCGTCAGTTCTGCCCTGCAGTACGCGAAAGCCATCTTATATCCTTAAAAATGGTTGCACAAAGGAATCAATAAATAAAAGAGCAGCACAGCAAAATTAAATGCATTCCAGGACACGTTTAGACAGGGGTTTCCTCCATGGCAGAGCCTCAATACTTTAAAACAGGGCTCGGCACGGCCCTATCCCTGGGGTGCGGAAAAATGCGCTGATGCTGCGCTGCCCTCACGTACACGCGTACTACAGTGATTCGTACCAATCCCAATATAGTGAAATGTTCCGTTTTGCGTGCTGTCTTCACACACAAACGCAAAAACGGCTCGTTAATTGTATGGGTGCCGAGCCCTGCTTTAAAACGACATCCTTTAGGTTCTAATAACTATTTGCTGCATCTTTCCATTTATTTTACCCAGAGCTCTATGTGTTTGGCTTGGGGGAAAAAATAGCGAGAACTAAAACACATTCATTTTTTTATATTTCTCATTATGAATCCCAACAGAAGCCCAACTCTTGACAAAAACCACGCATGGAAAGCACCCACACACATACATACGTATGGTCATACATATAAAAGTACGCACATTGAAAGAGAAAAAGAAAATGAGGAAAGAAAAAGCCAAATCTGTACATTGCGCATACGCCGCATTGTACAACGATATCAAAACAAAAATTATATTATAGCCACACAGTAACGGTAAAAAAAATAGCCACGGCACGTTATTCGGTAAAACGATAAATATTCTCAGTGGTCATGAGAAATACTTCTATTTTATTACAGTTTATATTATATTATGGTAATTTTAACTACAGAACAAAATGGTTCAACGCTTAATTCAAAAGTACTAAAACAATGTGGGGCTTTAGACAAAAAAAGAAAGCCATCGAAATTCAATTAGGTTGGGTGAAGGATCGCTTCGAAACAAAACCTCCCTCTGCAGTAATTTTCAAACTAATTTGAAGACCCAAGGAAGACCTATTATTTTGCGCACAAGAGTGGGTGTGTAAGCACACACTAAATGAAACGCAATAAAAATGCGCTTCTTATGGCGCAGCGAAAAAAAGCGTGCAGAACGTGTGGTGAGGGTGAAGGGGTGAGAGTATTAGGTGATGTGAGTAGGGTGTGAGAGAGAAAGGTTGTCGGATTCCAAGGGTTGGGAGGAGGGTTGAGGCATAAGCCAAAAACAGATTCTAGGCATACATACACACACACATATGTACATCGTCCGTCCACCCTCTAGCACGATGATTAGAATATGTAATTGTTAGGGAGTGGGATGCCACGCCATCGGTTCCAGTGGGCTTTCGCGTACTGCAGGGCAGAACTGACGATGATACCATATGGGTGTTAGCAGGTGGCGGTGACCGCCATGAAATATGCATTTCCAACGTGTGTACAAATGTGTGTGCCTGTCTATCTATGTCGCTGAACAAGTAACTGTAATTTAGGTCAAGCGTATTGTTTACAAATAATCAACACACACACTGGCACACATTCTTCAGCACGTGCATCTGTGTGTGAGCAAACTCGCTCGCGCTCTCTATTGCCAGCTCTGCCGACGCTCTGCCCTGCGCTCTGTGTTACACTCTCTTTACGATTATGCTTTCGTCTTTCGGCCTGGCAACGCGAAAGAGCTTTCTATTACGACACAGCACACACACACAAAAAGAAAGAGAGAGAGAGAGAGAGAGACATGGAACCACATAGCATTCATTCCCCTCGGCATTAGACAACTTTGTCGAGTGGAGTAGGTCAAGGACAGTGTGTGTGAAAACTGGGACAACACGGGCATTGTTGTTGCCGCCTCGCCTGCCAACTCTCCCAAAAAGAAATGTTACTCTCACTCATACTCTCTGTATCTTGCACGCTCTCACTCTCTCTTTCTCTTTCTGTCCGGGAGTGTATTTGTGGGGGACTTACGACAAAAGTTGTTATGCTTTTTTCCGGCTTAAGGTTTCAGAGTGCTTATGTTAGGGTAAGGCTAGGGGTTTTTTTTTAAGCTTTTGGATATATTTAAAAATGAAATGTTTAAGAAAGCCAATCGTTATCGGCTATGAACTTGTGATAGATTAAACTGTACAAATATAAACGTATTTACATACATATGTATGTATGTATGTACATACATAAGTATTTATGTATGTATGTACATATATGTATATGTAAGTATGTATGTAAGTACACATTTTCTCACCTAACTCTTTAAGGGCTTTATTAGATCTTTTATTTGTTCAAAGGCCTACTCTTACATAATTTCATGTCTTTGTTGTTGACATTTTTTTACTTTCAACTTTGTGTTTTATTTAGATTTTCACCTTTTTTATTGCATCTGTGTCTGTGTGAGTGTTTGTGTGGGGTTAAGTGGTTCAATTTGTCAAAAACAAAATGTTTGCTGTTGAAAGTTTGTTTTCTGGCTCTTCTCTTTCCTTTCCTTACTTTTTTTATTTTCCCACACTATTTGGAAAGGGAAATCAATAAATGGCCGTGTCACTGGCTATACTTGTGGGTGTTTCGGGCTGTGTTATTTTTAAAGCGCTTTTGGTAACAATTTTCTGTCAATGGTGCGTATGAGTAACTTTCTTGACTTCCAACATTGGGTCGGTTTCATTGAAATTTCATGAAATAGTTTAAATGTTAAATGGTGTAAAATGGATATATGCTGTATGTATGTATGTATGTACATATGTATGCATGTACATATGTATGTATGTATGTGGTATAGGTATAAAGGTTTTATATTTCTTTAAGATATTACTGCATCATTAATAATTTCTCAGATTGTATTTCATTGTTTTAAGATTACAATAAAGTATTTAATATTTTTCTACATAAGTTTTCACATCATTGAAAACACACTCTTTGATGGTGAAAATAGGTTTATTGATTTTAGACAAAAATAACAAAATATTACGTATACGTTCTGCTTAAAAATTGGAATGGAAAAGAAATTACATATGCACAACATATGTACATACATACATTCATATGTACATACATATGTTCATAAATGTATGAACTGTTGATTAACATGCAGCGTTTACCCTCCCTTTCGAATTAACATAATATTGAAATAATAAATATGATTGACTTTTTCATCCAAGCGTCAGAAACTATTTATTTTTACCAGTTCATTTTCTGATATTTATTTTATTGGAACGTGAATGGTAACAGTGTGGGGCTATCTTCGGTTATACACCAGATTTTGTACACCCTTTTGACAAATGTTTGATATATTTGACTTTTGACTATAATTTATTTTGAAAAGCACATGTGCATACGTACATATGTATGTATGTACATATGTACATACATATGTATGTAGTATGTATGTACAATATGGATCTACCTATGACTTGTCCTGTATTTACAACCTGTAAGAATGTTGTCACATTAAGGATTAGGTGCTATTATCAAGTCAAGTAATTCTAAAAGGTTTTTTTTTAAATTCCCCCGAAACAAAAATCCGCATTTTTCCGCTATAGTCCGGTCCATGTGAGTCATGTGTTTGAAGCGGGCTCCACTCCGAGGAAACCCTCTCGAATTGGGAGCCCGAAAAAGCGGCTAAAAAGTGCCGCAATTATAACAAACGAACTGAAATCAAAAGCTCGACTCAGAGAGAGTGAGGGAGAGCAAGAGATAAAGGAGACACAGAGGGAAGAAGAGCACCGCTGCTGCTGACGAAAGAGATTTCAAAAGCGGCTGAGCAACAGCAAACCAATAGCAAAACACAAAACGGAAGGACGGTACGAAACGGAACGAAAACGAGGCGAAAATGTACATACGTAATAATTCAGAGAGCATTACAAATAAAAGCAACGACACACACACACAAACACCTACAAATTGCGCTCTCTACATGTTGCATTGATTACACATACAAAGGCACTCAGAGGCAGAGAGCGAAACACACAGTAGAGGACGGCTGAGAGCTAGACACTCATTTTGCCATATCACGTGCACTCACACCATCGCACAACGGAATCTAGGTCATGAGCGCAAGAGATGGCACTATGGGCCAAGTACACGAAAGCGGAAATGAGATGGCAATACATTGATATACGTATTGCACACACTTTAGTGCCGTAGTCGCTGTCGCTGTCGCTGCCACCACTGGCGTCGCTGCTTGGCTGACTCAAGTGGCCGCAGCAGAGCGCAATGGAAGAGACGGAGGAGGAGACTCAGAGGAGGCAGCAGCAGAGACTGCGTTTGCACGCCGCTTGTGTGTAAGAGTGTGCAAATCGAAAAGGAAAAACAAAATACGATCGAGAAAAATGAATCTGGTTGGAGTAGCCGTAAATCTGATGGAAATTGGTAGGTGTGGGTTTCGTCTGGTCTGTCAGTCGACAACACAAAAACATAACAAAACCGGAAACTTCTGAAACATACAAATGGGGAATTCTAGTTCGTAAAAAGTAAAAACTCGTACTACTGTAATGGAATAGATAATATAATTTTCGTAAATAATAGTATTTCAATAGAGAAATTGAACATCCTCCTTCGTAGGAATACTTCTTACATTTACAGTGTAGATTTTACATCAATCAAATGGGGATGAATACTTCGAATATTCATATTTCGCCCCTTCTTAACATCTCCAAATTGCTCTTTTGCCTTTGTATTAGGATCCAAAACAAATAAAGCTATTTATTTCTTACGAGTATATGACTACTTTTTACGAATCAAATCGATTAAGATCTTAAGATATATCTACATACATACATACATATGTATATTAAATCGGAGCAACTCTAATATTGAAAAGCAAACAATTTTCGAGCCATAATTTTCACACTTTTTCCCACTTTGCATAATAATTTTCAAACTTTGTTTGAACCGCCATGCCATGACAGACCACATCCCCCACATCGCCCCCTCCCCTCGCTCCCACACAAGCATGTGCCATGTGGCAGCGAAGCAAGTGAGCGTTGCAAATGATGGAAATAAGAAAAAAGAAGAAAAAAACGAGGAGGAAAAACGAGAAACAAAACACAAATTGCGCGCGCTCATTTGAATCCAAATCGACAAAGCAGTCACTGAAAGTGTGGTGGTGTGGTATGTGCAGGGGATAGAGGGAGGAACGATTACAAAATGCAAACAATTTTTTTAAAAGAGAGCAACACACACATATGCACACCCAGCTGAGAGTGCCAGAGCCAGAGAGCATCAAGTCGGGTTTTTGGTGCCATGCGGCCGCTATTTTTTGCTTTTGTTTGGGGCTTTTTGGCTTTGGTTTGCCAGTTGCTCTTGCTTTTTCTGCCGCTCTTCCCCTCTCTCTGACAAGTCTTTTTCTAATGCTGAGCGCGGTTTACACAGATAGCAGCGCACACAGCAACAGAAACAGAAGCGACTGCGGCGCCAGCTTCAGCGTCAGCCTCTCGTTTTGTGGGTGAGTGCAAGCGGGGGCGTGGAATTCTTTTGAGGCCGCCGGTGCATGCTGCACTGGCACTTGGCCACAGAGACGGGGTATGAGGGCTATACATACATATGTACATACATACACACATACATACATACAAATATATGAATATACATAAATATGTGAAATATGTGTGTATGCCTTATATATGTAGCTCTCTATATATTATACATTCATATGTGTATAACTACATACGCACATATGTAAGTATGGTTATGTACCATATTCATGGCACATACTTGTTTGTGAGGCGCCCCCTCGACTTTTACGGTACCAAAAGAAACAAAAATAAAAGCGGTCTTTTTTTACACACTTTATAGGGTAGAGGGGCGGTAGGAGGCGGAAGGTTCTCAAGTTTTCATTTCAATACAGAAAATGAAGGATTCCATTAGCTGTAGTTGTGCATATTTAATCACGATCCGATTCGATATACTCTTATCAAAGATCCTTTGGAAAATCTTCTATTTTTGTAGGGATACCCTCAACGATTGGCAGGGTGAACTGTTCTTTACTCGTTTCTTGCTGTTGTTACTTGTTACTGTTATGCGTCTTTGTAGTGCAAGGGCTTCTAGACTTCGGTTTAGTAATGTTAACTTTGTTACGCTAACAAAGGAAAAGTTGCATCTAAGGATATTAACAGTTCAAAGGGAAAAGGGAATATGCCTTATTTACCAGTAATAGTTTTCCGATGACAAGGAAATGCTTTAAAAAATATTAAGTGAAAATGTATCAAGGTAATAGTAGGATTAAGCCGATTTCTGCCTTTAAAAGATCCGAACTCTTTTCCTTACATATGTACAAATGTATATGTATATATAATATATATATATATGTATGTATGTACTATACAAACAAACGTCTAAACCAGAACAAGTACACAGAGAATCACGTCGCATGCCGAAAGGTGTGAACAGAGAGATAGAGAAAGCCCAAAGAACATCAACCAATCAACAACCAGGCAATGGACTGGGGACTGTGACTGAAACTGGGACCAGGAACCGTGGAGCCTCAATGGGGAACTAACAAAAATAATTATAACCACAGCAACACTTGGGATAGGTCCAGGAGATGACCACAGACATTTTCGTATGCATAGCCTTTCACGTATGTACATATATTGTATTACAGAAACATTTCCATAATCATTGTTTAATAAATCATTTTAGCGGAGCAGCCTTGGATATATTCCTTTGAGGTAGACACAGGAGAAAGAGAACAAGGAGAGCATTTCCCCAAAGGATTTCAATGTTAGTTGCCCCTTTGCTGCGGCTGCTGCTGCTGCTATTGCTGTTGCTGCGCATTTATAAATAATAAGGAAGGAATATCGATTTAATTTCTGTCCAACTGCAGAAGCGCATGGCGAGAGGGCCCCAAGCGAATGCCAAAAACTGCAAGACATGGACGCGCGAGGCTTGTGTACATCCTTATAATATATGCATGTCCTATATCCAATATCGTATGGCGTGTATCGTGCATCGTGTGTGTGGCATGAGGAAACGGGGTCATGGTTGGGGCTGCCAATTGGTTCAGTAATTCGAGTCTTGTCATTCGGCAAAATTTTGAATAGTTGCAGGACATATTTAAGGGAATCCACTAAAGAATTGATGACTAATATTATATATGTACATATGTATACGCAATATTCCACATAGGCTCTGTGAACCAATGAATAGGGGAGCTCCAAGTGCCCTTTACATGTATGTACATATGTATATATAAAATATTCTTTACAATGAATCAATAGTTTTCCTAGAAAATTCCTTCCATTGCCAAAACATTACTACAGTTTCTTTCTGGCGGTAACCAGAAGACCGAAAGCATTGCCGAAAAGAAGAATGGTGAAAAAATGCCATTTTCATGAATAAACCACCTGCTTTAGGTGAAAAATTTAGTGCAGCTGTAAAACACCTTTTTTAGGATTGCTCATACATTCTGTAAGAGTCTGCATTAGGTGGATAACAATGCATTCGATTAATTTATACTGGTGTGTAACATCTCCTAACAAAATATTTAATTACACAATTCTCAGGAGTTTTAAAAATCCGATCGCCATGACACACACGCGATGGTGAGCGAGTATAAAACTAGCCTGAAGCTTAAATGTACATATGTATATATGTATGTATAGAATAGATACGAATATATCGTGACAGCTATTATAAAATTTCAGACGCCTAAAAGCTAATTTGGAAAGTATCCTTAAGGTACATGCTGATCTTAAGGAAATTATCATTAATCAACCAACTTTTGTTCTTCCTTTACAACCATCTTTAACTCGAGAAATAAGAAATATCATAGTTAAAATCTGTTCAGACTCACCCTCCAGCTTCATCCCCACCTCCAGGCACTTTTGGAAACGGCAGTAGGGACACCGCTTGCGTTGCGTCTTGTCGATGTGGCACGACCGCTCCGCCACGCAGGTGTAGACCTTCTTGTTCTGGACAGTCCGCTTGAAGAAGCCCTTGCATGACTCGCAGGTGAGCAGGCCGTAGTGGTAGCCACTGACCTTGTCGCCGCATACGGGACACAGCTCTTCGAAGAGATGCTTGAAGTCGATCACTTCACCGCCGTGTCCCGGTGTGGCGCTCGTACCGCCCATGGCATTGCCCGGGCCGGGACCGCCTCCACCACCGTTGGGGCCGCTGGCAGTGCCAACGGATCCGGCGGCGGAGGACATGTGGGCGGCATTGGTGTTGCCGCTGGAGCTGGCCGCTTGGGGCAGCAGCATGTAGCCAGAGCTGCTGCCCGAGCTGCCGTTGAGGATGTTGCTGCCAGCTCCGCCACCGCCTCCGCCCCCACCGCCACTCTGCTGTGAGTGGGAGGAGGTGGTGTCCTGGTAGCCTGTCGGAAATATATACTGTGAATCGAAGTTGTATATATACGAATAGGACGAGGAGTTGAATTGGTTGGGGTTGTTGGCAATATTCTGTTGCTGCTGCTGCTGCTGCTGTTGGTAGTGTCCCTGCTGGTCGGGCTGCTGCTGCTGCTGGTGGTGCGTGCTGTGGTGCTGTTGTTGGCTGCCACTAACAGTGCCTCCTGCTCCAACTGCACCACCCGCTAGCTGTAGCGTATACGCGTTATATTCATGTTCGAATTTGGAAAGACCATTTCCGTCATTATCGTTATTGTTGTTGTTGTTGCTGCCACCGCTGCTGCTGTTGTTGTTGTTGTTGTTGTTGTTAGGGCCCGTTTGGGACTGCTGATTGGCGGCCAGAGCCGGACTCGAGGGCTGCTGCTGCTGCTGCTCGAGTTGCATGCTGAACGGCGATATATTCAGCGACGATATGAACTGTACGGTCGCCTGTTGTTGATCCATTTCTAATAACATTTCATGTAAGTTTTTTCGATCAAAATTTAAAGGGAAATTACTTTTGTTTATTCTGCGTTGAATGGATTTCTGGACGGTTCTTCGCTTTTTCCACTCTTTATATTTATACGGGGTTTTATAGAATAAAGTTTTATGGTTTTATAGGTTTCAATATTTTAAACTTGATAGTAAAATAAGTTTTTCTTCTTGTAATTGTTGTGGTTTTCATACGGTGGTCTGGTTTTCGCACTCACTTTATGCTCATTTTTTATATGCAACATTTTTAAGGCCAACTGAATTTGATTTGAAATTTATTTATAAATTTGTGTAAATTTATTGTTTATTCGTGCGACATTAAACGATTGTGGTATTGTTGCTAAAATGTATCATAATCTCTTGACATCATTTTGTCTATAATTTCATATGAGTTTTATTTATCTTTTATAAGAAACGTATTTTACAAACGATTTCTTAGTTTTAATTTAATAGTTGTTAATCAATTCTAAATTTAATTATAAGAAATGTATTTTAAAAACAATTTCTTGTTTAATTTGAATTTCTTTAGAAGAAATGTATTTTTTATGGAATTTTGTGTTGGTTCTTTAGAAGAAGTTTTTTAATTTTGCATCTTTTGTTTAATGTTATTTTATTATTTGAACACGTTTTTTTCTTTATAAGAAAACGATTTAACAATCTTTCGAAGTGATTTATGCTTCATTTTTTGTAACAATTAATTCTTTAGAAGAAATGTTTGTGTTGTGAATTGATTTTGTTGTTTTTACAGTTATAGTTTTTGAGGTTAACTTTTTAGATTAATATTTTGCAGGTACGTTGACGAGGTGAGTGAGATAGATAGATATATATTTATGCATATACGAAATATATACGTAGACAGCAAAAGGATGATTTTTGTTTATAGATTTATCCGACAGAGGTAGGGCTTTATATATGCATCTATAGATAGCTATGTATGTATATCCCTTGCTTGATTGTGTGCGTTGGATTTTGAAACTTGGTTTTTATTTAACACTTTTGGCTTTTCCGGTGTAATTCTTGGAATTTTATTCACACTTTTTTTAGGAGGTCTCGATCTCCTCTGCTTTTCTTCCCCCTGGGACTTGAATGTGGGTCACCCACTCGCGATATTTATTGCACTTTTTTGTGTTGTTTAAACAATTGGCAGCATTGCATTTGCATCGCCTCCCCTCGCTTTTTATACGCGTCGCGACACACACTCAGATAAGTATCGTACACACACAAACAGGCACACACTCGCACACACACTCACACAACGCAGCAAGAGAACATAATCCTGGGGCTGTTCTGCTGGGGTGCAAGGAGGTGCTGGCGGGAGTGCTGTTGCTGCAGTCGGCGGGGTGCAAGGAGCAGGCAAATGCAATTCTGTAACAGATTTGATGACTATATTTTTTATATTTTATATTTGATATTTTTTGTTTATTTTGATCAATTTTTGGCGCTTTTGCTGCTCCTGCTGCTGCTGTGGTTGCTGTTGCTGTTGATGCTGCTATTTGGGTCACACACACGCGCGTATTTTTTTGTTAATAATATTTCGTTGTATATATGTATGCCACATGCATTTGTGTATATATAGTAGCGTATATATATATGGGAGTGTGTATATTGCCAGGCGAAAAACACGACTAACATCAACCACGTATCTCGATTGAATAAACCCAAGCCCAGCGTCGAGGATACCGCAATACACTAGAGCCCGCTGCCGCTGTCGTCGTCTCTGTTCGCTTTACGCTGCTGCGCTCGCTGTTAGCTTCTCGCTGTGATGCTTCGGTTCTCTGTCACTGCCTCTGCAGGCGTCGCTGCCCAGCCTGCTCATTCACTCTCGCTCTCTGCTCAAGTTTTCGGTTATTACGTATACGACCCGCCCGACTCTCTCGCCCGTTCGTTTTTGCTGCAAGCAGTTTCACTTTCAATAGCGTTGCGCTTGCCTGCTCTCTCACTCTTTGGCTGTGCACTCTCTCTGTCCCATTCTCTCTCTCTTTATCTCTTCTGCTGTGGCGGCGACTGCGCTGCCTGGCATGACTTAGTGCCCCCCTTTTGGGAGCTTTGTATTTGTTGCTGTTGGCACCGTTGCTGCTGCTGCTGCTGCTGCTGCTGTTGCTGTTGAAATTCAAGCCGAGCTGAAAGCGAAAGTGAAACTTTTTGGCCTAGCTTTGAGCCACTGTACAATGTGCAGTGTACACTGTACAACACAGTACCGACAACCACAACTCATTCTTTCGGATATGGCCAAAAAGGCATTATGAAAGCCATACAAGCCGTAGCTTTTAAAGCAAAGATATTTTGTAATTTCTCACTTTAAATAAACTTGGAATTGTTGTCGTACCACTTAGGTACGAATCACTTCTTTCACACTTTGAATACACTCTCAGAGGGTACGTGAACGTCTGTTTTAAATATATGTATCGTCCGGAAGCTATTTTACAAGGAAAACTTGTCGTTTCCTAAGATAATCCAATCGAGACTCTTCTACATTCTTTTGATCTGAAGATACGGACCCGAAGCTACCCTTTCTTTCTGGTTTCTTTTTGGTTCAGTTTTTTCTCTTCTTTCCGTTTTATATCTCTCTTTTGGTCTCAATTAGTTTTTGTTTATGTTGGATTCGTTATTGTTGCATTTGTTCATGACACGGTTTTCACGTGGCGCGTTTTCGTTTCCTATTTCTACGTTGTTTTTCTTTTGTTTTTATATTTATTTTTTGTAATACTGTTAATAATACTGGTTTTGTCTTTGACTTTTTGGTGGTTTATTGTCTCTCCTTTAGCCTAAGTTCTCTTGCGGTTTTAGCGTGTATTTTTATAAAATTCGAAGCAGCTAGCTTTTTTCTTCTCTTAATTAACATTCTTTACGAAAGTTGTTATACATTTTTGTACTAGTTTATTATTAATTAAAAATTTTAATTTTTTCGCCGGTTTATACAGTGTGTTCTTATATTTTTTTCATTTCTTAAATATTTTTTTATATTTTTTGGCATCTTGTACATATGTATGTACATACATATGTAAGTAAATACATTCAGTGATAAAATAAATTATAGAAACGACAGGCGCATTCAAATTTGAATCCAAATATTTTATTTACGAGAAAACAACTGTGCTTGATTTCAGGATATGAGGCCGTATTTTTCTTGGAAAAAATAGTAGAAACGAAGTCTTATTTTTTTCATAACATGTTTTAAAACGGTTTAAACCGAATTGTACTGGTAATAAATCATAAACTAAAGAAAAAATAAGATATAAAATTACTTTGATCCTGATGAAAAGGTCGCGGAGGACATAGTACGGATATTGAAAGAAAAAAAAAAATTTTTTAACGAGAGGTGTGTTGAACTGAGGCGATGCTGCGTGCATTGTTCCGCGTGTCTCGTTTTTAATTGTCCTTACTCCGTAAAAGCTTTTATTAAACCCATTTTAGAATCGTAACACTACCTGACGTTGTGTGACCTTCATATCCTTTTCTAAGGATATTTGTTCTTTCAATATCCGTACAATGTCCTCCGCGAGCCATTCTGAAACTCTAACAACAACAAACACAACCGGATCAACCGGATAGTTTATGAGTTGTTACCAATATAATTCGATTAAAACTGTTTTAAGAAAAGTTATAAAAAAGATTCGACTTCGTTTCTATTATTTTTTCCGGGCTTAAGAACTGTGAAGATTCATTTCTGTTATATTGAGTTTTTTATAATTACTGTTTTGTTACATTTTGAAACATTGTTATGCAGGCTATCAATACAAATTATGAAACTTAAAAAAAACAAAATTTTCCCCGAACAAAATTTTGAAAAAAGGGGAAAAAAAGATTCGTTTTTATACCCGGTACTCGAAGAGTAAATAGGGTATATTGTATTTGTGCACAAAGTGAATGTATGTAACGCACAGAAGGAAACGTTTCCGACCCCATAAAGTATATATATTCTTGATCAGCATCAATAGCCGAGTCGATTGAGCCATGTCTGTCTGTCCGTCCGTCCGTCCGTCCGTCCGTCCGTCTTGTTTGTCGGCTAGTTCTCAGAGACTATAAGAGCTAGAGCCACCAAATTTTGGCACCAGACTGCTGTATGCTCACACTGAAACCAGTGTATTTTAAAAATGAGCCCCGCCCCCTTCCGCCCCCGCAAAAGGGCGAAAACCTCCCAAATCTACAATTTTGAAGATAACAGAAAACTAAAAACGCCATTCCGTAGGGAATGACCATATCTATCAGATCACCAAATTGGGATCCGATTGGATAATTATTATAGCCACAATGAAGAAATTAATTTTCAGTGGCCAAACCCACCCGGTCCCGCAGCTTATAGCAGCACACTCTGCTTCGCGCAGTTTATGGCCTCTGCCCCTGACACTTCTCTGCCGCTGCCTCTGCCGCTGCCTCTGCCGCTGCCTCTGCCGATGCCTCTGCCCTGACTCTGCAGTGTGTGTTTCTAGGGGAGGGTGGCGAGCTAAAGGAGCGTGTTGGCGTGAGTAGTGTTGTTGATGTAGATGACAGATGAAGAAAAAATGTAAAATTTGACAAATAACCGCTAAGTTGCAGGTGTAGTACTGAGTGCCGGGTATAAAAGTTGTGACGCGTAAGAAGCGTCTCACACGTCCCTTCTCGTTTATTATTTTTTCCGGCACTATACATAGATAAATATGTAGATATGTAGATCATAGGTGCATACATAAATACATACGTATGTATGTATGTATGTATGTTTAAAAATTTAATATTTCATATCACCGAACCGTTCGGTCGGTGATCGTCTCGTCCTCTCGCGTACTTGTTCAAAGCAGACTCAAAATAACTCATTAAAAAACGCAAATAAGGATGCAGGCCCTATAGGAGGCCGGAGACCCATAAAAAAAAAAGATGAACAAAGAAATTACATAAGATTCCACCGAAAGGAGCATAAAATATACAACAAAAAAGAGAAAAACGTTGTCGAAAAAACCAACTTTCACTCACGGAGTTTGAGTTGTAGTCGGAGTCCAAGTCCGATTCCTTTACTAACCAAAAACGGAACTAAAAAAAGTAGAAATAGCAGAAGAGAGAGAAAAAGAAACCGACCAAACGACACCCGTAAAAATGCAGCCTTCTGTGGACAGTTCATGAATCACAAAAATGCTGCAAGAGAAAAGAAACTGGGCAACCGAGATGGAAAAACCCTTAAAACGAAACCCAAACGAAATGCAGATAAACTTTCAATGGATAGCCATAGCCAGTTAGGATACATGTGAAAAAGTGTCTCCCATTTATCTCTCACTCTCTTCTGTACCGCCTGCCGCTTTCCCGATCCTAAGACAACTCGGTTTGCGTATGACGCAAAGGAGAAAAAAGTAAACACGTTTGCCACCTTCATGTAGGTAGGTTGTTGCTGGGTAGATTACAACATTTCAACGCTCAATTACCAAAGATGAGAGAAGACGCAACAGAGACACACACAGACAGGCGTCTCTGTCTTTGTCTCTTTCACCTCTTCTTCATCCTCTGTGCTCTTAGTTTGCCTGCTTTACAAAAAACAATTGAGGAGTCACACACAGAGCTTACGAAATATCCAAACGCACTCCCCACTCAAAAGCTCAAAACACGAAAAAATTAAACCGAAAACCAGAAAGTTAGACTTGCCGACCGTAGACCGAATCTTTTGATACCCTTACAAATCAGGCATTACTTAAGGTACATATGTACATACATATATGTAGTACTTATAAGAAATGTATGGTACTTCATGGATTTCTGCCATTTATGCTTCTGGACAGTATGTTTTAAGGGTATACAAACACAGAAGCCATAGCCAAATGCATATTTTCGTTTCCTTATCCAAAAAATACGTTCGTGACCGTAGCAAACAAGATTTTTGGATCTCTGATCATATGGACGGCAGGTAATGACAAACAAACACACACAAACACAGGAGGGTGATGGAGGGAGAGAGTACGAGGAATGGTTGATTCACTCTCACTCTCGTCGGAGTCTGAGCACAGCACAGGGCTCCAAAACAGGTTTCGGGCCGATAGCCAAAGAGCGATACGAGAGGAGACCTACTTCTGCAGCAGACAGACTCGCAGCCTCAGCTCAGCCTCAGCCTCAAACTCAGCTTCCACTTCGCTACTCCATTTAAATGGCTCTGAGTAACTGTTGCCCAAATAAATATGTACATACATGCATACATACTTTCATACATACACGTACATATGTATGTACATACATATGTGCATTTATATACATACATATGTATGTATGAATGTGTGTACTAAAAAAAAGATCTGTTAACTTTTTTGGGTCCGTTGGTTGGCTTTGGTTCTCGTTTTGTTTCGTTTCGTTTCGTTCCCGTTTGCTTTTTTGACTTGTGCGCGCATGCGCAATGACTTTTTCGACAGTTGTTTGTCAATCGCTGGCTGCGCGGTAGCGACAGCGACGGCGACAGCGAACAACTTGACTGCATAAAATGTTTCAGCTATACAGGGTACAAAAGATTCGAAAACGGGGGGAAGGGCCCAATGGAATTGGCATGGAGAAGACTCCCCTTTGATTGGGGCACCACCCTCGAACTACCCGGCGCAGGGGGATGGTTCCCTTCATCTGACGATCTGTCCGTACGTTCCGCGCCTGCGCTGGTGGCATTAATTTTAGTGTGGCGTGGTGGAAAAGCACGGTACATTATTAACCGTTCAGCGAGTATTCTGGTATTTCCTCGATGACTGATTGAATGACGGTACGACTCATGCAATGACAGACAGACTGACGAATGACGGCGACTCTGGACATGTTTTGGCTGCCTACGTTTAATTTCATAATAATAATTTAAACGTATAAAATTTACCTGAAACGTGTCCCGAATACAAAAGTCACCAAAATTGTCTTCAATTGTCGTTTCGACTGCATTTTCTTAGTGTTTTGTCGATGTTTTTTTTTTGGTCGCCGAATCAGATTTGGAATCCGATTCGGATCGGATTGGGGGTTGTGCGCTGGTCATTTATGTGCCCCGTCCCTGTACCGCTGAAGGTTTTTTATTATTTTTTTGGGGTTTTTTGTCTTTACGCAATCTACAGTTCATTTTCATTTATTTTTCGGTTGCGGCTTAATTCTGAACATTTCCAATGTTGCTTGTGGGGGAAGGGGCTTGGTCAGATTGCCAAATATCGCATTTTATAAGACAGTGATTTTTGGTCATATGTACATATGTATGTATGTATGTATGTATGTACATATGTACATACAAATGTATGTATGTATGTACATAGCGTTGACTGGGTCATCGTGAGCTGACTTTTGGGCCTGTGAGGACTGATGGGGCAAGAGAACAGTGACACACAGTGGAATGTGGAAGGCTGGAAACTTTCGCTTTACTATCGGATTTTCATCCACTGGGTACAAAAAAAATATGGTTCTGACCATGAAAAAATCAGTAATATATGTATGTATATGTTTACATAAATACATGTGTATATGCTACCTTTCTATCAATAAACATTACGGTCTTTTTAAGAGATAGTGCTTCTTTTTTCACACAACTCAAGCATCTTACATCTGGTTGTAATGAACTTAGCCATTCTATAAAGCTGATAAATGCATCTATAAAGTGTAGCCAAATACTTTGTGGTTTTAGCTTACATTTAAAAAAGATCTGAAATGCAAAAATTTTTATTTTTGTGAGTTTTGAACTTTAACGAGAAGGGACGTGTGAGACGCTTCTTACGCGTCACAACTTTTATACCCGGCAGTACTACATCTGCACCTTAGCGGTTATTATACATACATTTTTTCTTCATCTGTCATCTACATCAACAACACTACTCACGCCAACACGCTCCTTTAGCTCGCCACCCTCCCCTAGAGCAACACACTGCAGAGTCAGGGCAGAAACGCTGCAGAGACGCGGTAGAGTGGCGGCAGAAGCAGAGACGTGTCAGAGGCAGAGGCCACAAACTGCGCGAAGCAGAGTATGAATGAGAGAATGTGTAAAAAAACAAATATAAGCTGCGGGACGGGGTGGGTTTGGCCACTGCAAATTAATTTCTTCATTGTGGCTATAATAATGATCCAATCGGATCCCAATTTGGTGAACTGATAGATATGGTCATTTCCTGACCATATTCTGTTATCTTAAAAATTTGGGAGGTTTTCTGGTGGCTTTGGTGGCTCTAGCTCTTATATTCTTCGAGTACCGGGTATAAAAACTCGGGAAAAGTCAAAAAAAAAAAATATTATGTGTAAACTTTTTTTTTTTTAATTGGCCGTCGTTGGTAATGCTCGTCAAAATCTATGGAGATACGGATGAGCTAAAATTGTTTAACCAACCCAAAAAAAATAAAAAAATATTTAAAAAAAGGACCTGTTGGAGGGTTGCGCGCCCAACTGCTAAAGTATTTTTGGCTTCATAAAAATACTGAAATACAAAAAAATCCTAAACTATTCGTATTCGATGTAAGATGTACATACATACATACATATGTAAGATACTTGAGCTGTGTGAAAAAAATGACTACCTCTAAAAAAAACGTTGTTCAGAAAATCTTCTCCTTTTCAATAAACAGTAATCGTACCACGGTTTATGCGCCTTTCGGAGCATTCCACCTTTTGCCGGAATTAGCTGGGGAGCATAATAAACAAAAAACAACATTTCCATTTGTAGCCCCAAACCTAATTCGATTTCAATAAAAAATCTGTAGGGATCCATAAGGGATCATCCATACTACCAGCCTCCCAAAAGTCTAAACATTAACATTACATACATACATATGTATATCAATGATCATGACCCAACATACAAATTTGTTTGTTATCCTTATTAACCATTATCATTTCCAACGTATTCCAAACCATTTTAATTCATTCCAACAACAACAACATCCACGGAAGAAACGGACCGCCGCAAACAAATTTCAAATGGGGCAGGTCACTTATTCCAACGACGACGACGACGCACGGGTTCCCTCTCCCACATTCCCCCAACCCTACCCCCGTCAGAAACCATAGCCCTGTCTCGTCGGCGGTTGTCGTCATCGCATTCGAAGCAACACAAAGATTCACACACACACACACAAACCCAAAGATACATGTGTATGTACAATACTGAAATATCAGCTAAATTTAGAAAATACAAAATACAAAACCGACAGACAAGCAACAAGAAACCCAACAACAAAACAAAAAACAAGAAACAACAACGAAAGAGAAGTGAAAAAAACTCGTCTTAACCTGAAACGAAACCTTGTAACAATTTTCCCCAGCTTGGCAGGCCGGCAATGTTGGGAACGGACACGAGGGGCTGGAAAGTGGAATACGGCGCATCGAGAGAGACTGCGTTCGCTCTCTCACTCTCTCTCTCTCTCTAGCTGCTTCAGATCACTTTTGCTTTCAGTGTGAAATAATCGACATCAGGCAGCGCTGCCAGCGTCAGCAAAATAAAACGAGAGCGAGAGACACCCAAACGAGTTTCGCCCACTAGGCGCACTGAGTGCTTCTCTCTGCCTCTCTTTGGCGTTTTGGGGCCGCCTGAATAATGTAATAAGTGAAAGTGTCTTGCTGTGTGTGTGACGAAGACGACGACAACGACGACGTTTGCTCGCCGCTTCTGCTGTTAGCGCTGACTTCGCTGCCGCAGTTGACCTACTTTTTTGTTGTAGAGATTCAGGTCTATGTTAGAGAGATTAATTTCGATTTCGTTTTGGCTTTTATACCTACATATGTATGTATGTATGTAGGCCGCTACCTCTCTCCCTCTCTCTGACACCCTTTTTGTGCGTGTGCTAATAAATGTGTTTGAGGCAGACGAGGAGATGGGGATATGGGGATGGGAATAGAGATATTTTATGCTGTAACGAAAAACTGTTGCCATGTTGGTGTAGGTTGTTGTTGCTGCTCTGCTGCCCTCACAGCATGGGCTTGGTGGGGAGGTGCTGGTGGTGGCACAACAACACCAAAAGCCTTAGGATAGGTTCCGAACTCTATTTTTACATACGTTTGCATGTATTTCACTTTTTCTTGTGCCCTGCGCCTCTGTTTCTGTTTCGCTTTCTGTTTTCCATGTTAATGGGCCAATCGGAAATTTTGTGGGACGCACGTGTGTGTGTTGGGAGGGTGTGGTAGAGCGGAAGTCGAGCCAGCCCGTAAATGTTTGAGTGTTTGTCGGTACAGTGAAAGATCTCTTGGACGAGCCGTTTCATTGCGTCTTTTAACATGTCCTTTTTTTGTCACAACGTGACAGTATTAAAAGAAACGGAATGAGTATGTACATATGTATGTATTAAGATACTTTCGTCTGAAACATTAACTGATCGCCAAGAAAATTGGCGTGCATTCCATTCCAGTCCTGTGACATGGATTACAGTTTGTGGCCAAGGCAACGGCTGTCTGCCATAAATATTCGACTTAGTCAAAATCTGTTTGGGGATTTTGTCAGGTTTTTATTCGTCTCGGTTTGGTTGGGATCAAAACTAATTGGGAGTTTGTGAAAATGATTTGGTTCTGCCAACGAGGGAATTTTCGGCAAGATTAAACCTACCTCAATCTATAACATGTACATATAGACCCCTAGTAATTAATCTCCTACCCACACACCCACATTCCGATTACATTACAATCAGTACGTCTTTCTTTGCTTTCTTTTCTTATCAGTGGCTCTCTTTCTGATGTATGTACATATGTACATACATATGTACATACATATGTACATATCGGATCACGGACAGAAAGGGAAACAAGGTGTATGTATATAACTATGAGGAGGGAAGAAACGCTTTATTGGTAAATTTGTATACACAACTTAATGAAAAATTCACACATTGTTGTACGATAAATGGAACGAAGCCGAACAATGCAAAGAATTAATAAAAAAGTTAACAATAAATCTTCAATTAAATGGCAATTAAATAAGAATAAATCCCACAGAGAAAAAGAGCTAAGTGACAGCGAGAAAAACAATAAAATAATAAGAATAATAAAAAAGAAAAGAGAGAGAGAGAACATAACAGAAGCGAAGACTGCGTTAAATGACCAAATACAAAGAGAAGAGAAAGAGAGCAAGGAGGAGGATAGCATTTCAAAGCAAACACAAACAGGAGGACGACAGCCGTAACACTCCCCCACACACACATACACAACCAAAGAAAAGAGCGAACATGACGATTACAACAAATGCCAGCAGCAACAACAACAATCGAGAGCAGCGACGGCAGCAACAGCAACGCGACGTCGCTTAACGCTGCACAAAATATTATTCAAAAAACCTTGACACACTTTTCATATGCCGTACACACACTCAGGCATAAGCACACAGATGCAAACAAGCACACACATGAACAGATAGATTCGCCCAGGGACGGTTTCGACCGCAATTCGCCGCCGCCGCAGCCGATGCCGCTGCCGCTGTTTCTTCCCCCTCACAGCACTCGACCGCTAGGGAGGAGGGAGGTCAGCTTAATGTAGATTTGTATAATTGTATATTCCTCTATAGTAGTACACTCAGAGAAATAATGTACTACCAAAAATGGTTCAAAAATAACAGCACGTTTCAAGTTTCAATTATTAAGTCACAAACGTACATATGTAGATACTTAGAAGAAATATTAAATGTTTTCAAACATAACATTTTTTCAATTGCATGTTCTTTTGGTTAGTGTATTCCTGTGTGTATGTATGCTCAAACGTATGTACAAAAGTACTTCCATATGTAAATATATTTTTAGTTTAGAGTGAATTTGTTCAATGCGCCATAAATTTGAAAAGACCACCCCTCTCGCCACCCATTACCATCATTCTGTAATATGTACATACATACATATGTACATATGTATGTACATATTTAATTATGGCCTATAAGTTTTACAATATTTCATATTTAATTGACTCGTGGAAAATGCATATGTATGTATGTATGTACATATGAATGTACATACATGTGTATATTTTTTTAATTTATTCGCTTTTCTTGAACATATGTATTTATTATGGGTCATTTTTAATAAGGTCAGACGATGGTTAGTTTTCTTTGCCATTCGTAGATCGGGTGCATTGCTGTGATGCTCGTCAAGTGAATATCATCAAAAAAATTGAATCGGGGCGAAATAGGTGTGGCCCAGACTGGTGCGTTGTAGTACATACAATACGCGGTTACTGATTGGGCTCTGTTGTCTTTGAATTAGATCTATGTACATACATACGTATGTATACTTCTACATCCGCAACTGTTTTCTTTTTTATAATTTACTACATCTTTCTTTTGTTTCATTTCATTGCATTTCCATATCTGTGTTCCTTTTCATTTTACACATTTCTACATTCCCCGTGTTTTACATTCTATTGCTGTCTCTCTTTCGCACCCCTTTGGGACGCATGCTAATTGCTGACTAATTCTCGTGCGGAATTTGAATTGCATTCAAAATAAACAGAAAATCGTCGTAAAAATAAAATTTTGTTTTCTTCTTTTTTCGCATTTCTCAATGCAATTCACGTCTTTGTTGTTGATTTTGCTCGATTTGTATGGTGGCGATTGGGTGGGTTATTCTCTTCTCCTTGCCCCGCTTCTTATTTGTGCATGAAACATGCACAGACATGCACAAATACATATGTACACATGTACATATGTATGTAGGCACATACAGATAAATAGAGACTGCAATTCATTTAAAACGTCTCACGCGCTCTTCACAGGCAGCAGCGCCACAGAAGCAGCAGAGAGCTTCGAAGTCGGCTGCACTGTCATGCTCTTCAGTCTACCTCTGCCCCGTCGCTATCGTTGCAGTTGACGAAGCTCGAAAGTAGGTCACGAGGCCACAAAAACAATTGCAGCCGAACAAAGTGTGGGCCAGAGAGAGTGGGGGCGTTTTTGACGTCGGGTGTTTTCTGCTTAAAATGCGATGCGCGTTTAGTGCAGCGCGTGAGCGAGAGAGAAGAAGAGAGCATGCGAAGGAAAGCGTGTAAGTGAGAGGGATCCTTTAAGTCCCCTCCTCATGCGTAAAAACAAATGAGATGCGTTTGTGCTTGTTGGAGAACTGTGGTTGTACGGAGAGAGGAGAGTAAAAGGATAACAAGAGAAAAAGGGGGAGCACAGGAAGGTGCAAGGAAGAGAATTAGGGTTGTGGCTGGGGGTGGAGGAATTTGGGTCAAATTAAAAGCACAATATAACTTGTTATTGTTTGTACTTTTCACAACAAGTATTTAGTGGAAATAAAAAAAAAATGTTTATGTTTTCGCAATTCGAAAGGTACATACTTATTGATGCTGATCAAGAATATATGTTTGTACATACATATGTACATACATACATGTATGTACATATGTATGTACAAACATATATTCTTGATCAGCATCAATAGTGGAGTCTGTGTACTTCTGTACATCTGTCCGTCCGTATTGTAAGAGTAACCAAATGTTGTATGAGGACTGATGCAATATCCCACTCACACTGAATCAAGTTTGTTTCAAAAGGTCGTCTGGAGCAGTCTGGATGCAAGATATGGTGGCTATAACTCTTATTGTCGCAGTCGCACGTACGAACAGACGCAAGTAGCTATGTTTGTAAGTATGTACATACATACATTTGTATGTATGTACAGACTTTACACTATGTACTATGTCGAGTTAATACTTAGGGTGCTCCGACCATAAATGCAAAATACCCTATTTAATCTTTTAGAACCGAGTAACAAACAAGAAGAACAGACTGAATTTTGCTTTGTAGACCCTTCTGAGAGCCTTTTATTTTATTCCAAGATAATTTTATTAAGAAAAAATGTTTGTAACGTTAATACATTTCAGACAATTCGTATTGTCTGAATTGTTGTTTTGACAACAGCTTAAAGAAAAATCTTCCCATTTAGGCAGACACAAGTTGGGGGTTTTCTATGGTTCTATAGTTATTGTACTCGAAGAGAACTCGGTACTCGAAGAGCAAATAGGGTATATTGTATTTGTGCGAATAACGGTTGTATGTAACGCCCAGAAGGATCAATAGCCGAGTCTACGTCTGTCTGTCCGTCCTTCGTGTTGAGCGCCTGGATCTCAGAAACTATAAAAGCTAGAGTCACCAAATTTTGCATCCAGACTTCTGTATGCTCACACTGTTACAAGTGTATTTCAAAAATGTGCCTCGCCCCTTTCCGCCCCCGCAAAAGGGCGGAAACCACCCTACATTTTTGAAGGTACAAGAAAACTAAAAACGCCATTCCGTAGGGAATGACCATATCTATCAGATCACCAAATTGGGATACGATTGGATCATTATTAAAGCCACAATGAAGAAATTAATTTGCAGTGGCCAAACCCACCCCGTCCCGCAGCATTAACACTCTGCATCGCGCTGTTTATGGCCTCTCCCCCTGACACGTCTCTGCCTCTGTCTCTGCCACTGTCTATGCCTCTGCCGGGACTCTGCAGTGTGTGTCTATAGGGGAGGGTGGCGAGCTAAAGGAGCGTGTTGGCGTGAGCAGTGTTGTTGATGTAGATGACAGATGAAGAACAAATTTCAAATTTGACAAATAACCGCTAATGCACAGATGTAGTACCGAGTGCCGGGTATAAAAGTTGTGACGCGTAAGAAGCGTCTCACACGTCCCTTCTCGTTTTTGAATGCAGACTGCAGCCACCTTGAGACTCAAACAGCAATAATTAAACAAACCAACACATACATACAAGAAAACTAAAAACGCCATTCCGTAGGGAATGACCATATCTATCAGATGTAGTTTTGACCATTTTTAATTCACATTTGAATGGCACATTTCTGCTGCGGTTTTATAAAGTTTTATTAAAATAGATTCTCTACGGCTTTTGGCACAGCAAGATCTGCGAGAAACTGAGTCTGGTGCTAAGGCAGACGAACGCAGATTTACATATGACTCGGGAAAGTATAAATATGTAAATATGTACATACATATGTATGTATGTATGTATTGGCATTCCAAAATAATCTTGCAAGTCCCTTTCGTGTTCCAAAAACATACAACAGAAAATAAATATTTACTCATAATATCAAAAGGTTGAAAGGGCAGAGATTGAAAATGCAAGCGAAATGCCAAAACTATTCTTAATTAATTCTACACAATTTTCTTTACCATTTCCAAAAGAAACGAAAGCCAAAGACTAATCCAAAAAGAAACGAAAAATTATGAGAAAAACCAAATCTGTATAAAAGTGATATACAAAATTGGCTACGACTGGGTGCTGTCAGAGACGACGACTGCGACGTTGGCGTTTCTGTCGCCCGCTGCCTGACTCGTTGTTAGATATGGTGACCCACTGACCCACTTTTGGGGAAGCTTTTTACACACACATGTTTGTACATCTGTATACATACATATATTTGTACATACCTACGAACAATGCACGTATGTACATACATACATACATACAGATGTATATAATTTGTTTTTTATTAAAATTATATAAACAAAGTGGAAATATTCAACAACGCAATCGGCACAGAAACAAAAAATAATAAAGAAACAGAAATAATTAAAATGAAAACGAACAGGAGTGTGTTATGTGCACGAGTGTGCGTAAGAGAGAGAGAGAGAGAGAGAGAGAGATAGAGATAGGGATGGAGAGAGTGAACCGCTCGTCGAGTGGGAGGGAGAGCAGCAGACGCTTCACGGGGCTTTATATTTTAGTAATACATACTAACATAGTTACTTACAACATATTTAAAAAAATTCGAAGCTATGACAGATTCTCAAATAGACAGAGAAACAAATACACAGTGAACCTAACCCAACAAAAAATGCTGAAAATGCAACAAAAGCCAAACCCACAAAACAAAAGAAAAAAGCGTACGCACTTTTTTGTGTTGGTGCTTCACATACCATCCCCCAAAACACACACTTACACACTCTCTTTCGGTATCTCTATCTCCATCTCTGCTGATAGTTTTTTTTTTTTTGGCAGCGTTTGTTTGTATGCGGTGCGTGTAAAGGGCAACAAAAACAAACCCAGACAAAAAAGAAAAAGAGTTTCGTAAAACGAAGCTTAGATACCCTTGCAGATCAGATCGTTCGTTTCATGACAGCTACATATGTATGTACATGTGTACATAACTCTTGACATCTATTTTTTTGCTTGGTGACCGTCTATGATCTAATGCTTCTCTCTTCTCTATAGCGATTTTTCATTTAATTTATGCAAAAATATTTATAGTCGCCAATAGCCTTGTGATCCTATATCACTGGCAAACAAGGTAGTACTTTAGATTCCAAACATCTCAACAGAATAATAATACTCTTCGTTAGGGTATCCGATACAATGAACAGCGTGAAGCATTTACGATCGTTTGCGCAATTTTGCTTATTCATCGCACGCACTTTCGCTTTTTTTTCAGTTTCGATTTTGTTTCTGGTTCGCTTTGTATTTTGAAATACATTTTGGTTATATTTTGTTACGGCTTCTTACTACGTTTTTCCAATCAATTTCATCAATTTACGTTAAATTTTTGTCGCTTTAGTTCGTCATACATATGTATGTATGTATGTACATATATACATATATCCAATACGTTCGTTTTCCATCAGTTTTTTTGTTGCTTTTTGTGAGGGAAAGTCCCATCGTACATATGTACTCGCATTGATGCGCCATATGGTTGAATGTTTAATGTGACTTTGCAATGAATGCCGAATAAGTAATGGGGAGTATTCGATGTTTTAATGGCTTGAGTGTGTGATCCATTTCGTAGGGGTTTATTTTGATGGTTTTATAAACCACTCGAATGGTTTTCATTTTTGTGTCTTGAGGGTTTTATACTTGTATGTATACAATAAGATTAAGAGGGATCTACCATCTACGTATGTATGTACATATGTATGTATATACATATATACATATGTATGTAAATATGTATGTACAATCATTCCAAAAATACAGATGTACATATGCAAATACATACATACATATGTATGTACGTTGTCTAAACCGCTTCATCTAAGCCTGTTATCGTTATGCTCTCAATCAATTTCCTAATTTCCTTGTTTCAGATTTTTTTCTGCACATCTACATACATGTGTATGTAAGTACATATTTATGTACATATGTATGTATGTATGTACATATGTATCTCCTCTGTTCTACATACATATGTACATACATACATATGTACATACATACATATGTCCAATTTCATATTTTCCTTTTCCTGTGTCAGATTCAATGACATTTCCGTATCGAGCGAGTGAATCCTTTCTAAAACAATTTTATTGGCTCATTTTCCGACAGTTCCTTTCTTCATTGCATCCGTTATCTCTTTAACAACACTTTTGTGATATGTTCGATGCATCTTATACATATGTATGTATACACATTTGTATGTATGTGTGTTTTGAATGCTTTCTGTTTGCTGCTTTCCATTTCCCCCACTTTGGTCCTTTCTCGCTATTGGACCCATCCTCCACATCAAGTCCACCCATCATTCACACACAGCTGTTTGCTACGGCAGTAACAACTGAACCATGTACCAGATATATGTATGTAAATATATACATAAATATGTACATATGTATATACTTCTACACCAACAGAAAGAGAGAGAGTATGTACTGTACATACATATGTACATATATGTATGTGTATGTAGAAAGAGAGAAAGATATGGATAGAGAGCGCACTCGGCTTGTGCTTGGCTTGGTTGAATCGACCCCACTGAACGACTCTTGGCTCTTGGTTTTTTAATCAAATCTAGGTGACCCAAATTGCATTGACCCAGTTTACAAAAGCAGGGCAGGGGGTATTGGGTTAGAGGCACAACTACATATAACCCACACATAACCGAAAGAAGAAAGTGCACCACATGTGTCCTTTCAGATCAAATGTTGTTGCAACATTACAAAAAAAAAACATTCAAACAGAAAACAGCAAAGAAAACAGTATACAACTAAAGGTGTAGATATAAAGAGTCTATCTTAACAGTTTTAATCAACTTTAACTTTAGGCAAGTCATAAAACCAACAACAATAGAAATAGCTTTATATTTTGAGAATTTTTATTTGTACATTGCATTTGTAATTCAAGTGAAGGACAAATGTTTATATGTATGTATATGTATACATATGTACTTATATACATATGTGTGTATATACAAACAATCTGTAGGCAGGTTGACAATGTAGAGGAAAGACGGTGACTAGAGCAATGATGATGATGACAAAATGGCAATGACGCTGTCAACCACTTTGGGGTTAAAGTTCAACGATGTCAAAACTAATTAATTTGCTTGCCAAGTGAAGGGTTTTTATTCAGCAGAAACTGTTAGACGAGCTCAGGGATAAACCAATGAATTTTAATCGCGCTTCGAAGTTGGATCTAGGCTGAAGATCTCCTCAGTATATTCGACATCAACAGCTTCAAGAAAAGAGAACGCATTACTTACATACATATGTATGTACATACATATGTACATACTATGTACAATGTGTAAGGACAACAACGTGTTAAAAACTGTGTAGCCAATTGAATTGATTAATACATAAAATAATGCTCAATGTTGGAAACGTTCCTTTTACACTACCCGACACGATTTTTCCTCAAGGAACCAAACCAACTTTTTATGAAAGATATGTGGCTTAAAAATGAAGAATTTTTAAAATCTGGATATTGTTTCTGTTTCCTTAGAGGTAACGTTTTGTTGTTTCACATTACTTAAGTATCTTAGATCTGGTTGTAAAGAATTTTGTTTGTCTGCAAAGCTGATTGATGCAGCTAAAAAGTGGACGCAAGCACTTTGTGGTTTTAGCTTACGGTCTGGCAAATATTACGCTTTGAAATGCTTAAATGATTTTTGTGCGGTATTTTTTACGAAATTTCGAATTTTAAAACTCAGGAAAAGTCGACAAAAAATTGTATGTTGTGTCCCCAATTTTTGTAAGTAATGGTAAGGGTATTTCTCATCAAAATCTATGCAGAGTTGGTTCAGCTAAAATTGGTTGACCAACCCTCCAAACCCCTAACTTTCCCTTACATACTGACACATTATAGGATTTTTTTGAAAATACACTGGCAGTTGGGAGCGGGTTGGTTAAAATTGGTTATCGCTTTAGCTCAAGCAATTGAAATGCAATTTATTAGAAAAACAAAACAAAAAACGAACAAACGATGTTTGGTTACAATGCCTGTACAGTAGAAACACAGTTCGACGGACAGGAGGTATTTTTGTAATTCGCGTAATAATTATTAATGTCATTGTCTCGAGTGCACCACCCAATGTGGTTCTTTGCACCAGTCTGGTCTAGCCAAAGACTAGTCCACGTGAACTAGTTAACGTGAGCAAGTAGCCCAAGCCAGAACCACAGGGAAGCTAAAGCCAACATTTACATACTCTATCTATAATGTTTTGAAAAGAGTTTTTCAATATCTTTTTCCATTTCATTTCTGCTTTCCCGTGTCTTGTGTTTGCTTAGCTGCAATTATTACAATGCCATGATCTAATTTTCTCATTTAATGATTGCGACAAATATTTATGACAGAGATACAAGCAAAGAGAGGAATAGTCAGAGCTGACTATACAGAAATACATATGTATAATACATGTACATATGTATGTGTGTACATATAGCAAACGCTTGTGAGTAATATCATTTTTTTAAATGTAAGCGAAACAAATCAGCATATCACAATGGCGGGATGAGGGGCTTCCATCCATCTCGCTCTAACACTCGTTTTTGGTCATGTGTGTGGCAGAGTGAGACAAAAAATTGGCCAAGTGCAGTAGGCCATGCAAATAGTCAAAGTGGGTCAGCGCTATCAAAAGCACAACAACGATGGCTGCCACCAACACACAGACTACCAGGCATACATACACACGCACACACTTCGACAGCATAAGAAACGAACGAAACTGAAAGCTTTGGTCACACTTCGGCTCGCAAAGTGCTTCGCATCGTGTCGTGTCGCTTCGTTTCGAAGCTGATGCAGATAAGACGAAACTGAATAGAAGCAGCAGCAGGTAATGGACGTGGAGTGGGGAAAGACTCTGTAAAGACAGTGGAAAAGGCAAGGAAAAAGCAGCAACAAGAAAAACCTTAAATTTCAAGCAAATTACAAAAATAAATAAATATATGTACACACATACATATGTACATATACATACACATATGTACATACAAATGTACATACATACAGACGACCCTACCACAAAAAATACGAGTATTTCTTGCTTATTTTAATATTTTATGAGAAGAGTGATAACAACAGAAAAATAAACATAGTTACATCATACAACACACAGAGAGAGAGAGAAAGAGATAAATACATGTGCATACATACATACACACATACGTATGTATGTACATATGTGTGTACATACATACATACATATGTATGTACATATGTACATGTGCAGGAATAATTCGGAGTGTAAATTATTTCGTTATTTGCAATAACAATTTGTATACAAATTTAATAAACGCTCTTTTCTATTACAAAATCTAGATTCCAAAATTAGAGTTGAATTTATTAGGATATGAATGATATGAATGATCACCGTATGACCGTCCAAATTATTGTATTACCTTGTATGTACACTGCTTTGTCATTTTGGTTGCAATAACCGAGTTATTCGTGGTGTTGTTGATGACTGAAGATGAAATTTCAAATTCAAGAATTATAGTTAAAAAAACGACTCGGCTATTGCTACTGATCAAGAATACATATATCAAGAAATACTTTATGGGGTCGGAAACGTTTCCTTTTGTGCGTTACACATGTACATATGTACATAAATTGGTTAAAAGTTTGTTGAGGAATCTGGTTCGAGTAAGCTGTAAGATGAAATTATGCATTTGTTGTGTTTAAAAATAAATGAAGCTGATTTTGTTGAAATGTAAGTTCTTGTATATCGTTATACATTTTCAGTGCTGAGTTATACCGCTCAGAAGTTATACAACTTTAAAATTTGAAAAAATCTTTGGTTCATTTATGTAAGCTGAGAGTCACTGTACTTCCTGAGAGAGTGGAGCACATCAAATGGCAAAAATCATTTTTGAAAAATGTATTAATAAAAACAACAAAAAATAGCCAAGACCTGCCGCAACAATTTATCGAAGCACATAAAAGCTAGTCAGCTAAAACAAAAAGCATGTACATACATACAATGTACATATGTACATACATACATACATATGTACATACATACAGGTAGATACGCTCAGATGTCTGATGAAAATTAAAATACCCGCTCAAAGAGGGTTTCAAAATGCAATTGAAATGAAATTAACCTGGAATGATAAGGTAAAAGCGATAAGTGCAAGCAACTTTCTGCGTCTTTGTCTCTCCGTGTCTTTACGCGTTTTTTTGTCCACACTCTGCTTGCGTCGCTGGTGACGTTGACCGACCCCATTTCCCTAAACTGCAAGAGTTGCTATTGTGTTTGTATCAGTATTGGCTTTTCTGTGTTTCTTGTTCTCTTTCTGTTTTTAATTTGTTGGAGCTTTTGTGGCAAAAAGCTCACATGCCTTGGTAATTTGGGTTGTGTGCATTTGCTCCTCTACTCCTCTATGCTATTATGAAAAGCTCTCGCAGTACATATGTACATACATATCTTTATCTCCTTTCGCTATATCTTGCCTACATTCTGCTCTGATATGAGGATCATTTAGGAGGAGTTGCCTTATTGTTTTGCAGTTGGCGCCCCTCAACTATGACAACACTCACACACGCGTCCAAATACAGGCACGCAACACTATCACATCGCACACTTGTATATGCACGCTGCAAAAGCTCTCGGACCGAAAAGCTCTGTGACCACTTTGCTAGCGTGTGTTTGTATGTCCATGGGGCCTTTTTCTTAATAATAAACTACTTGTGTGCGTAGTTGTGACTTGAAGATTGCAAACGGTTAAACTTGGGCGACCGAAGAACGCCCTACTTGGGATATAAATTTGGAAGGGTAATCTCAGGCTAAAGGGTCTTTTTAATTAATGACAGAAAATGCAGGCGTCAGTAAACATTTAAAAAGTATCTGCTTTCAAATACCATTATTCGAATTTCGGATATTTACTTTCTGCAAATGTTAGGGCATTTCAGGACTTAACTGTAATTGCGACGGGAGGATTGAAAATTCAGACAGTATCGATGAGTTTGCTGGATGTGAATTTATTTCTATGATTTTACACTAATTTGTATTATACTATAGACATTTCAATTTGATAAAGATTTGCAACAACTATTTTAATTTAAACGTGGCTTAATAATAAGTATCGATTAGGGCCAATAATTGTAAATCATGAGTGTTAAGTATTGAATTTCATTACGATATACCCGCACACATGACATACATACATACATATGTACATATGTACATATACGCAATTCAAAGTAAAAAAATATCCCTCATTACGTATACGCAACGACTAGGAATAGATAAGACATTGAGAACCCCATTGCAGTCGTGCCTACTTGTGCCACGCTTTTGATGTTGGTCGTAAATATGTATTATTCCGAGAGACAGAGAGATATAGGAAGAAAGGAACACATATGAAAATGCCCAAACGATACGAGTTACCTTACCAAACTATTAAAGCTGTGAGTAAATTAATGATGAACATACAACGAAACGATTGAAATAACCAGAATAAATACATTTATTTTTGGTATTCATTTATGAAAACTGCAATTTGACGATATTGATATTAAATTTAATGGTTATTACGCAACGCAGTATAGATTGTAGTTTAGAATTTATAGTCGTACAATTCTACACTGGTATATTAAATAAATAAATAAATGTAAAAAAAATAAAATCGAGAATAATGTCTGAAACTGAGAAGCAACTAGGTCAGGGCGTTACATCTCCCCCTACCCCAAGCACCACTCCATTCACCCACTATAATGCATCAGGGAGAGGCGAAAGAGAGGGCGCAACGAGATACCGATGAGCAACAGAGACAGCAAGAGAAAATGAGAATCAACTATGATGCAAAAAAAAGCAAAACACAAGAAAATTAAAAATCAATGCGCATGCATTCTCGCTGGCTCTCTCTCTCTCTTTTTGCCTCTCTCGCTACAAAGCAGATACCCGTCTCCTATTCCATCCCATCCCACTAGTGTATTGCAAAATTAGTGCACTACAGCGCTGCTGGCGTCGACAGCGTTGCAAGCAGAGGTAAAAGTGGCACAGGGTCAACTAGCGACCCATTAGCACACTTCTCCATCAGGGGGAGGCAGACTGCAGGGGATTGTCGGAGGAGGCAGACAGCGACGGCCCCCTCCCATAAACTCTCAATGGCATTTTCTCATTCGAGCTAAGGTTAACAACAAATACTACATGAAAAGCAACAACAAAATGGTTAAAGCAAAAAAATAAAAAACAATAAAAAAGGAAAAACAAACAAACATTTGTAATATGCATTACGCACATAAATAAAAAAGAAACTTTTTGCTTTAATGATAGGCAGGTGGGTAGGGTAAATAATATGTACTTTTTTTTTATTGAAATCATATTATTTATTGAATAAGCATTTGCACAGTTTGAACTGGATACAAAAAAATGAATCAAACTATATTATGTATTGTATATGTACATATATTATAAATATATCATATCTATTTATTAATATATTTACATACATATGTATGTACATACATATGTATGTATGCATGTACTTACATACATATGTACATATGTATGTATATAAAATGTACATACTTATGTAGGTATGTACATATGTACATATGTAAGTAAAAATAAATTGTTGTAGTTGTTTTGTAATTTTAAAATTAAATTTGAATAACTTGAATTTCAGTCAAAAGTTCAATAGTTTATTTCCCCAGAGAACCTTTATTCAAAGAAAAAGTAATAAGCCAATGATCATTAGCCATTCACTTAGTAAAGCCCCTTTCGCACCATTCAATCCCCTCCTTTAATTGCTTTCATTAAAATTATCACTCGAATGGTTAGTTTTAATTTTGTTGATTGTTTCAATTGCGTGCTTCTTGAGGGCAGACACCAAAACTTGATATTTTATGCGCTTTTGTTCAATGTTCCATCCTTGATTGCATTTACAAGATTTCTGTTTTCTAATCGCTTGACTAAGCTCTATTGCTGTGTTGATGTACATACATACACATACATATGTATGTATATGTTAGTGAGGTTTCATTACAGCATTTGCGGTTTACCAACATTTACGGCACAGGCAACCAATCCGTGAGAAATAATTAGAATTAGAAATAAAGCGAGTGTGAATGACCAATGTGGAGGATAGAATGTGAGGGATTTCTACGCTTGCCTGGGCAAATTGTCGACTAATTAATTAACCAAGGAATACCAAGTACCACGTGTTTTTCTAAAATAATTCAACACAAATTGGAACACAAAGACCCTCTGAATCTGCAGCATCAAAAACAGCACAAGACAATTTCGTAATTATCCAAAAATGTTTCTACAATATGTAAGTTATTCTTGTTAAGAGGATTCATTTAATTCAATATAAATATTTTTCAGAAGCGCCTCATTAACCCTTCTTATAAGATCATTAGTTATTTTGGTTGAGTCAAGTCATAATTCATGCAACCTAACCATACATATGTACATACTTACATACATGTAAACCTGCATCAATGTCGCATCTCAATCCTTTTTCAAAGTCGAAGCCCCAAGCTCCAAGGCCAGAATGGGAATCAGACAAAGTGGCAGACGTGATTTGCATATAGAATGACCTTGAACAGGTAGAAAAACCACAGCACAACAACAAAGGACACACCCTCATCCACACTCGCACACATAGCGATTGGGGTGCAAGGTCCTTGGGGCAGACTCTGGGTCTGGCTGACTACGACAGCGACAGCCTTCGCATTCATTTCGCGACCTTGTAATGCATTCCACGATAGAACCAGTATATTTGTATATGGATTACATACAACCTACTCGACTCGTTTGTATGTGTATTCTATATGCATTGCCAATGTCGTGCCCCAATTTGCTGCATTTTGCTAATTTATTTTTGCCATGCAACAAGCTGCTGCTGCTACCGACGCTGACTTTGACCCATTTAAATCCTTTGGGGCGCTAGGCATAGACGCAAGGCAGCGTCAGCCAACGCAAACGCAACGCAAGCAGCGCCACGACGCTGCAATCTATGTCAATGTCAGCCGGCAAATGGCGGGCAGCGACAAAGGCAACGGCGACTGCGAAATAAAACCAACTGAGGCAGAACAGAGTGTGTAAAAGAGAGACAGAGAGGTAAAGAGAGAGAGAGAGAGAGAACACGCCTAGCATGGCGCTGCCGCTGCGCTGATGCACACAATGACCTTCAAATTTCTATGCAATTTCGCTTTTTGTTTTTTTTCTCCTTGGGCCCAATCTCCAATATTAGAAAACGCAATGCAACGCGACGCTACGCTACCCGAGCGAATGAGTGCTGTGCCACAACAACAAAGTCTCGCCTGAGCTTGACCCAAATTCTAATGCCCCAAACTGACCTTGCTCCGTTTTCACTATCTCTCTCTCTCTCTTTTTCAATCTCTTTCTGTCTCTGAGGATGAAAATATGTGAAATTAAAGTTTCACTTTTACGGAATTTATTTTGTTTTTTTTATGGAAGGCTGACAAGATGGAGCTGTTGGGGCAGAGTAGTTCTTTTGACATTGCTAAATGTCAATAAAAACACACGCTTACCACTGACCCAGCAATAGCAAAGCAACTGCAACTGCATATACAAATTTACATGATTCATGTATGTACATATGTATGTATGTATGTATGTACATATGTTTGCATCAACAACATTTGGCAGGCCTCTGTCTATCTGTCTGGTCTGCCTCAATTGATTGGCGAGCACGCATATCACGATTTTTGAGGCGAATATTTGTACATTTTTATTCTGCGGATATACTACAAGAAAGTGAGTGTATAAAAATATGTTAAGACGAGAAGGGACGTGAGAGACGCTTCTTGCGCGTTTTTTACATACATATGTACGTCATCTACATCAACATCTACGTTTCCGACCCCACAAGGTATATAAATTCTTGATCAGCATCAATAGCCGAGTCAAGTTAGCCATCTCAGAGTCTGTAACTGCTAGACCCAACAAATTTTGCATCCAGATGGCTGTATGCTCACACTGTTACAAGTGCATTTCGAAATTTCAGCCCGCCCCGCAAAGTGCAAAAAAAACTACTGTATCCACAATTTTCAAGATAAAAGAAAACTGAAAAGGCCATTCGGTAGGAAAGGACCATATCTATCAGATCACTGGACTGGGATTGGATCATTGTTATTGTGGGGTCGTGTGTTACATCTTTTCCCCACAAATGCAACATACCCTATTTACTCTTCGAGTACCGAGTGTAACAAGTAGGGACGTTTGTGAGACGCATCGTACGCGTCACCAATCTTATACCAGAAACTCAGTCAGTGTATGCATGTACATATGTACGTATGTACATTTACACATATGTATGTAACCTTAGTGTGATTAATACATACATACATACATACATTTGTACATACTTATGTATTTACCATCATGATTTTTTCGAATTTTACATTTTTTCTACATCTGATATCTACATCTACATCACTTCCCACGCCAACACAGGGTGTGGAATGAGTAACAAATAAACAAAAATTGTGGATACATCAGATTTTCGGCCTTTGTAGGGCCGGGCGATATTTGGAAATACACTTGTAACAGTGTGATATCCCAGCCCTAGCTCTTATAGTCTCTGATATCCTCATCGCTCATCAAGACGGACGGACACACATGACTATATCGACTCGGCTATTGATGTTGATCAAGAATATATATACTTTATGTGGAACGTGGGAACTTTAGGTGGGAAATGTAAGTTTCATACATCCACTTTCGAGCACAAATACAATCTGCTCTTCGAGTACTGGGTATAATAAAGGACATAGGTTATAATTTATTTCGTCTTTCCCTGAGTTTTAAAAGTAAAAATTTCTTTACAAAAATCATTATTTTTGCATCTTAAAGCTTAATATTTCCCAGACGGTACCTAAAACCACAAAGTGTTTAGGTACGCTTTATAGATGTAGAGAAGGGACGTGTGAGACGCTTCTTACGCGTCACAACTTTTATATCGAGCACTCAATACTACATCTACAATCGCACTTCAGCGCTTATTTGTCAAATTTTTTCTTCATCTGTCATCTACATCAACAACACCACTCACGCCAACACGCTCCTTTAGCTCGCCACCCTGCCCTAGAGACACACTTTGAAGAGTCAGGGCAGAGTCGCGGCAGAGCCGTGCCAGAGACAGAGGCCACAAACTGCGCGAAGCAGAGTGTGAATGAGAGAATGTGTAAACAACAAATATAAGCTGCGGGACGGGGTGGGTTTAGCCACTGCAAATTAATTTCTTCATTGTGGCTATAATAATGATCCAATCTGATCCCAATTTGGTGATCTGATAGATATCGTCATTCCCTACGGAATGGCGTTTTTAGTTTTCTGTTATCTTCTAAATTGGAGGCTTTTGCGGAGGCAGAAGGGGGCGTGGCTCATTTTTGAAATACACTTGTAACAGTGTGAGCATACAGAAGTCTGGATGCAAAATTTGGTGGCTCTAGTTCTTATAGTCTCTGAGTACTAGGCGCTCATCAGGACGGACAGACGGACAGACAGACAGACAGACATAGACTCGGCTATTGATGCTGATCAAGAATATATATACTTTATGGGGTCGGCGACGTTTTCTTCTGTGCGTTACATACAACCGTTATTCGCACAAATACAATATACCCTATTTACTCTTCGAGTACCGGGTATAAAAATGTGCATTACAACTACTAGGAACACCAAATTGAGTCCTTCGAGCTTTAGATACATGCGGAGGAGAGCTCTTATACAGTCTCTTATACAGCAGCGGCTAAAAACAGCCTAATACAGTATCTAATATGTAAATACATCCTTCAAATTAAACCCAAATGAATGACTTGCCAAATCGAAGAAGTTATGTTTATAAGATTCTGTTTTATTTTAATAATTTATGATTATTAGTTGCTTTATTTTGTTATTTTAAACTTTATTTCATGAAATTTTCCATTATTTTTCTTTTGGTTGTATTTATTTATTAATTTATCCTTTTTCTTGAAATCTGAAATCAGAATTTGTAATTGCATCTGCAGATCTTTCGCAGAGCAACAGAATATTGCCAAACCACTTCTAATATGGGGGAGGGAGATAAAAAGGATTATCGTAGATACTATGCAAACATATATGTAGATATGTATACAATACTATTTTAGAGCTCGACTTACCTCCGTGATCATCGATTTCCAGACCGAACTCATCCTCTGAAACGGACTCATCATCAGAGCTGAGATTGGATCCACTGTGATTGCCACTTTGTTGTATGGGATGCTGTTGCTGCTGTTCCTGCTGATGCGTTGTACTAGTGGTAGTCCTGTGGTTCTCGTTCTCGTTCCCATTGGGTGATTGGGTGGTTTTGGGTGCAACACAGGAGCTGGCAGCTAATTCCTCGATGCTGTGCAGCGAGCTTCTTGTCTGATTGGCACTGATTGTTGTTGATTGTACACCCGATGCGGATCCTGAACTCGAACCCGATCCTGCACCTATTCCCACTCCAGCTGTGGTTGTGGTGGTACTTATATGGCTTTCATCCTTGGAAGTGCCTTGCACATCAAAATCCAACAGCTGAGCGGTGCTCGAGGACAGGAAATTGCTGGTGGAAACGGACGCCGAGTTGGTGGCACTCGGTGCCAGGGGTTTCAGCTGATGGTACTCTATAATGGAGCTGCTGGATAGTGAGGACTTCTGCAGCAGTGCCGGATCGATGCATTCATTCGATGTGGCTTGAGAATTTCGATGGGAGAAGAGGATGTTGGCAAAAGAAGGCACGGTCACCGATTCGATGATAACTGATCCTCCGCCTCTCTGCAGCGATTGGGGAGCTCCCGCACCTGTGAGGCTGGTCCCGTTTTTAGCCTCCAAATTGTTGTTGTTGTTGATGTTAGTGTTGTGCTGGCTAGCTGTTGTGGTTGTTGGATTGGGGGCGCCCATTAGGGTCATGTTGCTATTGCTATGAGAATTGGGACTGGCTACAAAGAAGCGTTCGCAGAGGCCGCTCAGAGAGATGCCACCATCCAATTGGCTGCCATCAAAATTATCTGTGGCAATTGCTGCTGCTGCTGCTTCTGCTCCTTCGGATGCTGATTGTGCACCATTGCTGCTGCTGGTAGCAGTAGTATCCTTCTGCTGCAGCTGCAGCTGAGAGTAACTGAGGAATGGCAGCATGGGACTACTTCCCGCCGCCAGCATCTGATCCTTGTGATGGTGGGACATAAGATTTTGCTGGTGCTGCAGATGATGATGATGGTTGTTGCTGTTTGTTGCCTCTGTGACTGCTGCTATCGCATAATTGCTGCTGCTGCTGGTGCTCTCCGCCAGCAAAGGTACATTGAAGGTGTCCATCTTATACGGTATATTGTGTGTCCTTTCTCTATATATAGATTATTTCAATTTTATTTTTGTACGTTTCGTTGTGATGTGTATTGTTATTGGATTATTGATTGATGCCAGGTAACGATGGTAGAATTATTTTTATAATTTCTGCAAGAGAAATAACAATGATTAAAATAAAAAATAATCCAAATCAGAAAATTCCTAAGTCAACACAAGGTCATCTTGAAGGTCATGTTCGCCTGTGAAATGTGCATATGTATGTACATATATGTACACATTCTAGGTCAAGGGCAAACATATCAGTATACAAAAGCATGTCAAGGTCACCTCTTTACAGGTAAGAAACAGCTTTGAGAGCTTTTCTTTGTAAGCTTTCTGCAACTATTTTCTCTCTATATCCTAAAGTAATGCCTTTTTAAATTTAAATTATTACATTTACGGGAAATCTTAGAAATGCTAGCATAAAATAGATATACATACATATGTATGTACATTCATATGTACATATGTATGTATGTATGTACATATTTACGTATGTTTGTGTGTATATTTTTACCGAATTAAGTGTCCAAGAAACGGGACCCTCTTCACTAGTTCTCATAGTTCTATATAACTAGTCTGTTAGTCTCTTTACCAGTAGGAGAGGTACTGACAAAAAGATTTCCCTTCAGTTAAGAACAGAGCCCCACCCCACAAATTTTGTGCTTGTTTTCTTATACATACATATGTACTAGTTGAGATCCATTTAACTTTGCTTATTACGTTCGTGCCTGGTTCTTCTCCCCCTTTGGAAACACTTTTCCACTTCATAAAACCGAATAACTGGTAATCCTCCACTCTGTCAAGACTTGAATATGTAAAGTATGAAAATATATATATGTACAAACATACTTGTGCATGTAACTTTAATTAACTTTAGGCTTATTTCTTATTCGTTTAGTTGGGCTTCGTTTCAAATCCCCCTTTAACCGTTTCCATACAGGGGTTGAATGCGGGTTCGTTCTCCTGGGTTCGGTCTCGCCCAACTAGACAAAAGACCTGACAGATGGACAGCTTTAGGGGTGGGGGAGGGAAGTGGAGCTAAAGAAGAAGTTGGTGGGGGAACTGTGACTTGGACTTACCTTATATATGTGTATGTAGCTGACGTTGACGCTGACTGCTACACGTTCTCGTTCTTTCGTTGCGGCTTCTGCGCATGCGCCCGGTTTCCAGCTATGATTCCAAGACGATCGAAGAGAAGAAGAAGCAGCAGGAAGCTGCCGCCTCTTTGTTGTCTGGTTGGGTCTCGCTCTCTCGCTCTCTCGCCCGCTCTCCTTAGCTCTCTTTGGGCGCACGAAAACCAGTTGGAACCGAAAGCAAAAGTTCTATTATTATGTCTTGTACTTTTGCTGGTTTTCTTTTCTCCTTTGTTTCGCTCTCTCTCTTTCTGTGCCTCTATATTTTGCTATTGGCCTCTCCGCTTCACATGGGAATTCGTGGAGAAGTCGAATTTATAATTCGCAAAACAAAGCTTGCGTGTGATTCATAATGCTGTCTCCCTTTCGGCGGATCGATCGCTCGCTCACACACTCCCTCTCCGCTCTGCTCTGTATATCGCTTCCTCTCTCGCTCTTGTTCTGCCACGGCCTGCAGCAACAGTTTCCGCAGCTGCTTCTGTTGCTGTTGCTGCGACGACGACACGGAGGGGCAACGACGAAAGCTTTTTTAGCATATTTTTTGCGCCCCCCTCACACAGACACCAGACCAGACCCAGACCCAGACACAGACGCCCAGACGCACACACACACAGCCAGCGACGCCGAACGCATTTGCGATTTTATTTTTTTTGTGTTGTTCTCACTATTCGTTCTCTTTTTGTGCGCTACTGCGCCAATTTTCTCGATTCTCTTGCTATTCGCTGGCTTGTTTCGCCTGTTTCCTCTTTGGCCTGGTCTTTTTCACAACGAATTTTGGTTTCTGGGAGGAACACAAACACACGGCAGAGGAGAATGAAATTATTGCAATGGGAAATGGGAAACTCTTCTTGCACAATAGTCGCACGCGCGCAACAAGCGAAAAGCTCTTCCCACAAGTACAACAACAACGGTACGTATAAATTGCAATTCCTATTACACACACAGCACCAGCACAGTTTTCTGTATGGATACACACACAGCCACACTACAGATAGAGATATAGTGGGGAACTTGTTGTTGCGTTTACTTTTACGGAGGGGGGAGGCCGGGCCTGCTGCTCCAATCCTATGACACAACAACAGCGCTATCTATCGCCTTGCCTCATTCTGTGATAATTTCATAAAAATTGCACATTAGCAGGCAGCAGAAACCAGAAAAACACACACGGAGGAACACACATTAGCAGTGGCACACGATGGGACACAACACAGTCCACTTCACTCCACTCCCGTTATGGACACATGGGGAATTATTTTATGCACAGCCAAACGCTCGATTCTTGAGAGTTATTTTCGCACCGTTTAATTTCACTTTAATCTCTATTTTGCACTCTCCCTCTCGATCGTGGTTTTATTTTTCGGGAAAAACTATTCGCGGAGCCGCGCACAACGCAAGCAAAAAATTGGGTCTGTAGGCCAAACGCAAAACGCAAACGGGAACACAGTAAAGAGTAGCAAAAGTTGTTGGCGTAGGTAGAAGAAGACGGAAAGCCCTCGCATAGTGTCTGTGCATGTGTGCGCGCGTATGTGGATCTCCGGAGAGTGGCGGGGCCAAGGACAGCAGCAGCAACGAATTTATTCTTGGCCTTTAAACGTGCATTTGAAGAACAAGGACGGCAATCATATGAAAGCAACGAAGCTTTCAGCTCAAAGCTCGCTCCCATGCACACTTACACACACGATACACGATAGAGAGGAACTTTTGTCGCTTGCCAAGAGCGCGCCAACTGATATCGCTGTGTTATCGAGTTTGAAACGCATTTCAAGCTTTCGTCATCTAGTAGTTTACACTGTGGATATACAATGTTTTCTTATTGTCTCGTTTTTCATAACAAAAAAAAACACTTGTTTCAAGTTGCCAAAAGTTCACATTTCATATATTTTTCTGTTTTAGTTTTTGTTTTATGGTTTTAGTCTGTTTTATGGTTGCACAAAACTTACGCATGACAATTACATACATACATAGAAAATTACAAATCTATCTGAATTGATTTACATTATAGTCTGATATATACAATATATTCTATTCTGTACGTTATGTTAATAATTTCGTTTAAAAATACACAATACATAAATACACTCTTCTCTCTAATCTGAGTACAATTTATCTCTTAAGAATTACGCCTATACTTTTGCTAATTTGTTTTTGCTTGTTTTAAAACCATAGATTACACATTATCCCTAGATATTTAATATACAATACATATATTAATTTTCTTTAGCTGCTTGGCTGGCATACATTTTTTGTTGTTTGTGTCTCTGTCTGTCGATTCTTTTACAGCATTACATATCATTCCAATTTCTATCTTTCCCTCGGTTTATTAGACTCTCTAATTTGCAATAGATTCCAGATTTCATCAATATTCTCTGTTTCTCCCGCTCTCTATTTCCCTCTCCTCTATTTTTCGATTTGCATCGAATTTTGCATTTTACCCATTTTCGTTTTTCTTCGTTTTGAGTGTGTATAGCACCTTTGTATCACTTTGCATTAGCTCTAATTTAATTTTCTTTAAAAAAGATCTTCCATCTTCCAAAGACAAAGACGTGTGTGTGGTAAAAACTAGCTAATAGCTAAAATATATACCGTATTTATCGTATCTAAATTTCGATACAATTATATTCGTACTAATAGTTTCTGTTTCCTTCAAATTGGTTTGCTCTCTGTTTGCACATTAGTACTAGGGTGTATCTCTCTGTTCATCAATTATCTAGGGGGTTCCCTTCATCTCGTTCTGGTTGCTAAATATGCAGAACATGCATGTACATATATCTCTTTAAAATTTCATTAAAATTGTCTTCACGCCCAACAAGTTCTTGACACTGTCGTTGTATTTGATGAGCACCACCTTCGATGAGCTGAACATGTTCAGCTTCTCGCCGGCGCACAGGAGCTGCAAGCAGGTAGCCTTCTCCAGGAAATCATCGATCTTGAACTCCCGCAGCAACTGCTTCTGGGTGTTGGGCAACGCAATGTTGTTGTTGTTGTTGTTGCTGCTCGGACAGAGCTGTGGGAGGAAGAGGAGAAAAATTGTTAAATACTTGAAACCATATATGGGATGGTCTAGCGTACCTTGTTGAGAAGCGTATCCTTTGATTTAACTTTAAGTAAATTGCACAAATCGTTCAGTAGTACCCATTTGTCACTGCCCTCATCTTTGAGCAAGTACAGTGGTGGTAGGGGCACGTCGGCCTCTTCAAATTCAAAAATATCACCATTCAATTCGTCTACATCCATTGTCTCGCTGTCCGCCAGATCCTCGTCATCAAGTCTATTCCGTTCTCGTTCTCGTTCCCTCTCCCTATCCATATTTATATCCACATCCATATCCACATCCAGTTCCGTCTTCACTTCATTCTTAACAGTCACAACGCTTGTTACTAAATTATTCTCAACATTTACATTCAGCTCCTCCTCGTTGTTGTTCTTATTGTTATTGCTATCCTCCTCCTGCTGCTGCTGATGCTCCTCCTCTTCGGTTCCTGGCTCCACTTTCACCATCATCGCTTTTGTTGTAGCTGCTGCTGACACATGTATTCCAGTCTTTGTTGCACTTGTCTCCCCATTCTGCCTTATCGTTGTCTCCACCTTCTTCTCCGGCTCCTCCTGCTGCGCTTCCTTCTTGGCTGCTAACAGTACATTTCCATTACCGTTGCTGAACAAATTCTGCTTCTGCTGCTGCATCTGCTTCTGATTCACCTCTTTCCTTTCTCTACGTCGAGCTCTGCTCTTATCACAAGCTGTGTTCGGTACATTATCGAATATATCATAACCATATTCCTTAGCATCTGAAATAGATTAACGAAAGATTGAAACTATTAGAATACGATCTCCTAGATAAATAAAAGGGCAATGAAAGGAATGCAAAACAACTTTTTTATTCCCCCATATAAAGTGAGGAGATTGGTAGATTAAGGCTTCATTCAATCCACGCGAATGCCAATTACTACAGATGAAACTGATCACTCAGATTCCACAAGGAAGCAGTCGCAACCATGGGTGCCATCAATGTGTATTTATGCGCAAGTATACCGGATGGGTATTCTCATAAATGAGAGGTTCTCTGCTTATCTATATGTATGCATTGAAGATCCTGGACTGACGTTTCTTTCCATCTCCAGATGTTCCACTCACCAAAGATGTCCCATGGTCCTTGGAATCGAATTGGATGAATGTCAGCGGCGGCACTTTGTGCATCGCTGAGGTGCTCGCTCAGAATGCCACTCATCAGCTTGCTTGAAGCTAACGCCAGCGGAGTTTGACCTGAGCAGAAGGGAGACATCAAGGTTAGATGTGTTTGAGGGTTTCCTGAGGGGATTTCAATTCAATTTCACCGATACCCACCTGAGTACGTTGCCAGCAACGGGTCGGCTCCGTAGGAGAGCAGCAGTCGCACCACCTCCTCGTGATCGTTCTCAATGGCTCCGTGGAGCGGACGGATGCCCGACTGGGCCGCCTCCGAGTGATTGGCCCCGAACTGGAGCAGTATCCGGGCAATCTCCAGCCAGCCCTGAGTGCAGGCTTCGTGCAGTGGCGTGTACCCAGCGTTGTCTTTCTGGTCGGGATTCATGTGCATGCGATCCAGGCAGTAGACCACTACATCGATCAGCCCCTGGCGGGCGGCCTTGTGCATCGTGCTCTGGCCCACGCCCTTGTTGAGGACCCACTTCTGGATCTCGCGCAGGACATCCATCTCGGTCTTTATCTTCGCCGGCAGATGGGAGCTGCCCGCAATGGTGCTGTCGGTGTCGTCCAGTCGCTCATCGGCCGCACTCTGATTCTGCTCGGAGAGGACATGCTGATTGGATGTGACATGGGTGTGGCCGGCGGATTGGTTGTGGCTCTGCTGGTTCTGGTGACTGGAGGCCGGCGTCGGTCGCTTCTTCTTGCGTATGTAGTCGAAGCCGGAGCTGCCCTTGCGACGCAGATACTTCCGCTTGTGCGTACACTGAGTGGCGGAGGGCTGCTTGTCCTCGACGAGTGTCCTGCGGGCCAGCAGCTTGTTGTCGTTGGCGCTCACAATGCTGTTCATTTGGTCGAGAAACTCCTCGTACTTCTGGTAGCTGATGGCCGCCTCCTCCTCGTTGTCGGCTCCGCCACCCGCCTCTTGGACGCACTCTGGCGGGGCCGAGGCGGGCCTCTCGGGACCCACAAATATCTCGCGTATGATCTCGCGCCGCTGCTGGAGCTTCGACTCGGTGCGGGTCTTGCTCTGCAAGACCTTGGTGTCGAAGATGCTAAAGTGCCGCCGGCTGGGATCGTCCAGGCAGCTGCTTGTCGTCTCGGCGTTGGCTGGCGGCGGCGGCGGTGGCTCCTGCTGCTGCGGCTGCTCGTACAAGGAATTCGAGGCGGAGGTCTGCGAAGTCTCGCTGTGCAGGTGCAGGTTGGTGGAGGCCGGGGCTGACACGGAGACCGTGGTCTTCCGTCCGCTGCTGCTGCCGCTGGTGCCATTCGTCACGCGCAGGTGGAGTACATCAATTATAGACTTGGGCGTGTTCTCCTGATGCTGCTTGCTAGCGGCCTTTGTACGGGGTCTGCCCCCGCCGGCACGGCTCTTGAAGCATGCCAGCTCCTGGCCAATGTCCCTCCGCTCCAGATCAGGCAGGGAGGCGGCCACCTTGTTCAGTTTGTTGATGGATATCAGGCGATGGGGTATCTTCAGGGCCACCTTGTAGCGATACTCCTCCAGGTACAGCTGCTGCTGTGGCGAGGTCTTACTCTTGGTAGGACCTCCTGTAGACTGCAGCTGCTTCCCCTTGAGCTTGGTGCGGCCATTCTGCTGGCTGCAGTTGGAGTCCATGGCATCCAGGCCGCGCTTGTTGCGCAGTCGCGTGACCATCATCTCCTTCTTGCTGTCCACCACCTTGCGCACGTACTTCCGCTTTATCTTGGTTGTGGAGTTGCGGATTATCTTGTCGTTTCGGAGCACTTTACTGTTGGCCAGCTGCAGCTCCAGTTCCTTGCGATGCTTCGAGCGGGTCATCGTGTTCAGGATGCGGTGCTTGAGGGGGGGATTCGACTGCTGCTGCTGTTTTCTGTGATGCAGAGTCTTGCCTGATTTCTCCTTCTTCGCCTCCTCCTCCTCCTCATCCTCTTCTTCATCCACCTCCTCCTCCTGCTCCTCCTCCCCGTCGTCGCTGGCACTGGTGTTCTCCAGACTCTGCTGCTGCTTGGCCTTTCCCTTGGCCTTTGCCGTCCCCTCGTGCTGCACTTTGTTGGAGGCAGATGGCGGAGGCGGCACTGACTCCCGCTTTACAGACTCCTTCTTGGACGCTCTCTCCTCGCTGGTGGAGGGCTGGCTGCCACCCTTTTCCGCTGCTGCCGCTACTGCGGCTGCTTCCTCGGCCGTGCTTTGGCCCGTCTGCTGGCTGCTCTTGCCCGTCTGGCCACCCAGGGACCTCTGCCTGGCACGGCCCTTCCGCATGAGGAGCGGCTTCTTCTGCCGCTCGGTTGTCCGTCTGTGCAGCTCTGTGGTGTCGCTCTCCGAGGAGCTGCTCTGTCCCGCCTTGGGCGCCAGCCTGGCCGCTATCCTTTGCTCCTGCTGCAGCCGCTTCTTCTCCCGCTCAACTTTGCTCAGCTTCTTCTGCGCTGCCCCGCCATTTCCCAACGAGGAGCAGATGCCATTTGTGGTCGTCGTCACTTGGGTGGTTGTGGTGGCCGCTGATTCCCCATCTGCTGCTGCGGCTGGTGGCTGCCGCTTGAGGATCCGTGCCACGGGGAGATCATCTTCGCTGAGCTCCAGCTTGATGCTGCTGCTGGAGCATGCGGGCATCACCGTTGGTTGGGCTTTGTTGAGCAGTTGCTCCACCAGGTTGTTGCAGGTGCTGCCCCAGCAGTCCAGCAGGCTTCCCTTGAAGCCCAGATCCTCCTCGAGTAGGCCGAGATCTGCTCCTGTTACTCCGCCTCCTGCTCCTGGATGGTTTGTCGCCTGGGGTGGAGCCGGTTCCAGCTTGATTTGTATGTGGTTCGTCACCTGATGGCTCGGTGGCGGCCGTGCAACTGTGACTGCAGGAGGAGGCGGCAGGATGGCAGCTGGAGGGGCTACTGATACTGAATTAGTGGCAGACGTCGTTGAGGTGACCAGCACGGGCGGCGTAAACGTGAATCCCTTCAGCTCTGCCTTTGTACGGATGCGTGGCTCCGCTTTGGGCACAGCCATAGACAAGGACATGGAGGTGGTCGGGGCGGAGGTTGTGCTCGGTTCGGGCTGCAGTTCTCTCTCCCGCTCCCGCTCCCTCTCTCTTTTGGCGGCCAGCGCCTGCTCATTGACGGCTATCACCGGCACTGGAGCGGACACTGCCGCCTCCATGGCTGCATCCAGACGCGCCTGTTTGGCCGCCGCCTGATTGTACTCCTGCAGATGCCGCTTCCTGCCCAGATAGTTGGGATTGCTGCTGTTGTGCTGGTGCTGGTGCTGGGGGCTGGGCGATGGCGACTGCGAGGGCGATGGAGAAGGTGCAGGCGTGAGTTCCATCAGTTGCGGCAGGGATTTGGGCAGCACCTGAACGATGCTCGTTTCGGGGGGCAGTTTTTGGTGCGGCTGCTTATGCCGCTTGGCATATGGATTCGTCTCCAGCACACTGGGACGCATCTGCTGCAGGGATTTGATCACCAAAGCAGGAGCTGGTGCAGCAGCAGCCAAAGGGGCAGCCACAGGTGGCAGATGAGGAACTGTTGTGGCAGGGGCCTGTCGTATCACAGCCGTTGGCGCGGGACTCGCTGGCGTTCCCGTTCCCCGGCTCGCTGCTGCCGAGAAGCTCGCTGTGATGTCGAACCTCGGTAGACCCAATCCTCCTCCTCCTACCACCAGGTGCGGCTGTTGGACAGCCTTGTACTCCGTCGTCGTCGTTGTTGGGGTCTGATGCTGAGGACGCTGGTACTTGTATTCCGTCGAGTCTGCCGTCTGCTTCACCGTTCGCATGGACAGATCCAGGGGGGAGTAGAGCGCAGGTGCTGGCGCTGCAGCAGGTACTGGTGCAGGCGGTGCCACCTGTTGGATGACTCTTGTGGCCGCTGGCAGGACATGGACATGGTTTCGTGGCGGCGGCTCCATGTTGAGGGTCTTCTTGATGATCTGCAGATTGAGCTCCTGCTCGCTGGCGGTGTTCCGCTTCAGCATGTCGTTGATCAGCGCCCGGTAATTGGGTTTCGACACAGCCGGTGACTTCTTGGCAGCAGTCGTTGCATTTCCCTGACCTTGTCCCTGACTCTGGGTTTGGGCTGCTGCCACCGGCACCGGCTGGTAACAGATGTCCGGTCCGTGGGGGTACACCTGCAGCGTGGTGCTGCTGCTGGAGGAGGAGGCGGAGGCGGAGGCGGATGACAGCTGGCTGGCAAGTGGAGGCGGCGGGGCGGGAGGAGTGGGAGAGGCCACGGCGCCTGCCGCGGGCGAAGGTGTCCCGTGGTGTCCGTGGTGGTAGTACGTGGAGTACGGCGTGGCACCCGTTCCAGTTCCAGTTCCACTTCCTGTTCCTGTTCCCGGTACCGCTCCCGTGCCATGCTGCTGCAGGAGTTTCCCGTATTTGGTGGGATATCCATGTGGGGGCGTGGCCACGGCAGCCATTGCCGGCGAGGAGTCCCGCTGTCGCTGCGGCGCCTCGGAAAGCGGCGGTGGTGGCAGCAGCGGCGGTGGCTGCGGCGCTGTGTTGTACGGATTGTGGTACAGCGAGGATCGTTTGGGCTGCGGCAGGGACCCGGCCAGAGCATTTTCCGGTTCGAGCTTCACGTAGCTCGTGGACGAGGTGGCAGAAGGAACCTTGGAGGAGGAGACCTTGGCATACCCATAACCAGTGGCTCTTCCATAGGCGGAGACTGTTCCTCCCCCTCCCCCACCCAATCCTGCTCCTCCTCCTCCCGCTCCTAAACCCGCTGCTGCTATCCCCCGAGAAGCGGGATAATCCAAGCTGGGAGCTGGCGTCTCCCGCACATACCTCTCGATGGCATTGTGGACCGTCGTCTGGAACTTTTCCGTGCTAAACTGCGGCATCGGCATGTACAGGCTCTGGTGGTGCGACTGGGGGGTCGATGTGGCAGTGGGCGGTGTGGGCGTGGACGGGTGCGGACTGCTGATGCTGGCTCCCCCATATCCCCCCGCCTTGCCGCCCACGCCTGGCTGTGTGCCATAGCCGCCAGTCTCCGTATGAGTCCCAAATCTGCTGTCGGGCTGTCCTCCCACTCCAGGCTGTGGGCCGTATCCGGGTTGTGTCCCGTACCCGGGCTGTGGGGCATAGCCGGGGTGGGGCCGACCACTAATCTGTTGTGCTCCTGGCTGTTGCCCTGGGCCAAACTCTACTCCGTATCCTGAGGCAATGCCTCCTCCTGGCTGTGGCTTCTGGCCGTAGGAGGAGTACCTCTGATGCTGCTGTTGCTGTTGCAGCTGCTGCGGCAGCTGATGGTGCATCTGCTCGTCCGGTGGCGGCCAGTAGGCCGTGCTGTGCGCCTGCGTCGCCTGCTGCTGGCTGCTGGTGGAGTACATGGCGGGATTCCCGTGGTGGTGGCGCAGACCCGAGGCCGCTGGCGGTGCTGGAGATGGCACCGATTGCCCCGTCTTGTACGGCCAGATGGGGTGTGGCGGCTCCAGCGGCTCTAGCTGCTGTGGCAGCTTCTTGGCAGCCGTCAGATCCCGATTGGAGGTGTAGTACTGTAAATGCGGATCGCTTGAGGATGTGGCAGTGGCAGCAGCAGCACCTGCCGGGGGCATAGGTTGCGAGGGTGCTCCAGCCTGTGTCCCTCGATTTCCGCTGCTGTTCATCATGTAGAGGGCCGTTCGGGAGCGCTGCTCCTCTCCTCCGGGATGAGGAGGATGTGCCCCATAGCTGGTGGTGGAGGCACGCGGATGGGGATGCGGGTGCTGTTGCTGTTGGAGGTGGTGTTGAGGTTGCTGTTGCTGTGGCTGTGGCGGCGGTGGTGGGTGGTGCAGCAGCTGCTGCTGCTGCTGGTGATGCGGAGGATGTGGATGTGTTTGGTGGTGCAGTGGCATTGACTGGCGCACCGCCTGCTGATGATGCGTCTGATATTCGTGATGTCTGTTGGGGTCCATTGTGGTAGCCTGAAAGAGCAATTGGGATTGATACCGTAAATACAAAGGAAATTGTTACATCACTTCAATGAGAAAAAAACGAGGAGGAGGAACGTGTGAGACGCTTCGTACGCGTCACAACTTTTACACCCGGTACTCAGTCAGCATATACATATGTATGTACATACGTATGTATGTATGTAACCTTAGTGTGATACAAACAACTTTTTTTCGAATTGTTTTTTCTACATCTGTCATCTACACTTACATCTACACCTATGTACCTCTAGAGTGTGCGAGCGGGAAAGAATTGTCAACAACTAACAAGCATAAGCAAAGTTTCTGGACGGGGTGCGGGGTAGCCACTGCAAATTAATTTCTTCATTCTGGCTGAAAAAGTGATCGCATCAATTCCCAATTCGGTGATCTGACAGATAAGGCCATTCCCTAGAGAACGGTGTTTTCTCTTATATTCAAAATTGCGGAAGGGGTGTGCTTCAATTTTAAAGCAAACTTGATTCTGTGTGATATTAAATGACTCTTCACATTACATTTGGTGAGAAACAGGCAGCAAACAAGACGGACAGACGGACGGATTTACGGAAGGCTATTGATGCTGATCTTGAATATATGTACATACATATGTATATACTTTATATGGTCGGAAACGTTTCCTTCAGACAAATACAATATACCTTATTTACTCTTCGAGTACCGAGTGTACCAAGATAAAATGTAGAAGAAAATATAAATTAAAATATATGTAGAAAGAAAAAAGAAAAAAAAGAGGTTTAACATTCTAAGCAATTTTTCAACGAATCAAATGTGCATAACTTGACAAATGACCTTAAGGAATATACATATACCCCTTATCCTACTACATTTTCCATAGTTTTCATTTAATTGAAGCATTTAATTGTTAAGAAACATTCCATATTATCCATTTAGGCCCGGACAGCAAACAAACCAAAGTTTACACTTTCTTTTCTTGTTTATAATATTTAGCATGTCAAAAAGTATTTATTATATGGCTATAAGCCATCAAACTCGAATCCTTATCGCATATGAACAAACTCCATAGAATGATGATGAAATTGCTAAAAACAAACATACCTTATACTCGTACAACAAATACTTAGAGGCACAGAGACAGTGAGACTCAGTCAAAAAAATGAGACAAAGAGCAAGAGATTGAGTTCAACGACTCTCTGAAGAACGTGAACGAAAATAAACCTACTTTCCAATTAAAACAAAAAAAAACACAGCACGAAATGCTCCCAATATGAATCATATATGGAATGAAATGGATGGATATGGCGGGAAAAATTAGAGTAAATCAGCAAGCGAATGGAATTACGTCAGATAAGAACAGTCTATCCAAGAACGAAATCCAACCATTTTCCACTTTTTGCTTCAAGATTAATTATAAACGGAAGGATATCCCCACAAAGCTTACGAAAATTTAATGGTCGGTAAGTAATACTTAAGTATGCCATAGGCCAAACATTGCTGCCTTTTGCTGACTAAAAAGAAATCAGTCGTCACAATGGTGAGAGTTTTTCGAAATGTAAAACAATTTTAAGAAGAAATATGAATATAAGAGAGATTCATTTTCTAATGTAAGATATGGGGCTTTGAAATGGTTTGAACATTTTTTTTTCTATGCTAGAAAGAATTTTTGAACTCTGCTTCTTTTTTTTATATAACTTAAGTATCTTACATCTGGTTGTAATGAACTTAGCCATTCTGAAAAGCAGATGAATGCATCTTTAATGGTTTTACCTTATCGTCTGGAAAATATTATGCTTTGAAATGCAAAAGAATACATACATTTGTACATATGTAGAAGTCAGGGCACGGTTAGTGCAATTAACTCTGAACTTTTTATGGATATTCATTCATCAGATATCCATGTTTTGGGGAACTACCACTGTACCCACCCCCGAAGTAATGCGAAAGCACTATTCACGTGTTGCCAACGCGATAAACAAATTCGCGATAAATATTTAAATGAAACAGGTATACAATACAGTACAGTATAAGAATTTATGACAGAGATAATAACATTAGTGGGGGTAGAGAAAACAGCCATAATTTCTAACATAAACAAATTAAAATATATTTATAAGCCAAAATAGTGGAAACAATCAGACATACGAGTGGGGGCAAAAGAAGACATGGCAAAATATCTATTTTGACTTGCCCTGAAATTGTTGACGGAACGAAACGGACGAACGGATCGGAGACGCAGCGGAGTGGTCCGTCCGACAGACCGTCCGTCAAGAGCTATTCAACAAAATGGATTTGTGTTTAGTCCGAAATTGTTAATTGTCATTTTCTATGTGTACTTTGTTCTACCTATGTACATACATATGTATGTATGTACATATTTATGTATGTATGTACATATTTATGTATGTATGTACTGTTCATGTATTTCATGTTCATTTGTTTAAAATATAAATAAATACAAAAATTAAAGCCTAGCATTCATACATATATGTATGTATATTTCAAAATGATTTATACTTGATCCATCAAATTGCTTCAAAGCATTCGCTAACATAACAGTCAGTACCATACCTTGGCTTTTTCTTGCATACATACATATATGTACATATGTATGTACATACATACATATGTATACATACATAAATATGTACATATGTATATTAATAAATAAATATAAAATAATAAAAAATGTTCATTTATGTATGCATGTATGTATGTTTATACTTCAATTACATATTGTTTAGATTTTGGATTCTGTGGACATTTTTATGAAGTTATAATAGCACTAAAAAAGATCACACCCATCACGTCGGGATATGGTAGTTTTTTGAAACTACCCGATTTTTAAAGGTTTTTTCTAATTAAAGAGGTAAATAAAGAAAATCGAGAAGGGAAGAGTGAGACGCTTCGTACGCGTCACAACTCTTATACCCAATAGTGTTTTTTGTTTCGAATTTTACATTTTTTCTACATCTGCCATCTACATACATCACTTCTCACGCCAACACTCTCTTTTAGCTCGCCCCCCTCCCCTAGAGACGTACACTGCACGAAGCAGAGTGTGGAATGAGAGAATGTGCAAAAAGTAAACAAAGCTGCTGGAAGGGTTGGGAGGGTAGCCACTGAAAAGTAATTTCTTATACCCGGTACTCGAAGAGTAAATAGGGTATATTGTATTTGTGCGAATAACGGTTGTATGTAACGCACAGAAGGAAACGTTTCCGACCCCATAAACTTTATGCCCCGCCCCCTTCCGCCCTCGCAAAAGGGCGAAAACCTCCCAAATCTACAATTTTGAAGCTAAAAGAAAACTAAAAACGCCATTCCGTAGGGAATAACCATATCTATCAGATAACCGCTAAGGTACAGATGTAGTACTGAGTGCCGGGTATAAAAGTTGTGACGCGTAAGAAACGTCTCACACATCCCTTCTCGTTATGGTTGTAAATACATATTTATATTCATTAATATTTATTTATTAATCTATTAATCCTTAATAGATTTATTATCGACTGAAGGCATTTACATATCGCGAAGTTCTAATGAATGATTCAGAAAAAAAATTCCGTCCCTTTCGATTTCCTCATGTGAATGAACTCGACAATAATTAAAAATAATTCCATTATCCATTGTTCATCTCGAATCTAGCAGCAACAACAGCAGCAACAGGCCATAATTTCGCTTTCTCCTTCGTGTTTTAGCAAACATTTTTGCATTTCCCTTTTGCTTCCATCTTTCGTTCATTTTTTTATCTCTTTGATTTGCATACGCATATTTGCCATTAAAAATGGTAATTTTACAGCTGCGAGCGGTTTTACTCATCAAAAATGATAAAAAGAAAAGGAGTTAAAAATTGCCTGCGTTTTGGCCTTGTCTTAAAAACCCGACAAATATAGACAGACGGACGGACAGACAGACTTTGCCATAAAATAACTCGAGTTTTAAGTGAGAAGAACAAAGCGCATTGGAAATTCCACAACAAATAATAACATTTTAACTTTTTTGTGTTTTATGCGTTTTAGGCGCAGATTTTGATTTTTTTAATTTCTGTCGTTTGTTTTTGTGACTTCCTGCAGCTGTTGTTTTTGTTATACGATTTTGGTTATGCCCTTACTACGACAATCCATCTATCTGACTATTAGATATTTTGCCCACTCTTTCCACCCATTCATTCACTGACCCACACCGACCATAATCGGATTGATCGATCCGACCATAATCGCGCAAAGAATCTATTGAGCTTAAGAAAAAGGAAGTTCTTACCCCTAACCATAACTTTTGTTGCAGTTGCTCTGACTAGCAGGAACAAAAAAAGTGACAAACATCGCGTCTGTTGCTGACCTACAGATCTGTGAAGTGGACTTTTGTTCCCACACATTTTAACTTCCCAACTTTATTATATTTTTCTAAATTGATTGACTCTTCCAGAAATTTCTTTGTGTAGGGATGCAGTATGTAAATTTTTGCATGGATTTATCAACACAGTTTTGAAGGAATCTAAAGAAAACAAATTTTTCAAGGGTATTCAGTTCTTCGGCTTGATCAAAATCTTTTACTAGTATGTACATACATACATATGTACATATGTACATATTTATTTTTTTGTTATTGTTTCTATTGGGTTTGCTATTGCCCCTGCTGCTGTTATTGTTGTTTTGTTACAACACCCCTCGGGCTATAGCTTTTGCTTTGTTTTATTTTATAATTTCAATTTCACATTTCGCAAAGGTTCGTTGTGCTCTTACGTCGCCTTCTTATTTTCTCGTTCGCAATTCGCGTTTTCATTTCATTTGAGGCTGCTGCTCTCGTACGAGTATTCGTTCGGGTTTTGTATCGGCATCGGCGTTGCTTTTGGTGTGTATTTATATATCATTTGCAATAACAAAATAAAAATGCGTCACAAATTTATTTGCACTTTTGCTGTCGGGTATTCGCATCGTATCAGACCCTCATTCTCCCGCAAGCACACACAGATACAGACTCATACATATGTATAAGCACGAAGCATTATAGCCTTGACCTCTACACAATCTACAACAGCTCGGTCTGGTACTCTGCCTGTGACTGGGGGCTGGCTGCTGGTTTGGGCTAATGTTCAGTCCAACAAAAAAATTGTGTTTTTTATTTTACTTTATTATATTTGGTTTTTGTTTGTTTATGCTGGCCCAAGCCCCAACTTAATTGAAACGTTCTACAGATCACAAATTGGGATTGGTGAACATTGAAAAGTAACTGGGAAAATGGATTTCTAAGGAATCTTTTGGAATTCTAATGAGTATTAAATTTTGCAAACCCATTCTAATTTAACTTTCCATTTCTGATACGTTATCAGATAAAGAATGTCAATACAATTGAACCTTAAAATTTTTGTATTCCCGGCTAAAATATATAACATTTTTACTACATTTTGTAAGTAATAAAAAATAAATTGTGTTCGAAAGAGAAGCTCTTGAATTTATTTACATATGTATGTACGTATGTAAATACATGACAAATCGTCTGATTGAATATTCTGTATTTAACATATTTCCTATAATTTAAATACGGCAATTTTGCGAATGGCACCTTCAGATATTGTATTGTAGAATAATTCATTGGATATTTTCTGATTCATAAATGTACATACATACATATGTACATATAAAAAGTATATAAGTATTAATTTATAGGTGAATATAAATTAATACAACTATAAAACAACTTGAAACGACCAAACACTGTTTAAAATCGAATTATATATTGTAACATAAAATGTATACTTTTCTCTTTAACCTATTGAAAGTACTTAATGCCACAAAAAAAAGCCCCCAGACTTTTCTGGTAAATTACTTTCAGTACATGTTGAGGTGATGACAGAGGATATGTACATAAACGCATTTCTCAGATTGGTTTTTAAAATAACAGAATTTAAAATACATATGTACATATGTACATACATATGTATATCAAAATACAAATACATATCTCTAAACCTATTTTCATATTGGGAAGAAAACTTTGGCTATTCAATATCAAAATCACGTAGAAGAAGAGAAGATAGACAACCACGTAAATGAGCGCCAAACGCGAACATACACGAGATCATCATCATGATATTAAGTGCCGTTGCTGTTGTTTTTGTTGTTGCCACTTTGGGGGCCAAATGTAAATCGCTACTGTTGTATCTGTACCTGTGTACAGTGTGTATCCTGCATGTATTTGTAGTTTGTGGCTGCTTTTCTATCTGTATCTGCTATATCTTTTTAGAACTATTGTCGCCAGCACAACTACAAAATGCTGTAATACATAAAATAAGAGCCGAACGGTTGACGATGCCGAGACAGAGCCGAATGTTTGGCGAGACGAAAACGATTTAGACAGGGAGGAGGGAAGAGCGAGAGTCGTCGAGTGCTCTCCACATGTTCATTGAGTTGCTCTTCCACTCTGGCAGTCGCTGTTTGCCTAAGAGGATGATGACAAAATCAAATACAGAGAAGCAATGGCAAAAGAAAAAGCAAGAACAGCAATCCATGCGGTACAATTTATGATAACAACAATGATAACAACGACTCCCCCGACTCCCTGATTACACCACTGCCCACTCTTCTTTCACCATTCACTGGCTTTTATGCTTGCCTTTTTTTAGTCCACCATTCTCACACACTGTCTCGCTGCATTCTCTGCCGCCGGTGAGGCTCTGTGGCTCTTCTGCACGCTCCACGCTTCACGGTTCACGCTCTTCTTTCCCTTCGCCAACTCCTACTGCCAAAGATGTATTTGTGCGAGGTACGGCATTTCTGAAACATGTCCATAAAAACGTGCCTATTTTTGTTCCGTTTGCTTGTGTGTTGAGCAAGAGAGCGAAACAGACAGTTAGAGACATGGTAGAATTACTACTAGGTAACGTCGTCAGCTGAGTGCAGGCCCATAAGCTTATTCACCACGCTCTCTCAGCTCTCAGAGAGGCAAGCTATCTCTCTCTAGCAGATAGCAAACGTTTTACGTTCTGCACTCTTCGTTTTTATTGTTTCTGCTGACAGCAAAGAAAAGATGTTCGATAATAAATGAGCTAAATAATGGAGCTAAAATACTTCCATGCAAAGTTTTGGATCGGCACAGCAAACAATATTTTGCAGACATTTTCATTTCTAAAAATAAAAAATACATCCAAAATAAAAAAGTACTTGCATGTACAGTACTTAATTTCATTGTCTTCCGCTTACGCCTTCATTCGTAAGCTATGAAGAAAAAGAAGAAGAAGACAATGAAAAAATTCGTGCGCTACACAACCTCTTTCGTCGACGTTTGGCAAACGACTGACAAGATTTACCGGCCTCGAATGAGAAGCACTGTGGTGAATCCGTTACCTAGTAGTAATTCTACCATGGTTAGAGAGACAACTTTGTACAAGAAATACACCTTGCCGCATACACTCTTCTCCTCTTTTACCGCAGAACCGCTGTTGCTGCACTTTTTCTTGCCCGCGCTTCCTTTACTCCATATCTTACCATTCAATTACACGCTCAACTCTCCAGTGGCCCTCTCCATCACCCTTACCCACACCCACATTCATTGCTTTGCGAATGCAGTGCACAAGCATTTTACCCTGCCTTCTCCTTTTCCCTTCAATAACAACCCAGCAAAATCAGCGACAACAACGGAATTTGTCCTGCTTCTCCCTCTTCATGTTGTATTTCTTGCTTTTGCTAATTTTATTTCAATTTATTAGCATTTTATTTGCTTTTGCTTGAGTTGTTTTGTTTGTTTCTCAATGCCGCCAGTTTCGTTTTGTCATTGTTGCTGTTGATGGCACTTTTCATTGCTTTTTGCTTTTTGGAAATAAATTTGTCATATAATGATTTAATTGCTTAAATTATGAGTGTGGAAATGTGACAATAATAAGGAAGGGGGAACGTAAAGAGAGACAAGCAAGTCGAGAGAAAGAGAAGAGTAAGTAGGAGTACAGTAAAATCTCTCTTGAACGGGAATTGCACAACCTAAACAAATTTTCGCGCACAGGAGCCATCCATGAAGAGCGATTTTATTGTAATCAAGCTAGCTAAGGTTAAACAAAAAAGAAGGACAAATAGAGCAAAGAAAAAAGAAATGATTGTACAAACACTTTACATGTACTAATCAACAAATAAAGGTAACCCTTTATCTGTTATAATATTGGTAGAAGTAACAAAAACAACGGAATTTGTCCTGCTTCTCCCTCTTCATGTTGTATTTGTTGCTTTTGCTAATTTTATTTCAATTTATTAGCATTTTATTTGTTTTTGCAAATAAATGTTAAATGTTTTGAGGTCCGTGATCCACATTCCATTTGCAGAATATTCAATCCCACTTGCATTCTGTTCTAATTATTGCCATTGGTATTACTTTAGTTCCGTTCTGCTTTGCTTTCTACTAGCCACACACTAATCAAGGAAAATTTCGATTTCACATATAGAAGAGCCAGAAAAGAGAGAACAGAACGAGGAGAACAGAGGATAAGATATTTAATATGATAAACGAGGAAACGGAAAAGAGTCAACAATTGGCCATTGATAAATGACTAGCTGGTACAGCTATGTATTGCTAAACGATATAAGACACACCCACATTTAGTGGGCGTTTTTGAAGAATTACGTTTAATTGTTGACAAAACAAATAGACCGATAGATGGGCAAAAAAAAAAAAAAAAAAATACTTCTTTAAGGACCAGCTCTCAAGCCTCAATTATCGGGGAGCCCCCGTTGATTCCTCGCGATGAATTAGCTGCTGCAGACGCATCAGCCGACCACGGGCCGTACTGTATAGGTACACATGGGCCGTGAGCCTAGCGGACAGTCCATCGCGCACCGCTCGAACAGTGCTCTGCTGATAGACCTGTCCCTTGCAGATCGTGCAGAGTAGTTCGTCTTCGCGACCATCTAGCAGCTTGAGGAGGGTCTCGATCTTATTTATACGCTCCTTTAGAACCTTTCCCTTCTCCATCAGCTCGCGTTCAGTGCGACTCTGGTCCACCAGATGTCTGACGAGGGCTACAGGCACTCTTCCTGCTTCTCTCGAGGGCATTTTATCTCCTTTTAAATTGTTAATTTATCTGATTTTAAAAATGAATTCAAAAATGTATGCTTATCAATAAGCAAAATATGAACTGTATGTTTTGGAAGAGATTTGATGACTAATGGATTTAACTTGCTACGTTTCGTTATGACAGTCCAATCCTAAGCCTACTTGCTATGCCAAATAAAACTATTGATTTATTTATTTATCACTTGCTACGGTATCGTCTTCTCGAGGCATTGCGGAGTACATACATACATACATACATATGTACATACATATGTAAACACATTTATGATCTAAGTTGTGGATGCTCTATTGTACTTGTGAACAAGGAAAAAATTACAAAATATTTTATAAGAATATATACATATGTATGTATTGCAGATTAGAAGATTAAGAAACTCCGACACATCCTTGTTGCTAAACCAACTTTCAGTTGGTAATTGGGTGTATGTAGGATAAATTGATGAACAAGAGTTGATCAGAGAAAGTGTCTTTCCTGCACTTACGCTAAGCGCTTAAATACAACAAAAAATGCAAGAGGAGAAATATTTGAATATTTTGAATTCACGATCGTACAGTGTGAATGTCTTTGATGTTCATTTTATATCAAATTTAAATAAGTCGTCGTTTGGTTCTTCCCCTCATTTGCTTTCATTTGTTGCTTAAATATTTCGCATTAATTCAATTTGTATACCCGGTACTCGGAGAGTAAATAGGGTATATTGTGTTTGTATAATAATAATATAATATAATTGTGCGAATAACGGTTGTATGTAACGCACAGAAGGAAACGTTTCCGATCCCATAGAGTTTATATATTCTTTATCAGCATCAATAGCCGAGTCGATTGAGCCATGTCTGTCTGTCCGTCTGTCCGTCCGTCCGTCCGTCCGTCCGTCCGTCTTGTTTGTCGGCTAGTTCTCAGAGACTATAAGAGCTAGAGCCACCAAATTTTGCATCCAGAATGCTGTATGCTCACACTGAAGTCAGTGTATTTAAAAAACAAGCCCCGCCCCCTTCCGGCCCCGCAAAAGGGCGAAAACCCAAACCTACAATTTTGAAGATAAAAGAAAACTAAAAACGCCATTCCGTAGGGAATGACCATATCTATCAGATCACCAAATTAGGATCCGATTGGATCATTATTATGGCCACAATGAAGAAATTAATTTGCAGTGGCTAAACCCACCCCGTCCCGTAGCTTATATTTGTTTTTTGCACATTCTCTCATTCACACTCTGCTTCGCGTGGCTCTAGGGGAGGTTGGCGAGCTAAAGGAGCGTGTTGGCGCGAGTAGTGTTGTTGATGTAGATGACAGATGAAGAAAAAATGAAAAATTTGACAAATAACCGCTAAGGTGCAGATGTAGTACTGAGTGCCGGGTATAAAAGTTGTGACGCGTAAGAAGCGTCTCACACGTCCCTTCTCGCTTAATCTCGAAACTCCCTTTTGCACTGAAAAACAGGTGTCAAATGGAACAAAAAGCAACAACAAGTTAGACAGTCAATTTCGAGAGTCAATTTGTAAATGATTTGTGTATGTAACCGTATATGCATGTACATACATATTTACATATCTACCCATAAATATATACTACACAAAAAATACTTTTAGCTTGAGTCATTTATTTATTTATAAACTGATATTGCATACGTGACATTTATTTTCAATTCAAACTGAAAATTTCCTGGGGGAAACCCTGAGAACGAGTACGGCAGCGAAATTTGAGAGGAAGTTATAGTAGTTTTTATACCCGGTACTCGTAGACCAGATAGGGTAAATTGTTTTTAGCCTCAAAAGTGGATGTACATACATATGTAACGAAGAGAAGGAAACGTTTCCGATTGATCGGTCCGTTTGCTCGTCTGTCTGTCCGTCTTGACAATCGCCTGAATATCAAAGACTATAAAAGCTAGAGCCACCAAATTTTGCATCCAGATGGATGGGATATCACACTGTTACAAGTGTATTTCAAATTTTTTTATTATTTTGTTTTGTCCAGCCAGCAATTGAGTTGGTAGCTGGAATTGTTCGATTGTATCTACGCTCACACTATTACTAATAATAAAAATAGACCAAGTTAACAAAATTTGGCAAAAAGGGCAAACAAGGTAAAAGTCCCGTACAAAGTAAATGTATAGAATTGGGAAAAAGCATTATGGAGAAAGAGAGGTTAAAATGTGAAATGAGGCTGCGGATACCTCAAGGTTTACCACTTTGAATTAGGAGCATATCTTTTTATACTTGCGAACAAAATTCTGTATAAACTTGAATTTTGAAGGGCCTTACAATCCTAAGTTGGATGGCACTTCATAAATACTATACAATAATCGCCATACAAAAGACTTAGACTAAGTAGAAGAAATGTTCGGGTATATTGTTTATTTATTTCTATTTTTAAAGCACGATTAAGCCTATTTTAGCTTATTTAAACCAAAATATAAAATACTTTGTGAAAATAAGCATATATGTAGATTTAACATAGAATTCCAGGGAATCTGAACTTAACAGATAATAGTGGTTGCAAAGAGCCACAGTTACTGTTTAACTGCACTATTTTTATACCAATAATTATCTCTATTCCATAAATAAACTATACGCTTTAAACTATGCTTATGACTATTTGATGCTCATACAGAGCAAAAAGAACCAACACAAATGGTACTATTTCTTCAAAGCTAACGTTATTCATCATTCAGTTAACACACACACATGAACCGAGAAATACAGAGATACAGGCAGACAAACAGCCAACAGTATTGGCTTGTTCTGTTTTTTGTTTTCTCTGCTGTTTGTTTCGAAATAAACCGGTTAAACGCTTTCAGCACAAAAAGCACAACAGAGCGACAGAAAGAGGAAGATAGAGATAGAAAGAAAAGAACAGCTCATAAAACAGAAACCGTTTAAGCGTACAATAGGCGTAGAGATAGGTAAAGTTCGAGGGGTATGAGAGAGTACAGAGTGCACAAATGGGGGAAGTGAGGTAGGGAATCGGGGCGCCCGCTCAGATAGATTGACTACATCGAAATATCAACCTCAACGAATCGCGCACAGCTGTACAAAAAAAACAGTTCCACAGATCGATTCAGTTCTCTTTATCTTACCCGTCAACAAAACTATCAACAAATCAAATGAATGAATACCAAAAATGAGAAGTTATTTTTTTTGTTTTGAAAGTGAGGTTGATAGAAAAAAATAAATTTAAATTTAAATTACTGCAAACTTCTCTAATACGATTACATTTGTGTATCTAAAAGAACCATCAAAAAGTCTACACCCCTTGAATACAAAAATTCTAGTGACTGTAATATTTCTTTGAAGATGGGTTTCCTCTAACTAAAGCGTGAGTTTATAATATAAGATATTGTATGTATTTAAAGCGATTTGATATCCTCTAGCCAATATGAAATGCGACTGTTTCTTAGATATGTACATATGTGAATGTACCAATCATATTTTTAAGAATATATAAACTATATGGAATACTTTTTAGTGTTAGAAAAAACGAAACCCAACGAAAACTCCTCAGGTGGTGCCGAAACATTGCAAGCATTTTTATTATTATTTGTTCTGTTTTTTTTATCAGCTTCGGTAAACCGTTATGCCTGATTCCGATCAAGATTAGCCAACAACGACGAGAACACACACACATATTTGAAGAATGTATAGATGTTAAGGTATAGTTTGTGTGTTTCCGTGTGCTATTTATGCTGTTTGATCTGAGTAATTTATGAATCAGTATTTACATCGATATAGAGGGAGAGGGACAGAGCAAGAGACGCTCACAGCTCTCACAAACTCTTGCAAGCTGATAACTGAGAAACGTGACGTTGACATGAGGTCAGCAAGGGAGATCGGGGAAAACGTTGCTCGGTATTCCAGATAATTTGATAGGGAGATTGCATGAAGATGACGTGCTTACAAATCTACAATTTTGAAGATAACAGAAAACTAAAAGCCATTCCGTAGGGAATTACCATATCTATCAGATCACCAAATTGGGATCCGATTGGATCATTATTATAGCCACAATGAAGAAATTAATTTGCAGTGGCCAAACCCACCCCGTCCCGCAGCTTATATGTATTTGTTTTTTACACATTCTCTCATTCATACTCTGCTTCGCGCAGTTTATGGCCTCTGCCTCTGACACGTCTCTGCTTCTGCCGCCACTCTGCAGCGTCTCTGCCGCGTTTCTGCCCTGACTCTGCAGTGCGTTGCTCAAGGGGAGGGTGGCGAGCAAAATGAACGTGTTGGCGTGAGTAGTGTTGTTGACGTAGATGACAGATGAATAAATAATGTTTAATAACCGCTAAGGTGCAGATGTAGTACTGAGTGCCGGGTATAAAAGTTGTGACGCGTAAGAAGCGTCTCACACGTCCCTTCTCTTTATATTTATAGGAATTATTAGGGCGCTTATAGCAGATACACAATAAATCAGTCCAAATCCCCAAAAGCAGAGAGGTCTTTTCTCTCTCTCCTACTAACCCAAGAAAAGGCGTGAACGGAGGGCGACAGCAAGAGCAGCAGCTGTTCTTATCAGAAAGCAAGCTCAAAGTAACTGTAAATAAGCCACCTGTAGCCATTTCACATGCGCCCAAAAAAGGAAAAAAAAGAGCCAAACCAACACAATTATTAATTCTCTCTTTCTCTCACACTTATTTTCATTATCTGCCAAGACACACAGCAACAGCTTAATTATGCTATGCATTCACTAGCTTATGTTTTCCAAGACAGATATAAAAATATATGAGAAGAGCTTAAGTATACATACATATGTATGTAAGTATGAACATGTATGCATGAGTCCTCACCTCCAGTGAGTGGTGGAGCCCTTGAAAAAGACTAATGCTTTAAAGTTGAATATTTGCTTCGCCAATTCCTCCCACGTGGGGGGCCTTCACTCGTTCCCTTTTCGTTGTTTGAGTTATTTCTTTTATTCTTTAACAGTTATTTAGTGTAACAGCAATCAACATAAGCTTTGCCTTTTAGTTGTAATTCCTTATAGCATTGCTTTTCACTTTACTTTACTTTTCTCGCACACACAAGCACACATGGAGAGATTTCTCGTGCAGCAACTTTTTCTCTCTCCCTCTTTCTTTTTTGCTTTTTCGTTGTTTAAAAAAACCAGTATTTGGTGGCTTCTTTCACTTGTACTTTGTTGTTGTTGGACGCTTTTTTCTTTTTTGATTCAAGAAATTGTTGAATAACGGTTTCGGTTAGCCGCTATGTTGCTTCTGTTGTTGCTGCTTTTGTCATGAATTTCACTTTGCTTTCGCGGCGGGGCACGCATTGCTTCTCTTTCTTTTTCTCCTACCTACTCCTTCTTTTCCTCGTTTTATTTTTTAGCCGTGGGAAACCTGTCCAGCAGCCTTCATTTTATTGTTGTTGCTGGTCCTGCTTCCTAACGGCGTCATCTTGTTGCACATTTTCTTTGAACATTCTGTTAAGCACTTGAATTTTTGTAGTAAAACATAATTTGTACACATAAATGCAAAGCAAACAGCAAAAACAACAAAAAACGCTCATAATGGAACGGTTCATTGCCACACAGACACTCACGCACACCTACGTACAGATATTTCAACACAGGCAGACACATCATGTTCGGTTCACGGGGGAGTCTAGAGGGGGAGGAGCATAGTCAGTTTCAAGGCAACTTCATTTCTTTACTCCTCCCTCGCACACCACACTCGTGCCACTGGGAAACAAAGAAAATTTCACTTGTCTCGACGAGACGCGCCGCACCACAGACACAAACACACACGAACACGCACACTCTTACACTTTTTGGAATATTTTGTAAATCAAATATTCCACATTCCAAAAAGGAATCAAACACAATTTACGAAAAAGCACATTTATTGACACAATTACAAGGTTTCTTTTCTTGCCTTGTGTTGCTGTTGCCGTTTGCTTTTGCGTTTGCCTTTTGCTTTGCTTTGCTGTTGTTGTTGGCCTACTTTGTGTGTGGGGAATTTTGTAGTTGTATTTTTCCTCTGCTTTTTGTTGCTGCTACTTCTCTTCGTTGAAAAAATTTCACACGCGCCGTTTTCTCACATCTTTCTTTTTGTTTTGTCGTTTACGTAAATGAATTAATATTTTTTGGGGGGATTGCACTTGATATTCAGCCCCAATCGGGGGGTTGCGTTTATTGTGCGCGTATTTGCACCATAATAATTATAGTACAATTTTTGTTGTAAAAGAAATAACTACGAAAGACGAGCAGTGTGACCGCGGAATTATCGATCAAATATACCGACAGGCCCTCGGAAAAATACCTAAACATACCCTTGCATTTTCAAAATATATTGTAAATATATCGTAAATCGTTAATCATTTTACTCGAATTTGATCTTCTGTTCAATATTACCAGCTACTTAAAACTCTCAGCTCTAAAAGTGTAATTTAACTCGTATCATCGTTCAATTCTCCACAAGTTTGGTTAGTTTTCATGACTTTTTTTATTGGAACTTTTCCAATTAAGTGCAAAACTAAAAAGGACAACCAACAAAAATATCATAAAACTTTACGTGGGTGGTATGGAATGTTACGTAATTTGACAACTTGTTGCTTGTCAACGGTTAGTTTGTCGTTATGTGCCTATTTGCATTATTTAATAATGACACTATATAAGATTGACATGCTATTAGCCTTTTCATATACTTTCTATTTATATATATATATATATATATATCGATCTATATGCATTCTCGATATCTTTTGCAACATTTCGTTGAGATGGATATCCAAAACAGATTGGGTGCGTTCGCCACTACAACTTGATTATTTGATTCGATTTTTGATACAAGAATTCATGGATCGGGAAAAAATACGTTCCACTGAACTCGTACTCATTGCTTTTGGTTCAAATCGACAGCTGATTTATCGACAATAGCACGCAGAAAGGCAAACATGCAAACAAAGGCAAATTATTTAAAAAATAATGAAGCCTCTCAATAATTCTCAATCTCAATAAATGGAGATGATTGGCAAAAGCCCTATATTTTATAAAACAGAAAACAAAAAAACGAGCAGCTGCTCGTGCCAATATCCTTAGTTTCTAAGCCGATTGTATTTGTGTAGTTACGATGGTAAGGTATGGATCAGACGCGATCACCGTTAAAAACCAGTTTGCTGCTATGGGTCATGGATCGGTGATCAAGTTGTGCTGATGAACATTCCTTCTTTCGAGGATATTCTTTTTTCTCAAGGGTATCATAATGTTGGTCACAGTGCTGTTCACTGTGCGCAGCATGTTGCTGGCCCATACAATTTATGTTGCCAACTGTAAAATACGCAAGTTGAGATGAAATTTTCTTGCGACAGAATCCGGGATGATTTTCCCATACAAACGATAAGAAATCAACCTTGTTTTTTGATCGACAGAACATTTGGATGCTGGAATTTTCCAGTTGAGTACTCAGATCAGCAGAAAATATATCAGAAAACTAGCCGATTAAATCTTCAATCTCAAAGCGAATTATAGAATTATTCTATCTTATTCTAAAACAAACAAAACAAGCTCAAGAGGGCTAGAAAAGAGCATTACTTGGAGACGATTTAAGTCATATTAATGCAGGCTAACCAAAACGGATTATATGTCGGTACTCATTTTATACATTTTTAGGGAGATCAAACACATCTTTATTGCATTTCTGTCCCGCCGGAATGGACTTATCCAATAATGCGGTGCTTTCTCCATGAATGGTTTTCCTCCAAGCTCCGTAATCACTCTGAAATAACACACTTCTCCTGCTTTCATCCAAAATTTGGATTTTCAACGGATTTCATTTTGTAAACAAACACAAAACAGTGTCCTCATAGAGCATTCACTTTGCTCACTTTCGTCATTCTAGGCACAGAGCGAAATATATGGCACTTTCTGGACTTATAGCCGAATTCATTTGGCTCCGCTTCAGGTATTGCTCTTCAATATCTGTGGAGAAACGGAGATATACCCATTAACCTGGGTAAATAGAGGGGGTACAAGTGGATTAAGTTCGTTATTTCATCAGTATATTTACGGATTTTGTGTACATGAGAAAGTCTATTTCGGTATATTTCTGAGAGGCTGGCTGTATATTTGTCCGATAACTGCGCGGTCACACTGCCTAAGACGCCAGGTATTCGGCGGGAAAATGTACAAGTGAGAATGGTTATACATTTGTTTATTGCCTAATATTAGCAAAGTTTTTCACTCAGAAGATGGCACCCGAAGCGGACGATAAATCGGGAGCGGCCGCGCGACTGTACTGCGGCATGGGCAACCATTTGCTCAAGACGCCCAGCGCCATAATAAGGGACCCAAAAATGCTTCGCTTTGCACGCTACATAAACACAGAACTGCGACACGATACAAAAATTTGCTTGGATTGCTTCAAGACCCTACGACGGCTCTACGAGTCCAAAGTAAGTCGTGCTCTGATGCACCAAAAGAAGAATCAGGCCGAGAGCATCTCGGACGTGAGCTCCAGCCAGCGACAGGACCTGACCTCCTCCTCGAACGCAAGCTCAACGACGTCCATCCTGACCATACGCAGGCGGCTGAGGACCACAGCGTCGGCAGCTAAACCACCAACTCCGGTACCCGTCCATACAAGCTCTAGCGAGGACAACATGCCCACAACAAGCGCAGCGGCTGCCGGAAAACGCAAGCGACCCAATCCGCCGCCAGCTGCTCAGAACACCTCAATTGTGAGCGATGACAATGATCCTAATTCTAATCTGAGCCTGAATGCGGTCAATGGGACTCGGTTGCCACACATCCAGCCGATCCCCAAACGGCGCCAGACGGTTCATCTGAACAAGACGGCCATGGACATCTACCTGGCAGGGACCACGGGCGGATAATATGGCTATCCTCACTAACATACTCATTCATACCATCCGTAAACCAATCGATGAAGTGCTGTACAATTTTAAATTATTCTTATTGTTATATGTTGTTTTTGGCTCTCACCTTACGGCCACCGAATAGTCGGTAGAGCTGCGTGCTATAGTTTAAATGTTTGGAATTGAATAAGTAAAAATATTGGATTCTGCTGATGTAAAATTGAACTGTCAGCTTTAATGTTTTCGTAAATTGTTGCCAAGTGTACTTTATTTAACATTAGCCTATTTTATGATATATGAACTAAATAAATAAATAAGTAAATAAAGTGCAACGCATAAGGAAAGATATTACCGCAAATAAAGTCGCGTATTTCTGTGCTCATATTTGAATCGCATAAAAAGTCGGAAGAAGTATTTTAGTATTTATTTTCGATATAGAATTTCAAAGTATTTGACGGGGAATAGGAAGTAAATAGGAAGAAACAACCAACTTAACTTAAATGTTAATTTTTATTAATCCTAGTCCTTAGGTGCTAGTCCCTGGGGTCCGTCAAGCTCACCAACTTGCTCAGCACCTAACTGAAAATTTAAATGGAGTACGGCGTGTACATTGGCTGGTGGATTTATCTCCTCAATGGTTGGGAACTCTTGCTCCTACATGTAACCCCATACATCCGAATATAAATGCCCGTGAGGGCTACATCCCAAACCCGATCCATGAATTCTTGTATCAAACACGTTGATCAAGTGCGTTCAACGGGACGATCACAAGAATTGGATCATGGATCGGTGATCAGGTTGTCCTGTATGATTCCCGTATGAACCTCACCTTTTACAGGTCACAGCATTTGAAATATTACATTTTAGTACACTACATAGTTTATCATGAAATTTTGAATTATTATTTATATTAAAAAGTTTTTAATAAAATGCATCATCGAGGGTTGAAAACGCAGGTGTAATTTACCTTGCAGCGCTAGAATTTCTTGTGACACCTTAATTTGTCTCACCAATTCGCCGATTCCTGAAAGGGTGATTTGAATGAAAAAGTCAAAAAAAAATGTTGTAAAATATAAGGTCATAAGGTATACAATCCAATAAAAAGGAGTATTTATGATAAGCCAAGCTGACTCTTCAATCGGATTAACCTATATGTTTAGTGTTAAGAGTCGTTGCAAGCTAGTGAAATCAAATTGAACATCAAAAGCGACGAATATGATTTAAGACTACGGTATATTTACGGTATATTAAAATGAGAAGGTATATGTTGGTATATTTTGGAGGGTTGTGCGGTATATTTGCTCGGTAACTCCGCGGTCACACCGGTGCCTATATAAACAAACAAAGCAGTGCTTTACTTGACAAATTTACAACAATCGCAAAACAGTTAGAAACGCAGGCGACAGTGCTCTAAACTTATTTTGAACTTCTAAATTCTGGTTATCCAACTAAATTGAAGGCAAGATGGCTGCACGTGATGCTGCTTCGAATCAGTTGATCGACTACAAGAACACCCAGACGGTGAGTGGGAGTGGGAATGAGAGGGAGAAATGTGTTTGCATGGGTGTGTGTGAGTGCCGGGCCCCGAAAAAGAAAGGAGAAAAACAAAGAGAAGAAATGAAGGCAAAGCGGAGTGCAAAAATATTTATTACTTAAAAAACAAGTAAATTAAATCAATGAATGCTACGTGGAGCCTGTACTTTTTGAAATGTTAACCAATTTTGCAATCAGGTTCTCCACGGGAGAGAGAGAGATCAAAGTTCAAGTGGCCGCCTCTCCACGAAGAGCGAAAGAGGGATGAGTGTCTCTTATCAGTTGTGTTGATAAGCCTTATCGTATTTTAATTTGGATTTATGAAAGCCTGAACCTAAGCCAAAGTATATGGCACTGCAGAAAATGAAGCAAGTACAAACACATACATACATACATATGTATATTTTCTACTCTACTTGTTGCTCTGCACTCGTTTTCTAACCTTGCGCAACCTTTGGCCAAGGTGTTCGTTTGCTTTTCCTTTTTATTAGCATTTATTTTCTTGTTTTTGGTTTCCTTTCCGTGTTTGCACTTTTGTGTTAATTATTCGCTTTCGCTTTTGTTGAGCAGCGTATAACGTATTTTCAATTTAGGCTTGGCTCTGAATGAGTTTAAATGGGATGGGAAAATCGTGCCTTGAAAAATGTATGGCTCGAATATTTCAAAAGATCAATATCTGCCCTTACTTTCCCATTTCCATGCCATGCCCCATAAATCGATAATCCAAATGAGACTTTCTGCTTAGTAATTGCCCGCAAAAGATTAGATCTATCTGAATAACTGCAGTGTTGTGGCCACGCCACCACTAGTCAGCCTTGGGCAGAACTTTCAAACACATTAACAATAAGTGAATAGGTATGTACCTATGTATGTACATGCATAAAGTAAATATATGAAAATTGCATTCAGCTAATGGATGAGGCAACAAATCAATTAAAGCAATATCCCTAATTCTGTTTTAAAAATAACAATTAATATTAATTGCATTTGGACAAAAAGAAAAACGCGCGAGGGCTGCGAAAGGTTGCTTGAATCGTTGCATGCTTGAGGTTGATCGCGCACTGCTCGAGTCAATGGACTCTGCAGCCAAGAGCCGTCGCTCAATGTTGCATAAACTGGTTGCAATGGCTCATTGCGACGATCAGTTACAACGACCCGCCCGGGCCTGGGCCATGAAACTCGTTTGAGCCAAAAGGTGGAAATGCGGACCGACAGGACAGGACCCGGGCCGGTCCGTTTAAGGAAAATGCGTGCGTTCGAGGCAAATTTTCTTTCTCTAATTTGGTTATGCAATTGAGCTGGAACGCCCGGCCCCGGGCTATGTGAGAATATGTTTGGAAATGACCCAGAAAAGAGGCTACCAGCCATGTAGATTGGTTCGTGTTGTTTCACTCGAATCCGGCCTTCTATGACGAAACTATGAAAACAGCATTTTGTCAGGCAATTAGCCATTTGCCTTTGTTTTAGCCAAACACTCATTTCAGTTCGGTTCATTGTCTCTATAATATAGGGTGGGAGTGGAGTGTTTCATTTATGGTGAATTATTGCAAGAATTCAGAGCATGCCAGAGAATACATATTGGATGTGGAATTTCTGGAATTTTTGAAAGAACGCGAAGGTCTGCAATGGCAAAGAATGCTGTTTACAATGAGATGGGCAAGATATTTAAGCAACGCAAAAATGGAATTAAAAATCTCAGTGTTCCATCCTTGCATAAAATTAAATTTCCGTCGGCCTCTGGTATTTTTTCAAAATGAAAGATGTCACAATTTAGTTTTAATTGTTTAACATTCGAAGCTCTGCTTTCATTTTGATAGATGTCTACATTTGTTGCTTCTCTACGTCTTGTAGTATTTTTCAATTGCGCAGATCTTACAGGGCTGCCGCTGCCTCATTATCGTCGCGATTTTTACCCCCTCCTACATATACATACATATATGTACATATATACCATTCCTATCATATCCGCGACAAGTTGCAATTAAAAACTGGGAAGAGCAAGTACTCTCCATACCTAGGCCTTTGTGTATTTTACACTCTTGTAGATCGAGTCAGTTTGCATGGAAGTAGAGATTGATTGGTGGGAGGTTTGCTTTTGCTACACTATCTGGCCTTTGCTGTGACCCCGCATTGTTATGGTCTCAAAGTGAAAACAGTTCTGGATTGAAGCGAATGAACACAAAGACAGGGCAGAAAAATTAAAAATGCGAATAAGAAAGCAGAAAACTTGGGATTCAGTGGGGAGGGTTCAGAAAAAAGGTGCGGTGAGGAGACCTGACGCGAATTGAATACAAATTTACTGAAAGATCACAAGTATAGTATATAGGAGGCTATCTAATGGAATATAATTGCATTTCAATTTATTAAGAAGTTATTTCAATCCGATGGCAAGCAAGACATAATTCATAAACAAATATTTTATATCCTGGTGCTATTTTCCACACAGTAATCCAAGTATAAATTATTTGTTCTCGCAATATCTAAATGACTTTGTTGTGAAATAAAAACGAGAAGGGACGTGTGAGACGCTTCTTACGCGTCACAACTTTTATACCCGGCACTCAGTACTACATCTGCACTTTAGCGGTTATTTGTCAAATTTTACATTTTTTCTTCATCTGTCATCTACATCAACAACACTACTCACGCCAACACGCTCCTTTAGCTCGCCACCCTCCCCTAGAAACACACACTGCAGAGTCAGGGCAGAGTCAGCGGCAGAGGCAGCGGCAGAGGCAGAGGCAGTGACGTGTCAGGGGCCAGGCCATAAACAGCGCGAAGCAGAGTGTGAATGCTGCGGGACGGGGTGGGTTTGGCTACTGCAAATTAATTTCTTCATTGTGGCTATAATAATGATCCAATCGTATCCCAATTTGGTGATCTGATAGATATGGTCATTCCCTACGGAATGGCGTTTTTAGTTTTCTGCTATCTTCAAAATTGTAGATTTGGGAGGTTTTCGCCCTTTTGCGGCGGCGGAAGGGGGCGTGGCTCATTTTTGAAATACACTTGTAACAGTGTGAGCATACAGAAGTATGGATGCAAAATTTGGTGGCTCTAGCTTTAATGGTGTCTGAGATCCAGGCGCTCAACAAGACGGACGGACAGACGGACAGACGGACAGACGGACAGACAGACAGACAGACATAGACTCGGCTATTGATGCTGATCAAGAATATATATACTTTATGGGGTCGGAAACGTTTCCTTCTGTGCGTTACATACAACCGTTATGTGCACAAATACAATATACCCTATTTACTCTTCGAGTACCGGGTATAAAAAAGCTAATTTATATGTCTGACACATCGCCAGAGAGAGAGAGAGACAGAAATAGAGAGAGAGGGACTGAGAAAAGATCTACAACCTTTGTATGCACTTTATTGTTCCTGAAATGCCCTCAAATTATAATTTCACATGGCGTTGAGCCGCGCTCCCTCTCATCCCTCAGGTGATTTCAACAGCCAAACAGTTGCGGCATTAATGAGTGACACTTTGCGTCATTTGTTGGGCAAAGCTGCTTCTATAATGAGCGTTGGCTTGATTGCATGTGGAATAAACGATAAGGGGCTCAAGGAGTGGCAGCTGCAACTGAATTAAGTTGCTCTGCTGACAGGGATAATAGATATCGAATAGAAATTCGTGTTAAAATACTTAAAAAACTATAATTAGACCTCTCTACACTACTACACCTCTGAAAGGAGGGGGGCGGAACTACTACAAGAAACAAGCGAATGGTCAGTAGGAAAGGCCAACTGGGTTATCATTAACTTATGTACATATACTTTAAAGACTGATAAATCCCTCCTCACTGTTGCAATCTGTATACTATAAAACGGTATACAGTATACATAGTATAATATACCTATTTTGGCCCCTCAATGTGACCCCCCATGACAAGTCTTAGTATTTACTCTCGTCGAAAGTAGAAACGATAAGTGCCCGGCTTGCAATCTTTATGTTTATGTTTTCGTGCCGGGTGGCACACACCTACCTTATATATAAAATACAAAAGTCCGCTCCCCAAAATAAGAATTAGAGCGATAAGCTGAGATAAGATTTCGGGGACACTTTGAACACCGGCATTCGGTTATGCAACCAACAGAGACAGAGAGAGAGAGAGAGAGAGAGAGAGAGAGAGTGCAACTGACAAAATTGTTTATTTGTTTCAGGTCTCGCCAGGATCAATCACTACTGGACATGGCTCACCGATTGGCATCAAGGATGCGACCCAGACTGTGGGTCCCCGCGGTCCCGTGCTTCTGCAGGACGTGAACTTCCTGGATGAGATGTCGCATTTTGATCGCGAACGCATCCCCGAGCGCGTGGTCCACGCCAAGGGAGCAGGAGCATTTGGCTACTTCGAGGTGACTCACGACATCTCCAAGTACTGTGCCGCCAAGATGTTCGACAAGGTGAAGAAGCGCACTCCTCTGGCCATTCGCTTCTCGACGGTGGGTGGCGAGAGCGGGTCGGCCGATACGGCCCGTGATCCGCGCGGATTCGCCGTCAAGTTCTACACGGAGGATGGTGTCTGGGATTTGGTTGGCAACAACACCCCGATTTTCTTCATTCGCGACCCGATCCTGTTCCCCAGCTTCATCCACACCCAGAAGCGCAATCCGCAGACGCACCTGAAGGATCCCGATATGTTCTGGGACTTCCTCACCCTGCGCCCTGAGTCCACGCACCAGGTGTGCTTCCTGTTTGGCGATCGTGGCACTCCCGACGGCTACTGCCACATGAATGGCTACGGATCGCACACGTTCAAGCTGGTGAACGCCAAGGGCGAACCGATCTACGCCAAGTTCCACATGAAGACGGATCAGGGCATCAAGAATCTGGATGTGAAGGCCGCCGATGAGCTGGCCTCCAGCGATCCGGACTACAGCATTCGGGACCTGTACAATCGTATCAAAACCTGCAAGTTCCCCAGCTGGACCATGTACATCCAGGTGATGACCTTCGAGGAGGCCAAGAAGTTTAAGTACAATCCGTTCGACGTGACCAAGGTCTGGTCGCACAAGGAGTTCCCTCTCATTCCCGTGGGCAAGCTGGTGCTCGACCGCAATCCCAAGAATTACTTTGCCGAAGTGGAGCAGATTGCCTTCAGCCCCGCCCACTTGGTGCCCGGCATTGAGCCATCGCCAGACAAGATGCTGCAGGGTCGTCTCTTCTCCTACTCGGACACGCACCGCCATCGCCTGGGACCGAACTACTTGCAGATCCCCGTGAACTGCCCCTACCGCGTGAAGGTGAACAATTTCCAGCGCGATGGGCAGATGAACGTGACGGACAACCAGGATGGTGCCCCCAACTATTTCCCCAACTCATTTAACGGACCTCAGGAGTGTCCCCGGGCCCGTGCTCTGTCCACTAGCTGTCCGGTCACTGGAGACGTCTATCGTTACAGCAGCGGCGACACCGAGGACAACTTTGGCCAGGCCACCGACTTCTGGGTGCACACGCTGGACAACTGCGCCAGGAAGCGTCTGGTGGCGAACATTGCCGGCCATCTGAGCAACGCCAGCCAGTTCCTGCAGGAGCGAGCCGTCAAGAACTTCACCCAGGTCCACGCCGATTTTGGTCGCATGCTGACGGAGGCCCTCAACCTGGCCAAGTCCTCAAAGTTCTAGGCACCACTCGCAGTGCGATTTGGTTCTTGGCCTTAGTTACGGTTTATATTGCTGTTGGCATCCCATGCCCACCCTCACCCCATTCTAACACGACCTTCTACCACTCTCAATTTGACTAACAAGAACGGAAGGCTTCTTGGCTTCTTGGTTGCGGGCATTATTCTGTTATCTGATCTGTCTTGTTTTGATATTTAAATTTGTCGTAGTTTTACACGAACACACATTTATATGATGCATTGGATATACACACACATGTAATAAATTCTTTATACTTTGATACAAAAACGAGCGACAGGCTTTTGTTTGTTAGTTTGTTGGACATTTTACTTATTTACGATTACGTTCCTTTTTTCCTTCGATGGAAGCAACTGACTGAGTGCCACGGGCACTAACTACCTCTGATAGTCTTTTTCAGCTCCATCTACTCGACGTTGAAGCTGCTCTTCTCACGAAGCGTTTGTCTTTTCGAAGTTAGCAGGCTATGATTTTCAATGAAATTGAATGCATTGCTCGATTCCTTAGATTTTCCTCTTACTGCCGTACATCAGTCTTTTTAGTCTTTCTTCTGACAAATTCATACTTTCTTGGAAAACTGGCATTTGGGGCACTTATTCAGAAACGGTTGACCGTTTAAACATCTCAGAGAATCGGCCAATGCCTCCGCAACTTCGTTTTAGTCCAAACTCGAATGGCGTTCAGTGTTTCAGTGACTAGTAAACAAACCTTTGACGGTATCTCCCTGTAAAAGGCCACTACGGACCAAATCCAAAGTATTCGGTAGTTAAGAATCAGTTCGTATCGTAATGGATGGATTCTTGCCATGGAAACTAAACATGTCTACATGTTTTTTCATTATGAAACAATTTCTTTATTGTCTAAATGTGGTCGTTTCTTTTTCGAAATCTTTTGATTGATTGAATACTTATTGATTTTTTTACGACTTTCAATGGTGATAAAGCCGCGTGCATTAAAAACGAGGAGAAAATTTGTGATTCGCGTGCAAAAGCGACTCTACCTAGAGAGAATAAGCAGGAAGTCTGCTGGAAGGGGTTGGAGGCAGCCACTAGACATGAATTTCATCATTTTGGCTATACAAATTATTTAACTTGATCGCTTTTCGGGAATCAGACATACATATGTGGACATTCTTTTATAGTCTCTGAGTACTAAGCAACAAGCATTCTCTATCGCCTTACAAACCCACCTTGGCCGGCTTTGCCCCAGAACTATTCTGAGAAGACCACGGTTTTAACTGCTTTTATCTCTGGTGTAATGAAGGGAAAAGGCTTTTATTTATTTTTTTGCAAAATCCTCTGCTTCGAGCAGTGTGCAGCTCTATGGGAGGGGGGCGAGCTAAAAGAGCGTCTTGGCGTGAGAAGTGTTGTATGTAGATGACAGATGAAGAAAAAATGTAAGATTTGAAAAAAAAAAAAACAACTAAGGTACAGATGTAGCACTGAGTACCGGGTATAAAATTTGTGACGCGTAAAAATCGTCTCACACGTCAATTGATCTGATAGATATGGTCATTCCCTACGGAATGGCGCTTTTAGTTTTCTTTTATCTTCAAAATTGTTTGGTTTGGGTTGCGATTTTACTTTTCTCTTATCTTCCAAATTGTGGCAGTGGGAGATTTTCGCCCTTAGTGGGGGCTCGGAGAAATTTGGAAATACACGTGTAACAGTGTGATATCTCATGAGTCCTCACACAAAATTTGGTGACCCTAGCTCTTATAGTCTCTGATATCAGCCGCTCATCAAGACGGACGGATAAACAGACGGACAGACAGACATGGCCATATATATACTCTATGGGGTCGGAAACGCTTTCATCTGGGCGTTACATACATCCAATTTCGAGCACAAATACAATATAACCTATTTACTCTTAGAGTATCGGGTATAAAAATAGATTATAGTTCCAAGCCTCTCACTAGCACTGCTCATTCTTTTCCCCCCAATGTTTTATTGATAGTGCCAAATGACCAAAAATAGCATTAGTAACGATATTTTCTTTGGTTAGGATCTATAAAAATCAATCGATCGATCGTCTGTCGAGTCATACGTTTTTAGTGAATTGTAATCTTTCTTTGTTGGTTGAGCTTTTTATTATTACTTCGATATCTTTTAAAATCTATATACAACATAAATCGTTTGAAAATGTACACAGTATTATTTAAACTTAAACTAAGGCTATTTGAGTGCTCATTTCAGGTTGCAATTAAATATTGAGTAAGTTGTTCATTACAAAAATTGTTGATACATTGAAAAACATGTTTGAATATGTACGTTCTCTCAGTCTAGTAATTGAAAATATAAGCAAACTATCGCTGCTCCTGCTGCGACGGTCATTAAATGTAGTTTCTTATGATGCTTTCTTCCTTTTTGCTTACTAAATGCAACAATTAAGTAACATTAACTTGTAGTTGAATATTTAACGGAGTTTCATGAGTAAAGCGCTCGGGTTTTGCCTCCCTGGTTTATCGTTTTGAACCATATTGCTAGCGCTCTCTTCTCACATTTGTATGGTACACATTTTGCCAAACAATATCAATGATTCGTATCAAAAGTTCTCAAATCAGAAATGCATATTTTGTTAAAAACCTTCTGCTCTGTTCTCTCTGTTTCTTTCAGAAAAAGGCACTTTTCTTGTACAATTCCCTAACTTTCCGGTGTGTGTTTTAGGACTAAATTCTAACTAACTAGTGCGTCTTATTGGCAGCTGCTTCAGCCGCGAGACGCGCCCATTCGGGGAACGAATTGAGGTTGGGGTACACAACCAGGCCCCAGGTTTGACAGAAGATAAACAGAATAATGATGGTGATGATGGTGGGGCCGATTCCAGCAAGAGCCATGTCCTTTGTTCTAATGTTGGCATAGCCGGCCACCAAAGCGTTGGGCGGCGTGCTCACTGGCAGGTGGAAGGCCATGCTGCAGGCCAGGCCAGCGGGCAGGATCAGATACAGCGGATGAATCTCTATGGCTAGAGACTGCAAGGAGAGTATGTACAGTTATGGGTAATGTAATCAAAAATGGAGAGCAGCAGATCAACTCACCATCTCCGCCAGAACGGGAATAATAATGTTGGCAATAGCTACATTGGAGCTGAATGCCGTGAGCACCACTGCCACCAGGATGACCACCAGCAGGAGTACAGCATTTGGCAAGACCTTCAGGCCAATCAGGGCGTTGCCAATCAGCTTGGCCATGCCGCTCACTTTGCTGCCCTCGGCCAGGGCGAAGCCACCGCCCAAAAGAAACACCAGGCCCCATGGTACTTTCGTCTGAATGAACTTCCAGGTAATCAGAGAAGGGGTAGGGCCTGTGGGCACTGGACCTCCACGTCTTGAGCAGTAGCGCAGGAAAGCATAGTTGGCCGGCAGAATGAAGCACATGATGACGACGAAAATAGTTGGCATAGAGTTGCGAATGTCCCTGAAATATGCGGATCAGGTAGAGACGTATTAGTATGGCTACGCCGATAAATCAATGGCAGTTTTCGCACTCACTTGGTGTTCAGCCAATCTGCCCATCCCAGGAAGATGCCAGGTTTGCGGGTGAAGTACATGATGACCATGAAGATGAAAAGAATCATTACTTGAATCTCGTGGATGCTCATGGGGCCCAGCTCCTTGTAACGCTGGTCGATCACCTGTAATGTATTAACGTTTTAGCTTGTGGGTAAACATATAAACTTTGCTGATTGATCACCTTCTTGGCCACATCAGCGCCATCCTTGCCCATCTGCACTTCCTGAGCCTCTTTGCTCTTGGGTCGGAACAGGCCCATAAAGTGCCACTGCAAGAAGATGAATGTCAGGAACGTGTAGACCAACATAGCAGGCACGGAGTAGAACATGAATGTGGGGAAGTCCATCTGTTCGGTGGAGGTGGGGAAGCGCGACTCGTAGATGCCTTTGAATGTGAGATTGGTGGCGGTTCCAATTATGGTACCACAGCCGCCCAGCGACGAGGCGTAGGCAATGCCCAGATAGTAGCATAGAGTGATCTTGGTGGGATATGGTGGCCTGGCGGGTAATAATTACAGGAATTAGTCAAATAATCCAAGTGATTTCTCCACTTTTATAGCTTACTCATCCTCGTTGTTCTTCTTGTTGCCACCGACAATCTGATACTGTGGCTCATGGTTGATCTTGCAGACGCCCTGGGCCTGCAGCTCCTCCAGCACAGCATGAATAATCGGGCACATCATGGCCGTGCAGGCTGCGTTCGAGATCCACATGGACAGGAACATAGTAACCATAATCAGGCCAAAGTGTAATCTTCGGGGACTGCAGCCCACGATCTGGATTACCCTCAAAGCGAGACGCTTGTGCAGATTACAGTATTCCACGGCCAGGGCCACCATAATGCCACCCATGAACATGACGAGCGTGTCTTTGAAATACAAACGGCAGGTCTGATCTGAGCTCTGTATGGAAACCAAGCAAAACACTCATTTAGTTGGAGATTCTTTATAGCTAAAAAGTTATACAGTCTCACCATAATTCCCATCACGGGGAACGCCACAATGGGTATCATTGATGTCACATAGAGTGGAAGGGCTTCTGTCACCCAAAACACGGCCATTACCAATAGCAGGTACATGCAGCGATATTCCTGAAAGAGTTAGACCAATTTGTAGAATTATCTTTCATTTGAAATCAATGTGTGAAAGAAACTTACGGGTGTATTGTTCAGCAGCATAATCGGCAGACAAAACAGAGGAACCAGAAAGACCACAAGGCCTTTCCAGTGATTGCTGAAGAAGTTGGAACATTTTACCGGCGGCTGTGGTGGTTCACCGATTTCACTGTAGATTATAACAGGCAATATTATGTAAATGAAAGCTGACTTAAAAACAAAGCATTTAAAGCTATCGTTACCTGCCAAGAGTGCCGTCTGGGCATTTCTCAACTTATTATTTATATCGATTCTTTAACGCTTTCTTCTATCTATGAATGTATGAATTGATCTTCTGCACTAATGGACTTTTAAAATCTTATTTTCCTAAATCAATCATTACATCTGCCTATCGCATCAATGCAATTACTATATACAAGTGGCAATACTTACACTTCCATTTTGATGTCTGCTGGAGGATAGATCTGTAAGCAAAGAGAACACAAGACAAATAGATCAATAAAAATGATCAACAACGAGCCCCCTTAAAGTATTTACACTATACGTACTTGGGAAACAGAACCAAACCACTTGTTGCCATGTCGTAGCCAAAAGTAATCTGAACTCCGAACCCAAGCAATCGATTGTCATCGTTCACGCTTCATTAAAATGCCATCCATCAGTATAACAACATACATAGAAGCTCAAACCTAACCAATTGAAAAAAATTTGAATCGGGCGCACATCGCAGCGCAGTAAAACAAAAAAAAGACCAACCAAATAAACCAAGAATATGGAAATCAGACGCGTGATATAATTTCTTTTTAGCAAAAAAAAGCTTTGCAGTAATACTATGGAAATTAAGTAGAATGGAACGGAATGAGTATGCCTGAGTGTGCCAGAAAATTTGTCAACGTCTGAGGTATTCGAATATATGTACATATGTAAGTAAGAATACTCTTGGCGGATGTTTCAGAGGCGCATATTCATGACGACAGTTGGCCCCTATTCCTTTCTGAGCGTCATCACCCCTTGCCTGTATAGTGTGTAATCTATACAGTAATAGTAATAGTAATAATAATGTAGTAGTAATCTATGCGTAAGTTAGTTCTCCAAATAGAATAAAAAAACCTGGATATTCATATGTATGTACATACATACATATACATATGTATGTGACGCTTCTTATCGGAAATACAAGATACAATCAATCAAGCTCAATCAAGGAGCACACTCCCTCAACACAAAAGTTGTGTTTCCTTTAACATTAAGGTATCTACATACATACATACATATATGGCTGAAAGCACGCTCCAATTCTAGATTGGATCGGAATACTCGGATTGTGTGTATGTACACACAAGAATCCAACGGACTATGTCCAGTTTCAATGTCAATGGTGTAAGCATAAAATAGTCGTACATCATGTAAAAATGTCTCTGCCCCCCTCGCCAAGGGGACAGAGACATGTGGTAGAAGCTGATGGAGCCGCAAAAAGCTGTTGAAATGGATCTGTGGCGTGTCGCATGCAACTTCTAAAGAGGTTATTGACTTGACGACACAAAGTGAAATTTGTTTGTCTAACAAATCGTCGTAGTATCTTTCTCGTCTTTTATTCAATAACCCAATATTCATTTCATTTAATTAATTGTACATAAAGAGATAAATTATTATAAATTTGCCGAAAGCGATTTTTTATGATCATTTAGCTCTCAATTCATATAAAATAGAAGAAAGAAATAATAGAAGTGAATAAAAATAAAGAGATGTCCATCTTTATTCTTACACTCGTTATCTAAATCTATTCGAATTGCTGATCTATAAGTAGTTGTTAATACGAAATTAATATAAAAAAGTTCTTAATTTAATTAATTAGTGTATTTAACAAGTTTTCGCCTTTTGTGAAGCGTTTACCGGCTTATCTCGATTGTTGATTTTTGTTTGCTTATACATATATTGTTTACGCTGCCTTTGAAGTAGTATTAGAATTATTGTTACTGTTGTTGGGAGGGGTAATTAGAGATAGATCAGCTTTTGTTTATGGGCGACGAGCGTTAGCATTTAATTTCACACTGCATTCTCTGTCCAGCACATGAGTCGAGGGACAGAGGGGGAGAATTTGAGATAGAGATATCCGCCTCCGACATCAATATCAACATCATCAGTCTATCATCTGTGTCTATTGTGTTTGCACAATCGCCATCAATTGTTTATGACTAGACGGGGATGGGTAAGTCGGAGTCTGGGGTAAACATGCGATCTACAGTGTATTTCGTTTAAATCATCTATAAAGTGGTGGCACACTTAGGAGCCGCCTAATCTTTGTTCAAAACAAATACTAGATAAATGTATGTATAAATGTTTTCTGAATATCTAAATGAAGATTCTTGGGCATTGGCATAGCTATAGGTTGCCATAAAATCTATATACATACATATGTACATATGTATACCTACTATAGACCACTCATGGAGAAGTGTGTGTGCTCGTGCAATATTTATGGAAACCCAGCCCTGTACCTAGTTTCGAGTATTTCTCACTGTTGGCGAGTCATAAGTCAGTCTTTAATTGAGAAATATTTCCACACGGCAATTAAAAGTATTATTAAAACAAATTCAAACACGCGCTGGCAGTAACTAGAATCGAGCCACTCCCCCTGACAAAAACTCAAGTATTCAATTTTGGTACTGGAAAAGTTCATCATCTAAGAGAGAAGGCTCGTTTCTGTTGCCGGGGCTGTGTGTTTGCGATTGATTACCAATGCCGATAGGAGAAGTGAATAAATGAGAGGCAGAAGGCAAAATTGATAAAGTGGAGCCTATTATATAGAAAATACTAGCACATATGAATGTATGTAGCAAACATATACATACATATGCTGTATATACATACATATGTATGTACATTCATATATACATACAGCTCCAACAATGTGCAAACAATCTGTGGGACTGCTATCAATTTACAATTGGTCATCTACGTCAGAAGGCGCCCTGAATATCAATCAAAATTGAAAACATACACTCGCATTTCTACATACAAATGTATGTGGGTACATCTATAGGTAGTTATATAAAATGTACTATATAGTATTACATGTTTGTATTATAATATAATCTGAGTACAAATATTTACGTTGTGGAGTGGAATTTTCTGCGAACTACGAGCTTCAATGATATAAACACAAGATGGAGTGAGTTTTGGTTTTATGTAAGTATATGTAGAAAAAGTAACAGAGCTCTATTCAAGTGCAACATAATCCATAGTATCAAAATTCCAATTAATGAAAGTGCAAATCAAATTTAAAACTCACTAGAATCTTCAGGAAGCAGCAGAAGAAATCGGTAGAAAATGAAGATGTCCCCCAATCTAAACTGTCAATCAACAGAAACTGAAATACTAAATTAATTACCTTATTACAGAGTCCAATTTGAATAAAACAAATTGAATATGTACTCATACTTCATGCTTGGATTGTCAACAGTTCCAAAAATATTCAAATAAACATCAATTATGAATATGTATGTACATGTATAATAGCTTTGTATGAACACAATTTCTTACAGCTTACATGGATAATAAATGGTCTAACAAGTGGACGGGAAAGACTTCCGTGGGTACCCGGAAAGAAACACCAAAATCTCTCTTAATTTTGGCAGGGGTGTTTCTCTGTACGCTAATTGAACCGCTTGGTGGGCAAAACAATCAGATAACCAACACAGAACATGATAGAGAACTGCACTTTAATAAAGAATAATGTAGTTCCACTCTCAGGGGGTGTTTTCGATAAGTGAAGTGAAGTATAGTGTTTACCAGTTAATTGAAATAATGGGTCATGGCAAGACAGAGAGAGGGGTATTGTGCATTCCGGATGGGTAAGTGATTCCAGCTGGGGTGAAACATTGTTATTTATTAACCCTCAAATGAACACGTATTTGCGTAAATTAACGTATCAATAAACAGGCTATATTTGTACTATACATATGTGCATCTGTATGTACATATGTATGTATGTATGTATGTACAGATTAAATGAAAAATGTATTCTCCGAAATCACCATATTCAAATTCAACAACAGGTTATCTTTCGAAAGAAATTTAAAATAAATTAGAATAATTTGCAACGCAAGGCTTACAATAAAGGAATTTTACGTGAACCATATTGTACGGCAAGTGTAATATGCATTCCAACAATGATTCCCTGAGCGTACTTTTAACGACTTACGACTTAATTGTATTAAACTTTTTTATGATTTTAAAATTAATTAAATGAGAAAAGATCTTAAAAGTCCAGTTAGAATGGCACAGCTAACCAAACAAGACATTTTTGCCATGCATGGCAATTTTAGGCCAGACATTAAAATATTTTGAACAAGTTCCGACATCGGAATTAACAATACAAAAATATATAAACATCTAAATTTTGATCACTTTGCCATACATTTGTCTGCCGATAAGCAAACCGGTCTGTTGAAATACAAATCCAGTTCATAAAGATATAAAAGTCGTGAAAATGATCGAAAACAAAGCAAAGTGCAGTTTGAAAGACTGTAAAGGTAAGGTTTCTATTCCAAAAATAGTACTACGTAAAACCGAAATAACGTAATATTATATTAATATATTTTCTGTAGTGTAAGTAACACATTTCATAATGTTGATAAGAAATTTGAGTTGCCAGTTCAAGTGCTTGGTGTGCTCAACAGAGATGAGTACTTTAGACCCTAGTCAGAGGAACAGGCTGGCTGTTAGGCAAACCGATTAAGTTGATCCAAAGTACAAAAAACATAATCTAAAATTAAACAGGCAACACAGTTAAGAAGTGCCCAAGTGGCTACCAATCGAACGGCTTCTGGATGACTGTTAATCAAGGCAAGACTGTACTCTGCGAACAGTTTGACTATTACTCCATTTAAATAATTCGATTGCACAGACAGATCACCTTACGACATTCGCATAAATTTAATATGGAAATTTCAGTCTGTTGCGAGTATTTTTCCTTTTTTTTTGGTTCATTCACACAAGCCAAGCCGCCTGGCAACAAAGAGAATCGTGTGCCGAGGAGGAGGTTAAGCTGGGGGTTATCTGTAGAGAGCCGACAGAACTCGCAAGGGAAACGCTTTTAGGATCATTTGTTCTTCTGTATTTTAAGTAGCATTTGTACTCAATCGTCCTTCAGTTATTCAGAACTAAATTGTAACGAGAACGGGACGTGTGAGACGCTTCTTACGCGTCACAATTTTTATACCCGGCACTCAGTACTACATCTGCACTTCAGCGGTTATTTGTCAAATTTTTCTTCATCTGTCATCTACTTCAACAACACCACTCACGCCAACACGCTCCTTTAGCTCGCCACCCTCCCCTAGAGACACACACTGCAGAGTCATGGCAGAGTCGCGGCAGAGACACGGCAGAGGCAGAGACGTGTCAGGGGCAGAGGCCATAAACTGCGCGAAGCAGAGTGTGAATGAGAGAATATGTAAAAACAAATATAAGCTGCGGGACGGGGTGGGTTTGCCCACTGCAAATTAATTTCTTCATTGTGGCTATAATAATGATCCAATTGGATCAATTGGATTTGGTGATCTGATAGATATGGTCATTCCCTACGGAATGGCGTTTTTAGTTTTCTTTTATCTTCAAAATTGTAGATTTGGGAGGTTTTCGCCCTTTTGCGGAGGCGGAAGGGGGCGTGGCTCATTTTTGAAATACACTTGTAACAGTGTGAGCATACAGAAGTATGGATGCAAAATTTGGTGGCTCTAGCTTTTATAGTCTCTGAGATCCAGGCGCTCAACAAGACGGACGGAAGGACGGACAGACGGACAGAAGGACAGACGGACAGACAGATATGGCTCTATCGACTCGGCTATTGATGCTGATCAAGAATATATATACTTTATGGGGTCGGAAACGTTTCCTTCTGTGCGTTACATACAACCGCTATTCCCCACAAATACAATATACCCTATTTATTCTTCGAGTACCGGGTATAAAAAGAATTTGCGGTTTACTACGGAAAGCGGTTACTCACTGAAACAAGCCAGTAAAAATTATCATTATTGCTTTGTGTTGTATTCCTCACTATATTCAAAGTATCTGCGAGTTTATTGCACTAACAATCTATATTTAAATATATTTATTTTATGAGTCTCTAGTAATTCATTTAACGTTTTCACCTTCATTGGACTTCCCGTACAAATGTCAGGAATATAAATCACAAATAACCCTGGTGACCGCACCAACCACATTTTCGAACTAACATAGTTTCATTGTATGTACATACATACATACTGAACATGGGGATGTATTTTAGACTAAAGCTGCAATAATTGTTCAATCAATTAATATGTCATATGTTTGGCTATAGAAGTTTGAACTTGACATTGACATTGTCAGCTATACAAAACAATAGAAAAATTTGCATAATTCACTGCTGGAGCTGGAAATTTTTTTTTACCCAGGCTTAGATTCTGCTTTTGAAGGGGTGCTTAGAATCTCTAGATTTCTGCTTAGTTTAGTTAGCAAGTTATTTAGTTTAGTTATTTTTAGGCGCTGTCAAAAGTATGTACTGAGACGTATAGTCATAGAAACAGGTGGGAAATCTCAGTGTTCTCAAGTGAAGGGAACTTCTGGAAAGTGTATATACATACATACATATGTACATATGTACATACATACTATACGCAATGAATGTCTTACTCAACAAATAATACAAATGTACGATAGATTTAAAATCAATGAGTAGACAATTCAGAAAAATGTGTAGATATAAGATAAACAACCAATACATATTTTATATAACTGCTATTACGTTAATTTTTGTACAAAATTCAATCAGTACCCAAAAAAGTATATCATTGAAATATAAAAACAAACTTATCTTTTAATATGTAGGTACGTGCATATGTATGTATATTATTATGGTATTGTACGTTCAATGACCACATCAAAAAAACTAGTAACTGATATCGTTATATCAGAATAAAGTGTATACATACATACATACAAACATACATATAATACATACGTACATACATATGTATGTATTAGTTAGGTATTTGATTACGCTTCTCGTTAGGTGTGAATTAATAAACAAAAACAAAAAATTACGTTATCTGTCAGAAAGAAGGTGCTAATTTCTACGACAAAAATTATAGTTAATACTGATATGGTTTGATACCTCATTTAAGAATATTAATTTGAGAACTGGATTGGAAAATTTGTGTAAAATTAAAATACTGTACGATATTTAGAGTTACATTCAATGTTTTTGTTGATTGAAATTGTTAAATACCATTGTTGATTTTGATACTTTACTTTGCAAACAGTTTTGTGGGTAGTACAAGGAAACGTGCCCAACAGCCTTAGCCCAAAACTAGACATACACCCATGTGTACTATTACTATATTATATAATATTATATATATCGGCTATAATATTTCCCTACTTTCAGGTTAGACATTCCCATTTACATGAGATTTCAGTGCAAGAAAACCTTTATTATTAAACTAGTTCTCATGGAGAAGTGAGACTGGAAACCAATCAAAAAGAACAATTACATAATGACAGCCAGCTGCAGGCTTGAGGCATTAAAAAATGGGACAAGTGCGCAGTAGGCTCGCTCCTCCAAAACAGACCAAACAGCTGCTTGAGCTTCTGAGGTTCACTGACTTTTCAGTGCGCTTATAGGGGAAACCCATTTAGTAGGCTTAAATTTCAGGTATCGCCTGATCGGTTTCACTTTCAGAGCCAGCCAGACAACGACTCTCAAATATATGTGTATACTTATTCTAGTAATTATAGGGATGCGTAGACTGTTTTCTATTGATAAGAAGATGACCATTAATCATGATCCATTATGCAATAGCATGATCACTTGGAAATCCAAAAAAAAAATACCACTGTATTGTTGGGATCAATTAAGTGATCTTGCTTAGGCTTTCTAGGATTCTTTATCACATATTTTATGTAATTATGAAACGTAATGAACTGAAATATTTATTTAAATCAGAGGAATCTACACATATGTATGTAAATAACCCCAAGAATTTTCGTAGTTCTTTATTTTTTTAGGTACTCCTGGGACACTGTTTACTTTTCCACATTTTCAGAAAAAAAATCAGGCAGTAAACGAAAGTAAACAATATCTACTTTGGAGATCTTTAATTGCAGAAAGCCAATGCAGCTGCCTGGTTCCATAGACACACATGAACACATATGTATGTATGTATGTATGTACATGCTTATGTACTACTTGGATATACATACAAACATGCCTATATTCTGCCTCTCAATCAGGTGCATTTCTATATGTGGTGAACTGACGGAGAGAGGGCATGGAAGAAGACAAGCAGAGCAGAACAGAAAAGAAAACAAAACATAAGAGAACACCGCTTGAACAAAGAAATTGCTGCTTAAGCAACGCATACATATGTAGATATGTATGTATGTATGTACATACATATGTATTTATTGTACATGAGAAGGGGAAACAAATAGTTTATAGGATTCGCTGACTTTGTGTGTGGTTTTCTGGGATCTAATCAAGCAAAGACTACCAAATAGTTGTATAGCCTTACATACCACAGGCCTTCACACTCGTAAAACGGTTCTGATTTTAGGTACAAGAAAATGCAAACGACACAAGTTCACTTCCTAACCAAAAACTGAAAATAAACACATGCAGCGCGGTATTTTTATCGCCTTATTTACAAGACAGCAAGGCGCAGCACTAGCACTCACAAAGCACGTGTCAAAAGTTTTTTAAAAGTGTCCGATCTGTGATAAAGTTATACACAGAATCTTTGAAACTATAATTCTCCATTAGTATTATTATATTACATTATTAACGTTTCAACAGCAGCGGCGGCGGCTCAGCTCGATTTGAACGATTTTTTGAAATGTGCGATGCAGTGTGACCGCGGAAATATCGATCATATATACCGACAGACCCTCGGAAATATACCAAAATATACCCTTTCATTCTCAAAATATACTGTAGAAATATACCGTAAGTTTTAAATCATATTCCTCGATTTTGATCATCTGTTTAATATTACCAGTTGCTTAGGAGTTTCGGCTCTAAAGCTGTAATTTTACTCGAATCATCATTAAATTCTCCACAAGATTGGCTAGTTTTCATGACTTCCGTTATTGGAATCTGTTACGAACCTTTTTGGTGGTGGGACAACGCCGGCTAGCCAGTCATCCCAGGGCTGGGTACTTCCCAAGCCCTCAGGTCGCACAATATACCAACTGTTCAGACATCTCAAACAAATACCATAAACAAAACGACAATTTGAAAAAAATAAGAGAGCGGACTTTACTCTACACGCTAACGACGCGTTATAGTTACAGTATTATATATTTTATATAGACAGAAGTCAAAGATTCTAAAAAATGCATTTTAATATATTATTATATATTATTTATACAGTAGTCAAAGATTGTAAAAAATTCTTTGGATTCTTTGGTTTGACTCAGAAGCAACAGGAGAGAAGTAGGGAAAAGAGAAAACGAATCGGATTGCTGTACCAACGTAAAGAATAAATGTATAGCTGTATGCATGTGTGTGCATACATATGTGGATATGCATGGTGGAAAAGTTGCCATGTGCTAGCTGCATTAGAGAGAAACTGCAGGCAAGACTGTAGCAGCAAAGAGCTAATTGATGCGAAATAAGAATACGCGGCTCGAGTGAGCACTTGTTGCAGGACAGGAAGTGTATGTGACAGCTGTAGCACCCAGCCAAGTGGACGGATACCACCAGGCACAACCTCGTCTCGTCTCTTCTGGCGTACTTGTTCAAAGTGCAACAAGCAAGCCGACTTTCTCAATGTCACTCTCCCCTCACGGGGTGAAAGTCGCCCCAAGCAACAGGTTGTTTGCTGTACGGGTATTTGTATGAACATATGTATGTATGTATGTATGTAGCCGTTTCAGAATGCATCCAATCTCAAACTCGTTTTCTCCGCTCTTAAATAAAATACAGATGCATTCGATCTCTCACTGAAACTTTTCTTTTAAGCGAAGTTGATTGGCGCCATTCTATGGAACTATCAGTATTCATTTCCCTAAAATATGATCCGTCTGGAAATCTTTCGGATTGATACACGAATTGAATTTTCCTATCCATTCAATCAACCTAGAGCTCCATAAATAGATAAGTAATCTTAGAGAAGTTTGACACTTCACTCCACCTTTCATGTTCATGCAATGGGTAAATGTTCTGTCAACTGACTATGACATGTGTCGCTTAGAGGGGTTTTTCCTCATATTTACACTGATACTAGCCATGGTGAAATAGTGTGGTTAAGCTTGAGATAGTTACATGATTTAAATATACATACATGCACATGTACATACATATGTACATATGTAAATGCATTTGGTATTTATGTACAATATATGAAATTTCTCCAATATACATATGTACATACATATGTATATACATATGTGGGTACAAATATGTACATATGTATGTATGTATGTACATATGTACATATGTATGTGTTTCTCAACCATGCAATAACAATTTATTTATAATTGCCTTGAATCAATACAGCCAAGACCTCTAACTTCCTATAACCAGCACACACCTCTAAAAAAATCAATACGCAAACAATTTTCAAAGTCAAATGGAAAATGACCATAAATTCGTTATTAGATCAAAACAGTTGAGAACAAGGACAATTTGTTCACGAATAACTATAATTTTTATTTAGTACAACGAAAGTCGCTTTATGTACATATGTATGTATGTATACTTGATAGAATTCTCATATTGTATAATGTACATACATACATATGTACAAATGTATTTTGTACCTTTTTATTGCCATATTTGTATTTACATGTGTACATATGTATGTATGTACGTTCATTTGATCCGTCTGGAACATTTGTACATATGTAAATAGTTATTGTACATTGTATATACACATGTATGTATGTATGTATGTATGTACGTGTTGAATTTCGCAATGAAGGAGATAATTGCATCAAAGGCTAGACTGCCGGCAGTTGACAGCGTGAGAGATCACTTTCTTTGATCTTGTTGAATAAACAAGCATATAATATACCAAAATCATACACAGTGAGCCAAAGTGAAATTCCGTAGAAATATGTATGTATGTATGTATGTATGTAAAGCTGATTAGAAACATGTCTTGCACCACATACATAATTACCAATCCTAACGGCCCCAAGATGTACATAAATGTGTATGTAAGCATGTACAATGTGCATTCTACATTTGATGTAAATATGAACATATGTACATACATATGTATGTACATAGTATATGGAAGATCTGCCAATTTGTTTCTAATGGCTGGCTAACTCATGTTTTGCTTGGATATATGTATGCATCTCTAAAAGTTTACACAGTTGTTCACTAGTTATATTATTTACTCTACACTAACAGCGCACTAAAATTAATTTGCTTTGCTTTTAATATCTATCACTCTGCTTTCTATGTATAAGTATATGTAGCATGTAGTACTCCCGCTATTGCGCTTTCATCAAAAACACAGAAATATTACGTCTTTTCATTCTTTAGCCAAGATGTGGAGAGGCATTCGAAGTTGATGTTCTTTTTGCTCCAAACATGACTTCGATTGCCATTAATGGCAGGAGCGCTATCTCCGTCTCTCGTAGGAAAGTCTTCAACGCTTAAGCATAAACCAGTTTAAGCTTTTATTTATTTGCAACTGGTTTTTTTTACTCCAAACAAAACAAGTTAAAATTGAAGACAGAAGTTCCGTTGACCCACATTAAAAAATAATATGAACATATTTAAGAATGAAATATTTAATGAACTTTATTCTTTTTTGCTCCATTAGGTAATCCTCCAGATATATTTCAATACAAAGTTCAACTTTAAATTGCGTACAATTTATTTTCGAATATATTTTCAGTATCTAAGAACGTCTGCAATTGTTTGTCTTTGCGTCAGTCCATGTCACGTGTGGGGGCGGGTCCGACAAAAAAAGCGTATTCTGTTCAAGGTAACATGGAGATTATAAGCCAAAATATGTATAAACAAAAAGCCAAGAGCAAAAGTGATTTGGGCTTCTGCGGTCTAAAAATATCTACACATATCCGACTATTGTAGGACATTTTTGGATTTTGAACTCTGTGTGTATATGTACGAACTTTAGACACAGGCATTCTAATGTATCTATTAGTACTCGAACATCCATTTCTATGGCTAACCAAAAATCATCAATATTCCGATTCATTTGATTTACCTCTATTCAATAAAACATTGTTCAGAAATTATATCAGAAAGAGATAAAGGTAGAAGGAAGCTAAGAGTTCACCTTATCAATTTCTTGACAATAATGATTTAGAAAATACCTACAGGTAGGGACAGTTTACATTGAATTTTAGGGAGCTTCTGATTTTGACCATATATTAAATGTTTCCTATGAATATAATACAAATTTTTCAAGTACCTACTTGCATAGCAAATTGTTCCTTAAACGATATACATATGTATAAAGACTTGTACTTCTTGGAAGCTTCAAAAACTCCGTTTATACTTTATCTCACGTGTTGTAATTTGTTATTCTATAAACATTTTTATTGGGTTAGCAAAAACTTGCCTTTTTATATTAATTACCTTGAGAAACCATGCCATGCTAATTATTTTGCTGTCTGACTGTGAATAATATTGTACATATTGTTATCTTTTGGTGTCGTTGTGTCGTCATACCCTTTTTTGGTCAGGTGGTTTTCCAGACACGGGAGCGATAATGCAGAAGCGATGACAAGATGTCTTAACACCCGCTCCACACTGCAGTAGATGAAGGGGGAAAGGCTGCAGAGAAAGCAGCGTCAGTTGTCAAGATTTTGTACGAGGAGTCTATCTCTTCTCTTAGATAACATTAATCTACTAAGGTGCTACATGCATATCTGTACGGTTAGTATTGAAATGAAATATAGTCAGGCATTGTTAAGTGGGTGGACAAACAACATCACGGCGCTTAATATATTGATTAAGTCCTAACTGTGAGAGATAAATGATTGGCAATCAATCAATATAATTTGATCGTAGTGGATTCCGTGAACTTTCCTAGTACTAAGATTTAGCAAGTCTCTGAAGACTGGCCCTGCCTCAAAACACCAACAACAACCACATCTAGTCCATATCACAGCGTGTTTATATAACAACCTCTTACCTAACCGCCAACTTCGGAGCGGCACGCGCTCTGTCCAGCCAAACTCGATTTCTATCAGCCAATGAACCAACAGTTAAGTTCAGTTCATTACGAAAAATTCCGTTAAAAGTCCTAGGGCTTGTCCCGAACTAAACTCAGGTTCAAGGTCAAGTAGGTAAAACAGAAAGCGCAAAACTCGAGCAAGACAATGTGCCCACGTTCTCGAAATCAAATATAAATCAACAGGAAATACTAATCACCTTTTTAATTACGAATAATTAACATGGATTTTAAAATCGAATCAACTCACCATTTTGGTAGTCTCGGTTGCCATGGCTGGTGATAATGGTATATGTATATCTTTCGATACTTGAGATAATCTTAAAAAATTCGTTCGCCTTTTTCAATACAACACTCGCGCGGAAATTTATTTCATAATTTTCACTTTCTTCCACTTAGCCCAGGCGACTGGCTAGACGACTAAGTTAATACTCAGCGTTCGACGAACAACTTGCTTTGCGATTGCCCCCAAAACCGCAGCCGATTTTCTTTCACGATTCTCTCTCTCTCTCTGCCTCTCTATATATACAATATTAAGCCCTGGACAAAAGAAAATATCTGATAAAAAGGCGGCAGAGAGCAGAGAGCTAGAGACCGTTTGAGTTATATAGAGAGAGCCCATAGCTTGTGCTCAGAGTGCAAACACAGACGCACAGTGGGTGAAATGGATAGACTAGTTAATATACACTAAAAACACAATAAAATACATTTAATAAGCAATTAAAAAAACGGCATACAACAAGAACTCTGTAATTTATCTTCATAATATACATAGAAAAACATGCGGACGATATTAGTTTATATAAGCTAAATTGCCCGCTCAACCCACTGTGCGATAGTGTTTTCGTCATCGGATGAGAGAATGTTGTGTGCATGTTCATGTGAGCGCGCCAGTGTGAGTGTGTGTGTGGGGCGCCTGCAGCAACAACGTGTCATAACCTTCCTTCCTCCTCGTTTACAACTTTCGCGATGACCTTAAACCTCTCGAATTCTCGAATGCCAGGCACTAGGTCCCCCGTTTAGCACACGCCCCAACCGGTATGATGAAAACCCATTCATAAAACACGAAATGTGACGTCACCTGACTACTGTTAGGTTGATGTGGGTGGGTGGAGATTACGAATTCGTATTCTTTCTACTGCTACATACTTACATATGTACATATGTACATATGTAAGGTGCGCGCACCTTACAAACATTAAAACCTTTGTTAAATTTTCAAATTTTCAAAATTTTTTTTTTTTTAATTTTTGCCTTAAAGTCTACAAAATATAAATTTAAAAAAGGCCAACAAAAGTTTTTTATACTCTTGGGAGGTTTTTTGAGAATTAAATACATATTTTCCAGAGCGAAATAAGTGAATAATTTCAAAGGAACTTAAATTTCTTAAATTAACTCAAATTTAAAATTCGTAAATTGAATTTAATTGCTTAAATATGACCTCCTGTGCTATTTAAAATTTATGTTATGCGTCCTGGCATTGAATATATCATTCCTAGAAGTAATCATGTATCCAAATTCGCCCATTCCTTGAAAATTCCTTTTTTAACTCTTTTAATGTGGTAGAGTGTCTTACGTGCATGTGCACTTTGATGAAAAGTATTCACCAAAGGTATTGGATTAAAATCAGGAACAACGGCTGGACACTTCAAAATCTGAAAATCTTTTCTCTCTTCAAAAAATGGTTTTGTGTACGTAAACACATGAATCGCGGCATTATCTTGTTGAAATGTCTAGGAATCTTTATAATGCGTTCCCCAAAAATTAAGAAGATCTTCGTGCAATGGTTGAACATATGCTTCCGAGCTTACTTTATGAGTAACAAAACATATTACACACTTTTCAGCAATACCAAATACAGGCCACACTATAAGGGACCCTCCTTGGACATTTCGAGACATTTTCATATGCTTTGGAGCCTGTATATCCCTATAGTAATACCGATATTTATCTGAACCATCTAAATTCGATTTTTTCTAATCACTGAAGATGATATTTGGCCACTTCAAAACCCTAAACTTATGATTTTTCAAAATTCAAAATGTGCAACTTTATGTCTAGGAAGTAGCAGACATTTGACAAGATTTTTATTCCCGGTACTCGAAGAATAAATAGGATATATTGTATTTGTGGGGAATAACGGTTGTATGTAACGCAAAGAAGGAAATGTTTCCGACCCCATAAAGTATATATATTCTTGATCAGCATTCGTCCGTCCGACTGTCCGTCCGTCTTGTTGAGCGCCGGATCTCAGAGACCATAAAAGCTAGAGCCACCAAATTTTGCATCCAGACTTCTGAATGCTCACACTGTTACAAGTGTATTTAAAAAATGGCGAAAATCTCCCAAATCTACAATTCTGAAGGTAAAAGAAACTAAACACGCCATTCCATAGGGAATGACCATATCTATCAGCTCACCAAATTGGGATCCGATTGGAGCATTATTATAGCCACAATGACGAAATTAATTAGCAGTGGCCAAACCCACCCCGTCCCGCAGCTTATATTTGTTTTTTGCACATTCTCTCATTCACACTCTGCTTCGCGCAGTGTGTGGCCACTGTCTCTGCCGCGAGTCTGCAGTGTGTGGGTCTAGGGAAGGGGAGCGAGCTAAAGGAGCGTGTTGGTGTGAGAAGTGTTGTAGATGTAGATGACAGATGAAGAAAAAATAAAAAATTTGACAAATAACCGCTAAGGTGCATATGTAGTACTGAGTGCCGGGTATAAAAGTTGTGACGCGTAAAAAGCGTTTCACACGTCCCCTCTCGTTTTCTTATGAAATTTTCTGATTTGCTTTCAAAAGTTGTTGCACTCGATAATTTGATACGGAGAGAGCCAGTTCGAGACAAATTGACGGTGCGCTCTTGCAGTAATGGTGGGCGGCCCAAGCAAGGTTTTTTTCCGTGATTTTCAGGATCTTTTACCAATATTCGGATCGTAAAATAGCTTTTGTTAACTTTTCTAGCAAATTGCTGTGGTGGAATCAACTTTTCGCGATAAGTTGAAACTTTTTCACGCTCTTCATTAGAAATATGTATATCGGCTTTGAGACACTCTATCGAAAATAAACTAATTTTAAATATAAAACAGCTCACTACAAAAATAAATTAAGTTGAAAGGTTGATTTAAGCCACAATAAAATATTTGTTAATCAATTTGGAGCTCTGAGCACTTTTAAGATGCCATCGACTACTAATGTTCGGTCAATTATTTCGCTCTGCATTAGGAGGGGCGCGAGCTTTTTAAAAATTATAACGGAACCTAATTGGATTTTCTTCTGAATTTTGTTGTTGCCATTAAGTTATATTGCACGAATCTCTGCCCAAAAAACAATAGACCAAACCCAACTAAGAAGTTTTGACAGCAGATCATAAGCATGGTAAGGTGACTTCTTGCGCGCACCTTATATGGCAAACTGTTGGCAACTCGTTGCTAGATGATGCAAGTATTTTAGAAGCATCTTTTTAGTCAATCGCAGTCTTATCTTTAAGGACTGAGTGATAAAAAGAATTCTTGCTTTTGATAAGAAGAAGAAGAGAAGAAGAGTTATCCCGCAGTGATTTCAGTGAGTTAGTTAGTTTTTATACCCGGTACTCGAAGAGTAAATAGTAAATTTGTGCGGATAACGGTTGTATGTAACGCACAGAAGGAAACGTTTCCGACCCCATAAAGTATATATATTCTTGATCAGCATCAATAGCCGAGTCGATTGAGCCATGTCTGTCTGTCCGTCTGTCCGTCCGTCCGTCTGTCCGTCCTCTGACTGTGAGAGACGCTTCTCACGCGTCACAACTTTTATACCCGGCACTCAGTACTACATCTGCACTTTAGCGGTTATTTGTCAAATTTTACATTTTTTCTTCATCTGTCATCTACATCAACAACACTGCTCACGCCAACACGCTCCTTTAGCTCGCCACCCTCCCCTATAGACACACACTGCAGAGTCGCGGCAGAGGCAGAGCCGTGTCAGTGGCAGAGGCCATAAACAGCGCCAAGCAGAGTATGAATGCTGCGGGACGGGGTGGGTTTGGCCACTGCAAATTAATTTCTTCATTGTGGCTATAACAATAATCCAATCGTATCCAATTTGGTGATCTGATAGATATGGTCATTCCCTACGGAATGGCGTTTTTAGTTTTCGGCTATCTTCAAAATTGTAGATTTGGGAGGTTTTCGCCCTTTTGCGGAGGCGGAAGGGGGCGTGGCTCATTTTTGAAATACACTTGTAACAGTGTGAGCATACAGAAGTATGGATGCAAAATTTGGTTGCTCTAGCTCTTATAGTCTCTGAGTACTAGGCGCTCAACAAGACGGACGGACAGACGGACAGACAGACAGACAGACAGACAGACATGGACTCGGCTATTGATGCTGATCAAGAATATATATACTTTATGGGGTCGGAAACGTTTCCTTCTGTGCGTTACATACAACCGTTATCCGCACAAATACAATATACCCTATTTACTCTTCGAGTACCGGGTATAAATAGCCACACATATTAACCCCAACATGAATATATTTAAATCAGAATAATACCCTGCGGCCAACAAGCCCCATCACATGTTCACACACCATTCTTCTCATTCATTCTCTATAACCTCCTCCGCACTTCATATAAATATTCCCGGAAACTATTATCAATTTACACTTAGCACACAACATATATTTTTGGATGTAATATTCCACACACAACTCATATCACATAAAATAAAATAAAAGAGAAAACAACAAATACAAACAATATTCTAGAATAGTTGGTTTAGGTAGGTTTAATTAATCTATGTAAGCGGAGTCTACTTTCCCCCCGAGCGACACACCCTTTTTCAATTTATACACGCAATGAAATAACTACTAACAAGATCTCTTTTTAGTTTAAGTTAACCATTTCAATTTGCATTTAAATTTATATTTCAGCAGTGTTTGTTTACCTAAAGTTGGGGATGCCACCTCGTGCAAAAAAATAGAATCCGTGTGTATTTTTTTGAATGTTAGTGTTTTATGTTAGTATTCCGCAAGGTGAGTCAATTAAGGTAAAAATGTTTTAGAAATTAAGTAGATTTATAAAGTTAAAGGAATAAAGAATTATATTTGAATGTTTGAAAAGAAAATGAAAATGGAGTAAAAATCGTTAGTTTGGGTGGGACGAGAGAGGGCGGAAGAGTGGAACCAATCTTCTTTGTAATGGGAGCGCTCAACATTTTAAACGCTCATGGAACACCGACTGACCCCGCCGAAGAGAGTGCCAACGTAGACGCGTGTAAAAAAATGAGATCTGTCCGTTACACGCGAGAGAGTAGGTTTTTTTTGTTTAATCCGTCCCCTGGCTATCGGGTCGAAGACACCCCTGACTTCCCCGAGAGCTAGCCGGGAACGATAGACCAGGGCGGCCAAAAGGAGGATCCTAACAACATTAATATAAATTACAATTCAATTAAAAATTTGAAATATATCGACCGTTAATTGTCGGCCCCGGAACGGTATTGGCTCCACTCGGATCAGCTGATGGTCTGCTCGGAACCGGAACCGTGGCCTATGGGCAATTTTAGGAACTACGACGGAAATTTTATAATTTGGCGCCAGTGGAAAAAGTGGCGCCACATTTGGGTATTTGGTATTTAAACAAAAGTCGGTATTTATTCGATATCGATATTTGAAATCGGTTATATATGTATTTCATTTGTCATATGCAGGATGACCATTTATGGTATAATAAATACTTTTCAGGATATTTTGACTACGAAATTGAATTCATTGTATATTTACGGTATATCGGTATAATATGGTATGGTCTATTAAATTCAATTTTTAAGGTATATTCAATAATATAGGGTATCCGAACCCCCAGACGCATGTTTTTCAAATGTCCTTCGAAGAGTTTTTCTCTTTTCCGTAGGGAATTTTCTCTCTCATTTGAAGGGATCTTTCTCTCTCGCAACATGGGAATTTTCATCGCAGCAATGAGTCTTTATTCAATCCCCACGTACGATGAATTCTACCACAACTTTCGTATTTTACCGTTGGCAACATAACTTTTATGGACCAGCAGCATGCTGCGAAAAGTGAGCAGCAATGTTCCCCAGCATTTGGCACGGAACAAGCAACACCTAGTACCCTTGTAGGGATAGATGTCCTCGAATTGAAGAAATTTTGGAAAATCTCTGGCTCCAATCAATGTAAAAACATTTTATCTGTTTTGGAATCCATCTCAACAAAATTATGCACATACTGAGAGTATATGTATCTAGATTATTATTATGAATTATTAATGTTTAATAGAGAGGCTTTGAAAATGAATTTTTAATAATCATTTATGGAAATAGGGTATACAAATGGACATACCATACAATACTTACAGTTTGACAAGCAACAAATTGTCAAATTACGTTCCCACTCACGTATAGTTTTATGCTATTTTTGTTAATTCACCTTTTTAGTTTAAAACTTAATTTGAAAAAACATTCTAAGAAAAGGACGTCGGGAAAACTAGCCAATCTTGTGGAGAATTTATTCATACATCGGATAAAATTATGGTTTTAGCCTAACTAGCTTGTAATATCAAATATAACGTCAAAATCGAGTTTGTCCTGACATAGAGGCACAAGGGGAATGTCGGTGAGCTGAACTCGTGACGTTTGTCACCGCGGGTAGCACGCAATACCCGCAGTGTCCTGGGCACTGATGTGCATTAAAATACCCTGGCGGCGCTTCTTCAAGTACAACAGGTGGTTGGAAGTATTTCTGCCTCGAACATAGTGGACGTGGACATGGTGCTTGGTCCTGGTGGTCCTGGTGGTCCTGGCCCGGAGCGATGTTGATGGTGGCGATGCCAATGATAACGCCTCGTCCTTGCTAAATTGGTTGCTCCCGGATGACCCTTTCGGGGTGGATGCGGCAGCGGTGCAGATGGATGTCAAGCTTGACTTTTGCAGAATTTTGCGATTGTGCATGCTGCGACTCTTTGGCATTTTTTGCTCCTTACCTTTGATTTGCCGTGCCTGTACAACATTCAGTAGCACACCAATCCATCGGACAACATGGAACTCGAGCAAATTAAGGATCCAGGGGCAAAATGATTATATTAAGTAAATGAGATGGTTCATCCCGCCGCGGGCATTACGTGTGGAACTGAAATATTATTAATCATTATGCAGCATTGTTCTCAAAGTTGTCCCATGGCATCTAGCAGGGCATGGACGACCTTCAAATACACATCTGATTTCGCAGAAATCGGCCTGCTCTAATGCGCGTTTTAGCAGCCGATCCTGGACCTAGCCTAAAAGTCTCCAAGTCTCAAGCAGTCAGCACTCAAGGCTTTAATAAACACAATTTGTATTTGTGGCCTCTCCTCTTCCGGAGGAAAGGTAGCAGTAGGCTTCCTCTTCGAAGTTGTTTATAAGTTTTAATGCTGGGATCTATAAAAAGGTTTTCTTCTCGAAGATTTCTCAACAGAAACCTGCCAATTTTGTGTCCAGAGAGGCAGAATGTCGCCTCTTGCATTGATATTTCTTTCTTACTACTACAAACTACTGCTACTGTTGCGTCGGTCATTATTTGTATGTTGTAGTTAATCAAATGGATACCCAACTGGTAATTAACAACTGAAACTGGTTTTCCAATGTGAACATCTCGTTAAGAGACCGTATTAAATTTCATAAAAAGAAACCAAAACGGAAGCAAATTTCACAGAGAGAAAACAGAACGGATGTTGGTTTCACTATTTTGATTTTCAATATATTTTTATCAATCTACTGCAGAGTCATCATCATCGTCAGCATCATGATGGCAGCAGGCAACAGGATCAGCGCAGTCGCAGCAGCCGTTAACACCCATTGCATTTTTTTTTTGTCCGTTGTATTAAATGTTTTTAAAGGAACTCCGCGTAAACCCCAAATCCCAACCCTATAACTAGTATCCTGACGCTGCAGTTGCGCTGGGCTGGCTGTCAGATGATGATGATTGCGATGATGATGCAGCAGGAGCCGCATTGTGTTCCCCCTTGACGATGTTGGACAAGGATAACGAACCCAGTACTCTCCCGACGTTGGCTCTCTCTCTTTCTCTCTCAGTCTCGGTCGTTTTCAGTCTCATTCATTGAATCAGACGACCTCTCCGTCTACGTCTACCCTTTTCACGGCATTGAATTTCCCCCTTTATTTTTTAGACTGTTATGCTCTGCCTCACTTTTTTTGCAGCGGGTTGAAGGATTTTTTTTTTGCGCAGCTGCTTCGGGGTTTTACGGTTTTCCGATCTCAATTCCCGCTGTTGTCTGTAAGTCGATCGCCACTTGATATGAATCCACTCGAGACCCGACTCCGAGCGGCGGTGTGTAGGTGTTGATTGGTTGCAGATCACTCTTAAGGGTAAAACTTTTATGCGGGAAAGACTGGAAATTAGCTTTCTAAAATTACGCCGACTATGTAAAATAATGCCACCAAAAGGGGGCTTGAGTTCGCTTCCACATAACCCCTTCCCATCCCCGTTTTTCCAGAGTGACAAAGAGACGGCAGACGGATAGGGGAACTGTTCAAAAAACCGTAAGTAATTGCTGGGATATCCGTGAAAATATTTTATATTTTTGCCCAAAAAACTCCCTTTTTTCTGCCAAACCTCCCCTTGTTTGTAATTAAAAAAGGAAAAAACTACAAAAAGTGAAAGAAAGAAGAGAACGTTTCGGGTTGTGTTCAATGTGCAAAAAGGCTAGATGATGAGGAGCGTGATTGTGCAATGATCGGGAAAACGAAATCTGAACTTAATGCACTCTCCTCGAATAGATAGAAAAATTGCTTGATTAAGTGTGTGTGTGTTTGTGTGTGTGAGAGATCGTCTGCATGTGGAGCAGATGATAGATGATGTGCGGCTAAAGTAAATTCTTAAGGACCCCATGCAAATTAGGGGTTGCTCTATTCCCAATTCATTTATCCCTCCTTCGAAGTCCCAAATTAGTTGCACATCTTGCGTTCATTTGTCTGCGTCTCCCTGTCCCTACGCTTACCTTTTCGGAGGTTGACAAAAGAAGGACAAAATCCTCTCAAACGAATCTTCGTTTTTTCTTTCTAACTAGGCGTCTTGCAATGGGGAGGAATTTTTGTTTTTTACCTGGCTCATGACATTTTTCCCATATTTCTTACAGTTCATTCACCTTCGAGAGCAGAGATCAGGCAATGATATGTCTGTTTCTGCATCATTTTTAAAGATTATTTGCGCTCCGGGGGATCATTGCAGAAAATGTTGAAAAAATTAGGTACACATTTTGATGGCAAACAAACGTAAGGTATTCCCTAGATATTGGATTGCTGGGATAAAAGCCTATATACATATATGTACATATGTATGTACATATGTATGTACATACATACTTACTTAGGTACAAATATGCTTAGAAGTTAAATTCATTGAATTTAAGTAATAATTTTTTATTGAATCTAGAATTAATTAATCTGGGTTGGAGATTAGTACAGCTTAAATAAATCAAATATCCTGATATCATACCAATTCTAGGCACACATCGCGAGAAGAATTCATAGAGTTAAGAACGTGGAAGTGAAAACCAATTAAAGATGCTTATATTACTTTAAAAGGTAAGCAGCCAAATGTCCTTTCAAAAGGGAATCAGCGGGAAGAAAGGGCATGGAAACGGCAAGGAATCAAGGGAACACGCAAAAAAGCGCGCCAAATGAAGATTACTAAAAAAACACAAGAAACAAAAGAGATATGGAACGACGGTCCTATAACAGGACGGACAGAGAGAGAAAGAAAGAGAGAGGAGAGCAGAGAGTCAGAGTGGTGCGGATCAGAAATCAGAGTCGAGTCTGATGACGCAAACGAAGATCATGATGAGGATTTGGATGATGATGATGTGAGATTGTATTTGAACAATTTTCAGGCACACAAACATACACAGGCAAACAGAGTCTACCACACAATAGGCAGCGGCCAGGGCAACCCGTTTTTTAAGGGTTCCCAACTGCCATCCAAGGGGATGATGCTTCGTCCTCCCGGCCTATTCCCAATTTATAAAGCAAATTACGTTTCACCCCTTTGTAAAACTCTAAAAAAAGAGGCGAGAGCGATCGCTCCGAACTTATTTCGCAGCAGCCGCTATGAAACATTTAAAAAATTCATTTCGACGCATTCGACTGGGGAATTAGTCGTGGAAAGTGCGTGGCCGAATAAGCAACTGCTCTGGTACCTTGAAAGCCAAGAAAAATATCTTTAAAATCGATTTCTGCTACCCAAGAAGACAGCAAGTTCAAAAAGTGCGCGAAAAAATCTAATTCTATAAGCTGCATATAATTTATAAAGCACGTGTTTCTGGTGCGGTGTTTCTGCAAACGGATTTTGGATTTTGCGCATTTGAAATTTTAAAGTGTAAAAAACTGCCAAAGAGAGAGATTGTATATGTAGGAGAGGAGAGAGAGCGAAAGCGAGCCCAAAGCAGACGCCGCGTGGAGAGAAAAAAAAGTGCAAAACGCCGACAGAATAGTAAAAAAGCAAAGCAGACAAATTATGAAAGTCTAACACGACATTCTGTTTCCGTTTTATTTGTTTAACCAACACGTTCAAAAGTTCCACGAAAAATCAAAATTATACAAAATGAACTCTCAAGGAAAATCAAAAAAAAGTTTACCAAGAATTACGAACAATACAAAATTTCATTCATACAAAAATTGGCGACACAGTTCTTTTGGTAAGGTTTTTTTTTGCGGAGGAATCAAAATTGGCACAAATCGAACACATTGGAATTATGTTTTGTAAAGTTGTTTAAACAAATCAGACCCTGATGTCCTTATCATTTTGTATTTGTTTAAAAGTTTCAAGTCCTTTTTGCGTGCATGTACGAGATTTTGTGGCATATGTGTGCGTGCATGTACGAGATTTTGTGGCATATGTGTGCGTGCATGAGAGCTTGAGGCATGTGTGTGTGTGTATTGCCGGCAGAGACTTGTTCAAAGATGGCCGCTAACAGAACGCCAGAGGCGGTGTGCCGCGTAGCAGGAGGGGGTGGACACGGCTGTTGCTCTTTTATGGCAAACTATAACTTTGCAAATGAAAATATTGCAAATGTCTTTGAAATTACAGCTTTAGATGCGGAAAGTGGAAATATTCAATATAATCAGGAAAAATCTAGAGTTTTCAGATGAGATGTACCTTTAGACATTTTTTTAGACAAATGCACAATCAAAATAGAGAACATATCCTTATCCAATTTAATGGGAGCTGAATCTTGAGAAATTGACTACAAAACGATTCTACCTTATGAGGGTTTTCAAGACTTACATACATTCGTACATATGTATATACATATGTATATATGTATGCATGTACATGTATGTACAGCACTTAACTTTTACAATGAATTAGTAAATATTAGCCACCCTGTGAATCTTTATGAATTTAGACTTTACTCTATTTCATTTAAATCTGCTTTCATATTCTGATCAAGATTGTGTTCCATAAGGTATTTGATTTCAAAATAAGGAAATTTTAGACTAACAACATGTATTTATGTACATATGTACATAAATATGTATAACGTTTTAAGTATACATCATATAAGCGATTGCACCTTATGTGCATGCACATACAAGCAGTTTACCCTATCTCCATATGCATGTATGTATGTATGTACATATGTACATATGTAAGTATGTATTTGGATGGACTACATACATTTGTCTATCAATAATTTGCCCAAAAACAATATGAAATATTTTTCCAATTTTCGGACGCCATTTTATAGGCTCAAAACAAAACAAAAACTAGAACCATCCCTCGCGGGGGCAAGTAGATCGCTCGCTAAGTCCGGCCCTCTGCTAAGTCGTCTCTCTGACTCACTGATTGACCATGCCATGCAATATTCTATACTCTATATGGCTAGAGCAACCCCTAAGAAAGAAACGTAGTACCACCACCATCGCAGCCGGAACAGAGCCAGAACGTGGCGTGGAGTGGAATGGTCAAGCGGAATATTTTGATGGGAAACAACAATAAAAATAGCGGGATGGTTGACAGGGAGGACGAGAAGGAGAGTGCGAGTGAGAGAGTGTGGAGAGACCTTGTGCTGGTCAGTAAAAGAAAATCGACCAATGGCCAAGTGGTAAGGCCTCAAAATGGCAATGTTGAAGGAAAATTACAATTACCATACGTAGATCTGTATGTACATACCTTAAGTGCAAACAAATGCTGCGATAAACTATTTAAAATTCGGATGAATGCTGAGTGGCCTTCCGACTATAAATATCAATAGATTCTACTCAGATGGGAATTTGATAGGTTATGGAAGGTTCCTTCATAGAGGATCCTACCCTGGATTCAAATTAATGATAAAGCTTTTGAAGATATGGGTTTGACTTAAAAAAATAATGAGGTTCTGTAGATCTCAATAAGTATGTATGTATGTACATACATACATATGTACATATGTACGTACATACATACATATGTGTAATTCTTTAAACAATTAAAGAGAACTGCTACTATAAGAGCGTGACCAAATTATCAGCTAAAGTATTTTCCACTAACAAATTTCATTCTCTGTACTCACAACATAAAGGCACTGAAAAAGTGTACAAATCTAATCGAATATATATCATTCCTCCATTCCCTCGGGTTTGGATAAATCTTTAAATAGAAGAAAAACATTTTACGACACTTCTCAGCAATTAAAACCGAATGCCTATTCCTTATCCCCCCACTGCGATGCCCGTGCGTACACCTGAACTTTCGACATAAAGTGCTGTCCAGCATCCCCAGTCCACCAAGCCAATCTCTGCATTCCTCACACCAGGTGAGCCGATCAAATGAAAAGCATGGAAATGCATTTTCCATGTTAGCTGCTATTCAAATTGCTTAATTGCGTATTAAATATGCAGAAAAGTAGGCAAAAAGAGCGGAAAATATGCGGCCAGAGAGGGTTTTCGGGGATGGGAGGAGGGTCCATGCCCTGACCAAATTGCTGCGGCAAGTGTGGAAATATTTTGTATCAACAGACATTAACCCGCTTGACAGTTTTTACTGTCATCCACCTGCAACCCTCAGCCCAGTCCAGCCCCGCCCCGCCCGATTTGGCCTACGAAAGTGACAACTGACTTACCGCACACACTCCCGCCGGCCGATTCCTCCCTTACATCACGACTATATGTATGTATATCACTTTTACGTAACAATCCGAAAAGGTTGAAAGTCGAAGTCGGCAGGCGGAAAGCCACAGCAAGTGTGTAGGCCCCATCCGAATTTGGATGGATTTTCCTCTTTTTTTTTTGCTTTCCATTTGGTTGGTTTAATTGACGAGTACTCTGTGGGAGGTGTCAAGCGTCGTGGGGAGGCAGAAGTAGGGGTAGAGTCAAGGAATATCCCTAATAGATTTTCCATTTATGTCCATTAGTCCTGGGTAATGCTTTCCCTGCGAGTGTTTGCTGCAAATACATACATACGTACATATGTATGTACATACATATATGTATAAGGTATCTGGACGCCAGGAAAAATGATCAAATATGTCAGCTGATGGATGTGGATGAATTAATGAACTAAATTATTGTGGATAAATATAATTAAAGTTCACTCGAAATAAGAAGTGACTTTCAAGATGAATAAAAGTGTTTTTTTAATCGTAAAGAGGATGAGTGTTAAAATCTGTTTGACACTCATTTATAATTTCTTAGGTTAATCAATTTTTTTCTTCAAAAAAGAGAGAATAACTATCGTTGATCATTCAAATACATTTAACAACCCACAAACAAAGTTTTCAATGTGTTTTCAAAATCAATATAAAAGCATACAAATCATGATTATCATTGGCTCAATGGGAAAGCTACTTTAAATGTTCTTTAAATCCTTAAAAGTCATTTCATCTCTTACTCCCCACTAAACTTTCGATTCTCACTGCAATCTAATTAGAACCCATCATTAAACTTAGGCCAAAACTTAACAAAACAAAAAGGTAAACAAGAGTATTTTTTGGGAAATCAATTAGAAAATTTCCCCTAAAAGTTGTACGTTAAATAGTGAAGCGCAGAACCGGAGACCCATCAACCATCTCTCCCCCTCCCGGTACCAGAATCCGGTAGAGGCCCAGCACTTCCTGACATTACAAATGGCTGTGACTTGGCTGGCTGTCAGTTGTGTTCAGTTCGTGTTGTTCTGTTCCGTTGTTCTCTGTGCGCTTTGCTGTGACTTTTTAACCTAATGAATAATAAATTGGGCCAATTGTCACGCAAAAACAATGCCGCGAAATGGATGGATAAGGGTTTTCTTATGCCCATAGACGATGTGATGTCAGGTCTGTGAAGTTGCCTTTTCCAAATTGTAGACACATTCTCCATGCCTTTGCTCACTCTCCGAGCTGTGTGCTGTTGTGGGGTTGGATTTGTTTCTTTCGGTGGAAGTGTCGCCCTCAATAGATTTTGGCATTTGTTACAAAACTTGCAATCACCTGGGGAAATCGTGGCAGGCAGGCATCTTGCAACGATTAGTACTTGCGCCCACTTGCCTCAGGTTCAGGTTCAGATTCAGTGCCCGTGCTCCCTCTTATTGGTTGGCGCCCACATGCATTTGTTCTGCCATATCCACGAGTCAGAAAGTAATTAGCATATTGAAATGTAGCGAAGGCCTCCCCCAGTACATCCTCATCAATAATGCACAAGGAAAACTTGATGCATTTCTGTTACGGTTGCTGCTGCAGCTATTTCTGCATTTCCATTTCTTTGAAACAGCAACATGCTTCCCGTGTTGCTGTAAATATTTAATTGGGAAAAATCGTTTCGCCGCGAAAGGGGTTGCATGGACTCTGTTCGATTCTCCTAGCTCTATGGATGGCCTCCTGCTAAAAGCGTGTCAACAGCTTGTCAATCACAATTTGCCAAATAAAATGTAAGTGTCAGCCTATGGAAATTTAGTTTGCAAATGTGTTGATTGTGTTTTAGTTGCGGTTGTTCAAGATAATTGACATGCTATAAAGGTTTCGATATCCTCAGTATCCTCTTAGGAGTACCCATCTTTCACTTGCAACTCAAAAATTCTGAAAGTCTCCCATTATCTCCTCACTATATACTTTACTTCATTTTGACGGAACAGTGATGTTATTTACTTGAATCGATTCCATTTAACATAATCCGTAATAAATTACAAACGCCTCTTTAAATTGTATACAAAAAAAAGATATTTTGGATCAATCCTTAAGCATTCATCTGTACAACAAGATATTTCTAACTATGGATGTTGTCTATTTATTTAATGGTGTTCAGATCTATTTCACTACTCGACAAAATCAAAATTTTGTTTCTCAAGAAACCAAAAAAACTTTTTTGAAAGATTTGGGGCATGAATTAATGAATTATAATATATTTTCTATCACTTTTTAAAAGCTGGTATTTTTTGTTAATGTTTATCCCAGAGCTCCGGTACCTCTGCAGAGGTAGCGGTTTGTTTTCTCAAATAACGTAACTATCTTAGATCTTGTAAAGAAGATTGCCAATTTAAAAAGCAGAAGTTGCAGCAAAAAATCTGAACAAAGTACTTTATGGTTTTTATTTACTGTCTGGGAAATGCAAATCTTTCAAATGCAAAATGCATTGCATGTGTATGGACTTATGTTCACACATACATATGTATGTACATACATATCTCGGTCAAAGCCAATGTGCATTTACACTTAATACAAACCATTAAAACAATTGTAAACTTATGCAAATATACTCAAATAAATTGCACACCATTTAGGGGCGTTGCAACTGTAATACGCTAAAATTAACTAAAAATAAAATGTCAAATCTTGACATAATTTACGCCTGCGCAGTAGAGGAAAGTATATCATGTGCCCGACAATAGTAAATGCCGGAACGCTCATTGGTCGCCTGATGGAAAAACGCCGAGCAGATGGCAGTGCCGAGGCCGTGTCGTTTGCAGTAACAAGGATACGGCGTATAGGCGCAAAACAAAGGCCGCTGACGACGAGGCAGGGATGCTGCTTCCGTGTGGCTTTCGTGCGCTTCGGGCCAGTACCTCGATGCAGCCAGAACTTTGGTTCGTGCGGCATGGCAATATATGCCAGGATCAGAAGGATACAACGTGACAGCAGGTACCACGGTGTTGCAGTTCCAGTGCGACTCTCACACCGTGCAGACGTGCTTGTCTGCCACAAAACTACATCCCAAGTTGTGCATTTAAGCTGTGAATATAAGTTATGTGAGTTTAAGTGTGGACATCTGAATGGACACTTATATAATTTTGATTGTTGCTCAGAAAGCCCTAATAATTAGCTAGTTGGCTTTCGAGCAATAATTAAAGCCAAATAAGTGATCCCAACAACATTTGTGGTGCAGAAAGTTCTCAAAGGTAAGGTACAAATTGTTTTTATTCAAGACTTGTCATTTCTATTTAGTCTAAATTCAGTTTTGACGCTGAAAACCTATTTTCACTTAAGTCGAAAAAAGATATTTCGGATCATTCCTTAGGCAGTCATCTCTGCAACAAGATACTCACTTATATTGTTAGTCCCTCCAACTAATGTCCCAGATTTGTGGGCCACTTTAATGAACTGTTTTGTTTTTTTTCCCCAAATCTCATGCAATTTCGTGGGTTCATTGTTCCCCCAACAACTTCCTATTGCTGTTCCCCACCCGCATTAACGAAAGCCAAAGACTTCCCTCTTGCAATTAGTCATCCAAACAAACGTCGTTGAACTTTGGAAAAATAGAGGAGGAAAAAAAAAACTGAAAACAATTGACAAACAAGTGCTCTCCGCAACAAAAGGTACAAAACGAAACGACACGACCTTCACATTGAATGCGCCCAAGTATTGCCAGAGTCAGGTGTCAGTGCACTTGAAACTCGTTTCTGTTTGGGGTTTGTTATTATTATTTACGAGTATATTTGGTTTCGTATCGCCTGTCAACAGCAGACAATGGTCAGTGCTATACGCTTTTATGGCCAATTTGTTTTGTGAATTAGCATTTGGTGCGAAACTACAGAACTACTCATACGAGCAGTCGCGATCAATGAACTTGAATGGGATGGGAAACGTACGAAAAATTGTATCTGGTTTCAGGCTAAAGAACCAAAGTCAAGAAATCAATTAATATTCAAGCGTTTTGGATTGGTTTACTGATCTGATTTTGAGATTCTTGATTATAAATTAGTTATGTTCGGTCCACATGAATTGTCACTCTCTCAACTTTCAGTTTCAATTCCTGCTTCCTGTTTTCATTTACTTATTGCTGTCACTTTATATGTATTATGTGTGTGTGCGTAAATGATTGCGATTAATTAAACGCTGCACTTCCACCGGCAGAAATGTATTTAAAAACTGAGGCGTTTATAATTAGATGGGATAGCCTCCTCATGTCGCCAATTGCATTGAGATTGCAAGCCACGTTTGCCTGAGTTTTAAGGGCAATGTTAATGCCAAAGCTTTTAACATTACATTGATTATACCGACATTGAATTTCAATTATTATTCGGTCTCATTACTATTCATAAACAGCGCAGACGTCGTCTTCATTTGCATACTACCGATGATTAGACCAGGTCCAATTGCTGATGGAATTATGACGTTAAAGGCTATTTACAATGTGGGAACTTAATTATGTCCAATACCTGCAATGTCAAAGCTATGACGGATCCATAATTTCAAGGTTTGTAGAGCACATAACTGACAGTTTTGTTCTATGGAGGAAATTTGGGAAAGGTACTATGGAGGTATGTATGGATATAGTCTGATATCATCTCACATTGTTATTAATAGATTAAGAAGAAAAGGCATACGTATGGTGTTATACACAATAAAGGGACATTGAAGAATAAACATTACAATCTTCAATGATTGATTGATATAAAAATAATAATTATAACATTTTTAAACTCCAGGAGTGAATAGCACAAAACTCTGAATGGATTGGCTTGGAATGAGACTTACAAGTAATGAAAAAACTCCAATACTTTCCTCTACCTCTCCTTCTCATTCTCATTTCACAATCGTCTCAATATCACATTTAGTACGTGTTATTAATTGCGTAAATATGGTACGAAAATAAGGATAATAGAGCAATAAACTTTGATGCAACCATTCAGCATAAATGTTGTCACACCCATTGTTGTACGCCCAATTCAATGTCATGAACTTCATTGGGTCGTAAAACGCAAAACATACAAAACAATTTGTTTTTGTTGGGTTTCAGTTTCGGTTTTGCTTTCGTTCTTTTTGCTTTTGGCAGCTCCTTAATTGAAATGCCAAAACGTGTGCACATGACACCCACGCACCCATTGCACCCGCCTAAATAAAGCTCAAAGCTTGACGCAACAGGTGCTCTACAGACTTCCGTTCGGTTTGTTATCACAACGAGAGAGAGACAGGCGGCGGAGGGAGAGCGAGCGAAGCAAAGCTCTCCAGCTAATCCGCATAGAACAGCGACAGAAACATTAAAGTCGGTGGAACAGAGACGACGCCTAGACACCTATATATAAAATAATTGGCGCACAGAATTTCAGTGACAGTTCATTGAATAGTTTCGTTCCGCAACAGCAGTGCAGCCACTTTAACGGGGTTTTCGGTCCTTAGAACAAACCTCTAGTTTTACATACATACATATCAAGATGTTTCAATTTGTATCCATATGCGTGTTGGTGTTTACTATGAGCTGTGTACAATCGCAAATTGCTTGTGAGTCAATCAAAACCATATATCAAGCTCCAGTGATAAAAATCAATGCATCCCATATTTACAAATATTCTCAAAATCTTCATAGTCACCAGCCAGCCCTGTACAGTGCGCAATCCAAAGATTGTTGGCGGCAGCGAGGCGGAACGCAACGAAATGCCATTTATGGTTAGTCTGATGCGTCGGGGTGGACACTTCTGTGGCGGAACAATCATATCCGAGAGGTGGATCCTCACGGCCGGACACTGCATCTGCAATGGATTGCAAAAGTTCATGAAACCAGCACAAATTCAGGGCGTTGTGGGTCTGCACAGCATCAGGGAGTACCTGAATGGAATAGGCAATGGCCCGGATGCACTGAGGGTGGCCTTCAAGAACATTGTGCCGCATCCGCAATACGATTGCAACAGTGTTCAGCATGATATTGGTAGATATTTACATATATTTACCTTCTGGAAAAGTTGAGTGACATTTTTTCGATCCAGCTCTGCTGGAAGTTGAGCGGCCCATCAGCTTTACCGCTAACGTGCAACCGAGCTGTGTTGGCTCGGACAAGGGACAGCGCAGCTTGGAGCAGGAGTACGGCACCGTCTCCGGCTGGGGATGGACCCATGAAAACCAAGCGGAGGGCGATCGTGCAGATGTCTTGCGCAAGGCCACTGTCAAAATATGGAATAACGAAGATTGTGAGCGTTCATATCGCGCCCTCGGCAAGAGCAACAGCATTGGGGAGACACAACTGTGCGCCGGCTACGAGAACGGTCAGATTGATTCGTGTTGGGTGAGTATGAGACTGGGCTGATAGAGCACAAATGTTATGGATGTTACCACTCACCATTGCAGGCTGATTCCGGCGGCCCTTTGATGTCCAAGGAGCACCACTTGGTTGGTGTAGTATCAACGGGCATCGGTTGTGCGCGTCCCGGCCTACCAGGCATCTACACGCGGGTCAGTAAATATGTACCATGGATTCAGAATGTAATTGGAAGTAGGAAATAATAGCTTAATACAAATAATAGCCGAGGAATAACACAATGGCTGTGATTCAAGTGTGATATTAGTCTTACAATGTGAATTAATAAATTAAACAATTACAAAATGTATTATTATTCCTATATAATCAATTTAATATCATATAATATTATACTATTCTTTTCTTCATTCGGTCATTAATAATGATCCAATCTGACCCTAATTCGGGAACCTGATAGAAATGGTCATTCACTCAGGATCTGCGATTTTGGTTTCTTTAAAACTGTGGATGCCACCGATTTTCGACCTTTTTGACGTAGGAAGGTGTGGCGCGAAATGTTGCAAAAATTGGTGGCTCTAGTTTCTATAGTCTATGAGTACACGCCGACAAACAAGACGGACAAAAGAACAGACAGACAGACATAGACTCGGCTATTGATGCTGATCGAGAATATATTTCACACATTTCAGATCAGGGGGAAAAATACCATATGGGAACATATTCCCATATCGAACCGAAAGAGGATTATTTCTGTCGACAAAAACACATACACACGCATTCTCAAGACGGCTAAAAAACAGCAATAAATGAAGACAATTTTGATCAAATTAAGGATATATGTATGTATATATATATTTTTTTGTCTGGAGGTGGATATGCAATGACTGCACCATCAAGTGGCGCATGCGACTCCTAGCAGAACGCAGCCCTCCTCCCTCCCAACCGACCGAGGGGCATTGCCACATGGCGCTCGGCGCGTTTAACCGATAGATGTTAGGAAAATATTTAAAGAAAATTAGAGCTAAACACAACTAAAAGAGCTAAGCTAGCAAAATTACCAAAATCAAAGGCAAAACAAAAATAAAATAAAACTAACTACGGGAGGGATAGGCTGGTAAGAAGAGGAAGGGAGTTAGATAGTTAGTGGAGGATATAATAGGATAGAGGGAATTATAAACCGAGCATAAGACCCTAAACGGTTCATGTAAGGCATAATTCGATCTACAAAGTAGAAGGAACAAAGGAATAAAGTTTCTAGAAGGTCTAAAGGAAATCTTAAAGTTAATGCGGCTCAACAAGTCGGGGCTAACTACTTTCCCCTTGATTAAGTTGTGCATAAAATTACACCAAGCATTTCTCTACGAACTACTAAGGATGGAAGGTTTATTAGAAATAATTTGCTACGGTAGCATGGCAGTCTCACAGTTGCATCCCAGTTGAGGCCACGCAGGGCAAAAAGTAAAACGTTTTTCTGCACTGATTCAATAAGGTCCTGATGTATGTTGTACTGGGGGCACCACACACATGAGCCGTATTCTAAAATCGGACGAACAAGCGAGATAAAGAGGATCTTCGTTATATAGGAGTTATCAAATTCCTTTGACCACCTCTTTATTATCCCAAGCACGCCCATAGCTTTATTTACCATGGTAAAAATGTGTTCAGAAAACTTTAACTTGGGGTCTAGTTTAACACCAAGATCATCAACCAATGAAATTCTCTCAAGAGTACTACCGCAGAGGGTGTCAGGAGCCAGTAAGGAGCTGGAGCTAGAACTTATCCCATAATGCGTTACTTTCTCCATGCATGTTGTCCTCTAACCTTCTCAAATAACTCCTGCCTGCTTTCATGCAAAATTTGAATCTTTAACAGACTACACTTTGTAAACAAACACAAAACAGTGTACCCAGAGAGCATGCACTTTGCCCATAGGTAAATATTATAATAGAGGTATAAATATATATATAGGTAAAAAATATACCGTAAACGGTTCACAGTTATGTATACATACATATGTAATATCTTTTTACATATAACATTAGATTTTACATAACATGTACATAATGTATTAATGTTATGCAGCCAGTTTTTAGTCAATTTGACGCCTCTATGCGTTGTTTGCTTAGTGCTTTCAGTCTCAAAATATACCGTAAATATACCGACAACTCAATTTCGACATCAAAATATACTGAAAAGTATAGAATATACCGTAAACGGTAGCCTGTTGCGCTTGGTGTAAACTTTACACTGTAAAGCCTAGTACTCAGATCGAAAAAAAGGGCCGCTATTAATATCAGGGAAGATATTCGTTTGGAACCGATAAGAAATGTTGTCCATCACAAACAACTTTTAGCGACTATAAGCCTGGCAGTACTAGGATTGAAAAAAAAACTGGCCGATAAATACTAGAAGCCGATGGTATTCGATGGTAGTTGGTAGTACTCCAGTAGCTGGAAAAACGTACATATTTTGTATGTTCCGCGAGGATACCTAGCAAACAGAGAGTAAAGTCTCAATAAAATGGTCCACCGTGCTTCTCAAAGAGCTTGAGTCCATCAAACTGCAATAAAAAGGATACAATTGTTTCAGATTAATGAGAATATATTGAATTTATTTGCATTTTAATTTGTTTAACTTATTTGAACCCCAGTAGCTTCATGTTGCCAAGACACAGACTCGGCATGGCTGTTAACAAAATGTGTTAAGTTGTTTTCTTTTTGGGACCAACTACTTCTCCATTGGGTCGTGCCGAGAGGCGATGGCGACGATTTGGAATATGTAGGGTGCTTGGGGGGCCATTTTACAACTTCGCCACGTCTGGAAGAAATTCCTTGGCACGGCCCTGGATAAGGATATCAATGATGGTCCGATAGTTCCGAGACACGCGTCTGGTTATTTCTAAAAAAAATAGTTTATTTATACTAATACACGAGTACATTTTAGCTATGTATATTAATTTAAAAAATAGTTTTGAAGCTATACTGCCTAAAAAAAGGCAGGTTTAAATACGTATAAAACCGAAATAACTGCAAATTGCACATGTAAAGGCACACTCAAATTGTTCTAGGCGAACATGCTCTCATCCGTTGAGAAACTGCTCCAAAGCGTCCTTGGTCTCCACATCGTTGGCCTCTAAAACAACTTCCTCCAGGGCCAACTTGTTGCTAGTAGCCTGAGTGGCTTGAATTTCTGCAAAAATAACAAGGGATTAAGCCATCTATTGATAGTGGACTGTGTCTCCACATACTTGTCAGTTGGCCGTACTGCTTATACTCATCCATGTCACAACGAAAAGCATCGTCAAAGACCGCCTGGCGCTCGCGTTGAAGCTTCCTCAACTGTTGTTCATGATCTTGGATCTTCGCCTGATGTTGGGAAGCAATGTGCTGCCTGTACTTCTCCAGTTCATTCAACTTCTGTTGCTTATGTCGCGACAGATCAAACTGCTTGTCCAGCATGAATTCCTGCATCTCGCATTCCTCGCAAAGGTCCTCGAGTTTCTCTAGCTCGGTTTCAAGACGATTTCCCATATCCTCCAGTGCGCGAAGAGTTTCGATACTCGCCTGGAGCTTTGGTATCAGCGTGGGTATCCCAGCCAGGCTGCCGCTGAGATCGCTGATGGTCCTCCGCTGTCGCTCCGCTCTCTGCTGAACGGCAGTTATCTGTGTCGCAACGGCGGTAGCGCGTTCTGCGTTCTCCTCGTTGGTCTCATGAATTTGCTGCCAGTCATCTTCGTACATGGCCAAGAGGCTGCACCCCGCCGCCACATTTAGATGCGAAGGCAAAGCATCCGCCAAATGGAAGGGTGCACCTAGGGACAGAGAGCTACTCCGACTCGAGGCCAGACTCTCGTTGAGTCCCAGGGGCGATGTGGGTGTTGTGGCGGCGCTCGACTGGCCAGAACTGACACGTTGGCGATATTGCTGCTGCAGACTCTCTGAGATCACAATGCCCTCCTGAATGGCGCTGCTCAGTTTTTTCTTCAGACTCCCAAACATGGCTGAAGCGACTATCTATTTAGTTTATCTGCTTTAATGCACAGCACAGCACAAAATGTAAACTCACATCAGCGCAGTGTGCCCGAAAATGTAAATAAAAGAACAGCTGATTGTTTTTCGATGTATGGTAATATACCCTACCCACAGATACGGCACCACTATTATGGAAAGACGTTTATTCAACAACAAAAAAAGTATTTATTTTCAATAGAAACCCTTGTTTTAATAAATTTTTCCTTAAATAATTCGAAAATAAATATTTTTCCTCAAAGCAACCATCTGTTCCTACATGCATATATTGTCTGCGTAGAATCCTTATAGTAAATAGTCTTGACTGTGAAGGAAAAGCATTTTTGTGGAAGTAATCTCTTTTCCCACAGTAGTCACCTCTTTCAGTAAAACATTAAACTTAGTAATTAACAAACTAATCTTCAGTCAGGTCCACGGAGTCGATGGCAGAACATGCAGCTGCTTGTTGCTGCCCATGTTCAGGTTCCTCGTTTTTTTGCTCTACTTGACATTCTTTGATTATTTCTATATCACTGTTGTGGCCGGACTCCAATTCGGTTGTACTATCATCCAGGACTATGAAGTTGCCAGCGACATCTACTGGATCCGATTCTGTACCCCTACTCTCCGCGGAACTCGAACTAACATTGATGGTTAGCAGCTCTCGTCTATTATAGCTAGATGATATGGACAGGGATTCAATCAGTGGGGAGTCTGGATTTCCATGCTCATCGTCAGACATTAGCTCCCTGGCTATATCTATATCACTGAGAGAAGAAGACGCTCGATCGTTTGTCTTTCTTCCATTCTGCGGTGCTCCGTTAGCTCCGTGACTGTATGCCATGGCCACGGCTAAGGCCATTTGCCTGGAATGGTGGAAAAATAATTCTGATGATGACATCCCTGTCACGGTGGGTACTGGTTGCTCTTCTGGGCTACTGCTGCTGCTACTACGGCTCCTTCTCCTAAACTTGGTTTTTTTGCGCCGTTTACGTTTACTTTCATGTTTTCTCTTCTTGTGCGAACGGTGACGACTGCGACTGTAACTGCGACTACTTCTGTTGCTGCTGCTGCTGCTGCTACTCCTTCTGCTACTACTGCGTCGCTTTTTCACTTTCCTGGACGGGCTTCGGCTTCGGATGCGGCTTGAGCTGCTGCTTCTGTTCCGATGTCTGCCCGCATCTCGGTTGTAATAGTAATTGGATTTCCTTTTCTCGTGTCTTTCATCCAAGTCCTTCAACTTTCGCTGGCATTCGGCCTGCGTTCGCTCACTTTCCCGCTGGTTATGGCGCAGCGCAGTCTTAATGGTTCGTCCAAGAAATCGTTTGTTTGGCTTGCCCAGAGGATTCACCTTTCGCTCTTGCACTCCACTGGATGACCCGGGATCTCCACCCCCGATTTCTCGAATGAGCTCGGCAATAGCCTGACTGGTTACAATATAAAATTCGAATTTAAATTACTTGCACTTCAACATTCTTAATGTTATTGATATAAATTACCTGGTTAAATCGTCCCCATCCTCCATTCTTCTTCTTTTTTCAGTGTAACAATCGCGATTCGCGACTATCGAGCTCTTCATAGTATCGATGACGCCTGGCATGTAAGGAAATACGGTCCTACTTGACACATTTGCTCGTACAGAGTAAATTCATAAAATTTATATTATAAGAAGTACAGTACCATTAACAACCACAAACAACTGTTCCTTGACAGCCAGCCTATCCACTTAAACGACGAAACGCATCCAGACCGTGAAATTTCTATTCCCCTCTAAGAGCTTGATCTTATGGGCTCAATTGGTTCCTCGCTGCGACCACAAATTGCCATCAACATGTCTTCCAAGTCTGCCAAGTTCGTTGAGAACACCGTTGCCAGCAATAAAGTGGTTATTTTCAGCAAAACCTATTGTCCCTACTGCCAAATGGCAAAGGAGGTAAATAAGTGAAAATATTTTCAACAATCGCTAATGCGATAATAATGGCGTAATCGCCACAACATAATTTTATGATCTGTCTCTGTAGCCCTTCCAGAAGCTCAATGTGCAGGCCACAGTCATAGAGTTGGACGGAAATCCAGACGGCGATGAGATCCAGTCCGTGCTGGGCGCGATTACAGGTGGCAGGACGGTATGTTCTATTTGATAATAAAAGCTTTGTTTTTATCCTCTTTTTGGTAAATTTGCAGGTGCCACGAGTCTTTATTGATGGCAAATTTATTGGCGGCGGCACGGACATTAAAAGGATGTACGATACGGGTGCTCTTCAAAAATACTTTGCCTAATCGGTGGTGCAAGACTAGAGACCAGGTGTATACGTATGCCTGGTGCGCGCTTTTATGTACAAAAGTTATTATCATGATTAAAGTCCTTTAAATCAACAAATGCATTTGCACAATTTCAGCTAATATCGATCCAATCCATGAGTCATTCGTTGCACATGGGTGGAACTATTTTTCAGTCTGCACCATAGAGGAAACACAAAAATAGTTTTCTGGTAACATTTTCTGAAATTCACGATTTGGTCATACTAAGCTTACAATTTTGCTGCAATGGGCGATCTGGTTAGAGGAGAAGCCTCAGAGTCCGATGAGGAGATCCAGGACAAGCACAAGGTAAATATTTGGTCGGAAAGGGTGGATAGTTGCGCTTCGTTACTGATCTACAGCCTGCAATGGTTGCCGTAGATTTTTGCCGCAGAGGTACCCGGCGAGGCAACCGAGGAGGATGACGACGACGATGAAGACATCTATGAGCAGAGGCGAAGCACCCATGTGGCTTCCAGCACAGCCTCTATCTACCGCAACAACCTGCTGCAGCGCAAACTAAGTACACAGTAGACCTGCTCCTCCCTTAGAGTCCAGTCCAATAAAAGTTCAATATTCCAGTTGAAAACAACATTGCGATTTGGAGATCTCTGACAGCGCTGACCCGCAACCTGGTGGTGAACGCCTCTAAGCAGTTGCTGACCACGGACCAAATGCTCATCAAGTCCCAGCTTTCCATGCAGTCGGCGCACACGTCCCTGCAACAGGCGCAGCGCCATGTCAGTGAGCTGCAGTCCCGCACGGCGGCTGTGATGACTGGCGGCAGTTTCCTGCCGCATATAAACATTAGGAATGCCTGAGAATTAACTAGAAAAACACACAACACACTATTTTATTTATGAACGAACAAATATAGGCTAGTCCTCTGTATCGGAGTTGGGAGCATACGCCTGGCTGTTGGGCGAGGGCTCGCGTGGAACGTATGTGCTTTGGAAACATCTTGAGAAGATGGTGCGCATCTGGGGGACGCGTTCCGGGGACTGAGGTATGCTCTCATCATCGTCCCCATGATCGTCGGGAGAAAGCTCGGGAGACTGAGTGGCTGGCACATCGTCTGTATTGTAGAAGCAAACTTCTGTACTGTTCGGCAGTGCGGGGGTGGCTGCTGGTTCAGGCACAGCTTTCGGAGGAGCCAACCGGCAGGCCTCCTGGACAGCATCGGCTGCTGCCAGCATCAGTGCCTCTGCCTCAGCCTCATCTTCGATCAGGACTACAGTGTCCACCTCTGCCAGTATTCGAGCCTGTTGTACGGACGGTGCTTCTGAGGGTCGAAACTGAAAGAGCGGGCTTTCCATACTCGAATCTATCTCCGCCTGGCCGTCCTGTTGTCGTCGCTTTTGGTGCACACTTGGACCCGGGGTGCTGCTCTTGCGCTTTGAAGCTGCAGCTCGCACATCTTTTTGGTGAACGGTCAGGTCCTGCTGGCAGTAATCGTGTGAGAAGCTAAAATCATCTGGAGACAGTGTGGACATAATCAAGAGACACTCAATCTCGCCGTGTTTCTTGACTTTCAGCATGCAGGGACTGCCTGCATCGTCGAACTCCAGCGACAGCGAAGCATTCAAGCACTCGCCAAAGAGCAGAAAGGCCCTAAACTCCTTGATGCAAAACGTTATGACTGTGTTCTTGATCACCTGATACCGGTCGAATTCCTTCGGTTTCAGTTTCAACTGCGTTCGCATAAATTTATCATTCACCCGAGTGCCTTCGATGTAGTTCTTCGCCACCAAACTGTCTGCGTTGGCCTCCAAGGTTAGTTCCTCTTCAGTGGAATTGAAAATGTTTGAGATGTCCATGAACAGCTTGTGGTCACCAAGTAGGCTACGAGAGGGCATAATTGATTGAACGTTGAATGAATTCGCTCGAGGCATGAACGTACATATTTGATCTCTGGGCCGTGTCGATGTTCGTGTTGATGTTCTGATCATCGATTATGGAAATAGTGGCCTCTTTGGTGGTCTCAAGCTTGCAGCGCAGATTCACCTGGAGACTGTTCTGATTGTCGATTAGGTTCAGCTCGCAGTACTCCACCTGAAATGTGCATATTGTTAGAAATAAAGCCTTGGTACGAACTGTAGGTCTCCTACCTCGCTCATATTGCGAAACACGGCCAGACAGCACTTCATGGATATTTTACAATAAAAGTCCGAATATGGTGGCTTGTCGAACACCTCGAACATGGACCTTCTGAAGAATATGCTGCCCACCGCCGACTGTGTTGCGTTTATGGCCCTCATTTGTAGTCCCTGCTGCTCAATCTCAATAAACAATTCCTTGCCCACCTTGGACAGGGACTGCACAGCCTTGGCCATAACTATGAAGAAGGGGATTGAGTGAAAGCATTGGGTGATTGCCTGTCCTGGCCATGGCTTACCGCGAGCATTGGTGCCTTCTAAAGTGTATTTCATTTGCAAATCACAATAAAAATGTTAATACAACTTTGCTGGCGTCACGATTCGAAACGGAAAGGTGTGGCCAAAACGTAGAACAATTTACCGAACATTCCGCAATACACTGTTGTTGGGATATACTGAAAGATACTGGTATTAAATGCAGCCACATTGAAATGCAGCCGGTCAAACGCCACATCAGTTCTAACTTTTTTTTAATTTTACTAAATTAATTAATAGAAAAAGAGTGCCAGTTTCAAATTGTTGAAGAAGTAAATTGAGTGCAGGCCCGTTAGGCACAACCTTATTTGCAAGCTATGCAGATGACCGAAAACATACAATAAACACGGAAGCAAACAATGTTACGTCTCTTGTGTGTGTTTGTACTGCTGCAGTCAGCAGCCCCGATCTTGGCCAGAGCAGAATCCAGCCAGAGCTATCCCATAACCACACTCATCAATGCCAAGTGGACACAGACGCCATTGTACCTGGAGATTGCAGAGTACTTGGCGGACGAGCAGGCTGGCCTCTTCTGGGACTACATCCGAGGAGTGGCGAAGCTGGACACGGCTCTGAATGAATATGGTTTGTACTTGACTGAATGCTTGAGGTGCCATGTGTTGCTTGATTATTTAGTATTTTCGTCTAGATACTGAGTCGCAGATGTACAATGCCGCCCTAGAACTGGTCAAAGCTCATGTTAGTTCGCCGGAGCTGCCTCTGCTCAAGCTGGTGGTGTCCATGCACAGCTTAACTCCGCGCATCCAGACACACTTCCAGCTGTCCGACGAACTGCGCAGCGGGGGCGCCTGCCAGAGCTCTACTTTCGCCCAGGTCGGCACTGAGTTGGCTTGCAGCTACGTGGAGTTGGAGAAGAAACTCGAACTGTCGCGGGTCGTGGACAGTTTGGATGCGCCCGTGGATACCTACAGTTTCGATCACATCTATCCGGGTAGTGAGAACAATACCCGCACGGTGGTCTTGTATGGCGACCTTGGAAGCTCGCAGTTTCGCACATATCACAAGCTCCTGGAGAAGGAGGCCAACAATGGCAAGATTCGATACATCCTGCGCCATCATTTGGCCAAAACGGAGAAGAAGCCGGTGCGCCTATCTGGCTATGGTGTGGAGCTGCACTTGAAGAGCACCGAGTACAAGAGTCAAGACGATGCTCCCAAGCCGGAAGCTGGCTCCACTTTGGATGAGGACCTGGACAATGAATCGGACGTGCAGGGCTTCGACTTTAAGGCGTTAAAGAACAAGCATCCCAATCTGAAGCGGGCCCTGGACCAACTGCGCCAACGTCTGCTGCAGGGCAACGACGAGATCGCCCAGCTGAAGGCCTGGGAATTCCAGGATCTGGGCTTGCAAGCCACTGCTGCTATTGCGGAGATTCAAGGGGATGAGACCCTGCAGATTCTGCAATACACTGCGCACAATTTCCCCATGCTTGCCAGGACTCTGCTGGCCCACAAGGTGACGGAATCGCTGAGGGCTGAGGTCAAGCACAACACGGAGACATTCGGACGCAGCTTGAACGTTGCACCTCCGGACGGTGCGCTGTTCATTAACGGCCTGTTCTTCGATGCAGACACCATGGACCTGTACTCTATGGTAGAGACCCTGCGCTCAGAGATGCGAGTGCTGGAAAGTCTGCACAGTAACAATGTGAGGGGAGGCTTGGCCAGCTCCCTGCTGGCCCTTGATCTGACGGCCTCGAGCAAGAAGGAGTTTGCAATTGATATCCGGGACACGGCCGTGCAATGGATCAATGATATCGAAACCGATGCTCAATACAGACGCTGGCCATCGTCGGTAATGGATCTGCTGCGCCCCACCTTCCCCGGAATGCTGAGGAACATCAGGAAGAATGTGTTCAACCTAGTCTTGATTGTGGATGCCCTTCAACTGACGGCCAGGAGTGTAATAAAGCTATCCGAGTCCTTTGTCATACACCAGGCTCCCATTCGTCTCGGATTGGTTTTCGATGCCAGGGAGGCCAGCAAGGAAAATGCCGAGGATTACATAGCCATCACGTGCGCCTTCAACTACGTAAGCCAGAAGAAGGATGCCCGAGCTGCTCTGAGCTTCCTCACTGACATATACGCAGCCGTAGGCGAGACGAAGGTGGTAAAGAAGGAGAACATCGTGAAGCAGCTGATAAAGGAGTTCAGCACCCTAACCCGCGCGAAGGCTGAAGAGTTCATTGAGGAGGACTCCACCTACGACTATGGCCGCGAGCTGGCGGCAGAATTTGTACAACGCCTGGGCTTTTCAGACAAGGGACAGCCGCAGGCTCTGCTCAACGGGGTGCCCATGCCAAGCAACATTGTCACTGCGGACAGCGAATTCGAAGAGGCTATCTTCACCGAGATCATGACTCACACGAGCACTCTGCAGAAGGCCGTCTACAAGGGCGAGATGACAGACAATGACGTGGCCATCGACTACCTCATGAACCAGCCCCATGTCATGCCCAGACTCAATCAGCGGATTCTCAGCCAGGAGGATGTAAAGTACCTAGACATTAATGGCGTGCCCTACAAGCAGCTGGGCAATGTAGCCGCTCTGAACCGGCTCTCAAACCGGGACATGACTGCCACGGTGATGGAGAACCTCAAGTTCTTTGGCGGAAAAAAATCCACAGAGCGGATTGGCCGAGCCTCCTTGCAATTCCTTACCATTTGGGTGTTTGCGGACCTGGACACGGAAGAGGGACGCAATCTGCTCACCCATGCCCTGGAGTATGTCCAGGGGAGCGAGAGCGTACGCTTGGCATTCATACCCAACACTGAACACGTTCCGGCAGGGGATTCGAAGAACCTCAATCGTTTGGCTTGGGCCGCCATGCAGACCCTGCCATCGACTCAGGCCACCGAGCAGGTGCTGAAGTGGCTGAAGAAGCCCAAGGAGAAGCTTGAGACACCATCGAAGGTGCTGGACATACTGGGCTCCACGGAGCTTCATCTGAAGATGCTGCGAGTGTATGCCCAGCGTGTGTTGGGACTGAACAAGTCCCAGCGATTGGTCATTGGAAACGGACGACTGTATGGACCGCTTTCCGCTGACGAGAGCTTCCATAGTGCGGACTTTGCACTATTGGCGCGGTTCAGCTCCCTGCAATACGGAGATAAGGTGCGTCAAGTACTTAGGGAATCTGCCCAAGATGTCGGTGCGGATTTCACCAGCGACACACTGCTAAAGCTCTACGCCAGCCTCCTGCCCAGACAGACAAAGAATCGCTTCAAGATGCCCGCCGATCTGAAGTCTGATCATTCGGTGGTGCTGCTGCCCCCCAAACAGGAAAAGTTACCTCACTTTGATGTTGTCGCAGTGCTGGACCCTGCCTCGAGGGGGGCGCAGAAAATGGCGCCATTGCTGATCCTGCTGCGGCAGGTGCTCAACTGCCAGCTGAGTCTCTTCATGATTCCCGTGCCCCAGCACAGTGATATGCCAGTAAAGAACTTCTACCGCTACGTTGTGGAGCCGGAGATCCAGTTTGAAGCAAACGGAGTCAGGTCGGACGGTCCTCTGGCAAAGTTCAGCGGCTTGCCGGCCAATCCTCTACTGACCCAGCAGATTCAGGTTCCCGAGAACTGGCTGGTCGAGGCTGTGCGCGCTGTCTACGACTTGGATAACATCAAGCTGTCGGAGATCGGAGGACCCGTGCACAGTGAGTTCGACTTGGAGTATCTTTTGCTGGAGGGCCACTGCTTCGATGCGTCCAGCGGAACGCCACCCAGAGGCTTGCAACTGGTGCTAGGCACCAAGAGCAAGACCACTCTCGTGGACACCATAGTGATGGCCAATCTGGGGTATTTCCAGCTAAAGGCCAATCCCGGAGCCTGGTCGCTGCGTCTACGCGAAGGGAAATCAACGGATATCTATGGAATAAGTCATATCGATGGCGAGAATGCCAATTACGATGCAGGTTCCTCGGTAGTGCAGGTCCTAATAACCTCTCTGCGTTCGCATGTCATCAAGCTGCGAGTGTCAAAGAAGCCAGGAATGCAGCAGGCTGAGCTGCTTGCCGACGAGACCGACCAGGCGGCACAGTCGGGCATTTGGAACAGCATTGCCAGCAGCTTCGGTGGCAGCAATGGGAATCAGGCAGCAGCCGATGAGGATACGGAGACCATCAACATATTCTCCGTGGCCTCAGGACACCTGTACGAACGCCTTCTTAGAATTATGATGATCTCCTTGCTCAAGCATACGAAATCCCCGGTGAAGTTTTGGTTCCTGAAGAACTACCTGTCGCCACAGTTCACCGATTTCCTGCCCCACATGGCCAAAGAGTACAATTTCCAGTACGAACTGGTCCAGTACAAATGGCCACGCTGGCTGCACCAGCAAACTGAGAAGCAGCGCACCATTTGGGGCTACAAGATCCTCTTCCTAGATGTCTTGTTCCCTCTCAATGTGAGAAAGATTATTTTTGTGGATGCAGATGCCATTGTCAGGACGGACATCAAGGAGCTGTACGACCTAGATCTGGGCGGAGCTCCCTATGCCTACACCCCGTTCTGTGACTCGCGCAAGGAAATGGAGGGGTTCCGCTTCTGGAAGCAGGGCTACTGGCGCAGCCATCTGATGGGTAGGCGTTATCATATTTCAGCCTTGTACGTGGTAGACCTGAAGCGCTTTCGCAAGATTGCGGCTGGCGACAGGTTGCGTGGCCAGTACCAGGCCCTCAGCCAGGACCCCAACAGCTTGTCCAATCTGGATCAGGACTTGCCCAACAACATGATACATCAAGTGTCCATTAAATCGCTGCCCGACGACTGGTTGTGGTGTCAGACCTGGTGCAGCGACAGCAAATTCAGCAGTGCCAAAGTCATCGACCTGTGCAACAACCCGCAGACCAAGGAGGCCAAGCTGACTGCAGCCCAAAGGATTGTTCCAGAGTGGAAGGACTATGATGCAGAACTCAAAGCGTTGTTAGCCCGCATCGAGGATCATGAGAACTCACATAGCAGGGACATTGACGACGATTCGGTCGATGATCATGTGGTGGTCACCACTCAGCCGCCACCGCCTGAGCCCAAGCACGGCGAACTGTGATTTCCGCTTAGTTAAAGTTCCCCCAAACGTGGTCTTTAGTGAATTTAAGTCGAATGTCATTGATGCATGCCTAACTACTAATTAGATAAGTCCTAATCCCAAGAGTAATTTGTAAATTTTAATTCGAAATGCAAACATAGATACGAAAAGCAAGTGGCTCAGCTAAAAAAAATTCGAAATTTGCTTCTTGTCTTGCATTCCATTCCCAGAGCCTTGCCACACCACACCACACTTTCGATCTAAGTTGAATTTGAATGTCAAACCACGCAGAGGGCGCGCATAAGTAAAAGTTTTGCCTAGCCATTAAATGATGAATGAAATCCAGAATAATTCCATTTCTTGGGAGGGAGGAAATGTCTAAGGGTAACCTGTCCCTTAGGGTGCTTCCCGTTTTTCAATATTACAGTATTTCGTATTATTTTGTGTTTTTATTTCAAATCATATTTTGAATTATTCGCTTTTGTATCTACATAAAGAAATTATTTATTTAATTTTATTATCCTTCTGGTTTTCTTTGTTTTTTCCAGCATATTGAATGTATGTATCTACTTATAAAGAAAGATTTCTTGCAAATTTTTGATCAAATTTTGCGTTTAATTTTGGTTTTGCGTTTCATAAGGCAGATAGTGCAGTCAATAGAAGTGGTTTCTTTTTTATCATAAATATATTTATTGTATTGAATTTGATCTGCTTCTCCGATTAGTTGTGGCTCAGCACTTGAGTAGGATTTCGAATTAATATAAAATTTAAAATTTTTTAAACTAACGCTGAATGCCGTTCGCACTCGTAGATAGTTAATTAAAGCTTTCCTTTTATTCAACTGGCTCAATATGTGTTAGTTAGTTATGGTATATGTATGTGTGTTTTGCTCAGACTACGCATTCGTGCTATTTTCACTTTGAACTAGAGCATAAGGGGCGGTTAGGGGAAATATGTATGTATATTTAACATATTAGTTAATAGTTCGCTTCTCGATTAAATCATATAAAAATGCGGCTGTCAAAAGGTTCTCCTCTCCTCTCGTCCTTTGTTTTATCTGTATTTGTATCTGGTGTATCTTGCGCTTCTCTTAATTGCTAACAATTGACGAAACTACAAAATTCGAATCTGCTCTTCTCCCATTTGGGTCTTCAAGTATCTGCGTCTGTAGTCTTAGTTATCATCAGTTTAATGTGGTTTAGTTTAGGCATATATTTTAATCCTTTTGAATGCTTTTGCTCATTATTATCATTATCTTTAGTTCGGTTCGTTGTTTTTCTGGCATTTGGTGTGTTTTTCTCTTGTATCTATGTATGCATATAAATAGTCAGTATTGCTTTAATCCAAGTGCTTATACATATCCTCCAGTTGTGGCTTGAAGTAGCTCTTAAGTTGTGGTCTCTTGGCCTTGAATGTGGGCGTTAGCAGTCCGTTTTGTACGGAGAAGGGATCCGGATGAAGGTATACATCCTTGACCTGCAATGCAATCATTAATTTATTAAATACTCGCGTAAGGGGCTTGCGATGTCTCTCACCTGTTCGAATGACTTCAGTCCACTCTGTTTGCCCCAGTTGAGCATGTCGTTCATGATCAGTTCCTTGACATTCTTATTATTGCACAGGACGGAGAGTGTGCCGCGTACATTGTTCTCCGTGGCCCATTGTTTCAGTACATCGGTATCAGGTACAACGACAGCAATAATGCAGCTCTGAAATGGTTTCAAGATGTGTCAAGAATTGCATTAAGTTCAAGGCATTCCATTCCCATTCCCATTCCTCGTAAACATACTTTTAAGCTCTCCCCATAGACATAGACTTGATTTACATATTGACTGAGCGTATATATATTCTCAATCTTCTCCGGCACTATGTACTCGCCCTGGCTGAGCTTGAAGATGTGCTTGCGACGATCGATGATCCGCAGGGTGCCATTCGGCAGCCACATGCCCACATCGCCGGTGTGATGCCAGCCCTCCGAGTCGATCGCCTCCGCCGTCTTCTCCGGATCCTTATAGTAACTGAAATGGATTATGGACATTGTAAATCCCGAATTGACCAGTCCGCTCCCTAAAAAGTCTCGGCGTTCACTCACCCATGGAACACATTTGAGCCTCGCACACAGACCTCGCCCGTATTTTGGTTGGAAAAGTACTCCATCTCAGGCACATCGACCAGCTTCACTGCATTGCAGGACACGGGCGGACCCACATGGTTGGGGACATGATCCCCCTGAACTGTGAGTGTAATGGCACCAGTGCATTCCGTCTGGCCATAACCCTCCAGCACCAGACAGCCCAAGGCACAGCGCATAAAGGTGAGAACGTTGCCGGCCAAAGGCGCCGAGCCTACGACCATAAGGCGCAGGTTGCCACCGAAGGCCTGGTGCACCTTCTTGAAGACCAGCTTGTCCCAGCAGCCGTTGCGGCGCAGGACACCGCGGGCAATTTCCTTCTCCTTAGCCCGCATGGCCATGTTGAAGAGCCCACGCTTCAGACCCGATGCGGAAATGTCATTCTGGATCTTATCATAGACGCGGTTTAGGAGGCGAGGCACAGCCGGCATAACCGTGGGCTTCAGCATCTTCAGGTCGTTGGTCAGCTCCTTGATGTCGCCCGAGTAGAAGCCGACACAGCCGCCCACATAGTACATGCCATTCTCGCAACACCGCTCGAACATGTGGGCCAATGGCAGGAAGGATACCATCACATCCCCGGCCCGGATCCGATGATCGCCCATCTGCAGGATCACCGAACAGACGCCTGCCACCACGTTGCCGTGGGTCAGCATGACGCCCTTGGGATTGCCAGTGGTCCCCGATGTGTAGCAGACCGTGCACAGATCCTCCGCCGCCGGAGGAATCTCCGGGTGACTGCCCTTGGCGCCCAGCTTCTCCACGTCGATGAACGAGAATATCTGTATACCGCGACTGCGCGCCCGCTCCAGCGTGGTCTGGCGTATCGGCTTGATGGCCACGATGATCTTCAGGCTGCGCGGAGCCTTCTCCAGGAGCATGGCTGCCTTGGCATCATCCTCCACGATTACAATCGACATTTCCGTCTGGCGGATGATGAAGGCGCAGGCATCGGGACCCAGGGTGTCATACAGCGGCACCACCACCAGAGAGAACGAGTAGCAGCCCTGCTCATACAGTATCCACTCCGGACGGTTTTGCGAGTAGATGCCAATCAACTGTTTGGGCCGAGCTCCCAGTGCCAGCATGCCCGAGCCAAAGTTCTTGGCCCGCAACAGTGCCTCATCATAGTTGATCCACTGTGGGATGGAGGATGGAGGATGGAGCTGTTATACAAGAGACTGATCGGTGGGGCGGTGCTCCCTTGCCTCGACTCACCTGATAGGGCGACGTTAGGGTCTCTCGCCAGCCCAGACACGGGCCATTGTTGGAGGCATAGGCTCCCTCGCGGAACGTCTGATATAGCGTGCGGACGTTCTCTGTGATGTAGGATACAAATTTGCCATTTTTCGACTCCTTGTAGAACTTGGAGACGTGTATTTGTTCTGGACCCTGCAATGGGATTATTTCGACCCCAAGAGAAACAGATAGAGGGAGAGAGAGAAATCGTGTTCATGCAATGAGTGGAGAGATCTTTTTATGAGAACACATCAAGTAGAAGCATGAGCGATAATCAATCAGAGAAACGTTTTTTATTGGGAGCAGATTTGATAGGGGGTTCATATGTCACACACAAATATGGTTCTGATTCATGATATGTTTGTCTTAAGCTGAATTCAGTGGAATCGAAACTCTTCTTAGGCATATCTAAGCCATCCTCAGCATATCTAGAATCTAGATTAACATAATTGAAGATAGTTTTTACGTACAGGTTAACAGCATGAAGCTATAACTATTTATATTTGCCTTTAGTTTCCCATTTCCATCCAACCTTGAGTTCGGACCAGTCTTCAATCGATTTAATCTCATTTCTGTGTTTATTTTATGCCACTCGAAAAATAAATCACACCCAATTGTTAGATTCAGTTCAATAAATATCTGCGCTTTCAATCGGGGCTATGACATATGGTATATTTTTGCGGCTAAGACATAAACCGATCACTCAACGGACTTTCATTTGGGCGCCTTGGCCAGGTCGGGCAGTAGATACTTGAACAAAGTGGCATCGATGCGATGTGGCCACAGAGCACTTCCTTTATGACCCACAGATGTGAAAGAAATTACCACAATATCCGAAAGTGTTGATGTATGAGAACGAATATCATAATATTGTACAGCCCGGGAATGGAAATTGGAATGGGGTGGGAGAAAAGTTTATTTTGGGCACTGGGAGGGAGGAGGTTCAAAAAGTTAGTTTGTTTGTGCTGGCTGATTTTAATGAGCAAAATGCAAATATTTTTCAAAAATAAATGCTTTTCATAGATTAAAGTGCTTTCCAATTCGATTTTGTTTAGATTTTATTGATGACGCACGCGGCACTGAATGGTACTGAATGGTGAGAACTTTCAGAGCATACCCCACGGGGCAATGATTCCTAGTCTACCCACCCTGTGATGGATATCTTGACGATGATCGTACATGATCTAACCAACGAATGCGTGTGTCAAGAATAATGAGCAAAAAAAGAAGCAAAAAAATAAAAGAATTATTAGTACATTGCATAGTCAAGCTGGAGGTTAGGGATATATGTACATTTAAATTGTTCTTTTTGAGGGAACTTTCAGGGGACTTCGTGAGGTTTACCTTGAGCACATCGCTCTGATTGCTTAGCTCGATGGGCACCCGTATGCTGGTGATTTGACCACAACAAGACATGTTTCGAATCTCACAATCTCACGGGTTCACTTTATTGTCTTACGGATTTGAATTCTGTTTGCTTTTCAGGCACCTTTTTTCAGGCTGGGTTTTATGGATCAGCCTTTAATATGCACATTTTACGAGCAACTGCAAATAGATTAAGCACACACACCCACGATAATTTCTCACTTTTCCCACAATTAGACCATCTTGTCGTTGCCGTGGGCGCCGCGACATCTGTTCGACTTGCAGGTTGTATTTTCAATTTTCCTATTTGAAGTCTTTCATAATCGCAGAACCATTTAAATGCTAATTATGGCGCTTATAAATAGATTTCTTTTTTTTGATTTGAACAAATTGGACTTGTACAACATCTGACTTCAATGGGGGATATGATGGCAATGTCAAATTTCCCCAAAATGATTTTCCCCTCTCATTATCCCTTTCTCAATGAGAAAATTTCAAGAGAAAACTAATCCCGAACCAAAGCATAATTATGACGCCTCCTTGTTCGCTTAATTTTGTCTTCTGACAAAGTGGGCAAATTCAATTTTGTTTATAATTATTCAATATTGTCAGCTGCAGGCCAGAAACAGAGGGGCGGAATAAAGAGAAAGAGAGGAAAAACACTGCTGTATCGACAATTCGTCGTCGTCTGTTGCTTTGGCGTGGCCTGCCCCAAATTAATTTATAAATAGTACGCTTTGGGGCAAGAACGCTTCCACTCGGCTGTTATCTATGAGAGGCGGTGTGTGTGTGGCCGCATAACACTCAGAGAGCAAGACGAAAAACAAAAGATATTTTGCAAAATCCGACAAGATATGAGAATATCTGTAGCAGCTACGATCAGAACCTGAGTCATGCGGAAAAGCGTTTTGGACATTGGAGTGCCGATGGCGATGCCACGAGGCTGACAATTGCCAACATTTTACTGAATGAGCAATTCTCCATTTGAGTTATGCCACACGAAATTGTGGTTACATCAAAATATCAGGAAGGTCAGGAAGGAACCCCTAATGAGAATATGAATGATTTGAGCTGTATTTTAATTTCAGCTAAAAAGAGCGACATGTTTATGACCAACATATTTATTGAAAAACTAAACAACAAATCATTTAACTCATCAACTTTGTTCAGGGGAATGCTATGTTTTAAAGTTGATTCATAAAAGCAAGAATATTGGAAGGAATTACTCGATTCTTTTAGCTTAAACTGTAATATTCCCCTAATTGTACCATATTCTAACCCTTACTTTAATCTAGTCTTGTTTATTGTTGTTATTCTACATTCGACATGTCGACTAAATATATATTTGCATGTATAGATCAACATAACTTATTATATTCCCAAAATTCGGATTCAACTTGACATTTATTATGATTCTAAATAAACCCACAAATAGGTATTTTGATTGGGTAAATATTTTGCAAAAGATAATTTAAAATTCTATACAACAAATGACTTTTGTTTATATCACGATAAGTAGCCTGAAATTTCGATTGATTGATTATGATTGAGTATTAGCCTAGCAAAAGGGTGTAGAAGATCTACAGAAAGATGGGCCAAGAAAATATTACAGATATTACAGATTTTTCAAGTATGAAATCATAGTTCTGGCATTCCTTTCGCTACTTAAGCTATTAATCTCGAAAACCCACTTCAAAACAATTTGGATAATTATTCGAATATTTTCTTTCCCATACCCGCGCACATGGCTCAAAAATATTCCGATTGGTATTCTCAAAGTTGCTACCACTGTAAACAATCGTAAAAGTTGATGGAACATTGCTTAAACATCGTAAATCCATTCAAATTATGGTACTCTCAACTGGAAGCAAAGTTCACTGAAACCACAAGCATGCATACATGGTGTATCACATCGAATTAGAACAGAAATGATGTTTAATGTATTTTTATACAATCAGTTTTATGTTTTTTTAGGTGGGCTGTGGTCCGTCTGGGGGGAAATATACAATACATATGTATACACACATATGTACATATGTATGTATGTATATTTATGCATGTAGAACCAGAATGAACTTGAACTTGAGGGCTCGGGTTCAGATGGTTTGGTTCCGGCAACGGGGGGGACTGGGGGCGCAACGGCAACGACCACGACGACGGACACTTTGACACTTTGGCAAATCGATTTATTTTAAGTTTATTCTTTGATATTTTCGTTAAATTTGTATTTGAGTATTATTTCTTTGGTTTCAGGCGTTTTACGTAATGAGATTAAACGCTTGTATTTTTGTCAATTTGTTGCAAATTGTCATGCGTTTTCCTCTCTCTCTCTCTTCTTAATTTTCCTTTTGTTTAGGATATGCGAGCTATTATTTATAACAAAAATACGCTTATTTCACAGATATGTACATATGTATATACTATCTCGTTGTTTTTCTGTTTTTTCGAAATATTTTTTCAAATATACGTATGTATGGATGTATGCTCCGTTGATCCGCCACGATCTGCGCGACACGATGCTTAATTTCGAACTGAATGGCAGAAGGAAGGCAGGAATATTGGCCGCAGCTAAAAATTATTTTGGCCCGCCCGCAAATCTTCTTGAATTTGGTATCAACCGAAAGGAAGAGAGAGAGAGAGAGAGAGAGAGAGAGAGAGAGAGGGAAATGGCGAGCCAGGACAGAGAGAAGAAGCATCTGTAGGGGGAATGGGTAATCTGCAGCGTTTGCCTAGGAATTTAATTCGTTTATATTCACTTGGTTTTGATTTTACTCGTAAACGGTTGGTTTTTCATAGTCTCATCGTTGTCTCATAGTTTTTCATGTATTTTCTTTTTGGTTCGTTGATCAAGTTGTCCGCCCGTCCCTGTCTTCCTGTCTGTTCTCTATGCCTGTGTTTGGTGCACGCGATCTAAGGCGGCATGTGACGTGGCCTGTTGCTAATGGGGCAAATGTGCAGGAATTCTTGCTTTGGAACTCTTCGTGATGGTGAATTTGCATCAAACTAATATGACTATGATGTTTAATATGAGTTGTCCACTTGGTCCTCGACCATTCTAGGCAACAAATGGAACAACAAGTGTGAGATTTTCTTTCTTCGTTCCATTTTGTTTTTAAATTCCATTGGTACTGAAAATTCATCATAACGCACTCAATTATGAGTAAATACTAAGCACTCTGCTTTGCATTTTCTCTCACGAAATTTAATTTTCTCACACGCACATAATTTACACCTCAATTTGCACTCTTTTTAATTTTTAATGTTCTCTCTCTTATTGGGAAACGCTCAATGCAAGTGAAAATGCCCGGCAGTGTGCCAAGAATTTTCCCCAGAATGACAAGCATTCATACATATGTACATATATGTATCTAGTGTTTACATATGTACATACATACATATGTACATTTGTGCATGTGTATATACAATCTATTCTATAGATTTACATACGAGTGCTATCAAAAGTTTGATATTTCCCTATTGTTTTGATGTTTTAGAATCTCATTGTTATGTATTTCTGACCATTCCTTGGGGGGTACGTGCAAAGGTGAAGCTTTGGTTTGACGGGGATTAAATATAAGGGGGATAATCATCAATGGAAATGGAAATGTTATGTTCAAGTGAAACAAATATACTTAAATCATTTATGCATTTTTTACTGGTTTTAAAGTGGTTTCAACTGGTAGAAAGTGGGTATCTGTCAATTTAGCCTATGGGGAAATATTTCGTGCATATTTGTTTTCATACGACGTAAGGAAAATATTGATTAAGGATGGGGCTTTGAATTCCTGAAGATATATATCAGAATTGTAGTTAAGTTTTGGGCCTATTGTATTGGAAATGTTTAATATTTATTTCCATAGAATTCCCCTTTCATTTCACGAATTGTGACTTCCTGCTCTTCTGTCGACCTCCCCCAGTCCCTGGGAAGCTTGTTGGCCTTTTTGGCAATGCAATGCCAAATATCGCGAGAAATGTGGTTTTGTATCAATATTTGTTTATTTACATGACATTACAAGGAAGAAAAATGTTAACAAATGAAATGCCGGCTGGTGTCAGAAGGAGGAAATAATAACGAGAGGCGTGAGTCGCGGGAAGACTCTGTGGGGGAGGATCTGCGACTAATTAGGGGAAAATGCCAATTGAGCCATGGCGAGATATATTGCGGCCGCACCGCCGTCGTTTGATAAATTATTTTGCCAGAATGTTGCACATTTTGGCAGGAAAGATCGCTCGTCCTGACGTGTCTCTCGGTCTTAGTGTGCCCACCCCTTTGGGGGGTCTCAAGTAGAGCGTGGGGGCCTGTTTCTATTCTTGATCGTCATTTGCACCACTGTGGCCAACACGTCATTCATTGCCTGTGCTGCTGTGGCCACAGAACAAAGGCCAACATGGCGAAAATGAAAATCGAAATGGTGAAAGAATGGTGAAGAAAGAGTGTGAAAATCATGTGACGACAACAACGAAACAGAATCGCTTTGTGAATCCAAATCGGAATCAGAATCGGAATCGCACACAACGTGATTGTGGACATGTGCACATGGTTGCTGCTGGCACATCAAAGGCTTTTCTTGGCCATGCCATCATGGGATTCGCCTGCTCCACCTCAAATAATACAAGGCAACAACAACAACGGCCACTGTGCAGAGAAAAAACAGCGAACCCAAGACAAACAATTCGTAATCGAGCAATCGATGATGTAATTGATGGGATGGGATGGTATGGTATGGGATGGCTAAGCGATCGAAATCAAATCGAATCGAAACCACTTGTGTCTTACCTCTAACAATGGAGATTGGTTTTCCAGAGGCACTAATGGTTGTTCCGGTACTGGTCGTGTTGCAAAATAATACGCAATACTGGCCGCCAAACTACTGAGAGTGAGGGTGCCCAGAGTTCCGCCCAAATAATACAGATATCCATCGATTTCGTCCCCTGTGAAAGACAGATTGCACCAGTTAATAGAGCTTCCCCAGTATGCATTAACTTTAGAAATTTAATTATAAAAAACATTCCTGCCAATTAATATTCTGCTTAATTTGCTTTATTTATGCATCGGTATACATCGGGACATGGTCCGAGGGTGTTTTCCATAGCCATTGGAGTCCGTCATTGGAGGGTTGACTCTCTTCCATTTCACTTCTCAATTTTTGCTTTCGAAAGCTGACCACTACAACATTTTCTCAATAAGTAAATCCTCACATTGAGTTTTAGTAACTCTATTCGTAATTGAATTATTATGCTTGTTTGTATATTTATCAATAATACTTACAGAAATATGAAAAGTTGCTGACTATCAAATGATTGATATAGGCTATAACCGATTTCTCTGGCGTCATTGTTTTTTGTTTTTGCTTTCGCTATTATTTCTGATGTTTTGTGTTTTGGTTTTGATTTTTGTTGCTATTCTTAGCTACCTGAGTGAATGTTACGTGTTTAGCTTAATGATTGCCCACAATAGATAGCCTGAAAAATAATCAATAAAAGTGCATGCATCAGTTATAAGTAGAATTATTACAACAAGTTTCTGCTACATTTTCATAGCCAAGTTTGGATTTGGTGGGCTCGGAGTTCGGAATTTGAGTATCCCACAATAACAGAATGCAATCAAGCCAAACCAGAGGCCAAGTCATAAAGTCCCATCCATTTTCTGCCTAATTAGAGGTTTATCCATATGAATATACACGTACGTATAATTTCACAGAGAGATAATTGCCATTGGCCCAGTCAAGTGGCAACAATTCAAATGCGTTCAGTTGAGGATGATTATGCAAATAGGTTATGGGTACATCAGCTCTGAAGAGTAAAGATTTGGTTGTCGAGATATGGGAACTACACGTAATTTCTACATACATATGTATGTACATATGTACATATGTATGTTTGTGCATACATGCAACAAAAATCATTTGTCAAAGTCCACTGATCAATTGCCGAACACATACACACTACTGAAAAAGTGCAAATACTTATTATATACGAGTATAATATGCATACACTGGCAATATACATATGTACATACATATGTACGTACAATGTTTGTACATATACGTCGGCCGAACCATTGTGTCTTTATCTGTAATGTTTTGAATGATGACTCTCATCTTATCAGGCTGTGGCAAAACAAAAAATGCAAGCAATAAAACTAAGAACGATTAAAGTTAGCTACGATGAGGCTTGAATACTCTTTTCTATCAGCGAATCTATAAAGATGTATCACAAAAATAAGACAAATGACATGATAAGGGAAAATCAGAAAATAGAAATAAGATAATAAAGCCTTAAGAGACATTAATGAAAAATTAGTTTTTGTTTTATATTTCTTGGATTTGTAGTAAAGCTTGAAACCACATATCAAATGTTATTTCCTGATTATAATTACTAATATATTTATGTGCATATGTATGTATGTAACTTGACCTTATGAATAAGCCAATATCAACTGCTGTCTAAGGTTTAATGGAGGAAAACTGGTTTATCAACTATATTTTGAATAATCAATTTCTGAACTTCCCAATTCTAAATGCAAGTACCTGTAAACTGGTTTTGAAATGCATATACAACACAATATATTTTTTTTTAGAATAACTCAATTATTTTTGTATAAATTTGTTCAATCGCTCAATGATAAATTCAAGTTGAGGAAATAAAATGCTAGTACTGGGAAATATCGGCCTGCCTTTATGGGATTCCGCTTCTGGTGCAGAAACTGTCTTACTCGAATCACACCACCCACATACCGTATGTGGCAGAGGCAGACGAAGCGCATCACCAAAGCGGCTGACTGACTAGCTGGCTGATAATGCCGGAACAGAAGCAGTGCAGAAACCTTTATCAGTTGTGGAGTGAAACTTTGCACCCCAGACAACAGTGCTCCTAAGACGATTACACGCATACTTTGGCCAGTGCAGACCGGGCCGGGCGATGACCCAAAAATGTCTGAGCCGAAAGGAAGATTTAGATTCGTCTTACTGTCAGTAGAGTGGTGGTTATGCAATATAGTCTGTAATGTAGTTTTATGTAGGTCTTGTTATTGATTTTATAGGCAGTCTTCTTTTGCCGGGTCAAATCAGGTTCAGTTCAGAAAGAAACAGACACACAGAAGCAAAAACAGAGAGTGTGAGTAAGAGAAACAAAATGGAGAGCCTTGCCTTCTTCTTAGGCGGCTCTGCTGAGGGAGGTCACGGCGGACGCACATGCAATTTTTGGTCATTGATTTTTTGGCAGTTTGTCAGAGTACGGGGTACGGATCCGGATACGGTTACGTTACGGGTTACGGAAAAGTGGGCATTTCTGTGAGCAGAAACTTACCTCGGAATCTGGACTACTCGTAGATGAAACACATTTGTTGGGTTTTATTTATATTTAGGTGTTAAATATACATATATCCACAAAACTGAAATTAGCACTGAGGGAAAATCAATGAAAAGTTTACGTTTCGGCGTTCACAGTTGTGTTGTTTTTAGCCGGGTTGAGCGAGAACGCGAGAACGGCCGAGAGGGAGAAGAGAGAAAGTCTTAGAACCAAGAATGCGGATACCAAATGCCGAACTGAAAAAATTACTGCTAAACGCTTCGGCCGACGGAACAGAACTGAGCCAGACCCCAGGCTGGACCCCAGACCAGACCCCAGACCAGACCAGACCAGACCAAGACCAACGGAGGCAAACAAAGCCTGTTTGTAACTTGCGTTTTGAGCATGCGTGCAACGTTATCTTTATAAAACACTGCATGAATGAAGCCGCAAGAGGAGAGGCAGACGAGAGTGTATAAACATGTACATAAAAGGTGAGGCATTTATACCATTAGCACTCACACAACACACAAACCGTGAGAACGTCAGGGAGCACTCTGGTAATACCTCACCCGATATTCATACACTTTGAGCACCAAAGAGAGGGAAACTCTGGAGAGCGCGTTCTAAGCTCCACGTCATAACAAACATTGGGTGTCAAGCACGGCAGCCAAAATGGCAAACAAAATGCACGTGCTGGAAATCACAAGGTGAGCGGGAGAGTGTGCGGGAAAGAAAGCGAATGCCAAGAGAGAACGAACGCCAGAGAGAGACCTGAAGCCGGCATGTGGGAGCGTAACCATCACGTCTGGCGGGTGAGACAAGAGAGGGCCACAAAAACAAAAACTGGTGATTCAGTGGCTTGTTGATGAGAGGGGGAGGAACAGCGGAGTCCTGAACAGTTGTTTGCCTCGCGTGACGCACTTGTTCCGTTTAGGTCCTGCAATGCGACACGAACAGCGAGGGGAGATGTTAATGTTATCAAAGAAAAGAGAAGATACCTTGAAATGCTATACAAAATTATGTTATTTGGTAAATAGGAAAACAGATAATTACTTTTGATTTCCTATCTAAGTTTGCTGAAATTACAGTTTGTACAAAGTCAAATAGTTAATACTCTCATAACAGCCCACAAACAGAGTAATAAAAGTCCTCCACACTTCTTTCCAGTGCGACAGCTGGACATTGTATGAGCATCGCAAAAGTTTCTCACACAATCCCTAATTGGGGCTTAAAGGCTAGCCTCACCCGATTTACCCGAACCCGATTAAATCGAACCTATAAATTTAGAATGACTTAGAGAAAACTGTACTCTTCGCATCCCATAAATTCTTTAGTTAGTTTGGGCCTTGTTTATTCAGGTCCTTGGTTTCCATTTTGGTGACGTTTTAATGACTTTTCATTACGAGGAAGAGAAGAAAAGATAACGGAAGAGTTTGTTTGCACATGGATCCCTTTCAGCTTCCTTCTTACACTTACACTTCCACTAAAGTAATATCGTGTTGCATACTTAAATGGTTGTCCCAAATCATGAGATACTTTTCGGCTTATGGGGTCATGTTGTTGTTGTTGTTGTTGTTGTTGTGCTCTAAATTTCGCCGCCAGCTGGTTGTCGAACAGGGTCAGTGTCATTCCCTTTTCTTTTATCAGAAACCGCAGAGACCTCAAAAGTTTCAATGTTTACTTCTGGTCACCAAAAGCTTTACGCAGAAGACTCGAATATTTAATATTGGATTAGCATTGGAAGTAAACGGGGGTCTCAGTATGGACAAAAAAGATGGGGAACTATCTCTGCAGGAATCGCCCAGTTCGGAGGAAAGTTTCTCAAGCACTGCAAGCGCACAGTGCTGTAGCTCAGACAGGGATTTGGAGAAGGCAGAGAACTTAGTTGATCCGAAGTATGTGAATCAGGTGGAAGCAGCTCAAGGAAAGCCGAGGAAATCCGCCAGCGATCTTTCGGGCGGGAATAGCTATGCCACAAATAAAAATGTGGCTGAAGGTAATTAAAATAATTATCCACAAAATATATTCATTCATCTGTGTTCACTCCCCCAAATAAGGCCTCATGGATATAGCTCTTCTGTCCGCGAATGCAAATCAGCTGCGTTTCCTAATCACCTACAACGACAAGGCTTCCACCTACATATACAGCCTGATTCTGGTAATACTCTCGCTGAGTCTGCAGCTGCTCGTAGGCCTTATGCTGATCTTTAAAGTAAGTTAATGTCTGCCACTAACATAAACAGTTAAGCCGAATAATACCACCCCATAGAGGCGTATCAAAAGATGTCAGCATAGTCGCTATGCGAGGACCAATGAGCTACTGGTAATGGGAGTTTTCATGATTACTGTGATCAATATCCTGCTGGCAGCATTCACCACAACAGACGGAAACACGCATTAGAAGAGAATGGTTTTGAACATATACTTTTAGATATACGAGTATATTTAGTTGTATTTGATACAATATAACAGGGAAAACTATGTAGTAAATGCTATGGTAACATGGAAAGAAACTATAACCGATGAGGGTTTCAGCAGTTCCTTCACATATGTAAATGCACTTGAAGTATCTGACGTACGATATCTCAGCTTGTGTATGGGGGTGACTGCTTCTTCGCAATTTATCTTAGCCCGAATACTCCTTTTTGACGCACTTGGCAATGGTGCTCAGCTGCATGTTGGAGGTGCCCTCGTAGATGGCGCCGATCTTCACATCGCGGTAGAATTTCTCCTGGGGGAAGTCGCGGGTGAAGCCCACACCGCCCATCCAGTCAATGCACTTGATGGCCGCACGTTGGGCGACCTCCGAAGCATAGAACTTGGCCATGGCCGCCTCCTTGAGGAAGGGCACACCCTGCTCCTGCAGGCGAGCCGCATTATAGGTCATCAGGCGAGCCGCTTCGATCTCGGTGGCAATGGTGGCGATCTGGTGCTGCATGGACTGGAAGTTGTAGATGGATTCGCCGAACTGTTTGCGCTCGAGCAGATACGGAATGGTGGCATCGAAGGTGCCCTGCGCCAGGCCCACCATCTGAGCGCCAATGCCGATGCGACCCTCGTTCAGGAAGCCGGCAGCATACTTATAACCATGACCAAAGGTACCCAGGATGTTCTCCTCCGGTACGCGCACATTGTCGAAGGTGAGCATGCAGGTGCCTGAGGCACGGATGCCCAGCTTATCCTCGGGCTTGTTCACGATCAGTCCCGGCGTCTCGCGATCCACAATGAAGGTAGTAATGCCTCGATAGCCCTGGAGTAGAAAGACAGCGAACGCTGATCAGTAAGATAATCTTCAATGTTCTGATTACTTGATCTTCGATTAGATGATCTTTGGTCTAAGGAGATAAGCTGTGCCTCCGATCGTTCATAAATAGTACTTGAAAATATTGAATGTGAAATCTGTGAAGCGATCGCTTAATGAACAATTTGATAAGTCAATTAAGGTGATAGTGAATATTAACAGGGGGAAATATTCTATAAATTAGTTAGTATTTCGATCATTTAATTGAAGACCAAAGATCAAGACGATTATAATTATAAATTAGCACTTACATCCTCTGGCTTGGCATTGGCAAAGACCAAGAAGACTCCAGCCACATCTGAGTTGGATATCCACATCTTGGTGCCGTTGATCACATAGTGAGAGCCATCCTTCTTGGCAACAGTTTTTAAAGAGAAGGCGTCGGAGCCTGCTCCGGGCTCGGTTAGGGCAAAGCTGCCAGCATATTCCTGAGCCAATTTCGGCAGATATTTAGCCTTCTGTTCGGCATTGCCAAACTTAATCATCAGCGAGTTGACAAGGGTGTTGTGGATGTCCACGAAGGCTGCTACGGCGGGATCGATCTTCGAAAGTTCCTCGACAACAATGATGTTAGTCATGAAGTTGCAGCCGCTGCCGCCAAGCTCCGTGTCGATTTCAATGCCCATCAGACCATTGTCGAAGACGGCCTTGACTACCGACGGATCGAATTTGTGCTCGTGGTCCATTTTTTTGACCAGAGGCAGGATTTGATCCTGGGCCAACTTGGCAACTGAAATTAGAATTCAATAAATTTAAATTTGTTTAAATAAAATTCGCATTTTAGAAAATAAATTGGTTCGCTGTAAGCTCTAATTTTATTTGGTAAATGGCTATAAAGCTTTTTATAAAGCTTTCGAGAACTTTCAACTGCACGTTTTCTTTGAAAAAAAAAAACACATTAAATTAATCAAACTGGTCTAAGGTTTCTTCATCTTTTCACAGAGGGGCCTGTTTTCCTGTTTGTATAAGCTTAGGTATACAAATATGTATATTTTTATATACATACATATATGTATATGTATATGGTTATATTTGTGTGTATGTACATATGTTTGTATGCATAGATGGATGTGTGGGTAGTGCGTGTGTCTTTTTTATCAGCAGATTCTCTCTGTGTTCTCGGATCGCGTGCGGCTCTCACCTTCTCTCACAATTTTACTCTCTCCATATCGGAATATTTTGGTCTCTACTTGTGCTTCTCTCTTCGTATTTATTATTGATCTTTTTTTAAGCATTACATGTTTTCCTGCTGTTAGAAACGCCAACAACTGGCACACACCTACCAATGGTCTCACAGCCATACCCTCTAATACCTGTTCGTTTTTCTGCGGTCAGACCATTTGGCAGTCATATTTTACTTATCATGGGAAACGTTTTAATAATTCATTTAAATAATATATTTATTTAGTAGCTCGGGCCATATGTGCGGCTGGCGATATTTTCAAACAGCTGTGACGTGGCCCTAAGGGCCCTAGGGGCCCTGCATTCAAGGGAGTCTTATCTAATATGAACTACACTACCTCCTAAGCTATTTTAATCCTACATTTCTATTGCTGTATTTCTTCATGGTATGCTTTTTTGGAGACTGTACTACTTCCGAGAAGAAGACAACCAACCCATGTTTCTATTGCTTATTTGACCAATTGAATTGATTTTCAGCAATTAAGATATAAATTAACTGAGATCTACATATTTTCATATGTACGAGTATGTAAAAATATCTGTACCTACTGTACGTAAAGTGTCTGTTTGTTGAGAAAACCAGTTTGAAGTCATGCATTTGTCCACTATTTTGCATGCAGCTCAGATTACGCAATCATCAGACCATATGCTATACATACACACTCATATAAATAAAAATACACATACACAGGTTTAACAACCAGTATAGATTGAGATGAATTGAATGATTAATAAGCCAAAAAAGACCATATTTTAGGTAAAATATGCAAAGAAGTGTCTGCTCCCCAACTAAGAGTCAGGTGGATGGAGGATGGCTTCCGAGGAGCGCCACCTTCAACTGACTCAACTCTCTAGGGGAGTGCGCCGACACGCCACACACACCCATTGCCCGGCGCAGTCACTAGAACAGTGACTACAGTTGGGCGGGGGAGTGGCAAGTCGCATTTATTGATCTATCACAAGTGTAACGCTATTTGGTTGACATTAAACCAGAACCGAACAGCTGACTGACTTGTGAAAAAGGATGATAGGAATTTTGTGCACAAGGAGTGGGAGAAAAAGAGAAAGAATGATTAAGAAAAGTTTGAACACACCCACGATTCGAACACGCGTTTCCGTGAAAGAAAAAACTCGCATTGTGAACGGAAAGAAGAACACTCTCTGTGCTCCCCCTTAGCGAACAGCGCCAGTGACTGCTAGACAGAGTCGGCAGCTAAAGCTGGAACTGAAGCGACCAAAAACCTATACATAGGCCGCGTGTGTCTGAGAGAAGAGGAGGGTGCAAGTTTGCCCACATTTTTTAAGGAATTTAAAAGCTTTACGTATCCTTATCTGACCGACAGATGTCCTTTTTAGTTGCGAGATCGCTTTAAAGAATTGATTTAGATTATTCTTGGGAATGTTTCATTTTCAGAAAGGAATCACATTATTCAGCGGAATGTCTTGGCCTGTTTTTGAGTATCAGAAATTACATAATATTTAGTGCCTTTTCAAAATAAATAAATTAAATTATTGGTTTAATTGAATCCAATAAAAAAAGTGGCCTATATGGAAAGTGACTGAGAAATAGGGGAAGAGAAGGAATAGAGCAATAGAATTGAGAAAATACTCAAAAAATTAAATGAAATACAAAATGTCATAATGAAAATTCTGCAAAACACATAAGCTGATATTAAATGATATTTTGTCCACGCTATCAAAAAAGGGAACTGTGCTTATCTGGCAGTGAGGCCGGACCGACCACCTAACTAAACAGCTTTATCAGCAAAAAACAAGAAAAACACACAAAAAGGGAAAAAATAAAAACTAACACTGTGAGAACTGCAGAGATGCAGCAAGATTGTTCCAATTTAACAATAATAATTGAAAAAAAAAAATATTCCATTGACGATGCTTGGAGAGTTACGTAACGAGCGGCACCCAATCCGAAACAATAAAAAATTTGCTAAAATTCCTCTAACGAAATTTATGGAAAATTGAAATAAGGAACTGTAACCCATTACAGTTACAGGGGCGGCCACTAGAGCCATTTTTATGTGCACAGTGGAACCACTCACCAGTCTCCTTCATCATCTTCTCATCCTCGGTGAGGAAGGTCAGAGGTGGGGGCAAACCATTAGCCGAGGACATGGCAGCACTTGGCTGACGTACTGCGGCGTTAGCCAGCTGGAATTAATACAAATAAATCTCATTTAAATTAGCTGCTAAGTATTTTGTGTAGGCGTTTGTTGTAGGTGTCGCTCTTACCATGCGCATGGGCAGTTTCTTCAGGCTGTTCATCATTGTGAATTTGATGGAAGTATTATTTGGATCAAGTGGACTCTAAAAACTGGACACTAACGGGTCTCCGTCTCTGGGGTAGGTGGGTTTTTCCAAGGCAACACAGCAGCAACAGTTGGCTGCACGCGAATGATCTTCCATTCTCCAGACACATAGCAGATCAGTGGAGTGGAGCCAAAGCTTTCCCCAAAGCAGCGACGCGACCCGATCGTGGTAGGGCAAGGTGTCTCGTCGGCAAAAAGTAGCCCACTATTTTTGATGTTAATAAGCGCTAGTGAGAGCGTTCTGGGTAGTAAGTGTGAGGGAAACGACAGTGGAGTGTGCTGATTAACCCTTAGATGGCATCGGGTTTAAAGTTACCCATTACAAGAAAACGAATTGAGCAGCCAAACAGCCAAAAGCAAGCGCGTACTGAAAAATAATTGACCGATGGCCGACGATTCGTCAAGCGACGAGACCACCTTTTATAATTGTTAATAGAGCGCCAATCACATAACTCTTAACAGTGAGGCCTCAAAGTGCTGTTGAGCGCACGCTCTTGCTGGATTTTGCCATATCCGCACTTAGCGATGGCTACACATCGATACATCACGTCTCGATAGGCGTCATGGCTTTTCGAGCCGATCCGGTTCCGTTCCGGGATCGGTCGTTAAATATCATATACAAATCTGAATCCTTGGATCATCAGGGTACCTGATTATCGGCGACAAAAATTTCACGCCGATGCTACCGGATCAAAAATAAAATATATCATCCATTTCGATATATCGATATGGTATCAACAATTCTAATCGATACTACTATCGACTGCTTTGAGAATTTTGTTTGGTTTTATTTACTAATTACAATAATTAAAAGGTAATTCATTAATGAATTAATTGCAGCGTACTACAGTTGGCAAGTGTATTAAAGTGTGGGCCAGGATAAACACCGTAAAAACGCCCTCACTGTAAACTCACAGCTTCCAAAACACAGAGGGCACGGCCCACGTGCTATATGATTTTTGTCCCGAGGCTGCAGGCACCACGAATAACGATTATATTTACGCGTTTACGTCATTACTTTCGAAACATGAACTGTTCCGAGCTGCTGCCGCCCGCCTCGGTGAGGGGGATGCGGGAGCTCCAGCGCGACGAGTTCCAAAAGCGTGTGCAAATTCCCAGGCTGCGAGTGCCCGAATCGCAGGTCCAACTTGTAATCCCGCTGGTTAAGAAATTCCTGCTCAAAATGGAGCACCTGCACCCTGTGCGGGCCGTAGATAAGTCACGCGAGATCCTGTTGCACCCAATGCCCATACAAGGCTGGGAATCCCTGCCCACAGTAGATTTGCAGAAGCAAAAAGTCACGCAGGAGCACTTCTGCTTTGCCGAACTTGAGTTGAACTACGAGAACTGGAGCGTCAACGAAATTCTAAAGAGTGTGCTCCCAGAGGAGGAGGAGGGAATGACATCCTACTCGCGCATCGGACACATCGTGCACCTGAACCTGCGTGACCACCTGCTGCCGTTCAAGCAGATCATTGGGGAGGTGCTGCGCGACAAGTTGCCGAACTGCCGCACGGTGGTCAATAAAGCGTCAACCATAGACAATACATACCGCAACTTCCAGTTGGAGCTGATTTGCGGGGAACCCGAGTATCAAGTGGAGACCAAGGAGAATGGCATTCCCTTCGAGTTTGACTTCTCAAAGGTGTACTGGAACCCGCGCCTCTCTACCGAGCACGAGCGCATCGTGAAACTGCTCCAGCCCGGAGATGTTCTCTACGATGTGTTCGCCGGCGTGGGTCCGTTCAGCGTGCCGGCGGCAAAGAAACGGTGCCATGTCCTGGCCAACGATCTCAACCCCGTCAGCTTCCACTGGCTGCAGCACAACGCGAAACGGAACAAGTGCCTGACCAACATCAAAATGTTCAACAAAGATGGGAGACAGTTTATTTTGGAAGAGCTGCGGGACGATCTGCTGCAACGGCTGCTATCTACGGACACATCGAAGTATGCCATTCACATAGCAATGAATCTTCCAGCCATGGCTGTGGAATTCCTAGATGCGTATCGCGGTCTCTACACTGACAAAGAGTTGGCTGATCTCTCCGATGCTGTGGTCTTTCCCACTGTGCACGTCTATTCGTTTGCCAAGGGCGAGAATACCAAAGCATTAGTGAGAGAGCTGGTGGAACAGAACCTGGCCTCCACACTGGACGAGAAGCTGTTGCAGGGCATTAGCTTTGTGCGGAATGTAGCGCCAAATAAGGACATGTACAGAGTATCCTTTAAACTTACGCGACATTTGCTAACCACGCCGAAGGAACCCGAAGCAAGTAACGGACGCAAGCGGGGCGCTGGGGATGAGAAAGTTCAGACTGAGGTGGCGGAAGCAAAAGTGAAATGTGTTTAAGAGCAGAGCTGTGTTTTGACAATAAAGTTGCCTTGAAACAAGTAAAGTACACTAGCAGCGTCTCTTCCTTTGACTACTTGCAGATGGGTCGCAACAAGGCCAATAACAAGAAGGTGGCACCTGCAGCGAAGCCGAAGACACAGCTAAACAAATCAAAGAAGGCCAAGAATGTGTTCAAAGTGGCCGACAACAGGAAGGGCAAGGGCAAAAAGCCCAAAGAAGTTCAGGGCAAGCTGAAGCAGGTGAGTGGAGATTCACAGAGAATTCGCCAGTACAGCGAACTCCCAGCCAATGTGAAGCATCCTCACTCAACCAATGCCCATTTTGCAGATCAAAGAATCTGTCAAGGCCAAGCAGGAGAAGGTGGATGCCACTCTCAAGACATTGCATAAGGACATGGTGGTCAAGAAGCCGAAGCCAGCCGTGTCGCCCATCAAGAACAAACGGAAGCCAGCTGCCAACACCGAGAAGGTCTCCGACACTTTGGGCAAGCTGAAGTTCTAGCCGAAGACCACCCCGCCCAATGATTTACATAGATGTAGTTAGTTCCCATTCATTGTTAGAGGCCTCGGCCGAATGTTGCTAGTGCAAATATCAAACAAATATACGATAGATATATTGACCACCCTAGGCAACTGGCAGGGGATGCACAGGTGCTCCGTTTCCCGGAGGGATCACAGCAGCTGGACTACTTGTGGGAGGTGCTGGCGTCGAGGTGGCTGCAGTTACTGTAGTTGCTGCAGTGGTTGGTGCAGAGACAACAATATTCCACCCAAACAGATCGCGTATAATTCCATCTAACTGAGCCGTGTCGATGCCCGCCTGCTGCAGCTCAGCCACAACCTGCGCAGTGCCCGGCAAGGCCAACCAGCGTTCGTAGACCACGCGCAAAGCCTGTAGTCTTGACCAGAACTGCGAGAAGATGCCCGGCTGCAGCAGTTTGGCGTCGATATGGGCGCGAATCGCATATGTGGGAAAGTAGAGCTGCGCTTCGTTGAGGAATCCCTGCCAGCCGAAAACGGTGCCCGACCAGTAGGGGAAGCGGTTGAACAGAGTGACGGCCAGCTCCTGCTCCTCCATCTCAAAGGCGCCGCCAGACGCCAGTAGCTGCTGGTCGACCCACTGTAGGAAAAGGATCAGTTCGGGCTGCGAGAGCAAACGCCAGCGGGCCGTGAAGCCAGCGTTGCTATTGATAATCCTCACAAAGGCCTGGAACTGGGAATCGTTGATCAGGTAACGCACCAGCAGCTGATTCAGAGGCTTGAACTGAATCAGCCGTGTAATCTCGTCCAGATCCCGGGAGAGGGTTGGAGGCGGAGGTGGCGGCGGCATCGGAGCTCCAGGGAATGGCTGCAGGAATTCTCCCCCAGTTGGGTGCAGCGGGGGCTGCTTTTGTCCCAGCGGCCATTGGGCAAGTGATCCGGTGCCGAGGGCGAATAAGCAGAGAAGCCCCAGAGTAATAGCCATGGTTGGGGAGCTATGACTGCGACTGTCTGCCAGCCAAGCGAAGGTGTGTACCTTTTATACAAACTCATATATCCAAATCCAAGTTATCTGCTGATAGCGGCCTCCCGGAATTTGTCGCAGCATCTTTGCTGACAGTTGTCGTCATCAACTGATAAGAGCCGGATTCGATCTGTTTATAGTATTACTCGGCTCGTAATCCCCCCGAGGAAGTCTGCGTCCGGGATAAATAAGGGGAGCAAACAAGACAAGACCAAAACAAAGACCAATTTCGGAATAAACTAACCCTAGATAGTTAGTTTGGCCCAAGCTTTATTTCCAACAATGCAGATAGGCGACAAAGAACCGCAAACGAACACTTCATAACACGATGAGGCACTAAATGAAACATCCACATCCGTACATATACATATGTCTATGAATTAGCTCTTCAATGAGCAACCCTAACCACCCGCAACTGACACGAAATGTAAGACACTTCCACGCATCATTTCCAAACAAAAAGGAAAGAATTCCAACTTCGGTGACCGAAGAGTGAGATATCCTTGCAAATTTCAAAGTAGCTTGCTATTATTCACATCTCTGTAAAAAGACACTTTAGAACACGATTGTTGTTAATTAGTTATCGAAATGTTTGATATAAACTTATCTCCGAGGTTATTAAGTCATAAATATCAACTGATCTCCACTGGCGAAACTGTGGGACAGTCAACAGTAAATCATTGCAATGATGTACCCTAGTTTTCCGACCCATTTTGGATGGGATTCAATGGGGAATTTGCAAGGACTCGGCGTATACAGAAATTTGGGGATGGATTCTTTGACAGTCCGATCCGAAACATAATTTTATCTTAGGATACATACACACATAGATACATACGTAAATAAGTCGACTTCAATAAAAACTAGCTTAACCGGTACGAGTAAAGGCATGTGAGGATGAGCGAAGAGAGGATCAGATCTGGTCGTTGCCCTTGCGACGCAACCAACTGGGTATATAGCCCCTGACTGCCTCGCCCAGTTGGCGGTAAATGATCAGCCCAAGAATGGGCAGGACAAGCCGCGCGTCCTTGAACAAGTACACATAACAGGCAACAAGGAAGAGAACCAGATCCGTACAGTAGCTGAGAGCCGAGCGTACCTTCTCGTGCGTATGCTCCTCCGACTGGAGCACCGCCAGTACGGATGCCCGCTCCAGAAGATCCCGCTCGGCGCTTGAGAGAACCAGGGCCGTCTGCGAGGTCCGCTCCACGGCTAGAGCCAGGCCTCCCGTGGCTAGTGCTGTGGGTCTATTGAGCGAGGTGTCGCGAGACCGTGTGCTGGATGGAACCCGTCGCTTAATCACCCGTTTGATTTTCACGAGGCGCGTTCGTCCCCGGGCATCGGGACGAGCCTCAACGGTCTCGCTCATGACGCTCTCACTCTCCGTCTCGCTCTTGTTCTTTGTCTTGGGTGGGGGCACCACTAGAACGGTCGGGTACTCAGGCTCCTCCTCCTCCGCTTGGCTTTGAGTCTGCTGCTGCGCTTCACGCTCCTCGTCTTTGTCCCGTGATTTGTGATACGCCAGATTACTGGACGCATCCCGCACATGCACCAGCTGCTCCCGCTCCGAGATGGACAGACGCCGCTCCCGACTGAGCACTGGTGGTGCCAGTAGCATGTCGTCGTTGGTCTTTGTGGCCAGTCTCTTCCTGTGCTCTTCCGTGTTGGACATCGATCCCTCATCCTCGTCCGTTTCGGCTGCTGCCTTTGCGGCTGCCCGCTTCAGCTCGTCGCGGTCTAGGTAGAGGGGCGTGTGGTATTTGTGGGAGCTGCCGACCTCCCGCACTAGGTCACTGTAGTGATCGACGGCGGCGTGTGCCTCCTCCTGCATGAGGCGCTCTGCCTCTTGGCGGCGCAACTCCTCCTCCTCCTTGGCTCTGCGTTTGACCTCCAAATCGGCCGCAATGGCAGCGGCATTGGTTTTCTCCAAGGGATTCGATATCTCCTCATTGGCTTCAGTGTTCTTCTCGGTGGCGGACCGCTTGTCGCGGCTAAAAAAACGACTTTATGCCCTTGGCCAGATCCATCTTTAGGCTGCTGCTACTGCTGGTACTGGGATTGGGATTGGGGGCCGTGATTGGTGAGGCGTGTGGGATAGTTGCGAGTGTCACTGCTGCGGTGGGTGTGGCACCATTGCCGTTTCCCGGCAGAGATGGACTGATGGGGATGGGTGGGCTCATGGGCTGCTCCCCCTGCTCGTTGGGCGGGCGCTTAAGGATCGGCTTGGGTACAAAGTCGGGACTGGGCAGTGGCATTGGGCGGGTGAGGACCACAGCCGCCTGCTCCGGTGTGGGGGCGCGATAGGGTGTGAAGGTGCCAGCGGCCATGGTCCGAGGATGGTACGTCTCCAGATCGCGGGGGCTGGGCGAACGGGTGCGAGCCAACAGTTCCATCTTGAATTTCTCAATGGAGTCCTGCTCCGAGGAGGCTGTGCTCTCCGTGTAGTCAGAGCCCAGGTCGTAGCTAGAGTGTTGTTGTCCCTGCACTGGATAGTCCTCGTCCAGTTCCATGTTAATATCTTCACTGTCTTCTGCAGTGCTCTCGGTCCGTTCTTCGTCGTCAGGCGCTTCCTGCTCCTGCTCCCGGATGTGCTGCTGTTGCTCATCCGCACTCAGTGCCTTGCTGTGGGTGCGTGAGAGGCTGCCCAGATCGTTGACGTTCTCCCTTGAGTCCCACTTTCGCCCCATGCTAACCATGTCCGCTGATTGCCGGCGCAGCTCGCTCCTCCGCTCGAAGGAGACGCGCTCTGCCTCTGAAATTGAGCCGAGGCGCTTGCGTAGATTGGCCGGCGGACCAGAGGCCTGCGTGCTATTTGCCATTCTGTCCTGAGAGGCCTTTCTCGACTTGGCCGCTTGCTCCAACTCCACCGCCTCGTAGAATCTCGCCATTGCGCGCTCATAGAGCAGCTCGGTGGAGCTCACGGAGCGACGCAGCGGGAAGGTGGTGTGCAGGTTATTGAACTCCAGAAATGCCAGATCTGGGGCGGAGATGGATATAGGCGGTGGCTGTATGGCATCCTCCAGGTCCAGCTCGAAGGAGTCTTGCTCTGTGGGGAGAACAAATGCAAACGGGAATGGGACTGGAAACATGGATGCACTCTGGGTATACCTACTGTCCTTATCCTTGACCTTGCTGTTCTTGTCGAAGACGACGAGCATGAACTCGTTACTGGTGTGCACCTCGTCGTGCTTGTCCGCTGACCTGGGGGCACGTCTAGAAATTGGAGCAGCGTCTGGTCTCTGTTTGGACTTGGGTCTGGATCTGGGGGACTCTTCATAGCCCGGAACTGTGGCAGTCGCTGTGGCAACCGCTGTGGCTGTGGCTGTGGCTGGTGGTGGTGCACTGATCTCAATGGTGGGCAGCCGCTCACCAATCACCGCACTAGCACTGGCAGCCACTGCCAATGCCAGGGTGGGCACGTTCCTCGCCGGGCTTAGGGCTTGGCCCGAGAATCGTCTCACGTTCTGATTAACTCCCAGTTGGACTGGCTCCGCGCTGCGCTGCAGGGCTGGAGTTGACTTGATGGCCTCTGGTGGGGGTGTTGGTTGCGTTTCGGAGTGCTGCCGCTTGCTTGGTGGACTGAGACTTCGTTTTCGATGGAGAACTGACTTCAACGGCTTTTCCTCAGGCGGAGAGGGCAGGGCCTGGGGCCGGAAGCGCAGTGGGGACTTCTCTTTGGGCTCGACCGTGGGCTTGGCATTGAACAACTTGAGAGGTGAGCCAACTGGCGACTTCTGGAGCCCAGCCGGGGGCCCTGTCTTGTCCGCCAGAGCGGTGGTGGTGATCAACGTGAGGTTGAGCTTGTTACTGGATCCAGCCGCCGGCTTGGCCGAGGAGTCGGCACTGCTCTGGGAGGGGCTCTTGCGCACATCCATTTTCAGAGCCTGGTCCGAGGTGCCGTACGACATTTCATGGTGCAACTGCTCGTTGTCGATGAGCTGAGGTTTTGGCTTGCGTTTGGCGTTTGGCGACTGTTTGGGCGACATGCCCGTCGCGGCATCTGCATGGGGACGCGGTGGTGAGAGCGTCTTGCGACGAGGCGGCACTTGGACCGCCTCCGACTTGGGCTTATCCTTCTCATCGCCAGCGATTTTGGTCGCAGACCTTGGCTTGATGATGCCACGCTTGGGATCGGGTATGAAGAGCAGCTCCGACTCCTCGGATGGCTCACTCAGGCCATATGGGTTCTCAGCCTTGACGCGGAACTTGTACTCCGAGCCCTCGATCAGATCGTGCAGAGTAGTCGTCAGGGCCCGCGTGGTGGCGGCCTTCAGCCAGACGTTCCAGCCCATTCGGAAGTACTCCACAATGTAGTTGCCGATCTTGCAGCCACCATCGTCCAGTGGTGCCGTCCAGGCGAGCGTTGCGGACTTGCCGAACGACATGTTCAGACGGGGCGTACCCGGAGCATTGGGCCGTGCCGTGACCGTGACTAGAAAGGAAGCGTTGTCCTCCCCCAGCTTGTTCCATGCACGCACCATGTACTCCCCGCGATCCTCGCGATGCACGTTATCTATCTTGAGAAGCGAGTTCTTCTCCGTATTGGTAACCTGCAAAGAGAACAGAAAACGGATGAAAACCATGCAGATACGAGTAGGATATTGAAACCACTCAAGTACCTCGAAGCGTCCATCAGGGGCAATCACTTCGCCCTCGTGGAGCCAGGTAATGGCCGGCGGCGGCTGGCCGGCAATGCCGACCTTCAGACGCAGCACCTCGTCCGCCTCCACAATGAGGCCGTCCTCGTAGGTGCGCGGCAAACGAATCTTGGGTGGCGCCTGCACCATGAGCCTTGCCTTGGTCACCACGTGGCCAGCCCGGTTCGTTGCCGTGCACTTAATTTCGCCCTCGTCCGTCAGTGCCACTTGGTGAATGATCAGGACACTGGCGTCGTTGTCGTTGAGGATCTTGGTGCGGCGACTGCTGAAGATCTCGTAGCCATCCTTGAACCAGTTGATCTCCGGCTGTGGCTCGCCGAGTATGCGCACCCGGAACTCAATGCGCTCATCCTCAACCGCATCAGTGTCCAAGAGCTCGTCTATGAAGCGGGGAACGGTTATCGCATTGCGCTGCAGTGTAACCGTCAGGGGATCAGAGAGCTCGCTGGCGTCGGATCGTCCCACGATGTTTTCGGCAAAGCAGCGAAACTGGTACCGCCAGCCTGGCTCCAGTCCACTGATGCACACATCGCACCTGGAGACAGGTGTGGGTGTGGCGCGCACCCAGTGCGGCGAGCCCATGCGACGGTGCTCCACAGTGTAGCCGGTGATCGGGGAGCCTCCGTCGAGCAGCGGACGATCCCAGCGCAGGTTGACCACGTCGGGCTGCTGCTCCGAGAGCGACAGTGGCGTCAATATGGGCCGACCAGGCGGAGAGGGTCGTTCTGAAAGCAGAAGCAAGCATAAAAGATGCACTGAAAACTAGGCCCTCTCTTAGTATCGGTGGACCGATGGCTCTCTCTCTCTCTCTTTCTCTGCCTGTCTCTAGCTGTAGCCGTAGTTTCGAAAACATTACTTTGTCGTTTTCAAATTTTAGGCCAAAACATTCACACAATGACGGACCAGACCACGGCAACCACTTGAGTGTGCGAGTCGCTATAAATAGAAACATTTCTAGCGCTCCCACCAGCTATGTGGGCTCCGTCTGCGCTGATTATAGCCCATCTGAATGGTTTATATCAGACTATACGGACTGGGATTGGGAATACTTTTGGATTTGTTTTTGAAGTAATGCTGAAACTTGCCTGCAGACTTCCAATGGACATTCTTCTTTGGTCGACCGCTCTGTGCATGGGCGTGAAGCTTTCCCGGCTGATTTCCCATCTCGAGATGCTAAATATTTAACCTATTTGCAGTTTTTGTGTGCATATATAGAAGATTCTATATATAGACAGTCGAATTTAACTGAAGACACTCGCGGATCCGTCGCCTTAACTAAGTATTTTTCGAAAATCGATTTTAAATTCTAATAGTGTAATTCTCGTAACATAAATTTGTTGTTTGCAAGCGTTGCCATTTTTACGGCGCGTTAAATAATCCGTTCGTTGGTCAAATCAATTAACATATTCGAAAAGCTTTTCTGCGTTGATAGACGTCGTCTTATCGATAGACATTAGTGTCTCGATGTGTGCTGTTACTTAACGTGAAACAGCAATATCTGCTGTTAAAGTGTCAGCTCTTTTTATCGTTTCATCTCTAGTTATCTAGATACATTCAGGTCATCCTGAAAGATAAAAAGGTCATTACTCGACAAAAGATATTGGTTTTTGGAATTTTGGTTTTTTTTCTATGGCAGAACTTTTTTGTAAAGTCTGGTATTTTTTGTAACGGTTTTTTAGAGGTAGCGCATCTTATTTCATATAACTTAAGTATCTTACATCTGGTTTTTATGTACTTCGCCATTCTATAAAGCTGATGAATGAATCTACAAACACTTTGTGGTTTTAGCTTACCGTTTGAAAAATATTAAGCTTTGAAGAGCATAAATGTAGCTTTCTGTGCGGATTTTTTTTTTTTAATTTTGATCTGTATTAAAAAAAGTAGAAAAAAATGCATAACTTAAATTATGTGAAAAATACCAGACTTTATAAATTCTATAAAAAAAGTTTTGACCTAAAAAAAATTACGTACAGCCGCTAGAAAGTAACTTGTGCGCGACAACATTTCTTATTGGTTGCATACGAATATCATCCCTGATTTTCTAGCGGCCCCTTTTTTTTCGATCTGAGTACTAGGCGTACAATATTAAAACCGGGAGATACGATTTCCGATTATAGACACACATCGGAATTTTTCGGTATATTTTGAAAATGGGATATATATACGTTAGGTATATTTCGGTATATTTCTGAGGTTATATTTCATCGATAAATCCGCGATCACACTTTTTTTCAGCCTTACAAAAAGTGATTTTTTGCCCATTTATTAATTTTTGTTGTTCTGGTTTAATATAATTGCAATTTTATTTGTTGTTTGTGCTGAATCAATAAATCTGAATGAATTAAACCATATTTCTGTGTACATGCGTGCCCTCACGGCTTAGATATGCCCTGCCACCCTTGGAATGTTTGGAAGCCTGTGTAAGGTACTAATGAGAATAAAAACAAGCAGTGTATCTCGGAAAAGCCGCTGCGGTGCAGCTGCAAAATTATAACAGGTGCAGCTACGTCTGTGGCACGGCCCGCGCACTTATTCACACACGCTATACCCATCCCTGTGTTGAGAAAATCTACAAAAAAGCAGCAACAACAATGGCTGGTACGGCCGCGGCAACGCCAATGGAAATTGATGAATTCATAAATGGAGCACTCGTTTCTTGGGTGAGTAAAGTGAATAAACATGTTCAATATCTACTGCGAAATTGGGCTATGTGCTTGGCATAAGTAATTGAATGTTTTGCTCTCAAGTAATTCCCATGGGCACACACGAACATCAGCAACAAAGAGAACAGCCTGCTCGCTCGCTCGTTCGCATAGACTTCCGCAGCAGCACAGCACAGCACTCACCAGGTAGCTAGTAGCAAGGTCATTGTAACTGGCTTACGACAGCTTACGGTAGAACTTTAATGCTGTTATATTCGCAGTGTGCTTTGTTTGCATGTTCGCGTCCGGTCATGGCTCGTTTTGTTCTGTTCTTCATCTGTGATAGTTAACTTCTCTTTTTCTTGCCTCCCCAGCTAGAGTCATGTCTGCCACGTGCCGAACTGCTTGCCGGTTACACCTCGCTGCTGGATGGCCATATCATACACAGCGTTTGGCTCCAAATCGACCCGGAGCCGCAAAACAATCCCAGCGAGCTGACCGAGTTTAGTGGAAAATCTTTGAGTGTGGCCAGGGCCAAGAACTTTGAGTGCATCGTTCGGAATCTGAAATCATTGTTTGAGGAAGAGCTGGGTCAGACCATACTGGTCCTGCCCGATGCGGTCACGCTGGGCTATCATCCGGAGAGCAGGAGCGGACTGGAGCAAATGAAAACGCTGCTCACTCTGCTTCTGGGTGCGGCAGTGCAATGTCCCAACAAGGAGTTGTTCATAGCGCGCATCAAGGAGCTCGATCTGGAGACACAGCACGCCATTGTGGCACTCATCAAACAGGTGACCGACAGCCATAGTCTGGTGCTCACCGAAGACTCGCTGGAACGGTTATCGCCGCAAAACATGTACACCCACATCCTTCGCCTGACCAAGGAGCGCGATGTCATGTATTTGAAATGGATTGACCTGGTGTGCATGGAGCCCGAAATAACGACGGGCGACAATTTGGCGGAGTGTGGCCAAGGCGTTGTCAGTGTGCCGCGTTCTCCCTCGAACGGAACCGCCACCTCCACACCCTCATCGTCATCCAACTCGGATAGCAACCATTTAGCAGTGGAGTGTGCAGACCTTAGATCGAAGAATCGCAAGCTTCGCCAGGAGCTGTATGTTGAAACGTGTCCCTTGGCTTCCTTTTTGATTGATTTGCTAATAATATTACTTTTACAGGGAGGAAAAGTCAGAGAACCTTCTGGAGCTGCGGGAGGAGCTGGACGAAAAGAATGTGCGTTTTGACAGGCTGCGGCAGGAGAGTCAGGATTGGTTTGCAGAAGCCAAACGGGCATCTGCCTATCGAGACGAGGTGGACATCTTACGCGAGCGAGCTGAGCGCGCCGATCGGCTGGAGGTCGAAGTACAAAAGTATCGTGAGAAACTCGGCGACTCTGATTTCTACAAGTCTCGGGTGGAGGAGTTGCGCGAAGACAACCGTGTGCTGCTGGAGTCAAAGTATAAGAAGACAGAATCGGAAATGATTTTTACTAACCAAATCTATGTCCATTAGAGAAATGCTGGAGGAGCAGTTGCAACGCTACCGCAAACGTTCGGAGCATGCCATTTCCCTGGAGTCCGAGATTATAAAATACAAGCAAAAGCTAAATGACATGGCCCTGGAACGGGATGTGGATCGCTCAAAGCTGGAGGAGCTGCTGGAGGAAAACGCCCAGCTGCAGCTGGTGGCCAGGAATTTGAACTCGACGCACGAGGGCGACAAGTCCTTTTCAGAGAACGAGGACGAATGCAACTCGGGGGACAATAGTCTGTCCGAGCAGCTCACCAACAATGCTCAGACGCGTGCCCTAAAGCTGGAGCTGGAGAATCGGCGGCTGACTGCTGCCTTGGAGCAGCTGAAGGAAAGCAGCTTTCACGAGTCCACCAATAAAATGCTGGAGTTGGAGAAGGAGAAGAAGAAGCTTTCCCTGAAGATCGATCAGATGCAGGAGAACATTCAGAGGCTATCCCAGCAGAATGTGGAGCTGGAGGGCGTGTTCAAGAATGCCCTGGAAGAGAACAAGAAGCTGCAAGATGCCGTGGACAGTCGCCAGAAGAGCTACGATCGCCAAAGCCTGGAGCGCGAAGTGGACCGCCAGAGGCTTGCAGATGCCGAACAGCATGCCGAAACCCTTAACAAGGAGAAGCAGCGCATCCAAACGCTCAATGAAAGCATTCAACGGCGTGCGGATGACTTGGAGCGGCTGGCGGAAAGCAAGAGCAAGGAGCTGGAGCAGCATTTCGAGAAGGCAAAGCAGTGCGAGCAGACCAAACAAAGACTCTACGAGATCGAGGCCAAAGTGTCTGCATACGAGCGGGAGAATGCCAGCCTGCTCAAAGAGGTATCGAAACTGAAGGAGGGCAGCGAGGAGAAGTCCGTTCAGCTCGACCAAAGCATCAATCAACTGGACACGCAGACCAAAGAGATTATGAGGCTCAGCAAAGTGCTCGAAGAGACCGAGCAGGTGCAGCAGAAGCTCATCGAGTTGGAGAAACAAAACCAAGAGCTGGCATCGCAACGAAACATCGATCAGGAGATGATTAACACGCTCCGTGAAGACCTGGTCACTGGCACTCTGGTGACCAAGAAGGTGCGACACAATCTGGCGAAGCTCGGCCTCACCGACAGCGAGCCGACTGAACTGAATGTGGAGCATGTGGTTGAGAAACTGGTGCGCAATCCAGAGACCTTTAAAACGGTGCGTGAGATTATGTTGAACGTAAAACGCGAGCAGCAGGAGGAACGCTATGCTGATGAGGAGGAGGGTGAGGGTGGCCTTAAATCGGACATGTGTGTTCTATGCCATCGCCAAGAGATCTTCACAGTGGAGAAGAACATTGAGCTGGCCCCGACCAGCTCTTCCCAGGAACTGCGCTTCGAGCACAAACCTAGGCCGACTCCTGTCCGAGAATCCGCTGAGCTTATGCGTGTTAAGGATTGCAACACGCAGCTGCAGACCGAAAACGCCCGCCTAAGTGTCGATGTGGCTGCTTTGGGGTCACAGATCACTTCCCTGAATACCCAGCACGTGGCTCTGCAGCTGGCAAACTCTCAACTGGCCGCGGAGAAGGACACGCTGCTCAAAGACATCGACTCCCTGCAGCAGGTGCACAAAAATGCGCTGCAAGATCAGGTTACTCTTCAATGTCTGCACGACCAGCTCTCCGCCGAATATGAATCTCTAAACAAGGACAAGGAGCAACTGAAGGCAGCAGTTCGAGATCTGCGCCAGGAGTTGCGCGACACCCGGGAACAGCAAACGGCTTTAGAACAGCGCATTGAGGAACTCACCACTCAAAATGGGAGCATGAAGACCTGCAGTGAGGATCTCTCCATCTTGCGCACCGAGCATTCGAAGCTCACTGACGACTTCCGCAATCTGTTTGCCACCAGCGACCGCTTCAAGAACGAGTACAAAAACATACAGGAACAGTACAAAATGATACGCATGGAGCACAGCAGCCTTAAGCTCCAGAACACGGAGCTCTCGGGGGGAGCTCAACACCAGGAGTGATCAAGTGCGTCTACTTCAAATGGAGTACAGCAAACTTCAGCAGCGCTGTGAGGTAAGTTTACACCGAGCAGCTATTTTCGCTGGCATCATGTGATGGCTATCTTGGCAATCACTTTCAGATGCTTATACAAAACAACGGCGACCTGGACTCTGAGCGCAAGGCCCTGATGGACAATGTTTCGCAGCTGCTTTCCCAGTATCAAGAGCTGTTGGCCATTTCCCTGGAGGACAAGAAACATTTTCATGAAGAAGAGAAAAACTATACCGAGCGGGTACACAGCCTGAAGCGGCAAAAGGAGAAGCTAGAAGAGAAAATCATGGAACACTACAAAAAGTCAGAGACGACGGTGCATAAGAAGTGAGCCACCAGCCAAATACACTTCTAATTCGAAATTTCTAATCGTTTCCACCCCTCCCTTGTTAAGAAAACCCTTTGCCATAAGTCTGGTGCGTCGTGTAAAGAAAGCTAGCTCCGATCTAATGAACAAAGTGCCCAGTCGCGTAGGTTTGATTTGAAAAAAAATCCCTGAAAGGCCCAGAAAAATAATGCTCATTTCTCGTTTTTCAGAACCGTCGCTCCTGGGTAGATGATGCTCGCACCAATTCGCAATTTGTTATTGGATCCGAGTCTGGTGGCAATGAATCGGACAACAGCAATGAAGAACCCCTGTCCGTTGCCTCCGATACGCATTTGTTGCAGCGAAACATGCCACTTCGCCAGAGCCTTCAGCGGTAAGCACGCACTTCCAAAAAGATTCGAATCGAGTATATGGTTTATTGGATAATATAATTTACTGTTGGGGATATGGTTCTTGTTCTATTTACATGTACACACACACACAACAACCCTCACACCAACAACAACGCACAACCACATGCACAATACAAAAACCGAACACTCCATGAGTAGGGATTTGCTGGATAACTCGATCCAACGTGGTGGCGCCGTGCGCAGTAGCTTGCAAGCACAGAAACGTACGGATTTGAATAACTCACGTAGAAATAGCGTGCACGGGTATGCGCTTTTAAATGTATAACAATCTCTGGTACCTCTAACTACTGCCACTGTATCAAATCCCCATTTTTCATTTCCGCAAGACTTCCACTGCCCTGTCGTCTCTGTCGTTGTTTTTCGGACAACACATCATTTAGATAAAGTACTAACAATTCGTTTTGGATTTGCAGAAGCCTTGAAGCGCCAGACGTGACTGGCAGTAGCCTTACCCTGGGCACAGCCGGCTCCCGCCGTACTGTGTATCTTATTGACGAGCACCAGAAATTACCCGATGGATCCAGCTCCAGCCCTGGATCTAACGCACAACAGCAACAGTCTGCCAGCACCAGTATCGCCAGTGACGGAACACCAGCTCCCAACGCAGAACCTCAGACCCCACAAAAGAATAGCGACAACAACAGCAACAGCAGCAGTCCTGGACCTGCCACGTTCCTCATGTACAATCGGATTAACACCACGATTGGGGGAGTATCCACGACTACAGACCAAACTCCGCTGGTACCACCTGTGGCCAGCGGCAGTGGAGGTGGGAATGTCTCTGGTACTCCCACTCAGGATGATAAGTCTGGCCGAAAACGGAGCGAGGACAAGAGCAATAGCATCTGGTATGAGTACGGATGCGTCTAGAAATAAAATATGTAATCAGTATACACAGGTCCACAACTGGAACTTGAATTTAAATTGAATGCATTTTCTGACGAAGTATTATTTCGTGTTAGACATTACGAATTTATTTTTACTAATTTAATAATATTAGAACATCGATGTTGCCTTAAGCTTAAGTAAGTGGAACGAGTATAAAGTATAAAGTGCTCCTTAAACTGCTATGATTTGACTTAAGAAATGTTTTACAATTAGTTTTATGTACTATACCTATACCGATACCAATACCTATATACCCATACCCATAGCTATTTATGTATCTGAGTAATTCTGAAACAAGCAAGACTACGCGGCAACTATGCGAATTAATAACTACTACCCAGTATACACCTTTATACACACAACAAACCATTAGCTATACTCTGACTATACTTTCGTTGATAAGATTTATTTAATAGCAATATTTATACATATGTATCTATTTAGCGTACTCGAATCTGTCTATTCCTATACATTGTATACTACTGCTATGCTCGTACCCTGCTAAACAGCTAAGAAATGCGCCTTCAATTTGTGAATATATTTTCATATACATTACGTGTGGCCTTGTGTGTTCGTACGTCTATTTATTGATGCCTCAGAGCCTAATGATAACGCAATAAAAACATGCATAAGAATATGTTATACTATATCTCCTGTTGTGTGTGTGTGTGTTTTGGGCTGCCATTTAAGATAAGAATTACGATAATGTTGTGGAGCTACATATAAGATAAATCCTCTACTCACAGTATCTTAGTATGAATAACGATTAAAGACAAAAAACATGTGGTTGAAGGCTCTAATTATAATTCCGCTGGTAACTATCCTGGCCCATCGCATTCCTGGTGCAGATTCCTTACCACACTCTTGCCCGAATTCAAGATCTTTAGTCCATACGCGGCGGCCACTTGCGGTGTGTGCCAGACGCTCAGCAAAACGGCATGCCGTAGCGAAAACACCTTTTCCGCATGCTCGTCAGGTAAGCCCAAAAAAACACACATATATTGGAGGAATAGCAATTAGCAGAATTTAACTTCCAGGAGTACCTCTTAACGATATAATTAACTGTCCGACCAATTATTTTTGCACCGATGGCGAGTACACTTGCTATGAAAATGCTGAGCCGGTATGCAAAGCAGATGAAGCTCCTATCACAACTACAACAGTGAAGCCTTGGACTGCCGACTGCCAGCAAGCCACAAAAACTGGCTTTCAAAAAAACGAAAATGATCCCACGTGCACTTCGTAAGAACATAAGTATTCTGAAAAGGTTACCGCCGAATGAAAACTAAAACCCCCAATCTATTCACAGTTACTTGTATTGTAAAGTCGCCGAGGACGGCACATTAGAAAGCGCTACAATTTTGAATTGCAAACCTAACCAATACTTTGATGTGTCCTTAAATGCATGTACGGGCACAAAACCCGATGGGTGTACTGCAGTGGCTACCGAACCAACTACAACAACTCAAAAACCTTGGAGCGCAGAGGAAACCTGTCTGGATGTGACCAAGTCTGCATCATTTAAGAATGAAGATGATCCCACATGTGCCACGTAAGAAGATTTGTTCCGATTTTTGACAGCAGGTCTAAACTAAACCTCCTTTTTTCTTTCAGCTACCTCTTTTGTTATGTGTCGAATGGAGTAGCAACGGCTCAAATCTATTCTTGTAAAGGAACAAAGCCATACTTTGATTCGACTTTAAAGGGCTGCAGTGATAAGAAACCAGCCGATTGTACATAAAAATAAGTTTTGAATTATATTTTGAGTACCCGTTTGGGTATTAATTTATTTACTGAGTTTCATGAAAAGGCTTTATTGCATACCCCATTTCCAGCGAAAATACTGATTGTCCCTCTTGCAAGTATTCTCATTACGCTTGGCATTATAGCATTAAATATGAAACCAAAATAAGTCCGCCATAAAAGTTTATCACTGTACCTTGGTAGGAAGAGAGATAAAAAAGTATATAGATTACGATTTTCGGACTTAAAGACCCATGAGTGGCCTTCAACGTTTCCAAACTTCAAAGTGGAGCGTTAGGAAAAAGATCATCATGTGGACGAAAATTATTATATCACTGGTGACTACTTAGCAGAAGATCCGCCTGGGGATATACATACGTATGTACATCTGACATATTTTAGAAATTTAAAATTGCAGTTACTTGTGCAACACTTGGCTGCACACCCAGCACCCGAATTAGATGACCAAAGCACACCGGAATGGAGTGCTGAAAAGACCTGCCTGGAAGTGACTAAATCGGCTATATTTGAAAATCAAAACGATCCCACTTGCGGCAGGTAAGCAGTGATATTTTCTTTACCTTTGCGAATTAATTAATTCATCTTGTATTTTACATGCAGCTACGTCTTTTGCTATGTGTCAAATGGAGGAGCTACTGCGGTGATCTTTTCATGTAAGGCAAATACCCCATACTTTGATTCGACTTTACGGCTCTGCACTGCCATAAAGGCAGAGGGATGTATATAGAAGCGCCGAAGCTTCTCCATTTTATTAAACAATATGGATCAGGTTCCCCAAAACAATAAATAATATTCTGTGCCATAATCACATTGGTTCTTCAACAACAAGACAATTTGTTTCTTTAATGGTATCTTATTCAGCAACTCGCGGGCCGTTCGGTCTGACAAGATTGTGTATCAGAATTGTAAAATTCATTTGTGTTGCAATAGTATAGCCAACCCAGGTAATCTAAGCTCAATTTATAGCAGTACACGTACCTGGAATTTTAAAATTCGTACATGAATAATTCCTATTTAACGCGAAATCAACAATCTAGACTCACTGTCTGCAGGTTAAATCACTCTCCACCCGAAAGTATCCTTTTTGTCGTAACTTAGAACAATAAACATCAGCATTTAGTGGAGATACCGTGCTTGATTCTGTGGTTACTGGTGTTGATTCCGTTGATGAATCTGTTGTGGTAGGGGAAGATTCAGTTGATGAATCAGTCGTTAAAGTGGAAGATTCAGTTGATGAATCTGTCGTTAAAGTGGAAGATTCAGTTGTTAAGTCCGTCGTTAAAGTGGAGGATTCTGTGGATGGATCCGTGGTTAATGTGGAAGATTCTGTTGATGAATCTGTAGTAAAAGGGGAAGATTCAGTTGATGAATCAGTCGTTAAAGTGGAAGATTCGGTTGATAAATCTGTCGTTAAAGTGGACGATTCTGTGGATGTATCCGTGGTTAATGTGGAAGATTCTGTTGAAGTATCTGTGGTTACAGTTGAAGATTCAGTGGACGAATCTGTAGTGGTAGGGGAAGATTCAGTTGATGAATCAGTCGTTAAAGTGGAAGATTCGGTTGATAAATCTGTCGTTAAAGTGGAAGATTCAGTTGATAAATCTGTCGTTAAAGTGGAGGATTCTGTGGATGGATCCGTGCTTAATGTGGAAGATTCTGTTGATGAATCTGTAGTAATAGGGGAAGATTCAGTTGATGAATCTGTAGTAATAGGGGAAGATTCAGTTGATGAATCAGTCGTTAAAGGGGAAGATTCGGTAGACAAATCTGTCGTTAAAGTGGACGATTCTGTGGATGTATCCGTGGTTAATGTGGAAGTTTCTGTTGAAGTATCTGTGGTTACAGTTGAAGATTCAGTGGACGAATCTGTAGTGGTAGGGGAAGATTCAGTTGATGAATCAGTCGTTAAAGTGGAAGATTCGGTTGATAAATCTGTCGTTAAAGTGGAAGATTCAGTTGTTAAGTCCGTCGTTAAAGTGGAGGATTCTGTGGATGGATCCGTGCTTAATGTGGAAGATTCTGTTGATGAATCTGTAGTAATAGGGGAAGATTCAGTTGATGAATCAGTCGTTAAAGTGGAAGATTCGCTTGATAAATCTGTCGTTAAAGTGGACGGTTCTGTGGATGTATCCGTGGTTAATGTAGAAGTTTCTGTTGAAGTATCTGTGGTTACAGTTGAAGATTCAGTGGACGAATCTGTAGTGGTAGGGGAAGATTCAGTTGATGAATCAGTCGTTAAAGTGGAAGATTCGCTTGATAAATCTGTCGTTAAAGTGGACGGTTCTGTGGATGTATCCGTGGTTAATGTAGAAGTTTCTGTTGAAGTATCTGTGGTTACAGTTGAAGATTCAGTGGACGAATCTGTAGTGGTAGGGGAAGATTCAGTTGATGAATCAGTCGTTAAAGTGGAAGATTCGGTTGATAAATCTGTCGTTAAAGTGGACGATTCTGTTGATGAATCTGTAGTGGTCGGGGAAGATGAATCTGACAAAAAAAAAAAATACATAAGAGATACATAAGAGATTGGATTTTCGGCTATCTGCAAACCTGTTGCTACATCCGATGTTGTAGATGTCGTATCACCAGGTACACAAGAAGGCTGCAAATTCAATTCAATGAGAAAATTGTCAATGAACCATATGGCGGAAATCGGAACACTCACTGAGGACGTTTCCGCGGGTGAACAAATGTTATCCAATGTGCAAAAATACCCCTCTGGACACGCAGTGATTGTGTTTTCAACGACCGATTCCTGGTTAAAGCAGAATCCATAGCTGGTCTCGTCGAGGCACACATTCCTTCCATTGGTGAGTGCACAATTTGAGCAGCTAGGGGATTGACCGAGGGCCGTTTTGAGAAACGGGAGGAACAGAACGAGCTAGAATGGAAAAGAAATGTGTGAAATTGACGTTTACTATTTACTTTTACTTTACCCACTTTTAAAATAATATTTGCACGCATGTCTGTTTAGCGCGAAGCTCTAGTTTCTTGTGATCGAGGGTAGATCTTCTGCCAATTCATTTTATAGGAGGCAGTCTTGGCTTAGCAGTGGGAGTGGTTTGCTTACATAAAGATAAGAGAGATATACGCTCAAGGTTCTGGACCGGACCCCAAATGAATCGTGGCGCCATAAAGCATATTCGGCAGAGCTGACGAAAGTGCTAAAAATGTGATGTCTTCCTACAGCGTGGACCATTCGTAAAAGATAAGTTACGGCGAAAAGATGTACAAGTGCGCTGTTCTGGTGAGTGTTTCCAAGGTGCAGGTGGTCCTAATGAGGGAGATTACTTGACTTATTGTGTCTCAACATTTAGTTGGTCCTCGTGGCGATGCAGGGGACTTTGATCTGGTCTACCTGTGATGTGTGCCAGTCAAATGGGGCAGCTTGCATAAATCAGACATCGTACAATCTTTGCTTTGGCGGCAGCAGTCCCAATACCGCAGAGACCTTCACATGCACTGAAGGCCTGGTCTGCACAGATCAGCCCATTATTTGCTTCCAGCGCAGCGAGACTCCTGCCAGTTGCGGCGACACGGATAGCTGTGGCCAGTGTGCCCCCAACTACACTTTTGCATGCACCTCCCGTTCCACGTTCGCCTTCTGCTTCGGCGCCACCAAACCTACAAATGTTACCGGGAGCTGCCCTACAGACTACTTCTGCGATGCCTCTACCCAAGAGATATGCGTGAAGAAGGCCACAGATGATTCGATCATATGCCATTTGGACAAACCCATCGTACTCTTGTAAATAATTGAACGTAGATAGATACACGCAAATTAGGAATTAACTTTAATTATTAAAGTAAAGTAAGGTAAAGTTAATGAATTAAACAATAATTAAGACTACAAATCGATTGAATCATCGACATCTTCCGATTCTTTGCTACCCAGCCAGGAGCGTGCAGTTCTAAGCGACGGCAGTCGAAAACGCCACTCCTCGCAGCAATGCTCGTAGATACTTTCGCCCAGCTGCAGCAGCTCAACAGCAAAGCGCCGCTCGTCACCTTTCCAGGTACGACCCTCGGAGCCTCCGAACATTTCCATCCGCACCAGAGCGGCCAAAGTGGGTCCCAGATACTTTTTTATGCCGTTGTATAGCTGCGGCTTGGTCATCCTTATCGACGAGTTGGATGGTGACACTCCACTGGCGGATGGCATGGACGCCGTCAGTTGCTTCAAGTACGCGTTCTCCTCTGAAAGCTTTTCCACCTCAAACTTCAGTTTGTTGTAATCCAGCTGGAGTTGTCTTTCCTCTGGAATTGTTTCTTCTTCGCCCATAGGCATTTCCTGACTTTGCCCTGCGCCCATCGAAGGTTTCTCAATTGTTGTACGTGAACTTATTTTCCTAAAAATTGGTTTTGTTTGCGTTTGCAATCCATTTCGAGGCAAGTCAATCATTTCTGATGAAATTGTAGTACTGATTTGGTGCAGCTCCTGCTCCTTTTCCTTGGTACAATCCACCATCCGCCTTTTGATTGCCCTCTCTGGTAAGGTTGCAGCGGATCTCTTATTTACCAATTGATCCAAGTTAATCACGTCTCCAGCAGCGTCGGACATATCATATCCTAGAGGACACTCGAACCCCTCTGGTGGCTTCAGATGTGCCAAAGTGGGAGAAGCCAATTTTACAAGCCTTGGTTCGCCGTTCTCGTCCAGAGATTCAAAGTCCCACGCGAGATCCTTGTTCACTCGCATCAATGTCGGCGTCTGCTTAGCAATGAGCCGGTCCATTTTATAGTTCATAAAGCATTCAATGCGAAAATGGCGTGCGCACACAGCCCTGTTGGCCAGCTTATCTTGAGACACTTTTAAAATCTCTTTATTAGCGCAAATTTGTTGCCATTTTTCCAACTGCTGCGGGTCGCGTACGGGAAACTTGAAGAAGTGCATCGACGGATTGCGGTTTGAAGAGACTTTGCAATCTCGAAAAGTGCAACGAGTGCCGCCCATTGTACAGTAGATATACAATTATTAATTTTTGTTTTGTTTTGGTTTTTAATGGCTCATTCCGAGTGAGTGTTTAATCTTAACACCCTGAACGCCCGCCTTTTAAATAGGTAAGCACTTTGTCCAAATTGGCGAAATAAAACTGCTTGTAAATGTTAATTGTAGCCACCCATCCCCCCTGTTTACGAATGAATTCGAATGGGCACCGTTTCATTCAGCTAAACTGCGTTAAAAATCTTTAAGTTAGTTTAGTTCTTAGTTTGCTCTTAAACACCCATTGGTCAACAGAAGGTTAATCGGTCTCGGTCAATAACATATTTACTCGATTTTAATATTCTGTTTAATATTGCCATCAAACTAAGACTCTCAGCCGTGGAAATATAGTTTTCTACGATTGTACAATACATTCGCCATAAGATTGGCCCACTCTTCTTGCCTCTTTTATTGGATTGTTTACAAAAATAACGATTTAGCTGAAAGGTTTAGAAAAACAACGAAATAGATAAACGCTACCACTACGCCGCCCAGTAGTATGTGTCTTTGTGTACCCTGTTTCCATTATTTAAAATAAAAATTGTTTTTTCAAAGCTCTTCAACATAGTAGTGCCTCAATGTTTCTATACTATTCGAAATTTGTTAAGATATCTCTCCAACGCAGATTTACTTGTTTATTCATTGATTAGATGCAAAGATTTCCAGCATTTTCGCAATTCGAGGACATCCTTCCCTCTAAGGGTACTAAATGTTGCGTATTCCATAAAAAATGTTGGGGAACAATGCTGCTTAGTATTCGCAGCATGCTGCTCACTTTTCGCAGCCTGTTGCCATTTTGTAGCCTATACAAATGATGTTGCCAACGGTAAAAACGTAAGTGGAATAGAATAAAGACTCATTGCTGCTATGAAAATTCCCATCTTGCGAGAGATAAAGAACCCGCCAGAGAGCGAGAGAGAAAAATCCCTACGGAGACGAGAGAAAATCCTGAAGGGACATTTAAAAAACATGCGTATGGGGGTTTGGATACCCTATATTTTTGAATATACATACCTTAAAATTGGAATTTAATAGACCGATGAAATTCAATAAATGGTATATTTATATACCGATATACCGAGACAAGTGTTGGTAAGAGAAATAATAAAAAGGTAGGCTGAACATTTTTCCTAACATCGATTGCTTCTGTCTATCGATAGAAGTACGCGGAAAATTTGAGTTATGTATGTATGTATGTATGTATGTACATACATATGTACATATTTCATTTTTATTTTTCATAGTAGGTAGCTAACAGATCGTGTTGGCGTGAGAAGTGATGTAGATGACAGATTTAGAAAAAATTTAAAATGCCAAATGTAAAATACGGAAAAAGGAACGTTTGTGAGACGCTTCGTACGCGTCACAACTTTTCTAACCGGTTCTCATTCAGTACCAGTCTGTAATATAAAGGGTTTCTTTTTCGAATTGTATACTTAATATATAAATATAATAATAATAACACAAATTTATTAATATAATATATTTTCTACGGAATGGCATTTTTACTAAATATTTTATTTTGTTTTTATCTTCAAATTTGTGGATACAGCAGATTTTCGCAATTTGCGTAACAGTGTGAGCATACCGAAGTCTGGATGCCAAACTTGGTTGCCCTATTTCCTATGGTCTCTGAGTACTTGGCGCTCATAAGAACGGACAGACGGACGGACGAACGGACAGACAGACATGGCTATATCGACTCGGCTATTGATGCTGAACAAGAATATATATACTATATGGGGTCGGAAACGCTTCCTTCTGTGCGTTACATATGTACATCCACTTTTCCACACAAATATAATATACCGTATTTACTCTTCGAGTACTGGGTTTTAAAAACAATAAGGTACAGATATACTGACAGGCTACCATAGTTTTTTTATATATATTTTATACAAAAAGAAAATAAAGAACTCAGGGTATAATTTTTTTTGTACTTTTCCTGAGTTTTTAAAGTCAAAATTTCGTAAAAAATACCTCACAAAATCAATATTTTTGCATTTCAAAGCTTAATATTTCCCAGACGGTAGGCTTAAACCACAAAGGTCTTAGCCGCATCAATCAGCTTTTCAGGAAAACAAAGTTCTTCACAAACAGATTTTAAGATACTTAAGTTGTGTGAAAAAAGAAACCGTTACCTCTGAAAAAACCTTAAAAAAAATACCAGATTTTAAAAACTCTTAAAAAAAAGTTCATAAAAAATGTAATTCCCGAAATCTATCAGAAAAGGTCGGTATGGTTCCTTATATCCATTAATTATCCATTAATGCGGTGTCATAATAAATTTTCATTTTAGACGGGTTTCATGTTGTAAGGAAACACAAAACAGTGTACCTAGAGAGCATGTAACTTGCCCACTTTGGTCATACTGTGTACAAACCGAAATTTACGGCACCTTCTTTCGCAGAAAAAATAAGCGAATCTGAGTACTGGGTTTTAAGCTTTTTTTGTGACCTTTCTGGCCTGAACCTTATTTTGTAGGCATATCCAATGAAAAAAATCATGAAATGTGGCCAATCTTGGGCACAAGTGATTCAACAATGGGATAAAACTATTTTTTAATGGCTTAGAGACCTATCCAGCAGGTAATGTTGAAGCGAACATCAATATCGAGGAATAAGTTTTATTTCGGTATACTTTCAAAATGAGATTGGTATATTTCTGAGGGTCACACTAGCCTCGGAGCAACTCTGTGCGAGCACCGGAAGTAGCAGCCCTGGATTCTCGTAGCCTCTAGAAACGTCTAGAACATTCTACGCTTGGGGTTGATTTTCTATAAAAGCAGGCTCGAGTAAAATTTTCGTTCAGTGAAAAAAGTGCGTTGCGGAGCGCAGTGTAAAAGTGAATTTATTCTACACAAATCGAAGTGAAAATACATATAATTGTATCTCTTTGCTGTGAAATAAAACACATTCAAGGTAAGCTGTTGTAATGAGAGTGCATTTACTTAACAAAACGTAGAGATGTGCGGTGTGCAGTGCTCGCGGAGCGTAGGCGGCTGAAAAGTTCTTGACCCAAATGCAGAAAATCAATAGAATGTTTGAGATTCCTTGCAAGATCTTATAATCGGTAAACGCCTGTTTTCCGCGAAATTATAACCACAAGCGGTAAAAAAGTAACAAAGTCTCGCACACATGCAAACATACACACGGACACTGAAAAATTATGCCGGTAGTAATTTGTGCTCTGTGCGAATTTTCTAGAAGACCGGTTTTCGGACATTCAACCATGCCCAACCAATTCTGTTTGACCATTTGCACAAATTAATTTTCTTGGCACACGTGCCTTTTTTTTCTTATTTAAATTCAGTCTTTTGCACAAGGCATACACACACATGCAGCTCATACATACAGGCATGGATGGCCACAATCGAGAAAATTCGAAAAACGTGAATCAAACTTGGGGCATGAATCGAATATCTAAGAGGTGTCATCGGAGAGGCTTAGTTTCCTTCTGGTTCTAGAAGTTTCCATTGGCATTCTGGGATTCCTAATGCACATGTACTCGACCACAGCCACACATGAATGTGCCATACAAAATGTACAGAATACCTTTTTCGTCAAGGAGAGTTTTTCTTCCAGAAAGTTTCAATTAGAGTGGTTTTTCGGGGATGAGGACAACCCCATGAGTCTAGAAACTTCCCATACAATGGGTACATCCCTATGCGTGCGTGTGTATGCGTGTTCGCCAGCTGTAATGTATGTGTTAGTGTGCGAAAGAGAACAAAGAATGAGGCGTCTGCCATTTTGAAGTAAAAACATTTTTGCATTTGGTGGAAACACTTTTTCTCGAAAATAGTCAGCTGCATAAGCAATGAAATGTGACTAATTCTGGTATGGTATTTTCTTGCTCTTCCAGATGCCCGAAGAAGCTGAGACTTTCGCATTCCAGGCTGAGATTGCTCAGCTTATGTCGTTGATCATCAACACATTCTATTCGAACAAGGAGATCTTCTTGCGTGAATTGATTTCGAACGCATCTGATGCCCTCGACAAGATCCGCTATGAGTCGCTGACGGATCCCAGCAAGCTCGACTCGGGAAAGGAGCTGTACATCAAGCTGATTCCCAACAAGACGGCTGGTACTCTGACCATCATTGATACCGGTATTGGCATGACCAAGTCCGACTTGGTTAACAACTTGGGAACCATCGCCAAGTCCGGCACCAAGGCTTTCATGGAGGCATTGCAGGCTGGTGCTGACATTTCCATGATTGGCCAATTCGGCGTGGGCTTCTACTCGGCCTACCTGATTGCCGACCGTGTTACTGTCACCTCGAAGAACAACGATGATGAGCAGTACGTCTGGGAGTCGTCCGCCGGCGGCTCGTTCACCGTGAGGGCCGACAACTCAGAGCCCCTAGGTCGCGGCACAAAGATCGTGCTCTACATCAAGGAGGATCAGACCGATTACCTTGAGGAGAGCAAGATTAAGGAAATCGTTAACAAGCACTCCCAGTTCATTGGGTATCCCATCAAACTGCTGGTGGAGAAGGAGCGCGAGAAGGAGGTCAGCGACGATGAGGCTGATGATGAGAAGAAGGATGAGGAGGTCAAGAAGGACATGGACACCGATGAGCCCAAGATCGAAGATGTCGGCGAGGATGAGGATGCCGACAAGAAGGACAAGGATGGCAAGAAGAAGAAGACCATCAAGGAGAAGTACACTGAAGACGAGGAGCTGAACAAGACCAAGCCAATCTGGACCCGCAACCCCGATGATATCTCCCAGGAGGAGTACGGCGAGTTCTACAAGTCCCTGACCAACGACTGGGAGGATCATCTGTGTGTCAAGCACTTCTCGGTCGAGGGTCAGTTGGAGTTCCGCGCACTCCTCTTCATTCCCCGTCGCACCCCCTTCGATCTTTTTGAGAACCAGAAGAAGCGCAACAACATCAAGCTGTACGTGCGCCGCGTGTTCATCATGGACAACTGCGAGGATCTCATTCCCGAGTACTTGAACTTTATCAAGGGAGTGGTCGACTCTGAGGATCTGCCCCTGAACATCTCCCGTGAGATGTTGCAGCAGAACAAAGTTCTGAAGGTGATCCGCAAGAATCTGGTGAAGAAGACCATGGAGCTGATCGAGGAGCTCACCGAGGACAAGGAGAACTACAAAAAGTTCTACGACCAGTTCAGCAAGAACTTGAAACTGGGTGTCCACGAGGACAGCAACAACCGCGCCAAGCTCGCCGATTTTCTGCGCTTCCACACTTCGGCCTCTGGTGACGATTTCTGCTCCCTGTCGGACTATGTGTCCCGCATGAAGGAGAACCAGAAGCACGTCTACTTCATCACTGGCGAGTCCAAGGACCAGGTCAGCAACTCTGCCTTCGTTGAGCGTGTCAAGGCCCGAGGCTTTGAGGTTGTCTACATGACCGAGCCCATTGATGAGTATGTCATCCAGCACTTGAAGGAGTACAAGGGAAAGCAGCTGGTGTCCGTCACCAAGGAGGGTCTGGAGCTGCCAGAGGATGATGCCGAGAAGAAGAAGCGTGAGGAAGATAAGGCCAAGTTCGAGGGTCTCTGCAAGCTGATGAAGTCCATCCTGGACAGCAAAGTTGAGAAGGTGGTCGTCTCGAACCGTCTCGTGGATTCGCCCTGCTGCATCGTCACCTCGCAGTTCGGCTGGTCCGCCAACATGGAGCGTATCATGAAGGCCCAGGCTCTACGCGACACAGCCACCATGGGCTACATGGCCGGCAAGAAGCAGTTGGAAATCAATCCCGACCATCCCATTGTCGAGGCCCTGCGCCAGAAGGCCGATGCCGACAAGAACGACAAGGCTGTGAAGGATCTGGTCATCCTTCTGTTTGAGACCTCGCTGCTGTCTTCCGGATTCTCTCTGGACAGCCCTCAGGTTCATGCCAGCCGCATTTACCGTATGATCAAGCTGGGTCTTGGCATTGATGAGGATGAGCCCATGACCACCGAGGACGCCCACAGTGGTGGTGATGCCCCCAATCTGGTCGAGGACACCGAGGATGCTTCCCATATGGAGGAGGTCGACTAAACCATTCGCTTACTCAAACAAAACACATTCACACACACACAAGCACACAACACACACAAAATTGTCTAAGTTTCGACTGCTTATAGCTTATGTTTACAAAGGAGCTAACTTTGAATTTTCATTAACATATTTGTCGCGTTATATGCGGCAATTATACGCTTATCCATCCCACATTCACTAGCGTTCAGAATAGAATCCTCCAGGTTCCCAAAACTAACTTCAGAAGCAGTTGTCGTTTTAAGAATTTCTAATTTAGAGTCCACATAATTTATGTAAAAATAATCTAAAGACTACACGCTCTAGTTTTTAGAATTGAAATATATATCTTAAGGTTTGATGACCAGATCGATCGATGATAAAACCAAATAAACAAATTGTGTTTTAAAATACATATAAATGAGGATATATTTATTGGATTAGCTTTACGATTCACATTCCTTGCGAAGCAACTGCTCAATGGTCTCTACTGTCGATGCACCCTTGCTGATCAGTATGATCTTGTTGCGGGAGCGTGATCCCTTGTCCAGAGCCACGTCGCTCTTGCGCAGCCCCAGAACCTTGGAGAGAAATTTCACCAACTCTGCATTGGCTTCACCTTCGCTGGGCGGTGCGGCTATTTGGACGCCAACGCCTTCGAGATCAATGTTCGTGATGCCATTGTGCTTGGCTCCCGGTTTTGCAACTATTTTAATGCATATATTTCCACTTTTATTCACGGTGACTGGACTGTCGTTGGCCGGGGCTGCTGCCGGCTTTGTGTTGGTACTATCAACGCCGGACTTGGCTTTCCCCTTTTGTTTCGACATTTTGTGTGCATTGACCGAGGTAATTAAACGCCGCATAGACTTCTAAATATGTTATCCGGACATTATTTAATTTAAAATCATTTTTGCAAAACTGTATTGTGGGCGACTGCAAGCAGCTGTTTATCAGTGTGACCGCGGACTTGTCGAAATATTATACCGTATAATCGGCAAAATAAAAGACCGAAATTTCACCAGCTTTTAAAAAATATACCGTTGAAAATCATACTCTGATTGATAAGTCAGATCCTATACCTTAAAGACTCCCATTTATTGGAGTGTATAGAAATAAGATTTAAACACATTCTATTTCTAGTGTTCGTTCGGCAAACAACTCTTTTTTGAGTTCAAAATTTTCAGTAACTTTTTTATAATATTCAACACAAAACTGAAGTACCTGGTCAATGCGGACTCATCTCTGCGACCAACCAATTTCGCAGTAGCGATTAAATATCAAAAAAAAAAAAAAAAAAGATTTAAACACATTCATTCTATTCTAGTGTTCGTTCGGCAAACAACTCTTTTTTGAGTTCAAAATTTTCAGTAACTTTTTATAATATTCAACACAAAACTGAAGTACCTGGTCAATGCGGACTCATCTCTGCGACCAACCAATTTCGCTGTAGCGATTAAATATAAAAAAAAAAAAAAAAAGATTTAAACAAAATTTAATATTTGTTCATGGTAAATACACAATTGCTACAAATCAACAAAATATTTATGGAGGAAGGATCTTGGATCTATAACTTTTCATTTAATTAATTTTAAAAATTTCTTTTCATAGCTGTCGACATTTTTTTTGACTAAAATGTTTCTTACCCATTCGTGCATTAGATCAGGGTTCGGCACGGCCCTATCTATTGTGCATAGGAAAAGGCTCTGCCGCTCACGTACACGTTTATTACTCTGATTCTTACCAGTCGCACGCGGATCTAGAATTTGGAATACCAAATGATATCCTTTTAGAGATCATGTGTGCGACTATGTGCGGGGACAGTCTAAATCAAAAGAGATTGAAAATCCCCTACCAAAATTGAGTCATAGAGCTTAGGTAAAAAATTATCATATATTATTCATCATTATTATGTATGTACTCTTAGTTACTCTCTATTCGTCTTCACTTTTGAAAACCACGCTTAAACACTTTGCACTATTTAAAACTGCGTTGAGAAGCATCTTAGAAATGCGTTCAATCGTCAATCAAATTGTGCCTGCCACCAGCACACAATCAGCCATAGTTCAGTTAATTCGTAAGTGTACAGAGAGAGTTGCAGGAATGCACATGTTTAGTTTTGTGAGCTTAAAAGTAATACAAAATAAGTGTAATGGACTTGACTTTACAGAGTTTCATATTGCAAACATAAAATGAAGTGGAAGGCCAAGTTTTGGGGGTCATCTCAGCGGACGTTGCACATATTGCCGGGGATAATTTTAATTCAGCTATTAAAGGATTTTTGGGAAGGATATAGAATTTAGATCTGGAGTTCCAGAAAGAAGTTTTGTTTTTATTTCTACTGTCTGTCACATGGAACTGTCTACGCAGCGCGAATCGACTGAATGATCTGGAAAATAGCCGAGCCGCAGACAACGAAGATGAACAGCGCCAAGAGCCAGGGTCCGACGGGGTACTGTCCCTCTTTCGCCTTCTGAAAATGCCAATAATACATCAGAATTAGCCAAGGCATCTCAGATATGTACAATTATTGCAGGGCCGGTGTATGAGCTGACAAACGCAATAGCTAATCACTTTCTCCCAAAGAAGTGATAACATTCGCTACCCATACACCAGCTTCCTCCACGCACGAACACACACACACACACACACACACACACACTGACCCACGCACACAGCAGCAGCAAGCAATAATAAAATCAATGACGGCGTGGCACTTTTTATGATTGAATGCATCACGCTAGGTACGTGCCAGGCGCATGCACCTTTGATGCAGGTTTATATCAGTTGGAACTTACCGAGGATTTCGGTACATTGCCACGCATTGTCACATATTTGCTGGCCTTCTCGTTGGCGACGCGCATTCTCTGTGGAGGAGCCATTTTCTCGGTTGTTGTGAAGCGCTACGAAAAAAAAGAGTTGCGTTATATATTTATTTTCCATTCAATTGCAGTTTAGAGACTTGACTGATATTCTTTCTGTCGCACTTCAAATTCCTTTGTTCAGATTTTAAATCTTTCATTACTTTTCTAACAATTCACAGCACGCCCAGCTTACCTTTCCAAAAAACGACACGTAGGCAGTGTGCCCGCGGACCTTATCGATCAAATATACCGCACGACCCTCAAAAATATACCTTCTATTTTCAAAATATACGGCTAAAATGCCGCAAATCTTTTATAATTTTCCTCTCTTTTGATGTTCTGTTTAATATTACTTGGCTTATCCGATTTTTCAATCAAACTGTTCTCTGGCTGGAGTCTTTCCAAATAAGTTGAATACCAAAAAGGTCAACTAACAAAAATAGCATACAACGTTACGTGAGTGGGCATGGAAAGATTATCGACTATCGACGTCCAGCTGATTTCTGGTGCGGCTATTATTTACACTTTTTTGCATAAAAACTGTAAAAGAAATTGGAGCCCTGTGGCCGGACGTAGCCTGAAAGTCCTGAAAGTCCTGAAAGTACATTTTAGCAGTGGTATAAGTCGGTGCAACACGTGAAGCTAGCACTTACTGTAATTCGCGAGCAGCCTTGAGGCAGGAAGGGCAGTAAACTACAATCACAAACTATGACGTTTGATGCCACCGCTCTGCCGTCGGAGTTGCTCGTGACCCCCCAGCCACTAATTGGATTCTGCGGCCTGGACACAGCGCGTCAGGGCGTACACAAGGCGATCTGGGAGGCGTTTAGCGGGAGTCTGCAACGGAAAGCGGCGGATCGCGCTGCGGTCCAGTACAAGTTGCTGCCTCCGAACTATGAGTTCCCAGTGGCAAAGCCCAAGCGGGCCTCCTACGAAAGGTACCACCCCAAGGGCATACTGAAGCGGAACTGGATGCTTAAGCACCTGCATGTGCTGCCCTCTGTGGTGGTGCTGTTTCAGGACATGGAGTGGAATGATAAGCAATGGACGGAGAAACAGGTGCAGTGTGCGGGCACTGTGCAGGCTCTAAAGAATGCTCTCCAAGAGCGAAACACTCGACTGTGCCTGGTGCTTCTGCAGAAGGCGGCGCCGCTTCCTCCAGGTGATGATTTGCTGGCCGCCGAGCGAGCTGCAAGTTTGACCTCAGCCTGCGGCATAACCAGCAAAATGTTATTTATACTGCCCCACACGGAGCACCTCATGGGCTACACGCTGCGCTTGGAGTCCGCATTCCTGGACATGGCCCAGTCCTACTACGCTCTGATGTCCAAGAGAATACGTAATCATCGAGACCAGCTGTCGGCTGCGCATACTACCCTCAAGATACGGCACCAGTTCAAGCTCGGCTTTGTGGCGGAGATGCGGCAAGACTTTAGCACCGCCCAGAAGTAAGTTTGTTTAGTTTCCTAGGTTTCACTTGCCTCAAATCAAATTCATCCCCTCGCAGACACTACATCCAAGCCTATGCGATTCTGGTCGAGATACGCAGCAACGATAGTAATTGCGTGGAGTTCAAAACCCTGGCCGGGTTTCTCAACTACAAAATCTGTCGGCTCATGTTTAAGCTGAAGACCCCACGGGATGCCATCACCCAGTTCAACAGTCATGTCGAGAAGTGCAAGACCCGCGTGGGGTTCAAGGATTTGGCCTTTGAGCACTATGCCTGGCTAAGCACGCAGTAAGAACGATAATTATTTCGATTCTACATATAAGAGTACTTGCAGGTGCAAACATTCTTTGCAGAAACTCTGTGTTTGCCGAGCTGTTTTGTGAGGCCATCAAAAATGGACTGCCTGCTCTGCAGACTCAGCATCCCGGCATCTATTACCACAAGTCAGCCGAGTATGTGATGAAACGACGCGATGCCGCCCAGCAAGCCTTTGCCGCGTTGCTCGACTCAGGCGAGGCAGCGCAGGCAACGAACAACCCCAACCCTTTGTCGCTGTACACCGAGTTCTTTGGCATACGGGCCGTGAAAACGGGTGATCTTGTAGCCGAACAGCAGGCCAATGTGCATCTGTGTGAACAGGAACGCGGCTACAACCATTCAGCGGGCATTATAGCTCTACTAAGCCAGGCCATGGCGCAGTTCAAGATCTACAAGTGCCTCAGGTTTAGAAAGAAACTAGCCATTGACATGGCCGAGGAGTACTTACAAAGTGGCGATCATGCCAAGGCTTTGACGTGAGTGTTGAATGCGTGAATGAGTACCTACATATATTTGAATGCTGTTTATTTCAGTCTGTATTCGCTTATGTTGCCCGATTATCGCCAAGAGAAGTGGTCGACTATCTTCACCGACGTCTTGCTAAAGACCCTGCGGTGTGCCCTACTCTCAGCCTCCGTGGCGGACTACATAGCGTGCAGCATTGAAGCGCTGTCCCTGCGCCATCAAAGCGAGCAGAAAGATCGGCTCCTGCTGCTGGATAACCTCTGGCAGGTCTACCAGGGTATGCCCCCAATGCCCAGAACTCAATTAACCGAAGAGTCTACGTCCCTGTGGACCAGTGCATTGTCCAGCGTGAAATCTCCCATTCCAATCGATTTCGATAAGGTCAGCGACGTCGTGGAGATGTGTGCCACATTCGAGCGAGTGCAATTGAACAACGACGATGTGCTGCAGCTGCAGCTCATAGTCCGGTGAGTGCTGGCTCCAATTCCAATGGAAATAATTAGTTTCATAATTGTTTTTCGAACTGCTCTCTAGTGTGCTAACAGACGTACCTTTGAGGATACGGAGCTTCCATGTGGTGCTTGCCGATGCCGGAAACAGCCAGAACAACTACAAACTGGAGGCGCAAAAGTATTTCAGCTTTCCCCATCTCCTGCAGCTGCGTGCTCAGCGGGGACCTGTGGATCAGCCGAAGGCATTCGAGAAAAACATGATATTGGAGCCAGGCTCTTACTATCAGTTCTTCTGCAGCACCGAAGCACAGCAATTCCACGAAAACACCCAGCTGCGCATTGTCCGTGTTGAGGCTTTAATGGGAACCGATCAAATTGGCGCCCTGCTCACGTGCAGCTCCAATTATACACGCCAGCCGTTTCGACACCACACGCGCAGTCGCGATCTCGATGACAACGTGACGATCAATCCCATTTGCTATATTGCGCCCACGTAGGTCAAACCGATTCGTACCGGAAGCTGAAGTAGATTTCCGGACGATTGCATGCCACAATCCATCATTTAATGCTCCACCGAACATGTGTTTTTGTTGCAGCTTCCATTTGGTCACGCAAACACACCTCGGCCATGGGCATGCCAATGGCGTGGACGGGCAGCCAGCGGCCGCCCCGAGAATGCTGGTCAACGAGTACTATCCAGTTGTGATAAACATATGCAATCCCTTCAATGTCTACCTGATGAATGTGGGTGTACACATCAGTGTGCCTGGTGCCCTAAGGAATAGCGGTGAGTGCAACACTTTCCATGCTACGAGTAGATTGTAAGGGGGGATTGGGGTATCTATTAGACAACGAATCTGTTCCAGAATGCGTGTGCTTAGAAGGTTTATTGGGTTGGGTTTGCTTACATACTCAATGCCTTGTCGATGAAACTTCTAACAGTCTTGACACTTGTATAGACGCCGGGTGAGTTTCGGCGCCCACAGCCTATACCCCACGAGACGATGCCGCACAGTTGGCCCTGGTAGGCGGCGGGTCCGCCCGAGTCTCCCTCGCATGCATCCTTTACGCCCGGCACGGAGGCGCAGAACATGGTGTTTGTGATGGTGCCCCGTAGCTTGTACTGGCTCATGCAGCTCTTGCGAGGGATCAGGGCTACGTCCACGCTGCGCACCTGCGCGGAGACACTCTTGCTGCGCTCCGAGACTAGTCCCCAGCCGGAGACCTTGATCAAGTCACCGGCGTTCCAGCTGGAGTTGCACAGCTCGATGGTAGCTATCTTCGGCCCGGTCAGAGGCGTCTTCAGCTTCAGCACAGCGACGTCTGTGTGCAGGGTGCGGCTGCTGTACGCCTTGGGAGTGTATACCTTGGCTACGTCGCTCCTAACGCCAGGATCCGTGAGTCGCGTGGTCCCAGCCACCACCTGGATCCTGGCGGCTCCGACTCCCTTCACGCAGTGCGCCGCCGTGACCACGTGCGTGGCTGTGACCAGCGAGCCGCCGCAAATAAAGCTTCCGCCAATGCGAAGATTTACCAGATAGGGCACGGTACCGATGTCCACCGGAACACCGCCAACAATACGCCCGTTGGCCTCGTTGTTGGCCGCGACAATTGTCAGCAGACAGATCTGTAGCAGAAGCAGAAGCAGGAGCAGGTGGTGCCAGAGCGCCACTGGCATCTGTTGGCATCGGAGAAGCGTTCCCGCCCGGCGCTTACACACAGAAAAGGCGAGTGTTTGCGGCTGTGTTGTCGAGCAGCAGCTGCTCACTTGTGCACACAGCTTCCAGTTCCGACTCGGGGCGCGCGTCTGTTTGCTTTGCTTTATATTTGTATGGGAGTGGGGTCTTTTAGGAAGTACTCATTACAGAGCAACCGCACACACATTATTTTATTGCGCAAATAATAATTACTTTAATCAAACCATTTTGTCTGGATTATCGCGACGACCTCATCAGCAAAATGGAATTCGAATTGAAATTGAAGCCCGGCTAGAGCTTACTCGCTCCCACAACTCTAAAACGTTACTGACCTTGCGGGGGGGATATGAGAATCAGCAAAGCTAGCTGCCAATCTCCTGCAACGTTTTCTCGATGAAGGTGCGCACTCGGGCACTGGCCACACTGGTGTACACTCCCGGGTAGGCCAGCCGGGCGCAGCCCAATCCCCAGGAGACAATGCCGCACACCTGACCGCGATACACGAGCGGACCTCCCGAGTCGCCGGAGCATGAGTCCCTTAGACCGCGCACCGAGGCGCAAATCATGGAATCACTTAGCTTGGCCACTCCGGCATAGGACAGCCGGCACTCTGCGCCGGGCAGCATCCGCACCATGGCCGTACGAACCTGGACGGCGGGTTCTCGGTTGTTCTCGCGCGTCACTCCCCAACCGCTGATCCTGGCATAGGCATTGCTCTCCGGTGGGTTGCGGCATGCAGCAATGGTAGCCACTCTGCCTTCAGAGAGGGGAACGGGCTCCCTCAGTTGCAGCATGGCCACGTCCATGTCGAAATTGGTGGGCGAGTAGCTGGGCGCGAGCCGGAAGCTGGCTACGCCGCGAACCACGGGCGCGGCTTCGTCCAGTCGACTGGCTCCGGCGTGGACCGTGTAGTCCTCGGGCTGGGCCCCATACACGCAGTGCGCCGCACTGAGCACGACGGTGGGCGAGAGCAGAGAGCCGCCGCAGAGGAAGAAACCTCCCTGCCGAAGATACACCAGGTACGGCACCTGTGCGATGCTCGTCTCCTTGCCACCCACAATGCGGGGTCCACTGGAAGCGAAAGCCATCGCGGTTTGTACGATGCAGAGCATCCACAGCCACAGCCACTCCATGCCGTGCTCAGACTGTGGAGCCTCTGATCGTCAGCTGATCGTCTGACCCATCGCAACCCACAATCAATCAATTTCTCAAGTGATTATAATCGAATTAGTCGGCTGCCATACAATGGGTGCACCAAAGAGATTAACTCTAATTTATTTCGATGGTGACGCTACTGGATTACACTCTGCAGTAGCGGGAGAGGAGGCTCTGGAGCCAGAGCTTGATGGGAGAGCTACTGAGGCGGGTGTACACGCCCGGAAAGCCACCGCCGCACTCATAGCCCCAGGAAACAACGCCCACGGGACGGCCTGACTGTAGGAGGGGTCCCCCGGAGTCGCCCTGGCAGGCGTCCTTGCCATTCTCTCCAATGGCGCAGAGCATGTTGCTGGTGATGGGGTGCCTCATGGCGACGCGGCACACGGTTTGCGGCACCAGCCCCACGTGTGCCGCCTGTAGACATTGGTTCCAGTGGTGTCCATAGTTGCTTGTCATGCCCCAGCCTAAGACTGTGAGATTCGCTTTCTCTCCCAGTTCGTTGAAGTCAATCTTGGGCAGACTCTCATTGGGAATGTTGAAAGGTTGCCTCAGCCTGATTATGGCCACATCCGAGTCCACACCGTGCGACGGCCGGTAGTGGGGCGAAACCAACGAGAACCAGCCGTGGCGCACATCGTCGGACGCCGACCCATCGCCCAGGCACTGCTGCTGTGCGGACACAGTCAAGTCGTAGAGCTGGCGGTGACGCCCCTGCAGGCAATGGGCTGCCGTTATCACGCAGCTGGGCGTAGCCAAAAAGCCGCCGCAAATGAAGCGACCGCCTCGCCGCAGGTTCACCAGGAAAGGATACCCCTGGATGGGAGCCTCGATGCCGCCGAAGATTTTGACCAGCTGCGGCAAGGAGAGCCCATGGAGCTGGCCAAGAAGCGCCAAACAGGCCACTAGTCTGAACATTTTCATTTTCGGATCATCGAGTCGCAGCTTTTATGCGGTGTCAACGCTCGGCTGCCGCATTCCCCAGTAAATTGAGTGTCGATGGTGTTTGATAAAAGCTAAAGAAGTTTATTGGCTATTAGGAATACTGTGAGCATACGAGTGCTCAGGAATGCAGCTTCACGATGTATAGGAACCACTCCCGGATTGTGGGCACGCTGGTGTAGACGCCGGGCAGAGCCGAGGCGCAGCCGTAGCCGAACGACACTATGCCAGCCAGTTGGCCCTTGAAGACGAGCGGACCGCCGGAGTCGCCATCGCACGAGTCGCGCCTATATGGCTTCGAGGCGCACATCATGGAGCGGGTTATACCATGGATGCCTTTGAAGGCGGCCAAACAGGAGGACCTGGACCACACGGGCAGCAGAACACTGTGCACTCGTAGGGCTGTGTCCGAGGAGGTGGCACTGGTGGAGCCCCAGCCGGACACCTTCACTATCGCTCCAGGTGGCACGGGCTGCGAGGCCAGTGCAATGGTTTGGATGTTAGCGCCCACCATCGCCGACTGCAGCCGTAGGGCGGCCACGTCCATGTGGAGTGTCTTCATGCTAAAGTCCGGACGAATGGCCACAAAGTCCACCAGACGGATGGTGGCATAGGGACCCGCCTGGTTCGACGCTCCACCGTATATCTTCAGATCGTCCTTGTTCTTTCTGTACACGCAGTGGGCCGCCGTGATCACCCACCTGGGTTGAATCAGCGAGCCCCCGCACATCTCTGTGGACGTTGTGACCTGCACCAGATACTTTTCTTCCTTGATGCTCGATACCTGACCCCCAATAATGCGGGGTTGGATACTGTCGGCACCGCCAGCGGAAACCCCCTGCAATGTTAGGACTCCCAGGATGGGAAGCAACTGAAGCATCATGGAAACCAGGCAGCGGACAAACATTGCGGATAACCAACTAACACTTGGCGAAGCTAGAAAATCGGCTTTTATATCACAGCATCCAAATCAAATCTGACGAAACGAGGGATCAACATTTGCACAAATGTTCGAGCAACAATTTACGATTCGAGCAGGAAGAGTTCGGAAGAGTGGGAGGGCGGAAGTCAGAACAAAATTCTGTATTTGATAGATTTATCTACTTTAAATATTTGTGACCCATAAATATTACTTAACCGAATTATCATACACACAGAAGCAAGCACTTGGCGATATTATATATCGGCGACGATTTAGCCAAGTCTGTCTATCCAAATCAACCAAAGGATCTTTAGGGATGTAGTGGTATATAAACCTTGTGTTCGGAAAGTCTGCTACTATCATAATGCACATCAAGTGTGTGTGCTTGAGTTGAATTAAAGCGATCAAGTTTCCATCCACAATTAATGACTATAATTGTGATGTTGCAGACGAAAGGATATTTATTAGAGCCAGAATTTTGAAGAGACGAATGATGAAAAGTTCCTTATATTTATCTACATTTTTTGTTCTTCAAATTAAATAGGGAAAACCCAGTAAATCCATTTAATTGTTTAGACAAAACTGCTGATTTGTTTGCCACTAAGTCTAATTGTCAGAATAGCGGATAGAAAAGAATTACATATATATGTTAGATTTTATATTAAAACGTATTACAGACTAACAAATGGTGAGATACGAATAAGCATAAGGAATCAAACGATACTTAACATTTAACAAGCAAACGAAAATATTTAGACGGAGACTCTGTTACAAATATTCGCAGATCTTTTTATACCCGGTACTCGAATAGTAAATAGGGTATATTGTTTTTGTGCGAATAACGGTTGTATGTAACGCACAGAAGGAAACGTTTCCGACCCCATAAAGTATATATATTCTTGATCAGCATCAATAGCTGAGTCTATGTCTGTCTGTCTGTCTATCCGTCTGTCCGTATGTCCGTCCTGATGAGCGCCTAGTACTCAGAGACTATAAGAGCTAGAGCCACCAAATTTTGCATCCATACTTCTCTATGCTCACACTGTTACAAGTGTATTTCAAAATGAGCCACGCCCCCTTCCGCCTCCGCAAAAGGGCGAAAACCTCCCAAATCAACAATTTTGAAGATAGCAGAAAACTAAAAACGCCATTCCGTAGGGAATGACAATATCTATCAGATCACCAAATTGGGATACGATTGGATCATTATTATAGCCACAATGAAGAAATTAATTTGCAGTGGCCAGACCCACCCCGTCCCGCAGCATTCACACTCTGCTTCGCGCTGTTTATGGCCTCTGCCCCTGACACGTCTCTGCCTCTGACTCTGCCTCTGCCGCGACTCTGCAGTGTGTGTCTATAGGGGAGGGTGGTGAGCTAAAGGAGCGTGTTGGCGTGAGCAGTGTTGTTGATGTAGATGACAGATGAAGAAAAATGTAAAATTTGACAAATAACCGCTAAAGTGTAGATGTAGTACTGAGTGCCGGGTATAAAAGTTGTGACGCGTAAGAAGCGTCTCACACGTCCCTTCTCGTTTAAATTTGATTATTTTATATATGTACATATGTCAGGAAGAATAACATCTGATTTGATCTGCTTGGTAAATGGCATCTTTTGGTTTTGAGGAGATCTGAAGCGAGTGTACAAACAGTATCGGCACACGTGCCATATACAAATATTGATGTAGAATCGCCCACTTCGTGCTGTTATAGCTTGGAATTCGCTAGACCTTCAACTGACAAGTTTATCTACAGAAAAATTATACCTATATTTAGTTGGACTTCTGTACAAACTCAAGGCGAAAAGCCTTTGTTTAAGCCAGTTGTTGGTTCTAGGCTTTTATTAGTAATGTGATCTGTGACGTGTGCCGTCTTTGAATTCCGATTTGGTATCAAAAAGTGGGCGTGGAGTGGAGTGTGGTGTGGTTTATATCTGGATTTATTTATGGGTTAAGCAACAGCCTTGTCTTGTAGACTTGTTATTGTAGGATTTCGGTTCGCTGACTCTTTAGATTTAGGATCTCAATTGTTCGACATTATGCGGTTGGCCCATGTTCGGATTCGGGCCACAGCTGTATACACGCCGGGGTATCCGGACCGGGCGCAGCCATAGCCAAATGATACAATGCCCAGCAGCGTTGAACCTCTGGTGACTGCACCGCCGGAGTCGCCGCTGCATGAATCCTTGTTCCTGCCGCGGGCGCAGAACATGTACTTGGTGATGGAGGCCAAGCTGCCGTATTCCTGCCTGCAGACACGCTGCCTCACCACTGTGATTTGCGTAGCCCGCAGCGTACTGGAAGTGCTGCCGCCCTCACTGGTAAGCCCCCAGCCCGCGATGCGCACCTTGGAGCCCGCTCGGGGGACGAAGGATCCCATCGATATGGTAGCAATGTTGGTGCCCGTCATGGTTTCGTTCAGTTTCAGCAATGAGGCATCCATGTTCATCTTCGTGGACGTGAAACGGGGTGCCACGGCCGTAAAGACCACGGACCGCACCACGCCATCGCTGCCGTCTAGAGTGGTGGTTCCTGCACGCACCAGGATCTGCGAGGCACTGTATCCTTTCACACAGTGTCCGGCGCAAAGTACCCAAAGAACGGATACCAAAGAGCCGCCGCACAGGCTAGTTCCGCGGCGCACCTGCACTAGGTACGGCGCTGTGCTGATGGTAGTCGTGGTGCCACCGACAATCTTCGACTGGATCTTGGCGGGTGTCGCTTTCGCTGTTGCCTTGCTCGGTGCGCTCTTCTTTGCCACAGAGGTGCCCTTCTTTGCCACAGAGGTGCCCTTTTTTACAGCTGCTCTTGTCTGGGTATTCTTGGCCACAGCTTGACTCCTGTTCGCCGCCAGTCTGCGGACGTTTCCGTTTCTCAATCTTCTCCTTGCCTGGTTGGCCTGTGCCGCCTGGCTCATCTCGGCGAGCACGGCCAGCAGCAGCACAGCCACGATCAGATACTCCCAGCGGCAACGCATCTCGATGTGAACTGCTCTGGCGGTGACCTTGCCCCGGCTTTTATCTCTTCGCATTTCGCCGAAAACAAGCTGCGGCACGACACCTGTGCAAATATTGCTCCCACAATGGGAGGCAGAGTATCAATAGTTCTTGTTCTTGAGATGGTGTTTGGAGGAAGGTGACGTCGTTATGCCAAGCCCATTCAGGGCTGCGAAAAACTATTTAATGATCGGCGGCATCGGCTTGGGGATAATCCCCTGTCTACCCTAGCAGTGTCGCCGCATGGTATCCGTGATCCATCCGGATAAGAAGCTCACATCGGAGTACACCCCGGGACTGTCCACATGGGCACAGCGGTTCGCCTTGCCCCAGGAGACAACACCCACCAGATGGCCATTGGCATTGACTGCAGGTCCGCCGGAGTCGGCGGAGCAGGCATCTTTATGGCCCGGCACCGAAGCACAGAACATGCTCTCAGTGATGTTCCGATACCTGCCGTACAGCTTCTGGCACTCCTGTCGCGGTATGACGCGCACGTGGACGCTGTGCAGCTGATTCGGAAGGTGCGTGGAATCTTCGTCCGTCAGGCCCCAGCCGGAGACCCGGACGAACGAGCCGATCCGTGGCGACCTGATGGCCAGGCTGATGGGTCTGGCGATCGGCTCCTTGAGGGGCTGCTGAAGCTGCAGCAGCGCCACATCGTGGTTCAGTGTGGAGTGGCTGTAGGCCGAGGGCAGCAGGATGTGCTTCACGTGGCGCGCATGTCGCATGTCGCTGAGAAACGTGACGCCTCCGCGCACCACAAACTCCTCCGGCTGCCCGTTCACAAGGCAGTGAGCGGCCGTCAATACACAGTGCGGGGTCACCAGGGAGCCGCCGCACTCAAAATTTCCATTTCTTCGAATGTTCACCATGTGCGGCTGGTTCCGCACCTTGCTGCGGTGGCCGCCAACAACTCGTGGACTCCGCTGCAGGTCGATCGCCTCGAACAAGAGTTCTCCCGTCACACCCGTGCCGCATACCAGCAGAATCAGCAGCGGGAAACCAGCGCGCATCTCGTTCTATCTGTCTGTCTGTCGGTGTTGCTTGTAATGTGAACTGCACTCGACTGGGGCACCCAGCACCACTCTACAATTATTTATAGAGCGGAGCCGCACTGACCTTCCCCAACAGCCAGTAACAGCCACCAACAGCAGCTCCGTATCCACCTTACAAAAAAACACCTGTTTGCACACAGCAATGAACTTCGTTCGAGTAGGAAGTGAACGGTCGTCGATGCGTCGCCGTCACCTCTTGATTTTTGTTTACTTTACAAGTGAACGCTACGGCATTTAAGTAACGCCCGTCTGTAATATAAGAGTAATATAAGAGTACTGCTAAGCTAGTAAGCGAAATAGTAAATTAATAACTAGAGTATGTTCAGTTTGATATATACCAGTAGGTGTACAGTTCATTTCAGTTCAGAACTATGATAAGGTTTAAAGCGTGGTTTTTACTCAGCTAAACAAATTTATCGATTCCAGACGACAGTTAAGGAATAAATACATATGTAGTTTTAAGGCAACACAGTTGTCTCACTCTTTACCAATAAATGATGGTACACTGGAATTAACATAACTCTAAAGTGTTCGAAAACCAGCTATAAAGACCCTGAGCACCTAATTAAAATGTTCTTTTTATATTAATGCAAAAAAACAAATTAAAATTTTGTTTATTCAGAAACCAATGAATCTCTGATATCTAAAATTTTGAAGATACGAGAAAACAAAAAACTAAGTTCGGTAGAGAATGTCTATATCTATCATATGTATGAAGAAGGATCACATTGGATCATTATTATAGCCAGAATAAAGAAATGCATTTGCAGTGGCTAACACCCACCCACCCCTTTCATCATCCTTCCAATTCCTGCTCACTCTCTTTCGCTTGCACACTATGCCTCGTGCAGTGTGTGGCTCTGGCGGAGGGGTCGAGGTTAACATATGTATATGTACATATGTATGTACAGGAGGAACGTTGTGAGACGCCGGAACGCGTCACAACTTTTGACATACTGTACATACTGACTGAGCAACGGCTATAAAAGTTGTGACGCGTTCCAGCGCGTCACACAACGTTCCTCCTCCAAAACATTAAAATGTTTAAATAATAATAATTAGGTGCGCGATTTAAAAAAGCTTGGTATAGTACAGTCTGTGGTACAGTGGACAATGCATTGAGCAACGCCATATAAATTAAAGCTTTTAATGCTACGTGATCCGTACCGGTTGGAACTCTGTATGTTATTTAGGAAGCACTATTTGAATACTTATATTTATTGCTCTTTTATTCTTAGTATTCCTCACCACGGACATCTCTCCGGGTCGTCAGAAGCTGCACACCCAAATCCAAATAGATGTGGGAGAGCTGTCCGGGCAGAGCAGCAACACGGCCACGTATTACATCTTCAGCATGGCGGAGACGGAGATCAAGCTGCAGCAAAGGCTCAGCTATACGTTGGATGTGGACAATGGAGGGGAAGGGAGCAGTGGGGCGGCTGGAGCCAGACCCAGCACGGCGCCCAACAGCTCAGAGTCGACACCCGATCACGATGTCAAGAGCATAGCGCTCAGCCTGGCGGCCATATCGCCGGTACAGATCGAGTACCTGGACGAGACGCGGCTGCGAAAGTCGCGCGTCGACACGGTGACCGTGAGATGCTACAGCGACTTCAAGTTCTGTGCCCGCTTTTACACACTCAACCGAAAGCCACTGAACCAGGTCTATCGCGGAGAAAACTTTCTGCTGCGGGCCAACACGGAGGTGCTGGCCGTCGATGAAGTCGAGATACTGGATAGCTTCTTTATATGTGTAAGTACACCCTTGGCTAGATAAAAGCTGTCTCTGGTTGATGTTCTTTCACTCACTTGCACTCTCCATGCAGGATCACAACCTAGTGCAATCGAACTACAGCTTTAAGCGGAAGAAGTACACCAACAAGTACAACAACGGGGACCAGCTGGAGAGTGTGATAGTGCTGCGCACGAACTCCAAAGCGCAGGACTGGACGACTGCCCGGGACCTGGATCAGCGTGGAAAATTGGAGGGCAATGTGACATCCAGCAAGTTCATTAGGCGTCCTCCGAAGAGCCACAGCGAGGAAACCTCTGCACCTACGCCGCCTGCCGGAATCAGCGCCTACATGAGCAAGAGCTTGGTGGCTAAGATTCCCACAACCATGACCATCATCAATAGCAACTCGGCCGCAATGAGCAGCTCCTTGCATTCGGAAGACGCGAAGCTTGCTGAGGATGGTGCGCCTACAGGCCCTACAATGGAGGGTGTCAGGACCACTCGCGTTGTTTACAACAAAGCGCTGGAAGCGGTGCAGGGAACTGGCCATTGCCGGGGCTTCATCAAGGGCATCTATACACTGGAGGAGAACCCGTCACCAGCCCCTGTTTTCGGGGTATTTTGTATACGATGGCGCAGAGCCAATGCCAAGGAGGAGAACGAGTCCAAGTTTATTATCAGTGGTCTCGACATAGCAGAGCCGCCTCTGAACATCTACTGCACCATCGAGGAGAAGATGTTCGTTAAGATGCCAATGGCGTTCAAGGTGGTGATCAAGAATCCAACGACTCATGTGCTCCACCTCATCGCCACGCTGAGCATCAGCAAGGCGGACAACTTTATTTGTTCCGGTCACAAGCAGGTGAGGACCATCTACAGAAAATGTTGTTCCTAGATTGATTGAGTATCTTTCCCAGCTGGACATCTCCATAATGGCCTATGATGAGAAGGAGCTGGTCTACAATCTGTATCCTCTTCAGGTGGGATGGCAAGAGCTGCCCGTCCTCAGCCTGGAGTACAACAGCAAGGCGGATCCCCAGAAGAACGACATTCACAATGCCTTGCTCGACGAACTGGTGCTGCGGGCGCTCCCTAAGCGTGTCTTTGTTCTGGTAAGTTTTCATAGCCTGCTCTATGGCAGGTCTTCTTCTGTTCTAATGCCTGCCTGTCTCTCCTCCAATCTCCCACAGCCACCACTAAAGCAGCAGACCACCAAGTAGAGGCACAGTAATGAGCTGAAGAGCGATGCAGGTAGCTTTAAGTTTTAAAGTTTAAAACATCATTGCTACGAGTATCTATACAATTAAACTACACCTAATCCTCTATTGAGTGGACCATTTACACCGTCGTCCTCTACAGGGGCTCTAAAAAGGTATAAACATTTCTGCTGCTACCTCATTGTTATGTTGGCCGGGGAACACAGTGCTTGATTGATGCATATGCAATAATGAATTACATTGTCAGATATATTAAGCATTTAAGTTTAATACACAACCAATTCCTAGAAATCCTAGAAAATGGAAGCAGGAATGGAAATTGCAGCTATACTTAAAATTAAACACCATAAAAGTATGCACACCAGATCTGATTGCTGTAGGCAGGTCAGACATTATTATAGACAAGAATTCAACTTTATATTGATGTTTGTAATTGTCGGTGATTTTTCTGTGGAAGATCCCCATTTTTATACCCGGTACTCGAAGAGTAAATAGAGTATATTGTATTTTTGCACAAAGTGAATGTATGTAACGCACAGAAGGAAACGTCTCCGACCCCATAAAGTATATATATTCTTGATCAGCATCAATAGCCGAGTCGATTGAGCGATGTCTTTCTGTCCGTCCGTCCGTCCGTCTTGTTGAGCGCCTGGATCTCAGAGACCATAAAAGCTAGAGCCACCAAATTTTGCATTCATACTTCTGTATGCTCACACTTTTCAAGAGTATTTCAAAAATGAGCCACGCCCCCTTCCGCCCCCGAAAAAGGGCGAAAACCTCCCAAATCTACAAATTTGAAGATAAAAGAAAACTAAAAATGCCATTCCGTAGGGAGTGACCACCCCGTCCCGCAGCTTATATTTTTGTTTTACACATTCTCTCATTCACACTCTGCTTCGCGCAGTTTGTGGCCTCTGCCTCTGACACGTCTCTGCTTCTGCCGCGTCTCTGCCCTGACTCTGCAGTGTGCTGCTCTAGGGGAGGGTGGCGAGCTAAAGGAACGTGTTGGCGTGAGTAGTGTTGTTGATGTAGATGACAGATGAAGAAAAAATGTAAAATTTGACAAATAACCGCTAAGGTGCAGGTGTAGTACTGAGTGCCGGGTATAAAAGTTGTGACGCGTAAGAAGCGTCTCACACGTCTCTTCTCGTTAGGTTTGTAATGATGTTTCACTAGTACTGTGAGGGGCTTATACTTATGTGGAAACCATTCCAGATATTCAGTTCAAAAGAAAGTGAAAGGGTTTCAGGGTTTTAAGAGGACGGTGGTTTAAATGGCTACCCACTAAACACATAAATAGCCACAAATATTTATAGGTTTATAGATTTACATAGCATAATACTTGAGTCTCTGTGTATGTCTGAGTGCGTGATTGTAGTGTATAATGTATATTTTAATCTCTTAATGGGCCAAGACGCACTCGACATTCTTGTTCTATGGTTGGATTGATTTGTCAGAACCGAGTTGCACATATGTATTTTCGTACATCCTTTGAACGTACATTACAATAAATTTCCACTATATTCCAACGATATAGGAACTACACCGGGTGTCAAATTCCTTGGCATCACTTTCCGCTTGATGAGAATTTAAAGACGCCGCCGCTCTTCTTCTGATTCCGGCTCTCGTTCTGTATAGAAGGAAATGGATGTAGTATTAAGATAAATCATTGGATCGGTCTTTACCGGGACTTACCAGCAGGCGATTGCCAAATAGCATTTTAGCCTTGTCCTCGGCCTCCTGCGGGGTGGCCCGCTCGCCGGCCGATAGAATCGGCTGACGTTGGTGGATGTGCAGCTTCTGTTTGATGGCCTGCGAAAAGATCACACGTCTGCTGACTGATTTCATCGCCAGCAAGAGGTCCAGCCAGGTCCAGGTCACATTATGGTACTCGAGAGTGGGTATCACCAGGGAATAGTCTGTGATGTCCTCCAGATTCTTCTCTTTATTGCCCTTGTAGCTGACACGAACCGGCACCTCGGGTATCTTGATGTAGATGAACAGTTTGTTTTTCTCGGCGCGCTCCTTCATCTTCTCCACGTCGTCCTTCTCGATTTTCACATAGAACTCGGAATCCTTGACGCTCTTCTTGCTCTTTCCCGAGCGCTTCGAGGACGCAGACGACGACGAAGACTTGGCTTGTAAATTCGTTGTGGATGCCGAACTTGTGGAGGCGTTGTCGTCCAGTTCATCGATGACCTCCGTTTCCGACGCATCCCGATCTGGGAAGCAGAACTTCAGCATCGTGCTGTAGAACTTCTTAGTGATGGCTATGGTAATCGGCGCTACGTTAATCTCAAAGTGCTCCTTCACAGAGATGCCCCCGACGGGAGCCTTCTCCCGGCAGAAGATTCGTAGCACCCGCTTGTGGGTGTCCACGGGCATGTCCTTCTGTATCTCAGTAGCCAGCAAAACATCGCGATAAATCTCACGTGGCAACAGGTTCTCCATGCGTATGTTTCCCAGCTCGAGCAGGTGCTCCACCGAATCGTCGCTCTTCGACTTCTTCGTGTAGAGAAATGCACTCAGCACCAGATCGGCTATGCCAATCTGACCATCGGTCTCTGTGAGCCGCCACTGGGCGCGCTTGAAGCAGATTTCGTTGGCCCGCACCATGGTCACGGACTCGTCGGCCCGCACATTCGATATCTTGCTGAGCTGCGATAGCTGCGTCTCCTTGTAGCACAGCAGCATCATGTCGAGGTCCTCGCTGTACGTGTTGAGCTCCTCTTTGCTCTCGCGTATCTGCTGCTGGACGCGGTCAAAGTCCAGTCGGAGCTCCAGGGTGTCGCCCTCCTCGATGCGCTCCTTGCTGATCATGTGTATGTCCTTCTCCAGCGAGCGGATCTTCATCAGCAGACTCCTGATCACCGTCTGCTTTTGCTGAATGGGCCGCTTCTGATCCTCCGTGGAGTGCAGCTGCAGCTGGAAGCGCATTCTGGTCAGCTTTTCGGCTGCCTGCTTGCGCTGCGGCTCCACGTACAGCAGAAGATTGTTGACAATGTCCAGGATCATGGCATACTGCAGCGAGTTGGTGCACACATCCAGGTCGTGATGCATCAAAGTAAACGCGTCCACCGGATCGTCCTGCTTCTCCCAGGGCGACAACAGCTCCTCCGATGGGGGCGGCGGCACCTCTGTGATGCTGTTGGGGTCGATGGCATCTCCATAGCTCACGTAGAAGAACTCGCATTTGCACTTGGACACGATCCTTTGCAGCTGCACGGGCTGAGCCTCGCCCGAATTGTCGCTCAGGAAGGCACCGACTGTTTCGGAGACCACTCCGCCCACGCTACGACCGCTGCCCACCAAATGGGAGATATCCTCCGGCAAATTGTTGATCACGGTTTCGTCCTTGTCCTGTATGTTGTCCACCGTCAGCCACATAATCTCCTTTTCCAGCAGGGAGTTGTTGTCTCCCGCACTGACTGTCGCATAGTACTGCATGCACTCCAGCAGGCCCTTCCACGTGGTCTTAGAGATCAGCGATCGATCCCGCCAGACAGGCCGATGCTCTCGCTGCAGTATCTCCGCCTTGGCGGCACTGATGATCACATAGCCTGAGGTCTCGCAGCCCTTCAGCAGCACCTGAGAGTTGACCAAGCTAATAGACCAGTTCTCGTGTATCACGTCCTGGGAGGCGCACGCCTGCAGCCCCTGCAGTTGCAGTTCCCTGGACTGCGTGCTGTGGTCGTCACTGTAAACGTTAAACTTGTGGTCTGCCTCAGCAATAAGTTGCTGAAGCATAGCCGTGGCATGGATCTGGGCTGGTGGTTTCTTCAGCGATGTATTTGCATTGGCAACTGAAATGTAGATCGGTCAGCGGACTCCAATATCTAGCCGGACTACTACTCACTTGGCAGGACCTCGGCGCTCGTGTTGGACAGCGTGATGGTGCTGTCGCTTCGCTTGTGCTTCATCATGGCCGAATTTCCGCCCTCCTTTCGGTAGCTCTTTACCGCTTCGGTGGAGAGATTGTTCTTCAGCTTCTGCGACTTCATGAAGGAGTCGAACAGTGCAAAGGCCACGTCGCGATTACTCTTGGTCCAAGCGCCCTTTAAGTCGTACACAACCAGCTTGTGGGTGGGTGTCGTAGACTTTGCCTTCACATCTTCATCCGAAGTGGTTGCCGTGATGGGCATCAGGGCCTCGCGTCCATACGACACCTTGGCCACGCTCAGGAAGTAGAAGCGAACTATTTTGAAGGCGTCCGCAGCAGTGGCCAGGTTCTCTGAGCTGCTGTCCATCTTCTCGGTTACAATGCTCTTCAGCCAGATCTCCGCATCGTTCAGTTCGCAGTTCATGTAGACCGTGGACCAGTCCGCACGCGGTCTGTGGATCAGACCATCGTCAATGGGGTTCAGTGTCAGACAGTATTCGGAGCTGAATGAGACCCGTCTGCCGTTCAACTGGAAGCCCTTGTGCAGGGCATGGGACATCCAGTAGAGCACCTGAAATTTGTGCAGACACATCTGCAGATTGGCCTTCTTGTAGTGGCGACTCAGTGGCTTCTTCTTCGGTCTGACATTGTTGAACACAGGACCGCGTCGCGTGGGCCGTGTCACGCCGGAAAGTATTAGCTGGAGGCTTTCGAACCAACGCAGGGTGCTGCCGTAAAGCACCAGACTCGGAATATCGATCTCCACATCATCGCCGGGCTTTGGCTTGGTCTCAAACGATATCCAGATGTTTAGATTCAGCGATCGAAAGGCACGGAACGAGTCGTGCACCTGGTTGCTCGAGTACTCGGGCAACTTGTCCGGGGCACAGGGCATCACAGCATGGTGGTCATTCGGATTGGCCAGGCAGACCCAATTCAGCTTCACCGTCAGCTTTAGGTTGGGAAAATGAAGCAGGCGGCAATCGTCATAGCGGGAGGCTGTTCGTACCGTGACCTGTAATAATATTGGCATTCGAAACTAGAGAAACTCGAGACAGAAACTGGTCTGACACTCACATTCAGTTCACCCTTGAACATAATCTTTGCATTCGTCAAGACTATGCCACAATTGTTCCAAGTCAGCTCCATTTCCTCCGTGGTGTTGTAGGGATCTAGCGAGGCATGCAGCAGAATGGTAAATTGCTTGGCAATCAAAGTCAAGCGACCGTGCAGCAGAAGGCGCAACTTATCCCAGAACGGCAGCGGTGGAGAGGGGTCCTTCGAGGGAGCCGAGATCTTCTCAAAGCTCAGATTGCACTGCGCCATCACGGGCTCCCAGCAGGCTCCGAAGGCATAGCTACAGCTCTCCAGCTCGCAGTCAAAGTCGTGATAGAACTTCAGCGAGGGCATGCTGCGTTGAATCACATTCGTCCCAAAGGGATCTCCCACCTCAATATGGACATCACGTTTGGCCCGCTTCGAGCCCATTTGCTCGGCTCCACACAAATTTCCGTAGAGACGCATGCTCTTGACGTAGAACATTGGCTGCGGAAAGTCCCTGCGAGTCAGAAGATCAATTTTAGAAGAAATATGAATGGAAAGATATGATTGACTCTTACCTCAGCATGAACTTCCACTCTGAGCAGCTTATGTTCACGCCACGACACCAGAGCGTGCTGAACTCCAGTCCCTCCTCTGGCCAGGGGCTCTCGTGGTCGATCTCGCGCATGGTGCGTGTTACATTGTCGTAGCCGTGTATGGAGGTGTCTGCCATGGCCATGATCTCCACGTCTGTCATTATCCAGGCCAGCAGGCGGGTGCGCACGGGACCACTCTCCCGGATCTTCTTCGAGCGCTGGATATAAATTTCCGAGTTCTTTTTCACCAGGTTCGCATAAAGGCTTTCGATGGTGCCAGCGGGAACGAGCAGCCTCTCAGAGCATAGCTCGGCAATCTTTTTATCGAACAGGGACTTGCGCTTGAGGCTCTCCAGGTACTCGTCGACCAACAGGACGTAGTTGTCGCGTAGCTTCACCTCGAACGGATCGTCGCTGATCTCCAGCAGGAACTCTTTGATCTTGATCACCAAATCACTCGGCAGCGGTGAGTCCACGGTGAAGGGCTTTTTCTTGTAGTTATGCACCAGTTTAAGCCACTTGAAGTGGGACACGCACTCGCTGTTGATGGCATTGTAAAAGTCGTGGTCATACGGAAATATGGCCTTAAAGGAGCCAATTGTCGTGACCCATACCCTGTTGGAGGCCAGCTGAAAGCCAGGAAAGTTGAGACGCTCGTGGGTTAAGGCTTCTACGCGAGGCAACGACTGCATGTCCAGTTCCTTCACCGTGAAGATGTGCTGATCGTCGATCTTGACAAAAACATTCTCCGCATAGATGATGTGCCGCTCCTTGTGGCTGAAGAAGAGACCCTCCACAAAGAACTGCACCGAATGACGCTCAGACAGCTTCAGCTCGAAGATAGTGCTACGCTCTGCGGATAACTCAATCACAAGGCCGCCCTGGTGTAACTGCGGAGTCGGCGGAGTCTGTGCGGCAGTCGCTGGCAAGGCTAGCTCCGCCTTTAGATCCTTCATATCCCGCACCAAGGTGAGCAAGTGCATGTGCAGATTCGAGTTCCACATGGCCTCCGTGTTGCCGGGTATATAAATTGACAGATTTCCCAGCGTGCCCGGTACTTGTTCATGCTCCAGACGGATCATCTTGCAGGTGGCAAATACATCGGAGAAGTCTGTGAGGCACAACGAAGAGGCGGTCATGGAGCGCATTATGGCCATCTGGAATTCCTCCAGTTTGAGCGTGGTGAAGAGCTGCGACCGCGTCAGGTTGATTTCCGAGAAACTGACAAGCACGTAGACATTGTGATGGTTCACAAAGTAGGCCGTAATGTCCTTGATCTTGACAGAGACTCGCAACGAGGTAGATGATGGCTCGGAATGCGACAAATGCTCACGTATTGGCTGGGGCTGCTGTTCGGGGGATTTCCTTGGCTCCATTCCCCTGTACTGGCGCAGGCACTCCACAGATTTGACCACAAACTCCGCCAGCTGCATGCTGTACTCCGTGCGAAAGGTGTGAACCGAAATGTCCAGTTTGGTGGTGTTTGCATACGAACAGAGCTTGACGAGGCTCACGCCCAGAAAGAACGGGGAGCCCGGCGAGTGGGTCTTCTTCAAGTTGTTCGTGTCGTTAATTGAGTTGCCCAGATTGGACCACAGCGTCTCCACCATTAGCTCCATGCTCCATTGACGTTGGTTCAGGAGCAAATTCAGAAACTTATTGCCATAGAAGGAGCTGCGCTTCTCCTCGATCTGTTCCAGCAGGAACCGCGTGTGGCTGACGCTCATGGCTATGTGCTCGTCCTCCAGCTTCATTAGCAGCGACACATTGAACAGCTCTGCACAGCCTTTGACAACAATTCGCTGCATAATCCACTCCAGAACGCCACTGCTCTCGCCCTCTCGGCGCTGCTTCTCTCGCAGGCAACTTTCCGCTGCCTTGTCCAGGTACAGATGATCGGGCAGGGACTTTTGCTTGTGCATAAGCTGCAGGGGATGCACCTGCTGCTGATTACTGGAGCGCTGGCGGGCCAGGAAATTGTTGTTGACAAAGTCATAGATCTCGCTGTGGTTGTAGATAATTTGGAATGTCTTTAGCTTCACATACAGATTGAAGATGTCTTCCTCCAGCTAAAAAGCAAACAGAGATGGTTCATTTACAGATTTTGTACACTCTTCAATTTCCACAGTGTACTTGCCACAGAGTCTATGGTGAACTGCTCGACAAAAAGAAGCTTCTCATATTTGGTATCAATGTCCAAGTGCTTGAACACCAGCTTGGCCAGCATTGATGGCAGCAAAGTCTTCGCGTCCCTCACGCTCGAGTTGAATTTTCCGGTAATCTGCAATAAATAAGAAATATAACGCCAATCTCAAATGTTAATGATTTTGGGCTTTGCACTGCTTACGTGAAACAATTGCAGCTTGGCGCTGAAATCGTTTTGCGAGTTCTCTTTGACTGCCGAAAAGGTGGCCGCTTTGATGCTAAAATTAAAGTTCTTTGGTATAATCGGGGCCAGCTTCTCGTAGTTGTCATTGTCGTAGGCGGAGCTCTTAGACGGCTTGAAGGCGTCCTGCAGGCGCTTGGACGGCTGGCCAGGCGTTGTTCTTTCCTTGGCTTCACTGAGGAAGTCATAAAGTCCTCCGTGTATCACGGATTTGGCATTGTTGATGACCAGACTCAGCGTCTGTCGAGGAAATTTATCATATAGAAGAAAGCTAAGCAATACCCAAAGGTATACGGTCTACTTACATCCATGGATAGTGGTCCCTGGGCAAAGAGTGAAGCATCCAGGGTCACGTCAAAGCTCACCTCGCCCAGACACGGCCGAATGTTGTTGAGATTCTCCAGCGACTGGCGACGGGAACTGCAATGCCTTAGCATTTTGGCTTGCGCTTCGCTCAGAGCCGCATTGACGAGCAAAACTCGGGCGTTCTGAACAATGCTGCCATCTAGATGCAGCTCCTTTGCTGTGGCATGTATGAACCAGCCCGGGTCAAAATCATTGTTCATCAGAACCACCGAAATGTTGTTTATGTGCACGGCCATGAACTGGGCAAAGGTTATGATACTGGCCGGAACCTTGGACTCTCGAAAATCAGGCACGCCCTTGGCCGCGCCCTCCTTATCCCTATGCGTATTGAGGGTCTCAACGAAATCAACGCTGCCCTCATAGTGGCGTCTCGGTATGTCCTTGTTGATGCGTATGTCACGGATGTAGATGGACAGCAGCTTGGTCACCTCGGTTGTGAAGAAACTGCTGCGAAGACATACCTCCTCGATTTGCTAGAGACACGGTATCATAAATATTACAAAAGTATGGATGTGTGAATCATTGATCGAAATCGACTTACCACACCGAATCCACTCTTCTGGATGTTAACATTCTTGAGTGACAAGTAGGGAAACGAAATGCGCCCGATTCGTACTCTGACCCGAAATCGCTTTACCAAATACCAGCTAATTCCCGCTGGCAATATCCTAATCAACAGAAAAGTGTGTAAAAATAGGTCGGGTCGGTCAGGGCCGGTGGCGCGACGTTGCACTTACCAATAGACCAGGACAAAAATTAAAAAGCAGAATATTAGCATACGAATCATCATGCTTATGGCTCAATAACCATAGTGCCACAATATAATTTTGAAGTTGAGTGGTCCGGTTATAGGTTTATTTATTAAATTTATTTATTTATCAAACATGATACAGCTGGTCGGTAAGAGATAACACTATCGATGGTATCGATGTTTTTCTGTCAATGTTTCGCAAAAAAAGAAAGAGATGGTCTGATTGGAAAACGTAGCAGTGAGAACGAGAAAAATATACTCGTTGGTTTTGGTCTGGTGACTGGTCGAATCACAATGAATGTATATCGATTTATTGGTATCATCACTAGTCGAAAGTAAACAAATTTTGCAAAATTGCTGAAAATCTAAAGAGCGGGCATATAAATGTCGTTCCACTTAAGTACCAAGGAGCGTCTGCTTCTGCAAATCGACGACATCGAAATGATCGCAAAGGAACTGATCGAGCAGGCGCACCAAAAGATATCCAGCACGGAGCTCGGTGACTTGCTTGATTTGTTGGTGGCCAAAGACGAGGAGTTTCGCAAAATGCTTGAGTTGGCCGAGGAGCAGGCAAAAGTGGAGGATGCCATGGACAAGTTGCGTGCCAAGGTGGAGGTGCACGTAAGTCCAATCGATATTTAAAGATTATTAGCGTGCGGTGCCTGATTTGTTCTCTGTTTTCCTCTGCTCCACTTGAACAGGACCGGGAAATACAAAAGCTACAGAAGTCGCTTAAGGATGCCGAACTTATACTCTCCACAGCTATTTTCCAAGCGCGTCAAAAACTAGCTAGCATTAACCAGGCCAACAAGCGACCAGTCTCTTCAGAGGAGCTCATCAAATACGCCCACCGCATCAGCTCTGCGAACGCAGTTAGCGCTCCCCTCACGTGGTGCATCGGAGATCTGCGTCGCCCGTATCCCACCGATATTGAGATGCGGAATGGCTTACTTGGCAAGTCAGATCAAAACCTAAATGGCGGTCCGGTACCACATCAGAACAGCGGACTCACACCAGATGTTCATCGCGGATTATCTGGCCCTGGTGGAGCCGGCAGCGGAGGAGCTGGCGAAGTGCCGAACGCCTTCCAAAACCAATTCAACTGGAATCTTGGGGAATTGCACATGACAATGGGGGCTTCTGGCAATTCGGTAGCGCTGGAGACACGTGCTCAAGATGATGTGGAAGTAATGTCCACCGACAGTTCCAGCTCAAGCTCGAGCGACTCACAATAGGAGTGCAGAAAGGGCAGCAGATAAATTATTATAATTTCTTATATTATATAGCGTACAACTAGTTAGTAGGTATTCAATAAACCCAATAACGATCATAGGATTAAAGAAAATTTAACCGACTGGCCGACTGCTGTTCCAGCTACCAGACCCCCAAGCCAGAGTTATTCGATGCTGTGATGTTGGAGGGGTGCTCAATGACTGCTTTTCCCCAAGACCCCATCCACACCCTATACCGCAGGCTGGGTTGGTGTGAGAGTAGTGAGTATGTGGTGTAGGCGAGGTGCTGAGATCGTTTGGATATACTTTTAAAGACGGAAATAAATAGGAAGTTATAGGCATTACCCGCTGATTCCGATCGTAAATTAGATTGTTCTGGATTCGATTCTACCATACGATCATTGTTAATATACATGTTAACATAACATAGTTAGATAGTCAGTTAGTTAGTTCGACACGCAACTCTATTTTATACTACAACGCACTCTGTTCTCGATAGCTAAAGCTGCTATCTCCCTTTTGGACTGTCTATGTGGTGCGGAAAGAAGGAAAATTAATGAATTAATTAAAATTACCTCTCCTACCTAAATGCCTGTAATGGTTAAGAGAATTTAGGAGATATTTGTGCCACTGGTTTATATATTCCCGGGGGATAAAAATTCCACTGTTTTCTGGCAACGGTTTTGCGCAGAAACCTGTAAGAATTACTATTTAAAAAAACGAGAAGGGACGTGTGAGACGCTTCGTACGCGTCACAACTTTTATACCCGGCACTCAGTACTACATCTGCAACTTAGCGGTTATTTGTCAAATTTTACATTTTTTCTTCATCTGTCATCTACATCAACAACACTGCTCAAGCCAACACGCTCCTTTAGCTCGCCACCCTCCCCTATAGACACACACTGCAGAGTCGCGGCAGAGGCATAGGCAGAGTCAGAGAAGTGTCAGGGGCAGAGGCCATAAACAGCGCGAAGCAGAGTGTGAATGCTGCGGGACGGGGTGGGTTTGGCCACTGCAAATTTATTTCTTCATTGTGGCTATAATAATGATCCAATCGTATCCCAATTTGGTGATCTGATAGATATTGTCATTCCCTACGGAATGGCGTTTTTAGTTTTCTGCTATCTTCAAAATTGTTGATTTGGGAGGTTTTCGCCCTTTGCGGAGGCGGAAGGGGGCGTGGCTCATTTTTGAAATACACTTGTAACAGTGTGAGCATAGAGAAGTATGGATGCAAAATTTGGTGGCTCTAGCTCTTATAGTCTCTGAGTACTAGGCGCTCATCAGGACGGACAGACGGACAGACAGACATAGACTCGGCTATTGATGCTGATCAAGAATATATATACTTTATGGGGTCGGAAACGTTTCCTTCTGTGCGTTACATACAACCGTTATGTGCACAAATACAATATACCCTATTTACTCTTCGAGTACCTGGTTTAAAAACGAGAAGGGACGTGTAAGACGCTTCTTACGCGTCACAGCTTTTATACCCGGCACTCAGAACTACATCTCTACCTTAGCGTTTTTTTGTTGCTGATCAAGAATATATATACTTAATGAGGTCGGAAACGTTTCCTTCTGTGCGTTACATATATTCAGTCTTCGAGTACCGGGTATAAAAAAATAGGAGAGCTACAGTCTTTCTATGTTCTACAGTTGCCTTCCACCACAAAGTGTTTGGGGATACTTTTTAGATGTGTTCATCATATTTTTAGAATATCAAAATTTACTGCAAGCAATCTCTCAATCCATCAGAAAAAGTCGGTTTGGTTCGAAGCGTAAATAAAGTTCAATTTTGTCGGGTAGTGTTATCATATGTAGGAAAATAGCTGGTGAGGGATATTCTATCGATAGTGACTCATGGTGTATGAACTATTAAGGTGACGCGGGCCGATTGAGCGTTCATTCACTTTGTCAACTGGCTCTCGGAGCCAGCTGAATAGACGAATTATTTTCTATGTCTGGATTGGTCTGGATCCGTATTTTCTGTATCTTCTTCAGAATTTTGAACATCTTAGTCCTTATTCCATCTCTAATCTCTACTTAAAATCAATGCAAAAACAATTCAATCTGTGTTGGTGTTAAGACAAAGTCATTGCTAATGTTCAAAAGCAGCTGGTAAAATTGAAATTTAATATTTATTATAACAAATATGTTACACAAGTGCCCATACTATACCAGCAGCAAATTGTCATATAACGCAACATTCCATTCAAACCTACGTAACATTTAATGCTATATTTTTTTGGTTGACCTTTATAGTTTTATCCTTATTTTGCAATCAATCCAATTGTCTGGACGTTGATATGCAATGACTGCACATCAAGTGGCCCATGCGACACCAAGCCAAAGCCTGTTACGCGCAGTCAGGCCTGAAAATCAGCCAGTCTTGTGGAGCATACCATACTATGGGTTGGCCAGCAGCAAATTGTCATATAACGCAACATTCCATTCAAACCTACGTAACATTTAATGCTATATTTTTTTGGTTGACCTTTATAGTTTTATCCTTATTTTGCAATCAATCCAATTGTCTGGACGTTGATATGCAATGACTGCACATCAAGTGGCCCATGCGACACCAAGCCAAAGCCTGTTACGCGCAGTCAGGCCTGAAAATCAGCCAGTCTTGTGGAGAATTGAATGATGATTTGAGTAAAATTACCTTTTTAAAGCTGAGAGTCTTAACCAGCTGGTAATATTAAACAGAAGATCAAAGTCGAGGAAAATTATTTAAGATCTACGGTATATTTACAGTATATTTTGAAAATGAAAGGGTATATTTCGATATATTTCCGAGGTTCTGTCGGTATATTTGATCGATAATTCCGCGGTCACACTGGTCGCCAGTTTTACTTGACGCTGACGTTTTTTTTTGCTTTAAAAATGGAGGTGCAGCGTGTTTTATCTAACTAAGATGTGGCCAAAGTGTAGTTTAATGTTGGTGCATATAGCTAATTTAACTCGTGCGTGTATATACCCAACGCAAAGGCCTTGAAAAGATTGTCGAAAATTGACCCCAGTCAATCCGGAGTGTGCTGTGTGTGTGCCCGAGTATATTGGAAGAAGCGAAGAAGCAGCAGAGACGACTCAAAACTCAAACCAATTGCAATATATTAAAGTGGTCAGGGAGCCACCACTGTGGCACCCAGCACTCAAGTTACACACAACACATTTTCTTGTCCCTTATATTGTTGGAAAATTTGCAACGCGTGTGCATCATGGCGACATGATAGTTGTTTGGATTTATACACTGCACGTCTGAACTGAATTGTTATAGAACAAGATTAGAGCCGCAGAAGAAACCGGATTACTAGAATTGACGCGACCCGTTCCCTAATCCAAATAACTTTTCCCCAAACAAAACCAAACATGATGATTCAGGAGCCTGTTCAGGTAAATCAATAGCAAAAAACAAGCAGAAAAGAAAGGCAGAAAAACATTGATTTTAAACTCTCGCTCTATCTCTCTCTCCCTCTCTTTACCTGCCCCTTTTCATCAATCATGCAGGCAGCCATATGGCATTGCATGAACTACTACGACCACAAAGATGCTGTCTTTTTGGCGGAGCGCCTGTGCTCGGAAGGTTTGTACTGCTGCAGCTTGCTGGCGCTGGCGGCCTTGGCGTGTGTGTCAAGGCTCTTTGTGTGGGTGTGTGTCTAATGCTTTATTCGCTCTATTTTGCTTGCAGTGGAATGCGACGAGACGATATTTCTACTGGCCACCAGCTACTTTCGCTCTAATCTCGTGCACCAAGCCTATTGGCTGCTCAAGGAGAAGGGACGCCGATCGGCCCAGTGCCGCTTCCTGCAGGCCAAGTGCGCCTATGAGCTGAAGAAGTTTGCCGAGGCCGAGAGCGCTCTGATAACCACTGGCTTTGCGGACGCGAAAAACTTTGAAGAGCTGCAGCGTGACTTTGGCGAACTGGCCTGCTTTGCCTACCAGCTAATAGCCCAAATTTGCATAAAGACCGAGCGCAACAAGCTTGCCGTAACTGCCCTGAGGCGGGCCCTGAAGCTGAACCCCTTCATGTGGCACGCCTTCGCGGATCTGTGCCTGCTGGGTCAGGACATCGACACAGCGTCAATATTCCAAATCCAGAGCACGGATGTGTTCAACACCTGCCAAGGCAGCAGTGCCAATGCCACTTCCATGGTGCTATTTGGCAACGAGCAGCAACAGCAGCAGCATCAGCAGGTACAGCAAACGGCTCTGGAGAATCTACTCACAAACATAAGCAATAGCTCCAATTACGTTTGGACCACACCGGTGGATCATCATCAGCAACAGCAGTCACAGCAACAGCCACAGAATCAGAACCAGCATCAGCTTGGGATAAACAACAGCAGCAACCTGATGACGCCCATAAACAATAACAACATCAACAACAATCTCAACAGCTCCATGATCATTCTACGTGGTGGAGGCGGAGGTGCGACCCAGAACTCCAGCATGCTGGCGATGTTGGAAGATACGCCCATGGGCTGTCCCCAAGAGACGGGTCAACAGCAGCAGCAGAGTCAATTGTACGATGTCAGCAGTGGGACTCCGTTTCGTAAACAATTCAAATACCTATCCACAATCTCGCCCACCACTCCCAGCTTCGGCGTATGGCCCTTGACAAGTCCCTGCACTGGAAGCGATGGTTCCTTCATCGGAGGCGGTGGCAGCGGCAGCGGCAACGGAACCATTACTCCTGTCATGAATATCACATATTCCCCCGTGCCCCAAATGCTGGTCGAGGTTAACCAGGAGCCCAAGATGATGGGCAAGAAGCTAAAGACGCATGTGGGGGGACTGATAAGCCGCAAGGACAGCAGCAGTAACAGCAACAAGCCCGCCGTCTTCACCCAAACAGGCAATATAACGCCGCGAACGCCCAACAATAATGTGGGAAATGGCAATAATCTTAATGTACCGCCCAATCCCAACGCCGCTGTGCGTCGCAGCTCTCGCCTGTTCAGCAACTCCGCCTACTCTGTGAAGGAGAACAACAAGTCGCCGAACATAGGCAACAATAAGTTTGTGCAGCCACGGTCGCCGCCCAGGAAAACCAAGTCCCGCATGACGAAAATCTGCCTGAACAACGAGCTGATTGAGGAGAAGGCCAGCCACTTGTCGGACAAGCTGAGCGAGAAACAGGCGCGCAAAGAGAAGGTCGAGACCATTACGTCGGCGGGAAACAATAACAATAACCGCAGTGCCGCCGAGGAGGCCAAGGTGCTGCTCAACAACAGCCTAAACAATGCCCAGACCATGGCCCATCAGCTTCTGAGTCTGAAGAAGCAGTCGGCTGACGGTCTCATGTCGCTGCTGCGCGATCTGGCCGAGGCCTACAAGCTGCTCTCGACATTTCAGTGCAAGGCTGCCATTAAGCAGCTAGAGACGATACCAAAGCATCATTTGAATTCCAGTTGGGTGCAGTCCCTGATTGGCGTGTGCAGATACGAGATGAGGGACTACGAAGCGGCGGTAGTGCTCTTCGAGGGCATACACAAGGCGGAGCCATGTCGCCTGGACTACATGGAGATCTACTCGACATCCCTATGGCATTTGCAGAAGGAGGTAGAGCTTTCCTCGCTGGCCCAGGACCTGATCAGCCAGAACAAGAACAGTCCAGTGACCTGGTGTGTGTCTGGCAACTGTTTCTCCCTGCACAAGGAGCACGAGACGGCCATTAAGTTCTTCAAGCGCGCCGTCCAGGTGGATCCCGACTTCGTATACAGCTACACCCTGCTAGGCCACGAGCTGGTGCTCACCGAGGAGTTCGACAAGGCCATGGACTACTTCCGAGCGGCCGTCGTTCGGGATCCCAGGCACTACAATGCATGGTTCGGCATTGGCACCATCTACTCCAAGCAGGAGAAGTACGAACTGGCCGAGATCCATTACATGAAGGCCTTGAAGATCAATCCCCAGAACTCTGTGATCCTGGTGCATATCGGGACGATTCAGTTCTACATGAAGAAGAAGGACCTGTCGCTCCAGACCCTCAACACGGCTGCCACGCTTGATCCGAAGAATCCGCTGGCGCGATTCCATCGGGGCTCGATATACCACTCGCTGGGCAAGTACCAGGAGGCTTTGCGCGAGCTGGAGGAGCTCAAGGAGATTGTGCCAAAGGAATCTGTGGTGTTCTATCTCATTGGAAAAATACACAAGACTCTGGGCAACATGGACCTGGCCCTAATGCACTTCAGCTGGGCCACAGATCTCGATCCCAAGGGGGCCAACAATCAAATCAAAGATGCCTTCGACTCGATGGCCCACCCCAGCTGCTGTACGGCCAACACGACTGCCCTCGATGTCGATCTCGAGCCCACATCCGAGCGATCCGATGACTCCACGCAGGCTCAGCAGGATGTCAGCTACGACAGTGACTATTAAATGGGTCTGTGACTCCTGATGCGATGCTGCCATGTTGCGATGCTGATGCGGTTGTACATACATTTACGTTGAAAAAAAAAACAAAGTAAAGCCACGATTGCTGCTGTCGATTGTCGTAAAAGTAGAAGAATGGGAAGGAAAACCAATTATTGAAGTAAAATAAAGTCTAGATATCGTTTAGAATTAGTTACTTAAAATATACAACAAACAAAACAAAACAAAACAAACGTAAAAGGTTTAAACAAAATTGTGCACTCTGAAAGTCTAAGGCAAAAATAACATAACATAAAAAACAAAAAAAGAAAAACAATCAGAAAAACAATACATATTAAATACCAACTAAAAGAATACAGAAAGAAATTGCTACAAAAGCTTCCCGATACTTCTTTGTGGCCCGAGGGCGCTATTTTCATTGCTGACTTGGACCTTTCCTGTCCTGTCGTCCCCACTCCTGCGCCTCCACAAAAGCAGAGAATATACCGAATTATTGAAAAACTGAACATTTGAAAATAAAGTAAAAATCAATCCTTGGTAGGCTTCTCCAGTTTCAGTGGCCAATTCAGTATCTGCTCGTGGGTGAGGCGCTGTGTCAGGTCAAGGACTGCCCGAAGGCGCACCAACTCGACATTCAGCATCATTGCCATGGCCGGCAGGTGATCCTCGAGGAGGATATACTGGCGCGGGCACTCAATGTTCAGAATGCAGCTGATGTTCTTGGTTCCAAATATCTCGCCAATGGAGTCGCTCAGGGAGAGCGTGTCAGAGCTCTCCGAGCACGGATTGGGTGGCGAGAGCGAACGGTCGACAAAGGTTGCTTTCTGCGGCCCTGCCACGGGAGTGAACTCTGGTGTGGGGCACATTTCACGCAGTTGGACGGCTGGAGCCGCTTTGGGACGCATGTGCATGTAGCTCCTGTCTCCGCCTCCCGCTCCCAGTGGTGGCAGCTGGTGTAAAAAATGTGCTGGATACTTAGGCGGCAGCTTCGATGGAGACTGCTTTTGATGCGCCGTCTCGTGACGTCTAAAAGAGGATAATTGCTTAGGTTTGCCTTGGGTTAAGGATCCCCCGTTAGACTGCCTTAAAGGAAGAACTTTTTGTGGAATAGTGGACGAGTTTTATGCAGTTTACAATTTGACAAACCTTTATCTTTAATAGGTGATGCAGCTCTAGGCCGATTCTGTTCGAAAAATTCCGTAGATTGTTTTGTTTTGGCATGAGCTGCAGTCTGGACCTTTAACTGTCTTGAAGGGATGTTCTCACTGGAAGAAAGCAAAGGTCGAATTGGTTGTTTCAAGTGCACAACTTGAGTGTAATGGTGCTGACTACACTCTGCAGCTGTTTCTCCAAACAGCTGGAGTGAGTTTTGATTTAAAGTGGCAGGGCACGGCTCACTCCATGAAGTTGATTTAACCACATCTGATTGGTTCCTCTGTTGTTCATTGCTGAATCTAATGCTATTGTAAGCATTTTTGGTTTTTACTTGTGCCGCAGGTCGGCCCTTCCGACGCTTTGCGGAAACAGCCTCCTCTACAAACGAGGAACTCAATCGTCTTTTGGCTGCCACTTGTTCCTGGTGCACAATTTGAGGCAGAGGCTTCTGCTGACAAAGTAGCGGCTGACTCCATTCCTCATCTGTTTCTTCGAACAGTTGCGGGGACCCAGATTTTGTTAGGGATTCTGCTTTTGTTTTCAAGCGACTTTCCTTTTCCAGCAATCGTTGCGATCTGCGCAGTTCTACTTGTGATTCAGATACAACCTGCGATGCGTAAGCTGCTACACTCCGACCAGGCGATGGGGAAAGATGATCCATTCTTAAAAAATTACTTTTAACAACAATTAAAATATATCCTACAACTTCCGTTATTTTCGATAAACGGAAAAAAACGTTAGCCCATTGTTTGTCATGACACGCTATATCGCTATATCGAATCCTCGATATTTCGGTATATTTATGAGTGTCAACGGGTATATTTAATCGACAAGCCCGCGGTCACATTGGCTGGTCCTAAATAATTTTGATTAGGTTTGGTTTTTTTGTGTATCGAAATAGAATAAAAATGAATGAAGCCGATAACTATAATATAATAACAGATCCAGCTTTAGTGAAAAATCGTATATTTGTCGGAAATCTGCCGGTATGCACGCGAGAGGAGCTGGCCAGCATATGCATTCCCTACGGCCAAGTCCTGGGATCGGTGGTACAGAAAAATTTTGGATTCGTGCAGTTGGAGTCAGAGGAGGTGGCCAACAAATGTGCGACAGCCCTGAACAAGTCCACATTCAAGACAAAAATATTAAGAGTACGCAACGCGAACAACAGAGGCCCAAAGGGGGTGAATGCAAACGGAAATCCAAAAAACACCCAGATGCCCCATGTTCCTGTGACAGTTCAAGGAGGCATTGTGATGTCCGCAGCGGCTGCAGCAGCCGGAGAGCCAGTCATAAATGATTGCGAGATCATAGTGGTAAATCGGGATAATACGTAAGTTTTAGTTAACTTCGGCAAGAGTTAAGCAACAAATAATTAAATTTTATTATTTATACAGAAAATATGCGGAATACATTGAGCACCGGCTGAGGAGTATGGGTATGCGAGTGGATGTTCTGTTTCCCAATGCGGAAGTCATGTTGGGCAAGGTGTTGGCCAACATTTCCTCTCGTGGCTGCCTTTACGCTGTGCTAGTAACGCCCCAGCACGAATCTCTCAATAGCATAACAGTTAACATATTGTATGGAGTCCCTGCGGAGCATCGCAACATGCCGCTCGAGGATGCCGTCACCCTAATCGCCACAGACTTTAGGCTGAAGGCTCAGCGTGATGCAGTAAACACGACATCTATTCCAGCTGCGAGGCCCCACCACCAAAGACGACATCCTGACCAGATGCAGCAACTGATCGACATGCTTGCAGACAATCGGCCGCTGACGGCCTTGCAATACGAATGCATAATCAAATATGTCGAAGTCGAGCGCCAGGAACAGCTGAAGAGGGAGGTGGGCGAGGTCAACGCCGCTGTCAAGCTTCAGGAGCCCGATCCAGATATTGAGGCGCAGAAGAAAATTCTTAGTATTATGAACAGACCTGCGGTGACCGAAACGGACGTTGAGCTAATGTATCCCAACCTGGAGGCCGTTAAGGAGGACAAACGGCTCATGGAGCTTCTGCGGGACGAGCGTGTAATGGCAGCAATGGAGACTATTTTCAAGAGCGACACTTTATTAGACGCTGTAGCCGAATTTCTATAAGTTCTCAAAGTTTATTAATAAAATATAAACGGACTAACAAACTCAACAAAAGATCTAAGGCCAAGACCGCTTGGCTTCATGCCCCTGGTACTTTCCACGATACTTTAGACCCGTTACCAGCGTGGAGCTCTTCGGGAACGCTGTCTTTCCATTGAATTTTGTATCGGTGTCCGGATTGAAACGCAAATACTCGTACTGTATGTGCAAATTCTCTGGAAGGTCTGTGCGCTTGAGAGCATCCAAAGGCGAAGTCGTATCCACAGGAGTCTGGTAAAATGCAATCACATCGGCAACGGTGATGAGTTCATGCGCCTGGGAGTTTGGAACTCCGTGCTGCAGTTCTTGAAAGCATGCTGATAGAAATGCAAACTTCTCGGACAGATTGTCCAGCCTTCGGTTGTCACTGGTCAACTGCAGCGAAACGGCCACAGAGCGCACACGTTCCGCTACATTGCTAGGGGGAGCATAGGGCTTGTGAGGCCGCAGAAACCTATGATAAAGTGGATAATATAATTATAAAAAGAATGCATAACATACTGAAAATATTTACCCCTTTGCGGCAATTGATTCACCAACAGCTGCCAGTGTCTTGCCTTTGACGGGCTCCGATTTTTTCACCCTGGCCCCCGTGGCGTAACATTTGTGCAGAGTCCCCACAAGCTAAGAGGAACCATGTGAACAAATCTGTATTTATTAATTAATAAATTGATTGGTACTCACATTTTGGCCTTTACGTAAATATGCAGCCATTTTCCGTACGACAATGGTATTTTTAGTGGCCTTAGATGATGGTATTTCTTTTCTGATAAGGCCCAGTTCTCAGACTCGCAAAATATTCTTGCCACATAATCAGGGATGATTTTCGCATACAAACGATAAGAAATCAACCCTGTTTTTTGTTGGACAAAATGTTTTGTAGCAAGTATTCTGCAGTTGAGAACTCAGATCAGCTGAAAATATACCAGAAAACTTAGCCGATTAAATACTTCCATCGCTAAGCGAAACAAAGAAATTTTGTATCTTTTGACGTCAACGGATTATATGGAAATTATAATTTATTAATCTTATACTCGGTACTCGTTTTATCAATTTATAAAGAGATAAAACACATGTTTATTGCATTGTCCCGCCGGAACGCCATTATCCAATAATGCGGTGCTTTTTCTATGTATTGTTTTCCTCCAAGCTCCATATCTACTCTGAAATAACAAACTCCTCATGCTTTCATACAAAATTTAAATTTTTAACGGCTTGCATTTTGTAAACAAACACAAAACAGTGTACCCAGAGAGCATGCACTTTGGTCTTATTTGGTCATACTGGGCACAGAGCGAAGTATATGGCACTTTCTGTCGCAAGAGTACTGCGCTGAACGGTATATTTACGGTGTATTTTGTAAATGGAAAGGTCTATTTCGGTATATTTGTGAGGGTCAGTCTGTATATCTTATCGGATTCTATTTTGGTGTCCGTTCAGCAAACAACTCATTTTTGAGTTCAACATTTTCAGTAAAATATATTTTTTTCTAATATTCCCTTAACAAAAACTGAAGTACCTTCTCAATGCGGACTCATCGTCGTGCGACCATCCAATTTCGCTGTAGCGATTAAATACCAAAAAAAATATATCTTATCGATAATTCCGCTGCCAAACTGTGCCTACGGCCACACTGCTCTTTCTTTCTTTTTCCGGTCGCGAAATGGTAAGCAACGCAGTATAATCGAAAACTGGAAAATAAATTTATAAACATCTCACGAGTGGTTGCAAGTGATTGCTTGTGAACTGGAAAATGGGTTGAATGGACAAGTGCGCAGCTGCTTATAATAATATTTCCTTTTCAGGGTATTGATATCAACCACAAATACGATCGCAAGGTTCGCAGAACCGAGCCGAAATCCCAGGATGTTTACCTGCGATTGCTCGTCAAGGTAAGATGAATTGCTGGCTGAAATTCAATGAGTAACGGGTTACTAATTTACATTTCTATCATTCCCCAGCTGTACCGCTTCCTCCAGCGCCGTACGAACAAGAAGTTCAACCGCATCATCCTGAAGCGTTTGTTTATGAGCAAGATCAATCGGCCACCACTATCTCTGCAGCGCATCGCTCGCTTCTTCAAGGCAGCAAACCAGCCAGAGTCCACTGTTGTTGTTGTGGGCACAGTAACCGACGATGCCCGTCTGTTGGTGGTTCCCAAGCTGACGCTGTGCGCCCTGCACGTTACCCAGACGGCTAGGGAGCGCATCCTGAAGGCTGGCGGCGAGGTCCTCACCTTCGACCAGTTGGCCCTGAAGTCGCCCACCGGCAAGAACACCTTGCTGCTGCAGGGCAAGCGCACAGCTCGCACCGCCTGCAAGCACTTCGGCAAGGCTCCTGGTGTTCCCGGCTCGCACACGCGGCCCTATGTCCGCTCCAAGGGACGCAAGTTCGAGCGTGCTCGTGGTCGTCGTTCCAGCTGCGGTTACAAGAAGTAAGCAACAACATCCTGGACTTGGACCGTCAACGGCCGTCGTCACTTTTTGGTTAAGATATTGATTTGTCAGTTTGGAGGAAACTAGCCGTCGCACTCGATGCGGCAATAAAGAATTTTTATTCCAAAAAGTGAAAAGAATATTCTCAAGCTATATACAAGTAATAGACCTGCTCCTAGTGCAAGTGAGTGCTCCAATAGTTGATCAGAGGCTGGTCCTGTGGTTGGACTCCTAACACCTTCTTCAGTTTGACCTGCACACTGGTGGACTTGGCGTGATTCAGGCAGGTGGCTTTGCTGGAGCAGGGAAAAGAAGGCATTAAGGAATTCGATCTCGGGTTTTCAAGCATTTCAAACTCACTTTTTCCACTCCTCGATGAGCACCTTTGTCTGTTTGTTGAGCACCAGTTCTGTGAAGTTCTTCTCCTCCACCGCCTTCAGCAGCTTGACCATGAGATCGGGAACTGCGGGAAAATATATTTACATACATTTTACATACAACTAGCCCAAACGGACAATATGTGCCAGTGCTTACGTTTTCTGGGTAACTCTCCCGGCCACTTGACGGATACTTCGTGTCCGTTGACATGTTTGTCCAGAAAATCAATGCGAAACACGGAGGCGCTGGCTATGGGCACGGCAATGTCGTTGGACACCGATATAATCTTGTACTCGGAGCTGATGGAGTGCTGGTGTTGTGCATCGATGCGCATGAGATTGTGCATCGGCTCGGGCAGAAGCTTCTTCAAGCACACCATGAAGCGGAACGTGCGCTCGGGTGCGCCGCGGACTATGATTTTCACGCCCGTCAGAGCGCAATAGCACACTGTTGCGAACTCATCCTTGCGGACCACCTTCTTGATGTGGCGCAGCGAGAAGAACTCCTCCTGGTCGGGGTCGTCAATGCTCTCTTCGTATTTCTGTATCATGGGCAGGGTGGAGCTGTTGTAGGTAAGGCGCTGGGCGGGCGGCCGACCGCTGCTTTGATGCGGCAGCCAAGGGAGATTTCCGAAGGTGACATGCTCGGTGAGGAAACGGGAGCCGGCCAGCAGGAGCCAGGAAAAGTGCGAGTGCAGCTGGGCAAATACGTTCTCCTCGCCCGTGAGTTCCAGCAGGGAGCGAGACGAATGCATCAAAAACGGTACTCCGGAAAGTCGTCTCTGTCGCTCGCTCTGACGCCTCTCCTCGGCCTCCTTGGTTTTGTTTGCACCCGCCTGCAGTTCGGACGAGACCTTCTTTAGGTGCTCGGCCAGAAACGGCTTCGTGTTCAGCAGGAAATACTTGTCCTTCATGAGGACTATGATCGAGTAGAGCTGAAAGTAGCCCCGCGCCTGCATATCACCCACTCGGAACTTGTGGCTAAGAATGTGGCCTCGCGTCGAGTCGCCAAAGAACACAAACTCTCCATCCTTGTTGGAGTCTATCCCATTGCTGAGGCTCAGCACCGCCGCTTGTTTCACCAAGGTGGCCACCTCCGTCAGCACGGCCACTCGCGTGCTCACAAATGTGGCCCCGCTCTCTGTGTCCTTGCTGTATATCCCACTGTTGTTACGTCCCATTGAGTAATTGCAGGCGGAGCATGTCTTCTGCGATTGCGACTGATTCTGCTCTCGAGCGGCAGATCCTCAATCTTTGTGTCCCTCAGCGTCTGGGTGCAGAAAATTGCGCAGGGTCCGTGAGCCTCGCAGAAGTGGCAGAGCGCAATAACGGCGTTCATCGGAGCCTGTAAATAATATAATTTCTTATTAAATTTTCTGTTGTTTACAGACTGTGTTATCGATAAGTTATACTGATATACCTCCTCTTGTTTAAAATATACCGTAAATATACCGTGCAAAAAAACCAACTTAACACCTCCAATATACAGGTGAGCATCTTAAATTAAATTATGGAAAATTTGTCTCACATATTTTTGTAACTTCTTGTATCCATCCTATCCTTTACCTTTTGCTCAAATAGAAATAAACAATGGTCGACAATGGGTAAAGCCTTTCATGTCCATGACACTAACCATATAGTATAGTGACGTTTCGCCTACTCCAAAAGTCGAATCTACTATACTATATGGTTGGTGTCCATGATCGGATTGATTTACGATAATCTTCGGAAATAATAATTTCTTCCTTTTCTTGTGTTTCATAATTCTTAAATTGATATTCTATTTAATATAACGAGTTAGTTACTACACTCAGCAGTAAAAGTATATAATTATTCGACTAATCAATTTTTGGGTGTAATGGTAATAAAATGTATAATAAAATATACACGCACGAGGAGATTGAATTGAACCATTTATCTCGTATTTTGTATATTAAAAATAATTTGTGAAAGAACTTTTCTCAAGAATGTTGAATGTTATTGACGCACACAAAACTATCGGTATTTTTGCGAGATAAGCTTATTTAAACTTTGTGCTGTAAAACGCGCCCAATTTTCCGGGAAATTTGAAGTTATTGTAGTTCAAGGCATGAATTAAGAGCACGTTTGCATAAATAAGTCTTAAAAAAATACAATAGGTAACTTATCAATTATCTTGCATGTGGGTGTTGGTGTGGGTGTGGCTCAGACCCATATTTTGGACGTCTTTATAACCCAATTCGTGTTCCGTGCTAATTGGAACTGTAAAGATGTATTGAAATCGGTTAGCCGGCCAGCGCTGGATCGCATTCTCAAGTGGCAGTCATTCTTGAAAAGTTTCGCGCCTGATGCACAACGACGATTATGCAAATGATTTGGGTGATTCTTTATGGCTGCTTACTTCCCCTGGCTGGCGCCGTCTACGACGTTCTGGTGCCTACGGGCACCCACAATCTTACGGACTACCTCCAAACCCGACAGAAACGCCATCAGATGATCTACAGGAACGGCGGAACCATACGTCTGGTAGTCGGACCCGTGATGGCCACTCAACTGGAGGACCCGGTCACCTGGCGTGGCTTGCTCTACTTCTGGACGCTGCACTTTGGCGGATATACGTTGCCCTCAGAACCGCTCTATCCCTGGGATAAATGGGAGTCGATCTATGCGCGATCGCTGCAGGAGCAGGCCCGACGGTTGGATGCCTCTCACGAGGACGATACCCGGCTGTTTGTATACGATGTATTAGAGAAGTACATGGACCAGGAAAGTGGCTCGGTGGGTCTGGGTCGTCAGTGCTTGTTGCGTGGCATCTGCCAAAATGCCCAGATCCATCGACATGTGGGAATCATGGCTGAGCTCCTAAACATATTACTTACGTAAGTAAAGCAAGCCGTTAAAATTTTTCAAGACAATTTCATGCTTTTCGTCAACTGTTGCAGACCCGGTAAGGCGCTCTTAGATTTTTCCTATACGGAGGCACATTCTGCGGGACTAGCGGGCAGCCACTGCTTGGAGCAGTTCGCAGAGTGTCCACGAGGAAAGAGTGTCTTGGATGCTTTTGCAGTGGATGTGGATTATTGAAGGTAATTCGAGCTCAGTAGAGTTACGGCTTAAAATTATAACATATTTACAATAAAGGATAGATAATTTATACCATAAAATTAAAGGAGTGGGGCTTAACTCGTAAATGCTCCGCTGGACTCAACACACCATCAGCACTGAGACCAGACAACCATAAATTCCTAGCGGTAATTCCAAGTGATTTGAGCCACGTCTACTTCACGCAGACCTCCCTTTTGCGGATGAGCGAGTATGTATCTTCTCGGGAATGGAGTCAAAACCTGACCCTACTCCTCCACTCGTTGAAAAATCGCTTAACATTAATGGCTTGTGGCGGTGGCTGCTGCTCAAACTTTAGCTTCCAACTGCAGCCTGCAGCCAAAGTCAACACACGACCGCCATTTTGTCAACAATGGCGTCAATTAAATGGAAAATTCAGCCAAGCTAAAATGCCGCAACAGCGATAGCAACATCGACGGCGACGGGTAGGAAAGACAATAAATGGGTCTTAAGTGGTACATTAGGCTTGCAGACGCTCCTCCATACAGGGCGGTTTTTATTATTAATAGAATTATAGATAGAATTATAGAAATTCTATAAATAGAAGGAAAGGAATTTCCAGAGAGCTCACTCCAGGTATAGGATGTAGATAAGAATAAAATGTGACTCGAAAAGACTCGAATACACCTTGCGTGCATCACCCTGTTGGGGCTCCACTGCTCTCTCGCTCTCTCCACATCAGCGTTTTGTGTGCACAGCTAATTCAAATGCGATTATGACAACCATCGCGACCAACGAGAGCAGGAGGAGAGTAAGGGAGAGAGAGAGCATGGGATGAAGGAACTATGCAAAGTGCAGCTAGCTTTGTGAGCAGAGCGGAAGGCGGTAGTGGGGGCCGGGCCGCCTGTTCATCTTTGCGGTGTTTGAACTTGTGATGGTGCATCGGAATAGGTAACTGTGTGTCTATGGCTGCCATGTTCATGCGGTGCTCAACATCACGATGCCGAGACCGTGAAGTGCACAAGCTGGAAGCTTATCCGATAATACATGTCTCTTTTTTTGGTGCTTCTAGAGTCGTTCAATAAAACAACCAAACAACCATATTTTGATGGTTGCAGGAGTCTCTCAACCATATCAGTCCATTTCATCTAAGAAATGACGCATAAACTTGCATTGTGCATGCATGGTTACACATACAACCACACCCACGCATTCTCGTCTTTGAGCCATCCTCTGACAACACAGTTTCCTGCCCCGCAGACGTGCATACGTGCATTTCCGCCCCAAATTATGCAACAAGCACATCCCGACAGAGGACGAGACCCATTAGAAATGTCCTTTGATTTAGTCGAACATTTTATTGCGGCTGCACCCACTGCGAGAGAGATCACGAGAAGCGCCAGCAGTAAATCAATCATGCTCCACAATCAGTAGATTGTCCAGAAAGTTGGCGCCGCGTGGGCAGGAACTATAGAGAGCGAGGCAATCGGCGCCTGCCTTGCCGGCGCTATAGGCATCGTGGTACGATTTATCCAGATCCGCCTTGCCAGGACTAAAGTAAGAATTGGTTAGTGGCATCAACTAAATTAGTAAATTTAAGCGTTTACCTCAGGACAATGTTCAAGATTTCAGAGAACACCCCAATGTGGTGGTGGATTTGAGCATTTTCGCATATGGAGCGAAGCAGGCATTGTCTCCCCACGACCACGTCCTCATTCCGTCTGCTCATGTAATCCTCCAGAGCGGTATAGACCAGCAGTCTGGCATCGTCTGCATACCGTATGTCTCCACTGGCGGCCAGCCTCTCGATGTTTCGCCTCATCTGTGTCAGGGATCGGGCGAAAGTTCCCTCCCACTTGTCCCAGGGCCAGATGGGAGAGGTGGGGAGCGAATAGGTTCCTCCCTGGAGCGTGAAGGACAGTACACAGGAGCGAAACGTGACATGATCCTCCAAGGGTATTGGCAGGGATGGTCCGATGCTAAACTTCATCGATCCGCTGTTCTGATAGATCAGATAACGTTTCTGGCGGTGCCCAAGGAACTCGGTGACATTACGGTAGGTGGTGGTAAGGCCAAGGGCCGGCCGAGCAATCAAGAACAGACCCGTAAGAAGCACACCCAGTCGGCACATTGTACATGGGAGAGCTTAACAAGACTAACTGCACTCCGGGCATAACTAGGCCGAGATCTGGAATCACTCTAAGTGAGCCATCATCAGCGTTGAATGACGAGTGGAAATTTCAGTGTCGCAAACATTTGTGTAGTCAATTAGCATAACGAATGTGACTGACATTTAGTTGGTGATAGGCGTTCCGAATAAATTGGACTGATGCGTATGACTGGGCGGTTCTTCTTTTCTATTTGCACACGTGAGTCGAGAATTGAGTGAACCGCAATGACCGATTTGGAACCGGACCAAATGAAGTGAACCGAGCAGCCAAGATCAAGATTACGGGCCACCGAAGTACAGAAAGAGCCCCACTTATAAAACCATTAGAAAGTGGGCAAAACTCACAGACACAAAAAACCCACACAAAATCCACAAAATAAGCAAGTAGTCACGTTTTGATCGGCCTTTCGACTATGAGATACCCACTATGCAGATACATACATACACAGGTACTGTAAAAAATTTCCGTTGGGTGTATTAGACGATGTCTGCGCCCAATTAGAGTACATAATAATTGAAGGTCAGGCCATCAGACTATGGATAAAAACTGCATGAGACACTACATAAGTTATACCCTATAAATATTCGAAGATTACGGGGTATCCAAATGTTTTGCAAATTATTTAGACAAATAAAGGAAGCCCAGACTGAGGCAAACAGTTTTGGTGCAGATAATATCCTTTTTTGGGTTGTTCTGTGATTTGTCGACGTGACCGGAAATGAAAAGCAAACAGCAAACGGCAGGGGCAGGGGCAACAGCAACAGAAGCAGCAACAGCGATGCGGCAGCAGGGAAATAAATTTGCTTAACTAACAGCAGCAACAAATCGAAAAATGGCAAATAGCAGAGCTACCAACCGCAAAGCCAAAGACGAGGTCAGCCCCCGACCGTTGTAACGGGAACACACATAGTCCGTTACTTGGGCTCTCTCTTTCACCAAGACACATGGCCTGACATGCCTGACAAAAGCACATTGGCCTCCCCCACCTGTCCCTGGAAGTTTCAGCTGTGTAGGGAAGTCGTACATACCCCATAAGAAATACATTTGTGTTGACAATTTAAATGATTTATAGAAAACGCGTGCAGACAAAATAGCACATATCACAGCGGTGGTGGGTGGCGAGGCGAGAAAGTAGACAGCCAATGTCTAGGCCACATTCATAGTGTTATCTACTCTGTAATGAAAAGCCCAACAATCAAACTGATTTTGGATCAGAAAACGTGCGTACCCTCATTCACACTTGTCGGATGCTTATCACATTATATTTATATGAATTACCGATATACATATGTATGTACATATGTAAGTAGTATGTGTGTGTGTATATTTGTACATACATATCATAGCTGTTCAATATTTTTAGATCGACTGCAAAGCTCCTCATTCTTTGATAATTGTATTTCCATTTGCGAATAAATTGATTCTATAACACTTGATTTGTATTGTTTTGGTGAGCTCCCAAACATCCTAAAAACTAAAATTGTACATACTCATGCACATCTATGTAAAAGTGCGATGGGGGTTCCAATTTACAGTGGGGAGCAATGATGAGTACATGTTCACAAAAACTGACTTTCGTCGCCCATAACTTCTAAACGCATAATGCAAACGTAACCAATTTAGTAACAAGGACTTGTAACAAGATGGTGTGAGGATGTTTTAAATGGTGGTACGATGGCCATACTTGGCCATCTAGATTCTAGACCAACATTGATAGTATTATGCGAAAAGAGCATCCTTTGGCCTTAGAAAATCCTTGTTACTAATTTGCGACATTATTAGTGTGGCTTTTGGGTCTGCTAGCGCCTTAGGGCGACCTTGGCTTGCTTCTTTTCCACTCTGATCACCACCGATAGACTAATGCCATGTTTTTAGCAGTATTAGCTGTCGTATAGCCATTTTCAGTGAGCTACACAATAATATTTACATTTTCCAGATATTGTTTCTTCTGTCTCAGGTACAACATAGGCACTATTTAATAAATTCATTAAATCTGCTTCGTTTATTATGAGAAATGTCTTAATGTCTTAAGGAGCATTTCGTTACTAAAACTCGTCTGGTGGCGGGCTCTCGGCCCCCACTCTCTCGTCGTGTATCGTCTGAGTGTCAACATCTCGTTTTCTTTAAAGCACATTAACTTATTCGGAGTCATGATGCCCTTTTTTGGATGCATTCAGAAGTTCAACAGTGGTACGAAATCACGGCATCTCTCGTCTAAAAACGTGTGCAAAGAATCCTTCAACTCGCCCACCTTCACCATGACTTTGGTCTCATTCGCGTTGATGGCCGTCTACATCGCTCAACTCTTGGCTTCGATGATCGTCACCCAATCATTTTGCCAGGGATCATCCATTGACGTTCGCCATAATAAATTATTTTCATCGAAAACATCATCATGCTGGTATACTGTCGCTACTTGGAGCGATTCGTCTGCGGTTCTTGCACGTCGGCGGCATGAAAACCGTATCTCGAGCCTTGCGGAAATGCGTTATCTGCTGTAGATCCAGACCTCGTCTAGTAGAACACATTATGGCTGACCTGCCAAAGGATCGAGTGCACTGGAATTGACTTAGGCTGTGCCTTCTACAATGACACATATTGGAGTTTCATACCACTCCTCTATCCCCAATTCGGGGGACTATTGGCATCACTCAAGAAGAAAGGACTTCATATTTATCGCTCCGTGGGATCTTCCCTCTTTACTTTCGATGAGCTGCGGACCTTGGTCTACCAAATCCAGGCTGTAATCAATTTTCGACCTCTTATCGCTATTTCAGAAAATCCTGAAGATCTTGGCGTCCTCACACCAGGAAATTTTCTAATGGGTCGTCCGCTGATGGAGTATCCAGGGCCAGACGTAACGGGTCTAAACTACAATAGATTGGATTGCTGGCAGCGAATCACCTGTGCACAGCAGATCTTTTGAAAACGTTGGAGTGAGGAGTACTTGACTCTACTCAACCGAAACCTTCGATTCAAGTCAACGACGTCGTCTACATCAAGAATGAGAACCTGCCACCGTTGAAGTGGCCTTTGGCCAGGGTGAACGAGGTCATCGCTGGAGCTGATGGGACTGTGCGAGTCGCCGTCCTCGGACACCATCCGGAACCACTCGTCGAGCTGTCAACAAGCTGTGCGTCCTACCCGTTGAGGATCCTGTTAAAAGCCCTGGTCTTTCAACGGGGAGTATGTTCGGAGCAGCTCGCCTTGTTTATATTCATACTCTCTTTTTAATCTCTTATACTAGTTTGCTATTGTCGCGCTCATCGCTCCCTCTTACAGTGCATAGAAGCGCACGCATATGTATGCACCCTCAGTACTGCTTATATTGCAGTGCTTTGCCCTTTTCTTGGTCCCAGTCTAAAATATTGTCGATCGCCGCGCATCGCCGAGCAGTCCAAATTAGTTCTACAAAATTCCAACTCGAACCCGCTAACTTTTATAAACGAGCTCTAAATCATTGTACATTTTAACAACCCGAATTGTAGTTCACGGCCACGCCCCTTTAAATTGTATAAATTGGTAAATTAATAAACAAAATATATCAAAACTAAAACGGAGAATAATTGTCGTAAATGTGGAGTCATAGTTGCCGAAAAAGCTCGGCAGCTTCCAACACTTTCAAAAACCTTCATGAATGATTAGCTAATTTGCAACGGAAACTTTCTAGTTTTCTGTACTAAATGCCTTTCCATTTCCATATTAGTATTGTATGTAGGTTTTTGATGCCACTGCAACCTGCACTTCATCTGCAGTATGTTGCACTGAATTGTAAGTTCTTACATATAAATATCTTCTTTTTTTTTACCTGAGTCCTGTCGTTAGATTCATCCTTGGACTCCCATCCCCAGATATAAGGATAAACACAGTATGTTTTGCTGCTTCTTGTGCCCTGCCACATTCGTGCTTTGCCTCCTTTTGGCCAATTTGGCACAGACAGAACTTTATTTGCCTTGGCCACAATTAGGAAAAGCGAAGGAGGCAGCAAAAACAATCACTGAAGTGGGAAAGACCACCCTCGAAAACATTTCTTCAAACGTCACAGGGAAACAGGAAAGACGAAAAGAAATTGTGCCGCCCAATGGACTCGTAGATACTTAGTACCTCATCCGACCACCGAAAAAAAACTGCTCCACGGATCGAGGTTCTTCTTCCTCAATTTCTCACACTAACTCTATATAATATTTATTATGTTGGCATAATAAATTGCAACATGTGGCAGATTCATTTTCGCACTTGAGGACATTTTTCATTTCGTTTGCCGGCCGGGCAGCAGCTGCTCGGACTTGGCAGGATGACGATGACAGAGGTGGGAAAGGGGGGAGCGGGAAGGACGGGTGTGGCGAGAATGTGAAGGATGTGCCGTTGGCGCCACATTCATGTTGCTGTGCTGATGGTCTCGTTGCGCTGCTGTTGGGGAGAAAATACTTTTTGCGATTATTTGATTCAGTTCATTGCTAGGAATGAACATTGCAGCGCATTTGATAACTGCAATTGAGGACCATTAATGACCTTAATTCGTATTCATTATAATCTATGCGTACTACCATTGCATACGAACATTCTGTTATATTTGGAATTAAGACCACAGTGGGTACAATGCTGTACACAGGGAGAAGAAGGCGAGCAGCAACGAATGCCACAGCAGCAGACGCACAGTCCTATAAAGTTTAATCCTCACACACACCTATTTTGTCTCCTCTTTTTCAGAACATGAGGAAGATGAAACGAAAATTACTAAGAGGAGACGAGAAATATTTTAAATGTAGCGAGAATCAAGCTGTCTAGGGGGCTGAACTGCTCTTCGATCTCCACTTAGCTCAATATTTTAATCAGAGGTGAAGCAATCCAACTAAAATAATAATGAGAAGGGACGTGTGAGACGGTTCTTACGCGTCACAACTTTTATACCCGGCACTCAGTACTACATCTGCACTTTAGCGGTTATTTGTCAAATTTTACAATTTTTTCTTCATCTGTCATCTACATCAACAACACTTCTCACACCAACACGCTCCTTTAGCTCGCTCCCCTTCCCTAGACCCACACACTGCAGACTCGCGGCATAGGCAGCGACGCGGCACTGTGCGAAGCGGAGTGTGAATAAGAGAATGTGCAAAAAACAAATATAAGCTGCGGGACGGGGTGGGTTTAGCCACGGCTGAGGTGGGAACGGCGGAGGAACGGCAGGGGCAGACGCCACACAATACGCGAAGCAGAGTGTGAATGAGAGAATGTGCAAAAAACAAATATAAGCTGCGGGACGTGGTGAGTTTGGCCACTGCTAATTAATTTCTTCATATTGGCTATAAAAATGCTCCAATTTGATCATCTGATAGATATGGTCATTCCCTACGGAATGTCGTTTTTAGTTTTCTGCTCTCTTCAAAATTGTAGATTTGGGAGGTTTTCGCCCTTTTGCGGAGGCGGAAGGGGGCGTGGCTCATTTTTGAAATGCACTTGTAACAGTGTGAGCATACAGAAGTATGCATGCAAAATTTGGTGGCTCTAGCTCTTATAGTCTCTGAGTACTAGGCGCTCATCAGGACGGACAGACGGACAGACGGACGGACGGACAGACAGACATGGCTCAATCGACTCGGCTATTGATGCTGATCAAGAATATATATAATTTATGGGGTCGGAAACGTTTCCTTCTGTGCGTTACATACAACCGTTATTCGCACAAATACAATATACCCTATTTACTCTTCGAGTACCGGGTATAATAAAAAAAGGTGCGAGACGGGGTTGGTTTTTAGCCACTGGAAATTAATTGTTTCAATCTGGCTATAATAATGATCCAATCTGATCCCAATTAGGTGATCTGATAGACATGGTTATTCCCTACGGAATGGCGTCTTTAGGTATCTTTTATCTTCAAAACTGTGGATACCGCTTGAGCGTATCCGCGCTTTGCTTGAGCGGAAGGGGGCGGGCGAAATTTTGAAATACATTTGTAGCAGTGTGAGCATACAGCCATCTAAAATTTGGTGGCTCTAGCTTTTACAGTTTCTAAGAACCAGGCGCTCAACAATACGGACGGACAGACGGGCAGACGGACATGGCTATATCGACTCGGCTGTTGATGCTGATCAAGAATATATGTATATACTTTATAGGATCGGAAACGGTCCGCACAAATACAAAATACCCTATTTACTCTTCGAGTACTGCGTGTAAAAACAGCCCCATCAGTAAAGTCGAGCAGCGATCACTAAGTGGGATCTTACATGGCGTGAACGTATCATGTTTTTGTATTTTTGGTGTAAATGGATTCCACACATCAAAAATGTATTTAACCGTTTTTCAATTAATTTCCATTAATAATTTAGTTTTAGAATCAATTAATTAATTTCAGTTAATTAATATTTCAAAATCTGTGGTGTTAGCTGTCCGTTTTTCTTCTTAAATTTCTCTTCCTCAACACGAACTGGTTCATCACTGACTTCTGCACAGGTCTATTTCCCTTTTCTACCCAAGGCTCCTTCCTCACAAGATACCCCGGCATGTGCACATTTTAAAAGGGAAATTTAATAAACCTTGTCCCATTTCATGCTCATTAGTGTCATGATAAATTGGAGAAGCACGGAACCAGACCCGACCCGACCTGACCCGAGCATGCCATACCGGTGCCGACCAGTGGACCAGTGGACAAGAGGGGCGAGCCATTCGCAGGTGAGCGCGCAACGGCGGCCAATGTAAATGTGGCCAGGATAGATGTTCAGAGGCCAGTGGTGCTTAACTGTTGCATCCTCGGAAACTCGCAAATGGCTATAAATTAGAAAAGTTCTCTTCTGATGCGAACAAGTTGCCTTTGATTTGCCCGATTCCCGTTTCGCTTGCCGTTTTATGGCCGTTTAATGTGCTGACATGTCGACAATTACAAGAGAAAGATTGTTTTTGAGAGGAGAAAGAGATGGCCGCCAGGGTGCCAGGAGGTGCCACGTTGGAGGGTGTTGGGCGTTACAGTTCATAGAGCTCACATAAATTCAGGCAATAATCTCATTGTTTTCACATGCGCCTTATCGCGTGGTTTTTATCACGCATCGGAAAGGCAAGGCGAGAGCTGACACCCGAGACACTTTTTCCCATCTTGCTAGTGTTGGCTTTTGTTGCCAACAAAGTTAACCCAGACACAATATGTCTGCGGCAGTCGGTTGTCTATACATCTGTCTTTCTGTCTGTCTGTCTGTCCATCTGTCAGTATGTTTGTCTCTCCGTCTAACTATCCTTACGGTTTTGCTTGCATCTGCCAACCGATGATGTAGCTACTTTTATGGTTGATGTTATTACTTTTTTTTGTTGAATCTCTCTCTCTCTCTCTCTCTATCGCCTGCGAGTTTTTCTTTGCTCCTGCAACTGTCCTTTGGACTGACACTGCGGCATGCAACAGCATAAAAAGTTGAATACAATCTGGAGGACAGGGAGGAAGCTACAACTGCTTTATACCCTAGAAAATGATATACCCTTTGGATGTGCTCAAGAGTTGTCCTAGGCTGGGACTGGATTGGACTTCCCAATTCCAATACCTGTAAAAACTAGGAGTGCGCTTCTTTGAAAACTTGCATGCAAATATCAAATAAGTACCTTTTGAAAGAATTAAAATGGAATGGTACCGGTAGGGGTTACCAATTCTCTAATTATTTGAATATTTTCAAACCATAACAAAATGTACCAGAATAATTGTATAGTCCTTTTTTATCATATTTAGATATGTTACATAGTTGTCCTTGCATTGTAGGGTATCTAACCCAACAACCGGTTCATGATGGGTTGTTGGTCTGCTCCGTTGGAGCATTGCTTTTTGCCTTTGTGGCTGCTACTGCTGCTGGTGCTGCACTTCAGACGTAGCCGTGGCCGTGGTTGGCGACGACATTTAAAGCGCCATGAATATGCAAAACTTTTACACTTGCTTTTTATGCGAAAATGTATAAATCGAGGAAAGGAAAAAGTGGGTAGGAAAGGAAAACAACGCGCTTGGCAAAGGGATATTCTCTACAGTGCTGCTCTACCCGTTCCCCCTGCTATTAGTCGACAACATTGGCAACTTCTGTTACCAGTGGCCGCCGCTATTCCCCACATCCCGATATCGCGTAATAATTCCCCAATAACAACAGAGCAGAGGGCCGAAGAGGGAGCCGGAAAGTGCGGACGGGGGCCAAACCGTTTGCCGGTTACGTGGGATTGGGTATCCGGCAGAACTCCATTTCAGGCTATAAAATAAACACTCACTCACTTCTGCTTCTTCCGCAGCTCCTTGTCGCGTTATCCGGGTCTCCATTCCACGCTCCGTTCCTCCTTGGCGTTTTTGTCGCGCTCTGCGGTTAAGTTTTCGCTCTTTGTCCTCTTTTTTTGTTTTGCATCTGCGGCTTGGCGAAATTTGTTTGCATTTGCAATGCAGAATTAAATTATTGCTTCCTCAGTCCTCCAGTCCCATTCCTGGGCTTGGCGTCGCATCTGTCTGTTCCTGCTGCCGTTGCGGTTTCTCTCGTTTCTGTTTCGGTTGCCGTTGCCGTTGCCATTGCCGTACTGCTATTGCCGCCGTGTTCTTGCTGCCGCTGTCGTTGTCGCTGTTTTGCGCACCGCAGCAACATTATCACAGGGTTTGGCTTGTTATTTGAACGCCGCCCGGAGATGCGAAACTTGTGGGGTGACACGATGCACTGCGGTCTGTGGGGCATATTGATTGGTGTGGCAGAGCCGTAGTATTAGATGTTGCCGCAAGACGCCGTTGATAGTGATAAAGATCGCGTCTATTAATATAAATCCAGTGCGGGCTTCCCTGTCGAAATAGAGCTTTATTGGTGCCATTGAGAATAAAGTGTGATTTTGTGAGATGTTCACATAAAATAGCTTAAAATGGCAATCACTCAAAATTGTATACTATTTTCAGGTAAATAAGTGTATGCTGTATAACTGATTTGTTCTTCAATAAAGCTAACAAGTTGACTTATTCAATGAATTATCTCGACTGTTAGTAGATATTTTTAGAAAAGCACTAAGAGTTTTAATTTAACCAATTTAACTCTTAAGTTTAAAACATTCGAAAACAGTAATCGTTGTTAAGGTCTTCATAGAGTCTATATACAAACTCGAAACTCTATGGAACTTTATATCGCTCCAACATAAATTCCCCTTCGAAATTAATCCACTCTAGTGAGTGTCATAGCACTTTCTTCTGTGGCCCTCTGCCTGACTATGAAATTCCTTCCTGGACTTTGGTATGTTTTGCACCATTTTTTGGCACATCCCGGTGCTGTCGCTTACTTGCCGCTTTGCATTTATTGCAAAATATTTTTCGCCGCATCTTTACAAACAATTTTTGCACACATACTCTGGCAAGCGTCAGAGCACAGGGCAAATCTAGCAAAAAGCTAAATCCGTCCGAGATAGACAGCCTTGTGATCCCTCTCCGTTGTACGAGAAGGAATACAGCAGGACACCCTGTGGAGGGCAGGCAGCTCCCAAGGTTCCCTTAATGCGTTCCCCTAAATTATGCGCGGCACTAAGACAGAAAAAGAGAAAAATAAAACCAGGAAAAAAGAAAAGACGAGAACGCAGAAAAGTATCGGGTGAGGTAAAAGCTAGAGTCCTGACTTGGCCTGGGCATGAACTGTGACCCCGGAACAGGGGCGGAGGTTAAATATGTTTTTTCTTATTTATGTAAATTCGTTTCTCTGTGTTTTTGCCGGCAACCTGGGCTTTGTTGTAAGTCATAATGGCTACACAGGACGGTGGCCAAGCGGGGCAAGCGGGGCACGCGTGGCGGCAGGATGGTTAACCTGTTGGCATCGACTGCAGGCTTTCTTGACGTTGTTTCGACCCTGTTTATGGGCCAAACTCTCTCACTCCTCCACTTGTTTTATGCAAATTTCCTAACCGGCCGCATTTTCTTGCCCATTTTTCACAGCATCCCAGCATCAAGTCGTACAGCTAGTGGCATCAGCAGCAGCTAGGGCAATAGCTGAAACTTATGTAGCTTGCAACTCCCTGTCCTTGGTGGCAGTCTACTCGTATACCTATTTTCCTTGTTACATATTTAATGCCTGACAATAGGCTTGAATAATGAATACTTCTCGCTCACTTCGACTGTAGGGATTCCTATCGGGGTCACACCACAAACACACACACACACACACACACACATTCAATACGCTTTGACACTTTGGGGCAGGCCGAACTTTAATCTCGAAATTTGTTGCCGTGGTGGTCTGTCCCCCAGTTTATTAGACTCTATGTCATAATTTATAATGTGCCGCCCATGCCGGTCCTATGACTTGGGCCAAGACCAAACCAATTTGACGTGTAACAGAGCCCCAAGTCCCTTAAAAAGCAGCAGCAGCCGCAGTAGGAGCAGGAGCCACAACATCCACGTGGCTGACTGGTAATTTGAGAACACGGGTTTAACACGTAACATAACATGGCTGCCTGCTTCCAGGGAGCATAATCACAAAAAACATTCGAATATGTTTAATTAAAAGTTGTGTTGTGCTCTCCTCTCAAGTGTTTTGGGAAACTCAATGGATGTTGAGTTGTGCAGGTCAGCGTATTCTGGGATGCATGATTTTAGCGAGAGGGAATTAATTTATCTAAAACGAGAAGGGACGTGTGAGACGCTTCTTACGCGTCACAACTTTTATACCCGGCACTCAGTACTACATCTGCAACTTAGCGGTTATTTGTCAAATTTTACATTTTTTCTTCATCTGTCATCTACATCAACAACACTGCTCAAGCTAACACGCTCCTTTAGCTCGCCACCCTCCCCTATAGACACACACTGCAGAGTCGCGGCAGAGGCAGAGGCAGAGTCAGAGAAGTGTCAGGGGCAGAGGCCATAAACAGCGCGAAGCAGAGTGTGAATGCTGCGGGACGGGGTGGGTTTGGCCACTGCAAATTTATTTCTTCATTGTGGCTGTAATAATGATCCAATCATATCCCAATTTGGTGATCTGATAGATATTGTCATTCCCTACGGAATGGCGTTTTTAGTTTTCTGCTATCTTCAAAATTGTAGATTTGGGAGGTTTTCGCCCTTTTGCGGAGGCGGAAGGGGGCGTGGCTCATTTTTGAAATACACTTGTAACAGTGTGAGCATACAGAAGTCTTGATGCAAAATTTGGTGGCTCTAGCTCTTATAGTCTCTGAGTACTAGGCGCTCATCAGGACGGACAGACGGACAGACGGACAGACAGACAGACAGACAGAGACTCGGCTATTGATGCTGATCAAGAATATATATACTTTATGGGGTCGGAAACGTTTCCTTCTTTGCGTTACATACAACCGTTATGTGCACAAATACAATATACCCTATTTACTCTTCGAGTACCGGGTATAAAAAAATTTAAGAAGGTTCGAGTTATTAATCTGTTGCTAAGTCAACAGGAAGGGACGTTAAATTCTCTACCCATTGAGGGGTTATTTTATAGAGTAAATACTCTTAGTCACTGGTAGGATAGAAGCCATATCGGGAGAAGGATGACGCGAATGTCTGTTATCATTACTTCCTAGAGTATAAATTGTATCTTCAATGAAAATAAAAAGGCGAAAATGAGTCTGAACTGTCATTCTAAGTTGCTTCCGGTAAAGAAATTCGAAGCCAAAGTTCAAAATGCATACCGAGATACGAAAATATTCTTTCTGTACGTAGCTGGGAAAATGATTGAGGAAATCACATTAAATATGGATATTATATAAAAGCTCTAAAATGGTTTTTGCCTATAATTATAAGTACAGACTCTTAAGATGCTCAAATGAGGAACGTACCCTTGCTGCCTGGAGCTCCTGGAGTGTAATTGTGCAATGCGAATCCACCTTCACCATAAGGATGACTGCGACATGAACTACGACTCCAATTTGTGCACAAAAGGTTTCAAATACTAGATGCGTCTGTGCCCCCTATCCTCCTTAATGTGCGCTAGTTAATTTATTTAAATCTCACTTGTATTCATATTTCAGAGGCAACGTTGGGTGCATAACAAGCAATGCCAAGGGCCCTACCACTAATACGAGAGCTACATAGTGCAGAATATCCGAGCAACTCTTCCCCAGAGCAGCTCTTACTTGTGTATGCGTAGGGCTGCCGCTCCGCGAGTGTGGGTGCGAGTGTGCTTATTTGTGAGTGCGTGTGCGAATATTTGAGACATAAATTGAGCAAAATTTCGACACCGCTAACGCTACCGCTACACGTAGCGTGTTGTGTTTTGTGCGAGGCTCGAGAAGGACACAGGCGAGAAGGGACGGGTGTAAATTTGCAGATAAGTAGCATTAGTCGGGCCTTCCATCGTGCGGAGGTTATTATGTAGTTAACGAGTGTTTATTAGCATTTTAATTACCTCTCCGGCGCGTGAAAGCTGTGCGCATTAGTCAACCTTTAGACGGGAAGCCTTACCCGTGCCTGTGCCGCTGGCTTCGCCCCAGGGACTCTTGGCCTGACTAAAACTTTAATTATGTTTTGAAAGTTTAATGAGCCGCATCTGTATCGGATTTGAGCCAGAGAGCTCTTCCAAAACACTTGCCCATTTCGCCAATGGAATGAAAAACCTAAAAAGATATCATATCACAGTGGTAGAGATGGGCTTCCGATTATGTTACAAGAAATAAGAACCGCTCCTATAATCGAATTGCTTTATGTCACTTCTTCAATCTACTCACGAGTATCTGTGACACATTGAACAATTTATATAATGTGTTTTGGTGTTCATTCTTGCTCGAAATCAGAGGGTCCACTCCTTAATTCTGGGGTTCAGTGTATCCCACTATCATTTTCCAGGTTCCATATGGTTGAATAGCATACAAATATTTGCATTGCGCTAATAAAAGCTGGAAAAAATGCAAAAACTAATTGGATATGCAGGAAAAAACTAGCACTACGCAGGGGAGAGCACGCTGGGTGGAGTTGCAAAAGGGGGATGTAAAGGGGTACAGTGGAGTATTGGGTGTGGAAGGTTGCTTGTTAAAAGTTCATTAAACTCATAGAATGCTTGTAAAGCGAGATGATAAATTAATCTACAGTGGGCAACGGGGCGCGCCATTGAGTGGGCGCAACGAAAGGGACAGAGATGCGAAGGGAGAGAAGGAAAGAGTAGAGAGCGAAGTGGACAAAGAGAGAGAGAGAGAGGGAGAGAGAGAGAGAAACAGAGAGAGAGAGAGCTAACATAAATGACGAGTTTAATTTGTATGCAAACAAGCTGGCGGTGGCGTCGTCTCGACACAAACACGATGCTAGAGCTGATGTTGACTGGCGATGAGGATGATGTTGCTGCTACAGTAATTACACACACATCTGAAGAAGAAGAACACCCATACACACACATACGTATAGTTAATATTATACATATGTATATAGTAGAGAAAGCGAGAAAGAGAGAGCGGAAGTAGGAGAGAGGCGTTGGTGAGGTAGCCATGATGGTTGCGAACTGTTTCCGCTTGATGCTGAGTGGCGTGCTAAGGCCAGGAATGAAGAAGCATTGCAACACAGTCTGAAAAAGTCAAAAAAGAACAGAGAGACAGAGAGAGAGAGAAGAATAGAGAATCGAGAGAAAGGTAAAGAGGAAAGAGAAGTAGGAAAGTTAAGTGAATGTGATTGTGATGACATAGTGGATGCATCTGCCCAAGTTGGAGCAAAATATACTATTTGTCCCCTTTCTTTCAAATTATGAAGATGTTTCCAGGGTAAAGTGCATATGTACATATGTACGTACGTACTTACATGAAGACACTTATACGGAATTGAAGGCAGTGAAACGGTATCATAAATTGATTAAATTATGCAAATTTCCACGAGGAGGGACGTGTGCGACGCTCCGAACGCGTACGCTTACGAAGCGAAAAAAATAATTATTAGAAAATAGTGATCTTTGTTCCAACAACAACTATGTATATAAAGAGAGACCAAATACGATTTAGATTACCATAGTCAGCGTTCAGTAGCAGTGTTATCATTCGTGTTGCCTGCATGCAACGATCATTTTTGGGATCAAATTTGGACCAAGATAACATGTCCACAGACGCAGCCCATTATGGTTACCTAAGGGAAAGAACGTATCAAAAAGAAAATGGATATTCGAATACCGATTCAATTAAATCATAATCATACATGTTACGAAGTTTTCTCCAGTAATACAAACATTTAAGTATTTCATAATGGTTTCAAAAAAGAAGTGTAAAGTTAAATTGAACTATTAGCAAAATGAGAATCTATAAGTGCTGGGGGGAATTCTTCTCCCGTTAGCGACCGTCTCAACTCAACTTAACTTAGCATAATCGCATCAATCTGTCACTCTTTAGCTAACATTTCAAAGACTATTATTATTTTTGCGGGCGCACTTGAAGTTTGAGCTATATTTATCCTTTTAAGAAACATTCGATCGGATTCCTGGCAAGAAAATGTTGCGCTGGTGTACATAATTATCATAAACTTGAACAGTTAATTGGCGGAATAATTGGTTTTAATGGAAAGCAAAGGAAAGACAAGGACAAGGCGATAGAAAGCAAAGCAGAAGACACAAATCCAATGTGTAAGAAAACTAACTAAAACTATTGGGGCCTTAATTAGCGTGCGTGTTCAATTACAATGAAGAGCTCACTGCGCCACAGCCAAGGATTGTTGGAGGATGGACGATGATTTAGGAAGGGGGTGGTGCTGCTGTTGTCCTGGTAATAAGCCATTATCAGCTGCTGTTCCTAGAATTTACTCGTATTTGCCAGACAAAACACACACACACACACACACAAGCATAAAAAACAAAGAAGGTCCCGGGAAGCACGTCTCGCTCTGAGATGGCGGTGAACTCTGTGGCATTCGAAGGATAGGATGCCATTCATGAATTTCAAATAATGTCGAACACTTTGACTTTGTCTTGCCGCCGTGCAATGGAAGGCACAGTGGCAGTGGCAGTGGCAGTGGCAGTGGCAGTGGCAGTGGGAGTGAGAGACGCTAAGGGAGGTGGCCAAGCCATGTCCTGATGTCGTGATTCCATTCCATCCGTAATGCCTGGCATGCCAAAATCCAATGAAAGACGTTTAGTTCGCCTCGGTGTCGTAGTCCTGCGACGTCGCAGACAAGTCGCAAAGAAAACAAGCACTGAAATCGCATAACTAACAATGAATTCCTAACTTGAAGCTACTTGAGCAGCCATCCAACATCCAACAGGAGATGAGGCGAACGTGGTCTAGGTTTCCGTCCCCACGTACATAGTTCCGGGCAGACTGAGGTTCCTTAGAGATTTCAAGGCAAAAATAACTTGAATCGTATTCTCCATTCAACATTCTCCTGTATGTATGTCCTGCGGTGCCTTCATTCCTATGCTGCCGGTGTACGTTGGTCGCGATTTCCTTTTAGCTTTTTCCGCTTTTCTTGGCTGGAACGTGGATTCTCTGCAGCTCTACTTTGTCTTCTACCCGCTGTTAAGTTTTCTTGTGGGCGCATATTTGATTTCTGCTCTCTGGAATTTCAAGGAGTCAACCAGACTAAGGAACATCTCGAGATTCATATTGAATTTTAGTTTTTACGCAGTCCCTGCACTGACGGGATTTTCCGACGTGACATATAAATGCGTTCATACTAGTATTCTCATTGAATTGAACGCCTGTCCATGGATCAATCGGAATATTTGTTTTCTTTACCCAAAAACTGAGTGAAGGATGGAACATGGAACGTGTCCACGCCACCACGACCACGATCTATTCCATCGACAAAAAGAGCAGAGCGCTTCCTTGTTTTGCTTACTTGTTGGAGGAAAGAACTACATTTGGACAGAAAAAAACCGAATTTAAGTTTTAGTGAAGTGGAAATGATTCCGAAGCCGTTGCATACTTTGAGCGCAGATGTGGATGCGGATGCTAAATATTTATGCTTTTTGACGGTGGGTGCTTTAACGGGGTGTTGTGACTGTGATGAGATAATCACCGCCTAATGCATAACAAAGACAAGCCTCAAAATAAAATATGTTTTATCAACAGCGTCTCTAATCAGGGTAAGGTAACGAACGAAATACTCCTGCCCCAGACCTGTTTGGCTTGCAACGGCAGCAACAACATCATCATCAAACACCCACAACAGCAGTAACGGCATCAACAGCAGCGGCACGAAAAGTGTGTACAAAATAATTCCACAAGAGACAGAGGGTAAAGAATAAACAACGAGATGCCAAAGGTGCAACCCAAGTAGCACGGTGGGCTAGCGAGGCAGAAGAGTGAGACATATGTACATACATATGTACATACATATGTACATATATTATACATGAGTTGAAAAAGAAGCAGCTCGAGACTTCATCAATTTTACTTAAAATTTATCCAACACTCAAGGTTTCCGTATAGAGTGTTCCTAATTTTTAATTTTCTCTGTTGAACATCTGAACTTTTTACGTAAATATTTGACTGCCTCATCCACTGTGGCACTGGGGTTTTTTGTGCGTCGTTGTCGCCAACGACTTGTTGGCAAAAGGCATTTTTACGACACCTAAACACAAGACGTTTGCTCCGGCCGGATGTACAGACAGGAGCAGACAGCCAGGACGAGGACGAGGATGAGGATGCCAAGCAGGAGTGTGCCGATGATGCTGTTTACACATAGGGGCCTGCCAGCGATTTTTGAATGAGTAGGGAAAATGGTAGAGTAGACTGCTCGCAAATTCTAATAAATGTAAAAGAAATTGAATGAGGTTATGGGGAAGGTTATGCCACGGCAGCTGTAAAAATGGCTGAAATTGCCAGGCAAACGCAATTTTTATACCCGGTACTCGAAGACTAAATAGGGTATATTGTATTTGTGGTCGGTGCAATGTGCGTAACGCACAGAAGGAGACGTTTCTGACCCCAAAAAGTATATATATTCTTGATCAGTATCAATAGCCGAGTGTATGTATGTATATCTGTCTGTCTGTCGTGCTTATGAGCGCCTAGTACTGCAGCGTCTTGTTGCATATGTATGTACATGTACAAGTTGTGACGCGTACAAAGCGTCTCGCAAACGTTACTACTCGTTTATTTTTTTTATTTTCTCTCTCTGTGGGAGAAAATGAAAACTAAACGAGTTTGTGCTGGCTTAGGCAACATCATCCTTGACTCGGATTTGATGGTAGTCAGCAAATTGCCAAACGGACTGCGGATGCGTGGTGCGGTGTTAGGTGCTCGTTTCTCGGTGTTGAAATACGACAGTGAAAATGGCTGAGCCAGAATGGATATCGTTTTAATTTTTGAAATTACAGTCGCTGTCAGAGCCGGCTTCCCCCCGTACGAATTAGCGGTGTCGACTCGTTACAACAGACAGACAGCGCCGACGGCAGATTTTACCCTCAGTTTAAATTAAATGAACAACAACTTAAATTGTAATTGTAGTTGTCGCTGAGAATCACTGAGGTTCGTCAACCACATATTAAAACGTATTAATAATGGAGTTTCGGTAAGAGATTGAGATTTGCCTTAGATTTATCTGGAGAAGGATCGTGACTCCATATGCTATATTTATTCATATTTATATGAACTATTTGCTAAAAATATAAAAATAGCATACAATTGTAGAAACCTGTACGATTTCCAATGACAGACTTTGTGAAATCTAAAAATTTGAAAATTGCATCAGGTTTTGAAAGTTTATCTGCAGGTCATTCGGAAATCTAGAGAAATCTTTCGGCACTCCGATTTCTCAGTTATGCCGCTGCATTATGGAACGCTTTAAATTGGGTTGCGTGGCTACCGCATTGCCCAGTGGCCTGCTGGCTGACTGACTTTACATAATGCCAGCCTGATTAGGGTCCTTCCCAGCCCCTGTTCGGAGCCCTGTTCAACCCCCTTTCCAGCGGCTGTTTTGGTCACAGTTAATAGCGCCCGGCTGCAGTAGGCCTCAAAAATATATAACGGAAGCGAGAGGGAGAGAGAGAGAGAGAGTATGTGGCAATTTCGCAATGCGTGTCCGTGTGCGTGCAACTACATAATGGCCAAAATGTGTATTTGCATGTGCATGACCATACTCGTGTGTGTGTTTGCCGAGTGCGTACGCAAAATTCATGTCTCTATACGCACAAGCGGCAACACATCGGCGAATCAATAATGATGACCTGAATACGGAAGAGCCTGCAACCGATTAACTCTGGACCCTGCCGCACACACATTGCATTGCATAGCCATTCGTACGCAATGGAAATGCTTTTCTGGTTTCTGGCTTCTGTTTTTGGTTTTATTTTACTTCATGTGTTGCATTTGCTGTTTTGCTTCAATTTGCTTTTGATCTGCCTACACATACATATGTACATCCAGTTTTTAGTCCGAATTCCCCGTCCGCAGTCCTGTATCCAGTTCTCATTTCCCCATTTCCCTCTTTCATTTACGCTTTCGACAACTGCTTCCAGCTTTTCCCTTCGTTTTGTGTGTTTGTTTTCATTGTCCTGCCGCTTGATTGTTCAAAGCGCAGCTTTCAGCTGAAAAATTTTGTAAAGTACGAGCACTCTCCGTACTATTGGAGTCTGCCTCGCGCGTCCCCACGGCTAGAGCAGTCACCTGCCAAGGCATTTTACTACGATACTCCCCCATACTATGTATATATGTATGTATGTATGTATGTATACCTTGGTATATGGTAAACCTATGTACACTTCGACAGCTGCATATAGTAGGCCCATGTTTGCATCTCTCTCTCTCGCTCTCTCTCTCTCTCTTTTGATAGTGTGTGTGTGCTATATTTATAGGCATGTGCATTCCATGTGCAGGCGGCTGCCCGTCTATGTTCATTGTGGGTCATTCCCGTCCCCATTCCCATTCTCAGTCTCGTTTCCATTCCCATTTTCATTCCCATTCCTGAGCCTCTCCTGTTTTTATGTTTTCGACGCCTGCCTGCTTCCATTTGCATTCGCACTCTGCACACGGAATCCGCTTCCCGCCCGGCCACCCCTACACAGACACACACCAACACTCACACTAACAGGCAAACATACGTCGAATGATGCACAGACAAATACGCATACACACAGGACCCTGTCCAGTCTCCGCTCTCCGTCGGTCTACCGATGTTCCCCAACTTATCATCCTGTGTGTGTGTATTGCGTATACGTAGCGTGGCCCATTGTGAGCCGCGCCTTTCCTCGCGCTCTTCTCCTGTCGTGTTGCATTACTCATATGCAACAGAATGCACACACAAATAAACGAAAAAGTAATAAAAAATTGCAAAACATTTATTCATTTACGCGCAGTACCAGGGCTGGACCACAGCCGATGAGGCACCAGGTACGGGTTTGGTTGCACGTTCGAAAGTGGGTCACGCATTGAAGCCTTTAAATCGCATTATGTATTGATAGTGAAGTCCTTACCTCAAAGTTGTTCATTTTTTTCAAGTCTGATAGGTTTTCAGGAGTTTCTGGTAGCAGAATTCAATCATTTTTGAAAGTATTCTGCCTGATTAATGGGTTTTGTATTATTACATCTTTATATTATCAGATTTGGTTTTAATTTTGTTGAGTTAACGCCTGGACTTTGATCAGCTAACTTTCCTATCACAACAGGATCTCTGGATAACATCCTACGAGTACGTATACAAAATAATGCTTGTGAGGTTGAAAGAGCTGCCATTGTAGTCTCAGGTACTCCTCTCCTTCCTTAACCCAGATACACGATAATTGTTCAAACATTTGCATTGTGCGCTGGACTCTTAATAGGTGGCAAGTAAATGTGAATCAAATATTTAGCCTGCGTATGATGGAGCTGAATTCTCAATCTATTACTTTCTAATGCTTCAGCATGCGTAGTGGCACTCGTACTTTTACATATATCTGCCTCAATTCTTGTGATATGCCATTTATCTTTGTTATGCATAGCAAAAGTACTTTTCTCCCCTCACCGACAAACTTAGCCTCTGCCTCTGCATCTAGCTCTCCCTTCATTCTGTCTTACTTAACCCATTTGTTATGGCACTTAAAGCCTCTGTCTGACCTCTTACTGCATTCTTTGGTCACACACCCATGGATATATCAAACATACATAAATATATGTATGTACATATGTAAATACATATTTATTCATATGTATACATACATATGTATGTATATGCTCGATCCAGCCCTGTGTGTTGTGGGGCGCCACTGCAAACATCATTTCTGTGCTCTGTGTCGCTTCTCTTTTTGGATCCTCTGCTGTTGATTTCGTTGCTTCATCTTATTTTACAATGCACACGCACTGTGGATGTTGCATACATTTTGCATTGCCACCTCCATCGCCAGAGTGTATGTGTGTGCAACGTACTTATATGCTGTGCATTTTGTATTTACGCCTGCTCCAATTTATTTATTGTATATAGAACTCTCAACAAATTGCCGCTGCATCTGATGTGGCTGTTGTTGCTGTTGCTGCTGTTGCAGTTGCAGTTTTTTCGACACTTTTTTGTATTGGGCGTTGGCCGCTCTATCGATTGATTTTCAAGTGTTTTACGGTGGCTTTGGGGCCCTGAATCCCGTACCCCGCATCCAGCATCCCGCACGCCTCTACACGAGGAAATGCAATTTCAATTATGCACGCACAAATAATTAAATTGTTTTAATTGTCAGCAACGAAGTTGCCATGTTGTTAATTAAGGAAACCCAACGAAACGCAACGGAATGGTCGATTGCAATGGCGTGATGTATACCAAACATTTATCTCTGGCTTATCGCACAGAAGCGGACAAGTGTCCGTCTAGTGCCAAATGGGGTATGGCAAATTCAAAAAGGGAAAATACTCAGCAAGCAAGCAATGGGCTCTTCGTTTTCAGCTTATCTAAAGTTACAGTCCAGAGAAACCAAAGGGACGATGCGTCTCCCATCGCAGTCATGTGTGGCAGCCAGATTAGAAAATATTAAGGTCAACAGGTTAGTGGGCTTTACTGTACCGGAGGGATACAAAAAACGACAACCTCTCCGGCTACTGGCGCAAAACTGTTTCTAAAATTTTCGCCTGAAAAGTGAAAAGTAGGTTGTCCACAAACAGCAACCCCGCCAATGAGGGTTGTTGTGTGTGTGTGTGTGTATTTTGATTACTGCCTAATTTGGTGACAGAGCGAATGTATAACATGGCGTACACTTAACGCTGTCACTGTACCATCCTCAAGGCGGTGGCGTCTACTGCTTCCTTTCTTTCATGTGAAATGCGGTTTTTTTTGCTTGAGTGTGTGAATGAAACCTTTCCTCTTATCTGCCCCTGGCACACCCACACGAAAGCCCAAACCAACTCCCACTTGCCCCCTCAACGCAATTTACGTACAATTGCTGTAGATGTGCATGTGTATGTATGTGTGGGATACGTCTTTGTGTATGTGCGTGCTGATGACGATGCCACAGCGACGTTTCAGCAACACTTGTCGCAAAATGCCGCATTAAGCAACGTGCGTAGTATATAAAGTCGCCATGGGTGCTATGCCCCATGTTCAAGGGAATGGGTGAAGTCGAGAGGAGTAGAGTGGAGTGGCAGTGAGATGTAAGGGACCGGGGCGTGTGCAAAACGGAACTTGGCCATGGCGTAAAGCTGATGAGAAGTGAGCTTTCGGCGAGCCCAGGGTCTGGGGGTTTGTTGGCGACTGTTTCGTGGTCTGCCACTCGTATGATCGGTTAACGTAAAGCAGCAATGCACTGGGGGAAATGGGACATAAAGAGTCCATTTTTTCTACCACCCAAACTCCGTAAAATCATATATGGTTAGTAACTGATCATTTTTTTGCTAGTTCGTTCAACATGTGTTACAAAAGAATCCCATAGAATACTTTAAGAATATTTTTGAGAGTGCATTTCCCAAAAAATCTACGAAAAAGCGGCTTTTCCGCCATTCAAAGGAGCGCACAAGTAGACACATAGAGACACGAGAGCAGAGCCTTTCTCTTGCAAGGGGAAACGGAGAAGCCGACACACGGACAAAACGTTAGCATAATTTTAGGCACGAATGCGCTGCTGTCTGTCTCAGTGCCTTTCTTCCCTTTCCGCTCCCTCTGCCCTTATGCTTGTGGCCCATTACAAAATTGTGTAACCGACGACGAGAACGGTGGATTGTGGGAGAGGTAGGGATGTCCTAACATCTAAGCATAACTCAACGAGTCGAGTCAATGACTTCTTGGTGTCAACGTTGATGTGCCTTAACATTAACAACATCGTACTGGGGGCTGGTTTGAGCTGAGGGAACTGTGTGCCAGTGGGAGAAGGACATCGACGTCCTGCACATGGGGCGGCGTTTGAAGAGCCACATTGCGCATCAAACTGCCACTTAACCGAGCACACACAAATAAATTTTCAAATGAACACGTTCCAAGCGATACTTGATGGGTTGACGGGGTAGATGGAGATGGCTCTGGGAAGGCAGCATGACTGCACGGACTAGATGTAGATGTCTCCGTGCTGGGTTGATAAGTGTGTCAACAGCTCAGGTTCTCCGGAGTCCGGACCCCTCTAGCTCAACTAAATCAGCAAATTGGCTCCACTTGACTCCTCGCTCTTTGGTCTCTTTGGCCTCTCTCTTCGTGCCTGCGCTTATTAATAATCATCTTTCCTTTTTTTGGGTTTTCTCTTTGGGGAATGGTAATTAAGCAACACAATAATAATCAGCATCAGGCAAGAGATGCATAAATCAGCAAATTACCAGCTCTGGTGCTGCTTCTGTGGCTCTGCTTCTGGTGCTGCATAATTAAATAAAAGGCGAACGTGATAAATAACAATCTTTCAGCGGAAGCAGGGGGGTTGGGGGAAAACGAGAGCAAATACGCTTGGGATATTTTTGCATTAAATTGATTAAAAGCGCCGCATGCAAAATGATAACAGCAACAGCAACAGAAATTATCAACTTCGGACCTCGAACCCGTTGAGACTCATAAAAATGTGCCACTTAGCAGAGAACTGTCGGAGGAGGCTGCGGTGGCACGATGGGGGAGTGAAATCGTTAAGCAAAGGATTTCCCATCGACTGGGAGCGGGGAGCTGAGTGTGGGGTTCATGCACACTGCGGCATAATATGTTGCCTGTTGGTTTTTGCGGCTCTGTGGCTTTCAAGAGCCACAACATCGCGCCTTTTTCTTGCTCTCTCTCTTTCTCTCTCGGCGTCATGGTGAGCATGCGCAAGGCTAAAATGCCAAAATGGCGGCCTACGGGAGAGATAGAGAGAGAGAAGAAAGAATGAGGGAGAGAGAGAGAGCGGTAACGGATAAAGAGTTGAAATACTGCAGTTCGTTGCCGTTCGAGTAAATGTCAAGTGTAATGTCACAATCAGAAGCAATCACACATGCAAACACACACACGTTTGTTGCATAGAATGTGCTAATACGTTTGCAAGCCGTTTTGGCCCCTGTGGGGGCCACCGGAAATGAAAATGCAACAACAAGTTCAGGGCAAAAGTCCACATTTCTGGACTCACAGGGTTTGAATAGGGAAAGCATATTAGAAACAAATATTTAAATTAACGATTGCTTAACAATAGGATCCACAAATCTCATTCAATTTGCTTTCTTTAATTATAATGTGTAGCAAAATACTTTTCTGTAAATAAATACAAGACGAGAAGGGACGTGTGCGACGCTTCTTACGCGTCACAACTTTTATCCCCGGTACTTAGTCAGCGTACCTGTACCATATTGTTATACCTGGTACTAGAAAAGTAAATAGGGTATATTGTATTTCTTCGAATAACGGTTGTGTGTAACGCACAGAAGGAAACGTTTCCGACCCCGCCTCCGCAAAAGGCAAAAACCTCCAAGCCTACAATTTTAAATAAGACTAACGAGAAGGGACGTGTGAGACGCTTCTTACGCGTCACAACTTTTATACCCGGCACTCAGTACTACATCTGCACTTTAGCGGTTATTTGTCAAATTTTACATTTTGTCTTCATCTGTCCTCTACATCAACAACACTACTCACGCCAACACGCTCCTTTAGCTCGCCACCCTCCCCTAGAGACACACTTTGCAGAGTCAGGGCAGAGTCGCGGCAGAGGCAGCGGCAGAGACGTGTCAGGGGGAGAGGCCATAAACAGCGCAAAGCAGAGTGTGAATGCTGCGGGACGGGGTGGGTTTGGCCACTGCAAATTAATTTCTTCATTGTGGCTATAATAATGATCCAATCGTATCCCAATTTGGTGATCTGATAGATATGGTCATTCCCTACAGAATGGCGTTTTTATACCCGGTACTCGAAGAGTAAATAGGGTATATTGTATTTGTGCGGATAACGGTTGTATGTAACGCACAGAAGGAAACGTTTCCGACCCCATAAAGTATATATATTCTTGATAAGCATCAATAGCCGAGTCGATTGAGCCATGTCTGTCTGTCCGTCTGTCCGTCCGTCCGTCCGTCCGTCTGTCCGTCTTGTTTGTCGGCTAGTTCTCAGAGACTCTAAGAGCTAGAGCCACCTAATTGGCACCAGACCCCCAAATCTACAATTTCAGATCTATCTATCAGATCACCAAATTGGGGCATTATTGGATCATTATTATAGCCACAATGAAGAAATTAATTAGCAGTGGCCAAAACCACCCCGTCCCGCAGCTTATAGCAGCACACTCTGCTTCGCGCAGTTTATGGCCTCTGCCCCTACACGTCTCTGCCGCTGCCTCTGCCGCGACTCTGCCCTGACTCTGCAAAGTGTGTCTCTAGGGGAGGGTGGCGAGCTAAAGGAGCGTGTTGGCGTGAGTAGTGTTGTTGATGTAGATGACAGATGAAGAAAAAATGTAAAATTTGACAAATAACCGCTAAGTTGCAGATGTAGTACTGAGCGCCGGGTATAAAAGTTGTGACGCGTAAGAAGCGTCTCACACGTCCCTTCTCGTTTATAATGACTTTGCTCTTTGAAAGAGCTGCAAAAAAATCGGCTCTCATTATGTGCACTTTGCTGGTATTTCCTTTGGTAATTTTTTTTCGTTATTCTCTGTTGCTCCGAATGCAAAACTTTTTCGCAAAAATCGTAGAGAGCGACTCAAAATAAAGTAACAAAAAAAAAAAACTAAATACAAAAGCAGCTGAGCTGCGGCTCGGACAATCTTCTCTTGGGTCAACCTCAAGTCCTGCCTCTCAAGTCCAGCCAGGAGGTGTGCCAGAGACGAGGGAACCGAACATGATGCAAAAGTGTTATTAGTTTTTGCGGTGCAGCCTCATAAAATGTTGTTTTTCTTCGAGTGTCGCCGCCACGCCAGCGCAAAGTTTTGAAGGTTTTTGTTTTACATTTTTTTTTTTTGCGAAAAGGAAATAATTAAAAATGTGAAATAGCTGGCTAGCTCTTAGTTTTAAAGTTTCAAAGAGCAGCTGAAAGTAGTATATAGGATTTCTGCTGGAAATGACTTTAGCTCCGGCATGGACTTTGTGTTAGTATTTGGATTGAACAGATAACTGTGTTTTGGGTTCCGCGCGTAACATGCAGACAATATGTAAATATGTATCACATTAAGGTTATGCAATGTTAATGTTTGGTAATGTACATATGTAAATATGAATGGATGTAAATATATACTGACTGAGTAGCGGGTATAAAAGTTGTGACGCGTACGAAGTGCCACACAAACGTCCCTTCTCGTTGAGCTTTTGTAATGCATCCAAAACTTACATTTTTGTCATCACGTCACATTAGTGAGGCATGCATACACACTCGCTGTGGCAGCTTTGTATTAGAGTGTGAGTGAGTCCCGTTTGTGTGGCATATGCATGTCACAGCCCATTGCCTCTGTCCTCCGGGTGACTGCTGCAGTTGGACACAAATTCTCTGGAGGAGCAGTTAAGCGAAAATATGTGGGCAGGCTCTGGCTCAGAGCTGCTCGCCCTCAATGCCACTTGGGCTGAGTGGCAAGGCTTGTTGAAAGCAGAGAATGCGATTGCAAGAGCGAGTGCGAATACATAGGCACAAGTGTAAACAGCCGTACATAGGAACGGCGCGGCGTCCTATTCTGACAATTTCTTTTCCTTTTGGCGTTTGCTTAAATTTTGAGTCTGCTCACATTTGCAAGAATTAAAAACGTCCACTGCGGCTTACGTTCCTCGCAATTACTAAAGAGAAAATGGAATTTAAGAGGTCTTTTCCATAATGTATTTTTTCTTCATAATTTCAGTTCTTTTTGACACTTTGGGGGATTTTGCACGCCTCTGGGGAGGCGCCACTGAAATTTACCAACGTCAACTTTGCCATCAACGGTAAATGCTGAAGTTGTATTCTTATATTCCCCAAGTGCGTGCAGCTGGACTGTTTTCTATTGGCCATAAAGTATGTCATATGACAAAATGTGTACCCACAAAAGCCTTACCACACAAACCTACCTACTTCTCCTTCTCCTTCTCCTCATGCAATGCAGTTCAATCAACCTTTCATGGCCATAGCTATTGTAGGCAAATTGTTTTGCAAATGTATCGGCAATTATGCAATAATTTTTGGCAAGCAAATGAAAGAGATTTACATGCATCCGAAATAGCAAAACAAAATAAACATCGACCGCCAAAACAAATCGATGGCGCAATAGACCAAATGTGTATCGAGATGTGTGCCCGTCTGTGTCCGTGTCGGTGTGGCATTGGGTGTACGATGCTGGGCTTACGGTTCGGAGGCAGGTCAGTGTTCGGCCAACGCCCAAGCCTCGCCCTCCGCCTTGTCCTCGCTCTGCCTCTCCTCCTGTCACTGATTGTATGCAATTGTGTTCTGCGTATGAATGACCAGAGACCACATTGCGAATGAGTGCTTCTGACTCGGCCACTCGTGCTCTGTATGTCTCTCTATCTCGCTCGCTCGTTCGCTCCCTGTACATGTGCTTATTTGTGTGTATTGTATTAGCCAACATAATGGCCGCAACAGCAGCAACAGCGGTAGGCAACGACAACATGCATATGTATACATGGAGGCAGCAATTTCGCATTGGTCATAACGCAGGCCCACGCTCAGGGGTCGCAGGCTGCTACCGCTCCCGTTTCCGTTTCCGACTGTTGCCTGTTGGCGGTGGTAGTGTTGGTCCTTTGGTTTTTCTCCCACTGCAATCCAATTTTCGTTGCTGCTATGTTTTTGACACTTACAAAGTGGTTACGGCTTTTGCTTTGGCATTTCTCACTTCAGCAACCGCACAACCAGCGCACTAACACCGCATCATAGTGGAGATGCACACAAACACACTCGACCACACACACACAAACACACTCGAACACACACACACAAACAAAGCACAGCCCAGATCTCGAACAATTTACCAAATGTGTGTCAAAATCTTCCCTCTGGCTGTATGGCTATAGGGCTCTGTCCCCAGCTCTATTCTGACGTACGGTCTTCCCACTCCCATTGAAGAGTCCAGTTTAACAAAGCGGAGTCCTTGACTGGCTAATTTCGTCCTTTTGTAGATGATACCCAGCTGCCTCTGAACTGAATTGGATTTCAATTAAAATTGTTTATGTCCTACTAAGACCGGATTGATTAATAATTTCTTACTTTACTTTGAAATAACTGCTTGAATTTTTGTTCAAAAGGCATCTATTTCTTGTTTTTGAGCAAAGGTGGGGGAGGTCGTGGGGTTTCAGGGCCCATTTAACACTTTCCGCAAATAGTTCAGATTCTTATGATTAAATATATCAGAAATCTAAATGTTAAATCTGATTAGCTCTGCCTTCTAAAATGGGCGAGATATTGGATCTCAAAATGTAGACGTCGGCAAGGAAAACCTTTGCCGAGATTTTATTAGAGTATTTCCCCGTTCGGCGCCTGCTCTAAACGCAATTTAAAATTAATAATGGGGGATTTTGGCCAACACATGCGAGTATTACAAATGTTGTGCATTAGGGGCATGAATTTTACACACTTATGACACCCCAGCGACTCGTAAAAGGAGTCGCACGCAAATAACATTGGGAGCCGCAAGATGTGGTAGAGAGCGAAGGCGGTCCCCGACTGTCAGGGCTGTCAGATAAGCTGTGGCATTTATTAAAGTTGCCACGCGGATGGAAAGGGAAGCTGGATCAGAGGCACAACCACAACCGCAACCATCGCATAAGCTCATTTCCAATGGCTGTCCATGTGACAGCCATGAAAAACCAAAGTAACAGAAGGGAAAACGAAGGAAAAGCGAAGGCACCCCAGCCAGGCATCGTCTTATTGTTTTGCAAGAAGGGATATCCAAGTCAGAGACAGATACAGATACACAGACGCGAAGGCAGATCCAGAGACGGAGGCAGACGTAGACGAAGGTCCCGAGCAGTTGCTAACAAGCCAGCGCCAAATTGTATTTGCATGCAAGTCGCTACATGTCCTTGCCCCGGCAGCTACAAATGTATGCAGATGCCTGCAGGATTCAACGCACACGACAGCCACGACATTCTAAGTGAATTTTATTTCGAAAAGTTTGAAAAGGATAGCGGCAGCAGTAGTCCTCCTCTGGGTGCTGCCAGCAACAAGTGCTTTAGCTCTAGCTCGGATGCTTCCTTTGCGCTCTGCCTCTGAATGTTGCAACAGGCCGTGAGTCAAAGTCTGAGAGTGATACTCTTCTCCTTGGCTGGCTGGCCCCTGTTGCGGCATTTGCATTTTCGGTTTTTCCCCTTCTCTCTTTTTGGGGTGTTTTGTGAATTATGTAAATGTTCAAATAATAAGATTCACTCGGCTCTAGCCCTCTAACCCTCTACTGGCAAAGTTCCACAAATGCGGTGTGGCTTTGGGCTAATTGAAATAACAAATTGGCGGCTATAGAGCCCAGAAGTAACTTGCTGTACGAATTGCATCCGAGTGAGTGCACTTTGTGTGTCACACATCACAAATAATTAGGTGGAAAATTTATCGCTGGATAAATCAAAAGAAATTTATTTTAAAGTAGCTGATTCATTCCCAAATCTACACAGCAGCTGATACATAAGAAATCTCCCCAATTAGAAATATTTTGTGGCCATTAACAACATTTGTTGCCCAAATCACTGAACGCGATTCGGCTTATTCGGCGGTTTTATTAAAATACGATTACGCATTGTTCTGGGAAATGATTTCCTACGACCCCCGCCTTATGAAATGAAATAAAATATTAAACAAGCTGAGGACGCGACGTCTATTAAGACTGAACTCTGGGGATGAGTTCGAAGGGGTTTTAGTTTCTAAGGAGCGGAGAAAATGGAAATTAAGCAAGCCTATCTCTGATGTTGAAAACAAATGAATTAGGCAAGGAAAGGGCTAACGGGTGTTAGCAAGAAAAGTTTTTGGCTAATTTTTTATGATTATGATTTGACTGAAAAAGAAGCCCTTAAATCAATTAGATGGCCTGAAATGCAATCTAACCACATATCCCGCATAATTAAAGTAGATTCTAGAATGTAAACATACCATTTTTATTCTCCCAGTGAAAACCGCTTAAATACCAAATCTTCCTTCGAGTATTTTGCAAGAAACTTTACCCGACAATCGTTTTGAACTGGATGAGAATGCAAACAGGTCATTGGAGAAATCATAAGTAGATTAACTACTTCTAGGCGAAAAACTGGCTCGAGACCCCTCCTCGATTAATGAGCTGCCAACTTCCTTTGGATTCAGGCTTTGGCACGCGTGTTGAATATTTAATGGATTTTCACAGCCTAATCCATTGCACAGGGGCAGGGGTTTAGGGTTAGGAGGGCTATGCCCGGAATTTTAAACATAATTTTCAGCATATTTCCCACAACTGTATTATTTAACTATTAACGTTCATTGACGCTAAGATTTATCGTCACCGCTTACGGAATCCAAATTTGTTCATACCAACCGCTTCTGTTTGCCTTGGAAATCCACGAGGGAAGTGAGACCGTATCCGTGTCCACCTCCAGCGCAGCCCTGTCAATCACCCTCTTCCTATCCTCGTATCTGTATCCTTCTTAGTCTGAGCTGCACGAACAAAAAGGTAATTCAATATCTTAATATCCGCATAGATCAAGTGCAGGTACGTGCAGGTTTGCACAGTTTGACTTGGGCGCCGTTTGCCGTGGGGCTGCCTGTCGGTCGCACTGTCAGGGCTTCCCCTTTAAATTCCGACTAGCTTACGGGTGCGAAGGCCACAAATGTTCCCCGTCCTCCTTCCTGCTCTTTTCTGCTCGGAGGCACTTTGCATATGGCTCTGCGAGACTCAGCCAGTTGATTGCCCTGCGCTGATTTGCGAATAGGACTCGGGTGAAGTGTTTTTGGAGGCAAGTTTTGTGACCCACAACCCAAAAAACCGTGCGGTTATTGTTATACATTTACGTATTCTGCTCTGTTTTCGGGATATTTTTGTTCTGGTCTTTTCGTATTCTGTTTCGACCAAAAATCTCGACGAAAGTTTTGCAATAAAACTAAAAGTTTCAACGTTTATTGTCGCCAACTTGAAAGTTTAAACAATGGAAACAGTTTATGAGGCACAATTTTTGAGAGGCGAATGGTTGGTGGTCGAAGGGTTGCCAGAGCCATCATCATCAGCAGCAGCATAATTAAAAGCTCAAACCCCAGAGTGGAGCAAAAACTTTATGTAATTTTAGTTTTTATTCCGTTTTTTTCGCGTTGGGACCAATAAATACGTAAACAAGTGCCAGATATGCCGCAACGGGATACAAAAAATTTTAAGTTTGAAGCTCTAGTAGGAATTATGAATTTTCATAAATTATGCGAAAATTATAAAATATTTAAAGTGTAATTTTAAAGGCTAACTAGAGCAGGGCCACGCGTACTCGCATCGCGGGCTTATATTTTGTTTTATTTTATTATTTATTTAGCAGGACAACAATTTTGCTGTCGCTGACGTTTTTATTGACCCACTTGCTGGTCGCTGGTTGCAGGAAAAAGCATTTACAGAATGACAACTCAAATTGCTATTTGCGGTAGCCATATAGCTATGTTCCGTGGGTTATATTGTATAATTATCCACCACCTCGAATTCTTGTTCTATAAATAGGAAATATATTCATTTGATGTTCTTATAGGATGTTGAACCAAACTAAAGAGGACATTTGATTAAGACTAGAGTGTTGCTTAGATAATTTTGTTAAACTGTCCTTCTTAAATGCAGTACTCTTTTCGTGTGATTCCGAACGTATATATAACTCAGAAGTATGTTATATTTTGATATTTACTGAAAGAGAAAATATTTTATCTTAAGAAAAACAAATTTTTAAAGAGAAGTATTCGTATACACAATTTTGGTTTGGTATGTCTTGTCAAATTACACTACCAACTGCCAGAGTATTTCTGGCTTCAGACTCGAAAAATACTGAAAAAATAAAAAAACGAGAAGGGACGTGTGAGACGCTTCTTACGCGTCCCAACTTTTATACCCGGCACTAAGTACTACATCTGCACCTTAGCGGTGTTTTTACGGTCAAGTTTTACATTTTTTCTTCATCTGCGCGAAGCAGAGTGTGAATGAGAGAATGTGAAAAAAGCAACAAAAGCTGCGGGACAGGGTGGGCTTAGCCACTGCGAATAAATTTCTTCATTGTGGCTATAATAATGATCCAATCGGATTCCAATTTGGTGATCTGATAGATATGGTCATTCCCTACAGAATGGCGTTTTTATACCCGGTACTCGAAGAGTAAATAGGGTATATTGTATTTGTGCACTAAGTGAATGTATGTAACGCACAGAAGGAAACGTTTCCCATAAAGTATATATATACTTGATCTGCATCAATAGCCGAGTCGATTGAGCCATTTCTGTCTGTCCGTCCGTCTGTACGTCCTGATGAGCGCCTAGTACTCAGAGACTAAGTATAAGAGCTAGAGCCACCAAATTTTGCATCCAGACTTCTGTATGCTCACACTGTTAAAAGTGTATTTAAAAAATGAGCCACGCCCCCTCCCGCCCCCGAAAAAGGGCGTAAGCCTCGCAAACCTACAATTTTGAAGATAAAAGAAAACTAAAAAAATCCGATTGGATCATTATTATAGCATACTCGTCAAGGGGAATCTACAAACACATACGCACACTGCAATTGCACAATTTGCATTTAAAATTGCCAAGCAAGGGAAAGTCAGTAAAGTATTTTTTTACGAGCAGGGCGGAGTATTTTTGTGTGGTTTATTTTGCGGCATTTTCTTTGTCCCGTGTTTTTTGCTGGATTTTGAATTAATATTATTTTGCAAAATATGATTTTTATTTTAATTGAATGCGAAAAAAGGGTTGCAATAGGATTTGGCAAGCAAAATAGTAATATATAATAAATTAGCATTGCAAAATACGAGTATGCATGTGTATGAAAAATTAATTGGACTTTCTTCTTCTATAGCGGATTAAAGAATTATCTCACACGCAAAAAATTCATTACATTAAGTTAATGTTGAAAAGTTATAGTATAATTCTATAGTAAGGTATTTCCACCATTGCGGACTCTTGCGTTTATATGAAACATGAATTGAAAGTACTGAGGCTAGTTTATGGTATTGGTATTCATTTGAAAAAAAGAAAAAATGTTTACTGATCAATCGACTGATTTCATTAATATACTTCATAAGAAAGGTATCTAGGCGTAAATCATGCTTTATTAACTCCAATTTCTTAATAGCATTGTTTACAGCCACTTCCATTTGGATATCTGTCACACTTTCATTTTGCTGGACAGAACCCACAATTCAAGATTTGGTGTGGAGTCCATACTATAGACCTACAGATACGAGTACCATGTTCACCCATCGTCTCGGGGAACCAATGGGGGATGGAGCCAAAACTAATAACATCCGTTTGTGTTTTGTCGTTTTGATTCGGTTCCTGATTTTGGTGCTGGGTTTGACTCTGAGCTTGAAACGTGAATGTAAAACGACAGTCAATTACACGTAATTAGGCCGGTTTTCTATGTATTTGGATTCCCATTTCCGTTGCGTGCTCCAATATTAAACGACGGCCACAAAATCCACAAACACGAAATTGGGTCTGTGTTTGCACATGAAGGAATAACGGAAATTGATTTCGGTTTTATTTGTTGTTATGGAAATCCAGATTTATTTAGGTAACGATTCAATGCTGCACCCATACAGGGGTCACTGAACCCGGCTAGCCATTCGATGAGCATATTATAATAATCAGACCACAATGATGATGACCAATCCCAAAATCTTATAAAAGATGTTGACGCCGAGAGCCGGAGCGAGCATGAGCGAAAGCCTGCGAGTGTTAGTTGAGCGATAAGTGAATGGAAAAACTTTTTGATATATTTTGCAAAGAGAAATGCCAAAGGCAAATTGACAACAGACTGGTCCTTAGTTTCCACACCCACCCGACTTAGCCATACGGTCAAGACAAATCCACAGATGGCGCTGTGAATGGGTGAGTAGTGAGGGTGTGTCATGGGCGTCTGGGAATGAGAACGGAGAACAAAAAATTCGTATCGTATGGAAGCCAAGTGGAGATTATCCTTAATATAAGCTACATGACCAACTATAGGGGCGTATTGCTCGACGAAAAATATTTAAAACAAAAAAAAAAAACAAAAGAAAAAGTATTTTGATCATAAGCAGCAGCCCAATTTTCTCGTATTTCCCCAGTCATATCCCAACTATCCCGCCAAGTCCCGGCTCTCCGTCCGTGTTCCGTTCTTCTGTACGGAGCCTTCAATGCCGGAGCATACATTAGAGCGTGTTGAAGCGCATTGAATTGTGTATTGGGAACTGTTTACAATGCTGCAAAAGTTTTTACGTTTGTTTAGCCAGAGGCAAAGCGACTCGAAAGTTTCTTAAGCAATTTCTAGGGAGGCTTCCCAGACCCAAAGAGCTCTCCCCGAATGGCGAACTGGCAAACTGGCGAACACAAAACAAGAAGAGAGACCAAAGTTGTGGCATTTATTAGATGCAGCAGTCCACTATTCTCCCGCGTTTCCCAACGCCGGGTACGTTCGGAACAGTGACATAACTTTTCAGCCTCAGCATTTCGCTCTGCGGTTGTCACTGAAGGACTCTGGGCTGCTTCTGGGTCTCTTTTTAATTTATTTAAAATACTTTTTGCTGCTGCCCGAATTTGGTGCAGCTCTTTGTAGTTTCTGTGCAACAAGTTGCAACAAACAAAAGACAAAGGAATAGTTATTCAATGAGAAAGCGTACTAAATGCTGAATAACTTTATATGTACAGACGTAATCGCAATCTCCAGCAGAGGTTTCTTTATTCGTTGGCAAAATATGTAAAATCCCAAAATGAATGCAAATCTCTTCTGACTTTGACTATGCCCAAGGGTCTGCCTCATCTGGGTCTGGGTCTGTGGGCAATCTGTGTGTGCTTATCAATCAAACAAATTAAACCAGGTTTTGTTTCAGCCAAAGCCAATTTCGACTTGACTTTCAGCTAATATCCTGTCGCCGCATTTGGCCGAAAACTTTTCAAATGTGCCAGATTGACTGTCGCAAAATGCTGTAATTGCTTTTCCTGCCGACCCTGGGCTATTAATTATATTTCAGATTGCTTTTTGTCAACGTCTCTGTTTCGAACACAGAGGCGGAAGGCACTTCAAGTAGTATACCAAAGGATACTTATTATCCCTACGTCCAGATGATTTTAATGCAAAAAAGAAGGCAAATTCCATTGTGCTACAATACGAATACTAACAATGCATTGTTTCAGTTTTTTTTCATCTTTAGTTAGTCAGCATTCGTCAATACTCTTTAAATTACAACATTTTATTGCGTCTGCTTCGCGATTGATGCTGGTCCAGACCTCCAGCAGTGCTGCCTGAGTGAACTCGTAAGCATCTGCAAAATTTTAAATTTCCCGAAAAGGGGCAAAAACGGGCAAAAAGCATTAACACCACCTGATTCTATAATAGTTGGTTAATAACATGATACTTGAACCTCTGTGTAGTGGTGTGCTGTGCAAAAGTAATACTCCACAGAACACACGTGCAATTCTTAGGACCAACCAAAAAATATACGCGAACAAAACATTGGACAATTAAAAAACTATACACAACTATCAAAAAACATGTATTAGTCATTAATTTAAATACCCCGACCTATTATTTCCATATTTTTACTTTTATTTAAACTTTGAAATCGAGCTACAATTAATGCTGCAAGTTGGTCAATGTTTCCCGTACTTTTACAAGAGTCAAAGCATCTCAAAATCAGCCGACTTTGAAAGCGCGCAAAACACATATGGTGCTAGGTAAAAATCTTCTAAAACCAGATTTGTTCTTTCTGGATATTTAGGAATCAGAAAACTTAAGTCGCACTCAAATATTTTCCCCAAACAAAATTACATAAAATTACAAAGCCCGAATGGATTTTTACCCATAGTGCAATGTATAAAACTGTAATAATAATAATATAATATAATAATGTAAACTATACCCAAGACCCATGTCTTTGCAACTATTTTCGTAGGTTTCTCGTCTTTCCAACAAGATTCGCATTCGACACATGCGCAATAAATATCGAAAAAGTGCTTTTTATGTTCATTAATTAGAAAGACAATGCCACAGTGGGTGATATATGTGTTTTGGGAGGGGACTGACTCCTTGTTGCAGATTGCAAGAGGCAAAAGGTATGGGGCAGGATGTCCCGGCTCTTGTCTAGTCACCTGCACAAAAACAACAGAGTCTCAGTTACATCCGCCCGAAGGATATAAACCCAGCAAATTCAGTCAGAGCTCTGACTCTGACTGATGAGATTAATTAAGCAAGACAAACAAAAGGATTTTAGTGTCATGTTGTAGATACTCTTGACATACTTTAGTCCTAGCTGTGGATGCCTGCTCCCTCTGCTTGTAAGACTGACTGCTTGTCCCGTATGCCTGTTGGCATTTTTATTGACAAGGACACATTAATTACTCAATGACATTGTAATCAAATGTATAAGCATCGCCTGAAAGCATTTGCTAGTTGCTCTGGTTGTTCAAGATCCTCCACACACGCACACACGAGCACACGAACACACGCAGATGGCCCCGAGTGTGTGCTGAGTCAAAGTTCACTGTGGCTTCCGGTAAATCTTTTGCCGCTTGTCAATATTGCGCATAGCCACCGTCAAGCACCGTCCTCCTAGAGTCGGTCGCTGGAATGTTTATTTAAGTTACACTGTCTGCCATGTGAGTCCTGGACACGCCCTTAAATACGCCCACGCCCCAGTGTGCTCCTGTGTGTATCTGCTGTGTGTCGTGCGTTTTATTAATTACGTAATTATGTAATAAATTAAATGCATGTACTCGGACGTTGTACATACATATGTACATATGTATGTACTCGTAAGGGAAAGAAGCGCAAAGAGAGCGGAATGGGTTGGAGGGCCTTTTGAGCTACTTAAACAGTTTGTCGTCGCATGTCGATTGAGTTAAGTGGGTTTGCTATCCAGATGCATCTCCTCCTGACACACATCCTCAAAGCATTGCAGCTCCAGGAGTGCACTTCTGGGCTCCACCTAGGATGGAAGTTTATGAGTAGTAGGGTGGAAATCTGGAGTTTAGAAACTATCTGCTTTCAAAATTTCCCACGAATGCTTCAAATGGGGGTAAGGATCTGTAATGTTTATAGCCATTCCTGGGCATTAACTCGTTTGAAATGCAAATGCATCAAACAACTTACAGGTTATAAGCCATACGATTGCAAACGGTATTTCGCTTTAGTACTTCAGCTATATAATTTAAGAAGAGGTTGAACTGTTCACCTCCAAAAAAAGCTGGACTTTGTTGTATCGTAAGTATTGAATAAAACCAACTCTGACCAAAATAATTGACTCAATTACAAAATCAAACTGTTTCCACTTCGAACCAGACAAACTTATTTTCATTGTTTGACTCTTGAAAAATTTTTAATTAATTATACCCGTTACTCGAAGAGTATATAGGGCATATTGTATTTGTGCGAATAACGGTTGTATGTAACGCACAGAAGGAAACGTTTCCGACCCCATAAAGCATATATATTCTTGATCAGAATCAATAGCCGAGTCGATTGAACCATGTCTGTCTGTCCGTCTGTCCGTCCTTCCGTCTGTCCATCTTGTTTGTCGGCTAGTTCTCAGAGACTATAAGAGCTAGAGCCACTAAATTTTGCCTTCAGACTTCTGTTTCAAAAATTAGCCCCGACCCCTTCCGCCCCCGCAAAAGGGCGAAAACCTCCCAAACCTACAATTTTGAAGATAAAAGAAAACTAAAAACGCGATTCCGTAGGGAATTACCATATCTATCAGATCACCAAATTGGGATCCGATTGAAGCATTATTATGAAGAAATTAATTTGCAGTGGCTAAACCCACCCCGTTCCGCAGCTTATATTTGTTTTTTTGCACATTCTCTCATTCACACTCTGCTTCGCGCAGTGGCAGAGGCCTCTGCCTCAGACACGTCTCTGCCTCTGCAGCGTCTCTGCCCTCACTCTACAGTGTGTTGCTCTAGGGGAGGGTGGCGAGCTAAAGGAGCGTGTTGGTGTGAGAAGTGTTGTAGATGGGATTGGAATTGATTGGGATTAGACTGGAAGAAATTAATTTTCAGTGGTTACGCCCACCCCGTCTAGCAGCTTTGCTTGTGCTTGCTTTTGTTGATCATTTTTTGTTCGCACACGCACACTCTGCCTCATGCAGTATACGTCACTGGTGGACGGTCGCGGTCTCTAAGGGCGTGGTGGCGGAAGAAATAAAAAAAATTTAAAAATCAGTTTTCGAAAAATTCAAAAAAATTATACGAAAAATGTATTAATAAATTTTAGCTTCTCAGCTGACTCTCCACATCCCATTGGTCATTCCCAATGGAATTGCGTTTTTAGTTTTCTCTTATTTTCAAAATTGTGGATACAGCAGATTTTCACCTTTTGTGGGGCCGGAAGAGTGAAGTACATAGATGGACGGACAAATGGGGAGACATAGCTATATCGACTCGCCTGTTGATGCTGATAAATAATATATATTGTACTTTATAGAGTCGGAAACGCCTCCGTGTGTGCGTTACATACATTCACGATCGAGCGCAAATACAATATACCCTATTTACTTTTCGAGTAACGGGTATAGAAATTGTAAACTAAGTTTGTATTTAACGGAAAAGGCAAGGTAAGAGGGTTGGTCAGATCCTTAATTTATGTATAAAAAGGTGAAAAACATCATCAAAAAGCTTTAAGAAAGTCATTGTAATAAAGTCGTAAGTTATATTTTGTTCTTACCGAAAAGCAGAAATTTCACAAGCCTCCGGCTGACTGTGGCCAATCATATGCCACAATTTTAATGCAAAAAAAAATTGCGTTGTTTTTTGAGGATAAACAGAGATAAATACAGTCCAATGCGTAGGACTTACATCAGACTCAACATCAACGTGGCTCCGAATGAAATCTGAGTAATTACGGAGCTGACACTCAAAAGTTTATCCACTTCCCGCTTCAGAACAGACAGAACGACGGGACCTCGCACCTGCGCTGGCAAGGACATTCCAACTCCGAGCATAAAAAACTTTCGCCTCCACATTTGTCTCATTTTCCTCTGTAGCCGTCAAGCATCTCCGGTGCTCTCCTACCTGCTGCTGCTGCTCTTGGTGCTGGTCTCATATTACACCTCGTCACGCATTTAAAATCCAAATTAAATATTTCCGCATGAAGCTCAAATCTTACAACTGATTAAATAATCCAGGACCTGAAGAGGGATGCTGGTGGAGGCAGAGTTGGATTTGCTGTTGGTCCTGTTTGCTGCTAAAGGGGCAAGTCAAAAAGGCAGTGAAGCCGTGGCAAGGACGTAAATTGCGACAAATACGAGAGTGCGAGTGTGCGTCAGAAATACGACTACACTACGATTCAAGTCGTATGCGAATGACGTCGTGTGCGTGACTACACACACATATGTATGTATATATTTATGGGTGTCGGTTTAATTGGCATGTCAGCAGGCATACGTTTGTGGGTTCCCTGGCTGCAGGTCGTCTCTCATCCCTCTCCCTGTAGCTTCCAACGTGTGTTACAATTTTTAACATTTAACAAAACTCTGCCTTCGTTGTCCTGGCGTAATTGTGTTGTTATTTGCCATCGCCTTAAACTTTCTTCCTCTATCGCAAGGCTACACTACCACGGTAAAGGCCATTTGACCTGGCTAGGACTAGGACTAGGAGATGCTGCCACCTGCCGTCTGAATGTGTGTGTGATTGTGCGTTTTATGAATGAATTTAGTTTCCTCCAAGGCCCGGACTTCATCGCCGCCTTGCTGATTGCAAAAGGGCGGAATGGAAAATGACAATAAAAGGGACGGAGCAAAACTTTGTCCTCAGCCGCCGGCAAAGACTCCATCTACTGCTCCATCTGCTGCTACAGCTGCAACTCCATCTTCTCCATTAGTTTCCGCTGTCTTGTCACTCACTCGCTCATTGCTTATAGTAGCAACATTTGCAGGGAAAGTTTCCTGCCGGGTCGGGTCGAGGTCTCGTGCTGGTGGCATGGCCAAGGGTTAGACGGAGGTGGCACAGTGAAAATCTTTTCTACAGTAAAACGTTTTTCGGTAAACTCGACAGGACTTAGATTTTCGGTGTATGAAATAAAATTACCTACAAATTGAAAATTGCATCCTGCGTGCCGTGGCACCCGCTGCAGCGCCGCCTGCTCGAAAACTTTTCCATTTTATACCCAAGGATTATGCTATGAATATAAAATCTTGCAAAATTACACTCCCACACGGATACACAAGCGCACATCCATACACATATGTATGTACACGTGCCGCCTACATGCACACGGAGAGAGATCTGTAAGTTGCGGTCGTGACGTGGCAGTGCACTGCAGTGGGCGGTGCCAAAGGTTATGACTGTGTGAATGTGATTTGAGATTGTGTTTCTTAGTTAGGGATGCACTGAGAGAAACCAGAGGCGTTGGCGTTCCCTCCGGGGGTGGCCAGATGGTGAAGTTTGAGCCAAAGTTTACCACGACTGATAAATCTTCGAAGGGTGGAAAGGTTGAAAGAGCTGGCAAAGCTTGATGGGTTTAGAATGAATCTAGAATATGGAGAATCGTTTACCATTTAGTGATTTATTGTTCTTACAACTGAGTATAGGTACATCCTTTAATCTGTAAATGTAAATGCATAGATTATAGTTCGCACCTGTATATTTTATATAATTTAGATTCAGGAAAATACAGAAATTGCTTATGCTGTTTTGATACTTCAAGTGCAAATTCTATTAAAAAAACTCTCAATTTGAGTGTTTGATTCAGCGCCATATTAACCTTCAGCTTGACCAAAACCCTAATAAATATTTTTGTATATGAAATAATGAATTCATAAACCAATGAATAGACCTTCAAATTGAGAGAAGAATTTGATGGGTATATTGTATTTGCGCTCGAAAGTTGATGCATGTGACGCACAGAAGGAAACGTTTCCGAACCCATAAAGTTTTCTTGATCGTCCGTCTTAATGAGCGCCTGCACATCAGAGACCATAAAAGATAAAACCACCAAATTTTGCATCCAGATGGCTGGGAATCACACTGTTACAAGTGTCTAGCCGAATTTGCAAATTCATTTGCATTGGTTTCCACCTCCACACCCAGCAGCTTTGCTTGTTCTTGTTTTTTGTTGCTAATTCTTTCCCGCTCGCTCACTCTGCCTCATGCAGTGTGTGTCACTGAGGGAGGGTGGCGAGCTAAAAAGGCGTATTGGTGGGAGACGTGATGTAGATGTAGTTGAGATATGTAGAAAAATTGTATAAAGTAAAATTTGAAAAAAAACCAAACTGACCATTGTTGTCTTACCATTCAGATTTAGTAAATATAATTTGCTTTGTGGGTGAAATATGTTTACCTTCCATTATCGTGTTTATATTTATCGGGTTTTTCTTTACTTAAAATAGCAGACTTTATAAATAAATATTAAGATAATTAAGATATACTGAGTACCGGGTTTACATGTTGTGACGCGTACGAAACGTCTATCACGTCCCTCCTCTTTCTTAATTGTATATTACAAGAAAAGGAGACATATGTAGATAATAAGATAATGAGAATGAGAGATGTGCTTGTGTAGGACTAAAAAAACTCACTGCATTCCTGTAATTCCGATGGCGGATTTCTGGCGCTAAAACTTGCGCAGTAATCGGAATCTGGTTATCCGATCAAAGAGCGGATAGATGCACGGCTGCAAACTAGTCTGAAGACCTTTTCCTCTTAGCAATATGCAACACCTGGAATGTCGCCCAAAGGTGGCTTAGTTCCTGGCCCCCGCAAAGAAGGACGCTCAGTGTACCCTTTGAATTTTCTGCAATTTGAGAAACTTACTTGCAGTTCCTTGCATCCGCTGCATCATCCTCTGGTGCTGGGAAGCTGGAGAGCAGCATCTGACACGGTTGCTAAGGGCGCAATCATAAGCCAACACCCAAGCACGTCAACAACAGGGACAGGGACACCAAATTCCTCCCTGCAACCAGCAACCTCATCAACTAACACTGTTTAGTGGGAGATTCTGCGAAACTTTTGCACAGAACTACAAGTAAAACTAAAATTTGCCAGATCATTGCTTCCGCTACGTGCAAGGATTCGAAACGCGCTTGGATGTGCAGGGATTTCCCCCACAGCTCCCACCCTCTGAGAGTAAACATTATTATGCATATGCTGTCTCTGCAACACTCTGGCTGGCAGCCTTGTTGCGATTGTCAGCGGGTGAGAAAAACTAAGTTCGAGTGCAGCCTGCATGGATTGCACGGCTGGCTGCTGGTTTTTTGTGGATTCTTTGGGGATACTCTCTGTGTGTGTCTTGTGGCAAGATGCCTAGGCACAACTTTCTACCCAAATTAAATGTTAATTAAAACGTTATCATCCGTGGGGCTGAAGGAGAACGAGAAATTCAGTAGGTTTAAACAATTGTTTGTCGAGGATTGCATTGCTGGGGCTTTGAAACTAAAGTTAAACATAATTTCTGCATGAATTGCCACTTGGCGAGTCTTTGCTTTGGCTCCGTAGCTGGCACAGCTTTGCCTGCTTGCCACTTGAGCGTAAATTGCACAGCTCCACAACCGGAGACGGAGATGAAGTCGGAGTTAGAGTCAGAGTCAGTTTCAGAGCCGCAAATACAAACACACAGGCAGTCAGGCGGGTGAAGCCTCGGTCGGAGGGAGTAGGTGTGCTGAACGAGCAGCAGCAAATGAAATAAACGTGAGAGCCAAGGAAGGCAGCGAAGCGGATCGAGCGCCCAGTTCCAGTTTCCAGTTCCTCGTCCTTCCATTGAGCCATTACAAAACTGCAATGAATGGTTAATCAAGCAGCCGGCCCGAACAGCTTTTGGCTTCATTTTACAGAAAATTGCACTGGCAGTGGAGTGAAGTGGGGAGGGGTGGTGTGAACTGAAGTGCAAAGGAGCTCCGCAGGATGGGGGCGAGAAGCCGAGCTCCAAGTGGCAGCTGCTTAACGGCAGGCCCGAACCTAGCACAAGAGTTGGTATATAATGTACAGAACGCACAGTAGGGACAAAGCCTTGCTTAACATGGAGATAAGGCCACAGACTGGGTAGCATATGAGAGTTATTCTAAGGCATGGCTAAGGATTACACCTACACACAGGCAAGATTGTGCATTGATATGTACTTAAATTAAGACTTTGATCAACTCCGGCTTCTTCATTGATTTGACCGCCCAATAAAGTAGTTAAAGAGAATAAGAACCAAAAAAATAATAAAATACAATAAATAATTTTACATTTAATATATTCTGCTACATCAGTCATCTACTTCTCACACCAAGACGCCGTTTTAGCTCGCTCTCCTCTGCCAGAGTCGCACACTGCACGAAGCAGAGTGTTCTGTTCAATCTGACCCTAACTCGAGACCCTGATGGATATGGTTTTCTAGTAACTTCAAAATTTTTAATGCTACAGATTTTCGTTGTTTGTGGAAGTGGCAGGGGTAGAAACAAGCTTGATTCAGTGGGATATCAGTTAAGTCTTTACACAAAATTTGGTGACCTTAGCTCTGAGAGAGACATTGCTATATAGACTCGATAGGGTCGAAAACGTTTCCTTCTTTGCGCTACGCTCATCGCATCGACCACAAATCTAATCTACCCCTTTAACTCTTACGAGTATCGGGGAATAAAAACTTAGTATTTACTCTCTGCAAAAATTAAGCATAAAATATATTTTTAGGACCGCCGTAAACTGCTTTATGCTGCAGGCCGGACAGGAACAGAAACAGCAGAATAAATACGAGCAGATGCAATAGTAAATCCCTCTACCTCCCCATTCCGCTGAACCTCGGGCCACACAACTGACAGTTTAACTATCTGTTAAAACAAAGCAAAAACAAAAACTTGATTCAAAATAAATGTTTTCTATTTTATTGGTCGAAAAGCTCAAAACGTTGAAATTCTATTAAATAGCTGGCGCACACGTCGTATACGTAGTATCACCCTATGGCAACGGATTAAAGCCACATAAAAAAAGGAGAGAGATGGAGATGGAGAAAAAGGAGAAAACAAAAGGGGATAAAAAAGATAAAAAAACAGAAATCACAAAACAGAAAAAAACAAAGGTAAATACAGAAAAAGAAAGAAGGAAAAATACAGGAACACAAAAAGCGCTCGCATAAAATAAACTGGGAATCACACGGAGAGAGAGGGGATGTTGGGGTGAGTTGATGCCTGGCTATAAAGGTGCTCACGTTTTTTTTAATTACCTCGTTTAAGGCGTAGCCCCCTCTCTCCAACAAACGCATATGTGTGTGTGAGCCGTTCCTCTGCAGAGCTCTGGCTGCGTGTGTACCTGCAACGATCCTACTCCTTTGGCTCTGTTTGTGTGAGCCGCTACTCTTACTATAGCTGTGTCAGTGTTTGTGTGTGTGCTGGCGCTTTTATCAACTCGTTTCACCGTGTTTTACTCACTCGCAGACGTTTCCATAAGTTTTAATTAAAATTACTTTACCGCCCTGCAAGCCTGCCTGCCTGCCTGCTGGCTGATGATGGTTCCAGGATTCAGATGCTACAGCTCCTCTTGCGGCCGCTGCCACTGCTATTACTCCTCCTACTCGACCTCCTGCCACTCTGTTGGCCAAGCTGAGTGTTTTGCTGTGTGCTTTTTGTTATTTGCTGTTTGACTGCTCTCACTCATCACCTCATCGCCTCTCCCCCCCTGCTTCACTCACACACCAATGTACGAGTTTTTGCGGTTCTGGTTAGACCCCCGTAGGCTCTACTGGTAGCTGGGGGTGCCCTCAGTTTTTTGTTGCCTAGTCCCTTCCTGACATTGCCCCTTATTGCAATGACAATGGCAGTCACGGAAGTCCACGGCTTTGCCCGGATATTAAAATGCGGTGGATGCCGGCAAAATATTGAACAATTATCAACCGGAAAGGTTGGCTTTAGATAGAGAGTTGTTGTTTTAATATTTTAGCAGGAAATTTAAAGCGATAAATTGGAAGAAATGCATAACTATTCCCATAATTCCTACAAACTATTGCCGCAGCGAGCGTAGCAACTAAAGTGAGGGCTGGCTGCATTTATTGAGTGCTGATATTCAACTGGGCGTAACATCCTGTGCCATTAGTTTCGGAGAGCGGGCTTGCACGATGGACTGCGCTGGGTCGTAGCTGCCATCATTCAAACCAGCAACCAACTGTGAAGCCGAGCGGAGCCAAACGAGCGGCTCTAAACGCGCAGTTCAACGCTTGGCTTGCCCCGTCCATGGCCCCAGGACAGGGGGTCCTGGAGGTCCTGGAGTACGAGTATATTTGCCACATGCTGATAAGCAGACATAATAATAAAAAATGTATGAGCTGGCTGCCTGGCAAGCGGCAGTCATAATAAAATGTGCAAAATAAAATGAAATGGCGAATAGCACAGCAGAGAGGAGAAGCCAGAGGACGAGGACGAGAGGACTACGACCAGATCGTTGGCGGCAACGGATGTGCGCCAAAAGCAGCAACGGAAACGTTGCACAATTTTGCGGCGACAACGCTAAGATGGGCAGGGCGTGGCCGGAGCTGTGGGCTGGATCTGGGTCCGGGTCCGGGGCTCGGGACAAACGCGACATAATGAAGTCAAAAGTTGGGGCGGCAACCGGTCCAAAAGAGTTTTGAACGTTTTGCTAATGAGAGCTTAGAAAGCTGGCTGCGATTATCAGGCATCCAGCAAAAACAAGCAGCAGGAGGTGCTCTCAAGTCTCACAAAGCCGGGCATCACATGATGCTGGCTGTTACCATCAGAATGCACTGGTTCTGTGGAAGTATCTTTTCCGTCGGAGCTAGAAACTGACGCATAGCTTTCGAAAACAACATGTTAGTTGCATAACTAGTTTAATATAGAAATCCAACAAGAACGAGAAGGGACGTGTGAGACGCTTCTTACCGGTCACAACTTTTATACCCGGTACTCAGTACTACATCTGTACATTAGCGGTTATTTGTCAAATTTAAAATTTTTTCTTCATCTGTCATCTACATCTACAACACTTCTTACACCAACACGCTCTTTTAGCTCGCCACCCTTCCCTAGAGCAACACACTGCAGAGTCAGGGCAGAGACGCGGCAGAGACGCGGCAGAGGCAGAGACGTGTCAGAGGCAAAGGCCGCTCACTGCGCGAAGCAGAGTGTGAATGAGAGAATGTGCAAAAAACAAATATAAGCTGTGGGACGGAAATACACTGGTTTCAGTGTGAGCATACAGCAGTTTGGAGCCAAAATTTGGTGGCTCGAGCTCTTATAGTCTCTGAGAATTAGCCGACAAACAAGACGGAAAGACGGACAGACGGACGGACGGACAGACGGACAGACAGACATGGCTCTATCGACTCGGCTATTGATGTTGATCAAGAATATATATACTTTATGGGGTCGGAAACGTTTCCTTCTGTGCGTTACATACAACCGTTATTCGCACAAATACAATATACCTTATTTACTCTTCGAATACCGGGTATAAAAAGCAGAAAAAATAGTGCCACATTATGCCACTCAGCGCTGGAGGATGCCGATGTTGTTGATTTTGTTCAAATTCTGCGACAGAGGCGACAACATTCATGGCCTTTGGCATTAAGATCCTTCAAAAATTTAAGAGAGAGAGAGCAGCCAATGAGCAAGTGGCATAGCAAAGCAGAGACTAGCCGGATGTGATGGCGTGGCTGCCTTTGGAGTTGTCTGCTTTTGATTGATACTTGATGAAGGCAGCCTCAGACGAGAAGGAGTGGAGCAAGCAGATCTAAAATGTGCTGCAAGGCCCTAAATGGTGCTGATGTTCGTGTTTGTTTGTCCTGTCGATGATGACGCTATTGTTTTTGCTGTTTTCATAAGAACATCAATTTAATAATAGATTCATTACACATACACACACAGAGACACCTTAACATGTCGAGCATATCCTCACACACACATTAAATGGTTCTATCCTCTGGCTAGAAAAAGAGGGAGACATCTTCCGCATGGTATCCACGTATCATTGTGTCAACAGAAAATAAGTGTCTCTATAAAATATAATAAATTGAATACATTTTCATCAGCAATAACAGTCAATAGCCGCAGTCACAGCCGCAGTCACATCATGTTAAAAAAATAGTAAAACCCTCAGGCGACTGAGGCATTCTAAGAATAAAATATTGGTGCCGTGAATGAGTGAAGTGGAGATGCGGATCTGGTGACATGTGGAGATTCCAATAGCGTGACAATTGATACGAGCTGTAGGCGAAACGAATGACAGTCACATCTACTCGAATAAGTAATTGACGATTGTGTGGTTAAAATAACTCTGGCAGTTTTTTTTTCAATTATATTTTTGTAAAATATCCTGTTTAGCAACGATATTTTTTGACATTAATTAATACTGTCTTTTATATGCTGACCATTTTCTACTACCGATTTCACTAAAAGCCATCTCAAAAAAAAAAAAAAAAACCCAGCCTTATCCTTTGTCAGATCCTGTAACTGTCATCCTAACGTAGCTTAACCGAAGCGTCGAGGCGCTAACAGTTTGGAAGTTTATTTGGCATGTGGCAACATTGAGTCAAGAATGGCGGTGGCTCCTGTTTATCTGTTGGGGAAGGATATTACCCGCCATTTTTCAGTAAAGTTTTCGCCAGGCCAGCGTTGGCACATTAAAATCTCATAAGAACTTGCTTTGATATTTTATTTATATTTATTTTCACAGTGGCTCAGCTCATTTTGCCAGTTTCTTGCCTCCTTGATTCTCCTTTGCTGTTTCTAATCAATTCCGAACCATTTAGCACACGCATGAGCTGTCAGAGTCTGCATTCGTATGGCATCTGTGTGTTTCTTTGTGCGTGTACGTGAGTCGACGCCATTTTGATTGCGTTAAAGTTGCGCAACTTTAAGCTGCTCAAAGAGCCGTGGCGTAGCTTCAGAGCAGCAGCAAAGGAAAATGACGGTCATAAATTAGGGGCGTGACAGGGCACCAATCCAGCAAACAAAAGCCAAAAGCTGTGCTGGTAATTATGGCTAATTAACGTGCCGCAAGCCAACGGCTGGCAACGGCTCTCCACGGCGCCCATCAATACGAGTATTACGATCCAAATATTCCGAAACTTCTTTTAATAAAATCATCAAATTTGCCTCAAAGCTACATAAAAGGCTTTTGCGGCACCCATAAAAAAGTCGTCGCCGTCGCCGTTGCCGTTCTTGCCGTCAATGTCAAATGTCCGAAGCGAAGGCCTTATCCATGTCCATGACCGTGTCCGTATATTGTGTCCCTTAGTTGTACAGCAGGAGAATGTTTATGGTCAGCACATGCCCTTTCTGAAGTAGTTCTTGAGATCCAGACCCAGGACTCGCCCCGAAATGTAATTTAAGTGGCGTAAATTATGGTCAAGAGGTTGCGTTCAGCCTGAACCCTGGACACTAACTTGGCAACTGGGAAAAGGCGAGCCAGTGCCGATGGCCCATTATCGTGGCTGCCAGAAATGCTTTGTTACATGTGTGAAAATCTTGCCCCTTCTTGGGAGCACACGAGTACCTTCCCAAAAGTAATTTCGGGCAGTGTTATGTGCATCCCAGACCTTGGGGCGGAGCAAATATGACAGTCGTCTGCCACACTGCTCTCTCTGCCGCAAAACGTAAAATGTGCTGTAGGAAATTATAAACAGCAGGGGCCCTTTCCAGTCCGGGCTCTCCACTGCTTCCTCAGGACATTTTTCGCTGGAGTTCATTGTCTGTCCGCAAAGTATTTTTTCTCCCAAGTATTTACTTGGCTCCTCTGCGAAATACGCTATTCAGCACGTTCCCATTGTTCATAATAAATGTTCATAAATAAGTTGATTAGTTTTTTATGTGGTTTGGCGAGAGTCCGGTCGACATTTTCGGGAGCTCCAGCGCCTTATGGTCTGCTCCGACTACTGCTCGAGGACGGTAATTGAAAATTGCTCTCAGTGCGTGATTATTGTATTTTCTGTGCCACTTTGCGGCATGATAGGACAGAAGGACGCTGCCACTTCCATGTTGCTTATTTTCTTTATATTATTAACTGTGATGGAAAAATGCACGTTAAGCGGCTTTTAAGCTTAAGGGAGTAATTTAAAACGAATATAGGAAAAAACGATTTTAAATGAATACGTGTAGTATTTTTATTAAATGGAAAGTATGATATTCCATGCATTTAAGGGAAGTTTATTTATTTATTTATTTCAATTAACAATTATCTGCTAATAATGGAATAGGAATAATAATAAACTAATTATATACATACATACATATGTACAAGAGAGAAAGGTAAGATACAATTTACACATTTTCTAAACTAAGGTAATGATAAATGTTAAATATAATTTTTTCAAGGGATAATTCGGGAGATATTAGATGGTACAAGTAATTATAATTATTGCATAAAACCCGGAAAGGTTCATGGTTCATAATCGGATGGGGCGGAAAGTGCGGGTTGGTCTGGAGGGAACCGAATAATAGATTCGTCCCAAAAGCGTTTGGGAGTCCACAATCCCGAGAATGAGCTTATGCATGAATACCACCCCATTGCAAATTCTGCGATTGCGTAAAGAGGGTAGGTTCAGTAGTTTTAGCCTACATAGGTATGGTGGAAGGAGTCTGGTAGAGTCCCAGTTTAGATGTCTAAGGGCGAATATTAAAAATTGTTTTTGAACGGATTGATTAGAGACGAGAATTCTAAAAGGTTAGTAGATGTAGATCGATGTCTACAAAAACCATGTTGCGTCGGGGATATAATGCTAGAACATGCATGTTGCAATTGACGAGTGACAAAGTGCTCGAGAAACTTCGGAATGGCAGATAGTTTAGCAATACCACGATAATTTTCGATATTAGATCTGGACCCTTTCTTGTGAAGAGGAATAAGGTAGGATTCATTCCAGATCATGGGGAGGCGAGAATGCTCCAGGGAAAAATTAAATAAGAAGGACAAAGGATGAGATAGGGCTTGAGCGCAATATTTTAAAATACAGCTCGGAACTTTATCTGGACCCGCAGAGAAACCCTTCGAAGACTGTACTTTCATCAAGGATGGGAAGAAACATGTTATTAACATGAGGTAGATGGAATGGAAAAGGGGTGGAAGAGTCATAAGTATCCGAGGAGTACGTCGATTGAAAGAAGGTGGCAAATAAATTTGCAATTCCTTGATCTGAAGTTTCTGTTTTAGACTGTAACTGAAGGGAAGAAGGGAACGCGTTAGACTTGCGTTTTGAGTTGACGAACGAAAAGAATTTTTTGGGATTACTACGGAAATTTTTGCCACATTGGGAAATATATACGTTGTAACATGACTTATTGAATGTAAGAAATTGAGAGCGAACCGAAGAATATTGGGCAAAGACAGGCAAAGAGCCAGTTATCTGGTACTTTTTGAAGAGCAGAGATTTTTTATTTTTTAGGTAAGACAGATACTTGGAAAACCACGGAGGTTTAGAGGAAACAAATACGGTGACTTCAGGGACTTAGGTATCGAAGGCAGAGTATAATGTTTTGTAAAACAGATTGACAGTAGGCTCTATATGTGATGAGGACTGAAGAAAGGACCAATCCGCTTGCGAGAGATGTAGACAAAGATCGATAAAATTTGTTTTGCGAAAACATTTTATACGACTTTTTGAAGGTAAAATGGTGTTAGTAATAGAGGCTTCGAAAAATATAGATGAAGTAGGATGATGCGGATCTTCGGGAAAAGATATCGGATTGCCTCTTAAAACCGTTGTACGAGAGGTATCGCTGACAAAGATGAGATCTAACAGTCTATCTCTATTATTTCTGACAGAGTTAATTTGGGTAAGCGAGACGTCAGTTACCCCCTCGACGAAATCATGTTGACTTCCATGTAGCAACATGTTTGAATCATCCTGTTGCCAAGATAGAGATGGGATATTGAAGTCACCCATAACTAGTATCTGATCAGCACAGCCTAAAGCAGAATGGTATAAATAGTGGCTAGTGACAAATAGAAAAATCTATTCCATTTTGACAAAAGAATATACGTTTTTAAGTTACGCTTACATTAAGTCGTTTTCAACAATTCCAAATATTCCGAAATTTGTATTAATAAAATCCTCATAAAATCAAACCTATGCTGTTGCGATTTGAATTTCTATCCTGCAAAACTTTAATTCGGAATCGTTTTCCATTTTGCCAATTTCCACAAAACTTTGAAGATTAGAAAATGTCTTATTTTATGCCCAAATCGCATAAAGTAAACTTTTCATTAATAAACTTCTCCGTCAAGCAGTTACAGTTTCTCAATTGTCTCTCTAGCTAAAGCGGAAACTAAACAACATTTTTTTGTCTGCATACATACTTATGCACATACATATGTTGTACATACATGTACAAACATACATAAGTACATATGTATGTATATGTGTGTTCGTGTGCATGTGTGTCCATTTTATCGCAATTTCCGCTCCACGGATAGGAATTCGGAAATTCAGGGGAAAACTTTAGAGAAGTCTCCCTCTGCCACGCATTTCGGGGCAGCAATCCTTGAACTTGCTTACTCCATGATATCAATTCAACAACTACTTGGCAAATTGTTTGCCATTGCAATTTCCGTTCGCTATTGGCAGAAACGATCCTAAAACAATCTATGTATTTTTTTATGGCTCGCAATAGATTTTCGATTCATTTCTGTTATGTGGTACCCTTGGAGGGGGCTAAGTATATTCTTTGTATTTACAGCACTAACGTAAGTATAGTATATAATTATTATTATTATACAGAATTAACGCAGTAAATATTATAATTTGTTTTGGTTTTTGCTGCCTAGAGAAGTCTTAAAAGTTCAAGCAATGCGAGCTGCCTGGTGGTATAGTTTCTACATTTTGCAGGTCAAGTATGAGCCGACATTATAAAATAGATAGGTTTAAACATCCCAATTATGGTATAAAATACATCGGCGCACTTAGTTCTGTCAGTTACATCAAGTTAGGCGATTGAGTAACTGTTGCAACAGCTTTTAATTATTTAATGTGCAACGTTTTGGGAAAACACAAAGCCTTCGAGCTTGACTGCAAATGCATTTTTCATAATTTGTGTGTGCGTTGAGGCGTGTGCAGCCATCGTCTTCGTCCGTATCGCTTCGAATATCAATCTCCTGTCCGCCAATGCGTCCCCCAGTCCCGAGCCCGATCCGTTTGCAGACTGTCAACACCAAGAGGAGAAGGAGATAGAGTTTGAGGCAAAAAAGTTGTCTGCACGGAACAGGGGGTGAGTGTGTGCCTGTCTGTGTATGTGTGTGTCAAACATCAACCCTCTCTTGCCACACATTTACACTCTCACTTTAATTTATGTGCCACGACCCTCCATGCCATGCCCCCAAACAATGTCACTTGGCTTTTGTAAGCTCACGTGTTACATGCAAATGCGCTTCCTCAATGCCGCCGCCTCACAGGCAGCGGGAGCTCCTTTGTCTTTGGAGCGGAGGAGAGGAGAGGTTAAGAGTGGGTAAATATTGTAATGATGTATGCGATTCCCTTTGTTCGGGAATCTCCCGCCCTATCATCGGTTTATTAAAATCTCTTTATGCTGACAACGACACTGGTTCCCACCTCAGCCTCCAATTCCCACTCTAATTATTTCTCCCTTTTTGAGTGCTCCACCACTTGTAAATATTTTTTCGACAAGAAATGAAACATTTGCGCAAACATATCTGGCTCCTAATGAAGTAACAACATGGTAAAAAAGTCATTAAAAAATGCTAAATACAAGTGCCGCACGAAAATCAATAAAAAATGAACGGGGCGAAGTAAAGGATAAAAAATACATCCAAATATGAAAACTCGAGACGCGGCGGCCTCAAGGCTGTAATTATGGTGAATGACGTTTCCATGAATGTCGTCAAAGAAATTGTGGGAGGAAATGCGATGAAAAAAGCGAGTAAAGCTCGTAGCGAAAATGAAAACATGCAAAGTGCGTTGACGATTGCGTTTTTCAAGTGCATCAGGCAGGCCGGCGACTCACATACACACATATGAGGCAGATCTGGATCCGCAGCGTCCCAATGCCCCATCTGTATACCAATTAAAAATGTAGTGGACAACGCCCAAAACAAGAACGGTACAAAAAAACGTGTGGCATGTGGAGTGCAGATGGTGGCTGTTCGGCTGCTGTCAATGACAGCGCAAATAAAATGCAACAAAGCGTGTTGTAAAACGCGCAGAAATGAAAATCAATAGTGATGCATGCCTCTTCCCTGCATTCACATATACATACATATGTACATATGCATGGACATGAAACACACACACACAAATATATATAGATACATACTGCCCAATACATAACGAATAGTCCTATATAACGCACTATTCACACGATGTTGAGGCAGGTTTCCATGGGGGCTGGGCTGGTTTGGTCAGCTGCTGTACGAGTACATGAATCGTACATAAGCGCATGGGTGGGGATTTGTCATAACAGCGACAACAGCAACAGCAGCGACTGCGGGCGAGGTGTAGCAACAGCATAAACACGGGAAACGGAAACGGACCAGAGGAATAGCAACAGAGGGAGACAGGCTCCGGGACCAGGCCTGCTCTATGTTGACGTCAGTCATAGAGCGTGCAAATGTTGACCTACATACAAAACGCTGAGCAAACAGGCGCATAAATGCCACGCTCAACAACTGCAACAACAAGAAGAGCAGCATCGCTCAGTGCATATAGCTGTGTCCGACTGTCCTTCTGGATCCTGGGTCCAGCTGGCAGCATAAACGTATTGTTGTCTCCTAACAGAGGGTACTCCGATTATAATCTAATGTTGGCAGTGTACGGGATGAGTTATTACTTGAAAAAATAACTTGTACATACCCTTGTTTTTTCTGCCTTGCACTATTTACATACATATTGTACATACAGATGTACATACATATATATGCCAAAGCAACGATTGAACTAAAAGAGTATCAAAAGATGCGACTTCCGAAGCTAGCCTTCTCTTCTGGTTTAGAAATTGTCAGAGGACACGGACGGCAGAGCCGGAATGGTTAATAGCCGTAGTTGTGGGCTGGGTCTGGGGCACAGTCCTTTCTTTGTTATTGTTTTTAATACTTAGGACCAGGATCATAATTGTTATGCAGATTTATAGAATTGGTTTGCCAGGCGGTGGGCGGTGGGGGCGGTGTAGAGCGGTGACCAGTGGCCGGCATCGGATATGAACCGAGCCATTGAATGCACTCAAACAATGGATGCACATCTGCAAAAGACAACTGCCCAACTGAATAACGGCTCTGAATGCAATACAAGGAGAGGACCCTCCACTGAAGAAAACTTCTCGAATTTCGAAATCCTCTGAAACGTGGGAGAAATCTTTTTCAAACTAAGACCCTCGTGTCTCGGGGTTTTTGACTGAACTCCTCCTTAACGGCTCGATTGATTCTTTTGAAATTTTTGTTTCTATATATCATCACCATATGTATGACAACCTGTTACCTTTTAATCTTGGCTAAACTTGGATTTGAGGGAGCTGTCAGTTTTTGACATAAATAAAATTGGTCTCTGTGTGTATATTTGATCTATTTTTTATATCCTTTACTCGAAGAGTAAATAGAATACATAAAATGTATTTGTGCTCGAAGGTGGATGTTTGTAACGCACAGAAGGAAACGTTTCCGACCCCATAAAGAGACGATATCGCTATGTCTGTCCGTCTATCCGTGCGTCTTGTGTGTTGCATCGTTCTCAGATACCATAAGAGCTGGAGTCATCAAATTTTGGTTGAAGACTTATGTACGTGATATCACACTGAATCAACTTTTTTTTATAATTTCGCCCCGCACCCTTCTGCCCCCACAAAAGGGCGAACATCAGCTATATCCACAAGAAAGAAAATTAATAAGAGAAAACTAAACATGCAGTTCCGTAGAGAATGAATAAGGATTAGATCGGATAATTTTTATGTAATTATGTATGAAATAAATACATTAATGTTAAATTTGAAAATATCATAAGGTTACATATGTACTCCTATCATACTAAGGTAACATAAATACATACATACATATGTATGTACATACATACATACATACATATGTACTTACTGAGTCAAATGGTTATGCATTAGGAAAGTGCAACCACCTGGAATTGAGACACCACCGGAACCATTGAACCGTGCTCCTCGGCACCGATCCAGATTTTAACGTCTTCCCTGAGTTCATTCAAAAACTCAACTCATGTTTCCAAATTACATCGTTCGAAGTAACAGGAATAGTCAATAATACTGCAACAAATAATCAACAATACAATTCCTTATTTAATATAAAAGGAAAAGTTTACGGCTGAAACATTTGCAAAATAATTACACTACTCGACACGATTTTTCCTCTTCGAACCAAACTAACTTTTTCGGAATGACACTTTTTCGCCTTCTTTTTTTCACATAACTTAAGTATCTTACATCTGGTTGCAGTCATTCTATAAAGCTGATGAATGCATCTATAATGCATGTACTTATACCCAAACAGTTTGTGGTGTAGCTTACCGTTGGAAAAATATTTAAAATTCTTTAAGAAATTAATTCTTTATGAAATTTTGATTTTGCATACTCAGGAAAAGTAAAAAAAATAAATAAGATATATACATACATATATGTATAAGCGGTTAACAGAAGCGGTTAAATAAAGTTCGATTTTTTCGAGTAGTGTTAGAGGGGCTATGGAAAATATTCCATCAATGCTTGCGACATATTAATGTTCATTACAAATGTTAATTTAATAGGAAACTGAACGCGTTTGAATTCAATTTGCACGTCGGTAAATGCTTGGTAACAAAACCTTTTTTCCTATGAACTTTCTATTCAAAATGGTTGCTTCGATAATATTTCTACCCGGTACTCGAAGAGCACACATGTAGCACACAGAAGGAAAAGTTTTCTACCCCACAAAGAAAATATTTTCTTGATCAGCATCAATGACCGTTTGTATATTATATTTAGGAACACTATGTTATGCTCCTAAATTATACGTGGCATGTTTTCGAGTGGGCGAACTATCGAGATTATTTATTTTGGTTAAAGACGGAACGCCAAAAAATATTGAACACTCAATTTGTCTTAGAATTTAAGATTGATAACACACATTCACGGCTCAAAGCAATGTAATTTGGTAGTATGACTTGAATGAGAATCCTGAAGGATATATCATTTATTTTTATGGAGATGATTTGATCATTTCATTAGTATATGATGTAAGTATGTACATACATACATACATATATACATATGTATGTACATATAACAAAATTTGGGGTTAGCAATTAAATAAATAATGAAATAAATAAAATAAATAAAAATAAAATAAAATAATGAAATTGAAATAAATTCTTAATATCCAAATAAATATTTAAGTTTTTCTAAAATGAACAAACGAATGTTTGGCCTTGGGGAATATTTTATTCACCATTTTTCCTTGGTGAAGAGGGTTTGCAATTCAAATGCAAATTTAAACGATTATAAAGAAAAATCATGCATAACTTTACGCAAAATATTTTGTCACTGCTATGCCATGGCCTGGTTTTTTGGCATACACAGTTTTTGGCATTCGTTGCTTGGCCGAAAGGGCCAAGGCAGTGGCTGTAGCTGGCTGCTGGCCGGCACACCACTACCTGACAATGTCTAATGATGAGAAGTGGGGCGGGTGGGGCTAGCAGAGTGTGAGTGAAGTAGAATGAACAGTGGGCAGCCGTAACGGTTGATGTGGATGCTGTTTTTGCACAGTGCAACGTGTGTTTGGTACGGCGGAGCACGCACTGGCAGGCGGAGAGGCAAGGACGGACGCAGTCAACCAGCGAACCAACCGACAAACAAACAAGCCCCACGATGCATGAGCCAGAGAGTGTTGCTGCTGCAGCTGTGTGTGTGGTGGGTGCTAAAGGGGTGGGTGATTGCAGCACAGGGCTCTTGCCATACCACTACACACACACACACGTACACAGGAAGAGGAAGAGAGACAGGGACTCAATGAGTCAATGACTTTTTGGTGTCGCTCGTTGATGCGCAACGCGGTCCCGTTGTCATTAGTAACGACGCAGACACGCACGCAGCTGCCTCACACAGCATACACACAGCACTCTCCACAGATACAAAAACACATCCTGTTGCAGGCACTGGCACTGATACAAGAAACACACTCATGAATATTGCTATTGTTGGCTGTTGGTTGTTGGTTGTTTGTTGGTTGCTGCTGCCTTGGTGGCTGTGGCTCTGAGGGAAATGCGAGTAGGTCCGCAATAAATTTGGCAGCAAACACGGTTCTGGCTTATGTTTTATTGTTGTTGTTGTTTTTTTTTTTTGGCTGCTGCTGCTGGTGTCCTTGGTGTGCCTAATGTGTGTCAGCGGCAGGCAGAAGGCAGAAAGAAGCATGCGGTTGCGGCTTTATGCCCCATCCCCCAGCACAACCCACACCACCTCACACTTTTTACGCATCCCAACAAAAAACCAGCAACACATTGGCCAGTTACAGCGACAGCCCCAATGCCGACTGAGATAGAATCAGTCCGCATGCTTTTAGGCCAAGTATTATGATTTTGGCAGAGCTCTTATTCCCCTTCTATGTTTGCAATAATTTCCCCTGACGCTCATTAGCAGGAGCGCCAAAAGAGCACACAACATTTATGCGACGGCAGGCAGAGCCCTAAGTGTGAAATTGTTTTGTATAATGCCAAGTAAAGTATGCAAATAAAGATCGAGTCCATTAACGGTGCCCCAGGATGCGAAACAGGATTTCGCTTGGCCAACTTTTTAGGGACTGTTGAATTTCACGGGGCTTTGCAGGCTCCCTCGAATGTCTGTTTCCCTAATTAAAATTCCTTATAAAGGAAATAATTATCCCAAGTGAAAGCAACCACACTTCATTTCATTGTGTCTATCCTTCAACAGCGATACAACAACGATTTTACCAGCTCAGAGGAAAAGGTATAGTCGACAATATGACAAATAGTTTGACTATCATAGATAAAGTACGTGGTAAGCAGAGACAGTACATCCACAGAGAAGATACATTGGAACATACATACATATGTAAGTATGTACATTGGGCAATCATATGGCTTTCCGTAATAAAATATTGTTTTTACAAGTCTTATGTCTCAGAGCCTAAATCTAGTTACTTGATAGTCTTTGGAAAAGCAAGATAGTAAACCCATTCTTCATCATCATCGCAAAGTTCGAAGGGCGTAATCCATGCAAAAAAAAGAACTGTCCAAATAATTGAAACATTAGCCAAGGTACTCACGCATGTGGCAGCTACTATCCCACTACCCCACACTGTTTGTTCGTCATCTGGGGGAACAGTGTAATCACAGCTGTTCTAGAAGGCGCCCGAAACGACTTGCCTAACCTCAGACAACAATTGGCGGGGGGGCGCATGCGTCGAGCTGGCAGAGCTGGCACTTGCACCGCCGAAGTAGAGCCACCACTGAGCCAACCCAACGGAATCGGAATCGGCATTTGGCAGTTGCTGTTCGAGGCTCGAAGGATACGCACGGCTCTCGCGGATGCAGAAAGTGGAAATGCAACTCGAAGAGAACGAAGCGGAAAAAGACGGAGACTGAGTGCGAAGTGAATGAGCGAAGTGCGAGTACGAATGGTTCCGTGAGTGTGGTGAATTTTTTCAGAAGAGAGCCTCCGGAAGAGAGCCGGGCCGTCCCTAGACTAAGAGAGTGCCGTGCCACACGGTGGCATCCATTCAAACGTCCAAGCATCGCAGTCAAGTTGAGTCCTTGCTGGCAGTCGGTTGTCTGGACGGGAGAGCTCTATGTTATACGTGTGTGTTTTGCTCCGAATAGAGTGTGTGCCGGCAGTGAAGTGAGTGAAGGTCCCGGCCATGCAATCCTCCAAAACATAACAAAACACCAAATCATCATCACCCGACATATTCAAAAAAAAGATTGAAAAGTTGTGCCAAAGAAGACCAAGGAGTCAAGTGTCTGAAATGTAAACCAGCTGCAAAGTAAAGCTCTAAACCAAATTACAAAATTCATTGCCTCGCGAGGGGAAATCGTCAGAAACCTGCACCAGAGAGAGAGAGACAGAGAGATAAAGAATCAAAACCAAACATAGAAACCAAAATCAAAACAGAATCCGGAAATAATGTGGATTAGTAGCCGCCTGTTCGTGATTTGTTTGCTGCTCCATCATGGTAGGTGCCACAAATCTCCTGCCACACTCTTAAGACCAGGCTGCCCCGGTCCCTTTCCCTGTATCCCGTCTAAGCCGCACGGCGCGCGGCTCCAAGTTATACCCGTTTGTTTTTGTAATGTGTTTTTGTAACAAGTCGCAACAGCTGTCGGCATATTTTTTGGATCTCGGTTTTACGCCTTTTCGTGAAAATAAAACAAAAGGATTTTGGGGATTTGGGCGGGAATTTCTACAGGGCTTTGTGGCGGCATTAGACGCCCGGTGGGGGAGGACTCAAACTGTTGGCGGAAATTATGAACGGAGCAATTACTCACTTTATTATTCTTCAAGACGCAATCTTCAGTACCACATAGAGACCCGAATTGATGGTGATTCACATGAGTGAAGACTTGGTGAGTGGTGGGAAGGAGTGGCTACGTTATTTATGATACGAGCTAAGTGTAAATTACTTGGCCGCTTTGTGGACGGGCCAAGAAGAGCAGACGGCCATAAATGTGACAGGCAAACTAAAGCCGAATTGCCTCTACATAATACTCGTATAAAATTTTCCCATGATAAAAACCAGGCGTCAATTTATGCTCCAAAGAACAGCCCTTCCAACCTCTCCGTCATTCCAGTAATATCCCATTGTGTGCCTCGGCATGTGAGTGAGTGTCGGGCTGCCTAATGAAATGTGTCAGGAGCAGAGCATTCGATCGACCCATCGACCTTTTCATATTTTCCAATTTCATTGCCTAGCTCCGGCATTCGGTGGATGGCTTACAAAGCTCGAATATTTTATCCAAAAAAATTATTAAAATGCCACACAGATATCTCATGTTTCCTATATATGTAAGTTTGTATGTATTCTTGTTTTCGTATCGGTATACATATGTATGTGCAGCCTCGCTGGTACACTAAGCTTTGGAAGCAAATGAAAAATATGCAAATGAAATTGTTGCTCAATGTCTAACCGCTCACACACTTTGCTCTGGGGGCAACAATCCTCGTCCTCGTCCTCGTCCACGTCCCCGTATCAGAGTGAGAGATGGCTCACGTTTCTCGGTGTTGTTATTTCATTTCCATGCAGATACATAAAAAATATAATACGTTATATCAAATCAGCAGGAGCAGCAACAGCATCGTCGCAAATCCGATTAGACGGCATTTATATGGGACTCTACATAGGGAAATTGTGATGGAAAAAATTATGAACAATTATGGAGAAGTTTGTTCGTGTTTGTGAGCTCTTTGATTGATTGTCTTTTAAACCTTTTGTGACAAACGCTTTAATTTGCTGGAGGATTAATGAAGTGCGAGGGAAAAGTTTTAGTTAAATATGCACGTGCCATATGGCAGCTCTTCTGGCGGATGCACTTGCATTTATTAGTAATGATAAAAGTTTAAATTCTGTTAAATAGAGGAGTTTTTGTTAATAAACTCACACTCAGACTCAGCCACTCAGACTGTCATAGACTCATAGCGGCCCGTAGATATTCTGCAAAATAAGAGATTTTGTAGGCTTACCAAAAGTCTGCCCAAAAAGTAACAACAAAATCAAGATATTATCAATTATTAAAGCCTGTTTGTTGTTTTAGTATTTGCTTCTGTTGTGGGTTTACGCGCTGGTCTGTAAGCATTTTAACTTCTTTCAAATTTATATTTTTCGGTTTTTTTTCCCGTTTCCCAAGCAATATTGAGCGTCCGTCGATATCTTTTGGGTGTTTCGGTCACGCCTCCATGCCTGTTTATGAGCATAAAAATTGAATTTCCAGCATTTTTCGAGCTGATTGCTTACACGGGTCCGTCCCCCATTTCCGTTCAAGGCGTTCGCTCAGGAATATCGGTGGCTACTTAGCCCCTTTGAGTCCATCTCTTTCTAAGGGGATCTGGCGGCAGGCAGACAAAACTTGTGCCCAGATCGTGCACCATTAGAATTATTACCTCTGCAGTCTGTGGCAGGAACAGCCAGTGCAGTCTACTGCATGCATTACACATATGTACATCTGTAATGTACATACATATGTGCATGCTCGTATGCGCCCGCCTGGAGGCTACGAAATAATTTTGAAAAGTGCCAAAAGGGCATAATCCAAACTGAGAGAAAAAGAAGCTCCGTCGAGAGAAACGAGTGCAAAGAAAGCTGAACACAGAAATAATGTCTGAGAAGCTTGGCAAAGTAACCCCTCAAGACTCGCACAAGTGGACGGAGAAGAGCATATTCGCTTGGGAATGGGAGTGGTGGTGAGGCAGTGGAACGGGGGAATGCGGCGCGGAAATGCTCGACACAAAACGAGCGGAAATGGGAGCCAAAGCCGAGGGGCAGACAGACCGATGCGGGGATGCATCCAGTTGCAATGCCAGTGGCAAGTACAAACGCAGGGAACTGGAGAAAACCATTTGGAAAGGAAATTTGCAGCGAATGGAGACAATTTTAATGCGCTTTTCCACTGGCCGAAACGAAGGCTGTAAAACGAAATTGTTGACTTAACGAGTTGAGGTGCAAACCTATGAACGTTTGCACCTCAACTCGTTAAGTCAACAATTTTAATAGGAAAGGAAACCTTTAGAAAACAGTTACTGAATGCCATAACGAGGGATGTTTGGAGCAGCATTCGAGATATAAAAGAATTTGATCGATATCGAAGACGATCTTATTAATAAATAATAAACTATGTCTTCAAATTCTTTTTCATTGTTGCTTGAAATTAAATTTAACCATCACGGAAAAAAATAAAGATCCTCAAAGCATCATGAAATGGCATAACACTATAAGTAGCTTTAAATGTAATCTAAACCTTTAGACGGATGATGGATCTTGTCTCTATTTCTAGTTATTCCACTGAACTTTCAATTGGTTTGTCGAAATATCTAAATGCTCTGCCAAGCGGATACAGAGCAGGAGTTTAGTGAATTTACAATTCGCCATTGGAGCCATTGGCGATGGCCGAAGACCAAGTCGAATGGACAAAGGAAAGGCATATGCATTGGGACAAAGCCCACACACACAAATACACGCACACAAACACATACATAAAATGAAGAGCGGAAGACACGCACAGAAACAAGGAGAGTGTGGACTTTTTGTTTTCGCAGGAAAGAATAAAAAACCCTACAAGTGGATATATGTACGTTCATGCACCCACCTAACCGCTCAAGCAACCCAACCACCCAGTACCAGACCCACCCACACACATGAGAACTTGCTGTAAGGCACATGCTCGTAAAACATACCCTTTCTACCATGAGAGACGAGTGCTGGGCATACTCAAGACATACTTGCAATAATTTTATGGCCTGGCAGAGGCCTCATCTTCATCCGCGTCCAGGACCCTTGCCCGGGAGCTGCGGCTGAGCTGCTCGGCTGCTGGAGTAGGAATCTGGGTAGGAGCGGGATATGGTAGCCATGAAATCAGCGGGGAAATTTCTGGAAATAGAACGAGGAGGAGACGGAGACGGAGCCTGTAAGGAAACCAGAAAGCAGTTACATAAAAATCCATGCTGTCGAGCATAAAACAAAAAGCGCCTGGCCAGGCACAACAAAAACCCGTACAAAAGGCAAAAAAAAACAACAAGAACTCGGAAAAAATGGAAAAGAAAGAGGAAAAAAACACAACAAAAAACAACTCTAATTGCAGACACAATGACTCGTGGAGAAGGGGAAGAATGCCAGAGGGGGAAGGTTGTTGAAGATTGAACGAGTTGCAAGGATTTGTACAGCGCCGCAGGGGCAGACGAGAGACAGCCGAGGCGCATTCATGTGGAATATGAAGCGAAATGTCAATTTGAGAAACATATACATACATTTAGAGATATATATATACATATGTATTTATGTATGTACTCGTACTTGGTTCCAAAACTCCCCAATGGGAAGGAGGGAGTGGTAACTGGAAGACCAAGTCCCAAGCTAAAGACGAAATTGTTATTCTAATTTAAGATAAGGCAAAATCTGTTTGTTTTTGAAAAAGGGGGTTCGGATGAAATGGAAATGGTTTTCAAAAGCAACAACTCCTTGCTATTTGGGTATCCTACAAAATCGTCTTGCTTATTAAGGAGCAAAAAGGTTAAAAGGACACTCCCACAACATTCCCAAGAGGACTTTGAACTTTTGTGCATTTTCTATATCACTCTTTACAGATTATTGCATTTTTAATGGAAGCTGACATTAATGAGAGTAGCAATAAATGTTTTCATGCCTTTCTCCTGAATTTTAAGAAGAAATATTAAGCACTGCAATCATAGTTATAATATAAATGTACTTATATGTGCTTGAAATATATGATGAACTTCCTCTTAGTAGTTGATTGGGAAATGATCCTCAGATCTGTGCTGATTTACATCCCACTTTAAACGAAACGAGAAGGGACGTGTGAGACGCTTCTTACGCGTCACAACTTTTATACCCGGCACGCCGTACTACATCTGCACCTTAGCGGTTATTTGTCAAATTTTACATTTTTCTTCATCTGTCATCTACATCAACAACACTACTCACGCCAACACGCTCCTTTACCTCGCCACCCTCCCCTAGAGCAACACAATGCAGAGTCAGGGCAGAGACGCGGCAGAGACAAAGGCAGAGACGTGTTAGAGGCAGCGGCCGCAAACACTGCGCGAAGCAGAAAGCAAAACAAATATAAACTGCGGGACGGGGTGGGTTTGGCCACTGCAAATTAATTTCTTCATTGTGGCTATAATAATGATCCAATTGGATCCCATAGATATGGTCATTCCTTAAGGAATGGCGTTTTCTTTTATCTTCAAAATTGTAGATTTGGGAGGTTTTCGCCCTTTTGATGGGGCGGGGCTCATTTTTGAAATACACTTGTAACAGTGTGAGCATACAGAAGTCTGGATGCAAAATTTGGTGGCTCTAGCTCTTATAGTCTCTGAGTACTAGGCGCTCATCAGGACGGACAGACGGACAGACAGACATGCCTCTATCGACTCGGCGGCTATTGATGCTGATCAAGAATATATGTATTTTATGGGGTCGGAAAAGTTTCCTTCTGTGCGTTACATACAACCGTTATTCGCACAAACACAATATACCCTATTTACTCTTCGAGTACCGGGTATAAAAAGCAATTGTGGATTTTCTTCACTCAATATTTTCTTAGTTTAACGAGTAATGTAAATAAACTGAAGAAAAGTTTCAAGACAAGTAAAATACTCTCAAAGTACAGAAAATGTCATAATACAATATCCGAAAATTAAATAATAAAGTGTAGGTATTTATGTATATATTAAAAATAATTAACTTAGATCCACACAATATCCGGAATATATATTCCAAATTTTGTGAATTTTCTCAGTCTTAATTCTAAACTCATTTTCATAAATACCATCTACATCTTGCAGATGCCACCTACAGTGAACCGTTTGAGACACATCTTCGTGGTCCTGGATTCGTAATGGAGCCGCCGGGTCGAGTGGAGTTCTCGAACTCCTCGGGCGGTTGGCTCGACTGCTCCGCCTCGGGCAGTCCGCAACCCACCATCGATTGGGTGCACGCGGACGGCACCGCCGTTACCGAGATCCACGGCGTGCGACGTGTCCTACGAAACGGAACCCTGGTCCTGATGCCCTTTGCGGCGGCTGCGTATCATCAGGACATACACAATACGATCTACCGCTGCATCGCCAGCAACTCCGTGGGGCGCATTGTGTCCCGGGACGTGCAAGTGAGGGCTGGTAAGTGGGATGTAAGATGCGGGCTGCTAAATGCGTTATGGGGCTGTGGCATGGCCCAGTCAAATTAAATATTCTCGTATTTTTTGTGTGCTCCGCAGTCGTGGCACAGGCCTATAAAGTGGATGTGGAGGTCCTATCTGCGTCGCGGGGTTGCACCGCCATTTTGCGTTGTGTGGTGCCCACGTTTGTCAAGGAATTGGTACGAGTGGTCTCGTGGGTTCATGAACCAGCTATCTACATCTATCCCTCGTTGCAAGGCGGTAAGTAACCTGGCAGGATGGCAGAAAGGGATGAGGCAACATCTCCTCTCTGTCTGCTTCGTGTGCGTCCCTGCCACTGGCTGCAGGGACTACTGACTACTGACTGCTGACTAGGCGGACCAAAAGGATACGGAACGGGGCTCAATTCGACTCGACTCGACTAGAGCCGCCTCGAGTCTGCATCCTTGTCCCTGTGTGGCAGCGGCTTCCCAAGCCAACAAAGTGCATTGTTTGTTTGCAGTATTTGCCTCACATGTTTGCCTGCTGAACTGCCGCAACCATCTACACCGAGCCTGGCTCTCCCGTTCTTTGGCGCATAATTAATATTGTCCTTTAGCAATTTGAGAAGAGCTTTTGGACTGCCTTAATCCACTCATTCTTTGCTTGGAAATCTCCCCTTTTAAAACAGCTTTCTCTCTAACCTCCAAGGATACCTTAAGTATTCGGTAAAGAGTCGAGTGTTTAGGGGATATAGCTGAACTTCGGACTGACTTTGGACATCCATTTTCAAAAGACATTCGCACGATAATTAAGTCTTATCTTTCCACAGATGGAAAATTCCATTTGCTGCCCACTGGCGAGCTGCTCATTCACAATCTACAGGAGACCGATGAATCGCAGTCCTTCCGCTGTCGGAGCATGCATCGCCTGACCCGCCAGGTTGTCGTCAGCTCGCCCACACGATTGCGTATTAATTGTGAGTATACCTGCACCGGGCACACCTCGGGTTCCCGAACCGAACCGCGGAAAAGCCGAAGGCACGCTATCACGGCACATGTCGTCGCCACGTAGCTTCTACTCGTATACCTAACCAATGTCATATCTCTTCATCATCTCTACCGCCGCAGCGCATCGCGGCATTATTTCGCCGAGTGTGGTGGAGCACACGGCTCATGTGCAGGTGTCGCAGGACGAGGGCGCAGTGCTGTTGTGCGTCGCTCAGGGATGTCCTTCTCCCGAATACAGGTGTGTATGGTGTCAGAAATCGATGGGACACACACACACAAAGTCGACCAAACGACACACCGCTCAACGAAGGCTTTAGCACACATTTCTGGCGAAACTTTTGACGTTGATAGGCTATGGCTCCAGCTATGACTCTGCCGTTGGCTGTGGCACACACACACTGCTATTAGTTATTAGTGGCAGCAACTTGTGTGCGTTAATGGCAACGCATACATCTATAAAATGTGCGGGCAGGGCATTTAGTTTGCGGCCAAGCAAATGAAGACTGGCTTTTATCGGGGGGAAAAGTAGAAGGTAGGATAGCTGTATTCCACGAACAAGAGTGCATATAATATGTCTAAAGAGACGGCCCTAATTGAAATGTGAGCTAAAAGCGTTAACTAACTTTCTCAACTGATGATGGAACGTAAATATGTATGATATAAAATGTATATGTTTTGAGTATATGCCACGTTGAGCCCAGACATCAACAACAATGGCATAGGTAACTATGTGTGCACAGTCGCAAATCTGCAGTAATAACGGACAGATGAGAGAACGTACGATGGGCGGACAGAATAGCGGACAGACCAGCGTATGCACAGCCATAATTACGCTTTGATAAGCAGACAAGTAAAACAAAGTATAAACTGTTGGGGAGGAGTACGAGTACTCACACAAATAGACAGATGAGGGGCAATGTCAGACTGGCGGCTGGGAACAAAATAATCTATAAGCGAGACCAGACGACGTCAGCAGGATAGATGTATGGATGGATGGATGGATGGATATATAGATAGATTGCAGTGCGAGGATACAAAGTTGCAGCCATTTCATAATTAATAGAACATAAAGGAAAGAGTAGCATGGGGATAATGAGCCAGCACGGGATTAATGCAACATTAGACAAAAGAGGTGGAAGCTAAAAAAGCTGTGGAAGAGCATAAGGGACTACATGTCCCCAAGTCCTTGAACCACAAACATTAGTCTCGGTTGAAAAATGTTCAGCAAAAGCCATGACAAATGAACTCCAAATGACAGTCCGAAATGGTGCTCCATTAATTAAAGTCAGTGAGGAAAAGTATGCTATCAAAGAGGCTATTTCCATTACCATTTATTTAAAAGCAATTTCAGTATGTATGTGCATTAGTTAGCCAATGCCGTGCAAGGATTGCCGAAAGGAAACGTTGCACGTTTACTTTTTCACCGCATCTTTCGTTTTAGTCATTTTGTAGGTTTCCCAATTGAAAACAGCGATTAATGGGAACCATTTATAATAGTTGGACCGAATAAATCTTCCCAATTTCTTCCTCCAACCCACAGCTGGTACACCCACAATGGAGCCGGACCACTACCCGTCCTGAGTGGGCCCCGGGTGCGTCTGCTCGGCCCCATCCTGGCCATTGAGGCCGTCACGGGAGAGGACTCCGGCGTGTACAAGTGCACGGCCAGCAATGTGGGCGGTGAGGCCAGTGCGGAGCTTCGCCTCACCGTGGCCACGCCCATCCAAGTGGAGATCTCGCCGAATGTGCTCAGCGTGCACATGGGGGGCACAGCCGAGTTCCGATGCCTGGTGACCAGCAACGGCAGCCCCGTGGGCATGCAGAATATCCTATGGTACAAGGACGGGCGCCAGCTGCCTTCATCGGGCCGCGTCGAGGACACGCTGATGGTGTCACGCGTGAGCCGCGAAAATCGGGGCATGTACCAGTGTGTGGTGCGACGACCCGAGGGCGATACATTCCAGGCCACCGCCGAGTTGCAGCTGGGGGGTAAGTCTCGTCGGAAAAACTGACTCCTACTATCCGAGGACTAGCTTATGGCTGCAATATAAATGTGATTCCCCCTCCGAACAGATGCCCCGCCCGTGCTCCTATACAGCTTCATCGAGCAGACCTTGCAGCCGGGACCAGCTGTGAGCCTCAAGTGCTCCGCTGCCGGCAATCCCACTCCGCAAATTTCATGGACACTGGACGGATTTCCGCTGCCATCAAACGGAAGGTAATTGAACTTGTTGAAAAGTAGATGCGGGGGAGGGGCTCTGACAGATCTGTGGGGGGATAAAGGGGCTTGGCAATGGCAGCGCTGCGGGCATTCTCTGAAAAAAAATGTATCTCACTGCGGCTCCCTACTGCGGCTGCGGCTGTGGCTGTGGTTGCATTTATTGCACTCGTTGTGTGTATTTTCTGAATTTCCCCCATTGCTTTTTTGCATTTTCCTTTCAAAAACACACACATAAATATTTTAAATAAAAAAAAAGACACATACACACATAGAAACTGGCTGCCTGCTGCCGTGCCTACAAAGGTGGGTGGGTGGCTGGAAAGTTGTGTGACGTCGTCGTCGTCGTCGTCCTCGTCTGCTTCAGCGTTCATTCACTCCTGGTGGGACCTCGGGACTGCCACTGCCACTGTGCGACTGAGTCTGTGTCTGGCCCAAGGTTTTGGCCAGGCTTTCTATTTGTTAATTAAGCCCTGGCCGAGAGAGTCCTGGTCTGCCTTTGATTCCAATGGAGCTGCCTACAGCGTACGCATTTAATTGCATTTTTAGTTGGCTATTTGCCAATTTTATTAAATCCTCTAAGTGAGACCTAATGACATTGACATTTGCGTCACATCGAGTGTAGTCGACGGTATCGTATAGGGAAAGAAGCGAATCAACTCCAACTCGAATTCGAAAAATTCGGAATAGTTTGGTTGCTTAGGGAACACACAAATATCAGTGAAATTCAACAGCGAATCGATTGATTGCCAATTCGGTCTCTCCGACATTGTCATCGGCTTTTCATTGGATTTTTATCGCCCTTTCTCACTCCGTCTTTCTTTTTTATTTTGCCGCAGACTGTAGCCGGAACCGCACTTCATTTGCAGTTTGTTGGCAGCTGCCACTAATTGTTTGAGTTACGTCTGTAATGATTTGCAAGTCAAAGTTTTCACTCGGCGACTGTTGACTTCTATTGTTGATTAAAAAATACTCTTACCGGCAGCAGCATGAGCCATGGCGGTGGCAGTGGCAGCAGTTGGCACTGCCCGCATCCCCAACAGATTTTTATTTGCATTTGCCACTGACTTTGGCTCTAGCTTAGTGATGCGATCCGAAACCAAACCAAAAGCTAAAAGGGATGGCAGTCGTGCCCTGATTGTTGTCCTGCGTCGCCCGTCTGCACAGTATTTTAATTAAAACTTATGCAATATGTCGAGGGCAGGAGCCATTATCGAGAGTGCCATCACTCTGCTGGCATAATGGATAGCGTGGCTGTGTGGGACGAGAGTCGCCTGAGAAATACTTTGGTGGAAATCGATCACGTTCGGTCATAAACGATCATATTTGTATGTGCCGCTAGGAATTCCGAGTTATTATCTGCAAATCGCTGGTGCATGTGCTGGAAAAAGAGCTTTAAAAGACTGTCCATACAAAAGTTTTTTAGCCTGGCTACAATATGAATCCATACTCCACAGCTTACATGAATCTATTGTCTGTCAGTGCTATATCACAGTCTAAAAGTCCCACAAGGATAGTTCTGCAGGTCTTCAATCCTTGAATCTAAGATCTCATAAAAAGCATTCCAAAAATTATGCATGTAAAACACTTAAGACTGCATCTTAAAGCTGTTGTCATGAATTTTCTTCACTCAAGAGGCGGTCTGTTATTGGCCTTCTGGCTGGATGGAAGCTTAGGATGACTTGTATCCGGCAGAGTTGGTGCCGGAGGAGGGCTTGACCACAAGGCAAAATTGATTACAAAAATTTGTGGGCTGTGGTCGGTGTGAAAATTTGCTTTCGGACTGGGTGGGAGGGGATACAGCTTGGCAGAGTTGACGCCGATGGCTTTAATTTAAAAGTTATTTGAGCAACACAATTTTGACACACAGTGCCTGAAGGAGGCATTATCCTACCGAGCCTGGCAACCTAATTTGCCTGCTCCGCAATGCTGCATAAATTTGTGTTGCTTTTCGTTTGCGTTGTTATTGCCGAGTTTTAAGTGGGTTACATTATTCGGTTTAAAGGCATATCAACTTGGTAAGTGTATTTATTTAATGCAGACACACACACACGTTCAGACGTACACATTCGCAGACCCACCATGACAAGGCAATCGCAGTGGCAGGCAGACAGGCAGGCAGCAGGCAGGACGGTTGGAGAGGCTCTGCGAGGAGCCAGACGAAGAGCCTTGGGGCGGAAATTAAATGATTGCGCGCACGAGGTAACTCAGCACTCAAACGCTCATTTTACGCCATTTTCAAAAGTTTGTCTGCGGCGGTGGCTGCCCCTTCCTTCCTTCCGTTTCGGGCGTTGGGGCTTCCAAGATGGAGGCGTGTGTGCGTGATGTGATGCGTTAGTCTGCCACTGCAGGCGCTATGAAAATGTTGTGTGTAATTTCGGGTAAAGTGAGAAGGCTCTTAAGCAGACACTGTACGTAGCACGATTCCATACTCGCAGAGGATAGAGGATGCCCTAATCTGTGCCTGCAAACTCAAGTGATTGGGATCCTTTTCCAACCACCGTCGAAATCCAGGCCAGGCACAGCCTCTTTTTCCACCGGGCCAAGTTCAAACTCCATTCGCGTAAATTGAAATTCATAATTTCGGAAACTTTTGCCAGCAAAATACCTTTCACCTCGTCTCCACCAAGTCGCACCTAGGGATTCTTGTCCTTGTTTCTCTTTTTAGTTGGTTGGCATTAAGCCACCTACAGAGGCGGGCGAATGTGCGGATGGAGGGACTCACACAACAATCAGGCTAAAACAGCACACAAAAGCCTCGCCAAGCTATTAGGTTTATATTGTTGCAGCCAAAGCGTTTTATGTCCCACACACACACACACAGAAACACACACACACACACAGAGAAAACACACACATTTAAACTTGTGCAATGCCGTTTAAGCCGTTGGAGGGTGAGGCGCCCTCTTTGGCGGATGCGGATGTGTGCAACTTTGTTGCAATTATGTCCCCGCCATTGTTTCAGTGCGCTCAAGTGCTGCAGCAGACCCGCACTCTGTCTGTGCCACAGCTTCATTTTCATTTAACTACAGTTTCAGTTTTCGCTGTTTTTACAAGCCTGGCCACTCCACTCCTTAAAACTGCAAAAGATTTTTCGGTTTCGGTTTGGCTTGGCCGCCTTCTGCAAGCGAAATCGAAGCGACGGGCTGCAATCTGGCGAGGCTTATGCATTCATAAGCCCCACCACAGCCTGAAAAAGTTAATTAAAATTGTAATTACTTTCCCTCCGCTGCTGCGAGTTGTATTAAACGAGTAGTTGCTACTCGAACTTCAACCGTAATGCCAATTGAAAAGTTTCCGCTGAGCCGCAAACTAATGAGCCTCGGGGTGGCTTAGATTCGAATCCCACACAAGACGCCACGGAAGCCGTTTCCCGAATGCCACATGGCGTATGCGTAACAATGTTAGCTGTAATTAATTTCTGTGCCAATACAAAGAGCAGGCAGACAGTAAACAGTGCAAACAGTAAAAGAGGCAGCCAGGCAGCCAGGCAAACAAACCAGCGAGCGAGCAAGTGAGCAGAACTTAATGCCAACTTGGGATTCTCACGAAATCCTTTTTTTCTCATTATTTTCGTTGAAGCGTAACGGCCGCATTAAGTGGAGAATAGGAGTCGTGTGTGTATGGGCGTGGCACATGACATTGGCAGCAATATAGAAACTATGCTAAGCTCCGACTGCGGGGCCAGCTCCTGACAGACTGACAGACTGACAATCTGACAGCCTTCACTTCGGCCCGAACATAGCGACGAAAACAAAATGATGCCTACGAACGAAGGATGTGGGTCAGGCTGCATTTCAAATGTGCCCGGGCCTGAGGATGACGAGTGGTGAGGTGCAGTGTGGCATGGGCCACCGCCACAAGAGCCGCAAGGGGTGTGAAAGTAAGCAAGCTCGCTTAAATATGCAGAACAACACGAAAACAATTCCAAAACCCGCACACTGCACATACGCCACGTACACCCGCGGAAATCACGCTATATTAATGTGTTCTCTCGCCTTTGTTTCTCCACTCTTTTTGTCGTTGCAGATTTATGATCGGACAATACATCACAGTGCATGGCGATGTAATTAGTCATGTTAACATAAGCCACGTCATGGTCGAGGATGGTGGCGAGTACGCGTGCATCGCCGAGAACCGTGCGGGCCGAGTGCAGCATGCGGCCCGACTGAATATATATGGTATGTTGTACTCTCATTTAAGGCTCTCTATGTTTTTGCATGCATGTGTGGTAAGCGGTAGATTTCACTCTTCGTGCTGGCGTATGAAGCCGCAACTCAAGACTTCATCACTTAATCACTCGGCAAGAGTTAATTGATGTTATAAAAAGCTTAACAAAACTAAATAATTATAATCTATAACTTAATTAATCTTAATCTATAACATATTCGAAATTGGGCTGGCCTGGTCATCCCTTTTCCAACTTGAGCGGACTTCCTGCGACATTCAAGCATCACTTTTTAGTGGAATTTATACAAGCATTGCTCCTATATGCATTTCAAACATGGCCAGCTACTTTACACATGCACTTCAATGTTTTCCCTGCTGTCTGGCATTCGCCTACATTTGCTTGATTTTGTTTTACAGCTCGTTTGCCATGTCCTACGTTTCCCCAGAATCATCCTCCACCACCTAGGGCCTCCCTCCAATCTTTGCTTTTGTGCCTTTGCAGCAGTGAAGTGTTGTTCGAGGCGCACACTTTTGTTGAACATGGCTCTTGGCTCTCTATCCGCTCTCTCCGCTTTCGGCTTTCGGGTGCAGTGCAGAAGCACTGCCCGCACACCATCTGCCTTGTTTTTGCAAGAAATCAAATATTTTTGTGTCGCCAGGCAAACAAAATGGCGTTGCCAGGCACGAGCGAGTGCGAGCGGAGACGGGAAGCGGAGGAGCACAAACACAAAACGACAGCAGCGGCAAAAACTGCGCCATGTTTACAAAGTTTTGCAGTGGAAAAGTTGAAAAATAAAGTCAAGGAAGCTCCTGAAGAAGCCAGCAGCGAATTCTTAATGCTCTTCAGTAAAAATTATTCTACAAACTCTGGCGGATTGGAGTAAATACTCGCAAAAGATTGCAATATATTTCCATCATAATGACAATAGATAATAACCTGTAATGGAACCTCAACGCCGACACAAAAATCAAAAGGCTTTACAATAATCTTAAGAGGCTCTGCCGACTGTAATATTAGAGAAGAAATTCAAAAGAGAAATGTTTGAGTCAAATAATCAAATGGAATGTACTGCATACTCGTACTTTCCAGCCTGATATAAATTTTCGCATACCCTTCAAACATTGTTTGCTGGTGAGAGAGGCATTAAATCCCACTCCCCCCATCATCATTTAGTTTAAAGCCAGGCGATGTCGCTGATTGCGCGACTTGGTAATGGCGGTGATTACAAAAATCCTCTTCTGCCGCGCACTGCACATCTGCATACATAAGCATGAGCATGGGCACGGACAAGGACAGGGACAGGCACAGGAACACTGGGACTCACGTATGACATGCTCGAAAATTATGCATATTCTGCAGAAAAAAAGTAAAGAACCCACAAGGAATCCAGAACCACAATCCCTTTACCACTCAAACTCCGACTCCCTCGACAGCCGCCAGGTCCGACATTTACTGCATTATTTCCTTCCACGCTTCCCGAAAGTGTTTTGGCATAGGGGATGGGCACGCAGGAAGGCAGGATATGCATATTACATTGTTGCTCAGACTCCGACTCCTTGCTCCTTGTTGTTCCCTAAATGCAGTTGTAGTTGTAGTTGCTTACTGCATTATTAAAAAAACAACGTGCGCTCAAATCTGTTAAGCATTTGCATTCCATTCCGTTTCCTCTATATTTTTTCCTCTCTCTCTCTCTCTGCATATATGTCACAGGCCTTCCGTACATTCGCCTGATTCCAAAGGTGACCGCCGTCTCGGGCGAAACATTGAATCTGAAGTGCCCCGTGGCTGGGTACCCCATCGAGGAGATCCACTGGGAGCGCGGCGGCCGGGAGCTGCCCGACGACATACGGCAGCGTGTGCAGCCGGACGGCTCACTGACTATCAGCCCCGTGCAGAAGAACTCCGACTCTGGAGTGTACACGTGCTGGGCCCGGAACAAGCAGGGCCACAGCGCCCGGCGCAGCGGCGAGGTGACGGTCATAGGTTAGTACTCACTCGTCCAGGGCACATAGCCCTGTGTTTCCCCAACAAGAACACAGAGAAGAAGACCCGAGATCGGGTCGAGGTTGATTTCTTTTTCATAGCTCTGTTCACAGCGATGACATCGTCTGATGGCGGGCAACCAAGCCAAGCAAAACCAAACGAAACGAAGTGAAAATTGCATTTTAATTATTTACAGCAAACTAAGTAGTTTCCTATGGCGCTTCAGGCTTTCCTTTTGCCAACCTTTTTCCATTCGGGTTTTTTCTGGTTCTGCTTAATTTTGTTTTGTTTCGGTCTTCTGTGGGGTGCGGGTGTGTGTATACTTTTTGCACCCCTTGTAATTAAGTATGCGCAATAATCTAAGCTTAAAAGTTTGTAAATTAAAAACGAAGCAGAGGGAGAAACAGGGCCGTATCCGTCCCTTTTTTCATCAGAGTTAATGTTAATGAATTCGCGTCCTAATGAAGCGTGACGCTGATTAAATTTTCATAATTCCCAACCCAACCAATTTTTTCCCTGGACCCAAGCCTGGGCCCTGTGGAGTGATGAGCTCTGATTTGACTCCTTCTGCTTCCGTTTGTGCTCACCGAATGCTTGACCAAATCCCTTGCAGTGCCGCCGAAGCTTAGTCCTTTCCAAACGAACATCCTGCAGCTGAATATGGGGGATCGAGCCTCGCTCACGTGCTCCGTGGTCAAGGGCGACCTGCCGCTGACCATCAACTGGCGCAAGGACGGGCGCCCCATCGATCAAACGCAGCACATGTCCGTGAAGCAGGTGGACCAGTACAACAGCATCCTGGTTATCGAGAACCTGGGCAGCGACCACACCGGCAACTACTCCTGTGTGGTGCGGAATTCGGCGGCCGAGGTGGAGAACTCTCAGGCCCTCCTGGTCAATGGTAAACACATGAGGCGGCGGTGCACTCTCAGCACAGCCTGAGACTGCAACCGTCCACCGTCCACCGTCTACCGTTATCCCGTATACCAGTAATCCTGTTTAGTTGCAAGTAGTTGAGTTCTTTCCGTATGCACTTTGATTCATCACAAACACACGAGCAGACCACCCGTTACAAGTTACAATGCATATTCCTCCTTACTCTCTCTCCTCTGTAAATGATGTTTCGACTTTGGAATGTTTGTACAAATATCTGAGATAATATACGTGCCATATTTAGTAGAGTTTTCATTCAAAATGTGTTAACAAAACTGCGAAGGTTTAGCTGTAAATCGAATCATTAACCAATTCCACACAAACCGAAAGAACGAAATAGCAAACGGCTCTCAACGTGGGAATCAACGCATTGATGATCGGGGATGGACCGCCCTCAGCCGTTCAACAGTGTCTTCAGCAGTCTTCGAAAGTGATGGACTCCTCATCCAGATCCATTCTTAACCAGTTTCGCATGATCTTTCCCTCTTGCAGTGCCGCCGAGCATAGAACCCTTCGCCTTCCAGGAGGGCCTTGCCGAGGGCATGCGCACTCGCACCGTCTGTGGTGTATCGCGGGGCGACGCGCCCCTGAAGCTCATCTGGCTGAAGGACGGCGAGCCACTGCCCGAACTGCTGGGGGCCAATGTGACCATGCTAGATCAGTACAGCTCGCTTCTGAGCATTCCGTCGCTGTCGGCCACGCACTCCGGGGAGTACACGTGCGTGGCCAAGAATCCGGCGGCCGAGATCAAGTACACAGCTCTGTTGCAGGTCAAAGGTAGCGTACAAGGTTGCACACCGAACACCAACTGTCCCAACCCCAATACACACAAAATACACGAATATTAACTAAGCGATCTTCACTTGCCCCTCAAGAACTTTTTGCTTTCCTGCTGATGTATTCAAGAAAGCTTCTTAATGGTTATTTTCCGTTGTTGATGATATGTATGATTTTTGGTTGATTTTTAAATAAACTAAGCCCTTGACAAGCTTTTTGGAGCAGTTGATCGCTGCCCCATTACCTCGCTTTGGCTCAGGCTCTGGCTCTACCCCGAGTGCGAGTGCGAGCCCGAAGGTGCTTTGATTTTTTGAGTCTCACAAAAGAAAACTCCCGGAAAACCCGATAATAACTAAATGAAAGCCCTGCCCTCCGCTTAAAAAACCCAAAATCAAAACTAACCTACATACCACATAAGAGTCCATCCACCCTTAAGTCGCTTTGGCACGCTGTGGGTTTTTTGACAACAGTCTCTCACCAGGTAAACCGTTTTACTGCACTGCTTCTTATGCGCTTCGTAACCAAAAAAAAACTAAAAAACAAAAACAACAAAGAACCTTGTACAATTCTCACACACTGTATCCAGTATTATATAATGTATATTTTAATTTGCGGAATTTTATTTGAGCGGCTTCTTGAACGACAGTCGCGACAGGTGCACTATCCCAGCTCTCGCCCCGAAAATAATTGTGGAGTCTAGCCAGACCCCCATTCAAATTGAGTTTGTGGGAGTTTGGAGAGCGCACTGCATTCGCGATGAGCTGTAATTTATAATTTATACAACTACTCGTGCATAAATATGGAACTTAAGCTGCTTTAATATTCATTTGCTTTATTCGCTTCATACACTTTTTTTGGTTGCCGCATTCGCCTTTTGCCTTAGCCTCCGTCGCTGATGTTTTGAAGCTGCTGCCGCTGCCGAACTCTTGCGCTCTGTCTCTGCTACTGCTGCCACGGTTGCATCTAGAAAATACTGGAGAAATTAAAAAATGACCAGTTCTGCTCATTTTTGTTCCCCATTTTACCCATCCCCAAATCCCTCGATGTGCTGTACTATGCTTAATTAACGAATGAGTGAAACAAAACGAATGCTGCAAAAGAATGAACGAGCTACAAATCCCCCAAAGATGCCACAAAACACGCGCTTACGCTTCTTTTCGGCTTTGGTCTCTCTAATTGCTAACTCTCTCTCTCTCTCTCTCTCTCTCTCTCGAGTGTGTGTGTGTGTTCTAGTGCAAGTGACTGTACCCAAAAAGAATAAACATAATCTTGTTGCAGAGAAAAAAAACACCACCCCATCCATACATACTTTTAATACAGCTGATACTAAAAGAACCCCCCAGAACCACAAAACGAGATGAAAGATGAAACAAAACCAAATAAATAGATAAGATTTAAAGCTTCGCAGTATTTGCTAATGTAGTTAGAATGAGTGTTTTCGTTTGTTCCACCCCACCCAATAGCTAGTGCACTTTTTGTTTCCGCATGCAAACTGTACATAGGATGACGATTGATGACTGCATGGCATGCGCATGCTGCGGTGAAAAAATGAATTTTTATTTCCATTTATCTATGAGTTGCTTGCTCTCTTTTCCGTTCTTAAGCCCCTGCTTTCAGTTGGTTTTCCGTTTGCCGATTATGTGCTTTCCACACCCCAAAATTGGTCCGCAAAGCGCTTTTCCGGGGGGCCCTTACGTTCATATATTTTGACGAAGACAAATCCAATATTAAATTTATTTGTTAATTTTTCGCCCCATGCTCGAATTCCCAGGCTGCTGTTGTTGTGTGCAATGATTTCCCACGCATTTGAAATATATTATCATATCTAACCCGCTTTGTATCGTGCCAAAAAAGAAAAACTGCAAAAAACCGAAAAAATTAATAAAATGACCAGAAATGCTTTTCATTAAATATATGCCAGGCTGGACTGTGGGACCTGCAGTTAATTTAATTTATTGCGCTATGTTTGATCCTGGTCCGGCTTTCATTTTAATTAATATTTTTAATTTTAATAGCGCTGCACAAACAAAAGCTTGGCAATTAAATGCAGCTGCTAAGTAAACGTTTTCATTGGCCTCATGATTTATGGAACATTTTGAAAAACAATTCACTGGGCGGAGCCGTGTCCTATCGAGGAGATTATTTTTGGAGTTTCAGTTTTATTGGTTCGCTTTTTCGTGTTTTGCCTGAGTTTTGTTAGCTGAGTGCCCCAACTATAAACACCCTTCCCCCCACATAGCGTTCCATTTATGTTGCGAGTTCTATCATTTCCATGCAAATATATTTTCCATTTCTGGCATGCCTTTGTTTTATAATTTATGCGCCAAATATACCAGAATACATTTAACTGTTTTTCCGAATTTGTTGTCCCACAAATAACGAACAGCGAGGCACAGAGCGTGGGCGAAAATAACAAGACTTAAATGTTAATAAAATAAAAGTTCAGATAAAAATCCTTGCACACCAACAAATCACAGTCAATAAATTCCCCTTGGAAGTCCCCAATAAAATACTCTTAAACAATGAACAACAATCAAACCAACAAAAGCATCGACTACTATCATTTTTCGATTTTTCGATTGTTCGATTTTTGACTAAGTTGCATATGAAAACTGATTTTGTATTTGATTTTGAAGCAAACTACCCCAGCAAACTATCCTTTTGTACATTAGTTGAAACTTCCTCCTACTCTACTACATACTCTACTCTACTATATGCTACCAAGTTTTTACATTTGTGCTAGGCACAAGGAAATCCAAAAGAACGTAAACCAAAATTATTTTCGTTTTTACTTTGCCAGAACTCTTCACCTTTCCTCCCTCTCTCTCTCTCATTCTGTCTCTGTCTCTATCTATCTCTAAGAACCTTTACTCCTTCTATATGTCCTAGCAGTTTTCATTTGAATATAGGTCGAATTTTAAACTCCATTAACGTATATATTGTATTACACATACGCCCTGTAGTGCCGCCGCGCTGGATTATCGAGCCAGCGGATGCGAATGTTGAGCGTAATCGTCACATTATGCTGCACTGCCAGGCCCAGGGAGTTCCCACTCCCAGCATTGTCTGGAAAAAGGCCACAGGTGAGACCACATCCCACCCACCCAAAGGTCCAAGGCTCACCCATTTGCATCCCATTCGTAGGCAGCAAATCCGGGGAGTACGAGGAGGTTCGGGAGCGTCCCTTTACTAAGCTCTTAGCCAACGGCTCGCTCCTGCTGCAGCACGTGAAGGAGGATCGGGAGGGATTCTATCTGTGCCAAGCAAACAATGGCATCGGCACTGGCATCGGAAAGGTGATCCAACTAAAAGTGAACTGTAAGTACCAACCGCCTCGGTAGGTTTGCCTTCACAGTGTGGTTCTATTTAGAAATATTTCTCTCAAATGTGCAGCGTCTCCGTACTTCTCCTCCACGTCCCGCTCTGTCACTGTGAAGAAGGGCGACACGGCACTGCTGCAGTGCGCCGTGAGCGGCGACAAGCCGATTAACATTGTGTGGATGCGCTCTGGGAAGAACACGCTCAACCCGTCGACCAACTACAAGTGAGTGCAGGCAACGTAAAGAGGGTAAGGAAGGGCCTAAGTTCAACAATTGCTTCCAGGATATCCGTCAAGCAGGAAGCCACTCCGGACGGAGTCTCGGCTGAGCTCCAAATACGCACAGTGGATGCCACGGACAGCGGGCCATATTTCTGCAGAGCCAGCAATCTGTACGGTAACGATCAGCAGCTGGTGCAGCTGCAGGTCCAGGAGCCACCGCAGCCACCTAGTGTGTTGGAGGCGGCCATGATTAGCAGTCGATCGGTGAACCTCAAGTGGCAGCCTAAGTCTCTGGGCACGGGAGATGTATCCAAGTACCTGGTGGAGTACCGCGAGGCCGATCGTAAGTGCAGACCAAGTGGATTGTTTTCAAAGATTGTATGATTTATATTTTTTATGGCAGCAGCATTGTTCGTGGAACAGTGGCAACAGCTGGAGGTGAAGGATCCGCCCTCGTTTAACGCTTTGATAGAGAACCTAAAGCCGGCCACGAAGTACGCCTTCAGGGTCATAGCCGAGGGCAATGCGGGACGTAGTGCACCCAGCCAGGAGCTGATTGTGCGCACAGAGCCCCAGCGGCCAGCGGGCCCGCCCCTTAATCTCTCCGCCAGACCTCTGTCCTCCACCGAGCTGCTGATCAGCTGGGTGGCACCGCTGCCAGAGCTCCGACACGGCGACATCCAGGGCTACAATGTGGGCTACAAGCTGGCCAGCTCCGGTAACACGGCCTACAACTTCACCTCCGTTTCGGGCGACGGCGATGGGAGCAGCGGGGAGCTCCTATTGAGCGGACTGGCGAAGTTCGCCCGTTATAATGTTGTGGTGCAGGCCTTCAATCAGGTTGGTCCTGGACCCCTCTCCGAACCAAGCGCAGCCCAGACCATGGAAGATGGTGAGTTTTTAGGTATCCTCGCTCTTTCAGAGATGCTAAAACTTTCCCCGCTTCAGTGCCCAGTCGTCCGCCGGAGGATGTGCGCTGTGCCGCCCTGTCCTCACAGTCGCTGCAAGTCTCCTGGCAGCCTCCTCCGATATATCACACGAACGGACTGCTGCAGGGCTACAAGCTGGTCTTCGAGCCCATCATGGACGACATTCTGCCCAGCAAGGACGAGGTGGAGTCCCGCAAGACAACGGCCCTGACAATGGTGCTGACTGGTCTACGAAAATACACTAACTACAGCATACAGGTGCTGGCCCACACACGCATGGGAGACGGGTCCGTGTCCAAGGCCCTCTTCTGTCACAGCGAGGAGGATGTGCCCGAGGCCCCGGCAGACATCAAGGTGGTGGTGAGCTCCACGCAGTCGCTCTACATCTCCTGGCTGCCACCCACCGAGCCCAATGGAGTCATCACCAAGTACAGTCTGTACACGCGCGTGGTCAATGGCCGGGAGGAGCTGAACAACGAGAAGCGGAGCCTGCCATCGCAGCAGCACTTCTACGAGTCGAAGGGCCTGCACCCCCACATGGAGTACCAGTTCTGGGTGACTGCCAGCACCCGCGTGGGTGAGGGAAAGAGCTCAAGGGTGGTTTCTCAGATAACCACCAATCGGGTGCCGGCAAGAATCATCTCCTTCGGAGGGCCAGCGGTGCGGCCCTGGCGAGCCACCGTAACGCTGCCCTGCACGGCGGTGGGCAAGCCCAAACGTGAGTGGTTCAAGTCAGATGTGGCCCTCCGGCAAGGCGGCCTCCACAACTCCCAGCTGCTTGACTCGGGCGACTTGATCATCAACAACCTCCAGTTGGCCGACAGTGGCAACTACAGCTGTCAGGTGGACAATGGCATTGGCACGGACCGCCTCACCCACACGCTGCTGGTGCAGGTTCCACCTTCCGCTCCGGTCCTCTACGTGACCAGCGCCACATCCAGCAGCATCCTAATGCACTGGAAGTGCGGCTTCACCGGCAACGCCCCCATCACTGGCTACACCCTGTTCTACCGCCGCGGCTCTGGCAACACGGACGAGATGCAGCTCTCGCGGCACGCCTCTAGCCACGAGCTCAAAGGATTGGTCTGCGGCAGCACCTACCAGATTCACCTGAGTGCCCAGAACAAGGTGGGAACCTCTCCCACCAGCATCATGCTGCACGTGCGCACCCAGGGACAGGCGCCGGGCATGCCCGCCTCCACGAGTCTGCTGGCCCCCAACTCCACGTCGGTGCTAATCCGTCTCCACACGTGGCCGGACAATGGCTGCCCCCTGATGTACTTTGTGCTGCAGTACCGCGCCGTGACTGACGATCCCGAAACGGAGTGGGTACTAGGTGAGTGCGCAGACAGCTCAATGGCTGGATCCATGGATCACACTCATGTGTGATCTCCACTCCTCTTGCAGTGTCCAATGCTTTGAAGCCGCAGCGACGTGTGACAGTGTCCAATCTGCAGCCCTCGACTCTCTATCAGATGCGAATGGAGGCGCACAACGTAGCAGGAGCCTCGCAGGCAGAGTTCTCGTTCGTGACGCTGACCAAGGACGGCGACCCACCGCCGCCGGAGATCGTGCAGAGGGGCCAGCGCGGTCCGACCGTCTTCTATGGAAACATCAACCTGCTAATACCCAGCATAGCGGCGCTCTCGGGCATGATCTGCACCATCGCCATGGTCATCATTTGCTACCGACACAGTAAGTATATGGGGGAGGAGGCGGTGTGAAGGATGTCGCTCCTAATTGACTCAGTTCTGCCCCCTGCTCCGTCGCCCGCAGAGCAAAGCAATCACATACAAAAGGAGTCGCTGGAGAATCGTGCCAATTCCGAGGCGGCGCAGCGTGAACGCTACTACGCCACAATCCACAAGGTTTCCATGCAGAATAATGACAAGATTCCAGGTAAGCAGTGTGGAGTGCTGTCACTCAATCGGGGAATCAGCTGTCACTCATTGCCATGGGCCTGTGTATTTCGCAGAAACCTCAGAGGACATCTCGCCGTATGCCACCTTCCAGTTGTCGGAGGCGGGCAACATGTCCCAGCCGCACCACAGCGGACCGGCTAACACGCTGCTGCACTCGTTCATGTACCACGAGAGGGCTCTGGCCGAGGGCTGTTCATCGCCACCACCAGCTGCGGTACTAAAACCAACCACCCATCACCACCACCACCACAACCAACGTCCTCCAAAGACAATTCATAATTATTATCAGACCTCACCGTTTCATAATATCGTGCGTTTGTTTAATCATTTCCTTGATTTAGCTCTCTGTCTCTCTCTGTCTTTGTGCTCGTGCCTCTGGCTCTGTCAGTGGTTCGACATTTAGTGTTTTCCCAGTAATAATGTAACGTGCTTTTTATGTTGTTATGCTCGACTATTGTTTGTTTTATCCCCGATATTCCCGAAAATCCCTTAATTGCAATGCCATAACTGTAAGCAATGAGTACGAGGGGGGGCGAGTGCTCGCCCCCTGCATCGTGTGATTGTCACCTGCCAGTCTTGAGTTCTCCTTTGTTCGTTTCGAGAGGCGCTCCATCCCCGAGGCGCTTCCTTAGTCGCTAGTTTCAGCCACCGGCCGACGCAGACAGACCCCACTAATTCCCTTTGCTCTGTTCCATGTACAGTCCAAGAACCGTAGACGTCATTCGCGCAAGACCGAGCCGGAGAGCGAGGAATCGGAGTCGGACCAGGACCAGCTGACCTCCAGTCGCACCGAGTCCTCCAACCAGCACGAGGGCAAGATCAAGCACAGTAAGTTCATGTCGTGAGGGTTATACTTTAATTATTTTCTATTGATTTCTATCCGATTGGATGGGTTTGAATGGGATGTGGCAATGGACCTTCTCTCCATTCAAATCATCTAAACTAGCATTTTAGTTGGTTTTCTTATTTGTACTTCGGGAGAGAACACAACTACAATACATATACATAAATATATATATAAATATAATATATTCAGTATATGTAGACAGTATGCTCCTGTTTTCTCCCTCAGGGTACCCATAATGTTGGAGGCTTTGAAATTATGTAATCTGCCAGCTCTGCTCTCTTTTTGTGTTGCTTTGTTTTTGCAGACTCTAGACTAATTCAACACTTTCCAAATCACAATATCTCGATAACCTATCTGTAGTCTGCTGTCGTACAGCAGACATGCCACATCCACTGACACAGCACCAAAATCAACACCAACCGAATTAGACCAACACCAAGACTATGTTAGCCCTAAGCCTAGACCTAAGTTAGCGATAAGTTTTTTTTTGTTGTTTGTGCCGTGCCGTCCCGTTCCAAACAACTCTCTCTATCTGCCCGATATCGATTTTCGTTTTTTTTCTCCTCCGTTCTTTTCTTCCTCTCGCTCCGAACCGATCCGATCCGAACCGAACCGCATCGTGCATCGTATCGTTGTGTTTGCAGGCATCATCTACCATGGAGCACAATCAAGCACATCCTCCGACCTGTCGCCAATGTCCGAGCAAAAGTCACTGCCACGTCGCGGTCGCTCCAGGTATCATCATCAGCAATATCAGTTTTCCACCAACACCACACCGCGCCACCACAACAGCAACAAAATGAACAACAACACCACAAACACCACTGCCACAAATACAGCCACATCATCCGGAAACTCGAGCAAAATTCTATCTCCACGCGGCGTTGGCGGCGTTGGCGGCAATCTGAAATCCATATCGAGCACCTTCAAATCACAAGACTCCATACAATGCCACATACCCACATTGGTCAAATCGCCATCGATCAGCACACAGCAACAGAAACAGTTCCACAAACAGCAGATAAATAGCCAAAACCACAATCAGAACCAGAACCAGAACCAGAACCATAACCCCAACCAGACCAGTAGTAGTTTGAAGCAACAGCAGCCCCTCTTGATCACGCCCAAGCTCCACCAGCTCGAGTCCGTCCCATCGTCGTCGATGCATGTGAATGGGCAGGAGCTGGTGGGTCTCGATGGCGTTGTCGGTAGTCCCCTAGCATCCGTTGTGCCTGTGACTTGCATGCCCCCATCCTCACAGTTCCGACCAATACCACACAAGTCCATTATGACCGCGCATGAGCCACCGCACCACCATCACCATCAGGGCGTGTCCGCCACAAGCGGCACGCTCCTGAACCCCTCGACGGCCCTGCTCTCGTCCAAGTTCTTTACAGCGCCCACGCTGCCCAAATAGGATACGGCCAATGGGGGGAGTGAATATGTTGGCAGGGAGGCCATGGCCATGGGAGTTGGAGGCGGTGGTGGCTTCGGCTACGACAGCGGAGAGATCTCCTGCACCTACATGGATCCCATAGATCAGACATGAGACTTGGCCTACGGTGAGGTGTGTGGACCCGAGGGAGCCCATTAATCTGGCCGAGACACAGACCACCACCACCACCACCAACACCACAACAACAACAACCACTAAGTCTTAACTGAAGCTTGAGCTGTGGTTGCTCTTGCACCAACTCTTGAACCAACTCTGGACTCTCTCTTGTGTCTGTCTTGTCCCCTTCCACACGCTCTCACATGCTTCCACATGCAGGGCTGGCATCCTGCGAACGCTGCATCCGCTCCAGCTGCAGGCGGAGTGCACCCCTGGTGCCTTCCATCACGCCGAGGAGGGCCTGGGCGAGCGAATCGAGCTGGCAGAAGTGGAGTGCGATGTGGACACGATCAAGAAACTAAAGCTCGGCCAGCGATCCTCGCTCTGGTCGCGCCCCTCCTCCACCACATCCCAGTTGCAGCAGGATCACCAACAGCAGCAGCAGCAGCAACAGCACCAGCATCAGCAACAGCAGCAGCAGCGCCAGCAACAGCAGCCACCACACAAGAGGGCGCATTCCAAGTCGCCGCAACCACAGCAACAGCAGCCATTGCAGCAACCACGCCCACAACAGCATTCACCCGCTCCAGGCCAGAAATTGCTTAGCGAAAAATCGGATTACTCGATATCCGTCTGAGACATTGGCAAGATCTGATCGCAGGATCAGCATATATAGGATGAGGCCCTGCCCCGAGGCAATAGGAAACAAAATATAAGCAAAGTAGGGAAGTGAGTCATTCCGCAGCCGGGCCGTTTTTTGTACATTTTATAATACATTTGTTACCTTGCCCACTAACCCTGAACTCCCTGAAGCCTGAACACCCCGAACCCTGAGTCACCCCCACCCTGTTGACCCCGTAACCAGTTTGCCAATCCAAGACCCCACGAAACCTCCCCAGTCACACAATGACACAGTGAAAACTTTCGGACAATCAATATCAAAATTCTGCACACCCATCCAAAACGAGAATACTCAGAAACACATCCCATTGCAATCTCTCTCCTCCCCCTTTAAATAGAGGTCATACTCGTACTCGTAATCGTAATACCACAAATACTCTATGTAAGTATTAACGTTTGTGCATGCCCGTACGTACATTTGTACATACATACATACATACGTACATATATGTTTATGTATATGGTGGCATGTGTCCAGAACCCAGGTCAGTTGTAGAACTTCCACAACTGTTGTATGTATGTGCATTGTACATACATATACTAACATAGTTTTTTAAGTACATATACATACATACATATACCTATCTATTAATAACTAATGCGTGTATCACTCGAAACTGTAACTCAAACTACTAACTGCAAGAAACTAAACTATCGAATACTAGCTTGGTACTTATGGCGGAGTATCAAATTGTACTCGTACCGGAACTGTCTTTCATCGTGTGTAGACTCGTGTTGCAGAGAGCGAATATCCCCCACTCACTCACTAATACGAGTAGTACCAAAAACTTTGGCTATGGCTGCTACTCCTAAGTAGGTTTTGTAGGTTTGAGTTTGTAGAGCTACGAGTAAAACGATAAAAAAAAACGAGGAATCTAGGACATAACTCAGATTTATGCTATGTACAAATTTATATGTCTTGTATATTTACGATTATAAATGTATGTGGTGTGGGTGTCAAAATAATGCTCATTTATGTATATAGATATACAAAACAAAGGATCGATCTATTTAGTTGTTAGCGAATCTACATATTGATATATTTTGTATATAACAAAAAGGCAACCACGTTAATGGACTGACAATGATGCATGCATTACTCCAAAGAAACCAACAGAAAATCACAATGAAAATGTTAACTAAATGTAGTAGCTCGAAGAATACATATTAACATACATATGTACATATGTATGTCGATTGTGTCGCCAGCTGAAGCAGTATTCATATATAATATGACAAAATATCGCAGTATCCACTCATTAGTGTTTCCATTACAATAAACTGTCGTTCGTCGAGTTGTAGATAAATGTTTTTAAAATGAAGAGAAGAATGTGAAGGGAAAGTAGAATCAAAAAAAAAATCGTAATCAAATTTTGAAATATTGCAAAACATTCAATCAAGAATCAGAAGCAGCGCAGAACGCCAATCTAAGAGCAGACAAACAAACTACAAATTAATATACATAACTCTTAGTTTGTATCGAATAATCCACATAATACGAGTACATAGCTGTATTTTAACTAGTCTACGAATCCATACAAAATCCATATACCACAACAGCAACAGCAACAAGAACAGCCAGAATTAAATAAGGAACAGATCAGACCACCCCTTTCGGAACCATGTGCCAAAATTTGTTTTTAGACAAAGCTCTCTTAAATTATACAATACACAAGTACAATAAATAAGTAAGACACTAAGCCACAAGACAAACTGCAGATTAAGGTGTTCGCTCGGGGGAATTTATGGATCATTAATTCGTTCGAGTCCCATTTGCTGCAGAACAACAGAGATCCAGGGATCCGGGCAGTCTTTCTTTACAATGCCGCACTAGCGATGCAGATGTATGTATATTCCGTTTTTTATATGAATTTATTTATACGATACAAGAAAATTGTTTATTACATTCACATCGAATTTTACGAATTTAATAAACAACAGCAAAGTCTTAAAATCAAAAGAGAAATTACTTAATATATCACAATCAAATCGAGAAGCAACAACAACAAAAATATAAGAACGGAAAACAATTTTTATGTTTAACATATAATTAGCACAACAACTAAATAATAAAAACTATTAATGTAAAAACAAACAGCATTTAAAAAATATAAGAAATATTTAAAAACAAATGGTATCCCGCATTTTTCATCAAAACTAGCAGCATTATGACCTCATCAGCATCAACGTGTCTGCTCCTTCTGAAAATCTGATTTCTAAACATTTACAGAGCAAACTTTGCGATAAGGTTGGCGTTGATTCGTTCCCTATAAAAACCCTAAGATACATGATGGCTTTAAGCAGTATAATTCGACTATCCAAGGCAATCGGATTTAACCAGAGAACATTTTCTCTTCAGTTCAGATGGAAACCAGTGCAAAAATGCTGCCACCTTTTTGCGACGATCGTAAGATAACTGCCGAGGGAATGGTACCCCCTGCATGCCGATATTGCAGTGGTCAAGTGCCCCTTCACACACCTGTAGAGGTTGAGGACATAGGCAAACGCCTGAAACAACTCCAGAAAGTACGGAATACACTGGAATCTGTCAGGAGCGGAGTTAAGAAGACTTTTACTACGAGTAACTCTCCTCCACAATGTGATTACTGGCCCACTTGACTCTATGATTATTTTGAGTCAATTATATGCAATCAATGCTTCGTGATGCCAATGAAAATAAGTGGGAAAGCGGAACATATTATCATGGCAAGAATGCCCCCGCCCCACCATAACCAGCGTCTTTATAAAGAAAAATCAGATTCAAATTGATATATTTTTTTAAAATAATTAAAATAAATTTTTATTGAGTTTTATTGTATTTTTTTCACAAATAATATTGTCACAAAAGAGTGTTCAAACCAGGTGCTACTCACACTGAAATCCGAACGGGCAACGCCAAGGGCAAAGCAGTGGGTCGTCGGGGATTTGTGTAGGACCTGGAACGAGAACGGCCGTGGGATCGGCCACGAGAGTAACCGCGGGAACGGCCACGAGAGCGGGAACGATCCCGCTTGCGATCGTCACGAATGTGCCTCGGCCTCGAAATCCTCTCCTCCGCCACAGCAATCACCTCGCATTCACTGGCACTGCCATCGATGTTGGAGCTGTGTAAGGAAAGAGTGGCAGGATCATGACTCTTGTGTCGTTTACCTCCTGCAGAAGGTCGGTGCTTCGACTTTGTATTTTCTGTAGCTTGTTGCTTCTGCAGATGCATCAGCACATCCTCCAACATTTTCTGAGCAATGTTAGCCTTGCGTATGAGCTTCTCCAACGCAGGAGTACCCATGTCCTCCACCTCTACGGGATTTGGATGTGGCAGTCGACCGCTGCAATCTATACATTCATGGGGAGCAGTTTGCTTTCTTTCCACGCTATCAGGTTTCGACATTTTCACAATAATACGCTACCCTGTTTTAACGATAATACGAGTAACACCTTACTATATCCGCTTCCGTCGGTTTTGCTGCTGCTGCTTCACTGGAACCTGGAACACAAACAAATGATAACTTCTGCAATGCTGTCCAACCTTTTATACGCTAGTTTCGCTCCAAGCTTATCGCGGCTTTTGCTCTGTAAACATGAGTCTTCGCACGCTCGCCGGTCACGCTGGTTGACGTCATCGAGTCTATTTTTATCAAATGATTTCATACTCATGCGAAATTTTGTTGTTCTTGCTGTACATGCATATGTACATAAAAATGTATATTTGTATGTACATATGTATCTCTCGTGTTTCGAAGGTTGTAAAATGTTACCAGAAACGTATTGGATTACAATTATTAATGAAATAAAAAGTAATACAAAAATATACAATTTATTTGCTTTGAAGAATAAGGCAATGGGCAGAGCCGAGAATGCAAAAAAAGCGAGGAGGAACATTGTGAGACGCGTCCAAAGTGCATACATTAAAATACATAATATTCTATGAACATAAATACATACATACATAAGAAACAATTACATTTTTTTAGATTTTTTCTGTTTACAGTTTTATTTGTACATACATATGTACATAATTATGTACGTATGTATGTACATATGTAAGTTCATCATCTATGTCTACACATCTGCTCACAACAACACTCCGATTCAGCTCGATCTCCCCAGCAAGACTGTGCGAGCGAGAAAGAATGAGCTAGCAGATGCATCACAGATGGATGCAGACTTTCATCCTTTGTGGAGGCGGAAAGGACATGGCTATATCGACTCGGCTAATGATATATTCTAAAATGCTCAAGATTATACATATGTACATATGTACATATATCCTTTGTAATGGAAACGGGTCCGAAACGGTGGTTTCATCCTTCGATAAAACTACTCGACAAAATTGAACTTTTTTTCCGCTTCGAACCAAACCCAATTTTTCTGATAGACTGAGGGTTTTTATACCCGGTACTCGAAGAGTTAATAGGGTATGTTGTATTTGTGCACAAAGTGAATGTACGTAACGCACAGAAGAAAACGTTTCCGACCCCATAAAGTATATATATTCTTGATCAGCATCAATAGCCGAGTCGATTGAGCCATGTCTGTCTGTCTGTCTGTCTGTCCGTCCGGATGTCCGTCTGTCCGTCCGTCCTTCCGTCCGTCCGTCCGTCTTGTTGAGCGCCTGGATCTCAGAGACCTTAACAGCTAGAGCCACCAAATTTTGCATCCAGCCTTCTGTATTCTCTCATTGTTACAATTGTATTTCAAAAATGAGCACAAAAGGGCGAAAACCTCCCAAAACTACAATTTTGAAGATAAAAGAACACTAAAAAAAACACAGAATTGGGATCCGATTGGATCATTATTATAGTCAGAATGAAGAAATTAATTTGCAGTGGCTAAACCCACCCCGTCCCGCAGCTTTTATTTGTTTTTTGCACATTCTCTCATTCACACTCTGCTTCACTCAGTGTACGGCCTCTGCCTCTGCAGTGTGTGGTTCTTGGGGAGGGGGCGAGCTAAAGGAGCGTGTTAGCGTGAGAAGTGATGTAGATGTTGATAAAAGATGTAAAAAAAATTTAAAATTTAAAATTTGAAAAAAAAATCGTTAAGGTACAGATGTTCTTCTGAATACCGGGTATACAAGTTGTGACGCGTAAGAAGCGTCTCACACGTCCCTTCTCATTTTAATTATTTTTCGACTTTTCCTGAGGTTTTAAAGTCCAAATTTCGTTATAAATACAGCACAAAAATGAACATTTTTGCATTTCAAAGCATTGTATTTCAAAAGTATATGATTATTTTTCAAACGGTAAGCTGAAGGCAGAAAGTGTTTGGATACACTTTATAGAAAAGCTGTAAAAAGCACAATTTTTTGTCTTTAAGATAATTTATTGTTTGTTAAATATTTGAATGCGATTTTAATTCTCTGATTCCTGAATATTAAGAGAGAATAAAAAAATGTTTAGAAGATTTTCAATGTCTGCTGATTCAGAGGAGATTCATTCGAGGAAAGTGCGGGAAATATTAAATAATTAAATAAAATATTAAAGAATTAAATAATAATGTAAACATGGAATTTACAGGTCATTATATTTAGATTAATTGTTATTAGACCTTTTTCGATAGTTATGTGTTGTTATTGAAATAACCAATGTTTTGGTCGGGTGTATTTTTAGCTGTATACTAAGAAATGTGCGTGTGTTCAGTTGAACATTACTTTTATTCAGCACACCACTTCACCAAGCTTCAAATTACATATTATTATCCAATTAATATAGACTAAGTGGGGTTAATGCTTTTAGCCCGTTTTTGCAACTTATCGGAAAAAATTACATTTTTCAGATGCTTACTATTCACTATTGCAGACGCAATAAAATGTTGTACTGTAGAAAGAATGGACGGAAACTGTCTAACTCAAGAGGAAACCATTGAAATTTCAAATTTGATTTTGCAATATTCAAATTTATTGCTTTTGTAAACAAGTACTAAGCGAAATGAAATCGTTGGAGCGATTCAAATCAAATTACATTTAAACAATCAATCATTCAATCAATCAAATATATTTTTTATATAAGGAGCTAAAAGGACGTGTTGGCGTAAGAATTAATGTAGATGACATATGTAGAAAAAATGTAGAATGTAACATTTAAATAAAAAAGAAGCGTCTTACACGTCCCTTCTCGTTTCTTTTCGATTTTGTATTATGAAAACTAAAGAATAGAGTTAACAGAGTGCTTTCGAATAGCAAACACCAAAAGCTTACATTTTTCTTTTCTATACTTTTTTGTAAATTTTTTTTATTTAAGATAAGCATATATGTATGTATGTACATTTGTGTGTATAAGTTGTTGTATGAGTACACAGCCAAACACAAATAACTGAAACCTTCTGGCATATCAAAAAAGCCGCCGATAATGCAAATTCATCGATAGTGGTTTTAACCAGTTTGTAACTCGATTGTTCCGGGGGTTTTACCACAACGAGTTGGAGCAAACATTTGCATTTCTGCAAATATCAATTGCAGCTTGCGTTACAACGCGTTGTATGCTTGTTTTTTTTTTAAATATGAACCTTATTTTGTAAGCCATTCCAAAATAATAATCCCGTCCTAGCTTGCTAGGTTTATTTAAAATTTAAAAGTAGTCACTAATTATACTGTATGGTTAGTGACAGATTATCGAAATCGAGTTAATTTCCAAACTTTTCCATTGTTCCAAAAAAATACCAGCATTTCTCGGGATTTTGGTGTGCGTTTTCATGTGGTATATTTTACTCATAAATGCGTCTAACATTGGAGCATGAGACTGTTTTGACACAGGAGAGAATTTCCCTACCCATATGACAACAGGAGAAAATGTCCAAGCAGTGGTGCCAACTCTCGGGTCATAAAAAAGCTAAACTAGCCTTTGAGAGCAAGAAAAGTCCGAAAATTGTTATGTCAGCTAAGAAAAACGTTTGGGTGCTGGAACGAAATTTGTATTGTTTTGATGTAGTACTTCTAAAAACTTATCAAGGACTTCAATCATATCGTCTTCTGCAGCTGAATGTTGGTGTGTGACATTGATTTTCCCTACCTATTTTAAGAATAATGCTGTCACTTTGTAATTATGAAAGCATTCATCTTTCTGGACTAGTCCGTATAAACAAATTTCTTTAGAGGCAGATGTAATAAACAGTTTTATGTTTCTTTGTGCAAAAGTAGATGACGGAAACTTATGTTTGGCTGTCTTGGTATGTGCAAATTGCTATGTTTTGCATTGATGATATTTCCCACCACCCGCAATTTTATTATCCATCCCGCAACCGGCAATTGAAAAACGCTAGATCTTGTGGAAATAGCTAAATTGCCTCTCATATTGAGCCGTAAAAATGAGAGGAGAGAGTCAGCTCTCTCCGCTGACCGTTTAGTAACAGGAGAGGATTTCCCTGACCGTTTAGTCACAGGAGAGGATTTCCCCGACAAATTGCCCATTCACAATGGGACACAATTTCCCATTGACGAAATTGCGCGTTCACAATGGGCGTCTTTTATTATTATTTGTATCATTCATTCCTCCATTCCATCATTCAGTCAATCTTTCAATTTTCGTGAGTCGGAGCAAAATCCGACAAAATACACCTAGCGTGTACTCCTCGACTGCTGCAACATACGTTATTATCACCATTCACAGTGGACGACGATTGCTGCGCGCGCGCCATAAAAAATTGAAAATTCTCGAAAAGTGTGCAAAAGTTAACTGTCGAATTAACTATTGTTCATATTATATTTATGCATATAATATAAATATTTTATATGTGCATTGGATTCCCGTTTGAATTCACGATCTCTACGCGCGCTTGTGTGTGTCTTTCTGTGGCGCGGCCCCTGAATGTGAACGGGTTTTCGGTTGTCTGTGAAGCCTTATGGAACGAATTCGCGAGGCTGGCCTCGGGCCCCAGACCCAATAAAAGCGACACAAGGCTGGGTTTTCCTTAATGCCAAAGCCTCCGCTTGTAAATGCCACAGAGGCCTGTTATTCTGCAGATTGATTCAATCGATTTTTCCATTGAAACGCTGCTGCTGCTGCTGTTGCTGCTGCTGCAGTAAATGTGAGTGTGTGTGGTGTGTTAGTGTGTGGGTCCTGCGAGGACTCTATACAAATAAACCATTAGGTTAGGTAAACGAAACGAACAACAATAGGCCCTGCATGAAGCCACGGAAGGAACTTAGCCCCTCGTCCATCTTCCAGTCCTTTTCAGCTGCTGCAGCTGCTGCCGCGCGTGTTGGTGTTTGTGTGTGTGCACTGGAACGATCATTCCCTTGCTTGTGCGTGTGTGAGTGCACAAAATTTGAGTAAATTCCGTCCGCGAATGCGCAAATTGCCATCTTGCCATCCACCATCCAATTTTGCACCAACGGAGCCAGCCTACCGCACCACAACGACAGAGGCCATAGAATCGAAAGAGAATGCTCTGGGAGACCTGACATTTCCATCATCTTCATTATCATCATCCATCCCCTCTGGATGAACAGCGCTGCGCCCGTCTCCACTCTACCCTGTCGCTTCTTCTGCTGCTCTGTGGGTGAGTACTCTCAAAATATTCGCGTATAGAAAGTTGTTATGGAATACTATGATGAGGGGAGCTCAAGCTGGAGTGGGATTGGGATTGGAAGGGGAGCTCCCTCTGTGTGTGGGGGGCAGGTCATAGGTGTCTCTTTCTCTGTCTCTCTCTGCGGTTGTCTTGCGTCGCCTTGTCGTGGTTTTAAGCTCTGCTGTAGCTCTGCTTTTTAGCAGACATTAAAAGGTCAGGGCAACCCGACCCCCGGAGCTTCCGTAATGTATATCCTGGGCACGTACCGCGCGGTCTTCATTATGCCCCGTGTTGCAAGCAGTTGCTTGACATCGTCGATAATCGATTTTGAAGCGACAAGGCAATCAGGAAGCGGTGCATTTGACAATCAGCCAAGTTAATCACTGGTTTGGCCAAGAGTTGGTTAGCGTTTAGCATATTCATGATTATGGGTAGCGGACATTGCAACCGCTATTCCATAATGCGACACTTTTGTGGAGCAGTGGATCATTGGGGAGGTATGGAGTATGGAGTTGGCGGAGTAGCGACTCCAGGAAGCCGCTAATTAAGCTTCAATTAAAGCAGCTTCCGCTGAGAGTCGCTCTACTCTCCCCCCTTCTTGTGTATGTGACATATGTTTGCCCCTATCCCATCAGCCACTTTCCAATTTTCACCCGAGCAACAACAAGTACTTAATGTTATCTAGCGGCTGCATTTTCAAAGAATTCCCCTGATAAGTACCACGCCCTTATCAGAGAGACCGATAGCCCAATCGCTATATGTATCAGTATGTACATGTGTATGTATGCTCGTTATTCGCGATAAACAAGTTTTAAATGTGCGAAATTTAGCAGTCCAGCCAGTACGTTTGGCAGAAATCTTGTTATATATAGTATATAGTTATGTTTGTATGTATGTACATGTGTACATATGTATGTATAGGTGTGTGGTGGGGTTCTTTTCTGCCACATTCAAGGTCAGTTGAACGCCCTGATTTAGGTCTTGTTTGATCTGCAAGCTTTTTGAAACCAAAGCATATGAGCCGCGTCTCGGTTTACGTCAGACAAAAGGCAGGCCCGCACAGCGTTTCAAAGAGAGAGGGTAAGTAGAACCTCCTTGTCAGGGGACTGGGCCTTGGGCCTGGAACATTGCCAAAGTTTTCGAGACACCCCACAAGTTGACAATGAGCGAGGTCCTCAGGCGAGACTCGGTGGCGTCTCCAGCCACCTCCATCTAGCAGCAGTAGCAGCAGCAGCTGCTCTTTGAAGTCTTGTTGCCGCTTTCTGCCATTCTGGTTTCTCGCTTTGGCTGGCTTTACGATTGCCTCCAGTCATGCCCAACAACTGTGCTCAGAGTCTCTGGTCAATGGTCAAGACTGTCTGTGGCCCGACCCGTCCCACCACATGCCGCGTATCCCTCTACAATGGAGAGTGTCATGTGGCGCATGCCGCTGAAAAAGCGCTGCCAAGCGTGAAGTACACCACACCATTCATTGTTTTTGCCAGAGACCACATTCGACCAGAGTCGGGCTCTAGATATACTACTATTCGTACTCGTACTAGCGGATCATCTATCAGGTATGAAAAATATGTGTATTATGGCATGTCGTAAAAAGCTATTTTCTTGATATCCCAAACACTTAAAGAGCAGCCAGCAGCTGCCATGAAAACGCAGGCCCAGACCCAGACTAGTACTCAGACTCGGATGCACAGAGACTTTCTCTGTCATATGAACAATATTTTCAGTAGTTGGCGGAGTAATTGCCAACGCAATGAGTTGTTGATTAAGCCAAAAGAGCTCCGGAAAGAGAGAAGACGGATGGATGTATGGACGGGCGGATGGAGGGAGAAATGCTAGTCACCATTTCATTCCGGTTCATTCCGGCCTGTTCCAGTTCGTTTGGATTCGGTTTAAGACCAGGCCAATGAACGATTCAACGCCCTCGACAACTTAAGAACTCTAAAAACAAATCAAAATTGTCGCACACTGTGTTTATTTTCTTGGCAAATTGGAAAGAGAGTCATCGCGGTTTCTCATTGATTCATCTGCTGTAGAAAATTAACTATTAAGAACTCTGACGAATGAGAGAATAAGCAGTAGGGACGTTTGTGAGACGCTTCGTACGCGTCACAACTTTTATACAGTTCAGTGTGCGGCTCTGGGGAAGTGGGGTGGCGAGCCGAAAGGGCTGTGGTGTTAGAAGGGATGTATGTAGATGTAGAAAAACTGTGAAAAAAAACCACTAAGGTACTGACTGAGTACCGGGTATACAAGTTGTGACGCATACGAAGCGTCTCACACGGAATCAAAAGGCTCGAGTAGAAAAATGTATCCTGGTATTACACTCTAAAAAGTTCTGATTTTATTTTTGGTGTTTGTATATTTTCCCCTTTATTGGGGCTGAAACTACATTACATGTGCTGTTGCCCAATCTTCTACTGAGTCAAGACTTTCCTTTAAATGCAAAACGAAACTTTTGCGTGCCGCCAAAAATGTTTATAGCTTACGGCAACATCAGAAAAAGCAACAAAAAAATAAAAAAAAAACCATCAACTGTTAAATCAACAACAATCCATGGATCCACCGATACAGAGGCAACTTCAAAAGCGATTCAGTCGGCCGCTTCTTCCTGCTCTTTGCCGTTGCAAGAGCATTGCCTTGCCCAATGCCCTGAGAGACAGAGAGAGAGAGAAAGAGAGAGTCAAATTCCCGACTCCCAGTGCCGCCGATCCCCAATGCCCCAAAAGCCGCGTTCGTGACAGCCATCGCAGCCCCGCCCTGGCCCCCTGGCCGGGCCGTTCTTCTTCGATTCACAAAACATTCGGCAGCAACGCAACAGAGGAGTTGCAGCCCCCAAAACAAATTGAAGAAAGTCTGTGAATGGGAAAGACAGGGGCAGCTACGGAATCGGCTAAAAATTAGAGAATCATGCTTACAATTCTTTTTCCCGTTCTGTTCTGTGTGCATAATATGTGATAAGTCGGCAGGTGCAACATACACAAAACGAAAACACACCAGCAATACCATTAAAGAAGGGGAAACATACAGAGCGAGAGGGAGCAATAGAGAGCGATAGAGAGACGTGGCATAGAACCCGGAAGAGTCGAACTGTTCCCCTCCGAAAAGTGAACTCGTCGCCCAAGTCCCACTCCTAGTACCAGTCGCAGTAGCAGTACGAGACCCACTCCCTGCCCCAATCCCACAGACATAAACTGTGCGCGCAACTTGCAACTGCAACACATTATTGCCGCGACTGCGAGGGGGCTCCCACTGCCCCAGCGACTCCGACTCCGACTGCGACTGGGGGCTTGGCTGCAGATGCGGGCCAGCCAGTGGCAGGCGGCCGCTCGATTGTAATTCGCGTCACAAATGTTTCACTTCATTGGAGTTTCGTGGATCGTCGCCAGAACAGGAAGTGCTTTGACAAACAACAAACGGTAACATCGGGGAGTGGAGTATACCTACGTAGCCCCAATGGGCTCGACCAAGGCTTACGAGCAGTCCACCTGTTCAGAGGGGGTGGGAGACCCCCACGACACACGGTTCAATAGCATATCAATTGATGATAGTCGTCGCCACAATCAGCCATCCAAAACATTAAGTTCTGGATGTGGGTTCGTACCCCAAAAGGGGTAGATACTGCTAATCCCATGCCATCCGAAGCAGAAATAAATTGCTATAAATACCCCGCTGTACATACATACATATATGGGAATAAATTGTTTTCAATGCAACTTCCACAACGGACAGCAAAACCGTGCGATGTATGCAAGTGAACGTTCTTCCCCATGAGCATATGACACAGATAAACCGATTGCCCGGGCGATGGGGATTGCATAAACATCCATCCATATGTTTTGCACCGTATGTTTACAGCGCGTTTCGAAACAATAAACTTGACAGCCAATTGGCGCATGCTCACGCTCGCTCCACGACAACCACCAGCTTCGAAAAGCAACAGAATTCAAATTTTCAAATGTATTTTTGATTGATATTCTTCATATCTTAACAGAACTTCAAACAGTACATATCCATCCAACCACACTGAATAAGAGACGCGGAGGCTGCACACAGCCTTTATAAAACCATTATTTGCTAACTACGCTGACATCTCTACTGTCCTTCTAGTGCTTCGTAAGTACTAAATTTAATTTTTTGAGACTCAATAAACAAACTTTTTTTATTCAAGATATTATTGGTGTTCAGTGTGAGAACATAAAACCAGCGGTGGGCAGACTTGTTCCATTTGGGCATCGTCACCGATACATACATACATATGTATGTATGTATGTACATATGTATGTAAACACTGAGGATCTGCGGAATTCTCCAGCGATGATAATTTATTTATGGGCTGGTTATCGTTTTCTGAGTCCATCTTGTCGGGTCCTACCTGCCTGTGTGTCCTTTCATCTCCAGCTGGCAATAGCTGCAGAGAGCTTTTTGCTCAGGGGTAATCGTAGATCAGGTATCGAAATCAGGTATTTCTTGATTTGCCCAGAGCGCGGAATAGTCTGCCTCTCCCCTCCTCAGCACAATGAAAATATGCCAATGTGTGATGGCAGGAGGAGATGTCTCCGCTGTGGCGGTGCGACTGTTGACTGTCTCGGCCAGACAGAGCAGAAGACTTCAAAGCCAGCAATTAGCGTGGAGCCAAGCGCTATCCCATCTATTTACGCGCTTTTTGCACTCGTCTTTGCAATTGTTGCTGTGGCTGCTGCAGCAATTAAGTTGCCATTGCCTCGACACTGCCACGTTCAGAGCAGCCTTATTTTTGCTCCATCAAGCGCTGTAATCGAATTAGAGGCTATGAGGAGGAGGAGGGGCTGTCCCAGGCTTTGGCAATTGAGAGCGTCGTCCATTGATTGGAGTTAATGTGCCGTGACGACTGGCCCTTGAAGGGTTTCCAGAGGGTCTATTCTCCAGGCGAGAAACCGCTGCGTGTGGGCGCCTTGAACGATCCGACAATACATCTCTCTATGCATGCAGCGTCAGTTGCCTGTTCCCGCCCCGCACTCTCTCTGTCTCGCTCTTGCTCGATGTTGCATAGAAGTGACAGAGGCTCCGATAAGGCAAGGCGTTGCGGATCGAAACGAGTTTCACCCAAGCTTCCGAAACTACCATCTTTCACTGCCATGGCCACTCTGATCGATTCTGTGGATATTGGCGGCGACAACTTCATTCCCGACGACCCGCTGTCTGCGGCTGTCTGCTTTCAATACGTATCCAGTAGATGCTTTTTGTGTGTCTACTCGAATCGTTGCCGTTGCAAACATGTGTCTTTTTATGGCTTTTCCTTTGCTTCGTTCCATTACAGGCCCTAGTGCGGCCCCATGTCTCCACGAGGCAGGCACTCAGAAGCTTCCCATCGACGCGTTCTCAGCGCCCCCCATTGCGGCATCCTTAGCGTCTTCTCAGCGCCTTCGAGTGGCCTTCATCTAGGGCGGGGGCCTAGACTCTGCTCTTTAACGTATCTTTAAATTGCACTCGAGTGGGGCCCGAGGGCCGCAGTGCCGCTTGAACCGGACTTTAACATATCGTAAGAAAATGTTGTTTTCTGGATTTAAACCCATTTTCTGGCTCTAAAAGGAGGAAGAGACCCACAAACCGGTTGGCACTCTGCCGTGACTATTCGCCTTCGAGGTATATGTATCGTACCAGCACACAATGTATATTCGTTAAGTGATTCGCTTCAAATGAACTTGCAATTATCTGAAAACGGGAGCAACTTCATTAATTTGATTCTTCTCCATTTGCACTCTCTGCTACAAACAACAAAAACTCGTGATGAAATCTCCAACATTTTTTGGCGAATCTCCGAGAGATCACATAACAACATGGCCCTAATGACGTGTGTGTCTGAATGGGAGTCCAATAAAAGACCAACACAAGCAACCAGCTTGCAGAAGAGTCTCCATTGAAAGTGGAGAACATTTTATACTCTTTCAAAGGCAAAGCAAGATTCCTGGTTCCGTTTAATGAGAGATGATTATCCCAAATAAAACATGCATGCAAGTAATGTTTAAATGGTCTACGGGAATTACCGTGTTATTTATTGATTATATTAAACAAAGGAATGAGAGATTAACTTCCGCAAGGCGAGACTTTGTATGTCATCACCACTCGGCTGATAATTAAAAACTAACTTAAGAACTCTAAACTTCCAACTTGCAGACCTTTAGCTGCCGGCCACGGCGCTCGTCGCTGCCCAGCAAAAGTGCTGACCTTGCGCCTCGTGTGCGGTGTCCAGTGGCGGCCGGCATCCGGCGATCGCGACGACGGCGATCCCACGGGTGACGAAACTGCTTATTTTACAATAATGCAGAATTCGTCCCACCCAGTGGTAAATTTAGTTAACTCTTGTTAACTACTCCCTCCTTCAAGACTTGACCGTCCTCGGTCAAGCTCATGCTCTTCAGCATCTGCTCGATAGCGACGGTGTTACCCTTCTGCTGCCTGCACCGCATCCACCAGGAGACGCCGATTAGAGCAGCGCACCCGACCACGCCCACGACAGCGGCCAGTGCTGGACCGATCGTAAGGTTTGTTTCGACTTTGGTCAGGTGCTGCAGATTTTCCTCGTTCAGCTTGTGAAGATACGGCAGGCTCAACAGCGTTTGGTGGCGGGTGACATTAATCCTCGCCGAGGTAGCTACGCCAGGTACTCTCTTTGGCGCATTGTTGAAGTTGGTGTATTTTGTCCCGTTGACGTGAGCGACTTGGTCAAAGGTTACCAAGAACGTTCCCGTAACATTTCGCTCAGGGCCGTCGTCGGTGGTCACAATGGCGGTGGCATCGTTGATTACCACGATACCCTCATCTATCTCCAAGATCGGGGGCAGGTTATTTGGCTTGGTTTCGCAGTGGGCCACAGCGCCAAAATGCAGTTCTTGGGCGCAGCTATCCGCCGGTGCCTCCTTGCAGAAGGCTAATGATGGGGCCCCTTGCATGATGAGACAGCGATGATCTTGCTGCCGCACTCTGCTATAACGTCCTCAGGTAGATGGATCGTTACGCCTTTGTGTGCTACTGGGAAGATGGTTATTTTCTTACAAATGAGCTTAGGTCTAGGCATTTCGATTACAAAGATGATTAATTCCTTATTAGCTAGTGCTCTCACATTACCAGCGTCCAAAAGTTGGGCTACACTGATATCGGTGGAACCTTTCCTCAAAAAAATCGCCTCTACGTCATCACTATCGATGATAGCCGGATTTACGATATTTACTTTAGCCAGCGTAGTGGCGATCATTAAGTTCTGCAATTCGAGCGTCATCATTCTGTTTCTGGTTAAGAGTGTTTCATATAGATGGGCAGTGTTAATTTCTTCCTGCTTGTTTACTTTTAATAATTGGTTAACGGTTTCGGTAAGGGCATTTATCTGTGCTTGAGTCCTTGAATTTATGGCTATCTGTCTATTGTTTGCATTTATTAAGTCATACTCGACCTGTCTTGTCTGTTGAACACAACGGCTTATTTACTATACTTTCTTTTAACTTGTCCTAGTGGACTTGAACTTAGAGCTATGAATCCTGATTTCCTAGACCTAATTCCTTATCTACCTCAAATTGTCTTTGTGGACCACCCTCCCTTTAATAAGAACGGTGGTTCCCAGGTCTGCCTCTACCTTTTGTTCGGCGCAGAGGGGAGTTAGTTTGTTCCCTAACCTCCTGTTGGTTTTCACCAGGACCTGCTCGCCTACATCAAAGGTCCTATTTTGTCTGGCCGGGTTGTTCCTATCTAGCTGTTCTTGTTGGGCTTTTGCTAACTTCAACATAATCTCTTCCCCAAGGTCGCAACTTGCATGGACCACATCCATAGGTGTCTTGTTTGTGACAGAGTGGATGGTTCGATTGTATTCGATGGTCGCTAGAATAACTAGTTCAACCGTATCGTCCACCTGGCGTTGCAGTTTTAAGCACCTGGCTATTTCTAAGAGGGTGCTATGGAAGCGTTCCACCTGTCCGTTTGACGTGCTGTGCAACGGTGGGGCATTCGCTACATCAATGTTGAACTGGTTCTTCAATAAAGACCGAATGGTCTCTGAATTGAAAGCTGCCTCATTGTCACAGTAGATGGTTCTAATAGCTGGGAAGGTGTTTATCAACTGTAAAATTGGTATTTTCACGTCTGTGATCGTGCGTGAAGCAATCTGCTGCGTTATTGCAAACTTTGAAAATTTGTCAATTGCAGTGAGGAAGTACTTCCCCTGCAGTGGAAAAATGTCGATATGAATCAACTCGCCTACCCTTGCCGGAATTGGAGTCACCCCTAACTCTTGCTTCCTAGGGTGCCGGTCATACTTGGCTTTCTGGCATATCCTGCAGTTTATCACCACTTCTGCTGCGATTTTTTCCATCTTTGGAAAATAATAATCACGCAGTACCTGTTTCGCATTCTCCTGGGCTGCCCTGTGCGCCCGATTGTGTTCAGCTGTCATTATCTCTCTTCGCTCCCCGTCGTTGGTGATGTCCGTCACCAAGGTCTTGCAAAATCGAAATTTTGTGTCCGGAAAGGCTCTTACGAGATCGTTTTGCACAAACGCCAAAGTTGGCAGAGTGCAGTGAATGGCGTTCACGACTCCAGGCTTTACCACTTCCTTGATGGACGCAAAAGTGTGTCTCGACAGGCAAAGTCGATCTTGTGACGGGTCTTTTCGGAGAAGAGGATGTGAAAACTGCTTGGAAGGGTATTTGACTCCTCCAGGATTATCTGATTCCTGAAGCAGTTTACTGGTCTGTCTGTGGCCTCAATTACGTAAGTGAGCGAGGCTTCACTATGAATTGTTGCTGCGTCGGATCGACTCTGGCTTTCTAACGCATTAATGTTTTGTCGTGATAGCGCATCCGCTACGTGATTGTCCCTGCCTGGTTTGTACAATACCCTTGCGCCGCATTCATCGATTCTCGCCTTCCAACGTTTTATCTTGGAATTGGGGTTTCTATCTGAAACCGCGAAAATCAGTGGCTGATGGTCTGTGTAGATGTTGATGTCACTCTTTCCGTACAGGTAGTGACGAAGCGTATCTAGGGCCCAGACTATCGCCAGAAGCTCTCTTTCATTGGTCGCATAGTTTAGTTCTCTGTCTTTCAGAGTCCTAGAAATCATGGTTATGGGTCTATTATTTTGCGACAGGACCGCCCCGATGCCACTGGATGAGGCATCAGTGGTTAGGTCGAATGGTTGGTTGAAGTCTGGGTAGTGGAGGATGACGTCTTCCGACGCCAAAATGTTCCTAAGTTTATCAAAGGCCTGTTTCTGAACTTCATCAAACTGTATGGGAATGGCTTTCGAGCGTTGCTTGCTGATCTTACCATATTCCCCCTTCAGAATGCTAGAGATAGGTCTTGCTATCTGAGCGAAGTCTTTTATAAAACACCTGTAGTAGCTGGCAAGACCCAGGAATGATCTTACGGCAAACAGGGTGGAGGGTTGTCTAAACTCCTGAATAGCCTTGACTTTATCGGGGCTTGTTCTCGTGCCCTCGGTTGACACCACAAAGCCCAGGAACTCCACTTGTCCCTTGAAGAACTGGGATTTTTCCTTCGACACCCTCATGTTCGCGTCGTGGAGGCTGCCAAGCACGGTGTCAATGTCTCTGACATGATCCGTCTCACTTCTTGAGAATACAATGACGTCGTCAACATACACGTAGCATATCTTACCGATATGCTCCCGTAATATGTCATCGATGGCCCGTTGAAAGATGCTTGATGCATTCCTGAGACCAAATGGCAAACGGCAGAACTCATATTTGCCTCCGTTAACTGAAAATGAGGTCTTTTCACGATCGCGTTCAGCTAACGTGATTTGGTGGTACCCTGACTTCAGGTCAAGGGTAGTGAAGTATCTTGCCTTCCCCAGATTTGAAAGTATCATAGAGATACAAGGCATCGGGTACTTGTCTGGTATGGTTTTGAGTTAAGCTTGCGGAAGTCTATGACTAGCCGCTTCTTGCTTGAGCCCGAGTCGTCAGTGCCTTTCTTCCCAACAACCCATATGGGGTTGTTGTACGGAGACCTGGAAGGCCTAATGATTTTGTTCCGCAATAGGTCCTTCACTTCATCATTGACGAAATCAGTGGCTCCTACAGGAAGGGGTACATTTTCGAATAGATTGGTTCTTCATCCTCGGTTCTAATCGTGGCTACTACGGCTGTGTTGAAGGGTAGCATTTCAGTCGGATCTGCAAATGCCTTTATACGGCTGGACATCATTCTGAGAAATTCATCCCTAACTGCCGGCGGGACCTCGATGTCGTCCACTTTCGTAAAGTTAACGCTGGGGCATTTGTGGAATAGGATCCTTTCAGATTCCTGTCCAAAGTGGAGATTTTTAGTCCCCAGGTTTATATTGACGCCAGCTTCCGTTAGCGTGTCGAGCCCTATGATGCCATCAAAAGTTGACAGCTCCGGCAAGATAAAGAACGGGCATTTAATGCCGAATATGGTTAGAAAACATTTTTTTTTTTTTTTATTGAAGCCGTGCAGGGATTTTACAACAAATGGGGCTTCTACAGGGACAATTCCCTTGAGTTCTTTTAGTGGTTTGATATAATTTTTAGCGGCCCCAGTGTCTATTAAAAGGTTTAGCGTTCTCCCTGCTACTGTTCGTCTGACGAACGGGAGCAGGGATTTTCCCCTAAAAAATTGACAGTATCACTGTCGTACCCTGCACCATTGTCCTCATCAATCTCCGCCACTGCTTCCGATGCTAACTGTTCGTATTGTTGTTCGTCCACCTGAGCGAGGTGATCGACCCTCTGCCTGCGCTGGTCGGAGAATCTCTGGGATCCAGCTGGCCTTTTATACGCACCCTGTTGGTGCCCGTTATTAGGGTTTGCTGTAGCCGGTAGGCCTGGGTTGTGCCCCTGTTGCTTTTGAAAGGCAGTTGGCTGACGGAATTTTGAGGAAGACGGATCAACATCCATCATCTCTACTTTGTCTTGGCTACGGATTCCACCCGTTTGGTGGTTCCCCTGATTGTTCGTGTAGAACGGGTTCTTTGATTGTCTCTTATAGTGATCGGGCTCATTCTGTGCGCCCTGCTTATATTTTATTCGGTTCTGTGGTTTGTTTTCTAAAGCTCTTGCGTAATTTGTTGCAAAATCGTGCCTATCATGGTTGGCCTCAATTTCCTGCGCCAATGCCAAGGCCGACGGCAAGTCCGCAGGCTGTGCCGCAAACAGTGTATCCGTGAGGCCTCTTCTTAAGCCCGAAACGAAGACACGGAGTGCGTCAGCCCTATATTTTTTCGTTAATGTATTGCGCCTGTGCGGCGTCTTGTGACATAATTGTCTTGTTCGTCAGAAGGGTGAGCTTCTTCTCAACCTCCTCGTAGAAGTTATTAATGGATAATCCACCCTGCCGTAGTGTGGCAAGCTCCTGCTCCAGCAGGTGTATCGGACGCTTGTCCGAATATGTAAAGTCGAGACGATTGATGATTGCCTCAAAGTTCAACACTGTGTTGAACGACGCTAAGAGTGAGTCAGCGGGCCCTCTAATCTTGTTCCTGATTATTAAGACCGCTTGATAGTGCTTCGAGCTTCCTACAAAACCCTCGTACAGCTTATAGGCAGCTTTTGCTGCCTGGCGCCAGGAAACATACTGCTCCTGGGCCCCATTGAATTCCGGCAGCGTTTTTACCGCATCCAGAGCTTCGTCACATTGGACCGTTCGATCCAATGTGACCGCCTCGTAGGCCCTGGCCTCGGGAGCCTGAACTCTTGCAGCCTGCAGCTGGTCAGTTACAGCCTGCAAACGCCGATTAAAGTCAGCTTTTTGTATTGCTAGCGCAGAGCTGACCGCCGCCTCTATAATGGCTTTGATCTGATCAGGGTCCATTCTTTCTACTCTTTCCACGGGTTCTATTTCAAGGTTTAAACTGAGTCCGCCGAACAATCTCTCTAAATCAGAAATAGGCATAAACGGAATTTTTTCGGTCGCCCCTCCTAGCGTTTCGTGTGTCTTGTTGTGGGTCAGATCAAGCTCCGCCGGGCCGTTGTTACTGTTTATTTTCTTAAGGAATCAAATTCAAGTTCCCTCAAACACAGATGTCGTTGTTGTTGCCCGCCGACAACAATGTATTTATGGTGCGGTGTTATGTTTCCTACTTGCGCTTAGCGCAACCAAAAAAAGATTAAAAAAATTTTTGTTTGAGAACAATGACAGTCGAATATTTTTGAATATAAAAACGTTTTATCTGTTTGGTTTTTGTTTTGTTTTGTTTTTTTTTTTTCTTTTTGGGCGATAATTGAAGAAAAGTTTCACTTACATGCTCCTCTTTTATTCTCCTCCACTTGGTAAATTATTTCTTATATTATTCTGCGTTGTCCTCCTCTCTCTTCTATCGTCGCCGCTGCCCAAAGCCGTCCGCTCTGGTGTAACAGTTTGGGGTTAATTAGTGTAGCTTTTTAGTGCAATTGTTGCACGCACTTTTTATGTTCGTGTTGTGAAGCGGGCGTTGTCTCCGCGCTTCACTGTCTCCACGTCTTTTTTTTTATTTTTTATTTGTTCTCGAGCGGGTTTGGTCTCCGCACTCGATGTCTTTTGGTCTTTCTTGTTTGACCTTTTTTTTCACTTTTTTGGCGATGTTCACTTAGCGGGCTTTGTCTCCTCGCTTACTGATTTTTGAATCCCTTTCTTTTTTTTTCGAGTGGGCGTTGTCTCCGCACCCGATACTGTTGATCTTTTGATTTATGACTTTTTCACTTTTTACCGATTTTCACTTAGTGGGCGTTGTCTCCGCACTAATTTACTTTCTCGGGCGGGGGTGGTTTGATCGTGTTGGGCGCCAGTAATGTTTAAATGGTCTACGGGAATTACCGTGTTATTTATTGATTATATTAAACAAAGGAATGAGAGATTAACTTCCGCAAGGCGAGACTTTGTATGTCATCACCACTCGGCTGATAATTAAAAACTAACTTAAGAACTCTAAACTTCCAACTTGCAGACCTTTAGCTGCCGGCCACGGCGCTCGTCGCTGCCCAGCAAAAGTGCTGACCTTGCGCCTCGTGTGCGGTGTCCAGTGGCGGCCGGCATCCGGCGATCGCGACGACGGCGATCCCACGGGTGACGAAACTGCTTATTTTACAATAATGCAGAATTCGTCCCACCCAGTGGTAAATTTAGTTAACTCTTGTTAACTTGCATGTATGAGTTATTTATCAACTAGAGAGATGGGATTATCGACGCTATAAAGTGCAAAACTACCAAGCGAATCTCTGGGACAACAATGCGGCATACGAAATTGGATGCCCAGAAAGTGTTTCGGCGGGGCACAACCAAAACAGTTGGGTCAATGTGCCACTGCTATATGTTGTAAACGACACTGGAAAAATAATAATAATAATAAGCGAAATCAATAATATGTATAGCCAGATAGTCACCAAATGGGGAACCAACTGTTTACAATACAGAAAAATCCGGACACATTTATCCTATGCACTATGCACAGAAATTTCATTTGTGGCACTGTATTTCGCATGTTAATCTCTCAGTGTACTAGCGTTTGGGCCATGAGACAATGAGACTCCTCATAACTTATGTATGCCCCCAGACTCAGACAGGGCCCAGGCGATGTGGTGTCCCAGTTCTGTTGGGTGTTCGGTGCTCGATGCTCGCGGCTCGGACAGGTGTCGCGGTGCGGTGTCGCGGAGCGGTGTCGTGTCGGGTCATGTGGTGTGGGTTTGGCCTGTCTGTCGCCTGTGAACTAGTTCGAGTCAATCACTGCCTTGGGGGCCTTCCACTTTCCTTTCGGTCCACACAGCAGTTGTGCCCAGTCCGTCGTTAATTTCATCTGCCAGAGCAAAACGGATCCATGTTTCGTGCAAGCGTGCAACTTGACCGAAAAACGGAATTTTGGTCGAATCTGTGGTCGGATAGGATGCCGGGTGCACGGGAGGTACGGGAGCAATACCTATTTTTGCCATCTTGCAAAAGGTCGGTGGCATGCAACTTGTTTGTGTTTCACATTGCGAGGGGAAATGGGAGCGGGATGCGACCGAAATGCCAGCATCCCAAAAATACGCAAACCAAATGTGGGTCGACACAAGTGAATCACTCACGATTTACACTCATCCTCTCACTCCTTCTTCTTTGTCTACTCCTCAGTGGGCGAGTGAACGACGATGTCTGCCACTCTCTTCGACATGGCTGCGCAACCGGAGGAACAGCAACAGCAACAGCAACAGCATCTCTTGTCGGCTCTTGAGGAGCAGCAGCTGGTGGCTGGACTGGCCTGTCTAGAGCTGAGTGAAGGAATCACAGCAACCAGCAACTGCGACGGCAGTGACAGCGGCCTGGACGTGGCCAGCAGCTGCTGCCTCTCCCGGGTGACGCTGCAGCGGGGCCTCAGCAGCACCAGCGGGGGCTACACCAGCAGCAATGGCCTGGAGGATATCTACGACAGCTGCGAACTAAAGGTGGTCTCCGCCTCCACCGGCACAGTGGATCTGGCTCCCAGCGAGACTTGCAGCGAAAAGGAGTCACCCCCAAGGCGCACGAACACCAGCAACAGCGCGGTGAAGAAGAAGGTGGCAATGTTCGAGCCGGAACAGAATGCAGAGAGTGCCACCCCGAGGGCACAGCCTCTGGAACAGCTGCGTGGCAGAGTGGCCAACCTGAAGCGAGCCGTGAGCTTGCCCAGGAACAGTGCGGCGCCTCCGTCCCCGGCCACACCTACAGCTGGGAGCCGTGAAAAGGCACGGCTCTCGTCCGCCTCCTTTCGGCTTCCGACCACGCCCACGCCCACGGCCACGGCCACACCCACGTCCGCGCGGATGGCGCGTCCTCAGAAACCCGATACCCTACCCAGCGCCCTAAATCGGGCCCAGTCCGTGCAGCGTCTCGGCCAGGTTCAGAGAACCCCATCCCTCAGTCGGGCACGAACGCCAGGAACCCCCTCCGACGACGGTCGCTGGCCAGCCAATAGGGGAGCGGGAGGAGCACGTCGGGGAATGTCTGTGACTCCGGAAGTAAATGTCTGTCGGATGAGGGGCAGTCCGGCCCCAGGTGGCACCCTTCCGCGCCGCCGCAAGCAGCAGTCTGTAGAGGATTTGACGGCCGGACGGCTCTCCAGGAGCAACTCGATCAGTCGAGCAGCAGCCGGCACGGTGGACGCCAGGATGACGTCTTCGGTGATGGTGGTGCCCACGAGCAGACGGAGCCTAGCTCCGGCCACCGCCAAAGTGAACTCCCTGCGGCGTCCCCTGCAGACGGTGCAGGGTAGGACGAAGATCTATCACGAGACGGCAGTGCAGACGGCGCTGACCAGCGAGGACCTGGAGCAGGTCCTAGGCGGGGGGCTGCTTCAGACGCGATCCTTGGACGCAGTGGAACAGAGGGACCAAAGCAGCCAGGCGGAACCAGACCAGCGCGACTTTGAGCTGGAGCAGTTGCGCCAAGAGGTGCGCCAGCTGAGCGGGAAGCTGCAGCGGGAGCGGGAGGAGAAGCTGGCCATGCAGCAGGAGCTGCACCTGAACACGGAGCGGGTAATGGGGATGCTGGAGCTGGCCCGCGTGGTCAGCGCCAGTGCTGGAACTCCTACCTCTGAGGACAGCAACGATGGCGGCGGCCACGACAGCCTCCTTATGCTGGAGTCGCAGATACAGATGAGCGGACACGAGCTGTTCGAGCGACAGCAAGAGATTGGCCAGCTGCGCACCATGTGCCGCACCCTCCAGTTGGAAATGCGCCGTTCTCTGGCCACGCAGCATCTGTTGATTCAGGAGAAGGCGGCCATCGAGCAGGAGTCCAGCGAGTTGCAGGACTTCCTGCAGCACGAAAAGGCCGCCCAGTGCGACGCCCTGCGGGAGCTCGAAGCGGAGCACCAGGCGGCCAGGACACATCTGGCCCATCGCGAGGAGGAGGCTAAAGTACTTCGCGACGAGTGCCGGCATCTGGTCCGGCTGAACGAGCAGAGGCGCCAGGAGAACCGCATGCTGCAGACCAAATACGCGGCCCTCGAGACCAAGTCGCGGGAGCTTATCCACCAGCAGAATGCATCGGTAGCAGGCGCCTCCACGGCCCTCTCCGGACTGCACTCCCGCCTGGATGGACTCGTAGAGCAGCTAGTCTACTCCTACAGTATTTCCGAGCAAGATTTGGAGGTAAGTTGACCCCAAAGTTCCCTTCCTATGGCATTTTTGACCATCTAACCTTCTGTTTGCAGGACATCCGCTTCCAGGCAGAATCAGAACAAGTCCCCAATGGCATCCGCCCCAACGGACTGGACCTTCCGCTCTGTCCGGCCAACGGTGGAGAAGCCATTCACACGCTCGTCCTGGCCAGCGATGGCTCCCTGTCGCCGCAGCGCAACCAATCCTTCATAGCCGCCGTCATTGGTGCCATTCGCCAGGCCACCACACACTCTGGCAAGCGTCTATCGCTGCGTCAGGCGGGAAAACGCAATGGAGGAATAGGAACAGGCTCAGCAGGAGAAGGAGGAGGAGGCGGTTCAACTCACAACGGTTCTGCAACAGCAACAGCAACAGCGACCACGGGCCACGAGCAGCCTGGAGAAGATTCCGACTCTACGGAAATGCTGGACTCTGAGACGGAACCCTGCCTGCTAATGATGGACAATGTGCTGGAGGATGTGGTCCATCCGGACTCGCACTCCCACAACATGGTCTCTTCCTGCACGGGCATGATCTCCCAGATCGAGTTGCCCACAGAGCTGATCAGTCACCAGAATGCAGGCGACGACTCACTGCAGCAGCTGTCACAGGCCATTACCAATCGTCAGCAAATGGAGCTGCACGTGCACAAGATCAGTGCACTTCCCATGAAGTAAGCAGTCGCTATGCATCTTATTATAAAATTGCATTTAATTTCCATGGGTTTGGTTTCCTTGCAGTCCTCGCGATCAGTGCAACACGGAGGAGTTGAGCTGCCACGACTCGCTCGCAGAGCTGCCGTCTTTAATGGAGTACAGCACGGCTCAGGCGGTGGTGGACCAGGTGATCGAGGTGGACACGCTGGTCACCAAGTTGCTTAAGGTCCTGAGACTTGTTCAGCTGGACAACGACAATTGCATCCAGCAACTAATTGTGGACAAGTGAGTGGGGAGCTTTGATTCCTGCTCTAATTAAGTTTTGACATATTGTTTGCTTGTCTGTGCTTTTTATAGGAACAAACTACAACAGCACAAGGAGGATATGCTGGAGAAACTAAAAGACTTGGAGGACGTCAACCTGAAGCTGCAGGACGAACTCATGGATGCCACACAGGAGCTGATGATTAAGGGGAGCGACCTCAGCGGAGCCAAGGCTGAGATGCAGCGCCATCGCAACGAGATCGACGTAAGATTCTAGAATCTAGATCTTGATTTAGTGGATCCTTTTCTGTTGCGCATCCTTCGAAGACATTTCTATATATCGAGTATCGTTCATGGGCAGATATATATATACCTACATATATGTTTTCATACTATTTTACAAATCAATCTCTCTACCGCGATCTTATTTTATTTTATTTGAATCATTTAGTTTAGTTGTAGTCTTAATTCGAAATAAATCACTTGGCTTATTTATCTCTTGTGTTCAGCATTCGCTTCGAGTTCAGATCTTTGTATATAATTTATTTCACTTTGTTTCCAATCATCACTCCATCATCTCTGCATCAACCACACCACACGACATCGATGGTATACGACAGTCACAAATCAAGCTCAAAAGCGCACTCTTTCGTTTAAAATGAAACCCAGAGCCCAGTCCAGAAAATACAAATCTAATTGCAATCGCTAATCCTTCAACTGCCCATCCTTTCAACGGCCAGCGCCTCAACGAAGACATCTGCACGCTGAGCACGCTATGCAGCAGCTACAAGAAGCTGTCGCCTACAACAGAGTTTCCGCCCATGCGCCTGCTCTCACCCCCCAGCCAAGAGACCGAGCAGGGCGATGTGGCCGGTATCCTCAATCTGCTCAAGATGTGGCACGCTGGCGGTCAGCTGCAGGATCCACGCCTTAGTGCGTATCTGCGAACGGTATGTGTCAGCCAGGTGAGCCTCATTCAGATTCAGAGCACATCTAATAAAAGTTATATTTAAAATAAATTTTCTTCCTCCCCCTCAACAGGTATCGAATTTGCCGCAGGATAACAACAATGTGGAGCGTCTAAGGATATACGCCAACCAACTAGAGCATGTATCAAGAGTGCTGGGGGACGGCTTGCCCTTGGAGCTGCACCCGCCGCTCCAGCAGTTGCGTGAGGACATGGAGATCGTCAGGCTAAACGCAAACTGGACGCAGCTGTTGGACCTAAGCGAGCCTGATCAGAATGCCAATGGGGATGTGGCCACATCGTTGCAGTTGCCTTGAATCGTGTCAAATTGTTGTTAATTCTATAACTAACTATTAGAACTATTGCCAGTTGTTTAACATTAGATACATATGTACACGTAGATAGTTACAAATGTTTGCGTCCAGCTCTCGTCTGTAATGTGGATGAGAGTCACCAAACTCCAAGCAAAAAATTAGTTCTAAACATTTTAGCCCCCTCAAAGGTTGAACTATTTTAAGAGAACAAATATTGTTGTACCATACAAGCTGCTTCAGCAGTGCCATGTGTCGCTACAAATGTTTGGCGAAGGAATCAGTCCCTTTTTCCAGTCCTGGCGTCCCATTAAAAGCATCATAGGTATTCCTGCTGTTAATGCATTAAACCTTGCTCCCAATTTTCCTTTTGAACAAGCAAAAATCGGCTTAGGCCGGAATTTAAGTTCGTTTGCATTTCCAGCAACATAATGTACGATAGCCAAGATTTCTGGTGAATCTGTAGATCACACGTTTAATAAAGTCCCAAAATTACTTCCATCCTCCTACGCGAACAGACAAGTCCATTTTGCACTGAGAAGTGCTCTAGCTTAGAATGGCGAGGAAAGGTGAAAGCCACGATCCGACTTTGAAAGCAAGCTGTTTGTTTAATACACGTACAATAAATAAGCATAAACTAAATACATACATACATATGTATAAAAATCAACTATGAATGAAAAAACAATTTCGTACAATTTTTGAAATCCCTTGAAATGGTAAGTACTTGCTAGATAAGTCTATGGATAATATGTAAGTACATATATGTACATTTATGCTGTGTGTATATATTATATATAGACTAATATATATTGTATATATGTTGTATTTAGTGCGTGGAGGGGGATACAGCTGTCCTCTGGTCGCCGCTGTCCCTTGTCTTTTGTGTGTGTTGTGGTTGCTCTGTCTTTAAATTTACAAATAATCTCACAATGTGGGTGCTCCTCATCAGAGCACCCTGGCATCCTGCCATCCTAGAAGGAGGGCTTGCTGCTGCCCATGCTGCGGGCCGGCAGGCTATTCGTCTTTGCCGTGGGGTTGTCACGGGCTTGCGAATGGGCCACCACGATGCTGAGGCACTGCACCCACTCCTCCGCATTTTTGCCGTCCTTGGGCTTGAGTATTAGGGTCTGGTCGGCGGTGAAGATCTCGAACGCCTTGGGTATGTTGCGTGCCCCCCGCGACACCTTTACCGATCGGATCTGGTTCACATCGATGCTCTCTCCTCCGCTCTGAACAAAAATCAAACCAGTTAGGATTGGATTACTATCCGTTCTTATAGTGATTGCGTTGTTCTTAGCTTACCGATCCCTTGCACGATAGATGGGCCCCGGAGAGCGTAAAGTATCTTGTACGCCAGCGCCTGAACAGCCGCCACTTGCCCTTTTTCTCCTTCAGCTGGCCCTCTATCATGGGCTGGTTGCTGCCGTTGAGGAATCCCACCGCCTTGTCCGGATGATTGCACAGGAAGCAGCCCCACTGGTACTCAAGTTCGTTGCAATTCGGATTCGATTTGTCGGTGATGGACACCTCGAACACATCCAGAAATCCCGAGTGTCTCAGCTCATTCACAAGTATCTCCCGGTCCTGGAATTACATCAAAGATTTACATATTTATAAGCTAGTCTCCGCCGCCATGTCCGAGGACCCACCTTGACCTGCGGAAATTGGCTGGTGACCAGCTCCGTGAAGCTTCTGTTCTCGCACTTGAGTATCTGCCAGATGTTCTTGAGATTGCTGATCCCGGACTCGCGTGTGCTCAGCACACACTTTTCCTTCACCTGAAATGGAAAGGCGGAAGGGTGGAAAGGTGGTGTCGTGACAAGATTGCCATCTGCAATGGGTTCTGCAATGTGGTTTGCCACTTACAAAGTGCCGCACTTGAAAGTCCAGGAACATCATGTGTATCCAGGTCTTGGGGTTGCGGGTGCGCATCGTGAAGCACGTCTTCGAGTAGAGGCAGTGGGGTCCTCGTATCTGGCAGGCGAAATGCAGCTTGGCCACCTTCTTCGTTCGTCGCTCTGCGAATTCATTGGAAACTGTGTGATGTGTTTGTGTGTGGATGTGTGTGGTGGTGTTTGCGGTTGGTCAGATATTGAGGGAGGAGTCAGAGATCAGTCAGAAGCACAAGCTTACCCTCGATGCTGCATCGGGTGGGCGGGGGCAAGTGTTGCGAGACCTCGTCCATGTAGGACTTGATCGAATTGAAGTTCTTCTCGCAGAACTGCTGGACGGGATCGCGCATTATCTGGTACGGCTCAAAGGTGCTCATCCTTTGGTCCATCACACTGTTGGCATTGAGCAGGGTGCGGCTGGTGTTGTCGCTGCGTCGCGGCGCTACATTTGTGGTGGGTCCCGAGACAATGACCTCGCTCTGAAAACACCAATGGCACTTTAGTCATCAGCTATCATTAGGACTTACAAATAGTCTGTATATTTCCACTTACATTCCCGTTCCCGGGCAGCTTCATCACCGACTTTGCATTGCCATTGCCGGAGGATGCGGTGGGCAGTGCTGGCGAGGCATGGTGCACGGACACGGCATTCTGCGGCTGCTGTGAAGGGGCCGTAGATGCAGCCGCCGCCGGCGCCCCTACAGCCGTCGAGGCTGGAGGTATAGAGATCGATCCCACAGACTGATTCAGGGCATCCGTGCTGTACTTCATCAGCACCGTGCTGGAGTTGAGTAGTGTCGAGGGCCCCTGGGAATGAGGCCGCACCTTGGAGGGCGATGTGGTGACAGTCACCCCACCAGAGGTCACTGGAATCCCATGCTTGTTGTGGCCAGTGATGACCACGTTGTTGCTTAGCGGCGGCACAGGCGTCACTGGCAGGTTGCTGAACGTCGCCGGGGTCTTGGGCGCGGCTCCCGACTGCACCACAACGTTCCCGTTGGAGCTGCCTCCAGGCTGTTGGTTTATCTGCGAGTTGCTCAGTCGCGTCATGCTCTTGTGGAGGCCTCCGACGGAGCCGCTGGCGACGTTCAGTCGTGTGACGCTCCTGTGGGTGTTGCTGGCGGGATGCAGGCGCCCCGTGCTCCGGGAGTCGCCCAGTTTTACGCGTCGCGTGTAGCCCGCGTGCTGCGGGGCTGGCGTTGGAGTTGATGTGGCCATGCGAGCTGACGGTGGAGCCGCAACGGGCGTGGCATTGACGTTACTGCTGCTGGTGGGGGCCGCCTGTTGGATGATCGGTCCTGCGACTGGAGCTGGCTTCAGCGGCGGACTGGGGCTGGAGCTGGTGCTGTTCAGGCTGACGATGGTGACGCCGCCGGAGGTTTTGTTGGCTGATGCACTGCCCACATCCTGCTGGGAGCTGAGCGCCGCATTCTTCTGCCGCACGCAGGCCAGCACCTTGTCCGTGAAGAGGACGGGATAGGCCGAGCAGAGCCGCGTGGCCTCCTGCTGCAACAGCGCCTGGGTGGGCAGGTGCTCCAGTACAAAGTCGAGCGCCTGTTGGGCCGTCTCCTTGCTGCCGATGCCCGCGTTGGTGAGGATCTGGGCACACAGCGTGACCGTGCTGGGATTGGTCTTGGCCGCCAGACGAAGCTGCTCGAAGTGGTCGACGAGCAGGTGGGGGGCGTGCTGTGAGAGCTTCAGGAGGATCTGCATGGTGACACTGGAGGTGTCGCTGTCGAGCAGGAAGCCACAGAGTTGCGGCACGCACTGCTCCAGCACTTCGGGCGACTTCTGCACGATCAGCAGGTAGAGCTGGAACACGGCCATGCGCTCCTGGGGATCGCATTGGGGCAGCAGCGGCATAAGCAGCGGCGCGTGCGGTGTCACCACCTCGGGGGAGACCTCGTACACCTGCGAGAGCACTCGCAGTAGTCCGTAGTTTCCGGAGAGGATGGACTCCATCACGGACTCCGTGTGCGGACTCAGCAAGATGGCGTGATCGATGGCCGCCAGCGACAGGTAGCTGGCCAGGTTGCGCGACAGCTCCTTGTTGCCCTTCGGCAGGAACTGCACAGCAATGGGCAGCGCAATTTTCATCAATGCTTTCTTATCGTAGTTCTGTTTGGGTTCGATTGGAGCAGATAAGTATCTACATATGTATGAGCAATTAAAATCTGAGCTCCACTCACCAGGAATATGCTAGAGATAATGTCAGCGGCGATCTTCGCATGCGGCGGCTCCTCCTTTGTGGCGCTGGAGGGTTGCAGGTTCCAGAGCAGGCATGTCTTCAGCAGATCCACCAGGGCGGCACAGTAGCGCTCGGCACTGCGGGTCTCCCGGATGCAGGAGAGCACCCGAGTCACACAGATCTCCACCACGCTCTGGTCGTTGTTGTTCTTCACGTAGTCCGCGTGCGAGATAATGGGGCTGATCTCGGAAAGCTGAAAGGATAACGAATGAGTGGTCAGGGATCGGGGCTCATACATGATCTATCTGCAGATTGACCTACCACCTCTGTGATGTCGTCCACAATGTCCGCATCGGGCACGGAGAAGAGGTCCCCAGCCCGGGAAAGATCGCGCTTGGCGAGCACTTTCGTGAAGAGGTCGTGCATCTCGCGGGGTTCGCTGCAGCTCAGCTGGAAGAGGAGTCTCCCGGGAATGGCTGGTGGTCAGTCAGTGGCCTTCGTGGCCAGCGGTGCCTCATCTGTGGCACCTGCTGAAAGTGAACGAAAAACGAACTCGATTTAGGGACATGCTTCTTGCTTATTTTTGTCGCTGCATTTTTTCTTTCACTGTCATGTCTCTCTACGGCGTACTGGCGGACTGTCTGACTAGCTGACTGGCGCTGACTGGTGCTGGCTGGCTCATTGCCAAAGTTCAGGCGCCTACGGGTAACAACTTCTTTATCTTATCGGTAGGCGCTCGCGAATGCTCGAACTAGTCCAAGTACAGCAGTCCCCCTGAGCCCCTGCCGGGACTGCCAAATATCCGAGCTCCTCCAAAATGTTTCTTTCTCTATTCTGGTATACTTTCAGCGTCCAAACATACCATACACAATAGTTGTATAAATATAGATGTATGTACTTGTTGCATTGTCTAGTCGGGTAGTATCTGGATTTAGATGCGACGCATAGCTTCTATTTTAAGTGGAAAGGGTACCAGTTGTTTCACAAACAGTGTTGTATATCAGCATCACGATATCCTATCTTTATGACCACTCATTACTCATAATATCTGAACTGAACGTTCGGATTGCTATCTCCGACTATGTGCTACACAATATCGAATTCAATGCCAGTCGGAACATCTGAGGGATCTGTTGTTATTTGAATGTAAAAAATCTTCACTGAGTGTGCACTTTCTGCCACTGCACTACGAGACTCGAACATGTGGTTCCACGAACTGGATGGAATTCGTTTTACTCAGATATTTCCGTTCTGTTCTGTTCCGTGGGGTTTCCCTCGAACGCTGTGTTTATCCACACTTGCACTTGGCTCAGTTGTTTGCTCTGATAGCAGCACAAGCTGTTGGCCAACTTGCCGTAGCCGTAGACGCCTTTGGGCTGTAGGCTTCAGGCTTTGGGTCTGGGTGGGTGCCTGGGTGAGCAATGGAATGCGTTAGCCCAAGCTGTTACACGGATACGGATTTTGATTAGATGCGCAAAATTCCGCTGAGGGATTAGCCCCGACTTAACGGATCACTGGGGAATTTGCTTGGTGGCCAAATGAGTGGGCGCCGAAGAGCTAACAGAGAGAAACGTCGTTTCTTGGCTGGTACTGCAGCCGCGCCATCAAGGAAGCGATGCCAACGTCAACGTCAACGTCAGCGTTAGCGTCAACGCCAACGCCTAAGTTATTAAATTTTCAAATAAAAATCAAAAGTTGCATAATCCATGGAGAGGGCAGGCCATGCCAGGCCAGTCGTCCGTCAGGCAGCTATGCACGCGAATTGCAGACGGTCTTTTCTTGTCTTGGGTTTGAGTTTGGTTCGAGCATGGGACAGACATTTGCTTCCTGGAAACCGGGACAGCGACAGAGAAAGAGACAGAGAGAGAGAAAGAGACAGAGACTGGGACTGGGGCAGGGTAAGGAGACAGAGACAGAGCCAGAAACGTAGCTCTTGGGTTTCTTTGGTTTTCTTTTGGATTGTGGTTGTTGTTATTTATGGCTCATTCGCGCTCAGGTTGCAGCACCAACAACAAACAGAAAAACTGGTTAAAAAATAAATAAAGCAGCAGCAACAAGTCGCAGCAAGCGGCAGCAGCAGCAGAAACTCTGAGCGCCCCGAGAGAAAATTAAAAGAGAAATAGAAACACACACACTTATGTATGTACATATGTATGTATGCATGTATGTATGAGCGATACATACAAATGTACATACATATGTATGCACGAGTACGAGGTATACTCGTAAGTAATGGATGGGATGGATGATGGCGTTGGCTAAAACATAAACCGAAACCGGTGCGGCAGGTTAATACACACGAAGCACGGACCACGACCACGACCACGATCACAGACCACGAACCAAAAGCCAAGAGCCAAAAGTGCGGTGGGGCTGGCTGTGAGAAGGGGAGGGACAGAGGCAGACTCGTAGCTCAAAGATTTTGGAGACAAGAGTGGGAACAAAGGCTGTGCCAAAACCCAAGGCAAGACTCGATTGGAGGTTCCATAATTCTCTGCTTCGATCTTATTTGCATTGCCCCTCAAATGGCAGGGGTCAGACCTGTCGTCCGTTTGGCTTTAACAAAATGGAAACAACTTTTAAGCCTTTTAATTATCAGTGCTTCGCTGTGCGAATGACTTAATTTCCACTCTGATCGAGAGATCGAAAGATCGGGGGAAGACAGAGAATGCGTAACCCTATCCGTGAGCCAGGGCTTCTCTGGCCAACCAGGTGACAAGGCCTTCCTCTCCTCCCCCTAGCCGCTGCAGTCTCACCTAACCGTCACACCAGTCGTATACGTACTCCGATACCACGCTGGCATTCAGTTTTCCGAGTCGCATTGCGTGCATTGCTAGTGTTTTGTTCTTGTTTGTGCATTCTTTTGTAACAGTCGCTGCTCTGAAATACCTGGCCAGCGGACAGTGGCCGTTTCCAGCCCGGCGGCCAGAAGAGCGTCAAGTGTCTCGATCGCCAGCACCGGGCAACCGACTGCACAGAGATCTGGCGACTGGCGCGACTGCAATTATTAGCCAAAGTCTGCCACGGGGGGCTGGGCGGTGCATATGGCGGATGGCAGTCATAGAGGCTGGCGGCAAAGCACCCAACTAGTACGAGTATGAAACCCGTTGTGTTTGTTGTGTTGTGCCTGGAAACCCGTTTTCGATATTACCTTCTTTCGTACACAGAGCACCAACGGGCCACCCTACGCATGTGCAGACACTCACCGTCACCATCACTGTACCCGTAATTTCTGGGTGGATTGGCACGATAATATATTGCTCTGGATGCTGAAATCTGGGTTGAAAATGTCAGAATTGGTTTTGGACCCATGATTGGTTTCTGGTTGTTGTTGAGGTTGCGATATTGAGGATTTAATGATTCAAATGAGGACTTCCATTTGTATTTCTTTTTTTTTTGCCTAATACAGCAGTATTAGTATTACAGCAACCTATGGGTAATTATTACTGATTGTGATTAGAATCTATATCGTTGAGTTAGTTCATCTGCCCATAGCAACAATTACCGAATTAAGATCTGCTGGTAGCTCAGCAGATACTTTGGGCACTTTTGTCAAAATCACGGCTCTGGGCTAATATTTTTCCTCTTTTATACAAATTCTCTTTCTAGCCCTCGCCTCGTGAACTAAAAACAAACAAAACGAGAAGGGGCGTGTGAGACGCTTCTTATGCATCAAAACATTTATACCCGGTACTCAGGCAGTATATCTGTATACCTGTATATATAACTTTTGAAATACACTGGTTTCAGTGTGAGCATACAGCAGTCTGGAGTCAAAATTTGGCGACTTTAGCTCTTAAAGTCTCTGGGAACTAGACGACAAACAAGACGGACGGACGGACGGACGGACGGACGGACATATGTAGCTATATGAACTCGGCTATTGATGCTGATCAAGAATATATATATACATATATATATACTTTATGGGGTCGGAAACGATTCCTTCTGTGCATTACACATGAATGTACATATGTATGTATGTATGTACATCCACTTTGTGCACAAAAACAAAATACATTCGAGTGTACATACATATGTATGTACATATATATTTACTCTTTATTTTATTCGCCTTCCCCCTCTGTCGATTATTTGGGAGCGGGGCTGCGAAGAGTAAAGACAACATCAACACGGTAATCCGAGAACCAAGGAATGGATTCAGTTAGGCGTATAGGGAATACATGCACAAACATAGGGGAGAGGGATGGTGATAGGAGGATGGGGAATGGTTGAAAAATGAGCGGCTCGTGAAATTTATTAATGAAAAGTGCCTCAAAATAAGACATCGCTACGAATTAGCACAACAACAGGAACACGAAAACCATGGGGAATGTATGTATGTTCATACATACATACATATGTATGTAAATATGTACATATGTAGATCGATTTCGCGTATGAACCCACCCATACCCACACACACACAAACACAGACACACACATTTATATGTATACGAATTTTTTGCAGTTTTAAATGAGAATTGGGGCACGATTAGAAGATCTACCTGAATATTTGAGCTTTAAGTTTTGAATTTTAGATGCGTTTACAGTCTTAACGGTAAATAGCCGAAACTTACCGAATTGCATCTGAGGCTGGCAGACAGCTGGTCATATCAGTGGTGCAACAACTGCTGGAACTGGTCGAAGTGGCTCTCTTTCTCTCTCTCTCTCTCAGTCTCTCTTTCTCACCCTGCGCTCACTTTGTGGCTGGTTGAAAAGGTAGAAAATGTTGCTGTTTCTGTTGGCCGAGTCAGCCGCACAGCCGCAGATCCGTGGTTGTATTTGTTGCCGTTCCCTCTCGCTTTGGGTGTAGTTCAATAATAATTTAATTGTGACTGCTGCTGGTGTTGCCGATAAAGCAAAAAACTAAGTAGTTTCGTTAGTGTTACTTATTTTTTAGGGCCTTTCTCTGTAGCAGCGTTAGCGCATTGCCCTTCATGCTAATTTTCATGTATTTTTTTTTGTCCGCACTTTATTTACATACATTTGTATGTACATATATGTATACATATGTCAGTATATATTTATGTACATATATTCGCGTATATCTTGAACTATTTGTTCTTTATTGGAAATGGAACGACTGATGTGTGAGAGCGCCAACGCTGCCGTTGTTTAAGCCAAAATGCCCTGCGTTCCACTATGCCTGATTTCTTTGTATTTTTGCTAATCACATTTTGTTAACACACACACGCGCACACAGGCGCACACGTACCCGTATACACGAAACACGTACAAAGAAAGAGAGCTGGTGGTGAGCGGGTATAGTACAGACCAGACCCACCGACGCGACGACGACGACGACGACAACGAACGAACTAAAGACTCGACGGTGCGCGTTGGCCAAACAAACTGCATTAAGGCCCAAACGTAGAACCGGGAATGGCGAGGTCTCAGCAGCCCAATTGTCTGACTTGGCTCCGATCGCTCCCATCTGGCCATATATCTGCTCTTCTGGCCGCCTCTCTCTTGCTTGTTTGCACGATCGCTCATACAAAAACTATGTGCGAAGGGTAGGGAACACTTAGTGAACGCTCTCTCCTTGAGGGGTCATAATTGCCTCTGGCAGCGATTCTCACATAATCCAGGAGCTTAAGTCCCTCAGACAACGAAACGGCCATACCTAATATTACTATATCTTGATCGCCCGTTCAGCACGCTCTTTATTTCGCTCTCTCTCTCTATCTCTCTCTCTCAGAGTTTCTGGCCACCTTTACCATGGGTAGCGAGTGGAATATTTGTATTTTGGAAAGGCTTGCATCCATAATAATTATGATATATAATCACCTTATTTGGTGAACTATGTCAACTAAAAGAAAATTCAGCAGCTATTCAAACATACATATGTACATATGTATGTAAAATAAAACTTGTAACGACCTTGATCCGTGCTGGTCCTCAGTAGTTAATGCTATAAAGCGTTGAGTTCCTAATCATAATCGTATCACAGCCAATTGTGTATGTATGTATGTAAATACGTACATATGCAGGGTATCAAATCATCGATCCTCCTCAGCTCTCCCATTTACTTTTTTGCCCACACAAATTTATCGCCGTTTTGCTTTTCACCTTTCATTCATAAACAAAAAGGTAGCCTTTTTGTTGGTATACATATGCTGCTCGTCTCTTCTGCTTCGGCTTCACCTGTTGCGCAGTGCTTGGCCTCATGTTGCCAGCCAACACTGAAATTTGTTTGTGTTCTTTATGTTATTTCATTACTAGACAGAATTAAACTTTTTTCCCCAAGGATCCAAACCGAGTTTTTCTGATAGATTTAAGGCATAGCAATCTTGTATCGAATTGTTTTTTATTTTTATATTTGGATGGAAGAGAGGCAGCCAGACGCAAATTATTTTGGTTTTTCTGCAAGAAAATAACTCTGGCTGAAAAAGCTGAGAGCTTCAGTTTCGTTCTTAGCACCGTTTTATGGCAGGATAAAATCCCATACAAAATCGAATTTGATCCGTTTTTGGTGCAATGTAGCGTCACTAAAAAGCGTACAAGGGGTTTCACACATGCATTCATACATACATTTAGATTTGCATTTAGAAAGATTCGTGGCTAAAAATCTCTTGAAAATGTAGGGATACATTTTTGTTATTTCAAATCTTAGATGAAAAACCACCAGGTGGGAGTGTGCGGAGTAGCTGGGTATTTATTCCTTTGCTAATCCGTCAATTCCTTTCTTAAATATAATAATACAAATTTCCAATCACAGGAAACGGATCAGGGTTCGAAAATAAAGTTTTCATAGTGCACGAGTCCAATGTAATCTAGTTTAAAGCCCACTTCAAGTTAAAACAAGTTAAAAAACAAACATAAAGTCATATGAAAAGTAAAAAATAGGTACATATCACATATTTTTCTGTCTTTAGAATGTCCACATTTTACACACTATTTTTCGTGCAGCAGACCACTGTGCAGCTGCTAGTGTTGCCAGCTTCGATGTTGCCGAAGCTGCACTTAAGTTGTTGAAACTGATGTATCGCTGAAAGTCAAACTTTATTTTATAACGTTTTTGGAATAGACCCTTTTAAATATGCAGTTCAATTTTCTCTGCCCTGCCATTTATGGGTGACCAACGGTCATCTCCATATTGTTCGAGAGCCATAGTCGTAGATCCATCAATAGTTTTGCGCTAACAAAAGCCTACTTGAGCCGGTACAAGGTGCAGCACAGCCTTTTGTTTACTCTGCAAACAGGGAAGCAAGGTCAAACCTGCCATATGAATGCAGCACAGCGAAAGCTGTCTCGGGGGGCATATTCAGGGAGGTACACAATTTACGTACAAAGTTTATTGTACATTCTACGAGTAAATAACATAGCTATCGCAAAGGGTTAAAGTCTCTTTCTGGTTAAGATCAATGGTGATAGGTAGATAGTCCTGGGCTTTTGGGACTCTCTAGGCATACTTGGCCACCAGACCCGCCACAAAGGTGACATACTCCTGCTGGGCGGCCTCGGTGGACTTGCCCTTCTGCTTGTTCCAGGCCTCCCACTTGGCCTTGCCCTTCAGGTCGAGGAGACCCGGTTTGCTGGTGTTGTTGTCGCCAACGGACGCCTGCTTGAAGAGGGCGTACAGCTCCAGGAACTCATCATCGCTGGGGCGCTTTGTCAAATTCTTGACCTTCTCTGCGGCGGCGTTGAATTGCTGTAAGAAAAAAAAAGAGTGGGATATAGATTAGATCAATCGGAAAGGTGATAAGCCTATGTGACATGCTGAATCGGCTGTACAGTCAATCTAATGCAAGGTACAGCAATCAGCAATCAGAAATAGAGAGGAAGTGTGTACTTACCTCGGTAAGGGACATTCTGGTATAGATTTTATCTGAAAGCAGTGTGGAAGTGTTAAGAATATAATGAGTTGTTGTTACGATTGGATTGTACTATCAGTGATCGCCAAACTAGTTTGGAGCAAAATGTTTGACGGTCACCGAAATGTTTTATGAACTTTGGCACGCATCAGGCAATCTCGACGAGCACTGCTAATAGTGGCTAGGCTCTAGGGTCCAACAAGTCCAACTTTCACCTGTATTTATGGTGCGGAAGCGGACGCAGCAACAAGCAGAAGACACACATATTCATCTCTAGGCCAATTATGAAATTATGAAATATGGAACTTCGGAAACCGTAAGCCACCTTTTTAGTCCAATGAAGCAAAATGGATCCAAATATGGATACGGGCGTGGGCCACAGTACATATCGTTCATCCATATGTACATACTCGAATGTCCATACATATGTAGATATGTACATATGTATGTTTATGCATGAAGTATTCGCATGTGGCCGATTTCTCACAGTTCTTACTATCTAAATGAGTTCGATATTTGTCACGCGTAGGTACTAAAGATTTCCTGCATAAACTAATCGGTGGAGGCCTTATCACTTGACTCGACTTACTTGTAGGTCTAGGCATTCACAGAACTAAACACATTCTGACTTCCAATCTTGATTTGACTTTCAATATAAGTATTTCCACATCGCACGATCGCCCCACAACCACAAAGCTTTCTTCCACAGAGAGAGGGACAGATGAGACACTCTCTGGAGCTTTGTCAATGTTCTTTTCTGTTTTCTGAGTGGGCTTTATGGGTGTAATTCTCTCTGTTGCAGGCAGCTTTGCTCGAGTGGGCTGGTTGGGCAACCGTGATAGTGCAGCCGAGCTGATAACAGCAGCGATTTACTGATATACTTACCATTGGGAAACCAACGAAGGCAGTGTCGAAGCAAAGCCACGTAGCACGGCCACCCATCGGGTTCGAAGTACGAGCGGCTTTTCTATCGCAACTTTTGGCCAAAAGTACCGCATGTACTACAGCAGCAATACCCCATGAAAGCTCCAATAAAAAGCCGCTTAGCAGGGCCAACACCTGAAGATTACTGTTTTCAAATCTGTTCTGGTATCTTTATTGCTTGAAAAGTTAGTGGTAGTGCAAGGGAAGTGGTAACCGGCTTAGGCGTACTTGGGGGCATACTTCTCGTACACCTTGACGTAAGCATCCTTGGCGGCCTCCTTGGACAGACCCTTCTGAGAGCTCCAGGCCTCGTACATAGCCTTCTTCTTGAGATCCAGAACGCCGGGCTTGTCGATGTTCACATCGCCAACGGTGGCCTGCTTGAAGAGACCGTAGAACTCCAGGAATTCGGCATCGGTGGGCTTCTTGGTGAACTTCTTGGCGAGTTCAGAGGCTTCTTCGAACTATTTGCAAATAGAGATTAGTAATTAATCAACCAAATCGAAATTGTTATATCTATGATATGTTTACTTACGGACACCATATTGTTAGTGTTGAGGTTTTTGCTAAAAGTGCTGCGGGTAATTTAATTGGCAATTGGCATTAGGGGTTGGCTGTTAGATCTATAAGGATGTGAGTGCTTACCACTTGAAATGGCGACAGGCGAATGAGTGCTCAGGGGCCTTACAGTCGAGCTTTTATAGGTACAAACATTCGAGTTAGAGCCCAAGCGAAATTTATACCCATTCTGCTGATTAGACTTGAGTTTACCTCACCCGACTGTGCAGATATTGATATCTTTATTTCGCCAATTTTGCTCCTAACATTGTTAAAGGTAGCGACATGGAAGATAGCCCCCGGATACACTTATCATTTATAACTCCAGAAAAGTGGCTGACCAAGTGTCAGAAACGAAGGGAGCACTGTAGATGGACACACCCGCGAACTTTCGTTCCGCACACTGAAGTTTATACAATTGGTAATAAATTAGTGACGAGGGTTGATATACATATAAAAGCTGTAATCTGAAGATTATAAAATCTATGAATTATATGTGATACTTTTATATGCGAACAGTACAAACAATTGTACATTCGTTTTCTAGGTCAGCAACGAAAGGCATCACCCTCCCTTACAACTTTACAGCTTAAGGGATGATTGATCTTTCCGGAACTGTAAGATGGAAGCAAACGTTTACGGCAAAGTTCCTTTTATAATCATATCGCTAATAGGTTTATTCGAGAAATAATGCTGATTAAAAAGGTTGATTAACGCCTTTTATTGGCCCCCGGTCAAGAGCGCTCGTCAAACTGTCGCCAAATTATTAAATTTCAGTCGATCCCGTCGATCCCGCCAATCCCGCGGAATCCTTCAATCCCACCCAAACCGCCGATCCCGCCATATACTTCGATGTCCAGTGGACAGTTCAACAAGCGCCTCCAATACCTGCAGAGTGTCTTTTGCGCCATGAAGAGAATGACAGGACACCGGAAGTGCCCGGACCAAGCCTTAAACAACATTCCCGTTGTGCCTCTATGTCAGGACAAACGTCTTCGTGCATTTTATTGTCGCATCGCATATCACAAATTAATTACAAATTAAAACCTCTTTTTTCTATTATCGATATCGAATATTTTTTATTGTACTCGAAGAGTACTTGTATTTGTGCGTATTTTGTATTTGTATTTGTATTTGTGCGAATAACGGTTGTATGTAACGCACAGAAGGAAACGTTTCCGACCCCATAAAGTATATATATTCTTGATCAGCATCAATAGCCGAGTCGATTGAGCCATGTCTGTCGGTCCGTCCGTCCGTCTGTCCGTCTTGTTTGTCGGACATATCTATCAGATCACTAAATTGGGGCATTATTGGATCATTATTATAACCACAATGAAGAAATTAATTAGCAGTGGCCAAACCCACCTCGTTCCGCAGCTTATATTTGATTTTTGCATATTCTCCCAACTGCTTCGCGCAGTTTATGGCCTCTGCCCCTGACACGTCTCTGCCGCTGCCTCTGCCGCGACTCTGCCCTGACTCTGCAAAGTGTGTCTCTAGGGGAGGGTGGCGAGCTAAAGGAGCGTGTTGGCGTGAGTTGTGTTGTTGATGTAGATGACAGATGAAGAAAAAATGTAAAATTTGACAAATAACCGCTAAGTTGCAGATGTAGTACTGAGTGCCGGGTATAAAGGTTGTGACGCGTAAGAAGCGTCTCACACGTCCCTTCTCGTTTCAATTTATATGCCGACTTTTTTGCAACCTTCGTGGACAATTTTTAAATTTGTTGACTGGTTAAATACCAACATTTGGTATGAGTTGGTATTTAATAATGTGGCGACACCTAGATACTAAGAATTCAGACTCTTACATGAATTCTACATATAAGAGAATTCTGAATAAAGCTTTGCAAGGCCCCAAAAGTATAATTAATTTATTCCCCAGAACGTTGTGCATAAAATATCCCGTAGGTGCAGCCTGTTTTAATTATGACGTAAAATTAAATAATTGCTGCTGATTAAAGACCATTCGACGAGTTCGAAAAACAATTTAACTTTAATTGAATTGAATCCCCAATTTATTGGGGGATAGTTTCTAGAGAATTAATGTCAGTTTTCATATAAAATTAATTATAATTGTTGTCCATATGAAGATAAATAAAATATCGCATGCTTATCATTGGAACTCCCCTGCAATCTAAAATTATTGATTTCCATATATGTATGCATGTATGCTGGATTTCATCTTAGAACTCTAGAAAGTGTTTTATGAGAACCACGAGATAAGGCATGGCCAATGTGTGATAAGATTGGAGTGGGTCATATGATCGTTTTTTGAGACGCGTAGGCAGAACTGTGGAAAACTGATGAAAAGACATTATCTAATTTAAATGCATGGGTGTTTGTTTGGTTTATTACAAAATTACATTACAATAAATACATAAGTTTTCAACTGTGTTTCAGATGCATCCAACGGGAGAGGGAAATTAGGTATTAAAGGCCACAAATGAATGGGTCTACAGCTTCACAGCTTATTCGGACTGGGCGACGTACTTCTTGTAAACCTCGATGTAGTATGCCTTGGCATCGTCAATGGTCAGACCGGCCTTGCTCTTCCAGGCGTTGTAGCGAGCCTTCTTCTCCTCATCCTCGGGCTCCTCAATGTTGCAGTCGCCAACTGTGGCCTGCTTGTAAAAGCCATAGAACTCCAGGAAATCCTCCTTGGTAGGGGGGTTCTTCAAGGACTTGGCCTTCTCAACGATCTCCTCAAACTATTTCAAGACAATGAAGCATACATTAATATGCACTACTCTGGGTCGATATTCATATGCAAAAACTTACGGTCACCATGTTGTAAATTTGTTGTGGTTGTGGGAAACAAAAACAAACTGTGAGGATCGTGCCATGGACACTGTTATATATTGCCAAACATAGCTCATGCTTTTCGGTAATCTTATCGGAGCCCCAGCTGCAATAGTAGTTCCCACTTGGCCTTATCATAAAAGGCTCTCTATGTACGACTGTATTTTGGGGGTAGGTGGATTGCGCTTGCCGCTAATCGGCGAAAGGAGGGTTCCACTGAATTCCCGAATAAAGTATATAATTAGTCAGCTCCGGGAAGGGCCTTATCGGAGCTTCTGTCAAGTACGCTCTTGCACTTGCCAAAAAAAATTGAGTCAGCCATGTATCAGGTACTACATACATTTGTACATATGTACATATGTATATGTATGCCCCAGGAACATACATATGTACATGCATATATGTTATCTGAGTGATTGATACGACTAGACGGCCCTAAGAGCCGGGGGTAACACTCGAAATTTATAGCCAGAAATCTGGATAGCGCTCGTCACTGCTTCTACTTTTACCTATAGCTCTTGTGAGTCAGGGTCTGGCCACCAATCATGCCGAAGTCGAAAGTTTTAATATAAGTGATAATAATTATTATGCCGCTAGCTCAGGAGATATAGTCCTATCAGCTTTTAAAGTTTTCCACAATATTAATTAAGCGATGGGAAGGGGTCTTTGGATTGGGAGTGTCAGAAGATAGAAGATACTCATTTGGCCAATGGGTTATCCGAATTAATTAAATTCCTAATCCCAATCGCCCGACACGAGCTATAAAAGTCAGATGCGCGGGGCCTGGAATCATCTTTTAGGACTCAATCACCAAGCAACAAGCAACATGGTCAGTTTTGAGGAAGCCGCCGAATTAGCCAAGAACTTCGCCAAGAAGCCCAGCGACTCCGAGTTTCTGGAGTTCTACGGCCTCTTCAAGCAGGCAACCGTCGGCGATGTTAACATCGAGAAGCCCGGCGTTCTGGATCTCAAGAAGAAGGCTATGTACGAGGCCTGGAACTCTCAGAAGGGTCTCTCCAAGGAAGCCGCAAAGGAGGCCTACATCAAGGTCTACCAAAAGTACGCTCCCAAGTACGCCTAAACGCCACGTTTAAGGATTAATCTGACAGGATAAAATAAACTCGTAATCTTACCACAAAAATCAAAGACACAAAAGTTGACAGTTCCATTCAGGCACCGCCTCAATAGGCTGCTTCCGACTGTGGCATGGTCACGGCGGCAGCAATGAGTGGCTTGGCCTGGCCAGCCTTCATTAGCATGACACGGACGAGGGAGTTGTCCAGGGTGAGGCTGGAGGGTGGCAGTTTATCCATGGGATCTAGCACAGCGACCACTTCGAAGTCCATGCGCAAGGGGATGCCCGGCAGAACGCTCGGCAATCTGGACAGGGTCTGTTGTATGGCGTAGTGGCGTCGATCCGCGTGGAGCAGAACCGTCAGATTGGAGGCCATCTTGAACGTCGAAAGGTTCTGCACGGTGAGGTAGAGGCGAAAGGCAGGTCCACTGCCGCACACCTCTGCCGAGAGCTTGACGGGAGCATGGGTCAGGTCACCGGATATGGTGCTCTCTGACGAGTTAATGGCGTTGATGGTTGCACGGGCTGCAGTGTGCCGCAGCCGCCAGAGCTCCACCTGAAAGCTGCCGTAGGTTGCTGGAAAAAAGGCGAAGTACGTCGATTAGGAGAATCACAGGGCAGGCAGCGGGCTCACCTTTGGCCTGCTGCTTCTCGCGTGCCGCCTGCTCCACAAATATGGAACTCTTTTTGGGCTTGTCCAATATTGAGGAGCCATCGATGAGCTTGTTGTCGCTGGCCCCCAAGCGTCTGCCGGCCAAGGCCTCCGCTCTCGGCTCGAAGCGCGAGACGCGGCGCAGTATCTTGACAATCATCTGGCCTGACTGCGTGACGAGGGTCAGCACGTGATCCTCCATGCCCATGCGCCCGTACAGCATGGCATCCACCGTCTCCTCCAGCACGAACTCGTCCACCTGATATCGCTGCAGGAAAAACTTGACGGCCCCACCCCTCAAGGCAACGGCCACCAGAGTGATGCCGAGATGTGTCATAGTCAGTGGCAGGATGCAGACGGGCAGCGATTCCAGCTGCACCTGGTAGAGCAGCTTGCCCCGCTTCGAGTAGCACTGGTAGCGGTTGTCCATGGTCGAGGCGAGTATCGTTTGGTCGATGGGCAGCAGCAGCAGACCCGTCAGCGGTTTGCTCAGCTTAAAGATCTCCTGCCCCTCGCTGTTGGACTTTCGCAGCAGATAGACGCCGCCGTTCCGGGTGGCCACCACAATGCAGAAGTCCGTTTCATAGGTGCCCTGGACAGAGAGTAGGCTGGGTACGGCCGTCTCATGGCTACAGGTCCTGCCCTGGTACACCAGGTTGAAGCCCTGCGGCTCCAGTATGAATATGTGGCCTGTGTCCGTGGCCAGCACCAGGTGGGAGGGGGGATTGGCATCGCTGGAGACGCGTTTAATGCAGCACATGATCACAATGGTGCCCACCCGCCCAACAGCCGAGTCCCTATGCGTCTTAATGAATGCCTGAAAGCCAATTCGTGATTCAGTATAATAAAATATAATATAACATGGGAAGACTCACAGGACGTTCCGCCTCGGTGAGTTGCAGCAGGCGCTGCGATTTCCTCGAGAGTTTGGCATGGTCGATGCCCTTGAGCGACTCCAGCAGAGCGTTGTGGGTGTCAGCCTGCACGACTGGCAGCTTACGCCAGACCTCCAGCTCCAGATCATCCGAATCGAGGGCGGGAATGGTGTACTTGAAGTAGGGCTTGAGGTGGCGGTAAAACAGCACGGACTCGGCTATGGCCACAGCAATGACTGTGCCAGGAAGGTAAGGGTAATGAGAACAACTTTCTGAATTTTATGAAATACGCACCCGGGGTTTTTGGCTCCGTTTCGTCGATGTAGAGACTCTCAATGGCTGTCGGTATGCCAGGCAGGGGCTGCTCCTGCTTAATTTTGAGGCCGCGGAACACCTTCAAGGTGGCGCTGGGCTCGTAGGCCTCGTCCTCCAGCGAAATGTCGGCTGCCAGAAGTCGGATATAGCCATCGCCCTGGACGTCGCTCAGCGTCATACAGCTGGTCAGAGTTGTCAAGCGCGGATTTTCATCCTCCATTTCCACATGGAGCCAATTGGGAGTGCCGCCAGCCATAGCTTTGATCAGTCGGATGAAAATAGTACTTCGCGGGGTGTAGTGTGAAAATGAACAGATGATTTAATAATAGGCTGCAGGACTTTTGTTTTGGTATTCTGCACCTTAGCAACGGCGCCCGCACATTTGAAATTCCATTCCTATCGTTGTATCGATATTGATAGCCAGTCACAGCGCACGCGTGCACGGTCAATTCCCCAGTGACAATGTTCTAAACTGTGCTTAATAATTTTAATTTTTCACTTCCCTATATGCTTTGGCACTTTAATTTAAACTGTTAGGTACCCTGATGTTCCACTGACATGGGTATGGAACCAGCACGGCTCTGATAAGCTGGAGGTCGCCTCGGAACCAGAACCGTTGCTTGGCGCCCTCGCAACGTTTTCGGTATTTTTATTTATTTTTTTTTATGTTTAATCGCTACAGCGAAATTGGTTGGTCACAGAGATGAGTCCGCATTGACCAGGTACTTCAGTTTTGTGTTGAATATTATAAAAATGTTACTGAAAATTTTTAACTCAAAAGAGTTGTTTGCCGAACGAACACTGTTTTCGGTATTTGAAATTCATAGGAAATTCGGTATATTTCGGAACACAAATATATTTCGGTATATTTAAGTACACTTCAGTATATTTATCAAAAATATCCAATTGCATCGCTCGTACTATCTTATCATTTAGAAAATGTAAAATGACATGTTAGCTATATGCAGCCAAAACCCAAAATCTAAGAATACTTAAAAATACCATACATACTGTGTGCCAGAAAATCCAGAAAAAATACGAGGCAGTCACACTGCTCGACGCATTAAAATTCGAACGGTCACACTGGACTCCAGCGTTTTAATTTTTAACATTATTTTTGTAGTATAAGTGACTTGTTTAGGTTTATTTTACTAAAGTAATGACGGCAAAAGAGGACGAGGTACAGGTTTTCAACAAGGGCGAAAAGGTCCTGTGCTACGAGCCGGATAAATCGAAGGCGAGGGTTCTGTACAACAGCAAGGTAACAACACACAGCACACATGCCCACGCGCATAAACACACGAACACACACCGCTGTACGAAACGTCAGTCGGCGACGCATTCGCGCAGTTCTATTTTTCCACTGATTTTTCACCGAATATAGAACTGAATTTTCCGTAGGTTTTAAATGTTGTGGAGCACAAAGATGAACATGGCCTGAAGTACTACGACTACAAGATCCACTTCCAGGGCTGGCGGCCCTCTTATGACCGAGCGGTGCGTGGTTGTTTTCTGCTCAAAGACACAGAAGAGAATCGTAAGCTGCAGCGTGAACTGGCAGAGGCCGCACAATTACAGATGTAAGTAAATAGGTGTATTCTGTGTTTGTGTGTGAAGTGTTATTACCGGCATTATTCGGTTTCAGAAGTGGGGGATACTCGTACAAGGGCACCCCCACACCGCCTGCTGGCAAGAAGAAGCGCTTGACTCGTGGGTTAGGCAACGTCGAGGATCAGGAAGCAGCTTTGGACACCACCCAAGGACCACCCGAACCAGAGCTGCCGCCGACCAACGGAACTGGAACTGTACTCGCTGCCGGGAACCGCTCAAGAGACAACAGTGGTGGTCGCAAGGCCGACAAGAGTGCTGGCGGTGAGGAGGTGAAAATGAAGAACACTCGCGGTCGTTCCACAGGGAAAAAGGCTGGGAAGAAAGATACGGCGGAGCTGGAGAGATATGTCATCCAGGAAGATCGTGTGATGTTGCGCATCAGCGAGCGGCTGCGGGAGTACATGGAGTACGACTACAACATGGTTGTAAAGCTGGGAAAGCAGCATGCAATGCCCGCCCGCATGCCCATTATCTGCATCCTGGAGAACTTTGTGAAGCAGCGGGCCGTGGAGCTGGCCATTGGAATCAAGCAAGACAGCAGCAGAGCGAGGAACACCCAGAGTCGAAATGCCCGCATGGAGCGGGAGTATGATCGGGTCATGTCCAAGTGAGTATCGGCAGAGGTTACACAAAATCATTCAGACAAATAATTTGCTATTATTGTGCTACATCTGCAGCGTATGCATGCTCAAGGAAGTCGTCGATGGCCTGCGCATTTACTTCGAGTTCCATGTGGAGGACCATCTGCTCTACAAGGAGGAGAAGGAGTACGCCTATAACTATCTCACTGACGACAACTTAAGGAACGTCAGCATGATGCTGAACAACTCGTATGAGTTTATCAATCCCAACTGCGATACGGACCTCATCTCAATGGATGGCACCCAGTTGGGGGCTAGTGGATCCGGCCCCACAAACGGATACGGAGGCCACATTGTTAACGGATTAGAGTATGAGAAGCAGCTGCAAAGGTGTCTGCTCTATATAGTAAAGTCGAGCGGCAAGAACACGGCGCATGCCTATGATCAGCGGACATCTCCGTACACTGCTGCCTACAAGCTGCCAATGGAGATGCGCGGTTTCCTGCGCGAAACCTTTAAGTGGCGCCTGTTGTCAGCGGAATCCATGCCGGAGAAATCGATGGTCTTTGGCGCTCCCCACCTAGCAAGACTGATGAGTATGTTTTGAATGTAGCCTAAATGATGTTTTTAGACCTCAATCCATTATTTGTATCTGCAGTTAAAGTGCCCGAGTACTTAAATATCTCGCCCATATCAAATCAAAAGCTAGAAGATCTGCTGCCACATCTGGACTCATTCATCAAGTAAGTCCTAGATCCGTGACCGTGTTTTTCGTAACTCAAAACTACATTGCTAATTTTGCTGTTTAGTTATTTGGAGAACCACAAGGAATGGTTCGATAAGGAGAACTACGTGCATCATCCCTCCATACACCAGGAGCAGCTACAAAGAGACCTGCTCGAGTCACTGCAACAAACCGCATAGAATGGAATATTCACCATTTTGTGACATTTTAGTTCAAATTAATGCCTATGGTATTTTATTTATTATGCAGTTTAAAGCTTATTTCTCTCTTATTCAAAGATTTATAATTGTCATTTTCGTTATCATTTGCAAGATTTGGTTTCTTCAAGTACACACTTTGTAAATAACTCTCTTCTATACAAAATTTGTCCTACACATGTATAATCGAATAATGTCTATAACTACATGTGAATATGGAAAACGAGTTAAAAAAAAATGATTAAACCGTTTTTTGTTTACTTAATCTTAGGTTTAGTTGAGTAGTTTTACATGCTAGTATTTTGTATTTTTTTTTTGTTTGTGCTCAAATATATTTAAGAATTCGAAAGATGTGTATTTTTACATCTACTCCGTCTACTGGTCTTTCAATTGTTATTGGAATACGTTTTGGAATGTGTTGGGGAATCATTGAGGGCTGGGGAATCACCCCTCAAAATATCTGACGTGCAATTGTAACAATTTTCGGTCGTGTCCAACGTGTGAGCGTCGGTGTGTGAGTGTTTGTGTTGTGCACAGGATGGATCCTGTCTGAAAATTCGAGATTGTTGCTTTTTGTCGTTCGCTTGGACGGCTTAGAGTAGATGCAATTGCGTTTGTAACTTATCTTTGTCATGGCGTTTGTTTGGAACGTAAACTTTGACAATGGACCCGGACCCGGACCCCACCTCACTTCTGCCTCTTGGTGGCACTGCTGGCAGTGGGACGCATGAAGCTGCTCACAGAGCGATTGGTACTTGAGCTGCGCTGCTGCGGATTGGTCTTGGCCGCCTGCTGGCTCAACACGTTCTTCACGAGCACTGCGCTGCGGGCAGCACTAATCCTAGACTGCGATAGGGACTGGGGAAGGGAATGGGAAGCCCCCGCTTGGTTTTCCTTGAAGCTGGTGCTGCCACCCAGAGATGGACTTATGGAGACCGTCATGCCTCTGGGTGTGGCGCTTACTTTGCTGCGCACTAGAATCACACTGGGTCCTACACTGGAGCCACTGCTGCTGCTACGGCTGGCTGGCACTCCGCGTGCTGGCGTTGGGCGGGTGTTTTGAGCAGCCAGTGGCCGCTTGCTGGGTGACGAGTCCACGGAGACAGTGGCTCCTGCTCGCTGGACGGCTGGCAGGCGTCTCACCACGGTTTGGGTGGAGGCTCCGCTGTTGATGGAGGACCGCGAGGACCGCAGACTGTTGCGGGAACTGCTGCGCTCCACGCCGGAGAGGACCTGCTGCTCCTGGGGCGACCGTCGGACCGTGGATACTGAGCGAATGGGCGTGGCACTGGGCAGTGGATTGCCATTGGGCATGCGCATGGGTTTACTGGCGGAGAGACTGCGCTTGATCTGGCCAACACTACTGGCCGGAATTTGGTTGTGTGACTTGGTTGCAGCTTGTGACGCACTGGAGGCGGATGTGGAGGTGCCTCTGAGTCGTGCCACCTGCAGTCGATCGGCAAGCCGGCTGCCCATCTGGGTGATGCTGGTGGTGGTGGGCCTCTGCTTCTGGAGCGGGCGTGTCCGGCTGGGGGCATCGTTGGCCTCGTTGCACGAGGAGTTGGTGCTCTCGCCCTTGCCGTGGGAGGGCGTGTCGGAGACGAGGCTCTGCGTCTCCTCGAAGCCCTCGTCGTTGAGCTCGTGGTGTCCGCTGCCGGAGATCTTCAGCTTGGTGGGCGTAATTTCGCGGGGTGGACTCCAGGGGCGTTCGGGGGTTCCCGTTGGTGACTTCAGGTTGCGTATGGCCTCGCGCACATCTTCCTGGTTGATGGAACTAATGTGGCGACCCACCTTCTCCAGTTTGGTAATCGTTCGATCCTTTTGCTTGGCCTTTTCTGGCTGCTGTGTCTCCTGCTTACCCGAGGATGGTTTCAGCTCCGGCTTGGGCTCCTCGTTGCCACTGCTGTAGTCCGTTGGTCGCTTATAGCGGCGCGTGCGTCGTCCTAGTGCATGGCGATCGAAGTGGCCGGGTGCATCGTGATCTGCGGATCCTACGACAATGCTGATCTTATCCTCGGGCACAGCCTTGGGCACAGCCTTGGGCTTGTCCGTCATGCTCACCGTCACCACAGTGGTCGTGGGCGTGGCTATTACACGACGGCTCACCGGCGGCGTCTCGATGTTGTCGGCATCAACCTCCTTGGAGGAGCCCGCTCCACATTGGGTCTCGTTGTGGCTCTTGTGGTGATTGAGTAGACTAGCAAAGGTGTCGTCTTGCTTGAGCTTTGGAGATTTGGGGGCCAGCTGCTCAGCCTCATCCTTCTCGGCCACCTCAGTCGGCTTCAGGTCCATGCCCGCTGGTCGTCTGCTGTCGCCCAGCTTCTGGAGGAGGGACTTGCGGCGATCCTCCTCGGCTATGGAATGCAGTACTCCGGGGCTCTGCTCCTGCGATCGCTGCCGGCGGTACTGACGCAGTCCCTCGGCGGTGTTGGATTGCTGTGCCGCCTCCGCCGTGCTACTGGCATCGGCTATGGCCTGTAGATGGCCCACCACATCCGTCTGCTCCAGTGTTTTCGATGGTTTCCAGTCGGAGTAGACGCGCTGGTATTTGGACTCCGGGTCCTGTCTGTTAGTTGGGTTAGTGTTCGGCATGTTCGTTGGCGTCGTTGTCGGCATGATCTTCTCCTCCGGCAATGGGTCCAGTTTTCGTTCGTTTTCTGCGCGACAATGGGAATCATGGTAGATATATGTATATAGGAGCTCTACAATAGTCATGGACTCACCTGTATCGTTTTCGAGCGAACGCCGATTGGCGTTGACCAGACGACGCCTGCGCTTGTACTCCTCGTTCTGCTTCTCATCGCTTTCGTTGGACTGCAGCCAGGTTTCGATCTTCTGGCGCCATTCACGGGATATTCTTGAAAGGGCAACACATGATTAAAGTTTTCATAATGGATTGTATGTTAGCACCCGGCACTCGAAGAGTAAAAGTGGTATTCGTACTCGAAAGTGGATGTACATAAGTAACACAGAAGAAACGCTTCCGACCCCATAAAGTATACGTATACATATACATATATAAGTATATTCATCATCCGCATTAATAGTCTATGTCTGTCTGTCTGTCTGTCCGTCCTTCCGTCTGTCTTTTTTGACGCTTAGTTCCCCAAGCAACCAAGAGTTTCATCCAGTCTGATGTACTATCACACTGTTACAAGTTTATATCAAGAATATTTAAAGGTACGAGAAAACGCACAACCCAGTTCCGTAGAGAATAGCCATATCTATCAGATCCCCGAATAAGAGTCACATTGGATTGTTATTATAGCCAGAATCACGATTTTAATTTGCAGTGGTTTCCCTCAATCCTTCTTCAGCAGCCGATGTGCGTCTCTGTTTATAAAAGAGCGTGTTGGTGTGAGAAGTGATTGGATCCCAAGTCGGTGATCTGATAGATATTCCCAACCGAATGGCGTTTTTAGTTTTCTTGTATCTTCAAAATTGTGGCTGCGGGAGATTTTCGCCCTTTGTGGCTACTTTTGGGCTACGTCAACAAGACGGACGGACAGACGGACGGACAGACGGACGGACAGACAGTCTTTTAATAAACTTATCCTACATATATACTCATATATCCATTCGGTACTTAGTTAGTTTATACATATATGTATGAGCAGATATGTATAGAATATATTTCTATGCATAACTGCTGGAGTTGGTGTCGCAGCATACAACCAACGCAAACTCTGTGGTATGGTAATACATGTATACCTGAGCTATTTGAGTACCGGATACACCCAATTGAAGTACCTTGAAAATTGTTGGAGCCCCAGTTACAAATCTAATCAAAACTACGGAAAATTTCTGATAGTATGGACAAGAGATATCAAGACAAGAGAGATTTTTGAGTCAGGAATCTGAGAACCAAGCACTAAGCGAACGCTTGATACACTCCTGGCGTTACTTACCTCGGTTTCGCATCCTCGTGCACTGCCTGTGGCTGCGTAATGGGTGGCCCATTGCCTGTGGGCGTATGGGCTGACGTTGTGGGCGTGACAGTACCACTGGCTAACGGGGATTGCAGTCGGTCCTGCTGCTGTTGGAGCAGGGGAGCCGGTGAACTGGCCCGCTCGCGGTCCAGGCCAAAGTCAATGTTGAGCAGATCGGGTCGCCTACGACTCGAGCTGCCGGAGCGGGCACGACGGGCCCAGGAGCGATCCAGACTGCCGTAGGCGGCAGCCTTTCGCTCGCGACTTATGTGGCCGTCGTGGGGTCCCGTGGAGCTGCGCAGGAACTCCATGAGATCATCCTCCTCGGCCAACACACGACTGCGGCGACGCCTCAGGCTGCCGTTGGGGGTGATGTCTGGCGAGGCGCCGTCCGGCTCCAGGCGAATGAAACCGTTGCTGATCTCCCCGGAGCCCAGGTGTCGTCTGCTTAGCGCTGGGCTGGCGCGCGGATCAAACAGAGCATCGCCCAGAAAGGAGTGATCCGAATCGGACACGGGCGTCCCAGCCTGACCCACTGCAAAATAAATGACATCCGTCAGTCTTTTTTTCAGAGGAAGGGACGCGGTTAAGTGTGACCGGTATTTACTTTGCCTGGCTCTCTTGGCCAATTGCTCCTCGCGCTGCTTCCTGCGCAGTGTCGCCTGCTGCTCCTGCTGCTGCCGCCTCTCGTTCTCCTTGACCGCCTGCCGGAACTTATCACAGAAATTCTGGAAAATCTTGAAGCACTCTTCCAGTCGAAATGTGGCCACATCGTCGCAGAAGAACTCGGCCAGCTTCAGTCGCATGGCCTCCACCTGCTTCATGCCCGACTGCAGCACAGCCAGCTCCGATTCGGCGGCCTGCAGGAACTCCGCCATCTGCTGCTTGATGTCCGTGTCCGTGGCTGGCTGTTCGATTTGCCGAGTGATTCTTCTGATGCGGCCATCGAGGGTGCTGATTTCATTGTTGATCTGCTCAGATGTCGTTCTGAAAAAAAAATGATCGATCCATGACAAACCATTTCTCATATGTATATATATAGGATGTATTTCCGCCACTAACTTGCTGGCATTCTCCAGTGTGCTAAGCTGTCCGGTGAACTTTAGCAGCTCCGGGTTACGTTTCTCCGCCTGCAGGGCCACAAAGTGGATGAGATTCATGCCTGGCTTGTTTGCCCGGATGTCGGTGAGCTTCTGCAGCGAGGACAGCTTCACGCCAGCGGCATTCCCCGCATAGCCACCGGAATTGAGAAAGTTGCCTGCCACCACGACCATGTAGAGGACCTCCTGCAGCGTCTTGTTGTTCAGCAGGTCGTCGCCAGCATAGAGCATGGCGTTGATGCAGGGCTCCAGGTAGGCTACGTTTGCAGCGAACTCCTCCTTGAGCAGCATGCTCTCAATCCGCAATTTGTAGCTGTGCAAGCAAACGGCTTAAATAACATTCAGGATGCAGCTATCGGGCAGGGATACTTACTTTGGCACCTCCAGAAGCTGCAGAAGAAACTTCTCCGCATTGCCCAGACGCGCCTTGTCGCCATTGAAGCCCTTCAGCATGTCCAACTCGTCCACCTCGGGCATGATCTTGAGCAGACCTCTCAGGCGCTCGGCTCCGATCTCCTCGTGGGTGCCTTGTCGGATCAGCTGGATGATGTCGTCGTTGCTGGTGCGGAACTGCTTGAGGAAGATGTTCACATTGAGACTTCTTTTGCCGTCCAGCAGGGTGATTTCAGTGCACTCCTTCTTGGATTTGCGGTCAAGGGTGTCGCAGCCGTTGGAGGACGAGGAAGGATTGCTGCCCTCGCGTCCCAGCTTGGGCGAGCCCTGTGCACTGGTGGACTGCAGGCAGAAGAGACCCTCCATCTCATTCCAGTCGATGTCCTTCATGGGGCTGTCCTGGTGGTTGCTGGCCACGATGCTCCAGATGTTCGGTTTGCCCACCACCTTGTTGTGCGGAATTTTGCCCCAGTTGATGGTCTTCATCTTGGCCTTGGGGGCGGGGGTGTCTTGCTGCGGCAGCAGCACCGCTGCGGCCAGAGGCTCACCTGGCCCCGCCGCACCGTGGGGGTCTGGCGTGCGTGGCCGGGAAGACAGCTGCATCGAGGGCGGAGGTGGCGGCGGAGGCAGAGCACTGCCATTCAGCATGGGTGGAGGAGGGGGCGGCGGGACCAGGGCATTGGCTTTTCCTGGTGCCGGCGGTGGCGGAGGTGGGGGTGGTTTGGCGGCCACCACTGGCTGTGAGGGTTTCCGTGTGGGACTGCTGGCATCGCTGCCGCGACAATTTTGGCAGGAGAACTTCTGGCTGCTGGGCGTGCGCAGCAGGCGCACTGCATCCTCATGGCTCTCGAGCAGCGTGGCCCGGTGTACCAGTCGCTCCGTGGTGTCCCAGATGATGTCACTCAGCTGCTCCTTGGAGTCGATGCGCAGCAAGTGCTGCAGGATACTGAGAAAGGGTCCCTCCTGAGGTGTATCCGCCACCTGTGAGCGGGAAAAATTGAAATAAAGAGTGAGTCCTTCAGCATCCGTTCGATTCTGGCTTGCCACAACCTTGGTATGCCCACACTCTGGCTATACGTAATGCGCAGTCATAACGCTGGTCATTTCATTGGGCCAACACTCACCTGTCGCAGTATCGCGTAGAAGACATCAAGGTGCGAGCTCAGATTGATGCCGTCGGGCGCCTGCAGGCTCTGGGCCTCGTCGCATTCCTGCTGCTCCACGAATACGTCCAATTGTACGATGATATCGCCCACACTCTGTGCAACCTTTCTGCAATGGCAATTCGAATTCAAACAGCAGTCAATAGGGGGTTAAGCTCCGTAAAATCACTGTCTCTCTGTCTGTCTGTCCCCCCCTAGGGTGTACTGTGTCTATCTGTAAAATGCAGCTCATTATTTAATCAATTTGTAAGTTGTGTTCCCGGCCGACGACAATTCCGACTGCGAACTAATTGATTTCCCATTTACGATATGCGGAATTCTGTGCACAATTTATGGCAGTCAAGTGTCAGGGTAGCAGGTACGAGCACTCGTACCGGAGGGGTCCACAAGTTGTTGGCTGACATTGGGTAACCTCCGGAAGCTGCCAAGAAGCCCAGCCAACACTCGACTCCCATTCCATTCACTCACTTGAGGTTCTGCACCAGTTGCAGGGCGCCGCAGCTGTACCGCGACAGCGAGCCGCAGAACGTGAGCCGTCGCTGCAGATGCAAGGGCGATGGCACCGGCGAGGCGGACAAGGAGGATGACGACGACGATGGAGAAGGGGAGGAGGATTGCAAGGGTGACGACTCCACGTTGCAGCAGCCTTGGCAATCAGCTATAGGCAATGGCCTGCGCCTGGCCCAACCATATTTGCGATGTGATGTGCAAAATCGTTAGCCAAACGCTAGATTGCGAGGCAACTAAATGGTGTCCTTGCAATGTGTCCTTGTCCAGTGGTGGCAGTGGTGGCAGTGGTGGCAGTGGCGGCGACTCGCATCAAATGGCACCTTTTATGGCTTGACAATTGATATCCATAAATTGACTGTCACTTTTAATTGCTTTTCGAAATGATTTTGCAGTTGGAACGAGAGAAAAGCCTGAAAGGCAATGACGAGGACGTGGACGAGGACGAGGCAGGACCGCGCGACTGCCTGGCACGACTAGAAACACAGAGAGAGCGCAAACAGCAACCGTATCTCGGCTGCTCCGTCTCCGTCTCCGAGTCTGCCGAATGTTGTTCTTGTTCCGGCCACGTGCTGCGCGCGCAGGAGTTCCCAGTGGCGCGTGGAAAGGCGGGCGACTCTTTATTTCGACGAGCAACTTCGTGAACATCCATGGAGTGCACGGACATGGACACGTGGACGTTGTTCTCTGTTTGTTTTTGTTGCGTTGGTAGCGATTCCTATTTTGGGCAGTCACGGAAGTTATTACAGACGGTGGGCTGTACGGCGTGGCCGGGAGAACTGGGGAAATTGGGCGGCCAAATTACAAAACTTACACCGGAAACCTCAATGCGCTGCCAGCATGCAGCTCAGAGAAGGAAGGTGGCCGAATGTTGGTGGGAAAACTTGGAAATTAAATTCCAAAGTCGGATTATTGCTAAACCAATTACTGACTGCTTTCTGAAAAGATTCTGAGAACTGCAGCTCAGAAAAATCGGATATTCTAGAGTTTATTTTTAGCGGACATTTAGTTTATTTTGACGGTAACTCAATACGAAATCGTTTTAGGTGTGCTATTCCATTCTCGGTTTGCTGAGCTCCTTTCCAGATTCGTTTCGATTCGATTAGAGCACTCATTATGAGAGAGAACAATTAAAAGCCGCTTAGAGCATCTTGGCAGCTTCCAAGCTACGCAAAGACAAGACATCAATAAATTTCGGGGCCCGAAATGAACGAGAATTGTGTTTGTTTATTTATGGAGGAGGCATCAGCATCAGCATCGCCTCACCCCCTTTGAGAAGCGGCCTCAAATCAAAGCCCTCCTCGGCTCAATGGGAACGTTTAAAGCGATTTGAAATTTGAAATAAATTAAAAAGCGCTAGAAACTACGCATTTCATTTATGGGCGAAGAGCGTTAGAATTTTAATAACAATAGGAGCCGTAGGGGCGCTCAAATGGTCCTCATCCACTCGAGAATGGAAGAGTGCCGCCAAGACAAATGGCATGGGACAATCAATTAGTCGACTGATCTGACTGACAAGCGGAGGAATCTGCAGATGTGGCTCAGGGGTATATCTGTGGGAGGGGCTGGCAGCTCTTGTTAGTGTCTCGTACAGTTTGGACCAGAGCTACTACTCGCATTTCCAAGACTTAATTGAATTTATGAGTGTTCCCCCCATTTCCGAGCAACAAACCGAGCAGCTTGAGCGCACAGCAAAATCGACAAATTTGTCAACCAAAGACACATAAATAAACCCGTTTGCGAAGGGTGCCGGGGTGGCAGAGCAGCAGGAAACTAATTGATTTATTGTTGACTAATTAAATATTGAATTAATTGGTTGGACAGACTCGAAAGCAGCGCAAATTATTTGCATATGATCAGCGCGCAGCCGCAGATCCACCAGTGGTCATCCTCGGTTGTCTGCCTGCCAATCTTTGCCATGGCTGATGGATGTTTGACAAGCGTCCAAAGCGGTTATTCATCGGTCATTAATGACCCATCTCCGCCGCAACAACATCTCTCCCCACCTCTGCTGTAGAGGGCTTTCTCATAGCCATGTGAAAATGGTCGAATACCTTGATCTTGTCTTGTTGATCGTCCCATGCAAATTAAAATGTGCGTGCAATTGGACAAACTCAGAAAAAAGCAAAAACAAAAAATCATAAAAGCAAACGCCGATCGTTAAACTGTTTGTGATACTCGTAGTCGTTTGACTGGTGCTTGTTACTGCTCTCGTAGAGTGTATGCATTGTGGGAGTGTTTCAGGGTTTCACCCAGCTCTTGAGGTCTTCTTTCCATCAAATATGCACCCTCCACTCTGAATACTAATGACGTCCCTACCAACTGCGGGTGTCCCACAATGTCTTGTCTTTTATCTTTTAATTTTACGCTTCGTCCTCATGATCTGTGTACTTCAAAACTCACCTTAGGTTATTGAGCAGCGGCAACACTTTGAGACCTGCAATGCATAATAGAAGTTGGTCAATAGAAAATGTACAGAACAAAGACATGCAGTTATGTATTTTTAGAGCAACAGTAATAGTTTGATGTTTGGATATTATTACAAGGGCCTAAAAACATGTACTTCAGTAGGGTAGATTAACATGATTTTAGAACACCTGTCTTCGAGTTCAAAATGTGAGAGCTGTCAGGGCACGTGGCGTCGATTCTGTACTTTTCTGTGTTGCATTCACGACTGCAATACACCTTTTTCAATTTGGTGCCCATATAAAATACATATGTCTTATTAAACATATTTTTGTAAGACTTGGACTGCCCTCCTTCCCCCTACTGTCCATCTCCGCTATCTCATTTCAATAAATTATTGTTTATAATAACACTACCCGACACGATTTTCTCTCAAGGAACCAAACCAAACAAACTTTTTCTGAAAGGTATGGGGCTTAGAAATTGTCTAATTACAGGATACTCTAGTTATATGAAAAAACAAAGCACTAAGTAGCTAGCTATAAAAAAAATATTAACAAAAAATTACAGTTTAAAAAATTATTAAAAAAAGTTCTGCCATAGAAAACAAACATTATTCATTCAAAAAATGGAATACCGCAAGTTTATCAGAAAAGTAGGTTTGGTTTGAGGAAAAAAATTATTGTAATTATTAAGATACTGATCTAGCAAAAATAGGCGAGACAGTCGGATCAGATAGTTTCGCTTGAATTTCTCCTAATATTTATCTCTCTCTCTCTCACTGAGTAGATTAGCAGTAGAGGCTGAAGATATCTCTATTTCCATACCTTTTTGGTTATTTTAAGGTTGAAATGGACTCGGTCAGTAATCTTTAATAACAGAAAACATCTTGGATACCAATTAAGGTACGCTTGAGAGGGGCTTTCATGGCAATGTTTGAAAGTTTAGTTCAGATAAGATAACTTAAACAAGAAAGATTATACGGATTATAAACTATAGGCAAAATGTAATCCATATATTTTGACTTGTGCACTAAGTATAGTGTACTAAAGTAAGTTAGTTAAATTCTTTGTTCTGCGTGAATCAGCTCTTCCATAGGCAGCCAAGGCCCGCCCAATGCATCCCGGGCACTTCCGGTCAAGCTCGTTTTTTCGCCTTTTTGCTTTATTTGCGCACTCACCAATCAATTTATTTAGCACACAAACAGAGAGAGAGAGGGAGAGATCTGTCTACGTACATTCATATCTGTATGTTGTAAACACAAATAATACTAATAACAATAAAAAAATTAATTACGAAAAGCTCGTGAAAGTCGTTGCCGCTTCTGTGTCGCTGTGTCCCTCAGATCGCCCCCTCTTCCGCGCTCTCACTCTCTCTCTCTCTCTCTCTCTCTCTCTCTCTCTCTCTCTCTCTCTCTTGGAACCCCTCCTTTGGGCCGCCTTATTTGGCGCCTTGACGTTCATAATTTCATTTTATGATCTCGCTGGCTGTCGTTTTATTCGTTTGAAATTGAAATCCATAAAAGGCGCACAATTAAAATGCGTACGCGAGGGGCAGTGTGAGTTAAAGTATCTTTGTCCCCGTCCCGGCCTTTGTTGTGGATTCGGAAGTGGAGATCTGAACTAGGGTCGAATCTGATCGAGAGCAAACCAGATCAGCCTGCCGAAGGAATGGTGCCGGGTACTGTTATACTCTGATATTGGGGCACGCCCCAAGTCTACAAATAATTGTTTAATAACATGCCATGCCACAGCGCAAGAAATCAGTTCTCGCAAATGATTTAAATATTTCACTCAATATTGTAAATCTGTTGATGATTTATAAATCAATTGAGATTGAATTTTGTCCATGAACAAACAAATTTATGGCTCTGGCTATGGGAAAACTTTTGCGTGCCAAAGTGGAAAATCGTGGGGCATAAGTCCAGCCAGATGCCAGGCAACCCCAACCAGTGCCTCACAGCTGGCGGCTGTGGCATGACAGATGACATACAGCAGATACAGATATGATGGCTATCTGTACGGATCGGATCGGGCATACGGACCCAGTCAGAACGACAGATAGAACTCTGGTAATTGGGCACTTAAGTGGCATTAGCAGGCCAGAGCACAGATATTCGAATTGGAAAAATGCAAATATTTGTGCGGCGTTCCTGGAAACCGAAGCATAAAACACAAAAATAAAACAGATGAGGAGAGAACAGATCGTCAAAGAGTGAAGACACAGTCAACAGCCTTGAAACCGAATACATATTTTCATTGCCAAACAAAATGCGGCCGTTGCTTGTCAAATGTGTCGCTCAGGAATTCCGACGCAGCCGCGGCGAAGTCGTCCCCTTCACAGGAATCGAGCTGAGTCTTGGGTGTGGGGTGTGGGGAATTGGGTCTGGTGCTATGGCAATGAAGCTGGAGCCACCTCTCAAACGGAAGTGGAATGCAGTGCGTGACTTACATTTTGTGGCTGCCGTTGAGATTTCGAATTTGTCTTGCAACTCCGCTGCTTTATTATTATATTCCTGTAATGCTGAAAAAGCGCAGCTCAATTTATTTTAATTAAGAACAATAAAACGGCAGTTCCCCACCCCGCCATCAGGCGGTGAAGCCGTCATTCAATGCACCACCGACACCGAGAGCACCCCTCGTTTTGGTGGTGCTGCGTCTGCGCAGAACAAGACAAACTCCACAGCGACATCGACAACGACAACGACAACGACGACACAACGACTACGCACGCACAACCGTGCTCAATCAAAGTCAGCGGGTTGACGACTCCCAAAGTATTGTGAGGGGTGGGGATTCTCGGGTTCGGGGACAGTTCATGAACTTTGAACAGCAAAGGGGCCTATAGTAAGGGCTGGGCACTGCCGTCGCAATGGCAGGATGTGGGTGAGTCCCTTGTTTGTCCGCAGCTGGAGGTTGGCGGCGGTTTGTTACATATTAAGTACATTTGTGGATTGTCGTCTCCTTTGGCTCTTATTTCTACCGACAGACGAGATGGACCGGAGGCAAATCGGTGGGCTTGAACAGAAAAAATCTGGAAGCACGTCCGAAAAATATGAAAGCTCTTTGGATTTTTGTATCTCCTCAATGAAACGAGAAACAATCATAATATGGAGGCAGTCCCAACCCTATTAGCAACCTACATCAAACAATCTTCACAATCGTCACGTTTCCCGATTTATCTGCTGTTTAGGGTTTTTTTTCTATGCTTAAACTTTTATTAAACTCATGGAAACTAATGGGAAACTAGTGGCAAAGCAACGAAATCAATGCACATATAATGGAAATATAACAGGTATGTTATGTAGGAAGATACATATAATGAACATCAATCTACCATAAGTGAACTAAAATAATGTCAGATTTTCCAAGACCCAATTCAAATGAATTCGCAGAGTAATTATCGGCTTAAAGACGCGCCTCTACATCGACGACACGTGCTAAGGTTACGCGAATCGCCATTGCCTGAAGAGACAAAGGCGATTTGGAATTTGTGACTCTTTGTCGGACCGAGCGACTCTACCATTATCCACCAAAGCGACTAACCTCAGACAACTGCTTGCCCCGAGGGCCGTTGGTGTGGCTGGCTGGGATTTGTGGGACTCTGTGTTTGTGTCACATGAACACGGCACATGCGGTCAAGGCCTCTGGATCACATTAATCAATAAAATTCAATGAAATCGAAAACGAAAACGAAGACGAAACAGCCGGAGTACGACATTCGCGGATGGCCTAGTGGATGCATCTTCATCGTTAGGGGGTTCTACGTTAGTTGGAAGTGGAATGGGGAGATCGATAAGTACCTATAAATTCGTTGCGGATGCGTATGCGATCCTGCAGGGTGGCGGCGGAGATGATGACACAGTTGATGAAGGCCAGCAGGGCGGCCTGGTAGTCTAGCGGTGGCGATGAGGAGGCACTCGCCAGCTCCAGCTCGTTGATGACGATCTTGAAGCGGTATCGTTGCTTCTTGAGATTCTGCATGGAAAGGAAAACGAAGCGATAAATGCGATGAATCACCTGTGATCCATTTTCCAGAGCGCTTACCTTGTAAAATTCTAGGGTTTCGATGGCACGCACATAACCCTCGGCGCTGTAGGCGCACAGCGCGGAGAGCAGCTCGAAGACTTGCTTCTTGACCGTTGCATTTTGCGTGTCTAGGGCAGCGCCCAGCTTGGCAATGTAGTCACGATTCTCTACAATGTAGTCCAAGCCGATGCGTGAGTCCATGATGCCAAAGTTTGGTTCTTTCGGGGGGCGGACGGTGCTCTACTCTTGACTGATCACGTCCCGCTCGGACGTTATTCAATCGAATCGAATCGAATCGAGACGATCGATGGGGCGGCTAGTTCCAAAGGGTTCGGTTTGTTCTTGCATGGAATATCTAAGCAGTTCACGTCATGCCGAACGCTCCTCGTGCCCTGAATCTGTAAGAGGAGAGCGGTAAAATAGATTTAGAGTTGGAGTTAAGTGATGAAAACCCAGATTTGATTGCATTCGAGCCCATCAATTGTCGCTCTGGGCAAGCCCCCGTTTAATGTGCCACCGCCAAACCCCCGCCCTTCCCGTCCACTGCACACCGCTTTAATTAATTTACGATCAGCTCCCTTAGCCCTCGGGCCAAAATTGTCATAAATTGATTTGGCTTAGGCAACGGCCGGAGGGTGTCACAGATTTCATAGTTATTTGTATTTACGGTTTTTTATTATTTTTCGATTTGTTATTTGCCAATGACGGTCAGCGGACTAGATGCAGGCACGATCAAAGCCAACCTTTGGCTATGGGGCACCGGGTTCCGCCTTCTAGATCGGCATCGGCATCTTAATTACGAGCAAACTATCTCGTTAATTTGCCTGCACTCAAAACACTCAATATTTTCGATTAGTCTCCGTCTAATCGCCGACAAAGTCTGTATTTAGGTTCTCGCATATTTTGTATATTATAAATTTTCATTCAAATACAAAAAGGCCGATAAAATGCTTAACATTTTTGTTAAGAGCTCTGATCTGAAGTGGCACTTTGCGATATTTGAAATTATAATTTGTGTTTGCGCTAAATGCTCATGTTATTGCTATTGTTTCTGTTGTTTCTATGGCTACATGGCTGTGGCATTAGTTGTCGCTGGATTGTGTAGGGGGGCAGGGATTGGGATTGGGACTGGCAACGAATGCTTGTGGCATTTGACGTTTAGATGCGGCGCTAATGAAATCACATAAAACGACATCGAGTTAATGGAGAGACATCAGAAAGTGACATCCTTGCGATATGCCTTATTGTCAGTCGTCTGTTCGCATGATACATCCGATAATTCAGCGCAAATTGCCGGAGTGGAGCTCAGATGGCGGATGCTTCGGGACAGAAACAAGTTCTCAATCAAAACACAGACCCATTTGCAATTCTGTGTCATGTTCTTTGGCTCGCTTTCATATTCACATTTGAATGAAGGTTAATCTACACTGTGCGACCAAACCAGAGCTGAGAACTTAACCACTTGGCATCTCGGTTTTAAAGTTTGTAAAATGCTCCGACTGATTTGAAACTCCATGATCAATCAAAACGAAAGGATAGTTGGACGGACAGATAATGATGTGGGATGCTCATCAAAGAAGCGGACGTAAATAAACTTATCGCATCTTATCTTTGGCATCTCCTGTCCAACTCTGTGACCATTCCACAACAACCGTGTGGGGCAGTGTGCTCAAGCCAAATGGGCGCCGAGTCCGCTCTAGACAATTTGGCACAACACCCGCGCAACGGCCGAGCCAGCCGGTGCTCTCCATACGAGTATCAGCCACATGCGATAATGATAGGACGATAAATTAAAAGCTTATCGGTAAACTGGTTCCATTGGGCGGGCCGGCCATTCCATCTGGCTGGACATCGCATTATTGTGGCTATTTACTGTCGATATTGGTAGGAAAAAACAGCAGCAGTGCCAGAAAGATCCGCACAAAGTGAGACGTTAGCCCGAAGTGGGGACAAAAATGGGCCTGGTGTGGGAATGGGTCCCACCAAAATGTTAATGAACTCGGTGGAGAACAGAACTGCTGCGGAACCTAATTAGAATGGGTTTCGAGAGACCGGCTTTGGCTGGAAATCATTCATTTTGAAGTGTAACTCAGACAAAAGCGGGGCGTTGACAGGCGCAAATGCTTTTTCATATTTGAGACCCCCTTTGTACGGATATCGGCCCCTGGAGCCGACAGGTGGTAGATTGGCGACTCGTTGTCGTTGTCGTTGTCGTTGCCGTCTATAAAATGTCAACCACAGCCACATGCCCACAAATTGCTCGACGCCGCGTCGTTGTTGTGGAAACACACACAGATTTTTGTCGTCATCGCCTCCCGCTCGGAGCCATGTTAAAGTGCAAGTAATAATTCACGAGTTTCAAAACTTTTCAATGTTTGCCTCACCCTCAGCCTCAAAATCTCCCTCTGCTCCCCCCAATGAGGGCTGTTCGATCGTTGTTGTAGTTTCAATGTCTCGCGACATTATAATAATGTTGTATAAATTATGTTTTCGCCTTTCAACAACAGCTCGCGGGGCGTATGCCTAATGCCTAAACGTGATTAAATGTTGTGCAAAGTGCATAAACATATTTCTGGGAGAGGCCCAAGCAGGTGAATGCAGCTTATCAGCGCTGATAGGACCCTCCGAGAGACCCGACAGACTTGAACAAACATCTCGAAATCTGAAAACCAACATGGCTGAGGATGCTTGAGAAGATTTACATAAGTCAGACGCTGAATACCGGCTTCGGTAGCAGAGCAGCTCTGAAATATCTGTGGCAAGGTCGTTCCACCTGGAACAAATTACAGCAAATGAAACTGCAGCCCCTCCTCCAAAAAAGGGGACCTTGTTGGCTTTTCTATCAACGATTTGTGCGGGTGTGTCCACAACTTTAATCTGTACCTGTGACTGCACAATTTTCATAAATTTTATTGAGCTCTGTTGGCTGCAGGCAGCCGTCATCGTCGCATTGAATTCGGATTTGAATTTGAATTTGCATTCAGATGTGTAGAGAAAAAATGAAGTGGGAAAAAATATAAAATAAATTAAACAAAAAGCCATTGAGTTAAGTGTTTGGCACTCAATAATAAATGCCACTGATAATGGTGAGATTTCTTTGTGGGTTGTTGCGCAGGAAGGGAGTCTTGGATCAGCAGTATCTATCATTAGGGTCATTACGATGGCCACTCACACAGACTCAGAGCTAATCCTATAACTTATCCATGCCATCTTGATCTCTTCATTCCTGCTTAATCTACAATGTTTGAGAAACTTCATTTTCATTTATAGTTCCCTTGCGCTGTTGAGTTGTTTATAAGCCGCCTTATCAACAACAGCCACAAACTGTGTGAATGCGTCTGGGAGGCATGAGAACCATGGGGCACAGAGAGTCGCATTGTTGCAGCTCTCAGCTTTGGGGCAGCTAGTCAGTTGGCGGTTGCCAGTTGGGAGGAGGGGAGCAGAGCCGAGTAGTCCCCGCCAAATCCAATGGAAGACAGAACGAGTCATAACACTTGACAACAGACAACATACGACGTCGACGCCAGAAACATCCACAGAAACAACATCGACATCGACTCTGACTTCCAATCAAAACACGATCTTGGTTGGAGCTTGGCTGCAGCTTGGCGCTTGGCGCTTGCTCTCAGCATTGACCTTATGACTTCTAAAATCGGTAAAAACATCTTTACAGCCTCATGTGGCACTGTAGCCCGATCGGTGTACGTTTTGATATGTTTCCAATATATTCGTACGAATATAAGCTAAAAATACAAAACTCAAGCCGAGATGTCGCGTACTTGAAGCTGGGATATATTTTATAGCCTTTAAGTCTGTGTTTTATGTTCGATTCCACTCGATTCGATTCAATTCGTCTCGACACACTACTCATTCACGAGTAGAAGCAGCCGTACAAGTTTACTTGGCAATACAATAATTTTAAGGATACTTCAATGCACAATTTCGGTTACATGTCAAGTTTAAGTGCCGCACCCGAAGGTCGCGACTCCAACTGCAAGCTGAAAACTCAAAGCTGAAAACTGCAGGCTGTGCAAATGAAGCAATTAGGGCGTGGCAGAGTACGCCTCATTTGCACTGAATCGACTTAATTCGTCAATTAGCCTGCCAGAAAGCCAACTTGGTGTTGCTCTGGTGGGACCAGCTGCTGGACAACCTCATCATCATCGCCAGCATCGCCTTTCGTGGGCGTCTTCTCGTATAACAGCCAAATTCAAGAGCACCAACAAAGCAAATAAGTTTAACGATGTATTTCTGTGTAGATTGATCGGTCCACAAAGAACGTTTGACTACACAAATAAATAAAATGCAGCCCACGAATCCACGAAAAACAACAAAAAATAGCTATAATAATGCGTAGGCTTTGCATTTCGATGATGACCACAGCAGCCGCCGTTCCATGGCAAAATCAAACAAGAAGTACACAAGCCGGTCTCCAAACTAGATTGTTGTGGTGGTTAGAGCACCATCAGATGAGATCTCGTGAATTATTGAACTTAGTTAGAAATTCCCTAATCCATCCTAATTCCATAGCAGAGGTCCACTTTTAATGGACTGAATATTCGATACACAAAACAGGTGAATTCAAGCTTAACAAGCTTACTAGAATTTAATTACGATAATGAATCTTTGTGGTACTGCAACTATGCATTTTCACAGTGGGACACTTTGTGTGTCTATTAGTGGGTACTCCATCAGAATACCACAGATGGGCCCCTTCTTAAGGGAATGGGGATTATCCGTGACTCTGGCTTTATTGGATCTCATTGGGAGCACCGCGTGGCGCTAGTTGACATTTGACAGGGAACGCGGGCAGTGTCAGCGCTTCGGGGAATGGAGTGAGTCCGGAGCCCGAGGGGAATTCCCCCAGTTGGTGTGTGTTTGCCATTGATGAGAATTTATGAATGGTCACAGAGGCGTTCGTGCGAGTTAAATGGACTCAACTGGCAACGATAGTCGCTGTGCACTTGGAACCTTATGAAAACCCATCAAAATGTGTCAAAAGCCGCTTCATTGGAAAATTGTCTATTGTTTTAGGGCCACGTTTTGCGCAAGCGTCGCCGTCCAAAGTGTGAAACTCTGAACAGGTTGGGGAGTTTGTGTCTGGAATCCGGTCACTGGTTACTGGTCACTGGTCACTGGTCCCTGGGCGTTGGTAAGCCTATAAAATATAAGGCGCTAATGGGCGATTTTCACGCTTATTTACACAATGGAAAAGCGAAAGTTTTATTTTGTTATTTATTGACGGTGGCTCGCAATCGGCCATGGATTGCAATGGTTCGACTGCTCTAGAGCGATCTGTTCACATGCATCTGGTGCTGTGTTCCAGGTGCTTGAAATTCTGGTAAAGTGCATAAATATGTTCAGGCTCTTGCACTTATGACAGCCCGGACATGCGACATGCTTGGCCGAATTTACAGGTGGCACAAACACACACACACACACACACACACACACCGAACAGTGGTCAATGGCCACTTGAGTGCGCCGAAATTGCTGGCATGCCATGCCGAAGCGAGCCAAACAGCCGCCGACGCTCAGGGCCAATCGACAATCGACAAACGGATCGCACAATGAGCGCTAATTATGCTGAGATTGGTTTTGGCCAAAAGGTTCAATGCACCACCGACAAACAGCACTTCACACTCCACTCCGCACTCCGACTGCAGCATTCCAAATCCCTTGTTGACCTTAACTTTGAATTGTCAAAATACAAAAGTTCAAATCGACACAATACCCCAGACAATGGCCACAGAGCGCACAAAAGAAGTGCGGCGGCGACGGCGGCTGCGGCGGTGACAGCGACCACGACGGCAGCCCCATATCGTGGCTCGGAAACCTACATAGAAGTGAATCATTTGAAAAGAGTTTGGCCGTGCTGCACAGATGCTGCCGCTCAGTTATGCTCTGGTCTGGTCCGCTCTGCTCTGAAGCTGCCACCGAGTTGACATTGACTTGTGGTTTGAGTTGCCATTGCCGCATTTCAAGTTTTCTGCTTCTCTGATATTCAGTTTTGGATTTCTGTGTGTGGGCTCCTGCATGGAGCGTGGAGCATGGAACGCGAATTGTTTTCTTCACTTCATTCAGCAAAATAAGTTGAGTCTTGCGGCAGTCCCCGTCTCCGTCCCCTCACCTATCCACTCCTTTACTCTTCTCTCTGGGTCCACGATTATGTGATTAGTCAGCTTCTTGGCTTTTTGGGGAGCAGCTCTTAGTGGGTGCGATTCTTGCCACAATGTTTTGCGTGGTTTCTACTGAGAGTATTTGTCCTTCGCAAACATTTGGCTTTCTTGGCTCTGTTTGTGGTCTGCGGCATCTGAACGAACTCGCATTTCCGCATGGTGTTCTCGTACCCGCTCATCATACATGCCTATCGATGTATCTGGAAACTATATTTAGCTTGTGGGATTTGTTTGGCGGCAGGCTTATCGTGTGTGTTTTAAAATCGGTTTGTCATTGGGCGATCTCAGTCTTGGTCTCGGTGTCGGTCTCGCCTACAAAAGCGTCTGTGAGTCACTGAGAGAGTTCGACTCAACTGTATTGTCGTCACAGTCGACACTAGCTACAATATATATGTACGGGCATATACTAGCCCAACTTGGTAAGCAACTAGGCAACCAGTTGCCATTTATGTAAGTTCAACATTTGCAGATCGCGCCGCACTCTGCCAGCTGCTGCACTTGTTTCTCGTTAGAACAACAAAGCCAAACAAAGCCCATAAAAAATGCATAAATTAAGTGCTGCCCCGGGAAAAAAGGTATCCAGTGACAAGCGTGAAATGCGCTAGTCTGACAGGCAGACGGACTCAGACAAAGATTAAAGGCCAGCCCAGGCATTAGCCGAGATCTCCACATCTCTGGCATCAGGCTTACTTTTACCTTTCAGTGGACGCGTTGCGCTTGCGCAATCCCCCAAACAAAATCCCCAGCTGCGCCAACTCGAACTTGAACTACATTGCACTGACATCCAAATAAATACATACTCATACCCGTAATAATGCTCCCATTTCTTGTATGGCACAGGCGCAGGCCACACCACGTGACTGGCGAATTAGTTGGTCAATGTTGGTTTTTTGGGGCACAGACCGAGACAGATTGAGTTGTGGCCACAGACCAAGGGGTCTGCTCCAGGCAGGCGCATCGCCCACAGTGCCGCTCGTTTGGCTTTGTTGTCGTGTAGCGAATGGCAGAAGCAGTAGAAGCCATACCCGATGTGGCATTCAACTCAAGAGCCTAGACTGCATCTATTCCTTGTAGTATGCCAATTAATTAATATGTATATTCTGTGAGTGCAGTGCATCAGTAATTCGACTTGTGGATTACGTTTTCGACATCATTGTTGCCTCGTGAACTTGTAACCAAGTTGTAACCTGATGCTTTTCAGCATTACCTCCACTTTTTGCATTGTCTTCTTGGCTTTTTGCTCGCTTTGGGCTATTTATAAATAGTAAATGTTTTATCTGGCTGACTATTGTCTTACAATTAAGATTTCATTGTGAGATTCGTGGCATGGGCCACACAGCGTATGCCCAACTCAGTTTGCCGCTGGCTCAGCCTCTGCCTTGCCACTTGCAACGCGCTCCACACAGACATGCAATAATTTGTTTAATTAGCCGTAAATGACGCTGACAGCGCAGTCGGCGCTGGCTCTAATGGAGCGTGGCTGATTTTAATAGCTTGTCGGGTTGCTTTAACCTTAGCATAGCGCGCATTGTGGTTGTGGCAAGTGATTCGCAGTCGCGTCGCCCTCTACTCCCACCTCTCTCTCTCTCTCTCTCTCCCTCGCTCTCTTCGTGTATGTGTGGCTGCCACTCCCCATAGATCGGAGGTGAGCAATGCTAATGCCATATTCTTGCAGGTTGCCACCAAAATGCAAAAATACGTGGTGCGCATATGGCAGCGCGGCATGACGAGGCAAGGCGAGGTACCGACCTGCCAAGTAAGCCCCTGATTCGGTGATTGCACGGACACTCAAATTTGATTGCCGCTCCATCGGACGATCGGTCGATCGGTCGATCGATCTCTGGATGCCTGTGCCATTCACGACGACGACAGCGGCAGCAGCAGCAGCAACAGCAACGCTGACGATAATTCAATTAATTGCGAAAATGTCCTAAAGACAAATTCATATTCATGCCACAGACAAAAGGCAAACGGCAATTGCAGCAAAGTACGACTGCAGCGGACTATGGACTCTGCCGTGTGCTGTGCACTGTGGATGATCGGCGTTGAGTCGTGTCTGCGATCGTGTAACTTTTCATTAAATTTCATTAAATTCTTTTATGCGATAGCAATAGCAACATCAGCCACAACATTAGGCATTAGACATTGCAACACCTTGTGCGATCGGCGGGAAGCGCTGAGAGGAGATCGGCATCGGCTGCTGAACTTCAACTCCCATCCGCAGAGCTATCGCCGCCGTCGCTCCGTGCTCCATGCTTTTTATGACTTTGATTTATTTGTGCAAATTATTTTTAATCTGTTACATGACTAGCAGGGATCTTTCGCTCTCGAGGAAGTGTTTGCATGTCTCTCGGAGAGAGACAAGGCAACCGACGATCAACGATCGACGATCACCGATCAGCAATTTGGCCATTTCTCATCGCCCATCGCTCAGTGCTCGTCCAAGTTATTAGCTGTCTGCAATTGTCAGCATTCGCTTGACGTCTGACGATTGCTCTCCCAATTCCCTGGCATCCCCCAACACTCTGCTCCAATCCAATACAATCCGATCCAATCCGATCGCATGGCGCATTTCCAATTACATAAGCGAAAGATCGCTCTCTCCCCATCCATCCATCCATCCATCCATCTGTCTGTCTGGAGGATCAGCTGTGCATAATTTCAATTTGACAAAGCACATACGATCGATGGCTCTGCTGATAGGCGCCGTTAAACTGAGTTGCCCTCGAGCTAGGGTCTTTCCCCCACACTCTACCAAGACCACAAAGTCAGAGCCAGAGCCATTGCACGCCCATTCAGCGTGTTTAATTACTTTTGGGGAGACTGGCATCGATATGGTTATGGTTATGGGTATGGGAACTGGGATTGATTTTGAGATTGGGCACGGAAATCCGCGTACGTGCCGGGCATTGCAACTGGACAAGCGTCAGCTGTGAATTCACCCGCCCTCAAATAGACATGGTGACCCATAAATGCCTGGCTGGGACTCTATTGTCTTCCATCAGTAGAATAACTGTGTAGCGTAAGATCTATCGTAAACTATATCCATCTATGTATGATATTTCTTCTGATTTTGGAGAGCATTCGCGCAGCGGCACTTTGCTTACTTGCATCTCCAAGGCATCGCCAAACCCCTCAAAAGTGTTATACCAGGCCAGGCACGCGCGATCACCTCTCGCAATGGAACAGAACGGATTGGCATTGGCTTTGCCATTCTGCCTTGTCTGCCACCCGGCGATTTATGGCCGAGCAGAGTCAGAAGCACAGTTTACGCACTTAACCGAGGCGAGAGAGCCTTATTAGTTATTGCTTCGAGTTGTTGTAATTCGATCTGGGCAGCCGCATAAATTATTGTAATTCCCGTTACAGGGGCAGGGCGCTGTGGTCAGAGTCAGAGACATGTCAGGGTCTAAGGTCCGCCCCCCATTTGGCGACAATCGCATTGATCGATTGATTGGTAATGGGGCTCGGCGGCTTTTTGATGGCCTCTACGAAATCTGTTAGTGCTTTGGCTCCACTGTTGGTGGACAAAGTTCAAACGGGGCTCTGCAGCTGTACCTTGGACCCATGGGCTGTTTACCTTTACCGCCGAGCGGCGCACGCAAAATTCGCTCAGTGTACAGGGGAAAGAACAGCCAAAGCCGCAGCCACATACAAAGATACACAGATACTCCAGCCGCACACGCAGCTGCGGAAACGAAAACAATGTAGGTGAAACAAGTTCCCGCAAATGCCAAACATAAGAGCTCTGAAATCCACTCGCTTGCTCGCTTGCGAATATAAGTAGATGCAAATCAATAACAGATTTTGGGCCTTAATAGAATTTCGAGGCGGCCCCATAAACCGCAACGGCAACGGCAACCGCAGATCAGACAAACAAACCAAACCCAAAGGCGCCGTCGCAAACACTTTGCTCGTAAAGCACCACAAATCGTTGCGGTGCGGTGCGGTCCGGTCCCCAGGGCAGCACTTGCCAGTCCCCCGCACTCGAGATTCAGACAGAGAGAGAGAGAGAGAGATTTACTCTGTAAACAAATGGCTCTAACTTATGCCACCGATTAGCCGAGAATTTCCGCTTTCAATCTGCTGTTGCTCATAAATTAACGAAAATTTAATAAATGCAGGGGAATTTGAGCTAACTCCGGTCTTCCAAGAATCTCAAACGACCTTGAGAGAAGACTTCTCGGACATATGCTACTGTTAACTCCTTCTGCAGCGAATCAAATGAATATCCAATATCCCCGAGTGTGTGCACAATAAATGTTCAAACGTTGCCTTTAAAATGGATAAAAATTAGCCATTCCAGGCATAGCATAATAGGGTGTAGTAGACCTTCGCTAATTGGTCATTCAATAGGTGGCCTATCATTCCGTCTAGGGGGATTGTTATGTAACTTGTGGAGCAAATAGTACGTATAATAGACGATAATTGATGATAACATATGGGTTGATATTTGTGATTCGCGACTATCTATTAGAAGAACCCTTTCCTAGCCCTTTACTCCACCCAGGAGGCGTTATCGAACCCCATGAGAAACTGCGCAATGATAATGCTCAGAGTTCTCTGGCGATTAATGTGATTTGTTTGCTTATGCAGGAGGGTAATAACATTTAATTGTGAATTTCTGTCTCCCCGCCCGAGTGCTGTTTGCTCAGCGCTCAGTGTTCGCTCGCTCGACACTTTATTGAAGAATTATTTGTCTTTTATTTTATGAATCTGCGCTGTCTGTGGGCCACGCAGAATGCAAATATCCGATACCGGCTTTAGATATGGATAAATTATGCAAAATACAGCAATGGCATTCGTTGTATTTGAAAAATTTCACCTGGGGATAGGGCCGACTAGGGTTGGGGTCTGCGGCTCCTCCATATTTGGCTGAAGATGCCCTAGAAATTGGCAAGCCTGGCTAATGGATGGATGGTTAGAAAGTTGGGCTCCCCGAAACGCAGAAACACAATGTGGGCCAGCTAATCTGTGAGGGGCGGAAGTGCAAAACTGTTTGCTCGGCCCATAATCCATATCTCCGAGTATCTGTTCTGTGAATGTTTCGGTTTTCTTGTCGGCTCTCCACAAAGCGAAATACAAAGTCAATAATTACACAGTTCCCAGCAGTGGGGAGCTTGGGCGATGCGAGCCCAATGGCAAGCGATTCGAAGCGTGAAAAACGCTTCCTATTATTAGTTTAATATGTTTTGGGCGCGCAATTTAATTTATATAACAATAATCGTTTATAAATGATAAATTAATATGGGAAACAAATGGCATGGGCGGTCTGGCAGCTCGGAGCACTCATCTCTCGTCGATCAAGCTAAAGCTGAGACTTGGGCACTGGCGGAGGCTGAAGCGCCAAGTGGTCGACAAGATGCCAAAATTGGCAAGGCTTAAATGGACATAACAACAACTGGGATCGCAGATGGACAGAGACAGACGCAGAGGCAGAGGCAGAGGCCGCTGCTACTTCTGGCCAACTTGGACTTTGTTAGTTATTTCCTATCCGCCTTTGTTCGGGTAATTTATGTGTGTTTGGGCGCCTTGTGTGGGTTGGCTTTTGGATGGGTCAGTATTAAGAAGAAGTCAAGTGGCGACGACTGGCGACTAGCTTTTGTATTACGCATATGTACGAGCCATTTGCTTTGATTTCTGATTTCCTTTTGAATGGACAGGCGAGAGAACTTCCATATAGGGAACACAACTGTCTCAGCCAAATTTCGCTTTGTGGCGATTTCTTTTTGTTCAAATTTGGAGTGCCAAATGGTTAAACGAATATTGAGGGTTTGCAGGGTTGCTCGCTTACATGACTTTTCACATTCTCAGTCTCTTAACGTGCTGCATCAACATATGTGTACAAACGTGCACCTTCCTCCATTCAATTCGAACCCAACGACTCCTAAATCTTCGGTCTGCCTGTAGCTAACACGCTTGAAAAATTTAAATGAGCTGATTTATGGCTATTTGATGAGCGCATTAACCGGAGGAGCCGCCTCTGCCCATCTCTTGCCTCCTCCTGTAATTCACGCTGTTTAAAAGTTATTACATATTTAAGTTTTACTTGTTCTGTTTCGTATGCTACACCAGCACCAGCAGCAGTTCGAGCTCCATCCGAATTCTTAGCGGAGGTTCTGCCAGCACTTTTGCAATATTCAACTCTTTCGTTGTGGTTTCTGTTTCTGTTGATGTTGCTGTTGCTGTTGATGATGTTGTACGGTGTACTTTATTATTAATTTTAGACGTGGGCCCCCAATAGCAACAATACAGACGCCCACGCAGCATTTGTCAAGTTGCTTGAATTCTTTTCTTGGTCGTTTTTCGTTTGATACCCCTTGAAGAGGGTGTTATAATTTTGACCAAATGTTTGCTACAATACAAATGATTGTTTGCTTCTTTAAACATCTGTGGTTATAGTATGTGTATCTTCGTAGCTTTGCCAAATAGTTGATCGATCTTCTGGGGTATCATCAGATTCGACCCACGATCATAACCCTCTTTTCTCCATTTGTGTATGCTCTTGCTGCTTGCTGGCCGCATTTGTTATTACTCTTTGCGGTTTTGTTAGTTTCTTTTTTTGCTGCTGCAGGTTTGTGTTTTTTCTTCGCGATTAATTCTTGCAATTTGAACATTTCAGCACGTCGACGTCGGCGCCTGCTTCTAATTGCGAGCTAAAAATTACTCATACGCCGCGTTGTGCTCTCGTAATTATCGCCTATTTCCACATCAAATCATTGGTGCTTCGCGGGCGTGGGTTGGCTCAAAGAACTGAATTTGAAATTAAAAATAATGAAAAAACGCGACACGGTTGCCAACTGACGGCTGCGGCTGCGCATCCTCCCGTCAGCAGCTGAATAGTAATTATTCTCACACACACACATAAAATATCTTATGAAGATACGTTTTGCCATTTATTTATTGTTTAACAAATATCCCGGCTCTCGACTCCACCCTCCCTTGAGCTCCCTGCAATGAATTGCTTTTATGCGCACATTTGCATATTAAATAAGCGGTCGCTGCTGCCTCAGGTTGAGCCACTACTTCGGATTGGTGTTGGCTGCACTTGGTTGTTGCTCGGTTGGTTTCCACGCGGCAGCAACAGCAGCAGCAGCAGCAGCTGTCCCGCCAATGCAAAGAACACTGTCTGCCGTTCCAATCGTAGGTTGTTCAGAGTGTTACGCGACGGAGCCGCTGCGAGAGCTGCGATCTTTATTAGTATTTTCGATTTGGATTGTTGACGTAAAATAATTGCATAAGGTGGAAGTGGGGCCCTAAGGAATGGAGCTACGTTAAACATGTAACTAACGCAGGAATTAGATCATATGCTTGTTAAGGAAAACATTTAACTTTCGAAATTTCAATTGTGTTTCATCTAAAACTTGAATAGGTTTTATGGGGTATTCATTCAGTATTACAGTAATCAAATGAGTTAAAATAACATACAGATTTTACCCGTCTGAAAGGTATAAAATGTATTTTTTTGTTTAAAAAAGAACAGTCTGGATTTTAACAGTTTACTCATGAATGCATTCGATTGAAGATGTTGCGGAATATTTTCCAGAAGCTGTTCTGATGGAGTGAGCTGCTCAATTAGTCAAGTTCCCCGATTAGTCAGAGTGAGTTTCCTGCTAATGCTGACGCGGCGAACGCGGGGCCGCTTTAGCTCTTTTGTGATCTGTGTTGGGTGGCCCTGCGCACTCATCCCATGATTGGGCCGAGCGCCTTATGGGGCAGCCAGCTTAGATAACAATTAGAAAATAAATTTATTTGGACGCATGCAAATTTCAATATTTATGGAAAGAGCCAAAGGAAAGGCTTTGCAGCGAAGCGTCGCGTTGGGTGACTATTTATCCGCGTTTTTGGTGAAACAAGTAGTTGTATTTCCTTTTTCAATGCTCAGGTATTGACAAGCATAGAGTTATACTTATCTCCCTCCATCGCCATCCATGAGTGGTGCTTAGATACGAGTGTGTGTGCGAGTTTGACATTAAACCACACACAAACAAGTCCGCCATATTTGGCAATTGACTTTGCAGCCAGCCAGCCAACAGTGCTGGCGAGATGTATATCTACGCGTACGTACTGGGAGATCTATGCGAATGTGTGCGCTTGCTTTTTATTTCTTCTTTTAACTGTTTGCGCTGCCCACATGCGATGGCCTGTGCTTGATAAATAATTTTAGTTTTATAAACACAAATTGACACTTCAAATTGTTTGCCAAAACAAAAAGTAAGAAGCAGAAACGCCAGAATACAAAGAAAAAAGAAACTGAAATCAATTTGAATTAAGCCGCTTCGCTTTGAAGAGTTGGCGGAGATTTCTCTCGCCCCTGAGGGGTGGGCACCCAGATTGGGGCATATCATGAGCATAAGCACTTCTCGGAATCGGCAAGGCAGGTAGCAGGTAGCCGCCCCACTTGTTCTTGGTTTCGGTATCGGTCTCGGTCTCGGCTCCTCAAAAAATGCGATTCTAATTTGTATCGGCAAAGATCAGAAATATGTTGCTTCTAGTTCCCCTACGGGTATGAGGCTCGAAATAAAAACCCGACTGCAAACGGCTAACTTTAACACAGTTACGATTTAAAGATCACAGACATTCACAGATAAACCATGGACCTTACTGGGTCTACTCCAACTATTTGAGATAGTTTATTGTTTTTTAATCTTGTTGTCCAAATACTACTAAGGTACTAAGAGCACCACTTTATTGAATCAGTTTTGTAACTTCAAAATAATGAATTTAACTAGTGTAAGTTATTTCGACTTACAGAAAATTTGACATGAAGTTTTCAAAGTCTTGATTCTTACAATAATGACTGCTTGGACTATAATTGAAGAGCCACAGGCGTCATGAAGAGTCTCGTCTTATCATACCTATCGTAGCCATCGCATAATTGATCTAGTTTTGTTTTTATCGCTTTTCCCCCTGGAAAGCCCGGTGCCTCGAAAGCTGATAAATATTGTCTCAGCTGCTCGAGGCTGATCGCCTCGATAATAGGGAAACAAAATAGGTGCTTAGTAGGTCGGCGGTCGGACGGTGGTAAGTGGACAACGGACACCTGATAACAACTCCGGGCTCAAGATATCGTTAAACAAATGGAAAACTTACCATATGAAAATAAGTTGATTGGGAAACCTGCTGGCCAACACCTGTTCTGGATGTCGCGCTGATCCAATTTGTGAATGAAAAATGGTTTTCGGTTATCACCTCTATCTGGCACTTTGTTTCGCTTTTGTCGGAGTTATCGTTTCTAGTTGATTTTGTTATTGCGATGCAGTCGCTCTTGCTGCTGATTCTACTGCTGCTGCTGCTGCTTAATGCTGCTACTGCTTCTGTGTGGTTGTTGTTTAATTAGCAATACAAATACATTAGCTAATGCACACACGAGGCACCGACACGGACGCGGACCTGCATAGACATGCACATGCACATGGCGCCCACGCGGCGTGCCAATAGCAAACGCGTTTATTGAAAATGCAACCGTGCCGACATCTACGATTACGACTGCGCACAGAACTTGAGGCCGCGCAGCCGCCAAAGAGCCCAAAAATTCAGGTAATACCAACGAGAGTACTGCCACAACAACAAAAACCGAGTACTGTAAAAACGGAGTACTGACCGAGTTCACCGCTGCACATCCACTTTGTTTATTAACTGCTCGTATTTCTCACTGTACCACCGACCTAACCGAATCCCTGGCGTATAACCGTTGCGTTTGAGCGATCGAAATTAACTTAAGTAACGGCAAGCTTGCGCTGTTCAATTTCGGACTGATCGCGCAACCAGTTCCAGCAGTGGATTCCAGTAGCATGTTAACTGATCAGCTGTTCAAAATCAGCCGTTTCTTTGGTTGTTCAATGCATTATAACATGGTTAAAAATATTTACTTCTATTCCTAAAATGTTAAACTCAACATGTTTTAAAAATATCTAAAGAATATGTGAAGGAAATTATATTTAAGAGATTACATTTCGGACTGATGTAGAGCGCAAGTCAATTGTAGCAAGTCAAGTGTATCCAGTAGCATGTTAATTGACTGTAAGAGATCACTTCAGTTTTATTGTGCTTTGAAAGCATTTTAAAATAAATCATAAATGTTTTTCTACTTGTTTTATAGTTAAAGAAAATGTTAAGCCCCTGAAAAGTTCCCAATACACATAAATAAAATTGTTTTTCTCGCGCATGTTTTCCAACACAACTGAATCCAGTGGCATGTTAAGAGAAGCATGTTAAGTACTCAGTGTTGTAGCCATTTCATTGCCGCGCGTAGCTATCAAAGAAATTAGAAGACTTATTGATGCATGTGGCTTTTCGTGTGAGAAAATATAAGAAGTACCGTGTTTGCTTACCAGCAATGGGTTAGGCTCTTTTTAAGACACAAAAAAACTCCTAACTTGCGAGTGCCAGGCCGCCTAAAAACGATAACAGCACTATATTTGAAATTCAATCATGTTCAGAATAGTGCAAAAATGTGCTGTTAAGCGCAAATGTAATCCAGTATTCCAAGTATACGCATAATATTAAAACCACCGCAGGCGTTTTTCCCTGTAAAAGCTTATCGTAAATAAGTTTAAGTAAGGCTTACACAATTCATTATTTTCTCAACGGAAAAGCCCTTAATATATATTAAGTAAGATGGTGGAGACATCAGCTAAGTAAATAGCATGTAATTATATCATGTAAAGTAAATCAAAAAACATATGTAGAAAGTAGTATGTATTTTCAACAAAAATACCAAAATATGCCTAATGTAACCAAATATACTGAATTTCCCTCGATTTTGATATTTAGGTAATGTTCATGGTCACACTGGAAAAAACTAAACAATACAAATATTTGGAAGTCGTTGTGAATAGCAGCCTCCAGCTGATATGAGCCGTTAAATTTCAAATGCAAATTAATTTAAATGCAAGTACCATAGCATAGTGCGTGGTTAGGAGTGGGTAATAAAGCGGGTAAAGAGGGTAATAATAATAATAACGCCAACATAATGCTTTTTGTGGTAATGCATGAGCAACATTAGTATTTTCTCCAATATTTTATCTATATACATACATCCATCTGTGGAATTTTGTGTGGCATTTTATCAGCTCTCATTTATTTATTTGAATTACGTTTACTTACGTAGTACGAATGTTTTGCATTATTTAAACTAGGCGCCTTGCTTTTACTATCGATATACAACATCGACATTCAACTCTGTCGAAGTCGCTCCTAAATAACTTGGCGCTATTTTTTTCAAATTCAAAATCTAAGCTATCTATTTAGTTATTTTTCCAGTCGACTTTGCACAGTGTTTTAACAACGAAAGGTCCAGTGTCTTCTCGATGAGGCTGTCGGACGAACATCCGTAAAGTTTGATTACAATGAGTACAATATATTTTTGAAATTGTTTTCTATCGGAAGCGATATTTATTTTCAAATGGCCTAGAACTAACTCGATTAAAGAACATACAACAATTTCTCGCTCGCACTCTCCATTCCAACCGACACTTAGAACCGACACTTAGAACCGACCCTGACCCTGACGCTGCTCCTGGTGGGGATGCGTGCGAATGTATTCCAGGGACTTGAGGATGGCAGCGGGGATTGGTGGCGGCGTGGGCAGATGGGCACCGACGGGGTGGTAGCCGTTCTCATCGGCCGTGTACGTCAGCTGGACCAGCTGGCCGTCGGGGGCGTAGTACGCTGAAGAGCCGCTGGCATAGTATCCGCCCACTCCCGACTCCTGGCCGGCAATGCCGTTTGAGGTCTGGTACTGGTAGCTGTAAGAACCGTCCTCCTTCAAGTCGCTCTTGTACTCCCGGGTCTCGGCTGCCGCGTCATACGCATCCGGACGTGCTTGGACGCAGGCAATGGCAAGAGTGGCAACGGCTAAGATGAGCTGATTGGAAAAGAGGTGATAAGAATGGCACCCGAAACTCCTCCACTATGGCACTCCACTTACGAATTTGTTCATTTTGGATGTGTTGGGATTGGACTGGCCGACTTGTTGTCACTTGGAACTCGCGACGAGAATGAATGTGACTGAATTGGTCTGGCGGCGCATTTATAGCATTTTGGCACGCCAATCATTTCATACCACAGCGCACCTCAACTCGGCGACCGACGGCAACAACAACTTTTATAATTTTCAGCATTGAACATGAACTGCCCTCACAACCAAACCAAACCCGACCAAGACCAAGACCCAGACCCAGACCCAGACCCAGTCCGACTCTGCTCTTCCGTCGCTACATATTTTGTTGGTGATTGGTTTTTGGCAGAGCGATCATAAATTTCGTTGCTTCCTTTGGTCTCAGCTGCTGTCAATTTTGGCCGGTTAATCAACTCCGAGTTCTGTGGATGCGGCTGTGCTGTGTAGGGGATAACTTTTCATTAGCACCTCCTCGAATATTGAGTATGGAATAGTTGGCTTTTGTGGAGTATTTAGCACGATTTATAGTGCAATTGGCCAAATACTGTATTGCGATGTTGGTCTGCCTCTACTGGCAGACAATTGTTTTAAAGTAGCCAGGAGATTGAATAAGGTTCAGTCCTTAAACAAATGTCCTAGTTTCAGGGACGGATCATTAATAATGCTGCAGGGAAACGGAAACCCAGAAAACATTTTTGTAAAATCATATGCGAAGCTTTATAATAAATCGTTTGGGGAATCGCGTTAATCGATTAAGATTCTCACATGCTCGGTCAACTCATTCATTTATTACAAAATCATCCAGGGCCCCGGCACCCCAAATCTGAATAAGGGAAGCCACGAAGAAGAAGCGCAGCCAGAGGTCCCCTCAGCCATAACCTTCCTCGCCACAGCCACAACTTTGCAGCAGACGAACGACCTTGCCATGGCCGGCATTGGAGCATTGGCTGCTGTCCGAAAGTGAGGCAGTGTTACCGGCGAGGGAAGTTTGGGGGCAAGTTTGTATTGAGTTTTGATAGGAATAATCGAGATGTGGCAGTGTTGGCGTGCTTCACGTGGCTCACGAAGCTCATCACTCAATAATCACGCACCAATAAGAGGTAAATTAATATGCACTTAAAGCCATAAATGTTTTATCTGAAAATCCTGGTGTGCCTCTTTCTGCGATATGCTGTTTAAACTTTAAACCCCTTGATTCCTTAACATACATTTTAATACAAGGGTGCCAGTTTCGACGGAGTTTGAGTAACCGTCAGCTTGACTCCTTTTTTGATTAAACTTACAATCATGGTAAAGATAGCTTGGATCACAAAGGTTGTGCATATGTGTATGTATTTTATGTTCTTTATTGAAGATTAATCTTATTCTTATTACAAGGGAACATTTCCTCACTCCATTAAGCTCAATAAACTCAATTAAGCTCAGAGTTTTGTTAAATGAATGATCTATTTGTTATGCACCAGATCAACTTTCCTTCTTTAAGCTCACATCAAAGGTCCTGTTTCGTGTGTCACTGAGTTTCCATCACTAAGTAGTGCCTCCAAAAAGCAGACACAAAATCATCGACAGTGCATGCTGTTTCGCTTACAAGATTTGTGTTCGCATTTTATAAATACATGGGTTGGTTGGCAACAAGCCGCCGCTGGACGGACTGAGACTCATACTCTGATTGAAGTTGAGACTGGAAATGAAACTGGCACTGGGACTGGGACAGGGACAGGGCCTGGAGAAAAGTGAATGTGCTGGCGGCATCGACATCAGCAGCATCAGCAGCAGCAGGAGCATCGGAATTATCTGCTTTTTTCCGCTCTCTGTTTTTGTTGGCCTTTTCGGTGTTGCTCTTGGCTTTTATGCTCGAAACCGGCTGTGCGGCAATTCGGTTTCTTTTTTTTTGGGTCGCCCGGCACAATTGTCCGGTGCCTGCCGCATGGGCGGCTTTAAATGAAAGCAAAAGTTGTTACGTTTCGATGGCATTTCCTTGCGCCTTAAGCCGCTTCCGCTGTACTTAGTAAACCGACTGACTCTGCCTCTGCCTCTGCCTCTGCCGCTCGACCTTCCTCGGGCCATTCGCCTCCTGCATCCATTAGGGCATCAATCCATCTTCACGCGCATTAACCTGTGGGACTCGGAACTGCGACAGCGAAAAAGAGTAAATGCTGAAGAGTGTGCTGAAAAGGAAGCGACGAGCCGAATCTTTGGACGTCCCGCTTCCCCACGCTCACCTGCTCTACATTAATTGACCCACATTCGGTGGTAGCGACAATTGCCTTCCAGTCCAGTTAAGTCCCGATGAAGGTCAGCCAGGCGTACCAACGCAGCAGACCTGCCTGACCCGAATCTGCCTTCAGGTCTTGATAAGTATTTATTATACGACCACCAGGCAGAGACGAGCTTCACAGCCGCCACAGATTGGGGCATGGTCGCTGTATTGGCATTTGAATTTTAGTTTAGACATTTAGCAAATTAATTAAAATATTGCCAACATACTGAAAGGTAACTCACACTTTTTCCGCTACCGCAAAAGTTGACTTCCCTTCGACGGTGTCCGCAGACTTGCTGGCCACCTTTATGGGCTTTTTATGCGGCTCCATTCATTAGTTTTAGTCATTTCGTCTCATACAGAGTCGTCTCATCTCGTGTTCCCATCTAAGCAGCTCCCGATGTAACCGTTTCAGATCTCTGGTCCAACGCCAGAGCGCTTTGGGCTTGGACTTGGTGCTTAATCTCGGCGTTGGCGTTGGGCGTGGAAGGTCGGTCCCTTGGGGGGTTTTTGTTGATAGCCGACGAAACAAAGTCAACGACTTTCGAAAATCTTTCGGCAACGACCTTCGATTGATTGAGACGAAATGTGCTTTCAATAATTGCCTGTACCAGTAGTTGCAACTTTCATTTCGATTCGGTGCGGTGCCGCCAGTCGCGTCTGTCTATCCGGGGACTTTAACACCCACCCGCAATGGCAGTCCCAATTTCAATTAGCACAGCGCTTTATTGAATAACTCAATTGTTCCGATTCCTCCATTTAATATATGTACACACGCGTGCACGTGCATCATTTCTGGTTGGACCAATATTCGCCGCTGATGGACTTTTAATCAAAACTTGATTCAATTTGCATGTTTCAAGACCGTCCTGCCCCACCCCTCCCCCCAACAGGGCTAGTTGGAATGGTTTGGCCATTCATTTGGTTGTCCAAATATGCGAAGACATGTTAAAGCTGATTGCTTTGACTCGTGGGCAACGCAATAAAAGCTTTGAACAATTCAGAGCAGCCTTTTGACAAATTGCATTTAGTCTAAGATCAAAAACTCAAGTTTTATTGCTGGCTGATCGAATAACATTATGACAGATACATTCATTCCAGATTATTATATTTTATTCTATTTAAAAGAGGCAGTAAAATGGATTGGCCCCCGCGTAACTCCTTTTGCCCAAAGTTGGATTTTCTGACCTACATATCAGGTTGGCCGAAATCGAAATGTGATTTGTCTGTACCTGTTCAATGACTAGCATCTCTCTGCAGTCGGCTTGAAATTAGCGAGCAATTCATTGATTGAGGTTAGATGTTCCATCAGACATTTCACGCCTGTCGCACCCACCCACTCACACAATGGGTGGGGAGTCCATATCTCATTACTGCGGCCACTTATCTCGATCTTCTCACATTGTGCCACGCTCTGCGGCATAATACATTTATGGGAATCGCGGAACGCATTACAAATTGCTTATATCCCGCAGCTCGTGTTATATGTGCCAGAAACAGATGCTGATACATGCAGAAATGGCGTAGTTATTCATAGATAATTAATGAATTAACTCAAACACTTAATTACCCAAGAGCCGGCAGCGGAGAGCAGTCGAAAGAGTTTCTTGAACCGCAGTGGACCAGAGGACGGGTCATCTGGACAGGTCAGAGTTTCGTTGTTGAGGTTTCGTTTTCACTCGGCGAGGCATTAATGGAAATGGTTGTTGATTGCCCGGGCCCATCCACCTAGAGCCGATCCGAGCAGAGATAATTGGCGTTGCAGCCGTTGCTGGCTCTCGGCTACAAACTCCAAATGTGGGGATAGAGTGTATGGCAGGGTGATGTGTTGATGGAACCCCATCATCATCATCATCATCATCAGCACATCATATCTAATGGGTGCACACACTCACTTTCCTCACTTTCGTTGCATATCCAATCAGAGTTCAGATTTCAGATTTCCAGGCTATATAAGTGGCATGTCGAGGGCACTGAGGCATCAAACACAGCTCAGCTCTTAGGGCTAAGACAGCAATAGACCATAAACCAAATCTCAACCTAAGCCAGGCGAAAATGTCAAAGATCGTAAGTCAAGGAAACATCCTTTGCCCGGAGCACACCTAAACCATCATCATTCTCCACTTGTAACCTCTTGCAGCACGTTGCTGTACTTGTTGCTGCCGCATCCGTCCTAATGGCCGGAGTGCTAGCGCTTCCCTCGGACTCGGCAGATGCCCACGCCGAGATCCGCAGCTTTGTCAACGAGCTGAAGCAGGAGGACGGCAGCTACAACTACCAGTTCGAGACGACCAACGGCATTGCGCAGCAGGAGCAGGGAGTTGGCGGATACTACGCCTCCGGCTCCTCCCAGTACTACAGCCCCGAGGGCCAGCTTATCCAGCTGACATACACGGCCGACGAGAATGGCTTCCAGCCTCAGGGAGAGCACCTGCCCACGCCGCCACCCATCCCGGAGGCCATTCTCAAGTCGCTGGAGTGGATCCGCAACCACCCAGAGGAGAACGAGGAGTACGAGCACCACGACCAGCACGACCAGCACGACCACCACGGTCACGGCCATGGTCATGGTGCAGAGCAGGGCAAACAATATCTGCAACAGGGACAGGGACAGGGACAGTCACAGCAGCTGCCAGTGGGCTCTCTGCTCGCTCCGGCCTCTGCGCCAGCAGCAGCCTCTGGCCTACCCTATGAGAGGAAGCTTTAAGTTATTCCCGCCCCCAGCTCGTGCCTCATGTCCCGTCCACACATACAGCTTGCATAGCGGGTGGTTCTAGTGTGTGGGAGAGTGTGTGACACTGTCATGTCATGTCTGTTTGCATAGTCAAAGCATCCAGCAAACAGCACCAGCAGCCAATACCAACACCAGCACCATCCTCAGTACCAGAGTGAACATCAGCTGAACTACATCCTCAAAGTACACTTTCTCCCCACTCGCACACACACATTGTATAAATGTACATGCTCGTAGAATAGAACCCTCACATACATCCACATCCACATCAACATCAACATCAACATGCTCCTGGGCCGCTGGCCTGCGTGTCCATTGTCGGCTCGGCTGACGTTGACATTTATTGCCAGAGATAATAATAATGTAATAAAAGAAAAATACAATTTAATATTGTTGTTTATACTACGAATGCCTCCACCACAGCTTCGGACCCAGCATATGGCCGAGTCCTTAGCTTCCAGTTGCCCGGGTCCCAGCTGCCAACCAGCATGCATCTCGGTTCGAGTCTCTCTCTGAGGTTTCCCTTTAAGTGGGCTTCGCTCCAAAAAAAAATGTTGGGGAAATTAAATTTAAAGTTCATAAATGCGCGCTTTTCTTTGTTACTCCCATTGTGTTGTATATCAAATCGGTATTATGCAAATCGTGGCGCTTCGCATCTCATGCTGCTTCGAGAAATGTTGCAATTTAAATTTTGTTTTTGTGTTGATTAAATTAACAAATTGTTGCTATTGCTATTGTTAATGTCTCCGCTTGTTGTGGATAATATCGATACGGATTGTTGTTTTCTTTTCGTTCACAAGATTTGATTTTAAGTTTGGCTTGATGCATCGAGGTTGTTTCATCATCTCCATCTTACCCTCGCGGGGTATATCAGGGTATGCCACTTATCCGGAAGTTAAGATACCGACCCAGCTGGCCTATGCTTATATGTCGCTTATAGATATTATTGATTAATTTTAAGAGAAGCCAAAGGGCTAGCAAAGCTCCCTCAAAAGAAACAAACTTTGTGATTCTGCCTGTAATAATTGTATTTTGTTGTATACTTATCAATGGTTAAACGCACAAAGAGTGTACAGCATTCGCAATACCTTCCCGCGGGGCTTCCATTAATGAATGACTCGAAGCGTGTTGCCAAAAGCTGTTTGATTGCTGAAATATGGGTCAGAGTCTGCAGCTCGGCTTATTTAAATACTCGGATTTGGATACTACAGTGGCAGTGACAGGGGAGCTGCTTCGTCTATCCGAGCGTTATAAATAGTAAACGGACGGTCGACTGGCACAGTAGTAACGTCAGAGTCCGCAGCCCAGCAGCACCATGTACAAGCTCGTAAGTGGATAACAGAGACAGCCTCCGAATGGGGAACGATTTAATTGACTTCCTTGCTTGCCTGCCAAAGCTGCTCCTTGCCGCACTTTTGGGATGCGCCCTGGCCGCCCCCATCAACGATGATACTATTACGAAGTTCCTGTCCAACGCGGACACGGATGGAACATACGGCTACAGTGTGGAGCAGGCCAGTGGCATTGCCTTTGGAGAGCAGGGCCAGGGCGGAGTGGGAGCCCGTGGTTCCTACTCCTACATCTCGCCCGAAGGTATTCCCGTCCAGGTTACCTATGAGGCCGACGAGAACGGCTTCCGCCCTCAGTCGGAGCTGCTGCCCACCCCTCCACCTATCCCAGAGGCCATCCTACAGTCCATCCGCTTCATTCAGGAGCATCCCACGCCCGAGGAGCTGGCCGATCGCGCTGTGCGTGCCCAGCAGATCTAGATCTGGTCTCTCTCCGTAGTCTTAAGTTTGCCTAAATGTCACCCCCGCCACATATCCCATTCCATCAAAGTAAACCAACGTTCGAACGTACGAGCGTAAGCTGCCACGATAAGCATCAGCTGGTGTTAATTTCCATGATTCGCAGCCAATCCAATTCCCGTCTAGGCGAAACCTAATTAGTGGGCTTATAAGAGCCCAAGGCAGCAGACAAAGCCCATCACTGTGTGGCTTGTGGTTGATATTGAATATTTTATATGAGCACTTCTTTGGATGGCAACGAAGCCAAGCGCACTGGTACAGTGGCTCAACTCTAGTCCAAATTTCTTTTTCAATATCACAAAAATTTGATCAGACTTGTAGGACATCCGACGGAGTTGAACTTATATGTATGTACACTACAATTCTGAAGACATATAATGATGCAGCGGAAGAACACTTCTTGCTGACAAGCATCAGCGCCTTTGCAATCAATCTTCTTCCCCCGTGTCGGAAATAAACCAACATTTATGTTTACAGCGGATGAGCTGAGATTTCCGCCCCTCTCTGCTCAGCTGTCTCCGCACATTCACACAATTTTCCGAGCTCAAAGGCAAACGAAAGTACCCATAGAGAACATATACCCATGGATGTACATATGTACATATGTACATATAACCAAACGCAGGCCCTACCAAATTGAAGACCCAGAATCAGAGGATGGTTGCAGTGTGCAGGGGACAAAATATGGTAGCGTAGCTGGCTTCCCATTAACGCTTGACATGAGGCATGTTAATTTCTCCTTCTACTGTGATTTCCTTGCCGGGAATTCCATGAGAGCCTGCTGGAAATGGAAATTCATTAAGACATTTAGAGGCACGACACACACTCGGCAGAAGACCCTGACAAAGAGCTTCCATCTAATACGCACATAGCTCCATTGAAGTGTGCGTGGATTCGGGGCCACGCAGGATGTAGACTGCTCCCAGTCCTCCCCCTATCAATTAAGTACGCTCATCGCCGAATATGAGTAGTTAATTAAAATGATTTCGGAGGTACGGAGAGATAGTTGGAGCAATGTGGAAGGTGTTATTGAAGATACGCGTGCATCACTTTTTCCTCCATTTTGGGCTTTCATATTGCTCTCTACCAGAATGAATGGAAATTTTCATTGCCACAGAAAACCTCGTTCTTCCGTACGGGCTGCGATTCCCGGACTGTGGTGTGGGTACAGTGGATCCTTGTGGCCTCTGCGGTCGCCACTTAACACAGGTGCTTCAGGCTTCGGGTTGCTGACGACAACACAATGCTGCTGTGTAATCATAAAACTTTTATTTATCATTTTATCATTTTGCTTAAAATCTAATTTTAAATGCGTTGTATCACGGGTTCCCTTTTTGCCCACCCTTTGGAGAGGATTATTATGATTTTGCAGGGATGTTGAGTGCACTTGTGTAGAAATAAAGAACAGCTGAACTGAAACCCTTTCGCCTGTGAAAAGAAATGGTGACCTCATTTTGTGCATTACTTAATACCAAATCGGCTGGAATCCAACCACACAAAATAGCCATGTCTCGATATCCCTGTGACCTTTCTCGAGGATAAGACCCATATATAACAGCATCAAATAAATGGGGCAATAACCCTAAGCTCAGTACCCCTGCAATTTATTTTTATAGAGCGTATAAACTATGCACAAAATTAGCTTCTCCGCTCGTCGTTTATTTGCCCATAACTCAACCAACTGTAGCGCATTCAGCTCCCTGCGTGGCCCCAATCCCGAGTCTCACTCCCCTCGCCCAGGGTGGACAGATAGAATGTAAATATATTTCTGTAGTGTTCGGGGCTACCTTTCTATTTGCCGGGAACGGGTCCAATAGCTACATGTCCATACTTAAGCCGCCCCGAACCACCGGCGAACAAAGTGGGAAAGTGGGAAAAAACTACTTTGTTTGCGGGCCTCGGAACATGGTCACGGCATGTGTCACGTATATGCCAAAATATGCGAGCGAGTGCTCGAAAGTGACAAGGAGCGGATCCTGAGTGGCCCCAGACAAGTGGCACTATCCGGAGCGACTACCATTTCAATTAAGACAAAACTGAGAACGTGCACTGTTTGAGCACTGCTCGAACGGTTATATTAATAATGGTTCCCTGGAAGTGAAATTTCTTTAAAATACTTCTGGTGCCCTAGGCTTTAATAGCCTTTTCGTCCGGCTCACTTTTCATTCAGTGTGCAATTTTTTTCGCACTCCTGTTTCCAAAGAAAGAGGAAAGACGTGGATGGGGAAAAACGCTCGCTGACGGTATTAATAACAATAGTTCCGTTCTGGCCATTTGCGATGGTCAGTCGGATGGTGTGTCGGAGTAAAAGGCGGGCCAGTGCACAGTCGACAAAATGAAAAATTATTTCAAACAATAATTGCAGAGGAAAACTTTTCGACAAACACAAAGAGTGGGATATCTCGCCAGCACTGGATTTCCAGGGAATGGTGTGGGGCGTGCCAATGCCAATGCCAACAACAACAACTACACAGAACAGACAAACGAAACCAATTTATTTCCAAGTAAAAATCAATAGTCAAGACGAAAGACGGGACATCGAGGGGGTGCTGGGGGCCAACTAGCGTAAAAAAACGTCAAATTCTAGAGTGGAGTGGCGACAAAAAGCTGTGTGCCAGAGTGCGGGCCCATCAACATGTGAACGTGTAGATGGCACCACGCTTCGTGGGTTTGCCTGTCCACGACCACTTCTCAATAGACACTCCCCGTGCACTTCCATCCGCATCGGATCTTCCGGGTTTCCGGAATCCGTTTTCGATAAAAACTGCGCCAAGTAGCGGCCAACAATAAGAACCCGCCCTGCGCAAGGACATCAGCGGCGGAGCTTAATGGTAAAATATGCATTTGACATGCGATGAAGTACTCATACAATTAAAGCGACCCATTGCTCAGCCCTGCCCCAACCTGAACATTGACCTCGACCCTCATTCTTCTGCTGAGCCGCTTTTCCATGGGGTTGGTTCTTCGTGGTCATTTCTTTAAAGTTCCAATTAATTGGAACACATTTGTCGGGGCACTCGGGCGGACACTTGATAAGCCAGAAATATTTCTCTCATCAATTGTGACAATTTGATTGCGGTCGGCCTTTCTTTTTTTTGTTTGTTTGTAATTTCAGTCATTTTAGAGCATTAAAAATATGTGTCTTTAATTGAAAAGTAATTACTTCCAAAACTAGAATAAAAGTTCTAAGAATAAATGAATATGCATGAATTATGATTCATGAAAACACATCGCATCGACGCTGTAATTTAGGTTTCATTAATTTATTATTAGAGCTCTTTGTAACATTAACCCTCTGTTAGCTAACAGCTACTTGTACCCTCTGTTAGCTAACAGGCAAATCCTCTCTGAGGACTCCGTTTAATGGAACCACTTCAGGCTCGGCACCTCAGTTGTGTCCCCGTGGCGCTACACTCCGGTCGTTTCTGACTTCTGCTCGGCTCTACAGCCGACTACGGCTGCCCCAATTCCGTACGTAAATATTTGTTTGGTAGAACTCGTATCCTTACACCCAGGACTCGGGTGAGTGAGCTCGTAGAAACTACGTTAAAAAGTTCACACACAAATTGCATTTTTTCCGCGCTGCTATACACGTATATTGGCGCGTTTTTACTCCGCTTTTGCTTTGCATTCTTTCTATGATGAAAATGGCACAAAAGTGTAACATATACAGCTGCGGGTACGGGAATATGGCAAAAAAAGTTTAGTGCGATTGTTGTTGATGTGAATTTTGCATAAGGACCTGCCATGGAGTGAGAGTGAGCCACGGCACCCACGAGACCGGGAAGAAACTTGGTGTGGGTACTGTAACTGAAGCTGGGTATTCGGAACTGGGAGCTGGGAGCTGGGAACGGGGAACCGCATCCATTCATATCCATATGTACAAGTGCTCGCACACATGTGGCAGACGATACGCTTGGTGGCTTACTTTTTAAAATTTCCATTAAAAAAACACTAACGCAGTGTAACCTTACGAGTACGTAAGAGAACTCCGCTAAAGCTTCGGCTTGTGTGTTGGGCTGTTTACTGGGCTGGGGATCAAGTAACTTGTGATTCTTAAGACCTGGCTAAGTCGATTGCCGGAGGCTTTGTGGTTGCTGGTTACTACCTGGAAATTAGTTGAAAGCACTCTGATTTACAGCAAATTTAAGTGTATTAAGGCATTAGGCCGGGACGCTGCTTGAGGCATCCCATTCGGGCTCTCCTATCCCTGCCTTCCCTCCTCCCAACCTTCCGTCCATGTGGGTAAAATGTAATTTTCTTAGCACTTTTGTTCACGCCCGACGACACATGTTGTGGTTCACACACTAACACAAACACACGCACACCCACTGACAGATAGACACTCAACCCCACAAAGACACTGATACAGTGCCTCCCGGCAGCATTTACATACTCGCCCAAACATAAGCATAAGCGCAACTTAGCTTGCCGAATTTTTCTGTTCAACTTTCTGTTGCCGCAAGCCACTTTTCGGCAGAGTGACGAGTCTGGGAGGAGTCGACTGGCCGATGCCTCGTACTGCATATTACTCTTGGGGCACAGCGACAAAACACCAATCGATTATGCTCTGCTGTACCCCTCCGCATATTTAAATGTCAAACCACATCTCCGGGCTCGAGACTTGAGCCTCGATCTGGAAAGTTGCTGCCAGAAGTATTGCTTATGGTATCATTTACTCGTACGTCCACAAATCGTGTGGTTGTCACGCTCTGGTGGAGGGCACCGGGCATTCTGGCCAAATTTAATCGATAGCCCTACGCTAATAGTTTGGCTCTGCGACATATGTGAATATTTGATGGGCTGCAGCTCCTCCGTCCAGAGAGAGCTCTGCCAATCATTTCACGCTTGATTGGGGCCCGAGCCTTCGGGCTCCTTCGCTCCTTGTCCTTCCTATTCATACTGCTGTTCCTCCTGATGTTGTATGCGGGATTTGGCTGCCAAGTCAGACATTAAGTTCCTGCCAAAGCCCTTGCTGAACTGCTGGTAATTCGTCTAAATCAGGGGAAGCTGCTAGGCCGAACCAGCTAGAACGTAGGGCAGCTGCGGTTGTGGCTACAATTAATTAAAACAAATTGTGTTTGGCCCTCGGTGTAGTTCCAGCGTCGACTCTGCCATTGGCCTGGCTGATGATGCCCGGCTCTTAGTATGCACGTTCATTCTTTTTTCAATTAATTGTTATTTCATTAGCTTTCATTACTCGCTTTCAGAGTTGCGCTTCCCACGCAGTCTTCGCAGTCTGCCCTGCCCTGCCATTAATGAAGTGGGCTTCTCCCCCTCGATTCACCTGTACAGGAAGGGCAGAGCGAATCTGCGTTATAATTTTCACTTTTATTGGCTTTTAATGAATACGAAATTGCCGGGGATTATGAATACACTTGCCCATTATCTGTTGCAGGGCCCATTAATGGGATTACAAAACGTTTTACGGGCATAACATGAGCCTGTCCTATCTACGCCTGTTCCTGTCTCTGTCCCGAGAACTGGGCTGGGACACCCACATGCTCTCCGTTCCATCAAGTGAATCAAGTGAATGTGCAAGCGGATCGCTTTGGTTTGCCATTGTCATCTCCCAACAAAGAGAGGAACTGCAGTTTTGTGTGGGTCTTTCATTCAGGGCGCGTTTCATTGACTTGTCAAGTGATGCTATCAAGTCGGGCTTGTGGTCGTTACTCTGTACGAGTTCTCCCCTGTTTATTTGCTCGCACGGCTGTTGATTCACTTGTCTATTCTGCTCGGCAATTGAATGCCACTCCCGGTAACTGTAGTCCTGTGAACATCTCTGTCTGTCAGTCCTTCTGTGTGAGTCCATTCAACACTTTACCCAGAACACAACAATCGCATTCATTGACTGACTTGCAGTGCGATGTCGTGCCTCTGGCTCCACACACAGTCTCCGAGACTGACAACACTCTTGATACTTCACTCTATGGGCGTCTAGGTATTCCATTTCCATTTCACCCAGGACAACACTCGGCTGGTTATTGCTTACTTATTGGAAGCAAATCTGATTCCCCAAGCATGCGGCAGCAACTGTGATAAGCTTGTCCTCGCCATCCGCCTGCCCAGCGAAGCGTGCCTGACTGCCAGACATACAGCGCTCCGAGCCAGTTAGCTGACAATACCAGAGATGCCTCCGCACATTTTGCAGATACTTTTGCACCGACTCTGCTGTAATTACACTTTGAGCAAGGACAAATATTGTTCAAATTAAGAAATATTCTTGTTGTAAAAACAAAATAGTTTCTTTATAATTTGTATTTTACCATCGAAGCTCTTAAATTACGAAAATACCTCAGCTATTAGGAGTACTTTGAGAAATTTCATAAAATGCCGACTCCAGGGCCAGAAAAATTCCTAGAAGTGACTTCATAAATTCCGGTTGTCTGCTATCTGCGATTTTGAAACGAAAGACCTGCTCAAAGAATTTTTCCCAGGTCTGGATACTTACTTTTTTGTACTTCCTCTTAATGCATAATGCAAATGTATTTAAGTCATTTAATTTGTTCACTGAAAGCATATTCCTTTTCGAGGGTATTTACGAATCGTTATTATGGCACATTTCACCTCATCTGAGCACATGCTGATGAGATGAGCACACTCAGCCTAATCTCTCTTTAGGCAGTTAACTTTTAATTTCCTCACCTGAGCGGCAGAGGCAATTGCCACACAGCGGGGGACTCACACGCACTCACCCTCAATAGTGAATGTGAATGGAGAGCCGTGAGGACATGCCGCAGACCACAGACAACTGTTGTCTGATGGTGGAGTCGCGGGCTCCGTTGCTGCAGCTAAGCTCGGCTCGGTGCGGAAGCAATTAACCATTCAGGGCAGGGAATGGCTCTGCTCTGCTTTATTCTCATACTCGTAATTGCAGTCGGTCGGGCGTCTTAGCCGCGACCTTGATGGAGCATCGTCCAGGAGGGGCTCCGGGACTCTTAATTCGGTGCGGTGAGGTAAGCAGGACAGCAAGAGCGCAACGACCTAATCAGTCTCTCCCACTCAATAAATGACTTGATGAACATGCTGAAATGATTGCAAAGTCAACAGCTTATTTGCCATGCCAAAGACATTTCTAAATTCCTCCGACTTCGGCATTTGAATCAAAGTGCCTTGAGAGTAAGCACGATTTCTTAATTATGTGTACACACGAGTGTGAGTGAGTGTGTGAATGAGTGTATGACTTGAGAGCGGGCTGGTGTTGACATTCAAGTTGGGTGAAGTATAAAGTATCCTGCGATGGCAATGTGGGAAAGGGAACACCACGCCTGTTGCCGGCGCAAACTTTTCATTTTATTTATGATACAGCTTGACTTTTGTTTTGTTTATTTAACTTCTTGTCAACCTACATCGCCAGGCCAATCCCTACGCAGAGTCCACATTGGAAACTCTCTCTGGCCCTGTTAGGTCACTGTTAGGGAGTGCTCACTGCGCAGGTCTCAGGAGTTCGTGTGCTGCAAGAGTAATGTGCTGGCTGAGGTTCAGGATAAACATTCGTCGGCTTCCGAGCTGGACGGTTGGGCGCCGCGAGATCCAAGTCAGAAACGGGAAAAAGCATTTGGCAAATTTGTCATCATTCTATTCATTCATAAAGTGTGTTACTTTACGCGAAACACACTACGCGGAAAATCCTAAAGGACAACGACACTCCGCTGTCTCGTGCTTGTTCGCGTCTGTACACCTGGATTCCCTGTCCCAGTGTCCATGTGCTCGTGCGACTATTTACTTGCAGGTATTTCCAGCAGTGTAAGCAGCGGAAGTGAGCGCACCACAAAGCAAAGTGATAAAAGGACACATAATAATTGCAAAGGACAACCAATTTCGTTGATGTTCTTACAGGTGAGCCACAATTTGTCCTGCCCATGTACATATCTCGGAAAACCTCACCCTCTCAGAAAGAAACCAATGTACGAGGACATTGTTATCGAGGCGCCATTAGTTTTTGTTATTTTCTCTAATGCAATTTGGGGACTATTTCATTTTATTTCGTTTTATTTGATTTTATGGCTGTTGTGTATTTGATTTGCTGCCGGGCTGGCAGGTTGGCAGGTTGGCAGCTGGGCCTCGCCTTCGTACACCTGCGGAGTTATACATTTACGTTCAAGACTGTGGTACTCCAGCTGCCCGACTGCCTGCCCCATGAAAGGCTGCTGGGACTTTGATTCTGCTAGTCAGCAGTCCGAATACTTTATGGTCCACCACTCGAGTGCATAACTGTTCCGGCTTTTGTCTTCCGCTCATCCACATCCACATCCCCTGCCCCGGCTGTTCTTTTATAGTTGCTACTTGAATTTTAAACGGCTGTCATGAGTCTTGCTGATGTTGCAGCTCTTGTTGCTGTTGTTGCTGTTTACCGCTGTTCCTTGTGTTGTTCCAGTTTCTGTTGCTGTTGCTCTTCCTGTGCCTGCTGTATGCTAAGTAATGCCCCGAGCTGCTGCCAAGTTACTCGTAAATCTTTGCTGATTAAGTTGTTGCACGACAAACGGCAAACGGAGGGAATTTTACATGCACAGCAGACATATTTATATGAAAGCAAACAGAACCCACATGAGGACGCAGCATTTTACATTCTTTGCATATTTCTTATCTAAATTGTTTTCATTTTTGCAAGCACACTCTTTTGCAACCGAACAAGTGAGAAAAGGCAGTCGGGCCATTAGGCAGAACACACTAACCCTCACACGAACTTGACGCAGAACCAGGCAGAGGCACAGTAGCTGGTACTGGCACTGGCACTGGCACTGCCGTTTAGATGTACATCCTAGGCAATTTTTCAATGTCATTTGACGGCAGGCAGCATTTGACATTAGCCATTAATGAATTAGAGAGCGAGAAGTTCTAGCAGAAGGAGCTCCCCAGAAGGAGCCCTTAACGTATCTCACTCTGCTAATTGAGTGGTAAATGCGAAGCATGCTTTGAAGTCGAAGAACAGCCCTAGAGCCGTCGCAGTGCCCGTGCTCCACCCTAACACATCTCAGAAATCACGAATGCCGCCACCGCACCGCATCAAGAAAATCCAAATTAGAAGAAATTTGGGGAGTTAGATCCAGGAACCATCAACAGCTGCGCCCACGCCCGAAAGTAATTTGAGGAGCTGGCTTAACCTTTTACTCTGAGACATCCTTCACTTCCGTCGCAGCCTTTTGCAGCCTTTCACACATCTTTTAGCACTTTGGCCAAACTTTGGAGCAGCTTTATAAATACAGACCCATACACATTCTTTATGTTTGTGCTATGTGTTTCGTGCCTTCTTTTCCTACAAATCTTTTCAACAATTCAAAAATGTTTACTGGAACGAATTTATGGCCTGCCTTTTCACAGGCCCACAGCCACAGCTGTCCCAATGCCTTTACTCTCCTGACTTGGACCTTGGACCTTATGAGCACTGAAGCGGGCATATGTATTCACCCTGTTCCCTTTCTGTATAGTTATAAAGCTGGCACATTGCAGGATTTTCCCAGTCACATTAAAGAGAAATAGTAGAAAGATAAATGCTGGAGTATTTTGATGTCTTCATCTGATTTTGATATGGGGCTTTCATTGTAAAATAGCTTATATTGATAGCCATGAAAGGAAAATAGGTTAACGAATAGCTAAGGAATCTTCTTCAACTCTTGAAGCTGTTCTTTACTCATTGAAGACCGATTAAATAAAATAATCAGAGTACACATCATATATCACCTTTATTCTACATCCCTTCCGAAAATCCATTCAAACAGGCTGTTTCAGATCTGACACACTGCCATTCCCGAATCCCGGTGGGCCGGCTTGTTTTGTCGCAGTAAACCATTTGATTTGGCAACATTCTTAAAGTGGTTGTGCATGCGTCGCCTTTGTTATGGAATTTATGTAGCCGGCACAATGATTTTAAGGTGTACTCTTTAAAGCGCCAAATGGAAGCCGAATGCTTCCCAATAACTTCGACCGTAAAGTGAGTTTTGCGAGGACGATATCTCTGTAAATGGGCCTGGCAATAGCACCAAATGTCTCGCGTGAGCGTTTCTTTTGTGTTGAGCCTGATACTAGTGTCCAAAATATGGCACCACGAGGCCAAGGACGTGCCGGGATTGCCGATCGAAAAATGGTTGCGCACATGCCACAAGCCGCACTCCACACCAACTCTGAGCTCCAAGCACAACGCCAAGATCCTCTGCTTCATAAGCAACAATTGGTTCGATTTAACATACGTTATTAAATTATATCCAAGCTTAATGCTTTAGTACAAAGATTATCCCAATTGCTATCGTTGTTTTATAAATTTCAAGCTGGGGATGTCCGCCTCTTGCGATGGTTTCAGCGACAGCCCGCCGCAACTCATCTAGCATCTGCCACAAAGGACTCCCCATCGTGGAATATAAATTATCGCATTATGCTCCGAGTCCAGCTAGAGTTGGCCCCACCACAACGGGCTACCAATTAGTATAATTACCAGGGGAAGGAAGATTAAAGAAATACTTTTAGTGGGTAAACACTCGCAGCAGCAGCTCGTGAAAAGAGCAGTGTCCCTGCAGCTGGCCTTAATTCATATTAAATTGATATAATTTTTAAGCAGCTTATGAATTGACCACGGACTGTTCTCCGGGATTGGGGGCACGGTCGACCCACTCCGGCTCGGTTGTTGAGAGTTTTGGGACAGGCGCTGCTGCGGCGACCACTCAGGATGTCGGGCGCCTGCTAAGCCGACTCGTCGACATTATAATAACATCTATCATTCTGGACCATATAGAAATGACAACAACTGCCAAAGTAGCACAAAAGTAAAAAAACAAAAAAAAACGTACAGCTCCTTTGCTGAGAATTTTATATACCCTTGGATTTCGACAAACAGTATAAGCTGCTCTGAAGTTTTGTTCAAATGTCTTTTCCAATAACTAACTGACAACTTTTTCTTCATCTGATCTAGATCAACCTAACTTGTTTGGGAATAAATATAATAATGCGTTTTACCGTGGTATATCTCTTTTCTGGTCGTTGGAAACATGTCGCAGATTGTGTAATACCCTTCGGCAAGGGTATGAAAGCCACAACCTTTGGACTGCTCGTAGGACTGCTCGCTGTGTAAACAAGATGTATTTTTGTTTACCAAAATGTTCTTTCCGTCTCCACTGTTGTTAGCTGGGCTTTTAGGCCTGGAATAAATGCTGCCATTTAGCCTGCTGCTTTCGGCCTTATACCCGCCTTCACTCTCCTGCGTATACTTTTTATGTGGACAAATATACACTCGCATGCGTGTGTTTATGCATCCAATAATAAGCAATTTCGTGCACATAATTGAGAGTGGCCTGCGCTGAAACGGTCAGTCCAGAGTAAATAGCCATAATTAATGTATACAACATGAATGTGACCTGACCAAAATATGAAAAAGTGGCAGCAGAGCAGTAGCACAGGATACGGCTCATGGCTCTGGCTTTGGTCGTGTGCGAGAGGCACCAACATTGTTTGTCTCCAATGGCGCACAGTGGGTAAAGGTTCAGCTTTTAAGTTGGAGGAGAGTAAATGATCATATATGAAAATACCCTGATAATAAATTCAACACAACCATATGGTGTTCGTACATGATCGCAGCACATCTCTTTGACTCATAAGACTTTGACTTTATGCATTAAAATATTCGACTGCTGATATAATACTTCACGCAAAGCTCCCAAAGGATGATTACATATGTATGTTCTTTCAATCCAATTCTTGTTTCTAATAAAAATCATATTACAAACATCAATCCTATTTCAAATCGTAGCACAGAGGTGCTGAAATTGCTTGAGACTTCACCACTGAAATGATGTGAATAATTTTCTTTTTTCATTTTATTGTTTTCGAACAAATATGTAAAACAGAGATTGCTTTATCCGCAATATGTGCTAAGGAGCAATCTGGTTAGACTTGATGTGCGAAACGATAAAAACTCTTCCCACTGTAAACAGCTCTGCGCCATAATGCGAATACGCCACGTGGTGCACATTGAAAAATGGCAATAAAGGCGTTTGCCTCATTGATACCCATACTCCTATTGTATAATGCCAACGGTATATTGAGTGGCGAATGTTTGAGCCTGAATATTTTGAAAGTGAGCGGGTGGGCGCAAGCAAAAGAGCATCAACCACAAAATTGGCAAAAAAAATAACAGGAAAATGTACAATATTTTGCCGGTGCTTCGATGCTGGCGCTCTGGTTCGCCGATGCTTCTCCGGGTGATTGCGTTGACAAAATCGCATTGATAGACGGGCGAGAGCGGAGCAACAGACACATCCTGCGGATATTTGACGGCCTGGGGAAGCGTGCAAATGGCGGTGCCGGAAAGTGTTGGTGCTGATGGTGTGAGGTGTTTGGACACCCCTAGAACACAGGACACAGAACATTTTCATTTTCATTAATATAAAAGATGAGGAGCTGTTTGTGCGGGGAAAACTCAAATTAGATTTGCATGCCGTGTCAATGGAGGTTTACGCCGGCTAGGCGTCATTTGATTTTCATTTAATTTGGGAAAACACATTTAGGCGAGCGACGAGCTCTAATCAGGCGCAAAGTCTTTTTATTCTGATAATAGTAAAATTAAATAAATGCAAACGGCTGGGAAAATTTGAATTTGAATTTCGTTTGTGCCTTGGACCCACTCACAAAAGCTGACATCCAAATTTATGCGCCCTCTCTGGAGGGTGAGCCATTGTCATTGTCAGCGCTGGCGATGGCGATGGCGCTGACAGCTGGGGAGTGCTTCTCTGCCCCTGTAGCAGCCACCTACATCAGGCTCCATCAGTGTCCGCTTGGTTGTTGTCTGCCTTTTGTATCCTGCATCGCTGTGACACTTTTATTACAAAGGCTCATGAATTTTATTTGGCTCGCCAGCTTTTATGGCTGCTTCGCTCCTCCGCGGTGAAATTCCTGCTGGCCGGCCGCGGTGAGGGTGCATTATTCCTGCGGAACTATTTGCCCAAGATGATCGAAAGAGAATTGTTTGCACAATGCGCTGTCCGCAAACAACTCTAATTAAAAAACTTTTACGTTTAACCACTTGAGTGGGCAGACACACACGCATGGCATCGTACTCACAAGAGGCTGTGGCATGCGGAGCGTGTTTGTGGCATGTGAGTGTGTGGCTAGACAATCAAAACTTTTGCCGCAACCAAAGAAACTTCAAAGCAGAGACAACGAATGCTGAGAAAAGGCTGAGCCAAGGCGGAGCGCTAGGTCGGCAATAAAATTAATGAAGCGCCTCGGCTTTTAGCCGGCAGCCATAACAGAGACATTAAAGCGGTTTGCTGGAACAGTTGTAGGTCATGTCGCTGCCAATGTCTATTTAAGTATGCGCACAAAGGCAGCTCAGTCCCAGTGCCAGTCCCAGTCCCAGTGTCTGCGTTTGCCTGCCATGAATTACGAGGACAGTGGCGCTGCGGGACAGCGCCCGCCCTCGATTCTGTTGAATGCGGTGGCTAATCTCTGATGTACACTTAATTATGTGGCACACTTTTGATTGCTGGGGGACTCGAGGCAATGGAGAACAGAGAACCCTTTCAAAACTGAACCCTTTCCCAGTGCCTTTTCCTTCGTCTTTATTTTCCGTTTTCCAGGCACTGAAGCTAACTCTGACTCTGGCATGTAAATTTAATTTAGTAAATGCTGTTAGCATGGCAGCCAAGTATGCTGCTCTTTTTGACATTTTCATTTGACTTTACCTCCGCCTCGCTGTCTGGCATCATTGGCAATGCAAACATGCTGAGAAGGTAGAGCAGTCTCGCTGCTTAGGATACTCATGAAGCACAGTAGGATAGGCAGGCGGAGAGGATACAGAGACCCGGACAGAGATAGAGACAGAGGCAGAGATATACATACGATAGACGACAGACGACACCGGGCAGAGCTTAACTAGTCCGGAATCCAGCTGAAAAAGTTCCCAGGCAAAACTTTTCGTGTGCACCAAAAATTCTTATCAAAACTTGCACTGCATTCCATCAATGTTGCACAGCTCCCTTCCCCCGCCACCCTGTTTGTCTGATGCAATAAAGCAATCAATTTCGAGCTACCCCTGCCCATCCGCTGCCACACCTGAGCCGACACCTTTGACATGGTGCAGTGAAAAGAAAAAATGCGAGTATCGACGAGCATCTGCGTTGGTTGATGCTGTCCGAGCTGCTCAACCGAATACGTAATTGTTTTTAAATGAAACTCTTTGTCCTTGGCAGTGGCAACTCCCTCCCTCAACTCAGACGTTCAGCCCACCAATCAATCAAACAATCAAGCAATGTTTATCTGATGCGCTCGATATCTTCAATAAATAAAATATGTACGCCTTGCATGTCAGCCTCAGCCAGCGAAGGACCATAATGAACGCAAAGTGCGCAAAGACTGGGTCGTGGCTTATCCGACTGTCACTATCCTGCTGTCCCCATTTTGTCTGCTCATTTGGACTATTTCTGTTTGGATTATGCTCTATTTGCACATTTGATTGAATAACGTTATATACATTTGGCATGCAATAGAATGATTAGTGCTCCCCGCCTAGCCAGGGAACGCGAGTACGAGAGTACGACCTTAAGACACCCCAGAAACCACTTTCATGGAACTAGTCTATAATTTATACCCTGTACTCTTTAGATCAGAGTTAAAAGTGAATCCAAGCTGAGCTGAACCCAAACAGCGTTAGGAAGACTTTTCGGTTTGCAACTAATTATAAGTGGGCTGTGTTTTTTCTTGCTGGTATGCATATGGGAATTTCTCTGACGTCAAATGGGCAAGTCGTACGGATTTTCTAAACGAATTTTACTGATTTTCCTCAAGCGTTTAGCTGATTCAAACGGGGAAAATGTGGAAGTGGTTTTCGCGGCAACCAGTTCCAGCTCAGATTTCAGCGAAAGTTATACAATAGTATAATCCGAGTTTCTGATAAATGTTGTTTAATGATGTCTCTCGATCGAATCATCGATGCTGTCGTCTTGAAGCGCTTCAAATTGAGACTCCGCTGTAATTATCAACGCTTGCACTAAAAATGTATGCAGTGTACATTTATAATAATGCCTCATTCCACTTCGTTTGTTTACTATTCACAAAAAGTCATGGGCGATTAGGGGCCTCGAGTATACATATTTGTTTAATATCGGAGAACAAGCGAAAAGGATTAATTGGTGGCAATTTATTGTTCTATCTTTCGCTGTAATCGCCACATCCAAAACGAGAAGGAACGTTGTGAGACGCGTTTAGTCAGTGTATACTTTCATACATACATATGTAACCTTATGATTTTCGCTGTCTGGCATCATTGGCAATGCAAACATGCTGAGGAGGTAGAGCATTTCTTACACGAAAACTCCCATTCCCTATTACAATTTTCTCGTATCTTCAAAAGACTGACTGACAGACGAACGGACTAACTGACTGTGCTATATATGGCTTGATGCTGATCAAATGTATTTATATACTTTATAGGGTAGGAAATGTTTCCTTCTGTACCTTACGATCATTGCTTCGACCACAAATCTAATAATCTAACGAGAAGGGACGTGTGAGACGCTTCCTACGCGTCACAACTTTTATACCCGGCACTCAGTACTACATCTGTACCCTAGCGGTTTTTGTCAAATTTTACATTTTTTCTTCATCTGTCATCTACATCTACAACACTTCTCACGCCAACACGCTCCTTAACTCGCCACCCTTCCCTAGAGCCACACACTGCAGAGTCATGGCAGAGGCAGAGACGCGGCAGAGGCAGAGGCCGCACACTACACGAAGCAGAGTGTGAATGAGAGAATGTGAAAAAACAAATATAAGCTGCGGGACGGGGTGGGTTTAGCCACTGCAAATTAATTTCTCCATTCTGGCTATAATAATGGTCCAATCGGATCCCAATTTAGTGATCTGATAGATATGGTCCTTCCCTACGGAATGGCATTTTTAGTTTTCTTTTATCTTGAAAATTGTTTTTGGGATTTGGGAGGTTTCCGCCTTTTTGCGGGGGAGGAAGGGTGCGGGGCTCATTTTTAAAATACACTTGTAACAGTGTGAGCATACAGAAGCTTGGATGCAAAATTTTGTGACTAGCTTTTATAGTCTCTGAGATCCAGGCGCTCAACAAGACGGACGGACAGACGGACAGACAGACATGGCTCTTTCGACTCGGCAATTGATGCTGATCAAGAATATATATACTTTATGGGGTAGGAAACGTTTCCTTCTGTGCGTTACATACAACCGTTATTCGCACAAATGCAATATACCCTATTTACTCTTCGAGTACCGGGTATAATAACAAAACGCCAGTCAGACTAAGTTGTATGTAAATGAACTGCGCGTACGCGCGTACTGTAGGCCAGATGCAGTGGCAAGTTTTCTACAAATTAATGTGACATGGCAGCAATTAGTCCGACAGAGACCTGGTCCGTTCTGCTGCTAAATGATTAAAAACTTGTGAAAACTTTGGTCCTATGCTCTCATTGTTTGTCTGCTACATTTGCGAAAACTTTTAATTATTACACACTTGAGACTTGTTGTTCAATTTTTGCGCGATGCTGCCAGATTATAAACTTTTGTTGAGTTCAATTATGTACGTCGAATCGAGAGCATTGTGTGCTCCAATTTGCTGAGCAAACTTTTCGCTTTCTGGCGGCCCATTTTGATGTGCAATTAGTGCCGGGAGGAAGCGGAAATGGAAGCTGGGCAGCGTTCATTTTGTTTCTGCTCATACTCATCTCGACGTGCGCCAGTAGCTCTGGAGTTTTATGTTAATAAATTTATCGGTCGCCATGTTTCAAACGGGAAAACACTTTTGGCCCTTCCGACCGAACAACCCACAGCATCGCCGCCGATTCGTTGTCAAGGTTTACCTACAGTTTGTGCTTTTTGTGATGATTGGTTTGTTTCACTGGGTCCTCATGATAACTGCACTGGAGTAAGGTGAACTATAACAAATCTATCTCTTTGTAATGCTCCCATTCCCTTGACAGCACCTGGACCGTTTGGCTTGTGCGCAACCATTCTACAGCACTCCTTCTGGCATTTGTGATGGGCATTTTCCTATTTCTGCTATTCTCGCTGAGCCGACAGATGAGGAGCCTGTGCTTTTTGAACTGGCTAACGACTCTGGTTATTGTGAGTACCTGGCATCATGGGCACCTAATAGCGAATTGTCTGGGTCTCTTCTCTAGGTGGAGTTTCTTGCCCAGCCAATGGCGTTGCTAATCGTGCGCACGGATCTTCTGTTCTTGCTGGCTGGCTTTCTGATCGTCACACTGGTAGTCGTCATTTTCACGCTCCTGGCAGCCATTATGCCGGTGAGTGGAAGGTTGCGGCATTCTTAACCATGGCAACCGGGCTATGACGCATTCCCTCTCACGCAGTGTGACCTTACAGAGGGTGGGATCTTCTTCTTAATTCTGTTTATGAGTGTCTTTGTGCTGAGCGTGTATTGCATTGTGATGTTTCAAGTCATCGGCTTAGACTGGTCTTTTTACATCTTCTCTACCCTCTTTGCCGTTATGGTGATGGCCGTAAGAAATATGTCATTCTTCCGCCTGTCCCTTGCATACGCATACTTACGAGTCTTTTGCAGTTCCTAATGTATCATGTGCAGTGCATCATGGGAGGCAGAATCACCGAGGCCGAGCTCGCCGATGACAAGTACGCGGCTCTTCTATTGTTCTATGAATTCGTGGCTCTGTTTATGCTAACCCTTTACTGGCGACCCAAGATGGACCATGTACCAACAATGAGCACATGGAACCCCTTGAATTGGTCTCATCTAAACAACTGAATGCTAAAACCCACCCACCCACCTACCCACTCGTTAATAAATACACTTATGAAGCCAATTCTACTGAAGGTCTTTTTTGGCGAAACACTTATTCATGCGAAGCTCGGCCAGAGCAGGGAGGGGCTTTCCCATGCGGCAGCCCGTGGGTCCGTTCAGGTGCAACATTACGTGATCACGACACCCAATCAGCCCGTCTCCATCGCAGTCATAGCCGAAGCGCCTCACATAACTCCGGACAAGCCCCTCGGCACATCTGGCAACGGGCACGCATCCCTCGTAGCCTGCTGGGAACGGAAAAGCATCGGGTTAGAGCGTGGTCTGCGGCTGTTTGTCAATCGAGAGTCTGCATTACCCTGCGTAAGAGGGTTGACAGGGTCACTAGTCCCCTGAGCGTCCATCCAGTACAGCCACGAGATGCGATAGATGCCACATGGCTTCCCCCCGCACGTTACTGGCTGATTGTCCGTGGCGACGACAGCGATGCATAGCAGGCAGTCCTCGCTCGTCTCCACCGTCAAAGGCCGGAGTGTAGTTATGCTCTGTGCAGCTGCAAAATGCACAGTTTAGAAGTAAGCGAAACTATTAGTCAAGTTAATTAAACCGATTGACCCCACATACTCTTGGCTGGATTTGGTAGCAGTTCCTAAAGGCAGTCACTTAATGAATATATGAGTATGGTGTTGGCCTTTATTACTCAAAACGGGATGAACTAGCTACCAGAATGTGCTCAAAGATTTGCCGCTTTGACTTTTGCTGAAGTCAGACTATAGTCTGACCTGCAAGTACTTATTAATAATATTTGTTTTCTTAGTGCCACAATTATTTCTGAGCGGAGAGATCAGCTGCTAGCGTCGCACAAAAGTATCTGATAAGGAAAAGTGTTCGAGAGTTCAGTAAGAGCGTTTGGAGCACTCGCCACTTACCCACGCCCGCTGCAACATCCAGAGATATGGGCAATGCCTCTGTGTCCACCAGCTCTTTCCCCTTCTCCTTCCGAGCGATGTGCAAGCGCCCCAGATGGGGCCTCTGTTTTAAGTGCATGTAAATGGCGCCTAAGATGAGCAGCAGGGCGATGACGACAGCCGCCACACTCAAGAGATCCAGGGTGCTCCACGAGCGAATATTCCACCTCCGCTTGCGACGGTGCCTGGCAAGCGACAGGACTTCGGCGTATTCTTGATGGGCTGCCACCTTGGACCCCTCGACGTCTCCTGCGCCAAGTTCTGCCACACTGCTGCTTGAAGTTCGATCCATTCCCATTGCCATTCCCCACGTCTAACCCAGTTCAAAACAGTCCTCCCCGAGGGCTGTCCGAATCGCGACTGAGATGGCGTGCTCTCTGTGCTCGCCGCGGGTGGTGGACGAGATAACCCCACTTAGATTATCACTCAATGTTCACGGGTAATTGATGCTCGTTGGCTGCGGTTCCGTTCTCTGACCCGCGGTCCCACAGCCATTTCATTACGATTCTCACTGAACTTGTCGGATTTCTCCCTGCCACTCAGTGTCTCTCCAGATGTACCCTCCAGATTAGGTGTCGATTGCATCTCGTTCCGCTTGCCACATGCCAACTTATGGCAGCCCAGCCGCAAATGGGGCACGGCACGGGGGGAGGGAGCACGAGCACGGGAACCTTGCGCATTTATATACGCGAATTGTAAACAAATATGAGATATTGTGGAAACTCTCGTGGCGAGCGAAATTGGAATGAAAGTGGAGGCAACGGCAACAGCAGGCACTTTTACGAGGCACTTTTGTCCAGGGGCGGGGCAGGCGGAGGTGCAGATGCTGGGTAAGCAGAGTAGCACTGCAACGGACGTCTATGGACTCTGCGTGAAGTGTCACTTGTCATAAGACAAACTTACACCATAAGTGCCATTATCTGTCAATAGCAAAGAAACCTTCGTTCCAATATTCGCTTGTTTTTCGTCAAAAAATGTCAGTCTAATCACAGCTCGGTGACACTGTAAACAATTTTTGTGAACTTAATAATAGTAAGAATACGTTTGAATTGAATGTGTTTTTGGATTATGCGTCTTTTGAGGTGCAATTTAATCACAAGTCTGAGGCCTAGGCTGTAATGGGACTTTTTCTAACATGACTGCTGCACAGGTGCACAACAAACGAAGGGACGTGTGAGACGCTTCTTACGCGTCACAACTTTTATACCCGGCACTCAGTACTACATCTGCACTTTAGCGGTTATTTGTCAAATTTTACATTTTTTCTTCATCTGTCATCTACATCAACAACACTGCTCACGCCAACACGCTCCTTTAGCTCGCCACCCTCCCCTATAGACACACACTGCAGAGTCGCGGCAGAGGCAGAGCTGTGTCAGGGGCAGAGGCCATAAACAGCGCGAAGCAGAGTGTGCTGCTATAAGCTGCGGGACGGGGTGGGTTTGGCCACTGAAAATTAATTTCTTCATTGTGGCTATAATAATGATCCAATCGGATCCCAATTTGGTGATCTGATAGATATGGTCATTCCCTACGGAATGGCGTTTGTAGGTTTCTGCTATCTGCAAAATTGTAGATTTGGGAGGTTTTGCCCTTTTGCGGAGGCGGAAGGGGTCGTGGCTCTTTTTTGAAATACACTTGTAACAGTGTGAGCACACAGAAGTATGGATGCAAAATTTGGTGGCTCTAGCTTTTATGGTCTCTGAGATCCAGGCGCTCAACAAGACGGACGGACAGACGGACAGACAGACATAGACTCGGCTATTGATGCTGATCAAGAATATATATATACTTTATGGGGTCGGAAACGTTTCCTTCTGTGCGTTGCATACAACCGTTATTCGCACAAATACAATATACCCTATTTACTCTTCGAGTACCGGGTATAAAAAAAAACGAGAAGGGACGTGTGAGACGCTTCTTACGCGTCACAACTTTTATACCCGGCACTCAGTACTACATCTGCACTTTAGCGGTTATTTGTCAAATTTTACATTTTTTCTTCATCTGTCATCTACATCAACAACACTACTCACGCAAACACGCTCCTTTAGCTCGCCACCCTCTCCTAGAAACACAAACTGCAGAGTCGCTGCAGAGGCAGAGCTGTGTCAGGGGCAGAGGCCATAAACAGCGCGACGCAGAGTGTGTTGCTATAAGCTGCGGGACGGGGTGGGATTGGCCACTGAAAATTAATTTCTTCATTGTGTCCATAATAATGATCCAATCGGATCCCAATTTGGTAATCTGATAGATATGGTCATTCCCTACGGAATGGCGTTTTTGGTTTTCTGTTATCTTCAAAATTGTAGATTTGGGAGGTTTTCGCCCTTTTGCGGAGGCGGAAGGGGGCGTGGCTCTTTTTTGAAATACACTGGTTTCAGTGTGAGCATACAGCAGTCTGGTGCCAAAATTTGGTGGCTCTAGCTCTTATAGTCTCTGAGAACTAGCCGACAAACAAGACGGACAGACGGACAGACGGACGGACGAACGGACGGACAGGCAGACATGGCTCAATCGACTCGGCTATTGATGCTGATCAAGAATATATTTACTTTATGGGGTCGGAAACGTTTACTTCTGTGCGTTACATACAACCGTTATTCGCACAAATACAATATATCCTATTTACTCTTCGAGTACCGGGTATAATAAGAAAAGTGCGACGTCATTTAGTTGATTATTCCTTATTCTCATTGTGGCATTCCTGTATTCACACGGCACCCGTTTCCCATGCCACTTTTATCCGCAAATGTCGCCATTGTCTCAAGTCAAGGCTTTACCGTTGTTATTTTTGCGAAGGCGAAAAGTCATTTGTGCGCTTTCCCACACGGAGCGGAGGCGGATGAAAGCACAAAAAGCCAAAATCAATTATGGAAAAACTACCAGTAGTTGCGATAACCGGTCTTTATTCCCAGTTCCCAAAATGCTCAATGCTCGGATTTCTGCTCGGACCCTGTACTCGGCTCCGAATGGCTATCGGTCGCCTTATGCTCATGTGCGACGCCGATGCCCCCCTTTGTGTGCGTAATAATATGCGGTAAATTCTTTTCTTGCAAATTTTCCACTCCAATTCCTTTTGTGAGCTGGCACTTAAACCCCTCTGAGAAACGGGCGAGTATGCGGCATGGTCGCGAAAAAAGAGTGTACGAAAATGAAGAAAATGAGCGGAAATCTGAACACAAGTACGAGCACTTGGGTCACTCGATTATGGCGAGTGTCGAGCACCGAAACGGCGGTAACTGCACTTTCCGGTCTCCGTCCTGAACGCCGTACTGTTGGGGTTCCTCCCTCCGCTCCGCTCCACACTCGGGCTGCTGTGCTGCATGCGATATGCATGAGTTAAGCCAATGTAGCCGTTCCGGCTGATGTATACGGAGCACGTAGCATGCTGAAACAAAGTTAATTAGATTTGCGGCAAGATGCCCATTATCGGTCGACCAGGGGCTCGGGTAGAAGTAGCAATCCTTTTAATGGTCCAAGTGGAGCTATTTGTGAATTTTAATAATATAAAATAAATAAGGGAATATGTAAAAATATGTTGGAAGAGAACCTTGTTCAGTTGATTTATGATTGAATTTAAACTGAATGAAAGAAGATTTTCCACGAAGCCTAACCTTAGGCCAAAGATACATTCGAGTCAAAGCGGAGGGAAAATATTTATAAAGTAGATTCCCAAAATGATTTTGTTCACTCTTTTCTTTTCCTTTCCCATGAGAAAATTATAGTAAATTGCTCGTTTGAGATTAGGCATTAGCCCACTTTCGAGACCAGATGTTCATATGATTCCGTTCTGGCTGCCGACTGCCGGGTATGTCCTAGTCGAGGATGCTTCAACTGCTGCACTTTTCCTGCCTTCCTTGCGTTTTATGTGGTTTATTCGCCTGGAATGGGCCTGGGGCAATTACCGTGCTTAATGGCCTCCGAAATGTTCGGCTCCCCTGCTCTGCTTGCTTCACTCCTGCCCATGCTCCATTTTTCATCCTTTTAAGCAGCTGGCGTAACTTTTTTATATTTACGAGCTGAATGCATTTCTACGTTTTACATCCTTCTCTCTTTTTGCAGCTGAAGGAGCAGACGTAGCTAATGCATTTTAGCCGGCTCAGGGCGGTCTAAGGGCTAAGTTATAGCATTAAAGCAGCATAAATCGTTCAGGGCTAGTACGTACAACATATGCAAATGTCAGCCTGTTGACGGCAAAGTTGAGTGATTGAAAATGCAAATTTTACAGAGGCACGAGAGTGGCAGTGGGAGTGGCAGTGGCAACCGCAACTGACTTTCGGAAGCTGCAGAAAAAACAGGCAATCAACAAGCAAGCAAAGCGTATCGCTTCGTCGCTTCATCGCACCATCGCACCACCGAGGCAGCCAATTATCCCACCTACGGAGCCGACGACGTCCATTAAAGTGGCGGAAATGATACAGTCAACATGTACCGCTGCAAAAATTGGTTTTGTGCGCGCAGCAACAACAACAACTACGTGGATGTTGCAATAAGCGAACCAGGAACATTGCCAGCACCCTCATCCTCATCAGCCACAAGCACAAGCACAGCCACAGCCACGGCCAATAGCTTTGGCAGCGGCATCGGAAACGCACGCAACAACAACAACAGCAGCAGAAGCGGCAGTGGCAGTGGCAGTGGCAGGATCAAAAGCAATCAACAGACAAACGCCACCGCAGCACCAAACAGGGCCACACCCACCGCCGATGAGACACCGTCCCCACAGGCTGGAGCTGGAGCTGGAAGCGGTGCCTCTCATGTGGTCACCTTTCTGGATGATACGGCAAGCGGCAGTAACGGAACCGTGACCAGCAGCCGAATAGTGACCACGGCCGAACTGCACCAGGCACACATGCTGGAACATCACTCCAACCTCGATGCCATTGAGCAGGCGGATGATTTCATCTACGGCCCCGGTGCGGGCCTATCGCTATGCGATGATAGCCTCCCCTCAGCCAAGAACTGCTACCGACTGGTCATGCTCGGGTGTGTAAAATAGACCACTGTCCAGGGTCCACTTTCATCTCAATCTCAACGTCCAACTCAAATTCGAATTTCCAATTTCCATTCCAATCTGTCGCTTTGCAGCTCATCACGTGCCGGCAAGTCTTCGATTGTGGCACGTTTCCTGGGCAATCGGTTCGAGGAGGCATACACGCCGACCATCGAGGAGTTTCATCGCAAATTATATCGCATACGAAACGAGGTCTTTCAATTGGACATTTTGGATACTTCTGGCTATCATCCGTTTCCCGCAATGCGTCGTTTGTCATTTCTAACTGGTGAGTTCTCCCCTCTGCCCTCTCCACCCACAACCCGCAATAATCGGGTCTCCATGATGTCTAGGGACCTGGGCGTGTGTGCGGTCTCACCGCAATCGTATGAGACGCACGTTTCATCGCTTAAGTCATCGACTCCCCTCCTCGGGCGCTATTTAATGTCCTATAAATTATCATCAAAATCAGCCCCATCTGCCATGCTTCCAAGCAAAAGTTTTTTGGTATACCCTTTGAGAGGATAATTTTGACATCTGATTTGTTTTGCAATATCCGATGTACATATTATGTCGTTTAAGAAGGCGATAGCCATTTTCATTTAGCAGCTCAATTGCAAGTAGACACACTATATGTCACCGATCCTTCAAATCTTCGAAACTGAAAAGTTTAAGCATTTTATACAGGGCTGCTTGGTTTAATGTAACCTCTATTTCTTAAGCATTTAGGGTATTGATGTATCAGTGGCTCTCAGCTATTGATTTGTCCTCTTTCGTTCATCCGTCCCAGTAGTCAACCAACCCCAACTCCCAGCCCACTTCCGGACCTCATAAACACATACATATATTAGCATAGCGGAGATGAGCTTCTGGTGTTGGAAGCGCTTCATATAGTGTCTAGGAAATTGCGAGTGCGTAGGTCACCGATGTGAGACCGTAAATAAGCAATAAATTTGCATTTGCTAACGACGATTAATGTTCCTTTTATGGGTTTCGGCTACGCTTCCAGGAGATCTCTTCATACTGGTCTTCAGCATGGATAGCCGCGAGTCCTTCGAAGAAGTTGTGCGACTTCGCGAGAACATCCTAGAGACAAAGTGGGCGGCCCTCAACCCCGGCTCGGGCTTCAAGAAGAAGAGTCTACCGAAGATTCCCATGATACTGGCAGGCAACAAGTGTGATCGTGATTTCAAGTGAGTTGACAGATTTTTAAAGGATACATATGATACATATAGTGCAAATGTTTCCGGTATCCTACAGGACCGTGCAGCTGGACGAGGTGATGGGCTACATCGCTGGGCAGGACAACTGCTGCACCTTCGTGGAGTGCTCGGCGCGCCAGAACTATCGCATCGACGACCTTTTCTATGCATTGTTCATGGTTTCCAACCTTCCGCTGGAGATGACCCCGAACCACCATCGACGCCTAGTGTCTGTCTTCGGAGCGCCCTCGCCGCTGCCGCCGCACGGATCCGCTGTGGGCGGGACCAAGAAGAATGCCCTCTCGATCAAGCGGCGATTCAGTGACGCCTGCGGAGTGGTCACTCCCAACGCCCGCCGGCCCAGCATCCGCACGGACCTGAACTTGATGCGGTCCAAGACGATGGCCCTCAACGAGGGCGAGAGCGTGCGCACCACCTCCCGCTGGAACCGCTGCGCTCTGATGTAGACACCAGAGCGGTGTGATAGTAGTATGAGCGGGGTCCAAGCGGGGTCCCGACGGACTTGCGGCCATGCATGGCGCCGTACTTAATTATAAACGCAGCGTTTGGGTGATTTCGATATTATGGTGTAAATACTAGTAGAGAGGCAGCAATGTGTGTTTGATCTATTAATTAATAATGCATTTAGCATTTATTCGCTACAGTCGTTATTGTACTATGAACAAGCTGAGCGTATTACATATACATACATACATATGTATAACAGCTATTCCATTCATAATTAATCACTGACTCACGTTCTACATCACAATCCATGCCATTCACTTCTGTCCGAGCACCCTTGTCCCGTGAACCCCTGAATGCCCGTGTCGTGAGCACTTGAAGCTTCGTTTTTCCATTTTCATTTTACTTTACACAATAAATCGGACCACTTTCGGTTTGAATTGTAATGTAATTGTAATGGTGGTGGTTCTGATTGCACATTTACTTGGCGCACACAAAAACCAAAAAAGCAGAGGACAATAATGTTAAAACGTATTTGGAATTGTGGGACTCGAAAGTGTTATCCAATTTAATTTTAGATTTAACCAATTGAATTAACATGAATTGATATCGAATAATTATTTAATTGTTATTGTTAATTGTTGTTGAAGATGCAATTTTGGGAGATTTGAAAATTGTTCTGTTCTGTCATATGTACACTCCTCTCCACATTCTACACTTCTCGATACTCTACCGACAATTGCATATCATCCAAAATCTGTAACCGAAGTACACCGAATCTAGAGAGTAAATCTTGACCAACTAGCAGAAACTCTAATGTAACACTTGTACACCGATCAAAGCTATCCTAGCCTGAACTATAGTTAACTATACTGCAGAAAGCAAAATACTCACTAAAATGTTAACACTTTTAGCGTTAAACCGAATTTAACAGATCTGTTCTCGACTGGATGGATCGATGAATGGATGGACTTCCGGTCGGGAACAGCTCCGGGAGGAAGTTTAGCAAATTCGAGTTTCAATGTACCAGTACCCTAAGTAACAACAACAATTTTCGCGGATTAACATTTATCAAAGTATTATCGATAATGGAATAACAAAACATATGCGTTTCATTCCCGCCATGAAACAAAGACCAAACTTTAAATGTAGCTACTTATACAAGAGGAACATAGCGATGGCATAAATATCAATGTCAAAAAAGAACATGATTTAACATACGAGTTATTAATACTGAAAGCATGTTTTAGGCTTATACCCTTAACAACCAAAATATATATGTATACATATTACATTATAATATATTATATTATAACAAAGTGCAAATATTTACAATTTTCGCGTTGGGCCAAAGTGCAAGGATATTAATTAAATTATTACTATGTTTAAGGTCAGGAAATATTCAGACGATTGTTCTCTAAAGTTATAATGATTTATTGTACGAATAACCATGAAGCTAACTTTTTAATGCTTTGGAGTTGCATTATTTATTTACATATTATGTATATTATATTGCAATAATTGAATTACATTAAATACAATACAAAATACTAAATCCGTTTTTGATTTCCAGATAAAAGCTTATTTGGGTCTAGAACCAAGGAAAGGAATGATACAGCTTTTATCTGTAAGGATGTGCTTTTAAGTTTATTTCGGAACGATGAAAGCTCGCGTCTTAAGCTTCGTTTTGGGTGCCTAATAGCGCCGCTCTTAGCGAATAACAAAAGCTCTAAGCAGTTAACAAAACAAGTAAAAGGAGTTCCACTGTGATTTATGCAGGATGCTTCTATCCAAACTACTTGTCCAACCTACAGAGCTCATACCCGACGTATCTTTGTTGTACATGCACCAGATGATTACATATTTCATAAGAAACATATTAAATTCCTGTCCTATTCCATCAAATGATCACCTGTCTAGCTATCGTGCCACGAATTGTCCCATATTACAAGGCATTTTCCGGGCGATTTTTCTCTTTTTTTAGACGCGCTAGCAAGGTCCTAAAAAATTTCCGGTTGGCCGTGGCAGTAACTGGAACAGGAGCACGTGCACGTGGCGATGAAGACAACACATTTACGCCCAATTCAACAATGCAAATTCCGTAAAAAAGGCTCCGTAGAAAGGGCGGTGGTCGGAGGGGCCTGAAACTCAACCCAGACCCAGACCCAGACCCGGCATCCGCTGAAAAGTGCAGTCAATTTTAATTGCTTGTCTGATCGCAGACAGGGGCTATTAATAGGCTTATGGCTTGTATGATATACTGGAACTGGAACTGGGACTCAGGCCATGTGGCTTTCGGGGCGTTAGCTGCCGTTCGCTTATGCGAGAGCCTGCTGCTGCTGCGGCACTCGATAATCGCTGTGGTTGGATGGTTGGCCCAGAACTGCAGGCCACTGGACTGCTCTCCCCTGACACCTAATACAATTTGCATATGAAATTTCCGTCTGCCAATTACGATTCGGCCAAAACAGATTAGTTCCGAAAAGCCAAATCATAATTTGAATTATGCATTTCGCTGCCGATCCGCCTCGCCGGCTAATTAAAAGTAAAGCATTTTAAACCATTTGTTTCGATAGTTTTATTTGCGCACGGCGAGGGTCACAGATAGTTTAATTAGCGCAGAATAGCGATTTGAATTAGTTGTGCTTTTACGGCCGTAGGCAATGCCATTGCCATTGCCGTTGCATTGGTGGGTGTCAAAAATGTTCTTCTCAACAAAATAGAAAACTTAGACTTTACCAGACTTTACTTAGCGCCGTATAGTTCTTCACCGGCTGTCGGAAAAATAAACGGAGAACAGAAAAACTTCTATGCAAACAGGACAAAACCGTCTTCAAGTCTACTAAGCCTGCCCGCGAACAACAGTCAGCAGTATCGCTTGTCGTATACGTATTTGATTATTGTGTCTGCAAACATGGCTAACAACTTGAGTAATGCCGGTGACAATGCTGGTATTGCCACTTGCCACTTGCCGCTCGGCGCTTGGTGCAGTGCCGCCCCGCCCACACCTGCGCTTGCAAAAGCTAATGGATGAAGAGAGAGAGAGAGAGTCGCTGAGTCGTTGCCTCGCAAGTTGTAAGTGCCCAAGTTTTTCAATTAAAAGTTGCTACCTTTTGTGTGTTACTGCGGCGGCATAACATAAATACGCATGTGTGAGAGAGAGAGTTCCTATATCTAAGCGAGCATTTCCTGACTTTTGCCTAATCATGATTCCGCTGATATATCAATAAACCACTTGGCAGGGTTGAGTCGGAGGAGGATCCCGTCTACATTATAAATCAGCAGAAACCAAGAAGCAAACCCCCAGCAAAACAAACAAACAGCAAACGACAGGTGTTGAAGTCGAGGGCATTATAAATTCATACGAAAAAATACCAAAACGTCAAACAAATTGCAAGTTTTCAGTTGCATTTCCGCAAAACGTAACTGAAATAATACGTTCGTTGCCAGCAAGCCAGCAAAGTATGCAACAAAATCCGTGGCATAGTGCCCGACCCCTACCCCAGCCCCACATCCTTGGTTATCGGATGGCGATGGCGGAGCACAGGGCACAGAGCACAGAGCACAGAGCACGGAGCACCGACAAATTGAAGGTAGGCCATGTTGCAGCCTGGGGCAACGTCTTCGACTTTCAGCATGCCTCTTCTCCCTCTCTGCGACCGCTTCAGTGTGTGTTTTTGTGTCTGTGAGCGCCACTGCGACTGCACTATGGGGAATTTTACCACTTTTTCTGGACAGCACTCATTTTACAAAAGTCGATCAAATAATATTTTTTTAACCGATATATGAAGAAGAATAACGCCAGTCTTATATTTTACTGACACAACTCGCACCACTGTATAGATAACATCTATTAAACTCAACTGTTTGCCATGAACAAGCGAAAATTACACTACCCTGACCATTTTTCCGCTTCGAACCAAACTATTGTTTATGGAATTGGGGCTTAATGATAATTATACCCGGTACTCGAAGAGTAAATAGGGTATATTGTATTTGTGCGAATAACGGTTGTATGTAACGCACAGAAGGAAACGTTTCCGACCCCATAAAGTATATACATATATTCTTGATCAGCATCAATAGCCGAGTCTATGTCTGTCTGTCTGTCTGTCCGTCTGTCCGTCCTGATGAGCGCCTAGTACTCAGAGACTATAAGAGCTAGAGCCACCAAATTTTGCATCCAGACTTCTGTATGCTCACACTGTTACAAGTGTATTTCAAAAATGAGCCACGCCCCCTTCCGGCTCCGCAAAAGGTCGAAAACCTCCCAAATCTACAATTTTGAAGATAGCTGAAAACTAAAAACGCTATTCCGTAGGGAATGACCATATCTATCAGATCACCAAATTGGGATACGATTGGATTATTATTATAGCCACAATGAAGAAATTAATTTGCAGTGGCCAAACCCACCCCGTCCCGCTGCATTCATACTCCGCTTCAGCGCTGTTTATGGCCTCTGCCCCTGACACGTCTCTGCCTCTGCCTCTGCCGCTCTGAAGTGTGTGTCTATAGGGGAGGGTGGCGAGCTAAAGGAGCGTGTTGGCGTGAGCAGTGTTGTTGATGTAGATGACAGATGAAGAAAAAATATAAAATTTTACAAATAACCGCTAAAGGGCAGATGTGGTACTCCGTGCCGGGTATAAAAGTTGTGACGCGTAAGAAGTGTCTCACACGTCCCTTCTCGTTTTTTTTTTTTTGTGTGGTTGAAGATTTTGACCATATTTATTCGATCACCGAATTGTGATTAGATTGTATCATTAATATAGAAAGAATGAGAAAATTAATTTGCAGTGGCTACATCCGTCCCTGTCCAGCAGCTTTGCTTATGCTTGTCTTTTGTTGCTCATTCTTTCTCGCTCGAACACTCTGCCTCATGCAGTGTTCGTCACCGGGGGAGAGTGGTAAGCTAAAAGTGTGTGTTGGCGGGAGAAGTGATGTAGATGTAGATGACGAATGTAGAAAAATTTAAAATGCGAGAAAAACCACTAAGGTACACTGACTGAGTACCGGGTATAAAACTTGTTACGAGTACGAAGCTTCTCTCAAAAGTTCTTACTCGTTTTTTGTTTGAAACAATTTAAAAATAAAATAAAAATATGATTTTATACTGAAGAAAAGGCGTTCTCTTTAGTCCATGTATTCAAAATGCCTTCCTCTCACCTATTCCACTAACTTAAAAAAAACTGAAAAAATAAATCTTATTTGGCTTGGAAGTTATTAATTTCTGCCACAAAAGGGTGGTAAAATTCCCCATAGTGCACTGCAGTGGCTGTGCACTGACTGCTCGCATGACAAGTTGAAATGTTGACGGCTCACTGACATTGTCTGGGATGGGTTGGAATGGGTGTATAGTCGTATGTGTGTGTGAGCGGCATGCATGTAGGAACGATATTGTGGCTCGCCGTTGCCGCTCTGCGCTGGAGAATCTCATACAAAGTTATGCAAATTCCGATCCGCTGTCGCTGCCGTGTTGACGTCGCTAGGGCTGTGGGCGTTGCATTGGTTTCTGCGGTTTTGGCATGCATAATTGTTGGTTTTTAGTTACACGTTGAGCGGCCCAGCCCTGAAGTCTCTCTCTTTTTTCCTATTTCTCCATACTCGTTTATGTATGTACCTGATATTTGTCCGCTGTAATTGCGAGACTTACTTGCCGTTTGGCTGTTGACAGCCATTAGTTAGTTACGCAATGCATAGAAATATATGAAATCGTAAGATTAATTTATTGTAGCATATACTCCCACATAAACTCTGATTCTTTGGAACTTCAAACCATCTACAAGCCTCTTAAACTGCATGAGCAGCAAGTACAGTTATTTTCAGAGGCCCAGGAGCCTATGCAGGCTCCCTCTTCATCCCACTCATCATAGGAATATGAAGCACATTGAACTCCTGCGAGTATTTTATTTTGATTGGAACCCATTCATAATTTTGGGTAATTCGAAACCCCAATAGCTGTGATAGATTGTAAATCACATACGCACAGAACCATAATCATTTCTCAGACATTTGCTTTTTTTGCTTACCCTGCTCCTCGAGTACAGGGTCTATGGGGGCAATGGGGGCTATGAGGCTAAGGGGCTTGGGGCTATCATCAAAAAACAATTCTCTGCGTTGCGTCCGCAGAATAATGGACGCTAGGCCGCTCGTCTTGATAAGCTAAATGATAAATTGTTTTTATCCGTGACATATGTAAGTACGTGTGTGTGTGTTTTCGTGGGCGAGTGTGTGTAGAACTTGTTACGGATGCTGGATGCGTAAGTTCTGTGGCTTGCTGGGAGAAAGTTGGTTGTTGAGCGGTTGTTTTGTGCTCTGCTTTCAATAAAAAAAGCACATGGAATTGGAGGGGAAACGGTGGAGCGGGGAAAACAAGCTCGGAAAACTTGTAAATTCGCTTGGGCACAAAAGTGGAATTAAATAAGCTCACGGCTAAATGTGTTATGATGAATGACATTGTCAGCCGCACACGGAATTTAAAAGTTTGCTTGCCCGGAGACCACCCGGAGACTTCCTCCAGCACGGTTTATAATTGAAAATTCCAGTTATTCGATGGTGCCTATGGATGAGCTTACCACGGACTCTCTTTCTACGACTCTCTGGCCTCACAGCTAATCAACTAATACAACATTTTCGTATTCATTCATTAAATTAAAATTTCATCCCGCTCATCTGGTTTGATTGCTTTGTGCCTAAGTGCGGACGCATCCGCCTGCCAGACTCTCCCCTCCCCAACCGGTCCTCTGCCGGCTAATACTGTGGCTTCTGCCAGTCCCAATCCCAGTGCCAATCCCAAGACCAATCGCAACTGTTGGCACTCTCCGGCTTCCTGGCTTGTTTGCTTATTTGCTGGCTTCTGACAGGCCTGGCTGACAGTCGCATCTACGGCTCAGCGCTCTGCCCTGGCCTTGTGCATAAGTATATGAAGATGAATATATGTATGTATGTATATGTATTTGTATTTGTATCTTTATAGGCATCGGTATCTGTTTCACCGCTGTGGCAACAACCAAATCCGGACACAGGGAATCTACCCCTCCACCAAACGAAACTATGTGCTGCTTTGCCATTGAAATTCATATAGCATCAATGGCTCCACAGAGTATCGAGGGCCGCGTGGCTCTTTTTGTTTGAAATCTTTTGCTTTAATTCAAGTGAAAAATTATTTAAATTGGTTATCAAACGTGCTGCTCAGACAAACATCGATGTGGCTACAAATGCAGGTACAGGTACACTGTTATACTCCCGTTTATTTTTAGGGGAATGGGACAGCATTTTCTTTGGTTTTGTGCCCGGTGTGTGGCATTTAAGTTTGGAAATGGAAATTGATTTCAAGTGAAATGAAAAATATTGATCAAAGTAATTTCTTGGCATTCTCGCCCCGTAGATGAATTCGTAATATTCTTTTATTTAGTGAAAAATGTATGAGCCACATAAAATATTTGTCGATGAATATAGACTGCAATTGAGTCTCGTTCCAAGGGGACTTGTTTATATGCCAGAAGTGTTCAGCTCCCTTCTATCCACGTTTGCATACACATAAATAAATGTTTATAAACATTAATATTTCATTGACATACTACAAATACTTGAATACATATATACATACATATATGTATGTACATATGTATTTATCCTTACCATTCAATAAATCAGTTTACCAGTTCTTGCTTGTGGAGTGTTAACACAAAAAAAAAACAATGTTTCTTCTACTTATCGCTTGGCGTTTAAGAGAAAGTTTAAACCCAATAAATTGTTAATCTGAATACTCTCTAATCTCCAATTAATTACAATTACTCTCCAATTTCAGTGTATTCGATAGTTTAGTTTTTATTATTTCGTATTATTTATTTAAGTTATTTTATCAATATTATGTTATGCTCTTTTCACTTCATCATAATTTATTATAGTTTAGACTTACGACTAGAGGGTTCTGTTCTCGTTTTTCTTCTACACTTCAGTTTTGATTTCACTAAATATATATATATAACTATAATGCCGTCTTCTGGCTGACTCCATGCCATCTATTCGTCCGTTTGTATTCTGCCTTTGTTGTTTCTTGTTTAAATTAATACCTTAACTGTCGTTACAATTACATTTAATTACATTACAATGTTTTAGTTGGAAATGCATTGATTAAATGCAAAAAGAAATTATGTAACTAACTATAATTAGAGTTTAGTTAAGTATCCGTATTCGAATTTAAATAATTACGAATATTACACACATGACACAATTGCGCATATATGCATGCTTTTGTGTGTGGGTGTGTGGGTGTGCCGGGATGTGACTATATTATTTAATTTACTTTTACCGTCGGATGCGTACCAAAGTTTGATCCGAACTCGGATTTTGAGTATTTGTTTGAATTGCGCACTACACTGTAGAAAATCTCTCTCTGACCGACGAAGGACTCTGTATACATACAAAACGTTCATAAAACATACGTAGTAGTAGTTGTAAGTGTATGTATGTATATCCTATGTAAGTTCTTATAGACAGGCTAGAGTGGGATGCATGCGATAGTTTAAAAACGATTTCTTATTGTTTCTTCCTTTCTTCGGTTCCTTATAATTACACACACTTAGAAGTCTTGTGGTAAAAATACACATTTATACACGCATATACAGAGTCATGTGGGATATGGGATATGAAGTATTTGATGTCACCCGGGTGCACTCTAAGTAAGAGACTAATTTGGCCAGTAATGCGTATGCCCAGGTCCTGCAGGCCTCTGGGCTGTTCCGACTTGGTAGTGATGCCAGTGAATCCAGTGATTCAGATGCCCTGCTCTTGCTCTGTGAACGAACTTAAGTAATTACAAAAATTACACTATTAAGTTAGGGCTAACATTAGGTTACAAATTACAAATTACAAACTAAAAATACGATTTCCTGCTTGTACAAAAATTGTTGTTGCCTTGTCCTGAACATAAAGTACATTTTATATATGTATGTGTATATACACATATATGTATGTATATATCTCTGATATATGTATGTATGTTTGTGTGGTATGTATCGTACTTCAAAATACATGTACATACATATGTATATTAGGTATTACCTACGACAAGTATTTATGTGTGTACGGTAATATATTGTATTGTATGTACTTATATGCATCCTATTCTCCATCTGTCGTCTGAGTATTCTCTTTTTGGTTTCTGTTTGGAATTCGCTGATTATATGCATGGCCATGATTTACGTTTACATTTAATGTGGGTGTGGTGTGTCTGTGCCAGTGTCCGTGATTTGCCTTGTTCTTGTTCTTGTTCTGGTTCTGGTTCCTCTTTTATGTATGAGAATGGTTTGTTCTGTTATTGTTCTTCCATGGGACCATCCCGCTTACAGCAGTAAATCGTCCAAATGCGCTGCATACTCGTCTGCTGTACGGAACTCCCGATTTTGGCTGCGACTGGGACCGCGACTGTGACTGTGGCAAGGGGAATGGGGATGGGGACGGGGATAATGAGCAAAGTTTGGGCGGGCCATAAAGCGTTAATGCCAAATCAATAATGCCAAACCGTACACGTGTAACTACCTGTCAATGGCGTCCCGCTTCTTCCGCTTCCGATCCTGAGAGAGGGCCTCTACGCAGAGCACAATCAACTTGCCATCGCAGGGCTGTCGCTTCTGCTCGAGCAGCTTATGACCCGCGAGATCGCTGGCGTACCCACTCTTGTCGTGGGCACTCGAATGCCATGCATCGCAGTATGTGTCCATGGAGCGCTCTCCATTCGGCAGCGATCCATGCCAGACCATCTTCAAGGGCCTGAAGTTAGAGAGAATGTGAGCAGCTTCTTTGATAGATTGATAGAAAGCAGCCTTACCATAGCGGATCCGTCATCACATTCTTGCCGCTGAAGCTGTAGATGCGTGGCGCCTGGGAGAAGAAGCCGCCCTGTCCGTTGAAGATGCCCTTCCACGAGTTGAAGAGCACATCGCCGCGCGTGTTCACCACGGGCAGGTCCCGGTCAGCAGGACGGACAATGGAGTCCAGGTTCTGTACCCTGTGGGCGAATTTCCTCGTTTCATTTATGTGCTAGTACTACAAGGATCAGATTATGGCCATCATACGAGCGGCAATTACATGCGAGCAAACAAATGGCCATCAAAAGAAACCTGGGGGTGGCAGGTGCTTTGCTACGTGCGTTTCCCGCACCACCTATATTCGCTTATTTATTCGTGTTTTCCCTCATATATTTAGCCGCTGCTAGCCTACCGGAGTACTCGTACTTCCCATTCAGCAGGCGCTGTGTAAATAAATTGCACGAAATTGTTTTCAGAAGCTTTTGTTCATATTTTGAGCCCTGTTCCCCTTGGCTCTCGCCCAGAAATCAAGATTATGAGCCAACTAATGAGTTTCCCGAGTGTCGGCTCAGCAACGTGGCGTATAGGCAATGCCGAAAACGGTTGCACGGCTTTGCGCTCGGATAGCGAGGGGGATTAATGCCAGAGCCAAAACTAAGCATGAAAACACGGCTAAAACGCGAACAAATCTGGAAGAAGATAAGACACACTCGCGATAAGACGCGCTACTCACCTCGAGGAGAGGAACGCCTTGAAGGTGCCCAGCAGGCCGGCTCGTCTTCCCTGCCGGTAGCAGGCAAAGTCCGCGCCGCGTATTCCCTGCAGGTCGCCGACGGAGGGCTCGTTCAGTGCAGCCACGCGGAGCTGTTCCAACGAAGATGGTAAAATATGTCAGCAAATTAATGCGGAATTTATGTCAAGTCAAGAAATTTAAGATCTAATTAATACAGAATTTAATAGCCAGAAATTGTTTGAACAACAAAAGTCTCCGGCTAAAAAATGCCTTGGAAAAACGATAAGTGGATGGAATGTAGAGTAAAATGTTTCAAGTAATTGCCTGCAAGCGGGCGGGGGTAATGGGAACACGGGATAGAGAAAATTATTAAACCGAAACTTCCTTAGATTGGATTGGATTGGATTGGTGGGAACACTCATAAAGACAGGAGCACAAGGTCGATTCTTACGTAACTGAAATTCAGGACTCACCATTCGCGGATACCACTAGAAATGTGATTTTATTTTCATATTTTAAGGCATTTCGTTGGTAGTCCCCGTTAATTTTGTTTGAAGACGCAGCGGGCAGAATGGGGCAAAAATATGTTCAATTTAATAGAGAATTCATGAATGATAATGAACGTTTTGTATTCAATCACCAAGAAAAACAGAGGAGGAGTTGAGTCCTCAACATCTGTGCTTTCATAAGAGCTTCAAGGATTACCAAAAACAAATGACAAAAAATGCAATCAAGAAGCGTCTAGTAAAAAAGCAAACCATCACATACAGGTACATATAAAACGTGTTTCAATACGAATAAAAGACAGTCTCAGTCTCCATTGGATTGGTCGAATGAGAACACAAAAACCACCAATGGGCGGTTGGGCGAAAAACACAGAGAGAGTGTGAGAGACAAAAGCAGAAAATCAAACTACACCAATTGTTCCGTGTGCAACAGAACTCAAAATGCAATTTCGCTAATTAGAAATATTTTCATTGACCAGCAAACAAAATCAAATTATTTATTCAACGATTGTGTTCATGTGTGTGTGCAGGAGATGCGTTAATTTTACAATATTTCGAGTTTTTCGAATTGGTTTTTGTTACTTTCACTCTACGCTACGATACTGTATGGTATGCCATATTATGGATTTAATTACCGTTTCGTATTCGGGCGCGGTGGTAAACTGCATTCAACGACAATTAATTATAGATAGCTTTTAGTAGGGTTTATTAACAATACTGCTTCGACTCGCATTTCTTCGACTGCGCATTAATTATGAGTTTATGAGTTTAGGAAAAATTCTTTTGCCTTTCTTATACAAAATCATGGATAGTTCGGACTCGTCAGTTAAAGTTTCTCAATCCAAGTTATTGTTAGAGACCTCAGCGGACTAACGACATTTATGCAGACATATCAATAGGTCCAAGTCTTTACTTGGCCTTAAACCGCGTGAAGTGTGGATTCATGAAATATTCATATCTCAACGTGGCAAAGTCGAGTACAATTAACTCTCTCGCTCTTTCCTCGAATGATATACAAATAGGAATATACAATTCAAAAGGGAATCACAGATGGAACTCTGGCTTTACAATCATATTTCAAGAACTACTCAATTGTTCTCTGCATCAATGTCATTATCCGATGTGACAGAATGTTAAATATACATAAATACGAGTATGTACATACATAAATGCATAAATATGTATGTATATTGTTGGTACATATAATGGAGGGCACTCACCGTGGGCGTGTTGAGCGGGGGAGGTGGACTGTTCAGCAGGTTTTTCGATTGCAGGTCGAAGCGCATCGATGGCGCCACCGTGGTGGGCGGCGCGGGCGTGGCGATCGGCACAAGGGTTCCAAGCTGCATGCAAGAAAATGGAAGAGACAACGGGAATTAAATGTGTAAACGTAATTAAAAGGCAACCAGACAAACAAGCGTTTGACGAATTTGTAATTAATAAAACAAGAGCTTCCCAAAAGTATCCCTCCGCACAGGAACCGACATCAGTTAATATTTCAGCAAGGAAAGGGGGCAAAGAGCCCAAGAATCGCGCCATTATGTGATGAAATCAGCGCTCTTGTATTGAAACTTTTGCTCAAATATTTGCATTACGTGTAGGGAAATATGAAGCAAACAGCACCAGGCTTCCGCGCGCTTTTTGTACGGAATTAAGGTCAAATTTTCGACTGCCATCCTCCTGAATGTTGTGCCATAATGCTCTGTCCAAGTCTGGCTCTGGCGTTGTCGCAGCCACCGATGTCGTCGTCGTCAACGTCGTCTGACAAAAGTTTTAATTACTATTTTGAACTTTAAGTAGTCGACTCGTGTACTGAAATCTAATTAGGCTGCCGCCTCGGCTACAAGAAAGTACGAGACAACTGGGTGTAGACAACTGGGTGTAGGGCCCAGACGGATCCGAAATGCAAATGCCAGTTAGTAGGGCAACAAAGGGGTTTTGCCCCCGGTCGATTTTGGCATATTACAAGTAGGAGTAGGAGTACGAGGATGAGTAAGTGAGTACCCAGCGCCCTGACAGTTCATGGTCCTGTGTTGGGGTTTTTGTTGTCAAAAGTATTTAAATGCTGCTTGCCGTCAAAGGCAAGAGATTTCAGTTTCATTCGGGGCCGCCTTATGCACATGCCAGGCACAGTTTGCCAGGACCAGCTCTATGCGTCGGCCCCGCTGTGAAGGCTTTTGTGCCTTGCATTGACGGAAGCGGAAATCGAATCTTAAGCAGTTTTCTTTTTCCTTTTTATTATATTTTTTTTTATACCCAATTCCGAGAATATTTTGCATTTTGTGCAAAAAAGCAGGCACTAGTTTTTTCTTACATTTTCCATTTTCCGTTCTCAGATTTTTGATTTCAATAAAGAAGCAAGCAGCTGAAATTGTGGCCACTTTAACGTTTAACAAGCTTCTGGGAAATCGAGCAATTTTGCGTGTAATTTGAGAATCCTTCACAAATTCTGAGCGTGGCAAATTGCCATGGAGCAAGGTCTAGTTTCCAGCGGCCAGTGGCCAGTGGCCAGTGGCAAGAGGGAGCAAGTTGCCTCTAACCTTGGCCAGGACCTGTTTTGGCGACAGGGAAACTTAATTGGCAGGTGGCTCTGGCGAATTAAGGGAGTAGGGTCCTATCCTGGGTATCCAACAAACGATAATAAAACCCTCGATTTTCATTTAATATTATTTGTAATCTGCAGTGGCAATTTATGACTCCAATGTGGGTCCCTCCTGATCGCTGGATGCATGTTTTATATTTCGTCAATAAATGTTTGAAACCTGCTGGATGAGGTGTGAGCCTGTGTGTCGTCGAATTGCCTGCCACATGACATATTTCCTCAGCAACTCCCCTCGATTCTGTGGATGTTCTTGCATCCGTTAACTGGGACAAGTAAAAAGCCAAGTTCAAGCCAATATAATTGAATAACGGGCCACACGCACCCAGACACGCCAGGATACGCACATACCATACTCGTACACACATACATACATACATACATATGTACATACATATGTGCGACGGTTGCGAATCCATGGGGCAATCAGTCCGTACGCTTGCAACATTTAATGTGCAAATAAAAAACGAGTCGAGTTGAGTCGAGTCGATACAAGGGCAATGCCAAACAAGCCTTATTTTATGGCAGGCAAGAAAAATAAATAAATAAATAAGAACGGGGACAGGGGCTGGTGCTGGTGCTGGTTCTGTGGGTCTTCTCTTCTATTTTGATATGCATTTTATTCGGCTTTGTCTTCGGGTCGGGGCCATATGGCCATAATGGAACATCACTCAGCCGCTCGGAGGCGGCTCTAAAAATAATAACCCCCGCCAGCATGCTCAGCTCGCTTTTAGTCTGTTTGCTTAGGAGGCAGAAATCAAATCCAGCTCCCTTCTTGGATCCAGTCGTCAAAACCAAACCCAAACGCCGATCCAAATCCCAATCCAAAACCAGGACTCACCGCAATGTATTGCCATCCCTTGTTGACGCGCACAAGAAGCGCCTCCTCCTCGGTGATGTAGGCCAGGGTTCCAGGCGGGTTGAGTGCCGATTTCTGCAGAAGATAGGAGCACGAGTATTTAAAGCGTTTCGAAGTAAATTATAGATTCCAAATTTATCCAAGGGCGGTTATACGACCGACCCACCTTTGTCATTTCATCGATATTCTGGAATGTGACTGCGCCTGGCACAATCTTCATGTTTATGTTCGACGATGAGGCCGAAAAGTATGGTTCCTCGCCTACTGCAGGCCCCAAGGCTTCTTCGTGTTTATGTGAGTGTCCCGGCTGACGAGGAGCCTCTACAAAGATGAAATATGCATTATAATGAAGCACTAATGGGCTCTGAACAACATTCAATATTTTTTTCTGAGTGCTACATACATATGTACATACATAGCTGCAGTAGCTTAAGCAATCTAAATGTATTATGCCAAGCACAAATAAAATAAATAATATAAAAGATAAGAAAATAACGACAATTGGAAAATGCTTATTTGTTTAAATTTGAAAAGAATTCAAAATGGTAAATAACAACCAAATAGCCTCCTCATATTAATTTAAACTTTTAAGGCGATTATGCATCCGTGATTACAATGATTTTAAATACAAAGAATTTAAACATGCCAATATTTTAATGCCAAATAAATAGAAAAGAGATGATACATATGATTTAAGGAGTTTTGGCTTGGTAATTCTCAGTTTCTCCAACAACTCCACATAAAAAAGGCAAGCAAAATAAGACCGACACATTTAAATTCTGGGCTACAAGTAAACAAAATAATGTAGGTGGCTCATGATTCATGTGTTTTCCGGGGAAGAACTTATGACGGTGTTAAAATACTCGAATACGCAAAGTATTACATGTTGTACTCTATGAACGGGCTAAATTAGTTAATCATGATGTGCAAATATGGGAAGCAGCGCGCTCCATGCAATATGTGTACAATACGAGTGGGTATTGGGGCATTCCGGGAGTAAAGTGAGAGAGGTGTGGTCGGAATGAAAAGTCATGCTACGAGTACATTCAAATGATACGGGCATTCAAAGGCCAAACTGTAGCTACAGCTATTGTGGATGGAGTTGAGATTTAGGGGGTTCGTTTACCGGCTGTGCCGTCGGGACGATCGCGAAGGTCTTGCAGCTCTCGCAGTGCTTTGAGTTCGTCTAAAGATGAGCGCGCACCTTGATGACGAGTACGATACAAATGAGTTGGTTTGATTTGATTTGGTTTGATTCGGGCTTGGAGAATGCTAGTTATGTACAGATATTGTATGATTTATCAAGGCACAACTACAGGCACTTAAATATTCTGCCACTGGACATATTTACAACCTGGTCCGACACCTTCGGGGCGGGGCCCACTCACCTGGTCGCCCGTAGTATGAGGCGTCGCCAAAGAAGCTTCGCGAATCCACGCCGGGCTCTCCCTTGGGGCCTGATATCGACAGCCCCGGCAAGCCAGGGGGTCCCGGGGGCCCAGGTGGCCCAGCCATTGGTATGTACTGGACGCCACTGCTGTCTCCGTCACCGCCGCTCGAGGCGGGTAGTCCTGGAGGTCCTGGCAGTCCATCACGTCCATCCTGGCCAGTGTCACCCTTCTCACCTTTGGGCTGCGAAAACAATGTCATTTTGGTGATCGATCACCATTGCCCCCAAAAGCCAAAAGGGATGCTTGTGCACACTTACCCCTTCGCGGCCGCCAGAATCTCCTTTGGGACCCTTTGGTCCCATCTCACCCTTTGGTCCTGTCATGCCAGGTCGGCCCTGTGAATCGATTAAATAGGGAGATTATAAGTAAAGACTCTAAAGGATGTCAGTTCTTTGACTTTGTAGATTCCCAAAGGGTACCTCAAACTTTGATGCGTCTTTGACTTATTTTAGTTCATTAGATACGTGCAATTATTAAAATGACTGCAAATTACTGTGCCAAAAATACGTACATATACGGACGTACAATACATGCTGTGCGAGCACGTAGCAAACAAAAATCACATTCGACTTGCCGTAAGTGGGAAAGTTCGAGTGAAATTATAAGATCGTTGGCAGCAACGTCCGCACAAACGTAATGTCTGTTGCAAACGAGGAGGAGATGCAAAGGCAGTGGCTCTGGCAACTGACGGTAAGAGCACACGCCTGGCCCGGCCTGGCACACCAGGACCAGTTGAACTATGGCCAGCGAAAATTACCAAACTTTTGCCGTTTGGAGTGCAACAATTTTCTAGTCGCAACGCTTTTGTTTTCCCGTTCCGGCAATGGAGCCAAAGTTTTCTTTTGGCCACCACGCCACTGCACTCCGAAGCTGCAGTCCATGTAAATACGTAGCTTGACTCTGATTCGGAGCGGTAAGCGATGCCAGTTGCCACAGAGAGGCACACGCGCGCCTGCCTCTCGACTCACTGACTCACAAACGGCCAAAAAGGAAAGTTACTCTTTGTTGCCAATGCCATGGCAGTATACGTGGCGTAGTTGTTATTGCCAGTACCAGCCACTGCTGTTGTTGCCACTGTTCTTGCTGCTGCTTAGTGTTGTTATTGCGGAGTAATGGCGGAATTTCTGGATAAACTGCAATCGGAATCGTGCACTGACTGCCGCGTTCTGAATAACCGTGATGAAAATGCACTTAAAATACTTTTCGTTTGAGTTTATTTCGCTTTCGTTTTTGCATCTTCCTCAGTCCCTGTTTGTTTCCGGGGCCAATCTCTTAGTCGGCCCCGATTGTCTTCCTGTTTGTTTCTGAACTCCCTCTTCCAGCAACAGCAGCAACAGCAACAACAACAGAAGGGCCCAAAAGGGTGAAAGCATGTGAAAGTTGGTCAGCCTCATGAATATGCAGGAAAAAGTTACAAGTAGCTATTCTCCAGTACAGTGCTTACCGAGTGTCCAATATCGCCCACTGCTCCAGGTTTCCCAGGCGGCCCAATCGGTCCAGTGGAGCCGGTGCCTCCGCGCCGCCCGCGCATTCCCTTCTCGCCCTTCTCGCCCTTGGTTCCGTTGGCGGAGAGGCCCTCGAGTCCACCCGGCTGGCCAGCCTGTCCAGGGAGACCGGGCAACCCGGGGGTGCCAGGCTCGCCGGGCTCCCCCTTTGCGCCGTTGGACCCGTGCGTACCTTTGTGACCCTGACAGAAGGCGGGTCCGGAAAGAAAGCAAGTGTGTGAAATGATTTACGGGCTTACATATACGCTACATGTGGCCCAAGGGGAATGGGGATCAGTTTGTGAGTGGGACGAGGACTGGGGTCTCGGGTCTCGGGTACAGTACAGCCTCCCTCGCCTAATTTGGCCGTAAAACTCAATTCCAAACGTTCTGTCGACGACAGAAACAATTCAATTCAAACTCATTTTGAAATCAAATCAATTCCGAAATCCCGCACCCATACACGCACCGTTTGGGGAAATTTATGCGCCCGAATGTATGCACCACAGCTCGGTGACAAGCCCGAAAACACAAAAACCATATTCCTTTTGGGTCGTCTCCTCCGCCTTTGTGGAAGTTTGCATCCCCAGCCCCCTCCACACACACTCTACCCAGCGGGTGCGCCGACTCGATTCATCCCCAGCGTCGTCTTCCACATCATCAGCGCCTTAAATGGTTCGCCATAAATTTGCACGAGCCTTCCCTTCCCCAACATTGGGTTGTGGAGAGAGCTCGCAGGAGGCTCAAGCTTGTGGATGATCCGGCTCCTGGTTTCCGTTCGGTTTGACCCACCGCCACCCTCCACCATGCCCCAAGCCCTGCTCCGTACCGCCAACTTAATACCAACTAATGAATAATTAATAAGCCACGCATACAAGCACACATGTATCTGTGTGTAATTCGCCTTAGCAAAGTGCGCGCGAATGCTCCGGAGGCTGTCTTTAGAAGACCTTGAGAGAGCGCTGGAAATGGGGGAAGTGTCTCTTTTTTAGGTTTAATGAAATGAACCTAATTGTGCGTGTATTCATACGTTTAAAATGCTAATTTCCATATTAGTTTTCCGAAATTGTAATGCAATAACGAAGCGGGATATCTAAGGGAGAACGGAACGGGCCTCCCCCTACAAATTGGGCGTAAATTTATCATAAAATCCGAATCGATTTTTACATAATGTGCTTTCACCGAAGCAGGAGGAGGAGCTTTTTGCATAATTTCTTTTTATTTCACGCACGATTAATTCCGGGTGTGGCCACAATGTGGAAACTACTTAAGAGAGACCTTGACCCGAGCCGAAGTATGGTGTAAGTCTCTTTTGCCACAAGCAGCACATACATGCATACATTACACGTATCAAAGGTCGTATAAGTCTCTGGAGGCTCCAAATTGAATGGATCAGCGGTAGGAGGTGTGCTGCATCCGATTTCGAAGAGTAATCTGCGACACCGGAAACCGTCCGACAGGCCACCAAGTAAAAACCAGACCAACAGACCAACAGACCAACAAACACATTATGCAAGCCCTATTGCCAGATTTAAGTTTTGAAGTTGCACATAAAAGAAATACGAGCATGCTCGCCCCACGCTAACGAGGGATAGAGCGAGGGTCCGCATAGAAGGACGTCTGCAACAATATCTGAGGGTGCAAAGCCACCCCAACTAAGCTGCTAAATGGCGTACAGGGTAATGACAGGGAAGTAAGCGCCGCCTAAGCAGGATGAGCTCCCCAAATGGCCAAAACTTATTATGAAAATAATGCCAACAAGAACTGAAAAGAAATGAAATGGTTAAAGCTCACTGCTGGCTGCTCTCCAGCTGTATTTAGACCGAACCAGTCTGTATCCAGTATCCAGTGTGTGACGTGCCCGTATGACCATACATAAACTAGTCCACATGGCACCCCAGCGATCGTATCCACTGAAAATCAAATGAGCTATAAACGCACCTAAATTGCCTTCGCAGGAGCGACCGGCAACCGGCGACCGGAGCAGGAATCATCAGATATTGGCAGCGTCTCAAGTGACGCATTTCGGGACTGGTTGCTGATAGAAATTTATGTTCCAAATTGGGCATTTCCTGCTGGACGACCGCACAAATGACTGCGATGCCATAAATATGAAAAAGGGGGAAGCTGGTGCCCAGCTGGATCGAGCTGGAAGGCGTGTGCCCCATGCTCCGAAATACATACATTTATTTGACTGTTTATCAAATTGGCAACAATTTAGCTTGGAATCAGGGAAGTACTTAAGGAGTTGTCGCCTCTTAAGGGTTAATATCAGGCTATTCATTTGGCTAACAAGTATTTATAACATTTGTTTCTAAGATGAGGTTTTGTTCACGCAAATGTTTAAGAACTACTTTCGGTAGGCGGTTCAAACCCATAAAGAAGTACATATGTATTTATGTATGTACGTACCAGCGTTTTCTTAAGTATACCCCATGGGACGGACGGGCGCACTAATATGACACATACAAGTAGAAAATATTCCCAAACCATTTGCTCGTTTGACCAGGAACAGCAAACGACCTCCTGCTCTGATTGCCCTTTTGATGAGCCTCAAAATCAATTGAGCAGTCAATAGGGCAGAAATTATTATATATTTGAAACAACAATCGTGTGGGCGCCAGCACACTTTATAATATATTATATATATGTATGTTTGTAGGTGTATGCTCGTACACCCACACACGTGCGCCAAGGGATACTGGGTAGGTGACTAGGTAGGTGTGGACGGGGAATACTTGGGCCATTTATTAGACATGCCCTCTGACTTACCGGATCGCCGCGTTCGCCCTTCTGGCCCGCTTCACCTTTCTCGCCAGACACACCTTTGGGTCCAGGCTGCGTCGTGCCCCGGAATGTGCCCATCGAGTTGACCATTAAGGACTCCTGTGTGTATGTGTGCGTGTATGTGTGTGTTTTCGTGGGGTGGTGGAGAGAGGGCAGGCATAGTAATTTGTTAAATATTTGCTTGTTGTACAATTTATTTTCGATACATGTATTCTGGGCCCCACATTTTTTAACCAGCAGCAGCAGCAGGCGGCCCCTTTTGATGAGGGGCACATGCCGCAGACACACCAACATACAGATATGGCCGTATGGAGGTGTATCTGCGGCGGAAATTTGATTAATGATCTTCTCCCAGATTAGGGGGCGGGGCTAATGATGCCAAGTGGTTCTAGTCCATTAAGTGTTGTGGCCATTGCTTACCCGGATGAACCGACCTTTTGCCTTTTTTTTCTCATATATACAACAAATTTATCTTTTTTTTTCTTAGTCGTTTTAGTTGTTTGAACATAAAATGGAATTGTTAAAATGGTTGTACCTTGAAAGTCCTGGTAGGATTCCAATTTATCTGTTATTTATGTGTTGATTGTTATAAGAATACATAATTTTCGACACGATTTACGTTTAAAATATACGATTATAGAGCAATGGGCGTGAAATTAAAGCGTATTATTAGATGAATTCACTTCGATGGCGAAAAGAATGAAACAAAAATGACTTGGGACAAACGAATGCCCATCAAAACTGCACCTTCAACTGGACAAGGCACAACTTGGGATACATATAAATATGTAGATATAAATAGATACGATAAGATTTTTAAATAAAATATCAAACGTCTGAGACGTTGTCATTGTCGTGTCAACAATCAAAAGTTGTTCCAATAAACATAAAAGCATTTGAGTCACAAAGTCCCCAAATGTAGCGATTGAAACTCTTAAGAGCTCCACGCGAAAGTCGGCTAGCTTTCTACCCTACAATCATTGACGCATACATTCGAACGGTGTCATTCATATGGTATTTTTTTCAATTTTCTGATCCATTATTCTGGTACACACATACTCGTGTACATATACTCATATCCACAAGGCCAAATCCATGGTTGGAAAAAAAATCGAGTTTCTTTGTTGGCGAGCCTTCAGCCACCGCTTACCCCAGGAGCAAGGGGTACTACACCCTACACGAGCAACAACAGAGGAAAGCGAAAAGCTTTTAAGCATCGCCACCAAAGGCCGGCTCTGCCGCGATGATAATGATGATAAGCCCTCCGACATTAAACAATGGGAGAGCCGTCAGACTCCAACCGACAGTCGAGAGTCGAGTCTAGAGCCCACTGTCTGATTTTTACTGCCGCTCCGTCGACCACAAGTAGCTTGACACTTTCATAAACGTAACAGTGCGATAATGATTGCGGCCCAGTCTCCTCGTGACTCCCACAGAACACTCTCTCCACTTAGACGGTGGGGCGGAGAATATACGGCAAACATACGGCGTTGAAGTGCGGCGATAAAGCCGGGCGGCAGAAAGAAAAGTTTCACTCTTGCATGAAAGGGTTAAGAATGGCGGCGATACGGCGTTAGGGACAGGGTGTCAGCATGCCAGGATGCCAGGATGCCAGTAGTGATGTGTGGGTGAGTGAGTGAGTGGGTGCCAGTATCTGTGTGCGTGTTACCGCATTTAACCGCGTGAACCGCGCGCCGTGCGCTGATAACGGTAATTGCCACAAGCTGGAACTCTGGCAGCGGCATCGACATGCGGGGCCCCGGAATTGTACCTGAAAGAAGCCCGTGGGCTTGGGCTAGGGCTAGGGCTAGGCTTGACTTTGACTCGCGTGCTCAAGATGCTTATGTTTCAGGCATTTCGTATTTCGAAAAGAAAATGTTGATGTTGTTGTGGTATAACCTTTGCGGTTTTAAGATTATTAGCAGAGATAGACCATTTGTGGCAGCGGTGCCAGCGACAACGACACTGAAAGCGCCAGAACGTGCTCGCAGCTCCTTGCTCGCTTCGCAAGGACTGGCGTGACGCCATGCCCGGAATGGAGAAGGTCTGCGCCCAATCCGAGTGGTAATTTTTCACAGTTGCTCTGCTCGCCAGGAAGGAAATTAGTTTAGGCAAATTGTGTGGCTTGTAAAACACGACGGACGTTTACTGCGCCCCAGACCCAGCCGAGAGCCGTGCCAATTCATAAAGATGTGCGTGATTGTAAACAGACGGAGGCCAGAAAGAAGACTGATGGGTGCCTGGACCTGAACACCAACCAGCTGCATTAACGAACGCGCCTCAGTTTGCCCAGTGTAAAAGGTGCAATTTTGAGTCAGAACAAAAACTAAATAATAATTTCGGTGAACCGAAATACGAATACCCTGGCAATTTTTATACAATTTAAAACTCTTTAAATTCACATATTCAATTATAACTTTACAATATTACCACGGTATTATTGATGGCTTATAATTATTAATCCTAGATTAAAAACGTACAGAGACTTACAACTTTGTTATAGCCAAAGTCTGTGGGTATTTCATTGGGTTCATTATAAATTCGTATACAAAAAATGATACTAATTCACTGAAGAGTATACTCTAATCAAAATTTGGTTAAGATTTTACTGTGGTACTCTGATGAGTAGAGTAGAGCTATATCAACGTTTACCGGAGAATAGGACAAAGATCATTTTATATTATTCATTTCAATATATGTATAATTAACTCTGAATTTGTAGCTCCACATGAAACACCCATTGTAATTAAAATATTAGTGTATTCACAATCTGTACAGAAATTGAAATAGGTCATATCTTGAAGGATACTTACATCGTAGTTCTCGGGCAAACCAGGCGGGCCTGCTGGCCCCGGCGGACCGGCGACTCCTGGCAGACCATCGACGCCTGGCTCGCCCTTCTGCCCCTGGGCACCTTCTGCACCCCGGGCGCCTCGAGCTCCAGGCACGCCGGTGGCTCCCTGGATAAACGAGCGGAAACGAGCAGAAGAAAAGAGAGACGTGCAAAGGAGAAGGAGAATGTCGCCGGCAGCGACAGTAAAATAAATCACATTAGTGGGCGTGCATATAACGTGTCCTACGTCCTTAGTGCTAAAATTCTACGTATCTACATCTGCAGTTTCTAAAGGGTCTGGTGGCTACAAGCTTTTCGAGAGATTCGTGTGGGCCAGGGCGGGGATCGTGCTTTAACTGGCTGTGTGGTCGATTTACATAATCGTTGCGATTCAGTCCGAGCTCATTAATCTACGCGGGCCCTCGACAGCCGCTGCGCCCGTCCTGGTCTGCGGCCTGGTCTGCGACTTGGTAGGCATTCCAATAGCGACATGGATGGGTACACAAAAAATGTGTCTCCGAATGTTCTTAATCTTATGCAAAATGGTCACGCTGTGAGCCATTTGCGTGCCTCGGTCCGTGCTCCAGTTCCTGCCGTTCTTGTCGTTCTTGTCGTTCCCGATGTTGTGTTGTAGCTGTTGCTTATCTTCGTCTTTTAAATTAATTGCTATTAGTAAAGGGATTAGCAGTGGGGCAACAATGTTGTCGCAGGAATTTCCGGTATGCGCGCCAGCTGGCCATATTTCTCAGCGAGCGAAGCCTTTGGGACAGGGTTGGGTTCGAATAAACATGGGACAACGTCTATGGATGGGTGGGTCAGCATAGTACATTCCCTGTGGTTGGGATATACGCAGAGGCATAGATTGGCATATTTCCCTAGCAGTTAGCTGCTTGCGATGGACCGCAGAATGTCTGGCTGGCATACCGCTTTCCTTTTGATGTATTGCAGTGTATTGAAGAGGCTGCGTTCCACAGGTTGCTAGAGTGGCCCAAATGAGGACAGACCGTTTCAGATTGTAGAGTTCAGAGTGGATGGTGGAAAGAAATGGGTGAGCACTTTGTCTTTGGATTCTTTTCACTTTTTGAATAATTCTCAGAGTAATGGACATGAATTCAACATTTTGTGCGCTTCTACATTTTCGGATAGCTTCTAAAACTTTGGTTCTGTTGCGTGATAAGCACTTAAGTGAGTGGAGTGGACTCAAGAGGAGAGTGGAGCAAAGTGTTCTTGCTGGGGGCAGAGGCAGAGGCCAGGCAGTCATCTTTTTGTAACAGTGTGGACTTTGCCTTTGACCCAAACCCACACTCACAGACAGATGGGAGAAAGAGAAAGAGGTATGGTGGTGGGAGTGAAAGTAAGTGTGCACATCACATGTAGTAAATGGAAAGTACAGTCGAGTGTAGTTCAGGCATACTCCCACGCTACCATAGACACAGCCATAGAGTCCCTTTGTGCGGACGTACGGAACTCTTATGGTTGCCAAAGACGTTCTCAGTTGATGAGATAATATAACGAGTAGCACCCGGAGAGTGGATAAGTGTTTAAGCGTGAGTTGGCGCATAAAGAAATTTTCGTTTCGTTAGGTTGTCGCTTTCCCATTTTCTCGCTTTCTTCTCATCTCTCTCGTTCTCTAAGAGAGGGAGGTGTGTGTGTTTCTCCCTATCTCTGCGTGAGTGTGTGCGGTAACGTTTTTTCCATTTCCGGTTACACGAACAGGCACACTCAACCAAACACCAAACATATCTCCACTCCACGCAGTTGCACAGTGCAAATTATGATGTTTGACATAGGAAAACATGGAGCCCCCTGGGGTCCGGCCAGCCATCAGCCACTCTGACTCTTGAAGATTAGACGATGTGTGTAATGAAATTGAAAATGTGTTAGATTCATGTCAAGTATTGGCTTTTAGGCAACCCGTTGTAGCTCGAAATTGGCCTACATACACATAGACTATGGGCGGGCTCCGTCGGGGAGATGGGGATGAAAAAGAGATGTGCCCACGGATAAGGCAGAAAGTGACGCCTCTGCGGCTGTACTTACGGTGTGACCAGGGGTGCCTGGCTTCCCGTCCTTGCCCTGCGCACCGGGCGCACCGCGCAACGTTTCCCGCAACGACTCGTTGTCCTTGATGGCTTCTAGGATATCAGACGCATTACATGTACATTCGCCAGTGTATTTCTGAAAAAGAGAGAAAGAGATTTTCGTTGAGATCACATTACCAGGGACATGCCAACGGCAAATATTTCCCAATTGTAATATTTTAATACTCACAGCCCCAGCACTCGTTGTCTCCACAAAGGGTGGATAGGCAGCCGCTTCGCCTTTGGGCCCAGGGGGGCCCGGTGGTCCTGGGGGGCCACGTATACTGTCGCCCTTTGGCCCGCGCTCACCCTTCTCGCCCTTGATGCCGCGATATGCTGCAAGGATTAAAGCGTGGAAGTGTGCAAGCTGCATTAACATATCTCCTAATTGGGATCCAGAAGGAATCTGGCCCTGCACTTACGTCGCTCGTGAGTGTACTGCGTCTGTCCTGGGGGCTGCATGCCACTGGCGTCGAAGATGTCCGTTGCCTGTGGACAGAGACGGGAAAACAAATATCGTTTGCTTATTGAAAACTCATTAAGACGTAAGTGCAAATGTGAGTAGTTGTTGCATCGGTCGATTTGCCCGATCCGACTCCACCGCTGGGCCTGGCAACAAGCCAGAGCGAAATTAACATATGTATAACTAAATATAAATATTTACTTATGTAAAGTGCAGTCAACAGTCGACCACAGTGTTGACCCACGCTGACCAATGCTGGCCAGTTGTATGGCTCTTTCAAGAGCACTGTCAATAGCAATACCAAAATAATGCCACTGAAAATGCATTTCTATTCAATATTACACTGACAATTGCTCTATTTTAATTAACTCTTTTTGTATTCCTTTTATTTAGCCACACACCACAAACTAACCTCATCAGCGGAGGACCAAAACTCATCGCTCAAAATATTCAGTTCCGTAGACTCTTCGAAGGGTTCACCCTTAGGACCAGAAAAAAAGAGAAAGAAAAAAGTGGGGAGGGAGAAAAGTTAAAACTATGGTAGGAAAAACCAAATGTTCGTTGTGGAAAACATACCGCTCCAGATCCATCTTCGAAGAAAGAATCTAGATCCTTCAAAATAAAAATAACAATTTAAAGAAATAAATATAAAATAAAGTCAAAATAATAAGTAATAAGTACAAAATATAACGAAAATCTAAGAGGGAAACGCGATATTGATTAACTTTTAAATAAAATAAATGAATAAAAGGATGACAGAATGGGAGAATGCAAAGCATTAAGCTACTTCATTTACGTTCTGTTCATTTCTAAGATATGAAATGTGCTATTATGTCTAATTTATGGTGTTTGTCTGCTAATGATGGTAATACCATATCTCAATTGTAATCGGAGGGGTGCATTGTTTGAACTACTCCTATTTCCATATTCTGACTGACACTCTGTGTAATGCACAATTTTGATTTTAGTCCGCCTAACGGACATGCCATAGAAGTGTATATGATTACACATTGTTTTTAGTATTCTCGATAAATATGCCCAAATTCAATGCAAATCTTCTCTCACTGCTGTAGACATAATGCAATTTAAATGTAATTTATCTGATATGATAAGATGAGTTGCCTGGCTATTCATTAATTAATTTAAATCCAAATCATTTCATTCGGTTGATTCTGTGGCTTTAGAGCCGGGGTAAAGCATGACTTACCGCTGCGGTTGGGGCCGCCGTGGCCTTTGGGGGTGGCATACATGTGACGTTTATGGCATCGGGATTACCGTAAACATTAATTTTTTCTAAATAGCCCTGCGTGGAAATATTCGTATAAACATTTAGCAACAGTATTCGCACTTCAATCGAATATAATGCGAGCGGAATAATTTTCGAAACGCTTTCCCATCGAGCAGCACACACCCACCCACTCCCCACAGATACGCCCATAAATACATAATAAATCAATCAATGTGGCTGCCATATAAATATATATATTTATGTATGTACATATGTACATACATATATGCTTATTTTTACAAATAAATGGGAGGAGCTGTGGCCGATGCCAACTGCATCGTTCACCACTATGTTTATCGTTGATAAGGCAACTCCCATGGCCACCATCCCATTACCAAGAGACCCATCGTAATTGCTGCAAATCGAAATTTATTATTGATGTTAATTTGCAACAGTGACTGCCACAGACCGGGCATGGGGCGACTAATGTGCCGTGGTTTCGGATTTAGAATTACAATTAAGCATGCATATTTCACATTAGCTCGGTAGCTCTGGATCGGTAGGCAGCCAGCTTCCCGGAACGGTGCTGGGCAAACATCCCTGCTCCTTGAGGTCGGTCTGAACCTGAACAGAGACAAGCAGCAGTCGGAATGCTAACCGCAGATACTAAATGCTGCATGCAGCAAGCATACATACGAAATGTATGGGATAAGAACAAGGACAAGGAGTACAGAGCACCGAGTATAAACTGCAACCAGTGGCAAGACAATGAGCCACAAACAATGCGCACAAAAGCAGACTCTGGACCCCCAAACTCACTTCCCAGAGATAGAGAAACAAACGCTCAATGCACATTTTCCGTAAACCCTTGCCCTGCAAATAAAAATGCCAGCAAACACACAGACACAGAAGCAGAACCAGGGCCAGCACCAGGCCAGGCCAGGGTCTTGGACCAGGATCCAGGCCCAGACCCGAATAAGCCACCATAATAGCAGTCACTTATTGTTGTTGCTGGTGCTGCTGCTACTTCTGTGAATGATAGTAATGGCCGAGGAGCTTTTATGCTGCTGCTCAGTTAAAAAAGTTTTGTCTAAGACGCTAACTCGTTGAATTTCGGGTTAAAAGCGTGCTGGCAAGGCTCACAATGGCTTAACATGCGCCCAAGCGGAGGCAGAAACACAATCCTAGCCCAAAATTCTTCTGTTTATGCGCACTTCAAGGTTGAAATTCTAAAAATACGTATACGAAACAGATGGGTATCACTTTGATACAACGGAACAAGCTAGCAGAAGATTCGCTTTTAATTAAATATAATTATTTCGATTGCATTGCAACTGCATTTTTGATTTAAATCCTATTTGGGGAAGCAGCTACAGTTGCCCATCCAAATCCATGGACTCGTGAACTGTGTTCATTTCTGCGCATAAACGAAACCACACACACACACAGAAAGCAAGAGGGAGATATACTCGTATGTATATACATATGTAGATAGACATAGGCAGAGTAAAAGAGAGGCAGATGGGAAGGTGTGGGCAACACACACACGTGGCCCATCAATAGACATTGAAGTGAGCATTGTCCGCCGTATAGCTTGTTGCTGTTGTGCCATTGAGCACGGATATTAAAGTTTTCGCTTTGTTTCGGGCTCTGCTTTGTTTTCAGGCAAAGAAAACTATGCGCTAAGCAAATGGCAAACCGACGAAAATCACTGGACGAAGAGGCAGAGGCAGTCCGTGTCCGCATCCGTGTGGCCCAGTTTCCATTTCAGCACGTGTTTTGCTGCCCAAGTCAGTGTGTACTTATTATTGTGTGTGTGTGGGCAACGAAATTAGCAGCAAGGAAATTCACTTGAAACGGAAATTAAGTAGCAGGAAATGGCATTTTTGGGTGGCATGAGTCTCCGTCGCGGTAGCTGTCCCTGCCGTTGGCCCGGGCTCTCATTATTACCTGCATTGTTTGCCCCTAGTAAATCGACAGCAGTAACCATTGCAAAAAGAGCTCCAGGAATGCACATTTCCAACAATTTTCATGAGAAATTCCTCGTGCCAACACTGAAACCACATTCAGGCAAAGGGTTCAACCTCAAATCCTAGAAGGTCATTTTTGGAATGCACAGCAAGAGGTCATATGACTCTATTTAGTCATCCATACTTATATTAAATACTCTACTGGATATACCAATTTAAATTGTATTCATCACATTTTGTTAAAAAAATAGAACCGATCAAATGTTAATTAATTGATTAAATAGTACATAAAGGGACAAGTTCTGTACTATTTAGGTATCTCTCTCCATCCCCCGAGAGATTTCACTGTGCAAGCTTTTCCATTTCGAGCTATCCCTTCTTTCCATGTGAATCTGGCAAAGGGAAACTATCTCTTCATCTCTGAAAGGACTTAACCTCGGCAGCAATGAGAGAACCCTTTTCGACTGATTTTCGAGCACGACAGAATCCAGGGCGATGAACTGATAAGAGGACATCAAAGCTAGCCTTTTCCACAGCATTGTGCAATAGCAACAGAGCCAGAGACAGTGGAAGTGGAAGACCCAGTCGGACCAACGAAAAGGCACAAGTAAATAGGGACTAGGGACTTGCAGAGGGAGAAACAGAACTGCGGATTGTGACAGAGGGTCAAGCGCAGACAAAGGCCGTTGCTTGGCTGTTAAATAACGAAATTCTGGCCGCAGGGCACCAGGGCAACAACATTCTCTTTTCTCTGGGCTGAATATGATTTTAAGTTTAGGTGAGCGTTTAGTTTAAATAGTGTCAGACCTAGTTGGCCTAAGACCAACTGAGGACCAGAAGGAAGGGGCAGGCGGCGCAGGCTGCCCTGCAGTGGCAGGTCGGTCAAGTGGCGCAGAGCTCCGAGTGGCATGAGCAATTAACTGAGAGCTGCATGTGCTGTGCATGGCAGGGGCATGCATGTGTGGCCAGGCGCCTGTGCATTTGTTGTTTGCTCAGTGCCGCACATAATTAAGGCTAGAAATGAACTGAAATGCGAAAGAAGCGGAGCAAGGACACAACATGCCACTAAAGCGAGTGAGAGCCAGAAAGGACTATGGGACTACCGCCAGCAATTGCGGCAATATTTGCGTAGCATTGAGGCAGGCATTCATTGCCTAGCAATGAGCCGCCAGACCAGACCTTTTGCACTTGACAAGGGTCGGGCTGCGTATGCGTAAGAGTATTGAAAATAAAGCAAATAATACGCAAATCGTTGACCCTTTTTCATTTGGCAAGTCAGAAAGGTGGGACGGACGGAGGGAACCCTTTGTGTTGGCAGGTTTTGAAATGCCAGACACGTTTCAGATATACACATAACTGAAACGGAATAAGAAAACGAAAAAGGACTCTGCAATTGTTGGCCACAATACGGCACCGTGCCCAAGCAGCACTGCGGCTATCTGGCAATTTGTCAAAAATGTGTCAATAATGGAGATCGATTGTGGTCTCTTAAAAATTAACCGAAAATGGATTCAAATGGATTATGTGAACAAAGACGCAGAAGCAGTTCTGCAACTGGCGAAGCACCCTGTATTCAGAAGGGTGTACATCTACATACATATATGCCAGCATTTTCCTGATCGGCTTTCAGAACGCACTCCCCACTTTGGCGACTCTCATGCCTGCAAGAAATAATATAGTTTAATAGTTCTATTTATCTACTTTCGAGATGGATTGAAGCGACCCGCCACTGTTCTGTTAGTCATCCTCTTAACTGTTAAGCCTAACGCCACTTTGAACTCTGGCTTTGAGAATGTTAAGTAGTCTTAATTCCGTTTGACTCCTTGCTTCGTGTTGCCGTGTCGTAAGAATTACATTTTTAATTAAGCACAAATATTTAATAAGTGAAGTTTATGTCATGCAGAGGCATCAAAACAGAGGAAAGCTTTAAGCATTAAGGTTACCATAAACTTGTTTCCGGTGATGCTGCTCCTATACTCTAACCCATTATAAGATCGAGAAAGTTGCATTGATTTTGGTGCCTGTTATGTGGCAGACCAGGAGACAATCCTAACAATCATTAGCCATAGTTTTTTAGTTATCCAAAATCAAATCTTAATAAGTTGACAGCTCCGATGCATTTTGTGTCCTCCATGCCACTCCTGATGGCAGGGTATCAATGCGTCGCCTTTGTATTAATTAGCTTTGCCGCTTTTGTCTTTTTAAGGCCGCCGCTCCGAACTGCGCTTTACCTTTTATGTAACGACAATGAAAGCAACTGCGAGGAGAACAACAGCGGAAACGGATGTATATATTTTGGTCTGCTCCCGACAGAGTTGGGGCTCCTCTCTGGCATTTGCATGTGCGGCCATTTGTTAGCTAACAGCTCTAGCCAGCTCTACTTCATAACCGCTCCACACGAATAGCTGTACAAAAGTTATGCCCAAGTTAATAGATAATTAACCATGGAAATTGTCGCGCAACAGTTTACAAATATCGTCGGTGTCATCGTCATCGTCAGTGTTATCGTCCTTGCTGTCGCTGCCAACATGCGTAAGCACCTTTTGCCGAGCCCCAAGCGAATGCCGTGTGCCTTGCTGTGCCGTGCGACAAGCACAACGAGTTCCAGGTGGCTCTGGTATGACTCGGGGTCTGCGGGTCTGGGCGGCTGTGCGAGTGTCTGCCTGACGCTGGCGTGCGTTCAAGTACAAAAGAATTAACTCTAATTACTTTGTAATGTTGATTAAGCCCGTTAGAGGCATTAAATATGTAAGCGACGTTTTGACATTTTCAGCATATTTCCATGAATGTGTGTAAGGAATCGTGATTGTGTCTGAACTACATTTAAGAGTTATGAGAGCTTGGCGCCTGTCTCCCTCCTATGGCTCCATGTAGGGCCACAGAAATGTTAAGCAGCTCATCAAACAATTTGAAACTCAATTCATTGGAACGTATCTCTATTGCCGAATTGAATGGGAGAATATCAAAAAGGCCGAATATAAATTCAGTTTTATAGCAGCCAACGACAGCCCGACGACAGCCGACAGCCGACAACAAACAAATGCCATAGTCGGAGATATCACGCTCGCAAATCGACCTGCACAAGGTAGTCCGGGGCTCGGAGCTTGACCAGAAGGTGGCCTGTGGGTCATGGCATAGTTTCTAAATCACGTTCTGACAGCCGTTCAGCCCTCAACCAAAGGAAACTCCAAAGCAACAGCAAACAGAAACGAGGATAACAATCGCTGCCTCAAAAAGTTGCGCACTTTTTGTAATTTTATTTTATTTCCGCTTAAATGCGTGAAGCTTTCCGGCTTGCTCTCAGACGCGATTTTAAAGTTAAATTATATGAAGCTACATAACATTTTTACGGTCGTTTTTCTGTGGGTGTCTGAATCGCTGGCAAGGGCAGCAGCGGCCAAGTCCAAGTCCAGGTCAAGTCCTGTGCACTTGACTTTCTCGCTCTTTTTTGACACTTGGCGGCCGTTTCGCATTTTATTTGATGCTCATTTTCATTTTCTCAGGTGTGTTTTTTTAGCAGTTTTACCAGTTTTGATTTGCATATAATCAGAATAAATTACTTTGCACATTTTGCGGCACATAAATTATTTAAGACAAAGTCGCATCAAAGCGCAGGGAGCAGGCAAACCAACAGATAAAACCCGAGGCACATACACATAAACATATCCCCACTGTATCCCCACTGTCCGTGTGCAGCGGCCAGAAGTGACTGTCTAAATAGAGGCAGAGGAACGGAAACGGAAATGGAAACATAAACTGGATGTGAATCTGGAGCGGAGAATAAGAAGGAGATGGGCAGGGAATATGGAATAGGGTGGAGGAGAAGAAGGAGGAGGAGTCAGGGGACCAAAAAAACAATGAGACGCAAATGCCAACCGCATAGTGACAGATTTTTTTTAATTTTGCTAAAAACCTACGACTAATTCTCAAACGAGCTGACACAAATCTCGAAAAGTTTCTGCACCAACATTTTTGCAAAGCTGCCTGTCTCTCCGTCGGACGCCCCGACTGTCACGAGTGCCTATGTGGCAAGCAGGGGAAACATTTTAAAATACATACATAAGGATACATATATGCAATGCAAATACATATATGTACATATATGCACATTATAGTGTTCAAGTAAACTTGTATCCATCAAGCGGGCATTATGAGCTCTGCCAAGGAAGCTCTTCTGGGAACAGCTGTCCTTATGAGGTTTCAGGGCATGCGGTTATGAGTTCTGTAGATGGGAAGAATTAACATAGTTTCCTTTCCTCAAATTGTATCAATTAATTATTGGATACCTCATCAAGAGTACTTGCCTTTCTATGTATCTTTGGAATAAACATAGTTAAGCCTCTTATACTCCGTACTTTATTTCAAGTACCATCAAAAAATCTACAAAACTCATAGACCCACTGCCGTGTACATAGATACTATATCCAAACTCAATAGAAATTGAACAGTTTATTTATGGTCATAAGATATATGTTTACAAATACACATCGCAAAAATGTATTAACTTGAGTCGAAAATATGTTTGTGTACGAAGACCTCATGAGAAGCACTAAAATGTTGTGCCCACGGGGTGCGATAAAGATAAATAAAAAATACACAATTCATTAAAAAAAAACACCCTAAGATTTAATTGATATTCGTATTTACTTTTCTGAGATGATAAATAGCAGCTCTTAAATATACAAAAACTAAACATAACATTGTGGGTTGGTATATTTTATAACTATAAGACTTTTGGAGCAGCTAAACAGTTTTATACAAAATACTTTAATAATAGTTTTCTCTAATTCTTTACTCCGAGTGCTAGGCACGAACAGCAACTGGAACAATTTCACTTATTCGAAACGAGTAACCCACACCCAAATTCAAAGACACAAAACATAATTTCAATAAACCAACTAGTTGTATGTTTGCATTAACCCAAAAGAACGCAAACAAAAACCAGATGGACAACGCTGTGTGTGCCAAAAAAGCCATTCGCCGGAGGCTTCTCCTGCTGAGGATGGAACGAAGTCAGCAGTGAATTAGAAAAGTAAAATTACAATCAGAGTTATATAATCGCCCTGAAGAGCATGCCCGCTGACCTTGTGCTAATCTTCCTAAAGTTCCACTCAACGTATAAAAAGTCGAAGTTGAACACACGGGACAACGGCCCAATCAAGGACATCATAATCTTCGTCAAAAACGTGGATCGCCATTGCCGGAAGTGGCTAGACAAACGTCGGGGCTAGATCTGAAGAACTGAAGATCTTTGATGAGCAGAGCTTCATCCAGCTGCAAACCAGTATGCGAAGCCTTGAGGGGTTCGTGCACAACTTTATCTCCCTATTCTTAGCAGAGGCGGAAGGTAAGGTCGATGCCGAGGTTGAAGCCAAGGCTCCACCCCATCCACCCCCAACAACCGACCGATCCAGGAAGTCATCTTGTCGCTTATTCCCAAGCCATTGCCGCCCACCGCCGTAGCTTCTATTGTACTCTCAGACAGGCTCAGACACACATAACAGCCACGGGGACTCAGGCAGCAGTAATAAAGAGTTAGCCCCCAGTGCATTGGAGTATCTGGGAAAGCTTTTCATGCTTCAAAGTCAATATACTCGTACTAGTGTGCCATGTACAGAGCGCACAGTTTTAAAACGGTAAGTATGCCTTTCAGTTACGTGGTCGTGTGTGGTGACACACTTACTCCTCCACTGAGCCCGAGTGCGGGGGCGGGGGGCGGCTGGGTGCCTGAGTTGCCCCTTGTCAATGGGCTGTTAGTTGCTCCGAGCACAGTCGCCATTCAAGCGGAAATGCAGCACCGAAACCCTGCGCCGAACAACCGGCAACGGGCACACGGTAACGAAAAAAAAAGCGCCAGAGGCAGAAACCTCCATGTGAAGTGTGTCATCAGTTTAAGGTTTTTGTGGGCAGCAGAGTGCGAGTATGTGCGCACCCAGGTACAGGACCAGGACCAGGACCAACCCAACCGAGGACCAAGACAAGGCACTCTCTCTCGATGCTCGCTGCCGAGCTCCCAGCCATCCCGGCCCGTATTTTCATAATAAACAAATGGGTTGTATGGTTGGTTGGCTTAACTTTTGGGCTGCCAGCAAGTCTCAGATAGCAAATACTCGTACTCGCACGCGCAGAGGAGTCGGCCGACGTCGACAGCCACCGCCACCGTATTTGTTAGCACAAATCAGTGCTATTTATATTGTGGCCAGGGGCTGGAGGAGCACGCTTCCCCCACCCTTTCCCAGAGACATCCACTTCCAGCTGCACTATGCGTAGCGTTGTCAACACGCATGCCAACTGCAGTTTGGCTCGAACAAGGGCTCTATCCAATTTGCTTCAGAAGCCACAGGGGCGGCAACACAGCAGCCCAGAAGAATCCTTGCAAAAGTAGAATGTTGCCTTCTGCTGCCCTCGCACCAGAAAGTTCGCGTCACGCAGGCAACATTAACATGCTGCTTATCGCTGATATGCAGTTAATGGGGAGAGATGTTTCAGCATGAAGCATGGTGCAACTTGCGTTGTATGCTGTCAATGCAACAAGTTTAGGAGAGAGCAACCAGCTCGGTGAATCTGCCAAAACTTTGTTGTGCCTATCACACTGTCAGTACCGCAAAAGTCATGCGAAAGTTTCCACCCCAAAGCTCGTAGCCGGCACTCTGCCATCTCCCTATCTATACCATCGACATCGGAGTGGCGGTGGGGAACCGGCCCTGGGCCACAGTCACCGCAAACAAAAGAGGCGATCCGTCCCCAAACTTGTGTTGCGGGAAAACAAAATTTATTATGGACGCTTGGTGGGGCGTGTCGACATCGACATCGACTGCTTCGACTCCGACTTCGATATGGCTGCTACGTGGGTGCGTACAGGGAGCACCCTGCCTTACTTTTGCCATTTACCATTTACCATTTGCAAGCGAAACTAACATTTAGAGTGCCATGCTGCGCTTTAATAAAATATTATCATAAACGTAACGGAAGCTAGTTCCTCATATGCTTACGAGTAGTCCCAGCCCTCGCAAATAGGAATACGAGTGAGAGTATGAATGGCGAGCACATAATGTTTTTTCCGATGGCACGCGAGAGCTTCGCTTCCCTCCTGCTGGATAGCAAGGGTATTATACGTTTTCATAAATCAAATGAATGGAGAGCTGCTCAATGTTTAATGTCTTGCCTGGTGGAATTTGTAGCCATCAGATATGTGAAATTATATTTGGAATTTTCTGATGCAAAGCTCCTAAGCACGACACTCATGAATATGGAAAAGATTTTCTTCATTCCGGGTTATGGTGGTATGGCATTTACCTAGTCTTTCATAACCATTAATCGTATTATATATATTAAAACCATAAATATTTGTAGAACGAAGTATTATGTCACTTTTTTATTGAAATATAGTACTTGTTTTTGGATTTTAAAAGTGTATTTTAACTGAATAGAATATTACCTGCTATTTATTCTCAATTTATTATATTTTGTATCACAGTCGGATAAAAACTCAAGATACATATTTATTTCAGCTTTTCAACACTTGGACGAAAGCAAATGTAATATTATTTCTCCAATTATTAAGCAAGAAGTTTTAGTCATTCCAAGAAAATCTCACTAGTACTACTTGCAGGGTAGCTCCTGCGCGGCTGCAAAACTATCCATATTCTTCACTTTTTCCACACTGCACTTTGTTTCTGGGTTAACTCGTTACTCTCGTCCCTGGCTCCCAGCTCCCAACTCTCAGCTCACCCGCTCTTCTGCTGCTTCTCTGGCATTCGGATATTCTCATTATTTATTACCAGCCCCGGTGCAGCGGGAAAATAGCTTGCTTACACGTATATTTGTACCAGTATGACTAAAAATGTTGGGCAAAATCTAAAGGAATGCGCTTCCTGTAGTTCTTTGTTGCTCAATCGAGAGGGCGAGTGAGTGCAATTTAATGGTAATGTTGGCTACTTTGTTACAATCCTGGACAAATGTCAATGGGTTGGAGTTGTACGTTACATCTGCATATACATGTGGATGTATAATCTTTACGACCTTACAATCTTATTAAGTGAGCGTATTAAGTTTAACTATTAATCCTGATTTTAATGGAATATTCTCTACACAGAAGTCCCTTTATCTGTCTCGGAGGTGAACATCATTAAGCGGAATTACCCAGCCAGCAAACAAGAATCGACGACAACTAACACAATGCCTGGCTGGTCATAAATGTGCAAAAGACTCTCACCAAGTTGATCGGGGGCTTGCCACACGGCAAATGCATTAACTATAATTGGCTTCGACTAATTTCGCTTTTGGGTAATTAGGCCCTAATGAAACCTAATAGACCTTGCTCTTGGGGTTGGTAACCACACGTCTAAGCCACAGGAGTTAGAGGGAATCAGTCAATAAGCCAACTGCCAACAGGAGGCGACTGCCATTGACAGCGCAACGGCACCGGATAAGCACATTGTATTAAACATCGACAAATTGCCTGTCAATCCACCTGTAATTTTTATAAATTTCCAATTGTAAGGCAACTAGCTGCCGGTTTGCGCTTGCTCTCTCCTCGGTTTTCCCATTTTCCGCCTTCCCAGCCACTGGGCTGCGTTCAGTTTCATGTCGTAGTTAAGGTAGGCAAGCGAAGAAAGTATGGAAACAGCGAAAATAACAGCCACCTCGTCACACCGGGCCCGGCCCTTGGTAATGGAAGCTACTGCTAATGAACCTATCGCCGACGCCTGTTGGCGTGCCAACGGAGACAGCGGACATGGGGGGCAGCATGCAGAAATTACTTTATTAACAGCCTTGCTCCCCCCCTCACACCGCACCCAGCATTCATTCCACCTGGCACTACTTCTCCCTCAAATTCTTATTTAGATTTTTATTGCTAAACTTTGTTTCTTTGGTTTCTGTTTCTGTTTCTGCTCCTGGCGTTGTTTTTCCTTTTCCCTTTACGCTTTTGCAACATACATTCGGCAGCAGGCAAGCGGGAAAGATGGAAATAAGTGGGGGAAATACGAGTGGTAGTGGCAGTAAAACCCACGACTATGTTTCCATATCGAAGTCAGCCCGTTAACGGCTGTCGACATTCACTCCACTCCTTCGCATGCGACACTTTGAATGTTTTAAATGGTTTTTTATTGCCTCGCCCTCGTCCTGTTGTGCGGTTTGCCGTTCTCCGTTCGACTTCGCTGCTGCATAAAATTAGTTTAATCACTGTTTTCAGAGTCCAAAAATGGGGACAGGGGCCACTGGGAGGTGACGCGTCAGGTGAAGCCAGCCAAACCCATAAGTAAGCGTAAATAATGTCAAAGCGGTGCAACTATACTACACGTATATGAAAGGGAAGGCCACATCCAGGGCTCCTCCCCTAGCTGCGGGTGTCAATGCAATCATTAATGGGGCGTGCTGACAAAATTAGCACAACAATTATGCAGGTATTAGTCGAAGTTTGCTCTAAATGGAGGGCTGGTCTCGATGGGATGGCCTTTGGGGAAGGAAAACGTATATTTAACCACGAGATTGGAATCATTAGATCGAGCTTTACTCAAAAGGGTAAGTGCACATTGTGAAGATTTATCTTTTATGCTTATGCACATAAGAGGATAATGCTATTATGTAGAGTTTATCTTCGTATTGGAGTCGTTCTGGATGTGAGAATTGGATCAATTTTAAGTTCGTAATATGAATAACTCGCAGTTATATTTGAAGAGCTCAAAACAACAATTTCTAGACAGAAACGCCTGAAGCGCCTGTATAATCAAACAGTTCTGAAAAGAATACAAAACTCTTAAATGTATGCACATTCCGAAAAAGCATCGCCAAAACAGCGGCGGAGAACGAAAACGTATGTATGTATGTACATATATTGCGTGTGTGCCCCATCGCCGCAAACTTGACCCAAGCTCGATCGGACCCGTGTCAGGCTTATCAATTTATCTTTTGACCTGCCGGCAGCTACAAAATGCTTATAATGTGCCCTAATAATTGCAATGGGTTTTATTTGTGAGCAGCAGTTGCACATCCCCTTTCGCACTGGGCGACAGGTGTGCTCGGCCAGGGCGAAATGGTCTCCTGTCATGAAACATTTGTCACAATAAACTTTATTTGTTTCCGTGTAGTGTAGGACTATGCTTTATTTGCTCCACGCTCGCACTGACTGGAAGGATGTTTGCGAAGGTGTGGAATGTGTGGGAGTGTGTTTAAAAGTTTCCCCAACTTGTTGTGGGTTTTGGTTGTGGGTTTGTTTGCAATGTGCGTGTTGGACGCGCATAAGCCGCGAGACACCGACACCCATTCGCAGTACCAGTACCAGTCGCAGTTCCAGTCCCCTATCCCTCTCCCGGTTATAGTCCCATCAGGAACGGCAGAGCAATCCCTGTCCAAGACCTCCGAGCGGTGACATTTGTTTGCATTTGGAGGGACAGGATGTTGAGCACTTAGCATTACAAACACACTACACAGTTCACAGTGTTTAGACCCGTAAACGTAGACGGACACGTGTTGATTATAACTATAATTAATTGGCCAGGTCTTTTTAATTAGTTGAAATGCCATTAGTTCAAGGACAACTCAAACCGTTTGCCGTTTCGGCGAAACAGGAAAGGGTTCAACTCAGTTACCTGTATCCTAGCTGCCACCCGCTCGCCGTTGTAGCGGTTGGGATTGAACCATCCCTTCGTGGAGCCCGTGACGAGTACGATGCCGAGGAGGAAGAACAGAATCAGCGCGGTAATCACGAGTTTCGCACGCGTCGATATGACCATTGCCATTTTGTACGATATTTACACCTCTCCTCTCACTATTTTTCAGGAGCAGGACCCGCGTAGCAAGAAGCACTTGGGGCACAAATGCCGAACCGCCGCGAATAAACGAGAAATCGAAGAACCGAACGGAATAGCGACGAATCGAATCGAATTGCCTGAAAGAAAATGCATAAATTGGAATATTAATTAGTTGACGGTGTGGGGAATCGGGCTGCTGCTGCCACAATTGCCACAACTGCCACACAAATGGTTTGGTTTGGTTTGATTTGGTTTGTCGGCGAATGTATTTGACCCGGTCACTTGGCCTGGTCTGGACTTTTTCTCGGGGATACTTTCATTTCAGCTTTTAGCTCTGATGCTGTGTTCGATATCGATGTGGTTGCCACCGATGCCTAATGACTTTGTGGCTCACCCACAAGACGATGGCCCCCAGGAAGGAAGGTGCTTGCCTTGCCACAAAGCGTTTTTGTACACATGCCACATGCCACAAGCACACATGCACACGTTCGCACACAAAGGGCGCCGACAGTACGCCCCCTTAACAGGCACTCGAAGGGGACTCAAACCTATCCCCCCACCCCTCACACTCGCTTCCCGTAAACGCTACAAATGTAATACGTTTTATTTAATTCTGCTTCTCTTTTTTCCCGACGCTTGTCAGCATTTTCTCACTGATTTGCGGCGCAGAGGGTGGCGGCGGTTGAAAAACATAACCGAATGCGAGAAAAGTCGACAATGGCATAGGCTCCCTGACACCCTGTAAAGTAGCGTTCCACGAAGGGGAATTTCTACAAGTCGAACTTTGAAGAAGTGTGGATGGTGGTCCGAAATGCCCCTTACCGACACACGCAACAGCTGAGGGGTGTCAGGAGAAGCAAACTTTATGAAAAGTTAAGCTGCCAACAAGTTTATTTGGGAGAAATATTGAATTATAGCAACGTCAAAGGCAAGGAACGATGAACGCGATTCAGCAGGAATGAGGAGTAACGGCAGCCGTACAAATTGGTCACATGCTCTCGAGACTTCTTGGCCCATATTTTTTTGGGAACCGCAATAAAGCTAAGGCTCGGTCTAGGCCATAAGCCGAGTGTTTGCCAGAGGTTTATGTGAGCGTGTCCTTGAGGCGGCAGGGCCCCGAAGAACGGTTAAAAGTAAAAGCTAAATAAAAACTGAGCTGCAACTTTTCAACCAACATAATTGCGGCGAAAGTTGCCTTTACATCCTCGTACACAAAACATTCCCACTCGCACTCACACTCTGTCACTCCTAGCAACACAACGCATTACGTGGCTCAGAAAAGTATGCTACTGCCAGCGCATAATTACGATAATCGTGTCAGTCTAGAGCTACGCCACTAGTACCAGTAACGTCCACGAGTTCACGGCCCCACCTTGAGTCTTTAACACCCGGTCGGGGCACGCCCAGGCTCAGGCCCAGGCTCGGGCCTTCTTCTGTGGCGGGGGCGAACAACCAGTTATTGAGTCAACGAGTCGGCGGTGTAGCACAAACTTTTTGTACGCTCCCAAAAGTGTAAGCCAAAGGAAACTTTTTTCTGCCAAGTCGAGCGGCTTCGGGCCGCTCTTGCTTTTGGCCCTGCTTCCATTTGCCGCTAAGCCTCCTTATACTCCTACTTCGCCTCCTCCTCCTCCTGCCACCTCGTGGCATTCTTCACGCAGCATTAAAATTTTGCGACTGCAGGCTTCTCAGCCGAGTGCTGGTGCTAAGGTCGCGTCAGAGACTGAGACCTACATTGGGTCTGAGGCAGGGACTGCGGCACACGAGCGCTGTTTAAGCTTAAAGTTTGACACGGTTCAAGTTTTTTAATGAAATTACCTTCTTCGTATTCCACTTCTTGTTCTTAATGAAAAGGGGCAAACTTGTGGCACAAAAAATGGCTCTAGGACCGTCGAGTGCGATAAGAAATTTGGTATCTTCTCCAAATTAAGTACACAAAAATGAGTAACGACTTTTGAAGTTGTCATGGTAGCCGAAAAGTTAAATGTGACCGTAAAAAGTGACCAAAAAAAAAGGGAATAGTTATGCCCAAACCTTTTCGGACATTAGCGCCTAATGAAGATAATGGGCCAAATGTTTAAAAAGGGTTAAGCGCCCCACACCTGCCCCTGAATTGGAATTCAAGCCCCAACCTCAACCCAAGCGCAAAACCCAAACCCAAAGCCAAGAAGAATATTTTATGTCAACTCATCTCATGTGGGTTCTATTCTGGTTCTCTGTGTGTGGGTTTCCTTTGCTACGCTTCCGTTTGACATGTAATTTTTAATAAGCCCCGTTTTCCGCACAAATTTCCCTTTCTCTGTGAGTCTTTGTCTGCAGCTATCTGTGGCAAGGTTGCGGAGGACGTTGTAGGGGTGCTGGGGCTGGGGCTGGCATACATATGTCACATATGTATCCTTAATACGAAGTCGGAGCCCGGCCAAAGTGTCCCTGGAAGAAATGTCTTCTGTCTAACCTCGGGCCTGTGACTTTTTTGAGCGTTTGATCGATAAGCAGCAACTGCCTGACAGCTCCTCCTCCAGAACGTGTCTCATCCCAGTCAATGCCATCGTATATGGTGTACGGTATATGTTTGTGGAACTGCTCCTGCCGATGGGAACGGGTACGCGTGTTCCCAATGATTAAAACGCGCTCATGAAGTCTTTGCCTTAATTAATAACAGCCCGAATAATCGGCGTGCTTCCCTGACTATGCGGCAGTACCACATATATGGGAACAGGACCCAAGATGGGCGTTAAGCAGGCGGTGCTATCGGGTTGTATAATTAAAGTCAAAAATTTGCATAATTTATGTTTATTGGTGCCGCCCCATTGGTTCGGATGGCTTGCTGCCTAGAGGTGGCCATAAAATTACAAAATAATCATAGTTTTTCGTCAGCCACTCTAGCTTTGTACTCATCGAAGACATTTCTGTTCAGTCCGCATTTTCTTATGGGTTTTATGTGGTCCCCTAAAATCCGTGGCCCCTCCAGGTTCATAAAATAGGCACCCGAATATGTACGACTTTAACGACCTGCAGCTCTAGACGTAATAAAAAATCCATTTACGGACATAAATACAAGAGGGTAGGCATGGAGAACGAGTTCAGCTATGTGTATCCGTGTGCACAACAATTCATGGCCGTTCTTCAAGCAGAAATAAATACACCTAATTAGAATTCCACAGTTTATGTCCCATATTTGCATTTGTTAATACGTGAACTAATGATTCAAAAAGAGAAATAATATCTATACTAAACTATACTATACTAAATACTAAACTGATGGTCGTTTCCGATAATCGAAAATCAAAATAAATAAAATCGCTTCTGTCTGTTGAACAGCGCGTAATTCTAAAATAATCTAAAAAAGCGTGTATGTAAAAATATTTATATTTCCAGAAATCGACCTCATATCCATTTGTACATGCTATAACATGTGCGTTACGTGACCCACTGTACGTGTTCCCGAGAATAACTTAGAGCGAAATAGTTATCTATTGACAAGTACATTTTCAACCACTTTCTCCATTATGACAACGAAGATAAAGGGAAAATCTCGTAGAAATAAACAAATTTGGAAATTGTTTAATTTTAGCTGGCAACTTTTATCGTTTCAGTAGATGTATATGTTAAATGTGACTAGGTAAGGGGATATACTATCCAAGATTAACAAAGGGTTACTCGGTGGGTCATCACCAGACTAGCACTGCTCATAAACGATTCGAAAACCAATGTGACGTGAATTAAATATTAATATTTTAGAAAACAATTGCAGGTTTTTCGTCCATAGGTCTTATTTACATATTGTTTGAGCTTTCAATCGCATATTGCAAACGGATATTCTGGGGGGAAACTTTTCGGGTTGAGGACTTGGTCAAAAACTAATTTTCAACACACTCGTGACACACAATGACGCCGATTGAAAGGGTTTCTGTAGAGAGGAGACTCAGCTAGTCAGGGTGACCAAACCAAATATGTAAATAAACATTTCAAATTTCATTTTAAATTGTATATGCATAATGGTCCTAATATTGCATTACGATGGTAAATTGATAAATTCACAATTCAAAATTACATACAAGTACATACGAGTAACACCGACAGCGAAGTCCATGCCTTCCGTCTCGCAGGGAGAGGTGGCGGAGCTAGTGTTGCAAACAATAGCAAAACAATCAGACTGTGATATTTAAATGCATATTAACAATGCACACACATGAATATTTATGATGCTACTAGTTTGGGCAAAAGTGAAAACAAGGCAAGAAGTTTACATTCGTATATGTACACTGGACATTTTGGCACTGGCAGCTTGTTATCTCATAATTTGTGTCCTGTGGCACGATTAAGTGTAAGTGAAATGCTCGAGAAACTTAAAGTGGAAGCTGGCCAAAGCCCAAACCCTATAAGAGTATGTTGTCCCTCCCAGTCTAGTATTCGAAGAGTTAACTCTCGCTTCTGCCCAACTTTGTCTTTTGTTTGATCAACCCGATGCGGCTCCAAGGACTCCCATTAATATGAAAGCCGGAGTGGGGCCAGAGCGCCTTCTTGGCAGCGTTTTTATTTAATAAATAAAACGTATTTTCCTTTGCCTTTTGGCCATATGCGGAGAAGGCAGAAGGCAAAGACAAAGGTCGGGCGATCTGCCTCCCACAATAATATATATACGGATATATATTACGTATACGCCCGTGATGCTTTAATATGCATATGCACGAAGGAGAGTCGGGTGGCCGGAGTACGGCTATGTCTGTGGTTAGTGACGCGTCGGGGGCCAAAAACAGTTCTCGTTGGCGCTTTAATGAGTTTGCCATTGATTTAGGCGCGCCAACGAGAAGGCACACAGCCAATCCATGAGGCTTTATGCCACTCCTCCCTGACTGCCTGCCTGCCTGCCCGCCTGCCTGCCTGACTGGCTGACTGCTTTCCTTGCCTGCTCTGTTCTGTTCCGTTCAGGCCTGGTCCGGCCCTCGCTTGTCATAATTTATGCGCGAACCATGTTCAATTTGATGGGCGACATTCCAAAACCATTTGTGTGCTAGTGAGTGGCGCATATTGCGGCCCTTATTCCGGCTGGATTCCATATTTACCTTTAAGCCGAACGCATTGGGTGGACTTCACTTTAAATAACTGGGATATGCACGCGGACGCGAATGGATATAGTATTGAATATGATGACAAAAATCACAGATAATTTAACTGCAAATACTTTGCCTTGCTTTATTTATGCACGCGCGTTAAGGTATGAGTTTGTTTTTAAATTTATTGTAACTTTGAATTATGTGTGGCTTATCGTTTTTTCTTTGTGATGCTCGTTTGTAATTACAAATGACAGAACATGTTATTTTTTCACAATTTTTCTTCTCTTTCGAATTTTGTTTTGCTTTTTTTTCACTCAGTTGTTCAGACTATTTCTTAAATTTGATGTCCTGCTGTGTGCAATTAATTTACTTTTTCACACTACATGCACTTTGCCTTGCCATTGTGCAATTGATTGATTTCCATTCGAACAAGCTTCATGCTACAGCCAGTGGCAAAGTAGGGGCTAGCCAGGCGGTGGAGGAGTTTGAACACTGATTTGCTTTGTGGCAGAGTTAAATTCTTGATGACTTGCTCCGGCTTCACGTCGCTCACTGTGCCCCAAAACTGTGCAACGAAACTTTTACAACCGGCTACCGCAACTTGAGCAACGACACAACGACAACGACAACAACGAAACAAAGGCGACGTCGACGACTCGGCGGCGGCGGACAACTAGAAACGTACAACAGAGTATAACAATTGCAACAATGAGACTACCGCGCACATGCCACACTAATTGAAAATATTTGTATTGGCTTTGTTACTTATCCCTAGCATTACGATATATAGTATATATGTATCTGGCTTTTCCCTAGAGTTGATAAGTCCTGCACGGGAATCGCTTCGATATGGTGGCTCTGATATGATCGATTGCTGGGATTATGCTGGGGAACACACTTGTATGGCAGTTGGTCGATTGGTCGATGGTCCGTCAGTCAGTGGAAGTTCAACGGTCGCATTTTCAAACGCTTGCGCGGCCTGTCCTTCAGTTTTGGTCGCATAATTGAACTTTAATTGACTCGGTTCTCGGGGTTCCGGCTCACTCAGGAGGCATATTTCATTTAGGCGTATAAATCACTTTCTTTTTTGCGGCTAGACCCGCTCAGGGCTTCATGTGCAGTTGCTGGAGCCGGATTAGGAGCAGGAGAAGGAGCCGTAGTAGCACCAGCTGCCACCGCACTCACGACGTCCGGCAATGACGACGACGACGACGATGAAACCACCGACAGCGACAGCGACGACAGTAAGGACGAGGAAGAGCACCGACCGCACGGGTTTACAGCACAGTGCGGCTTCAGCAACAAAAAATGCATCTTAGACGCTGCCGCCTGCCCATCTGAACGGTTTGGAAACGCGAACGCAACTGAAAGGTAAACGCACTCGCAGCCCAAGGAGGCCCATCAAATCTCAGCAATCTGTTCGTGCCACAGACAACACAAACGACCTCGTGCCATGCCTCGTGAACCCCGACATTCGGCTGCTGAATTCGGCTGCCAACCACCGCTGAATGCTACGAGAGAGCCAGAGAGAGAAAGAGCCCACGAGCGAATACCTTGAGTGAGACTAGGGCCACCGTGGGGTATACGTGATGCGGCGCTTTGAGTCGCGTCGAGTGGCTGGCAACTTTCGCCGCCAGCTGCCCAAATGGCGCCACTTAAGGGTGACTCCAGTCACTCAGAACTCCCGAGTGGCGAGAGTGGTGAAAAGCTCGCAGCCCTTGTGCCACGGATTTCGACGATAGCCTGCCACTTGAGCCGTTACAATTGCTCCACTCGACGGATTTCAAAACAAGTATGGGAACACATGCCTCATTCCCCCCAGAAATAGATTCCATTTAAATTATTTTGACTATAACCCCCCTTAGGAAACTAAACAGATGTGTGCGCTCTAGCATTTCAAATATTATTCCACTAAAATCTGATTAGAGCTAAGAAACTAATGACATTGGCTTCCGACAGACTTACCTCGAACTTTCCACCAACTATGGAGCCCGCCTGGCCAATGTAGAGCGTGGAGGCCGAGTCGAAGACCAATTCTATGGGCTCCCTGGTCACCGGTGTGCTGTTGCGCAGCTCGCAGTCGTAATAGAAGGAGACCCTGTCGCTTAGCACCTGGAATGCAATTGAATTCCACTTGTCCGCCACATGAGCCACACTGAAGCTGGCCAACTTGCGGCCTATGCTCTGGTCGGTCTGCGTGTAGACGAGCGACACATTGTAGCTGTTCTTCACTACCGGCGAGAGGTGAACGCCCAGCTGGACAACGGTGTCCAGCGGGTTCACAACGCTGAATAGGTAGCCACCCTTCAGTGAGCTCTGGCGGTAAGTGATGAGGATGGCGAACTCGTAAAGCTTCTCCGGCAGCAGCATGCGGTAGGGGGACTTTACGTCTGCAGTCTGCAGGAACCGAAAGGCGGGAAACCCATCCTCCGCCTCTCCAAACTCGATGCCCGCAAATTGATTGTTATTCATGATGTCCGTCAGCGTGTACTCCGCAAGGGCATCTGCAGGGATGTGGGGATGGTAAACAAAATACAAAACTGTTAATTATCTGCGAGTACAGGCGCATAAATAAGAATATTTTCGGGTATGGGAAGAGATCTATGTATGTGATTTCTTCCATATTGCTTTATGTTGAAAACGTTGAAGTTTTTCAACTATTTGGAAAATAACAGAAACAAATTTGAGATGCATCTCTATATGAAAATAAGAATTTATGTTTCGTATTTTTATTGAATTAATTACATGTTGAAATTCCATGTTGGCCCTAGTATTTAATGAATTCGAAAGAAAAAGTCTACTTGGTTTCTACATGAACGCTACACACAACTACTGGAAAATACACATATACAAAAAAGTAAAGGAAAGCATAGCATACTTTCAGGCCAACAATTTGTGTAACGTGCATGTATCATGTAAACGTAATGTAAAATTTTTTATTAATATTTATTTAAAAATTTCGGCGATCTACAAAGGAACTTTTTTAGATTGATCGATTGGGGCACATAGAATAATATGTGGAAAATCGCCCACAAATTACTTTAAAATGCGTCGACTCTATGAAGCTTATATGTATGTAAATTAGGTATTTATATGTATTTATGTATTTATTTTATGTACTTATTTCATATTTACATATGTAGTATATGTATTCAAAAATTGGAAATTATTGAAAGAGCTAACAGTTAATTATGCTTTCATTCCATAATTTGGAAATTCTGATATATTTTCTTTAAAATACTGTAACGTATTTACCTTTAATAGACTGTCCTATTAGGTCAAAGGAGCCCCAGGCAGGAACTAAAAGCGTCCAAGCCAAGCCCAGAATCATCAGTAGAGGACGCATATTGACCAACTCCACAACGCTGCAAGAAATAACAGAGAAATGATTATCTCATATTGAAATGTGTAATCAATATATTAATATTTGGCAATAAATAACTACGAGGAGTTCACGCAAGCGGACACTTTTGCGTCACAATAAGCCCACCGCAGACAGCGACACGTTCTCCGTCAGCCGCAATTATTAGTAACAAGAGCCGGACTTGACTCGATGGGGAAATTATGTGCAGGCATCCGTCAGGTACAAGTGACGACTACATATTACAATTACGGGAACACAGCGCCAGCCACGAGACCCTTGTCCATGCCCGCCCATTTGGAAGCCACACAACTTTGTGGTCGTCTTTCGCTCACGAATTGGCGGAGTCGAGCGGGCGGACCTCTGCGTCACTATTGAGATCCCAGTGGGACAGATCGGTGGACCAGATTAATGCCAATTCTGAGAGTCGGATCGCTAGATCTTCGTCACAAACGGATGGGAGATAAGACAGGGGAGACACACCTTATACTTACTGAGCTTATGCTTTGTTTGTCAGCGGCTCTGTGGCTGCCGGGATGTCAGAGATCAATGCCGAAAATTACCCATAAATACATTTTTTGTCAATTTTGTTGAAACCTTAAAATTGGGCCCACCCAATAAATCATTGTAGTCCCAGCCTCAACTCGTTTTCGAATTGCCTGCGACCAAGGGCAACTGATAAACCCATTTAAATTCTTAGCAAACTTCTGCCTCCCTCTCCGCTGCTTGTCCGATGTTGTTCAATTCGACCTCTCCACTTGTCATGTGTGCATAATCTAACACAATTAATGGGCGCCAGCTCCAGTTCCTCACAGAAACCGAAACAGAAGCAGATGCAGATACAGATACGATCATGAGCATTTTGAAACTATGCCGCTGACCTCAAATTGTCACTGGACAGGGGCCGACAATTAATATTTATCAAGTATGTTTCTATAAGAACCCACAAGATACAACATTTCCAGTTCGCAGCTCAATACTTTTACGCCGCCTGGTTTTTGTATGGTCTGGAATGCAAATTACTTTCAATTGTGATCATTCAGTAAAAGTGTTTTCATCTCTCCATTAGACACTGCTGTCAGTTCCCTGAACACATTTTGATGATCTTCCAGTCATTTCTGACGGCACATTAAAACCGGAGCTCCCACCTAATGGGAGAGCAGCTCCCTAAAGATCTGAATAAAATGTGGGATCACCACTCTGGAAAAAAGTCAGTCATCAATTTCATTTATTAATTGACTATATCTTGACTTACTTATTTAAATTAAAGTTTTGCACTGTGCACTTATATTTTTATACCCGGTACTCGAAGCGTAAATAGGGTATATGTGTTTGTGCACGAAGATGGACGTACATATGTATGTATGTAACTTGCAGAAGGAAACATTTCCGATCCCATAAAGTATAATAATGTAGATATATTCTTGATCAGCATCAATAGGCTCTATGTATGTACATATGACTATCCGTCTGTCTGTTTTTCCGTCTGTCTGTCTATCCTTGTTTGTCGGCTAGTTCTCAGAGACTAGAGCCACCGAATTTTGCCTCCAGACTGCTGTGATATCACAGTACACAGTACTGACTGAGTACCGGGTATAACAGTTGTGACGCATACGAAGCGTCTCACTCGTCCCTCCTCGTTAATATTCATTTTTCAAAGTCAATCAATCGGATAGCTTGTTACAAATCAAGTAAACATTTGATTGTTTAAAAAAAAATACTATTCCTTCTTTAGCCTGATATTAACATATTGATATTGATTGACATTTTTCACTGTAAAAATAAAAATTATACAATTTGATTTAACATATTTAATAACCGTTAAAACAAGATTTTTTTAACTTTTTCTCTAGCTTTTAATGGCACACGAATCTGGCAATGCCATTATCAATTCCATAACCATTTTTATGTGTCATTACGTCACATATTAGAAATAATTTTCCGAATCTACCAACTCAACTCAACTACTGTGCTACTTATGAACGAATCTTTCCATTCGTAATACTCGCAGGTACATACATACATAGATATTTACACATAAACAAATACATATGTATGTGTATGTGTATGTATGTACTCGCAATTCCATCATGCTCAATTTACCGAGTACGTATGCCAAACATCTGATTCAACAATCTGCCCGGAACATTTAATGATATCATTAGGCCCAAGACAAAAGTAATGCAAATTGAACAATCCCCAAAGAAGACTTTGATTTTCGACACATTTCTGGCAAAGATGCTGCCCGCGTCGTCGTCTTTGGCCATCTGAGGCATTTCAAAATGGGCTTTTCAAAAATGGGACATAATGAGGCAACGTTTATGCAGTTCACAGACAGAACGCCGCCAGCACGTGCAGCGACCGCGTGGCCAATGTCAGAACGACCCCTTCTGCCCCTTTCGCCGATCCATATGCACGCAACTCAGAGGAACTCAGGGATGTTTGGGGGAGCCCCAGAATTCTTCTGCTATTTGCTTAGAATGGGCCGCACGTAGCGCCGATTATTTGGGTCCAACCGGCAAACATAGGAGTGGCCTGGACCGGGGATGGGACGGCACGGTTCGGTCGCGACTCGAGTGCCTCATGTAAATGCCCGCGAAAGTGTCGAAAGACAAAGCATAATAAATAAAATTCTCATCCGAATCGGCCTGGGGTGCCCTGGCACTGCCTGAAATCAAAGTTTCATATATTCATTATTAATTTATGAGTCATTATGATTTCCCGTTTGCTGGCCATTTGCCCCGCCGGACCATATGCAATTCCCAAAACCAATAAGCAATAAAATTGTATTCAAACTAGCAGAAGCAGCAGCAGCAGCAACAGCTGCTGAAGCAGGCCAATACTATCACTTTTTTGTTAAGTCATATTCCATGAACATAAGTATGTATGTATGCATATGGAATAGGGCTGTCATATGCATCGTACGTCGCAGCAGATCTGAGTGGTTGGAGTCGTAAAAAGATACGCACATCAAATTCAAAAGTTGTCAGAGCGTTGCACATTTAAAAACATCAGAGGCGAAGGCACAGAGGAGGAATGGCGATGTAGAGTCAATGAAGGGAAACCCCGAGACCGTATGAGACAAAAAGTGAAGAAAATTCTAATAAAATTTTATTTTCAATAGTAAATCGGCTCAATTTGACTGGGGGCATAAGAAAGGGCTCTCCCGGTCACACACGATGTACGAAGAGCTGTGAGTGCGAAGGGGAGCGCTGGAGGTAAAAGAAGTGTGCCAGTATGTCATACTAAGCAGGGACGGGACCCAAAGACCCATCTTGGTGGGCAAACGCGAAAGCGACAGAAAAAGCGACATCCACAGTCTGCTCTGTGGTACCCTAGCTGGAGGTATGGGAAATAAGGGAACAAATATGTCTCCCAAAATGAACAATCCCCTTTTAATACGAATTTCAAATCATTTTTGAACACAAACGTCACATTCAGAATCGTTCTCTAGATGTATTTAAGCTATTCCGTAAGAGTACTTAACCCCCACTTGGATTATCTTTCGGACTCAATTTATTTTTCGTGAATTCCAGGGCATTCCCTCTTCGGCTTCAGCTTCGTAGCCTTTTGGTTGGGCGCTGACTGGTTCATGGCGTACTCTTTGTTGCCTGGTTCTGCCCCCTTAAGTGAACTATTAGCTCTGTTGATTTTATGTTTTCCAATTTGTTTTGTGATGTACTTGTTGTACGACTGCGAGGGAAGGTGCCGGGCGATGGTATTGCATGGGATGGTGGGAGTGGGGAGGGGAGGCCAAAAAGTCCGCTGTCATCCAGCGTGTCGCTTGTCGACGTTTATTGGCCTTGGTTTATTTGGTACGCCTCCGAACCGCCCCGTTTGCAATTCATTTTGTTTGATTTAAAGGATTTGCATGCCAAATTTGACTTTATTTGTTTTTAAGGCTAACACAGGCACACAGTCACGCACACAGATTAGCACACAACCCCCATTCACGAACATCAATATGTTGAACGTTGGAACAGTCCTCCTTTAAGGTGGGAAATATTTTACAGCCGGCTTTGCATAAATATATCGGCCTGCACACCGCACACCGCACACGATCCGAGAGTGCAACGAACACAAATCGTTGAGGCAACGACTCAGTCCGGTCCACAGAGAAGGCACAGAGGAGACCACATGTTGCATTAGGTCTCAAACTAAATGAGTAGACGTCTGGCTTTTTTTCTGAGTCGACAAGAGTGAAACTTGATAGCCAGCTGACGGCGACAGCAGGAGTCGAATGAAGACCTGAGATGTAGTGCAGAATCGTAAATAAAATAATTTAATAACCAAGCTATCTTCAAAGAATAATATTGGGAGTCCCAACAAAGAAAAGTTAAATACATTAATAGTGCGAGTGATGGGAACAATATCGAACACATTTGAGTGGAATTCCAATAAAAATATAAATATGTATAAATCTGGGTGTCGTTGAAACATACTTTGAACTGAAATTCACCAACATTTGGGTTCGTATTTATTTTCCGAAACAACTTTTGTGCGAACAATGGACAATGATTTATCAATTTCATTCAAAGGATTATTATTCTGAGAAAGCATTCATGCTTATTGGCCGAACAAAGACAAATATCTACAAATCTCAATATGCATGGATTTGTTTTCGTAAATTCTGTGTTGAAGTAAATACTTTTGAGAACTAGAGTGGGTGCTTAAATGTTGCTAATGGTGTCTGGGTTATTTTGCACTTGGGTTAAATTTCTTGATAATTACGTTCACGGATCATGTAGAAGATGGAACTGCCCAAATCAGAAAGCAGCACAACCACATGACTATAAAGTACGCGGCTATGTGGCAGGCTTCGCAATTAACCGCACCAATCTGCCACTTGCTCCCTTTTCGTCAGTCGGCGAGGCAGCTGCCTGCGATAGATTTAAATAATCTTTAAGCGACGAATGCTACTCATATTGCACTTAGCTCGAAGGGGCCGCGATAGTTAGCGGATAGCGGATAGCTGAGTGCTGCCGACGGGCAGCCATGTGCAACATGTTGTCGCAGGCCAAAAACGAAGGCACAGGCAGCGGAGAAAAGTTCATTGAAATGTGCAACAGACTGCGGGAAGGAGATGCGTGGATGCGTGCCACTCCACTCCAGACCAGACCAGCACGCCCGGGATCCAGCTCTGGCTGTGCGTGCCGCATCGAAACTGATGAATGGGGTGTGCCTCGTCATCATCGTGTTCTTTATTGCTGGCATGATAATGCTTTGCATTTATTTATAGCTTTCGCTTCTCTCATCTTTCCCCTGGCTTTGATTGTGTATTTTTTCGGTCATTTTGGCCAGTTGAAAGGGGCAGCCAAATGATCAATGATCGTTGCAAACGCCAGCCCAAATATACATAGGTGGTTGAACTCTTGCTCGTTTGAGGAGATTCAAGGTTACCTGGGTGGCCATAGCCAGATACAGCGTTACATGTAGTCTGAGACCGCATGGGTCCATGCATCTTTGTCCAGGTCCAGGTCCAGGTCCAACGGCTCCGGCTCTGGCCCTGCCTCTGGCAGTCGGCCAGCCACGCGTTTCAAAATTGTTACTCGAAATGGAGCAAAAGTTCATACAATTCTGGCGACCAGTTCGCGCAATGTGTGATGATGATGGGAGCGAAATTATTTATTTTTTTCGTGGAAATATCTTAGTTGCCTGCAGAAAGTCGCCACCCGTATACTCTATCTAGTCAAGAATTTTCTGCTAGTTTCATTCGCTGAAGATACGATACTTCCAGCGGCACTCTAAAATGTTGTAGCCCAATTTTAAAATAGACTCGATTGCAAGTTTTGAACGGGCAACGCAACAGCTGGCCGCCTATCCAGTGATAATTGTTGTGGATCTTGAGTGACCTTGCGGCAACAGATGTAGGGCCAAATGCATAGGCGATGGCCGTAAGAGCCATAAGAAGCCCAGTCCATGTTGCTCATCTTGGGACAGAAAAATGTTGTTTATTCAAATAAAATGTGATTTTTAGCGGGAAAAAACGGGGATGGTATTTCTGTTCGCAGCAGATGCAAATAAAACGGAAATTATGTATTGCATGGGGGAAACATACATACATATGTACATACAGATGTACATACATACATATGTACATATTTACAGCCCGCACACACCCATCATTCATCATATTTAGGCGGCTAGTTTTTGGTTTCGGATTCGGTGGCGTGTGCGTAATGCGCCTACTGATGCAGCGCTGCCGCAGGCCCCTGGACTTGTAGGACAATTTATGGACCGTTATCAGAATGGTGGCACCAACAGCCGCTGTCTGCTCAGCGAAAGGGCGAGAAACTCATTTGTTTGAAGTCGATTGGCAATCAAGGACCGTGTTCCTGTCACCAGATAAACACAAAAATCTATTAGCTCGGGGGCCAGGCGAAATCCAATACTCATTTGGACATGTTACTGCCGCTGATGTCTTCGGGGGCAAATCTCTTTGCTTGGACACGTCCTCGAGGGGCATAAATAGAGTGTCTGGGCGCGCAAGGGGCAACTGGTGTTAATAATCAATGCGTGTGTCTAGAGGTGGGGGGCAATCCTGCTTGAAAGGTTAAGTAGCAAGTTGTCGAGTGGCACTTCAAGCAAAAGCAATAGCTGTAGCAGAAGCAGCAGCAGCAGGAAGCGGAAACCATGCCTCGATAGATGTCGATAAGTCACACACACACGACTCCCGAGGAGCAGCAGCAGGAGCATTACGCATACGTGGCTATTAGTCAAAGGCTCTCGCCTCCGACTAATTGAAATTAATTTCATGAATGCCCCAAGCTACAATCTCCAATGGCAGGCCAAGTGCTCTCCAGCCCCAGCTCCGTTGCCGTGACGTGTCCCTGCCAGAGATAATGAAGTGCAGTAATAAATAAATATATTAATATTTACGTGCGTTCACGTCTCGCCAGGCAGCGAGTATTTAGTTCATTGTCGCTGGCTATTGCTTATAGAAATGCGACAGCATTACTTATATAAATGTAACAATATAATGCGAGTATGGTATGGTCTGCCAGAATATTCCGCATTTCTCACAATAAAAGGCGATGCCATATGATTGTCTCCCAGGCGCGGCGCTTCCACAGTCAGTAGAGAATTTATTGGGTCGTCAGTGGACAGCTGGACCGCTCTATCAAAGAGATGTCGTCTTCGTCCACTATTTTACGAGCCAAACAACATTTTGTAAGCAACCCCATTAAATGTGAATTTATGATAAGCACGCGACGAACAGACTCTTTTCACAGCTGTGCCATTCACGGACTAATTTCTGAATATACTAAGGCTCAAAGAAATATTTACTCCACTTCATCCGTGCCAACAGCAAAATCAAAGCTCGACAGTTATAAAAATAATATTATTAGGCGTCCGATCTAATTGAAATTTCCAACTCGCTTGTCGAAAGATCATCTAAATGGGGGCGATCCTAGATGACGAGCGCATAAAATCAATCAACGCCCGTAAGCATAAGATTCTGTGGCACAATAATCTGTGGAAGCATCGCTGCCCTTCCACTTTATTTACATGCATTGGCACCTCGGGGAGCAGCAGATAGCGTAAATCACTTACAAGCAATTGAACATGAAATGGGAGAACACAGAACAAACAGATGAACTCCAATGGATCTAATTGAAACAGCTCAATGAAGTCAGTAAGTCAGTAAGTAAGTAAGTAAGTCAGTTTTTCGAGATATGCAGAAATGCTCACAAATGTCCGTTTATCGCAACCAACATTTTCAGCGACTATCTTTTCTATAAAAATTACATATCGAAGCAGCCAATAACTTGCTCTAACTTGTAGCATAGAGCATCGCTTGCGGCCTGATTTGATGTTGCCCAAAACTGCTCGAACACCCTTTTCAATTAATGTCCACAATGTTCCTAATATTTATGTGAGTGTTAGGCTTGAGTGAATAATCAAAACGAATCTCTTTTCTCACGTGTAGCATACCCATTAGCAATACATTTCATATAGTTTATGTTTGTGTATATTTTTCCATATATGTACATACATATATGATTTTGAAATTCAAATTAGTGCCCGTGTTCGACATCAAACATCATTAGTCGGATAACTAGTTTTCCCGTGCTTTTACTGGCGTGGCAGATGCAGATCGAGAATACATTTCAGTAATTGCGATTCCACTACGATTATTTAGATGGAGCTTTAACAATATGGTGAGCCAGCAAAATGAGTCTTAATATGTAAAGCGATTCCCATTAGGTCAAATTGATTACTGGTAAATGAGAATTCATGAATTTCGAGTCCAATTTTGCATAAATTTGCGAATGAGTTGTGGAAAAAATATCGCCAGCTGGAGGACAACCACAATCGAAAACCAGACTCACACCGATTCGATAAACCCAGAGCGAAACATGAAAACGCATTCCAGATTTATGACAATTAACAAAGAAACTGTGAGAGTCTGAGGCTATGGGCTTGCACAATTCTCCTCCAGTCGCGCCTATCCAGGCGGTTAATCGCTGCCAAGTTGGCATCACTTCAAGTCGCCAGCAGCGGCAGTGGCAGTGCACACAATGCATGCCAATTAATTAGGACTTGGCACGGGCTCAGTGCCCGCGTCGACTTATTTGGCTAATTGTCTTTCGATGGGGCTCACAGATAAGAGACAAAAATAAACCAGTAAGACCCACAGTCAGCCCACAGTTTGTGTTCCAATTCAGATTGAGACTAAATGGAAGTCTGGCTGCGCACGCGCTCAAAGGCGGCTGCCGCTACTGCTGCTATTGCCGCCAATTATTGTTAACAATCCCAATCTCAGAGACCTGTCCAAGAGCTGTTCCGAGGCGCCAGCTCAGGTGACGGCGCAGAGCGCTTTGCATACATTAACTGGTATTATTAGGCATCGGATAGGCATCGGTGAGTGCCACACAAGGGCAATTAAAAGGCACACTCACGCCCGGCCAGACAACTCTGTTATTAAGAGCGCTAAACGTTCTGGGAGGTGATGAAAATATGATACAAGTCGTGGGAAATGACGTGGAATCATGATTGAAGGCGACATCTTACGTATAGTGAACAAGATCGAGTAGTATATCTCTTTGTTTTACATCGTGGATACATATTAAAACCATAAAAATGGGAAGACAATGGCCATTGTCCTTCCGACCCCCGATCACAAAGTGCGTGCAATTCAATGACAATGAATGTCGAAAGAATCTGCAACCCGAGGCCGGATGAATGTACATATGCATCAGAGAAAATATAACAATTGCGAAAACGACACAAAATTCTGTGAAACTGAGTTGAATTCCGCGATTTTTGTGTGTAACTGGAGCCCTTAAATAGCCCTCCAATGGGCTATCGTGGGAATGTGCAGCAATATGCTGATTAGGGCCACGACTGGTGCTAATCCGAAACCCGCATGACACGCCCACTGCAAATAGTTCATGCTTACGATTATCTTGCCCAACAATTATGCGCAACTTTATGGAATATTTATGTAAACGGACAGACGGACTCTGCTCACTCTGCTCAAACATGTATCTGTGGGATGCAACTGTGCATCTTTCAACAGGCCAATCTTTGGGCTTTTTGGCACTCTGCGCTTGCGCTTTGCGCTTTACTCGTCGATTCGTCAAACCCGTTCCTAATCTGGAATGGCTTGTATTTTGTTATCTTGCCACTTTTCCCCTGCTACTTCAGCCGTCGCACTTGATTTAGGAGTTTAGTCTTTCGAATATCATTTCCATGAAGATGCAGAGAGCTGCATGTGCTGTGAGGCAGTCTTGGAAATGCCATGCTCTGACTGCCTGCGTCCAATCTGCGTCCAGGCCAACGCCTGGTTTCACTTATCTGCATTTTGTAAGACTCGAGTGCTCGCTGATCCAGCAACAAATTTCAATTACAGGGCCTGTTTCTAATTTAAATATTTAGCACTCAGTGTTTCAACAGTGACCTTATTAATACACGCGGAGTTCACGCTACTCGTCTCCCTTTGTTCTGACTCAGTCTCATTTCATTACTACTATGTCGTGTGGGTGGGACCTGTCTGTCTCCTGGACCCAAGCAATTCGCATGCAAATTTCTAACAGATTTTAGTTGCTTTGTGTTTTTCTTTATAGCTTTTTTAACGAACAACTATGGTTATTTATAATGACTCATTTTGCTGGAAACTGTTACGGCGCACCGCACTGCCTTTGCCTCTGACGCTGCCATATAGATGATTAATATGTTTTTTTCTGCGAGATCTGTCGTCCGTCTCCCGGTCCTGCCCCGTTTTGATGGCACAGCAATGGCACGTACCGGGGCAGTCTCTTGAATTGGCACATATTTTGCTCGATGTTCGGGTGTTCCAATGGGGTTCCTATCCGCTGGGCCTATGGCAACACCAGGGCTCGCGCCTTTGCCTTCGCTACCACCCTCCAGCGGCGAGCTGCAACTAATATTTGTGTCATTCCCTTTGCCGTTGTTCGCGTCGTGCAAATGTTTATGTGCATTACATCAAAGTACATTTGTTTTTCTGCCAGTTGCTTGTTGCTGCCACAAATTAGAGCCCCAGCAACAGTGGCAACAAAGGAGAACTTTCGACACTGTCAACAGCTACATACATATGTCAGACTCATGGTTAGCAAATTTGAACTGATAAGGTTGTTGTCGCACACAGAACTTTTTGTTCTGTCAATTTAATGGCTGAAAGAGGGAGTGGTTGATGTATTGCAATTTAATTCAGTTAAAATAGGATTTCCTCCTTTTAAATCGATTGGAAGTCGACAACAATCTGAGCGCAGGAGCAAGCAAGAAACCAATCCAAGCGCTGTCTTCACACGATATTCGGGGAACGAAGGAGAACGAATGTATTATGGGAATATTATGGAAGTGCACTTAAATAAAGTTTTCAAGTGATTGTTCCCACCAAAAGACTAAGACCTTTATGTAATCCTTTACTGAAACGCGTTCGTCCATTTTTCTTTTCCATAAATTTTATGGAGTGAAAATCGGTATAAAATCGAGGGGAAAGCTTTTGCAGTATGGATTATTTTTAACAATTCAAGAACACTGAGTCTACTGGAGAGTTCACTTAAAAATATGGACAATGGACAAAAGTGATATTTTCATTGATAATTTTTATCAAAAGAAAAGTTTGAGCAGGGCATGCAAAAAATCGATAAATCTGCCAAATGTATTCCGAACATAAAAATGAAACTCATTGTTAAAGTCGTTAAAATGGACACTTTCAAATGTTGTTGGTTTACACTGTGAGTTAAATAATTAATTATATATTTTATATATTTAAATAATTGTATAATTAGATCTATCAGTCTGTCTATACCTGCAGCGAATCAGTTGTAATCACAACTCAAGTTATGTCAATCTAAAACTAATTAAATGCCATTTGTATTCATGTCACAGACGTTAAACCTATTCGCTGGATAAGAATTTCAACAGCTCTAAGCTCGCATCGAATATCCAAAGATTAAATAAACATAATATGCTTTTGACCCGCCTAAAATTATTTATAAGTCTACAAATTCGCAGGCGGGAAGTTGACATGTTGCCCAGCCCCGCAGACAGCTTCATTTTCCGCTGCAGTGCGCTGCAGATCGCTCAATCGAAATGATGCCGTGGAGAGATCATTAAAGTCAGCAGCTGTCGCCGGGACTGTCCTAATCTTGGCAACAGCTCGGCAAACTCAGGCAGTACGAACATTAGGTGGGTGCTGCTGAAAACGTGGTACATGGAACATTACAGCCGGTCCTCAACAGGAAGTCCTAAGGCATCATTAGAATAGGCCAAGAAAAAAACAATTATATTTTTGATCGTTTAATGAGTCATGAAACCCTCGAAAGCAGGCGAGAATGACTGAATGCAATATGTACGAGGAATATTTGAGGAGTTTATCAAAACATTACAAGTACTACATTCTGACACCACTCCGAGTCAACATCTGGCTCTCATATTCATCAAGGGCATTCGCAAGTCGAATTCGATGATGTCGTCAGCAGCCAGCGGCAGCGTCAACGACTTCTTCGCATCTTTGGATGTTTGGCTCTAAGATATATGTACATATGTATGTACGCATGTACATAGATATCTACGCTTTTATGTAAAGTCATAGTTGTAGTCGTATCGTATTTATTAATGAGCTGCACAAATATGCATAGCTAATTTTCAGTTCATTGCCGCTGTTTTCTGCTTTGTTTGCCGGGTGGTACATTATACTCGTACTCGTATTTGGTTTGCCTTTGCCATGAATGAATGAAAGTGATATGGAAAACTGCGCGAACAGCTAAATGTTATTGAATAATCAAATAAAAGCAACTCCGAGTCAATTATCGCATTGTGGTCTGATGGGGTGGGCAGCGATTACCGCATACAAAATGGACATCCCCAGCATTTCCTCCACCATACAAATTTCGGGAATAAATCGACTTCAAGTGGGCTTTCAGAGCAATATGGCATTTGGATTTGATTGCATTTACGTGGGCAAACAATTCCCATCAAAGGTAATCACTAAAAATAGTTGACGGTCAGTTAGTGGGGAGACTTACCTGTGAGTGGAGTTTAGGCTCGGGCTGTGCCTGTCTCAGCCTCTTCCTAGCTCTTGGGCAATGACAATGGATGTTTTCACGTACTCCCGGGCGATTTCCGGCGTGTCTACTGCTGCATAGTTTCGGGTGGCAGCTTCCGCTCTCGGAGGACACTTGACAATGCTCCGACACTTTTCTTTATTCCCAGCTCTTTTGTATTTGGAGCGGGTATTCCGTTCTCGTGTGGCGTATTCCGTATTCCGCTGTTAGCATTCACTGCACTACACAAAATGGGCAACAGAGCAATGATTCAAAACACGAAATTTGGTGGGTTGGGGAAAGAAGATCAATACAAGCTAAGACTGAGTAAGGGGTGCACTGCGGTAGCCGTGGCATTGACATTGCTATATCCAGAATGCCGACTTCAAGCCCATTGTCATTGTACGGCAGCGGGACAAAGGCTGAATCCGTCACAAAGGGGCACAAAATGGAGCAATCTGAGGATCTCACACGCCACAGCAACCGCGGAACACCAATCGGGCAAATCCTCCCAGACACACCGTCACTAGCACTCACACAAGACTCGAGTTCGCGCGTTGTCGCTGTTGGAGCACGCTTCGAAGCCGCTGGCACTGATTTCGCGTATGTTTCACCCTGCGGTGCTTGCGTTCCGTTCAGCAGACAAACTGAGACTGGCAGTGGCGCAAAAGCCTCACGCTGCTCCAGCGACGCCAACGACGACGACACGACGACAGCCAAGCAGCGAACCCCATTGTAGGCGGCGTCGGTAGAGTCGGCTGGCGCCTGTGACGCGACACTGCTACTGTTTTGGTGGCTGCTTGAATGATGATGTTGATGTTGCTGTTGCTGGGGCATCACCGAAGAGAGGCACAAAACTTTAAATGCTATTATTGGTGTTTTTTGGCAGAATTGAAAGTGAACTTCGATATCACTTTGATAGGGCGCATTTCTTCTGCTCTTCCCTTTGTTTGTACACAATATACATACATTTGCTGGCAGTCGTATGAAGTCCACAATACTTTATTTTATTCGTTTTTAATCTTATTTTAATTTTATTTGAGAAGAATTCTCCAAATATTTATGTCTATAATTTCGTCAACGAAGAAAAATTGTTTATTCTGGTGCTACAGCTGATGGATCTCGGAAAAAACTAACATTTTTTGATGTTACCATGATTATGGCAAGTAGAGTTCTCGGGGTATGAAATGATAAAATATTTTCTTATATATCAATAAATATTTAAAAGGTCTCGCTTCTTCTTCTAGGAGCACTACCACTGCACCAATGCACCTGGCGGACACTTGGCTATTAATAGAACCAGCTGGAGACATTTCAAACGCGCAACACTTTCGCTGCACTTGAGGAATGGGCCGGACAGAGGTGGAGACACCGCAAATTGGTTTGCAAAGTAGCACAGAAGCAATAGGGAGGGACAAGGAGCAATGGGACCAGGCTGGAGTCGCCGATAACAACATGTGCCCCTGGTCCCACATGTGGCCTGGCAGGTTGTCGCTCTTAATTATTCATACACAATAAAACTAAGCATAATTTTCGAGTCGGTGCCTCTGGGGCAGGAACAGACGCGATGGAAGAGGCACAACTAACTTAACGCACGCCGCCTCATTCCGAATTCTATAAATAATTTGAAAAGCAGTTGATTCGAGCTGCCAAAGGCTCTGCAGCTGCCCCAGGGATAGTGGGAGTCGGCTATAGGAGTGATAGCATGCGGAAAAGCCGGAAAAATAGAAAACACATTCATACAAGTTGTTGTCTGGACAGTGAGAGAGCGGCAGAGAAAGAGAGAGAGTCGAAGAGCGAGAATCGGCAACGCTGACGACGGCGGCGACGCAAGCTGCGAAAGAGCAGCGCAGCAGCGGCATAGGCTGCGTATGCGTAATTTTGTGTGCCTTTTTGGAGGCATTGCCATTGCCAGCAAACTTTATTTTAAAGAGCCAGGCATTATCGAAATTGCAATTGCCGTTTCAACGTATTGTCTCCTGTGGTCTCAGCCTCCGTGTGCAGAATCGCTACTCTACTCTGCTCCCTGCCCCACTGACTGCCACAAGAGTTGCGCGCTGCTTGCATGCCGGCTGCCCTGCCCCAAAGCCCGCCAATTGTTTATTCAAGCAGCATCGTCGCTCATGTTGCCCATGTGCACTTGGTGCCCCATCCACTCTCCACTCTCCACTCTCCATTCCCGGCCCACCCTTTATGCAACGCATGCCTGTGCATTCATTTGGTCTGCTGTGTGTTTGTCTGGCCGACAGACTGGTGATTTTTTTCCCGTCTAGGATGGAGCCATTCGCGTGGTACAGTTGTTATCGCCGGAGTTTGTCGGTATCGCCGGGGCTTAAACGGCTTTTGTGGCCGTGAATCAGCGACCAAACATGTAATCTGTTTAATGGTCAGAGGCCCTGCAACCGTCCCAAACGGCCGAACGATTCTTTGGCCAATCCGAAATGCTTCACACGCCGCCAGCCACAGATAGTTCAAGTATACGCACTGTGCGCTCGCGAGTCTCGGTATTTGCATAGATCTCTTTGCGTTATGTAGCGTTTTTTTTGTATGCACACCTGTTGCACTCGGCCGAGTCACAGCGATAGAAATGTCAGCTGGACATTTTGGGGCAAACAAAAAACGTGAAAAATCGTTAAACAAAGTAGCCGCAAACTAACAACAGAAAGCGAACGCAAACTCGTTCCGTACACCGCTATTTGCATAAAAATTAAGCCAAAAAAAACCAAAAATTCGCCGCAAAAGCTAAAAAAACAAAAGCCAGCCTTCAGAAAGGCAGAGAGAGAGAGGGGGAGAGAGGGAGGGATCGGGTGTCAGGTTTCTTAGCAAACAGCAATAAATAGAAACATTGCATATCATTTGAGCTGCTTTGTCTTTTCAATTATAGAGATCACTGCGCTGCGAGAATGGAGATGTGTGGATCGCCCATAGAGAGCCCTTTACTCTTGACTGGATCGCGATCGGCGACACTTTTGTTGATTTTATTGCCCTGGATAAACCTGATTCACAGTTCTCCAGAGGAGGGGTCGCTACGATTTTGATGCCCGGATTAGCCGGGTTTATTTCTGTTTTCTAAGCACCGTTTATCGATCTCAAATAGCAGATCCAAAATTATTGCACAACAATTCCATAATGAGTCGCAAAAGAGAGCCGCCCCTGATTAGCATTGATTCGCCTCGAGTTTACTATTCTGAGACGTTATTTCTATCATTTGAATTCCACACCAAGTTTTAACGCAAGATTTCATCTTAATTACTTGATATTGTCACAACATTTTTGGCCAGTGAAAATATGTATACATTTCGTACCTCCGTGCAGTATTATTTCGAAGATTTTATTTTGATAAATTTCAACTGATTTAAGAGGTGGCTAAGGAAGAAATAAACGATGATAATTGAGATTATATGAAAAGGGAATGAAGTTATGCTAAAACAAAGATTGTGGATTTGCCCATTGTCGCATTACTGCGAAACCTTCTTCAGCTTTTATATGAAGTTTATCCTGGTTGTAGTACGCCTATCTGGATCCATTTGTGCTCGGCGTGGAGGAGGCCAAGTGTGAGAGGTGCAGAAGTCATATCTGGAGTGGATTGGGATTCCTGGTTCGTAAAGATTCCCCTGCAGCTGGGCGATCTGCCTCTGTCTCCTTTAAAGGCCCTTGATCAGCAGTGGTGTCAGCGCTTGCTGCTTTTACATTAGCAAATTAAGTTTTGTTTTATTCAAATCCAAAGAGAAACTGTCTGATAAAGTTAAAGATAAGCACTGTCCCTCTAATCTGCTCTCCCGTGTGTCCGGACACAAAATCTGGCAAAACACTTTAACTAAATTAAATGTTTGCGACATGTTAAGGGATGGGATGGCATTTTAGAATCCTTTAGATCGGTACAAGAAGCGGCTAAAGCATCATTGAAACTTTACTTAAATTATAATGATATAATTCGTTAACTATATTGGCAGCTGCATAACTTTACAATTAAAACATGAGATTCTCATTATTACAAAAGTTCTGTCACCAGACCCGGACTGACGTCATCAACACATTGTTCAGCAGCAGACAGCCTTTTAAAGAGAGGTGAGGCAATTGCTGACAAATTCGACAAATCAGTGTAATCAAAACGAGGCGGGGTTTGAATTGAAACACATAGCTTAGAATCTTTCAAGAGTCAAAACCCAATGTCTGATTTGATAGCCTTTGGCGTTTTATTGTTCCTAGACCATTCGGACAATTTCTAAATGAGGAATCCCTGGACCAGGGCCTTGGCTGCCGAGGAGACGGTATTAGGTCCGCTGTGGTAGTTGCTGTGGGCAGCGCCATTAAAGGCAGCCTGTTCCTGGTTGAAGCCGCTGGGACCGAGTGGACCGAGTAAATTCAGCTGGACATTTGCATTGGTATTAGCGCCATTTTGTCCGGCACCATCATCAACACCGGCATTCCTTCCTCCAGCTCCTGCTGAGGTGCCTACCTTCCGCCTAACCCTTGCTTGTTACCGCCAAAACCACAACCAGGATTTCCTGCATATCAGCTTAGATCTTTTATGGCCAAAAAGACGTTTTAAAAACTTAAAAACTTAAACTTTATAAACATAAATTATACGAATTGCACGGTCACTCTGCGAAGAGCCTCAATGTAGTTATCGATATCGATGTAAAAATAAAATGGGAATGTAAGCACTGTGTGGCAGCCCGTGCTTATTTTTCCATGTTTTTTTAAGCGCCATCTGTTATCATTTTTGGAAAATCCCTGAATACTGGGAGTAGTTTATCATGATCTTGACTCATAGATGCCGCGTTGAGAAAGGGACATTTTTAGGCGCCCCCAATTGGAGTTTTTTATGTTTAACATTTCTTGTAAAAAGCAACAGATGGCGCTGCTCGTCTGGTTTTTTGTAATCTAAAACGAATAAAACAAACAATTATGTCAGTGTTAAAGACAGATGGCATTTGTAAATGTATGCATGTACATTGAATAGGACAGTTTGACCACCCTTTCCTGAGGAAAGCCCATCTTGCCAGGACATGTGGAGGGCTTTCTGATACAATCCAGATGCATACCAATTTTGGTCGTCATGTCGGCAATTGATTCATCGTAACCGCTACCTCGGGTTCCAGCTCTAGCTCCGGCTAAATTTATGTTTAACTTTTATTTGTTGTTTAAGCATTTTTTAGAGGTAGCGTTTTATTTATGTACATATGTATGTACTTACATCTGGTTGTCTTAATGATAGAATATTCGTGATATTATCGACCACTATCGAGACTTTAAACCATCGATAGTACCGATAGTGCCATCGACAGTTCTCCACCTCTACCCTGTTTTACGCCTGCCCACCTACTTTGTTAATTTTGCTTTGTTTGTTTGTTGTTTGTTGTTTTGGCCCCAAGATGAGCTCCTGGCGCGACAGTCTCACCAACATTCCAGGAACAGTGGCGAACTTTATAAACGAGAGCGCCAGCACGGCGTCCAGCTACTTGCACTCGCAGGGGCCCACTCGTTCGCCCACGCCCACTGCAACAGTTGGATCTGTGTCCGAGGAGAGTGTCCCACAGGGGGAATACAAGGCGCTGCCCATACCATCGTCGCTGGTGAAGGAGCAATGGCGCCTGATTTTCACGTCCGATGCCAACATCCAGGACTTGAATGCAGCCATCGCCCACTGTCGCGATCTGGTGCTGCTCAGCGAAGAGTGCAGCGAGGAGAGACGCTGGCTGGTCCGCCATTTAGTGGACCTCCGGTACTCGCTGCAGGAGCTGGAGGAGGCCCAGGCTCTGGCCTCCGATGTAGTTGTCATGAATGCCATCAAGGCCGTGGTGGGTCACCACTTTGTGCCGCATCACCCGCACGGCAGGAAGAATCGGCTGCAGGCCGCAGCCAAACGCTTCTACTGCGACCACTGCACAACGATAATCTGGAGTGTGGTGCAGGCCTCGTACATATGCAGCGACTGTGGGTACTTGGTGCACCAGAAGTGCATAGACAACGTCAAGAGGGTGTGTGCCCACGTCCTGGTGTCAGAACGACAGCACCCCATATCGGAGATATGCCCCGAAGTAGGCCTGGCTGCCCAAAACTACAAGTGTGCCGAGTGCGGAACGCTGCTGAACTTGAGTAAGTGACTCTAACACGTTGGACAATGGACACAAATGTGTTTTGATTTCGCAAACATTTTTCAGAGAGCTCCTGGATTGAGCCACGGCTTTGCGACTACAGTGGCCTCTACTACTGCCCCTCGTGCAACTGGAACGACAATTGCTTCGTGCCTGCCCGCATAATCCACAACTGGGACTTCTCTCCCCGGCGAGTGTCTCGTGCGGCTCAGCAAGAGATTCGATTGTTCCTGGACAGAGCTCTCATACGCCTGGAAGAGGACAATCCCAAGCTGTTTGTGTTCGTAGAAAAGCTGTGTGCCGTGAAGAAGCTGCGCCAAAATCTCGTTCACATGCGCCACTATCTGGCTGCCTGCAAGCTGGCCATGGAACATAAGCTGGTAGAGCAGCAGATGGCTGGCAGGCGGCACTTGGCCCAGTCTAATGAGTTCTATTCGCTTAGCGACCTCACTCAAGTGGAGTCCGGCGTATTGACGGAGTTCCTGCAGGGGGTCTTCAAGGCATTCGGAGACCATATTCGGTCCTGCGACATGTGCCTGGCCAAGGCGTACATTTGTGAGATTTGCAGTAACAACGAGGTCATCTTCCCCTTCGACGACGGTTGCATCAAGTGTGAACAATGCAACTCCATTTACCACAGAGTATGCCTCACGCGCAAGAACATGATATGTCCAAAGTGTGTCCGTATCCAGGAGCGAAGGCTGCAGCTCGATCGACTGAAGAGCACGGAAGACGCCAAAGATGTGTCTGAGGGTCATTCGGATGTGGTGGAGTTGTCGCTTGCATAGCTTGTGCCTGTTTCAAGTCTTTTAATATGTTAATATGTTATGTATGTACATAAGATGTAACTACTTCAAAATATATTACTAGTGCTATTATTGTGATCCTCATCCTGGCCTGGCCCTAGTTATCCTTTTTACCGTACTTTTCCCTTTTGTGGAACTTTCTGGGATTGATGCCATAGGCCTTCAGGCGGTCGTCGGTTATTCCACTGGGATGTCCGCTGTCTGTCCTGCTTTTCGCCTTGAAGTTGTTTGTCTTCTTTGCTGGGAATGGTCTGTCCCCCGCTTTCTGATTTGATTTTTTAAATGGATTCGCACCAGATGATGCTCTTGTCGCTTGCTCCTGTTTGCCTTGGGAGAGACTCGCCCCCGATGATCCATTCAGCGCCTTTTTCTCTTTACCTTGGAAGGAATGGCCATCAGATGACGCACTTGGCGCTAACATCTGTTTGCCTTTGAATTTCCTGACTGCCGGCTGGGCCCGAGCATGGTTCACAGGATTTTGTTTACTGTTAAATGGGTTATTTCCATTTGACTTGCCTGCTTTTAACCCATTTGGACGCGGATTCTGTGCCGGCTTAGCGTTAGCCCCTGATTTGGGGAGCTTTTGGTTTTTACCAACAGCGTTATTTTTTTTCGTCTTATTTTGCGGCTGCTGCTCTTCGACCCCGTTGGGTGTTTGACCCGCCGCTTCTTTGCTCTTCTTTGTGGCAGGCTCATCTTGCTCACTTTGGCTCTCCGTTTCCTTTGCTTCATTATCACGATCCTGTACAATCTGTTCAGGATTCTCTGCAACAGCTGCTGCTGCCTTGCGTTTCAAACGTTTCCTCTTTGATTTGGACAGACCCTCAGTGGGAATTTGAGCAGCGGCTGGGGCAGCTGCAGCAGTTTGGGGACTCTCCTCCGATGGAGGATCCTCATCATCAGAACTGAAAATTATTCGCTTTGAGATTTGAATTGTCGAAGGAATAAAGCCAGATGCTTACCCTTCCTCTCCATACAGACTCTTGAATATCTTTCGCTTGAGATCTTCGTTCTTTGCTTTCATTTTGTACAAACGTTGCTCCTTCTTCTCCACATGCTCTGGCCTGAACTGCACTGCCTTTTTGAGACTAGCCCACTGGTTTAGCTCCTTGTTCTTGGCCAGCAAGATCTGCAAGTATGCCGCCAGAGAGTAAACACTGGATACCAAATTAAACCGTTTGTCTCTACTTACCTCTTCGATGGTCAGGCCGAAGTCGTTTGGCGTGGTCTCGACGTACTTGAAGCGGCACGGCAGGTCCCCGACTATGTCCTCGCAGTCCAGTTGATAGTACTCGTCGATGTACTCGCCGTAGGTCTTCTCTTCTTCGGGGTTAAAGGCGGGCTTCTCCGCCTGAATCATCTCCATGAAACGATTGCGACGCCCTTTGCGGCCCTTGCGAGCGCGTGTGCTATCGATCAGCTCTTGCTGGAGCTGCTGCTTCGACGTTGATGGATCGTAGTCGCAGTCCATGTTGAAATCATCATCCTCACAGTGTTCGTCATCGTCATGCTCCCTTGCACTCTGTTTCCTGGGGTCATAGTTGTCCCAGTCCTCCAGAGTCAATTCGTCAATGTCCGAAGGGCACTCTGGTTTCTCCTCTCCCTCATCAACGTTGTAGTACTCATCGTCAAACAACTCTTGCATGCGACGATCGTGTGCAGCAGGGTCAAAGTCCTCCTCCAGCTCGTCGTCCCTGAAACCCAGCTCATCGTTGCCGGTGACTGCTTTCAGCTTGCGAATTTTTTCCTCGATTTCCTTGCGCTTCATGTCCTTGATCAGTTCCAGCTCCTTCATTTTCTGCTGCTTCTCCTGCTCCTTTCGCTCCTTCACCTCCTTGCGCTTATCCTTTCGCTTGTCGTCTGTCCGACGAATCGATTGCTCTACGGTGCGGGGATAGCGCTTGATAAACTCTGCATCTGGTTCCTCGAATCGGAAATTGTACTTTTGCTCAAACTCGGCCTGCTTCTCCAGTTCCTGCTCGTCCTCGGACAGCGGGGCATTATCGCCCACAATCTCATCGTATGTGGGTATCTTCGATTCATCTGTGTTGGCGTACCCCTTGCTGAGAATATAGTCCCTGAGGAAGCACTCGCCCTGTGTCAGCTTGTTGCTGCTCCAGTATTCCTTCAGGGGTTCCAGCTGCTTTTTGACATTCTGTTCAATCTCTGTCTGTTGGCCAGCAAGCCACTTGGCGAAATCCGCCTCCTCTGCATCCGCTTGCTCCTTGGTCTTTGTGCGTTTCTTGAATATGCCACCGAACTCCTCATCTTCCCCGTTGTCCTCCTGGTTCATTACCTTGCTGAACTCTGCCTTCAAGCGTCGCTCTTCCTCCACTGCAGTGGGTGACTTCGCCCGCTCAAACTCCTCCTCCTCTTTCTGCTGTTGCTCGTCATCGGAGCTCTCGAACTTGCCATTGTGCTCGAGGATAACCTTACGTTCGTAGTCCTTCAATGTGACCGGTTTGGCTTTGTTGGACCTTTTTCTTTTGGTTTGTTCGTCTTTGTTATCCTCGTCTTCGGAGGACTCGTTGAAAAAACGCGTCTCCTTGTCGTATATTCGTGGATCTTTGCTCTTCAGAGAAGAGAGTGTCTTGAAGAAGTCTTGATCAAACTGGGGATTCACCTCATCCTCCTCCGATGATTCGCTGTCACTGTCGAACTCAGACTCGGAGACATCCAGGCCGCGATCTTTATCTGTAACAATCAAATCGTTAACGTTTAAGATTCAGCGGAGAAAGTGGTAACTTATGTACATTTCTGAAGCAGCTCCTTCTTGCGCAGAATGTTGTATGTCTTGGCATAGTCCTGGTTGGTCGTTAGCTGCAGGTCGTCGCCCTCGTCGTCTGACCCACCAAATAGTCTGCCGCTCATAGTTCTACGCTTGATTTGTGGGTTTTTAAGTAAAGTATTAATAAATATACACACCACACGTGTTTCTTGTCCGTTGCTGTAGCAGATGTTTTTATTATCGTTATCAGCTAGAGATGACAAACGCATACTGTGATTTTCAAGTCGCTCTACCACATGGAACAACAAGGATGCATCTGAGAGTGAATATATTGGGAGCATGTTTTTACCAAAATGAGTAAATTAAGTCGTATATATTAGGTATTACATGTTTCTTAGTCATTTATTTTGCAAAAAGTGATAAGTTAGAAAAATATTTAGTCGCTTTTATCGATACTGTAATCGATATCTAGTCACAAGTTTTATTTATTAATTCTATTTATTTTGCAATTTCAGTCCACATTCGCCACAAAAAGCAAACTGTTAACAACATTCCATACCAATGGCTGACGCGGAGGAGAACCTGGCGAGCACATCAACTACCAACGCCACAGATAAAGAAGCAGCAAAGAGTAAGAAAACATCGCCGGACCCACTATAGTTTTTTTAATTGTTTCTATTAATTTTGGTCAGTATGTGTTTTGTTAAACGCTACTGGTAATGTGCCGATCATTAAGAAGCGCACCTGGACCGTGGACCCCAACAAGACAGTCAGCTGGATTCAAAAGTTTATACACAAATACCTCAAGCTGGACGCCACTGAGCAAATTGTGGGTACAACCACCGGCGTAAACATTTCTTTCCTTGCTAAACACAACCATTGTCTATATTTTGCAGTTCCTTTATGTCAATCAGACGTTTGCACCTGCTCCGGATCAGATAATCAAGAACCTGTACGACTGCCACGGGACAAATGGCAAGCTGGTGCTCTACTACTGCAAGAATCAGGCGTGGGGCTAAATCGATACGCACTCGACTTGACTAAGTCTTAAGTATTTATTAAACTATTGTACTGTTTATAATAATTAGGGTGCGTAAAATGATGTTGCAGATTCAACACTTTATTTCCCCAACTTGAGGCCTATACATTTCATTTACTAGACGTCCGACCAAATGTCGAAAGAGCCAGCCAGGAACTGGTCTAATCGCCCCGCAGAGCTTCCAGCTCATCAGCAGCCTCCTTGGATATTCTGTGATACTTGGCTACCGTCGGACGATAGTAGTACGACTGGTAATCATTTCGCTCCGACATCTTGCGACGAACCTCTTCCTCAAGTTTTCTGAAAATGCAAGGTCCCAGTTACGATAGAACGACAAGACCTAGTTGTCAAAAGCATATATTACCGAATTTGAGCCTTCTCGTTTTCCTCAAACAAGTTGTGCAAGGCTTTCTCGTATTCCTGCTGCTGCGAGCTGTAAATGTACCGGGAAATAAACCGGGAGATTGGGTGCTGTAGGAAGGGAGGAAGTTTAGCGAGTTCAGTGGCAATGCTCCGACTGTTACGGTGTCCTACCTTCTCGTACTCCCAGTACTTGGGCACGTAACCCTCGGGAATCTCTGCCAACTGAGCGGGCCCCACGAAGATGTTCGAGTAGAGCACCAGCGCTGTGATCGGCACGACGCCAAGCATTACGTAAAAGTGAATCAGATCCTTGAACTTGTCCCATTGAAAGCGCGATGGCTTTACTGTCATGTGGTGGTGTCCATGATCACCACCCATCCGGCGCAGTTGTTGCTGCAGCGCTACAAAGGTGGGAGAGATCTGTAGTTCTTGTTGCGTAATGTGGAATAATGTGTTTACGGCTGTAAGCCGACTGATCTAAGTTGTATACTCACCATTTCGGCAAGCCGGAGCTTGGAGAACGGCGCGGTAGTTGGCGAATTGCGCCGCTGGCGACAGCAATCGGCTCCAACCGACCATTTTAATAGTTTTTTGGTAAATTTAATTAATTGGAGCTGGTTTCAGAGTGACCAAAATACCGTCTGACTCAAATAGGTATATCGCAATATACCAACCATTTTATAAAATATACTATATTGTATACCGATATACCATAAATTATGAGTGAGTCAACGATGGTGCGTGAACGGGCTTAACCCACTTAGCCCCCTTTTAATTAATCAGGTGAAGAGAACATCATCAGACTCCGTTCACCAGGACAACTTGATCCCCGATCCATGATAAATTTCTTGTGCTCGTCCTGGTGAACACACGTGGTCAGCGTTTTTGGTGCAAGAATTCCTTAATCGGATTTTGAGAAATGGATCTTGAAAAAAATAAGACGCAGAAGAAGAACGTAAACAAATACAAATTATTTTAAAAATCATGAATTCCGCACAATTCGTTTTTATGGAAGAAGTGCTCCAATTTCTTATGAATACTTGCAATTCTATAATATAATTAGCAAGGGCGTGAATTTCAGAAAGCAGCAAACGAAAAACCGATCTGCTGTTCGTGCCAATATCCTTATTTTCTGAGCCGATTGTATATACGACGTCTCGACTCAAACCCCGATCGTTGCCATGGACCATGGATCGGTGATCAAGTTGTCCTTGCGATTGCGACCAATTTGGTTGTTGACCTTTGTAGCTTGCACATTATTCCTGAATTATTACATTATTATTACACGTCCTGAAATCTCTCCAATCTTGTGGAAAATTGATTAATCAATCGGATAATATTATAATTTGGGGGTGAGCGTCCTATCCAGCAAGAGAATATCGAAATTGGGGAATACGATTTCAAACATGGACACATCAGTATATTTGAAATGACAAGGTCTATTTTGGTATATTTGCGAGGGTCATACGGTATGTCTTATCGATAAGTCCGCGGTCACACTGATGTATTCATCGACAAAAACAACTTTTTGCAATAAAAAATATTAACGAAGTTATTTTTGTTGATAAAAGGTAAATTTGCAAGCGTTTCTGACTCACAGATACAGATCAGGGGCCAATTGCAGTTTTCTTAACTGGAGAAAATACGTTGTACGTTTTCTCATTGCCAAATAGCCAGGCAGAATTGATAGTGTAGTCTACCGTCAAGCCAAGACCCGCCTGTCGTCACCGAGTTGCTGATAAAAGAGTACATTTACAAAGAAGTAAATATTGTTAAAAGGTGACAAGGACAAATGCGCAGTTCGTTGGCAAAAGTATTGCTTATATCAGTGCGGCGATTTCACGAGTGTGTGTTGAGGAACACGACATATTCCCTGTATGTATGTGCGGCAGTACAGGAGCGGATCAAAAGCACAGACCAGACGCTGAAAAGTGCATTAAATACCACCGATTTCATTCGTTAAAATTAAAAAACCCATTTTGTGCAAAGCGATAAGCTTCGCCCCACTTCGCTCTCTGTGTTATCTTTCGTAAGAGACCATCGCCCTGCCTTTAATTTCGACCAGCACTGTATGTATACTCAGCGGTGGGGCGTAGGCGGCTTGGCCCCATAGGCCCACACTGCCTGCAAATCCCCACCACCGCTACCACCACCATTTCGCCCTAAACTCTTGTCATGTCCATATAAAAGAGCCAGAGACAATCCATGGCCGTTCGATGGCAATCCACCGCTCGTTTGAAATGAATGAATGAATGTGAATCAGCGCACGGCACTCTATCTCCACATCCCTCTTCGGCTGTGGCGATAGCGATAGCGACGGCGCGCGACAGTCAAGAAACTACATGGCTTGATGTGACGTCACCGTTAGACTCCCGTCTATATGTATAGCACACAGCTTGCAGCGCTTGAAACGACAGTTGGCCCACGACCGTTTATGGCTAATTTATTCTCACTATATTCCAGCTGTGCTGTATTTTCTACATGCCAATTCGATAGCGCGACTGAGACGTCCTGCGTCATTGCATTGCAACGATAATCCACACTCTGTACACCTGTCCGTCCCACAATGGACAACCATTCGCGTTTCACATCTAGATTACCAGGTAAGAGCGCTTCCATTTCGATATGTGTAGAAGCGTATTTCAAATTTCGATCTTTCATTTCTGTTTTCTGCTTAGCTTAGCCGCTTAGCCAATAAGTTCGCTGTGAAACAATAATCCCCAAAAGATCCAAAATATGTGTAATTTGTAATTTAAAGCTTGGGAATTGTTTCGTGTTGTGGCGCCGCTTGTTTTGTGTGTTTCATTAATGTAACCGTAGCCAAGTGGGGGGCCCGTCTAATATCTAACTAACAACTAAACTAATTTAATGCCTCAACCCGCCCCCGCCTGCCCTGCCTTCTTTGTTTTTGGTATCAAGTTGAGCTACTAACCCCATTTAAAGCTGTAAAACCTTACTCACTGTACCTGTACATACCTACATACCACACTATACTCTATTATGAATCCTGAGTTTTGTACGTTATGTCGCTAGCTGTGTTTGTTTGAGGTTTGTCTGCGTGTATGTGTAGTCTTAGTTCTCTCTACGTACAATAATTCTTTTTGACTGTCTCTGTTCCATAACATAAACAATAAGCAATATGTACAGCAGGCAACTGTTGTACCTCAACCCTTACTAATCCCAAGAATCCCAAGTTATGTACGAAAGTAACTCATCAATTACAAATTTCTCTGATCTGATCCATGTCTATTCACTTACTCAAACTCAATCCGAACTAAACTTGTTGCCTCAGGCCGTCAAAATACTTAAGTGAAAAGTGAAAAGCATTACTACTTGTAAGACTACGTTTTGGAATATCTGTCCACTGCAACGGAAACCTACGAGATTAATTAACGACTTCTCTCGCACCCACAAGGTCCTGCCATTAATTCGATCGTTGAGAACTCGGACGAGCCGCAGCCTAGTCTCTCGGATCTGCACGACTTCGAGCCGAAGCTAGAGTTCGATGACACAGAGCTCCTGAGCCCGGCTCCTCTAGAGAGTAAGCATTTCAGTGCCCTAAGGTTGTGTTAAAGTAACAGCAGCTAATTGAACAATTCATTTATTCTCCCATCCCCAGAAGATGTTATGGTCGGAGACTTTGTCCTGGCCGATGGTAAGTGTGGGATTCACTGAATGGTTTCTTGAATGACTCTTTTGGGTATACCCTACAGATCCAGAACTTGAACCCGAGGAGGATGTGAACCCTCTGGAGGACGATTTTGAAGATCAACTGAGGGAGCAGTCGGAGCAATTTCAAGCACCCAAAAACAAATGCGACTTTCTGGGCACCGACAAGCAGGGTCGGCACGTCTTTGGCATTTACGCATCGCGGTTTCCCGAGAAGTCGCAGCTGGAGGGTTTCGTGCGGTATGTGTGCAACATCAGTGCCTTCTAAACATCTTATCTGACATTATCTGATCGTATTCTCCATTATGCCAGCCAAGTCATCAAGGAGATCGAACCATTTGTGGAGAACGACTACATACTCGTTTATTTCCACCAAGGGCTTAAGGAGGACAACAAACCGTCGGCACAGTTCCTGTGGAACTCGTACAAGGAGCTGGATCGAAACTTTCGTAAAAACCTAAAGACTCTGTATGTGGTGCATCCGACGTGGTTCATTCGGGTCATCTGGAACTTCTTCAGCCCCTTCATCAGCGACAAGTTCCGCAAGAAGCTAGTGTACATCTCCAGCCTGGATGAGCTGCGCCAGGCTCTGGGCCTGAACAAGCTGAAGCTGCCCGATAACATTAGCGACTTTGACGACAAGCTGAACCCCAGCCGAAAGTCAGCCGCACCCTCATCTTATCTAACAAGCAGCGTAAATGCATCCAGGCAGCAGCAGCACAAAATGGCGCCGACGATGCAATTTGGGGTGCCCCTGAAGCATATTGTTGTGAACAGTCCCTGCCTCAATTCCATTCCCCCGATAGTGCGCAAGTGCGTGGACTCTCTGTCGATTACGGGCGTGATTGATACGGAGGGGATCTTCAGGCGATCGGGCAACCATGCCGAGATCATGGCTCTCAAGGAGCGCGTCAACCGCGGCGAGGACGTGGACCTCAAGTGTGTGAATGTCCATGTGATTGCAGGCCTGCTGAAGAGTTTCCTGCGCGATCTCTCAGAGCCGCTGCTCACTTTCGAACTGTACGAGGATGTGACCAAGTTCCTGGAATGGCCCAAGGAGGAGCGCTCCCGGAATGTTACCCAACTAATACGCGAAAAACTGCCCGAAGAGAACTATGAGCTTTTCAAGTATATTGTCGAGTTCCTCGTGCGCGTGATGGACTGCGAAGATCTCAACAAGATGACTTCGTCCAACCTGGCCATCGTGTTCGGCCCAAACTTCTTGTGGTCCCGCAGCACCAGCACTTCCCTGGAGGAAATCGCACCCATCAATGCATTTGTCGACTTTGTCCTACAGAATCACAAAGATATATATTTGATCGATATCAATCAGCACGCCCTGTGAGTGTGTCCGTGTCCCGGCGATCCCATAAACAAGCTACCCGTAATTTGTAAATTGTTTGATTTTAATGTTAGTTTTAAGAAAAACCCCAGCCTACAGGCGGCAGAGTCCGCTTAGCACGAGGGCATACCTAGTACGGTGTATAAAGAGTGTATCTTAATCCTAAGTTCAATTTTTAAACTGTTTGTAAATGTGTGAAAACTGCTTGTAGCCATCCCGACTCAACCCAACCTCACACTCCCCCAAATTATAATTATTTAACTCTCACGAAAAGCTTAGTACGTTGATTTACCAAAGAAACTTGCAAGAGAGAAATTTGAGATGTTATATTTACCTACAATAAACACGCACATTCCCATTGCCCTAAGAAAAACGGAAACGAATACGAATACAGGCTACTGCTAGGGGTCGATGAATGCTATATGCTACGTGCACCAATGTCCATGTACGTGGAGTTGTGGAAAACTCAAAGTACGTAATACTTGTAGATTTTTGAATTTCCTTATAGTCATACATACAAATTTTATATAATAACGTATTGTTAAAAACTAAAAATAAAGTCAAATGTTAAAACCCCAATCCAACATTCAAAGTGCTGTTACTATGGTAAGACGCGCAAAGCAGATCTCGACTATCTCTCTCTTAATTCTACTGTCGAGAAATTGGGAAATCATTAATAGCTAGAGAGGTAAGGAGCCACGACTGCTAAATAGGTTCTAATCTCAATTATTGCCCTCAGTTAACCCCTTTTCAAAATGATCTTTTTATTTGATTGTTTCAATATCGCATCGTCCGCTAAATATAATATTTAATGATTCTAACGTAAAATATTGATAGATGTATATTCCATCTGCCAAAAATTGTAGATGCCAGAGATTCTCGCGCATTCAGATTAAAACAACCTTGATTTGGTTTTCCCTCGGAACTAAGTGCGAAGTAAGACCGCCTTATTATCTCTCCTATTGATGCTGATCCTTCTACACGACTGTAATATACTCCTATACTCTTAAGGAACGATTATAAAAACGTTAAATATTAGGACCTTTCCTGCGGAAGTGGATACTCGCAGGCATTCTTTTATTGGTATCATCAGAGCGAATCGGTCCAGGTTTGGAATTTTTAATATATAGTGAACTGTTAGGTTTAAATGTTGATGTTCTTCAGTTTGCGATTTAGGTCGTTGAACTTGAGGATTTTGCGCACAAAGAAGTCGCCATAGCGATGGGAGACCTTGGTGTCGGCTATGTGAATCATGTCGTCGTCGATGTAGAAATCGAGCTGTAAAGAAGAACGCATGAGTACAATTATCGGAATAAAACTGCTTGATCCTTTGACAAACTTACCTCAGAGCCGGACTTAAATGTGCCTTCCAGACCACTGGGCCCCTTGCTCCAAACCAAATTACGCATTTTGTGCTTGAAGCAGAGCAGACGGATCAATAGCTTGGACACATCGTCGTCGTTGGCATTGGGGTCGATGAAGGAGGCCAGCTTGGCCAGCGGCAATGTGGTGTAGAGCTTCAGATACGAGCGCGTGGTGGGCAAATCTTTCTGCTGGCGCACCTCATCCATAAACACCAGCAATTGATGCTCCATAGGGTCCTTTACGTAGTCCTCCATGGGCGCATCAGCTGCTGGGGGGCAGGGGCTGACAAAGCGTGGGCACGCAAACACAAAGAAAGACTTAAAGACCTCCAGGTCGCCACACTGCATCTTGAACATGGCGTCGTGGTAGTTCTTTTCCCGCAGAACCTGCTGTATGGACTCGTCGATGCACTGCGGATGCAGGACCAGGCAGATGGCCAGCAAGTGGTACATCTGCTCGGCCTGCTTGTTGATCTGATCGTTCTGATAGGAACGCGTGCTGTACAGCTGTTTGGTGCGCTGGATGTACAGCAGGATGTCGGAGAAGGTGCGTATGGCATCGGCATAGCGGCGCATCATCATGTAGGCAAAGCCCACGTAATACGAAGTCGATATCTGACAGGCTGGTATGTGCGAGTAGGCAGATTTCTTGTGGATCTCAATGGGCTCCAGCACCTTGATGGCCTGGTAGTAGTCACCCAGCAGCGAGTGCACGCGCAGAAGGCCGACCAACGAAAAGTAGCCCAGCATCTTGTAGAAGGAGAGCTTGCCAAAGTCTCCGGACACCGTGTTCGGATCAATGCCCCCGGAAATCGCCTCCAGCTGCTTCTTAATGTTGGAGATATCCACCAGAGAGTGCAAGACATTCAAAATGCACAGAATACTCCACACATTGCTGTGGTTCACGCAAAGCTGCTGAATCTCCTCCTGCGATTTGTCCGTAAGCCGAGCACTGCAATGAATAGTTATTTTTATGTATTAAATGGTATGCACGTTTGCTGGGCGAAGTGAACATGTCTTACCGGTATTGGGCAAAGTTCTGGAACTGGTACACAAACTCGTCAACGAGCTCCCACAGCCAAATGTCGGGCAGCTCCAGCATGACGGGGTTCGGCGCCGAAATGATTAGATTGAAGAAGTCGCAATAGTTGAAGAACGAGTTGATGCGCTGATCCAGCTTGGGGCCACCAGGAATACGGGCATGGATATGACGGTAGTACAACTCCTTGTATAGGATCATGAACACCTTATCGCTCTCCACCAGTGCCCCGACCTCCTGTTCCTCCGGCCAAGATGATTTGTCAAAGTGATGGTCACTAATCTGCGGAAATGTGTTCTCGTACATATTCTGTATGTCATAGAGATTTCCCTCCTTGACGGCCTGGCAGAAGTTCATCAAGAAGTACTTGACATTATCCGGCATCCGGGTGGCGTAGTAATTGCGTTCGTACTCCATGTCTAGTGCGGGATCGCCGGTGTGGGCGAAATCATCATAAAAGTCCTGCAAATGAATTATTTTCATCAATACAATACAATCTGGGGTAAAAGTTGGGTTATGTTAACGCCAGAGCCAAAGCTATTTAGCGCGCTGCACTGTTGTCTTGCCAGACTCCTGGAACTTACTCCGTTGTTGGAAAACTCCTCACCACCGTATTTCGACATTATATATTCTGCTGTTCTACACAAAATCCACAAGAAGGAACGGTTTTTTGTCAACACGCCAACAATTTGGCGAAAAGAAAGAGTGTGACCGATCAAATTTACCGTCAGACCCTCCAAAATATACCAAAGTATACCATCTAATTTTAAAAACATTTGACAAACTATCGATAGGATGAATGTGGCATAGATAAGTATTTTCCAGTGATGAGAAATAAGCTAACTATCTATCTACTTCCTACAGTGTATTTTAGTACGACCATAACATGATTTCTGTTTCAATCAAATGGGGCGGTTTTTGTGAATAGTTATGGTACAAAAAATTTACCCAAACCAGACCATTTTCTATTTCATTACTACGAACTGGTGCCACAGACAATACCTTGGAGGATAGCCTTGTATAGCCAGAGGGAAAAGTTCGGAGGTGATGCAGAACTTATCCAACAACAGCATCAACCAACAGTGACTGGAAATACCATGTGGAGGGTATACTCCAGGCAGAGAAAAACAGAGGCTGCTTGATAAGCGAGAATAAGAGCTATGAGAGGAAACCTCTCGTAACCGGCATCACAATCACCGATTCACAAGGATTTAAAAAAACCATATTTAGTTTTTTCTAGTGTGACCATAAGCTTTATCCTTGGCTTGTATGGTATATTTCGTGGTCGAAAATATCCAATTGGATTGTGTTCAATGGTAACTGGTTCCGTTCATCTGGGAGAGCGACTGGCATGAACGAATTTCCCTGGACTTTTAGACACAGGAGAGAAGTTCCCTGACCGTTTAAAAACAAATTGAGAGAAATGGCTCCATAATAAAGATTTTTAAATTACAGCATTGGCAACGCGGTGAAAGCTACTTGAGCTACTATTTGCCTTTACCTGTGGTCGACGTCTTCCTTTCTAAAGAAAACCCTTCCTTCAGATGATTAGTTAGACTATAAAGATGATATTTCGATAATATTGGAGTATATCCCATCCCTAAAACTGATTCTATCTATCTATCAAACATTTTAATTATTTTCTCTGTTGCGAGCGCTAGTAATCGAAAACATTTTCAATGTTATAAGTCATCAAAATGTAATAATTTACATATGTATTTACGTACTGAAAAGATTTACCAAACAAAAGTCAATACTATGAAATCCACCTACTAAAACCATGAAAAACCATGCCAATTTACAAAATTAGCAATAGTCAAAATCCAAATCTAAAAAACAAATTTATGTGATTTCGCCAAAGCTGACAGGGCACGGGCCTCTGCTGCAAGGTCACAGGCGTTTGGCCTCCTGCACTTTAGCCCATGCCTGACTCTCTGGCAGCCTCTTGGCGATCTGTAATCATAACTGTAATTAATGTGATGCTAAATTCTTAAATTTTACTTATCACTTATGTACATATATGTACATATGGTTTGTGGCGATGGAGCGTTTTTCAAAAATTTTGTGGGTCTACCAATTTTGCATGTGTGTCAAGCAAAAAAATATTAAAAAGCGACGACAGTTAGGTTAACATACCAAATTGTGGTAAAATTAAAATGTTATTTCTTAGAATCACGCTCAAATCGAAAATCAAAGTTTCTTGTGCCTTTAATCAGACTAATCAGTAATAAAAATTGTATTTTGTAATAGTTCAGAGAAACATTTGGCGATTCTATAATAACTTTTAAACATAAGAAACACTTTAAGTTTTATTGCAGAAAATTGATTGAAATTGAAATTGAAGTTAGAGCACTAACCATACAGTAACTATATAGTATGGTTAGTGGTTAAAGTCACAATATTAATTCAGTATTTGGTATGTTTACGGTATATATTCAGGATGAGATGGTATATTTTGGAATATTTCTGAGGGCCATGTGGTATATTGATACGATAAGTCCGCGGTCCCACTGGTCGGGAGCAGTGCTGCCAACTCTTCGGTACAAAAGAAAGCTAAACAAGCCTTTGAAAAAGGCTAAAAATAGCGAAACAAATTTTAATTTCAGCTATAAAGAGAGCGCTAGGGTAGTAAAACGATATTTTTATAGATATAATAAAATATTTTTGAGAACTTATCAAGCACGTTAAACAAATCGTATATTGCAGCTGAATGTAAATCTGTAATTTCTTAAGCATACTGCTGGCACTTCATTATTATGACAGCATTTATATTCCCGGCGTAATCCATATCAACATACAGAGAGAGATGCAACAACCGGTATAGTATCCGTCTATGCAAAGGCAGATGACATTGGCTTATGTTTGGCTGTCATAGCATCAGCCACAAAAGCCGCGAAATCTTTGAATTCGGGGTCTTGTATCTAGGCATGACGCGGCCTTGCTCATCCATCTTAGACATAAAGATCTTTTGGAAAAGTTAAAATTAAGCCTTTTTTTGTTTAGTAAATAGCTGTATTTCCCGCTAGCCGATATTTTACAATTGAACCCGCTTAGTCATTTAAAAAACGCTAGATTCAGCTGGAAAAGAGCTAAATTTGCAACACTGATAATCGGCTCTCTCTGTTTCTCACTCATTCATTCTCATTCGTGTAAACGTGTTAGTGTGTTCGTGTGTCATCTCAGCGTTAATTATTTCTAATTCAAAGAACGAAGAGGGCGTGAGTTGTAGGGTCCGAGCCGCAGAGCAACAGTCTTGTTAAAAGTAAAATTGTGAACATCTAAAAGACAACGTTGCCAGAATTTGCTGGAGTACGCGTTTCCAGTGCCCAGCCCACTCCACCGTGTCTTTGGGGTCGGGACTGCCAGCGCAGTGCATTTGGCTGCAGTGAATTCGTGAAGCATTGCACGGAATACGGATATAAATGTGTTTGTAAATCGCTTGCCGTGAATTCCCACCACACAGCCAGAATGAGGCAGCCCAAATCCTCCCCAGAAGCGATTCCATTGTGCCTACTCCTCCTCCTGCTGGTCAACAGCAGCCTGAGAGCTGTACAAGCAGGTTAGTCCAGTGCATAATTGTAAACCATGAATGAATGTTCGTTCGTTTTGTAGATATTTATTGAAAAAAACGCCCTGATAGTTGCATACAAAACAATTGTTGTTTGTAAGCCAAAATTTGGGCGTGTTCCCAAAGCTGAAGACTCGCTCTTCGTCACTTCCATTTTTCTTTCAACTCGCTCTTTCGATCGCAAAAGAGCGAGAGAGAGGGAGAGCGCGAGAGCACGATCACAACAAAACCGCCGACTAGCAACAACTCGGTTACGTTGGAGCCGCACTCAAAATTCTCTTTCTTATTGGGTGAATGTGAACAATTCGAATTTGCCGGTCGGTGGGTCCTTTGGTTGTATGAAGGATGCCGCATCGCTGCAAGGACGCATCTTCCGGTGATTTCATTGCGCATGCGACAGATGACGCAGCCTGCTTCCTGGTTTCTGCCTGCCTCTCGTGTTTGCACGTGCTGTTGGCGTGGGGGCATCGCTCCAGATGTCAACAGAGCGGATTACCAGCAAAAAATGTGTGGGGTCTGGAAATACTCTTTCTCCTGCTAATAGAGCTGTTGCGCTTACAAATAAACAACTCGAGAGTTCAGATGCAAACATTTTTATGACTAAAAATAAACAATTTCCTCGCAATTAATTGCTAATTTCCCCCTCGCCCGCGCCTTATATTGGGAGCAGCGTATAGAGCAGACATCCAGCCTGATAGACATCCCCCGTCCCGTTCGAAGCGTTGATAAGTTATTTCTGTGCTTGGCCTGTCCGCCACATCATTCGCACTCTGCGTTTCTAGATCGGCGGAAATTGCTTTTCCCCATCGGTCGCGTCATATTTATTTCATTGAGAACATTAGCCAGAATTTCAATTTCAATTCTATTGTGATTAGATATTCCCCATAAAAAAGCACACATTGGGCAATCATGTTAGACCATTCCGAGGAATGTCCATCGAAGAAGGACAAGAGAAGGCCGAAAAGTAGCTCAAAGTAGCACTGCCCCAATATTGATTATTTACTCGGGGGCGGAGATTGTCGTGCGTGTCCCCGCTTTTATAGCTAATCATTGTGGATTTCCACGGCTCAAAGTCGGCTTAAAGTGTACATGAACTCTGGTTGGGATGGGATGGCTCGGCCCTTGTAAGGGTTGTTTTGCCCCGTCCTGGACGTGTTTACCTAGGAGCTGCACCCATCCAGTGCCTGGGGGTTGGTTGCTGCAACAACAGAACAGCGCAGTCCTGTCTGATGTCTGTGTTAGGATTTCCGTCTGCCTTCTTCACTTGTTCCACCATCTAAGTGGGCACTTTGCATCTGCATCTGAAAGAGTGTCGTCCCCACAATATTGTGGTACAAAGAAGAGACAAGAATCTGCGTTCCTTTCATGGCTGCATCGATAAATATTTACCCTCCAGTTGTTGTTTATTATTCCTGTGGCCTTATTTATGATGGCCATAAAAAGCAAGAAGGCCAGGAACCAGGCCGAAATAAAGTACTTGAAATTCTTGGCCGCTGTCCAAACATATTGTTCGCATCTCAATTTAATTTGCGCCTGTGACAGTTTCAAACAATGTATTGTATTATGGGTCAAGCGAAAGAGTATGCACATACTAATGAAGAGTATTCCCTTTCAGATGCGTTTACCGACTACTTCTCCGACTATGAGTGCAATCAGCCGCTCATGGAAAAGGCCGTGCTGACCGCCACTTCATCGCTAGGGGAGCGCGGGCCAGAGAAGGCGCGTTTAAATGGTAAGTCTCGCTTTAAAGTTAATTTATTATTTGCTTCCATTTGGTTTGATTGATTTCCACGCTTTAGTTACCGTTGAAATTTAGTTTTATTAGGCTGTTCTGTAGATTACACCCCGTCTACCTTTTACAGTATTTTTATAGTGTATTTTTAAAAAGTCCATAGATTGGTATATTCAAGCTTTCCCACTACGGCCATACTGAAGCAGCAGATCAAGCGAAAACTTTTTTTATTTGCAAAAACTACCAAGAAAACGCCCAAAATGAGCGTACAATCAATTAGATAGTTCTGTAAAACAATTGACTTATCCACACTAAACTGGCATCCCGATGAGCAGACACGTTTGCACCCGCTGGGCCTTCGATCTGGGCACTTGGACGCCCACGCTGCCGCAGCTGACGCAGGCGGTGGCAGCGATACAGCCCGAGGAGCGCACCCGCCTGATGAAGTTCCACTTCATTGATGACTTTTTGTCGTCACTAATTGGTCGGCTATTAATGCGTAAATATGTGAGCGTGTGCACATCCACTGCCTACCATCAAGTGCAATTTGCTCGCGACGTGCGTGGCAAGCCCTACTGGGTGCGAGGGCAGAGCGAGTCGCCACCACTCAGCTTCAATGTCTCGCACCAGGGCCGGCTGGTGCTGCTGGCTGGTATCACCACCAGTGCGCCAGTGGATGACACTGACACTGCGGATAATGAGGCGACGGACTTTGGCATTGGAACCGATGTCATGAAGATCGAATATGGTGGTGGCAAGTCCCTGTCAGACTTCTTTCGACTCATGAAGGGCAAGTTCTCGGCTCAAGAGTGGAGCTATATCGGCCGCCCGCAGCACAATGAACCCGCCCAACTGAAGGCATTTATGCGCCACTGGTGCCTGAAGGAGGCCTACGTCAAAGAGCTCGGCGTAGGCATCACAGTGGACCTGGAGAAGATCAGCTTCTCTGTGGACACCACCCATTCGCTGGTGGGGGCCGTTTCCCCGCTGATCGGCACCACACTTCGTTGCAACGACAAGCCCATGGACAACTGGCACTTTGAGGAGCACCTGCTGGAGGAGAAGTACTGTGCTGCCATCGCATTCCGCAACTGCCTGCCCCAGGATCACGGCAGGTTCGAGATGCTGCGCTTCGATGAGCTGATTGCAAAGAGTGCAGACGCTGCCGAGCTGGACAGCAGCCTGGTGGCCTACTGCAAGGAGGCGCTCCTGAAGCCCCACAAGAGCGATCGCTAACTGAGGAGATTTGTGTTATCTGTAGAATAAATCTAGATCTATGTTCTGAAATATCCTTCTAATCTCTGCTCGTTGGCAATAGTTGTGCTGCCTTGTCTTCCCCTCCTGCCGCGTTTCTCAGTTACTCGGTTTGTTTGCCTGACACTGGAATAACAAAATAGAACAAAAAGCAGGCCGGAAATGTGCCTCACAGGCAATAAACCCAAATTCGGGGACCCGTAATGGGCCTCAGACAGGGGCCAGACACCATTCGGTTGTTTGTTTGTTCGTTTGGTGGGTAAATTTATGCGCCAAGCAGGACCCGGCAAGGGTAGTTCGTTTATTTTTGGCATTCCCGAAATGCCTTTCAAAGTTTTATCGATGATGGGAGCGGGGCGACTGCTGCGGTTGCCAGCGCTTAAACGAGCGAAACTTTCATGCGGCATTGACCGGAGTACTCTAAGAATGGAAATGGGCATCGAATACTTCTCTGTGTGCAGTTCGCGGCGTTCTCACACTATTTTGTCACACCTGCTTGGCAGAATTTGGCGCGCGGTTTGCAATTAAAACAAAGCCATCCGACTCTGACTGCTGCTGCAATTATATATGCTTGCCCATTATATGTGCAAACGTCCTGCCCATTTAATGTTGGCACCAACTCAACCCTCAAGGATTACAAATATCCATTTTTGGCAGGGGTTGAACCCTTGCACTCCTACGGCTGATTTGAAGGACCTTTTGGGTTGCAGGAGGGATCACTTGCAGCTGTCAATCGGTCTCGCCCCGTAAATTATAGTTTATTAATGGGAACATCACCCCGAGGGGGATATTTTAAACTCTTCGCAGTCCCATTTGTTGTACACTTTAAGTGGATTTTGATTTGTTTTCGTTTTCGTTTTTAATTTTATCGTTTATGTTTTATTGCTGCTGCCCATTATGCGCGCTACTCTTCAATCCATGACCTGAAGCTGGCACTTCGTGGTCGGCCAAGAACTCGGACTTTGATCAGCGTTTGATCATTGACTTGGGTAATGTGCGAAATGTCACGCACATAGCCCTGCAAGGACGTCCTCATAGTAATGAGTACGTGACAGAGTACACGATAAGCTATGGCATAACCGATCTAGAATTTGCCGACTATAAAGAGCCTGGCGGCAATGTAAAGGTAAGCCCCAGAGGCAGCTACTCTCTCGCTCTCTCTAATCTCATAATGGAATGGTGGTTGGTGTTAACTGGTGACTGGGGGAAACTCCTCGCTCTTCTAGAGCTGATTATCATATTTACTATCCATTACATTTTTGTTTGCTTTTGTGCTTGCCTTTTTTATGGTTTTGGTTATGTTTTTGTGGCATGTAATGTAGCACTATCCTCCCCTATCCTCCTCACTCTTAAACACTGCAACTAACGTGCACCTAATGCTGGTACAGGGAACGCTGCTTGGACACCAGTTGAAAATACCTATAACCACTTTCTAACACTCGATCTGGGAGAGGCAAGCATGGTGCGCAAGATCGCCACCATGGGACGCATGCACACGGATGAGTTTGTAACGGAGTACATTGTCCAGTACTCGGACGATGGCGAGTTCTGGCGATCGTATGTGAATCCCACAAGCGAGCCGCAGGTACGGTGACTAATCCTAGGCCTAACTAATCAATTAACAATTAACCTCAACAATGTTTAGACAATGTTTGCCGAGACTTACTCCAAAATGCCACTTTAGTCTAGAATTAATATGTGTTCTCTATACAACTACAGATGTTTAAGGGCAATTCCGATGGCAATTCCATACACTACAACGTGTTCGAGGTTCCCATCATAGCCCAGTGGGTGAGGATAAATCCCACGCGCTGGCACGATCGCATATCCATGCGCACGGAGCTATACGGCTGCGACTACAGTAAGTCCTGAGCTTTAAACAACTAAATCAGTCCCATTCACCTCTAATCTCTTCTTGTTTCCGTTGCAGTCTCGGAGAATCTGTACTTCAATGGCACAGGTCTAGTGCGCTACGATCTGCGACGCGATCCCATTGCCTCGACCCGCGAGTCGATTCGCTTCCGCTTCAAGACGGCCTTCGCCAACGGCGTGATGATGTACTCGCGCGGCACCCAGGGCGACTACTACGGACTGCAGCTGAAGGACAACAAAATGGTGCTGAACCTGGACCTGGGATCGGGTCTGATGACCTCTCTGTCGGTGGGCAGCCTGCTCGACGACAATGTGTGGCATGATGTCGTGATCTCGCGCAACCAGCGGGACATCATCTTCTCGGTGGACCGCGTCATAGTTCGCGGCCGCATCAAGGGCGAGTTCAGTCGACTCAATCTCAACCGTGAGCTGTATCTGGGAGGCGTGCCCAATGTCCAGGAGGGCCTCATCGTCCAGCAGAACTTCTCTGGGTGTTTTGAGAACATTTACTTCAACTCGACAAACTTTATTCGTGGCATGAAGGACAGCTACGAGCTGGGCGAGGCCTATCTGTACCACAAGGTGAACACCATTTTTGCATGCCCCTCGCCGCCGATCTATCCGGTGACGTTCACCACACGCGGCTCCTTTGTGCGGCTCAAGGGGTACGAGAACTCGCAGCGTCTCAACGTTTCGTTCTACTTCCGCACGTACGAGGAAAGCGGTGTTATGCTCCACCACGACTTCTACTCTGGAGGCTACATCAAGGTCTTTCTCGAGTTTGGCAAGGTCAAGATCGATCTGATGGCCAAGGACAGACCCCGCATTATTCTTGACAACTACGACGATCAGTTCAACGATGGAAAGTGGCACTCCTTTGTGCTCTCCATCGAGCGCAATCGTCTCATCCTGAACATTGACCAGCGGCCGATGACCACGACCAAGAACCTGCAGATAGCAACTGGAGCGCTGTACTACATAGCGGGCGGCAAGGAGAAGAACGGCTTTGTGGGCTGTATGCGTCTCATCTCGGTGGATGGAAACTACAAACTGCCACAGGACTGGGTTCAAGGAGAGGAGGTTTGCTGCGGTGACGAAGTGGTAGTCGATGCCTGCCAGATGATTGATCGCTGCAACCCGAATCCGTGCCAGCACAAGGGTGTGTGCCACCAGAATTCGATGGAGTTCTTCTGCGAATGCACCCACACGGGTTATGCGGGAGCTGTTTGCCATACTTGTAAGTAGCATGAAGACAAATGAGATTCTGCAGCTGCAGCGTGAAATTCATTGGCCCAATCTCCCTCTTTCAGCCAACAATCCATTGTCCTGTCTGGCACTCAAGAATGTCCAACATGTGCAGCAGCGGGTGAACCTCAATCTGGATGTGGATGGTAGTGGTCCACTGGAGCCCTTCCCTGTCACATGCGAATTCTATTGTGAGTGGAATCCTACACTTAAGAATCACAGTTTGCTCTATTAATGGATTGGCTTTCGGTTGTTTCTTTCAGCGGATGGTCGCGTCATCACCACGCTGAGCCACAGTCAAGAGCACACCACCACTGTGGATGGCTTCCAGGAGCCGGGCTCCTTCGAGCAATCCATTATGTACGATGCCAATCTACTCCAAATCGAAGCCCTGCTGAATCGCTCTCATAGCTGCTGGCAGCGTCTGAGCTACTCCTGCCGCTCCTCGCGGCTCTTCAACTCGCCTTGTAAGTACCTTTGTCGCTATCGCGATAATTGATGCCGATTTATGATGTTCTTCCCTCCTTCCTCGCACACAAAGCTGAGGCTGGAAACTTCCGTCCGTTCTCATGGTGGCTCTCGCGCCACAATCAACCCATGGACTACTGGGCTGGCGCGTTGCCTGGGTCCCGTAAGTGCGAGTGTGGCATACTGGGGAAGTGCCATGACCCCACCAAGTGGTGCAACTGTGACTCCAATTCGCTGGAGTGGATGGAGGACGGTGGCGACATCCGGGAGAAGGAATTTCTGCCAGTGCGGGCGGTGAAGTTCGGGGACACGGGCACACCATTGGACGAGAAACAGGGTCGCTATACGCTCGGGCCCCTGCGTTGCGAGGGCGATGATCTGTTCAGCAATGTGGTGACCTTCCGTATTGCCGATGCCTCCATTAACCTGCCACCCTTCGACATGGGCCACTCAGGCGACATTTACCTAGAGTTCCGCACCACGCTAGAGAACTCGGTACTCTTCCACGCCACTGGCCCCACGGACTATATAAAACTGAGCCTGATTGGCGGCAACAAGCTGCAGTTCCAGTACCAGGCAGGCAGCGGCCCACTAGGTGTTAATGTCGGGACTAGCTATCACCTGAACGACAACAACTGGCACACGGTGAGTGTGGAGCGCAACAGAAAGGAGGCTCGCCTGGTGGTGGACGGATCCATAAAGGCGGAGGTGCGCGAGCCGCCGGGCCCAGTGCGTGCCCTCCATCTGACCTCCGATTTGGTGATAGGAGCCACCACAGAGTACCGAGACGGGTATGTGGGCTGCATACGCGCCCTACTGCTCAACGGAAAGATGGTGGACCTCAAGGAGCACTCCAAGCGGGGTCTGTACGGCATCAACTCTGGCTGTGTTGGTCGCTGTGAGTCGAGTCCCTGCCTCAACAATGGCACCTGTATCGAGCGCTACGATGGCTACAGCTGCGACTGCCGTTGGAGCGCATTCAAAGGACCCATTTGCGCAGATGGTGGGTGCTTCTAGCAGGCAGTCATTTGAACTTATCTAATTGAAATTGATTGCTTGCAGAGATTGGTGTCAATCTGCGTTCCAGCTCGATCATCCGCTACGAGTTCGAGGGCTCCTTCCGCTCCAGCATTGCGGAGAACATTCGCGTTGGCTTCACAACGACCATTCCCAAAGGCTTCCTACTGGGATTCTCTTCAAATTTGACTGGAGAATATTTAACCATACAGATTTCCAATTCCGGTGCGTAGATGAAGCTTTCCAACTCTTTCGTGTAAGCAGAAATCATGATCCTCTCGCCAATCCTCTTGCAGGTCACTTGCGCTGCGTCTTTGACTTTGGCTTTGAGCGGCAGGAGATCATCTTCCCAAAGAAGCACTTTGGGTTGGGCCAGTACCACGACATGCGCTTTATGCGCAAGAATGGCGGATCCACAGTGGTCCTGCAGGTGGACAATTACGAGCCCGTGGAGTACCACTTCGACATCAAGGCCTCAGCCGATGCCCAGTTCAATAACATCCAGTATATGTACATTGGCAAGAATGAGTCCATGACTGATGGCTTCGTCGGCTGTGTCTCACGCGTCCAGTTCGATGATATTTATCCGCTCAAGCTGATGTTCCAGCAGAACCCACCGAAAAATGTCAGGTCCATGGGCAGTAAGTAGTCAGAATTTAAGTGACTTCTACCCCAGAATTTACACAGATTACCATTTTCTTCGTTGTAGCACAACTGACAGAAGATTTTTGCGGCGTTGAGCCTGTGACGCATCCGCCCATCGAAATCGAGACCCGACCACCACCTCTGGTTGATGAGGAAAAGCTGCGCAAGGCCTACAACGAGGTGAACTCTGTGCTGCTGGCATGTAAGTGCATGAAATTCCTTTAAGAGATTAGCAGCGGACTCATGGCCCAACTTGTATCAATTGATAGGTCTGCTCGTGATTCTGTTCCTGTTGCTGATACTAATGTTCTTCCTGATCGGCCGGTATCTGCACCGACACAAGGGCGACTATTTGACGCACGAGGATCATGGAGCCGATGGCGCCGATGATCCCGATGACGCGGTCCTCCACTCGACCACTGGCCACCAAGTCAGAAAGCGAACAGAGATCTTCATCTAATCCAGTCGCAAGAATGCACACAAATCATTTTACAAACCGCCTTAGACAAGCAGAAGACTCACCAAAAACAAAAACTAAAAGATTAAAAAAACGTAATGAAAAATCAAAGAAATACGCGGAAAAGGCTCAACAGCAACATGATTGAGACTTTTTCTCGCACTGCCAGCCAGCCGTGTATATGATTTTTTGTATTTTGTTTTGAAGCTGGTTATTTATGTTTTATTCTTTGGTTGTTTAACGGCACCTTACCTTTACACTTACACCTCTCTCACTTTTGGAAAACACTCTCAATAGTCAGAAAACCGTCCATTTTTGTTTAGTTAATTTTATGAACACATTTTTGTTTGCGAAATTAAGTTAAAAACTTGTATTTTAAGTTTATCGCAACCAGCCAATTTTTGATAGTATGACGCGTATGGCGAGATACATTGTAAAGACGAACATTCCATTATTCTCTAATGTATAATTAAATATGTCTTCTAACTTACACACAAAAGAACACGTGAATCGAATTGTTCTGTGGCTAAACAAAATCTGCTACTTTAAATAAAAATCGAAAGGCAAATTGTATTTTTGGAAAATGCAGTTTTAACGTCTTAAACTTTAAATTTGCAAACCTAGATTATAGAACTATATTACATACATTTAAAAAAACGAGACAATGAAACATTACAATTTTTAAATTTCAGTAAAAGATAACTATAAACAATTAAAAAGTGTTTTTGGTACTTACCATTTTATCGGAAGCTAGGGAAACTACTGGATTTTCAGTCTCTTAAAGTTTATTCAATATAATCTTGTATACTAAAATATATATATGTATATGTATGTGTGGTGTATATGTATAGGCTATTCCAAATATTTTTTTGATTTCCTTGTAACAATATCGTTTAACACTAATTTTGATTACTACGACTGGGGTTTTTGTTGTGAGGCTTATCTACGAGATGTATTGAAATATTTGGTTTGCCATATGGATCGACATGTATAACATTGTTAGCATTATTATCGAACAACAGTCGTAAGTCACACAAGTAACATGTTAAGGTAGATTAATAATTCATCGGGTGGGGAGTATCCACATCCACAATCCATCGTTGTTCGTTTGTATAATCAATGGCACTACACTAGGTATCTACGCACAAGTGGCACACTCAGTCACATGTTCTTCACATGTTCGATGTTTCTAGAGGGGGAGTTTCTACACCTACACTCGAATCTAGGATCTCTATGCTATTTATTGTATGCTTATACCTAGCTCAACTATGGGATTATGATTTAACTCAACATCAACATCGGTCAACATTGTTTCTAAATGGAAGATTACAGTTTTCTGTATTGATTATGTACCTTGATTATTAGGGTGATTATGCTTATCGATATGCTTCACAACTGCTTAAAAAAACAAAAAAGAAACAAAACTCACGACAGAAAAAACTATCACAAACGGTAAAGGAAAATACAAAATTCTACAGGAATCGGGACGTGTTTGCGCCCTGCACTTACTGCCAAGCGCTGCATATTGTCCTCGCCAATCCACCTCGATCCGTGTCAGTGTCCGCGTCCGCGTCCGTGTCCATCAATCTGTCCCTAGTTGTGGACATTGCCACTGGCCAGCATTCGATATCGGTTTAGCAGTTGCACCGCTGCATCCTGCACGGGCTCGATCTTGCCGTGCGTCTCCTCGTAGGCGTCCAGCAGAATTCGCTCTCACAAAACCGTGCAGAGGACAAACAGCAGTGAAACGAGGCAGAACATGGCCACGAGGTCGCGATGCAGCTTCCGATCCCGATAGAACGGCCGAGTGGAGTAGCTCTCACGTCGCGTTTGGCGGAGCAGCCACACGGGTACGAAGAGCTGCAGTAGATCGGGCACCATGAATCCAATGTCTCGGACTATCTGGTGGGCGTAGCCCTCACCTCGCACCACGTTCAAGAAGAACTGGTCGAAGCTGCTGGCGAGGATGTGCAGCAAGGCGATACCAACAATGCAGAAGACCTTCTTCGGTGTGACGACGTTCGTGGTGCTGGCCAGGTGCATCACCAGCACAGTTGAGAACAGTTCGGTAATCTGTAAAAGTGGGTAGCATATTAATGCATTAGAAAAATGCAGTAGACTTTCAATAATTTTTGGATCTACTGATGTTCGACTCGGAAGTTAAAGTTCCTTGAAAATAAGCTACTCAAAAAGTAAGGTCGAAGCGGTGTACCGTGAGGCAGGCATTTAAAGGTCACGACGGAGTAGTATTCGCTCTCCGATGTACAAAGTATGTACATACATATGGAATATATGTACAGATGGAATTTAAATGGGTTACTTTAAGCTTTCAACTACGAAATATAGTACTTTTGTATAATTGTTATGAAACCAGAAATGGGTTAAATTGAGAAAATCCAATCTCGCATCAGATTAACGCTGGCGGCAAACAAATTTCCATTATTATTTTCTAGGTCAACCCACTCATTTTTCACCCTACGCTCTCGTTCCGGGAGTCGTGAATTGCTCATTAACGGGGGGCAAACTTTTGAGTTTATACTTTTGCGAGGATATATTTGCACTTGAAACTTATTACCTTGCAGTCGCAGGGCCTCTGTTTTGCAGTGCTATCATCTGCCACGTGAGCGCCCACCAGCGTCTAGTTCGGGACTATATTGTGGATGGGGACGAGGATATTGTCCAAGTTTAGAGCATTTGCAATCGAACGAACTTTGGCAATAAATTATGGATGGCCGGTGGTGCGGCCCTTAGCTAAGACCTAGGGCACATAGGTATGTATGACAGCACAACGGCATGTTCCGCGATATTTGACTTTGAAAGTTGCGTGCTCACCGTGAAGAAGAGCTGGTGGTTCCACTGGTTGTAGTAGTCGTCGTTGTAGTAGTTGATGTACGCCCACCAGGCGTAGTAGTGCGAGAAGATGGACAGCAGGAAGAGCAGCAGCATCGAGTAGCGCACGCGGCTCTGCAGGATCAGGGCGATGAGTCGCTTGATGCACTCGTACAGGGCAATCACTGCGAAGACGGTCAGTATCCACATCTTGAAGCTGTTGGGAGTGGCATTGAAGTACATGTGCTTGTAGGCGGCCACCCCCGACTCGTACGGGCCCTTGAACACTGTGTCCCAGCATGAGCAGGTGCAGAAGTGCCTATCCACGTACCGGGCGTAGTTCTCCCAGAAGTACCAAAGAATGGCAATATGTGCCGGTGGTATTAGAGCAGGTGCCAGTGAGCCGCAGGCGGTGGGTAGCCAAGTGATGTCCAACATGCTGCTAATACTGATACTCGTACTATGTTCTACACGAAATGATATGTTGAATGCTTCGGTACTTGGTGGCGCGTGGTCCTCTGCTTCCCTTCTGCTCCTCTATTGCGCTAGTTTCTCAGTTTCTCAGGATGCCTCATCCTGTTTGTGCCTGAAGGAAAGAAACGAAGTTTGCAAATTCACACCAGCTCGTGTATGGACTCGTACATGTGTATGAATATCCATGTGGCCGTGTTTATACATTGATTTGTCATTTTTTATAAGGCAATAACCCCAAGATTTGATACAAACAAATCGCCATTAGGCACCATCTGTAATTCAGTGATTACACAATTGATGCATTTTTGTGTGCCACTAATTTTGGGTGAGGCGAGGCGATTGGTGTTCGGGAGTTTTTAAATATTTCGATTGGTTTTGGGCCGACACGTTGCTTTCGGGTTTTGCATAGTTATGAAAATAAACAAAATGGAAAAAGTGCACAAGAAAACGTATTCAGCTGTGTGCAACGCATCCGAGTGATTTTATTGAAATGAACCCAGAGAGGGCATTTCTCACGGTGGGATGGCATGTAAATTTGCCAGACTCTCATCCACTCGTATATGCCACTGCATCCGCAGCTGCACCGGCCACTGCAGCTGAGTGACCGAGTGAATGTCATCCACGTCGAGGATGCCCAATTTGTGAGCCCAAAAATGTTGCAATTATAAATTCATATACAGTCCGATGGTAGTGGGGCGTGGGCAGGGGAACGGGCAGAGGCAAGTACACGCACGGTGAATTGCATTCCAAGCAAGACACCCAGCAGCCTTTTACCCCCCCTCCTCCTCCCCCTTCTGCTCCTGGCACGACTGCCAAAAAACGCAGCGAGCACTCATCAGTGCGGACCGAGGCTGCCCCTCAATGAATGGTATACTAAGAATGAAATTGAGAATGGGACTCGGACTCGGACTGGGAGCAACAACTGCATTTGGGAGAACAATGGGCGGGACACAAGGGAGGAAAGGTTAGCTTGATTTATATGTAGAAATTTTGATACTCTCGAACCTTCAACGTTCCGTTGGGGGTAAATGATTTAAAAGTTGAAGCGTGTGGAATTAGATCCATTGAAAGTACTTCTTATAGATTTACATATGTTCAAATTTTGTTTCTTCTCTGCGATGCAAAAAACTGGTCAAACTAGTAATACCCTCTCCAAGGGAAAAACAAAATCTAAGTGTAGTTCGAGTGGTGCGCGGCTGCTACCCAAATTAATTAATACATTGACGCTGAGATGGGAAGCTGGGGAAAGATGGGGAAAACTATTCCGATGTGTTTTCATTTCTGTTGCTGTTGCTGCTGCTGCTGCTGGTGATGTTGTTGCGCCATAAAAATCAAGCCGAGTAAAACAAAGCAAACCCAAACGAATCGGAACGAAAGAGCCAACAACACAGTTGACTTCACGGGGGAAGTCAGAAATACATATACTGGCCAGCATTGGTACTCGCATTGAAAAGTTATCTAAGCAGAAAAGTGAAATCGTTGTAGCATGCTGTATGAATTTTAAATTGCGAATACGAATAGTGTATACGAGTGTGGCACCACGCAGCACTCCCTCCCTCACTCAATCACTCGTCGAATGGAATGTTTCATTCATAAGGGTCTGGCAAATGTTATGTGGATGTGTGCCTTCCAAAATGTCCTTTAAAATATGTGAGAGACCACCCGATTGGTGTCTTAAGGGAGACTTTGAGTGAACGTTACTCATGCGGAAAGAGAGACCTTCGATCAGCATATAAAAAGGTTTCAACTCCCCCTGTCATTTCGAATCAATCTTATTCCACAAATTAATAAGTTGACGTTTTTTTAATATTCTACTGCCGTTCCATAGGGCCCAAGGCGAGCTGCCCAAAAAAGATATTCACCTTTATTCATACATACGAGTAAACGTAATGTTGAGCACATGAAATTGTATTAACTCCCACTGCTTGTGGCACACTTTCAGGATTTACAACGCTCCGCGGATAGTTGTCCCCTTTGAAATGGAGGGGGATGGGCGAATTCACAGATTAACAATTCCTTCAAAGGCTGTGTGCAAACAACACCTCAAGCAGTGTCGGTGGCAGCGACTGGATATGGGTGCCAAAGTGAGTGACGGTGCAACCGTCGCCAGTTGTCACTTGAGGTGCACGGCATTGTGTTCCGTCGCGCAGGCAACCCGTCGTATGAGTAATTTGAGTGCGCCGACAGGATAATGGAGGAATGGAATGGAGTCCCACCCGCCGCCAGGCTAGTCTATGCACTCCTCGAGTGCCGTTCTTTGCATGCTCATTTGGGCCCCTTTCAATTGTCATTCGGGCTCCGTTGTCTGCTTTCGCTGTTCGCTGCTCGCCGCAGTGTGCCAGACAGCCACTTTGTCCCGCAGACAGAGAGAGGGAGAGTCCTTAGAAGTGCTTGCCAGGGAAAGTACGGAAGGTGCCCCAAAGTTGAGCATACATTTCTCGCGACCCTAATAGACTTGGCAATCGCAGGTGATAAACGAGTGGGCGATGAGCATGAACTGTCGAATGTTAACTGTCGAATGCCATAGACTTGCGTGTCTCTCGTGACTCCGTGGATACACAAACATTCACATATGGGGCACTTGGGCTGAGACGAGTGTGCATGTCTGAGGGAGGGGGAGGGGGAGGGCCAACGGCCACCCTGTAAACGGTGTGGGCGGCTGGCTGTGCACTGAGATAAATCGCAAGCAATATTATTGCCTACATGGCGTTTGTTTAGTCAATATTGTCTGGGCATCGACGGGGCGGCAGGCTGTACACATGGAATACACATCGAGTGGAGTACACAGAGTAGCACGTTGAATGTTGCAGCAGTTGCTTCGTCATGGCTGTATGCTGTGTGCCCGCAAATTGCCCCTAGTGCTGGGAGCAGGGGAAAAAAGTGGAAAATCGAAATACAATTAGGCAAAACGCGGGGGCACTGCACCCGTACACCCGTACTCTGTGCACGGGTATATAAAACGATTCGAGACCGAGCATAAACGCGGGAGTTGGCTGGTCATTGGGATTGAGATTGGGGTTGGCTTTCCTCGGAGGATGCCGGCAATCCCTCACACTCTTCCCCTTATTCCGCCCGGCTTTTCACTTTTCTCGCTCACTCACTCACTCGGCGGCTGCTGCAATGCCGTTGCCTCTGCTCTGCCGTTGCCACGGCCTCTGTAGCCGGCAATCACTTTCTCGATATGTGTAAAATAAATAAAAGTTTCTGTTTAAACAAATTCCGTTTTGTGTGTGAATGAAATGTTTGTTGGAACAACAACCGTGGGCTGGCTGGTCGGGAAAAGACGACTGAAATTATTGTTACGCTGCGTGTAGATTTTGCTTTTGCTCTGTCTTCGCAGCCGGCGCCGGCGTCGTGCCTGGCCCCGTGTTTCCCCATCAGCAGAAATACTGGGCAAAGCTCTCAGCTGTTGGAGCTGGCCCTCAGAACATTTGCTATTTATATGGAGTCCACTGTAGCTGAGCAAACGCTCTCTCGCTCTCTCGCTCTCTCTTTCGTTCTTTCTCTCTGTTATCCCCAAGGGATATTCAAATGAAGGTAAGGACTCTGAAAGAGCAGCCTCCAAACAGCAGCTACATATGTACATGTGGATGCATTTGTGCTTGAAATTTTGGTGGTTGCGGATCTTTAGGCGGATGTTTTTGTGTAAATTCCTCGAGACTGGTGGAATTCCTTACATTATTTTACCTTGGTTTGGGCTCTTGTGAGTGTGCGCTCTTCAAAAAAAATACTGGGAAATGCTTGCGGCTTCTTTCGGCGGATAAAGTATACGCCCCGTGGCGGATGCTGATGCTGCTCTTTGGACGAAATCAAAAGGCAGTGGACTCATGTGGATTTACTTATTATTTACACACACACACGAATACATATGTGCACTTACACTATTAGGTCCTGCAATACTCAGTTATATTTTCGTCTGCCTGTCCGTGCACCTGTTGGATGACCGCCCGCTGGGTGAGACAAGCGGTGCGTGTGGCGTGGGACCCATGAAATATATTTAATTACAACATTTTCCACACATTTATTGAAAGTTCTTTGGTTCAACATTACCGTAAATACAAAACATGTTTACTAAACAATTACGGAATTAAACTAATTTGGATACAAGCGCTTGCACATACAAAAACTGCTGTCAAAGTGCATTTTAAATATGCTAATTAAATTGTTTTCCCCTTGCCTTCTCTCTCTCTCTTCCGCTCTTCCTCTCTCCCCTTCCTTTCACGTTGACGGTTATGTACTCTCTGCAATTCTGTTTTGAGGACCATTACAACCAACAGTACGGTACGAGTTACTGGACCCGTGCCCATTGTTCTCCGCCATGGCGAAGGAAACAGTACATAGGTTTCCACAACAATGGCTTAAATTTGTATTCTCGTAATTAAAATGCTTGGCGACTTATTCATCTTCTGTTCCGTCATTGTTCTCCGGCCCATTGTAGTTCCACTACAAACACACATAAATACATTATACATGGACATAGTACACACACACACACACACACAATTCATTACACACAAAATGATACACAGACAGTAAGTAGTAGTAGTAGGTTTATGGGGTATAAATTCGATATATGTATAAGTTGCTTACTTTCAATTTTCAATCATTGTGACAGGTACAAGTACTCGTTGACTTTATCAAAGTCGCTTAGATCGCTTAGTTAGGTAGAGTGGTTACGATACATCCTACTATATCTATAAGGTACACCGGGCCACAGGAGTAGACACCAAGACATAGAAGCAATTAAATGAATTTACTTTGCGAAATCGAAAATGTATCTGTGGCTTCCTTTGAATAATTGAAAGCCCTAATGCACAACTAGCTGCCATCACAGTGCAATTGAAATAGTTCGCAATCAGGCTGATTGTAGTGACCCAACACGCAAACAATCTGAAAATCCTTTTAAAATCATTTGCCCCCTCGCTGCCCCTTCTCGGAATGGCCCTTAGTTGCTAATGTGCAGATGTGCCCAGATGTGCGTCCGGCCTACGCAATTATCTGGATTTAATGTATGACTTTCCCTGAAATGATGTGTCGTATTCCCCCCGCATTAGCCCGCAGGCCGCTGCCGCTGCTGCTGTCGCTGCCCCTGCCACTGCCACTGCCCGGCGACTCCTACTCGAATCGCTCTTTGTACTAATGTTGGCTCTGCACTGCTTATGCGTACCACTTAATTCCCTAGACTTACATAATTACCAGTTCCTATCGCACATGCTGTACTTCAACTATTGTACTCGGATTCCCTCAAAACATTCCGTAAGCTCATTAAATACGAGTGAGTATGTTTGCTATCACTTTCTTCAGTTGCTGTCGCTGTCGCTGTCGCTATCGTTATAGCTTCTCCTCCTTGACCAAGAAGCATTTCATAACGCACAACACAATGGCCAAGAGTTCCATATCCATTTCCGTTTCATTTTTGGTTCGCTTTCATTATGGGGCGAGACGACGCGTTGTGCGAATCCCTGGCATGGCATGGAATCCATTGCAGTGACCGAACAGAGCAGTTCGCTCTTCTTTTGTGGCAAAGAGATTCTCATGCCGCTTTCGAGCCGGGTCCCTAGTGTGTGTGTGTATGCATGACAAATTTCCCAAATGACTAAGGATTCCGCGGATTCGATGTTAAATAGATTGCGCCACAATCCCATCTATCCCATCTTCCAGGATGGGTGACGACTCTCCTTTGGTCTCCTTTTAAAACTTACTCTGCTCCATGCCGCTGTACGAGTTGTTCAACTCAACAGCCACAACGACACTTTCCTCGTTTTCCTCCGTCTCCTCGGGCACCATCATCAGGTTGTTGTTCATCTGGTAGGCCTCCACCCGGTGGTCTGCGTCGGGGGGTGGGCGCAACCGTCGGTTGAACGAGGACCGGGAGCGCGTCATGTAGGATGATCGCGTAGTGGAGACCCGCCTCAGTACTCCGCGTCCAAAGAAGAGCATGCGGACCTCGACGCGGAATCTGGGATGCGTGGCGGCATACAGGTACGGATCGACGCAGGCGGCTGTCTTGCAGAAGAGCGCCGGGATCATGGAGCCCAGCGGCGTGATGTGCCGCTCCTGGCCGAAGACCCCCATCATGGCCACGATGGCGTAGGGCGACCAGGCCAAGAACCACAGTCCGATGATGGCAGCCACGATGAAGGCCAGCTTCTGCTCCGTCTTGGCCTTGTCCTTGTTGGACTGGATGCGGCTCGCCGTGAACACCACCTTGAGGATGTAGAAGTAGGAGTAAACGATGGTGGTCAGTGGTACGCAGTAAGCGGCCACGAAGAAGAGCGCCATGAAGATGCGCGCCGGAGTCTCCTTGTTCAGATAGTCGAAGCTGCAGGTGGTCAGGAATCCTTCGGGCACGTAAACGGACAGCCCGATATCCAAGGCGGGCATCACGGCAAACAGGAAGCTATAGGACCAGATGAGGAAGATAATCAGGTAGGAACGAAGTCGCGAGCAGCGGCGCAGGGGCTGCAACGGATGCACCACCACGTTGTACCGGTCCAGGGCAATGGCCGTGAGAGTACCGATGGCGCAGGTGCCACTGAGGCCGCCCACAAACCCGTAGATGCGGCAGGCTGCGGGTAAAGTTGGTTAAAGGAGGAACAATCTCCGGCCTGCAGTCCCACTCACCTGCATCGCCCAGCGCCGGCCCCTCCTTGATGTTGTTGTAGATGGCAATGGGACACTTGACGAGCATCAGAAAGTCGCAAATGGCCAGATTCATCACCAGAATGTTTGCCGGCGTCCGCAGCGATTTGCGGTTTGTGAACATGAAGATGACGAATGCGTTCCCCACGCACCCCACCACCGAGATGAGGCAGTAGAGGGCGGCCATGAGGTAGAAGGTGCTGGATTTCGGCGGTTCGAATTGCAGCCAGAAGGGGTTCACTCTGGCAATGTAACTCAGATCGTACTTATCGCGATAGTGTATATAGCCGGGATACGAACTGGAAGTAATCAAAGCATTTTTGCAATGGAATATATTCAAACTATTTCATAAGAATGAGTTCTTGAATCAGTCGCTTATAGTTACCTCAGTACCGTGGATACATTGTCATTCACCTCGTGTTTGTCTGGGACCTTTCCCACAGTTTCCGCTGAGGAGGCTGTGGCTGCCGTCGCTGCTGCTGCTGCTGCCGCCGAGCTCGTAGTGGCGGCAACCAGAGATGCGTTGGGGCTGGTGCTGCTGTTGGCCAGCATCTCGGAGAGGGACAGGGCACTGGTCAGCCAGAGGCTGCTGCTGGCTGCCTCTGTTGTTAGGGTGGGCAGCGCTGACATGAGGGCCTCCATGTCCATGGCGTACGGTTTACCTTTTGCCAAATTTACGGCTTTCTCCCAATTCAAACTGGAGCCAGGACGTGCAGGGCTGTGTGTGCCCGATGTGCCTCAAAGGTGAGTTCCGCTCGGAAGCTGGGATTGCGCTTATTTACTTGTCGGCGCTCCAATTACCGAATTTGGTAAAGCTGCCCCGTGCTGCAGCTCCCCGGCTGTTCTCATTGGTGGTGCATCATGGCGGATGTGGCGGTCACGAAGCATTTTCAAGGTGCACAGGAAAAGCCACAGACACAGCCACAGCCACGACGGGCTTGTTTCAATTAGCTCTTGGCCAGGGGATGGCTGAAATAGGACAGATAAAAGCGTAGTTTCTCTTAATCGATGCTCTTCGTTTGATTGGTCCTCCGCTTTCTTGCGGATGGTCGTGGTTAAGTAGTTTTTTCAGCATCAATTTAATCACATTTTAGAGGTTTAAGACTTCGATTCAGCTCTTCTTTTGTCTTGGCGCAAAACTTAAAAAGTTAAACCTGTGGCCTTAGCAAACTTTAGGACAAATAAAATTAGATACCCGTCGCTCGGATTATCTTCATTCTGGTAAAGTTATAAGTAAAGGGAAATGGCGTAAAAGATCTGAACATTTTATTTTTATTAAAAAGAAATGAATATGGTCATCCATACGGCCAAGGGGAGTAACTAAGACCACTACGATAATGAATCCGTCAACTATTCGGAGAGTTAAAGTGAATGTAATCAATATGTCGACACAAAGAGAACAATCCTAGATGCTGTCAGAGCTTTGGTTGTGCAAAAAAAATAACTATATCTGCGGGCATCACCCTAGTTCCCATTAATGTTTCTTTTCATCTGCCACCCTCCGTACTCAACGATTTCCGGGCACAAAGATCCAATTGCTTACCTAAACTTTGCTTCAACTTTTGTCGGTCAATCAGGGCGAGAGCAGCAGGTGGGCCCGGGCCATCGATGTAAAAGTTCTTAACATCAGCGTGAAACCAATAACATTGTGTTGGTTTTGATGGAGGGAGTTGAAAAGAATTCCACACTTAAATGAGAAAACATTTCCTATCCTTAAACGGCATATTTAATGTTTTTTTATGCAAAAAAATGCACAAAAAAGTGAACTACGAATTGGATTTTAAATTAATTTTTCTTATTTAGAATAAGATTCAAATTTAAGACTATTATTATTTCAACATAAAACACTTGAAATCTGAAGAAATATTTTCAACCTAATTCCAATAATTATGTGGCACATGCGCAACGTCTCGCAAAGGTCTGAACGCGTTCATGTTTTGGCAACAACTGAACCCACAACTCGGGGACTGCCGCCATTTATATGTTTACCTGTTGAAGGGGGCGTTGGGGAGGGGTGTGGGTCCCAGGGGTCCAGTCTAAGACATACTTAAGACGTATCCGAAATCAATTAACACTTGCATCGAGCCCAAATACTGCCTGAGTCTGAGCTGAGGAGTGTCCAGACAGGCAGGCTGGCAGGTAGGCATCTGACCTGATGATTACTGATTATGCAAATCCTGGGAAGCCTTGTTAATTAGGGCAACTTAATTGCTTATTAAATAACTGGAAGCCGGCCACGTGAGACCTGCAGGGCCCATGAACTTGAGGATTTGCCGCAAGTGCTCTTCAACTGAAACTCAAACACGAACATCTCAGAGTCAACCTCCTTCGCGGGGTCTCACCCAGAACCAAAACTAAATAGAACTAGAGGCGGAGTCAGAGTCAGAGCACTTGGCAGCCGCAGTCGAGGCCAAAGACAAATTCCGTGAACAAAAGTTTTTCCAGAAACAGCAGCTGGAGAAGAACAACTTCAGCTTTCAGTCAACAGAGCAGAGAAACTGCACAATGAGTACAACAACTACAAGTGACCATGTCCCGGGCCCTTCCGCTACAGCGTCTCCTTATTATATGAGTATTATTATATTTACAACTCTTGACGGCTCTGCCTTTTGTGGAAGATCTCGCTGGAAAATAGTTCCGCTTTTGTAAACGGTGAGGTATTGGCCTGAATGCGGCTGTGGCTCTGGCTGTTGTTGGTCCTTTATGCCATTTAATTGGCACTAATTGGCCAATTGAAATTTGTCATAGCTCCCGCTTTCTCTGCGCGCACAAAGGACACCAGTTCTGGTTTTTGCTCTCAAAACTTTTGGCCTTTGTTCTGGCTCGATGTGGAATAAATTTTGGTGCAAATCGAAATGAAACCGTTTTGGACCATTTGTTGAAATTCTGTGGCGACTAGCAGTGGCAATGGGAACGGCAATTAATCATTCATAAAGGATATGGCACTCAAATGCGTTCCCATCGCCACAAATGTTGCAATGTGTTTGGGCGCTGATGTCTGGAAGCATGTGGCAATCAAGCAGCTTAGGACGGCTGTCAGTTCAGTTGAGCTGTGCCCAAGCTGGGGCCGTCTTCTCGTTAAATGTTCCATGTGCCACAGTTCAAAAGGTAGTGCTCTGCCGAAGTCAATTTTCAAGAAATTGTCCTAACAGTGTGTGCGTCTCAAGCACTAACGGCAGCTGCACTCCTGCGCTATAGCTCGGTAGACAAAAGAAAGGAAAATAGCTCATAGAGTCTGAAGTTCCGCGATCCTTTCTTGTTATATGAGGTACTCGAAGATTTAAGAAATATAATTTATTTCAATATTTGGCCACACAAAGAACGAGAATCTATGACATTTACAATTTTTGAGATGTGAAAAAACCGAAAACGCAAAATCTTTGGCTTAGCTCAGATTATTGCTATAGCCAGAATGAAAAAGTGATATAATTAAGCTACGCGCCTACAACGTTCCCACTCGATTTGTATTGAGTACGCAGACAAGATTTCACTTGAACAGTTCCACATGTTTGTTACTTGATAGGTACTCTCTCAATTGAGTGTAAGTTGTTGAAACAAAAGCTGAGCATCTGTTGAGCTTTAGTGTGCGAAATAGACATTGATTTGATTTGCAAAAGACACTTTAATGCCTGGAATCCCGCCTTGACAGACAGACATACGCGTTTTGAAGCTGTCATAAGTAGATTAATCAAATTGTCAAACAACAATCGCTTCGGGCAGTCCATGAAACGTGATTGATGCTGCCCCCCAGCCTCAGTCCCAGAAGCTTCAAAGAAAGGGAATCTGCCTCATCCTCTTCAAAGTCTGTGCACCTCCCCTAAAGTCTTCAAAGGAATAGAATCATGTGAGCAACCAGAGCAACCCTGTTAGGCGACAACATATCTAACTAGGTAGACCATCAGCCCTAGCCTGTTTTTTTTCCTTTTGTGGGAACTGACGTGACTTGTTAGTGCACGTTTGACATTCACTCGATTAGCGCCCCGTCGATCCGAGTCGTGTCGGGTCGAGTCCTTTCAAAGTATCTGCACTGTCCTCTCAATGGGCCAGGCCTTCACATAAGTGTTATCTATTGCCTGTGTTAGGCTCTGCGTGGCCATTGGAGCGGGCTGAGGTGCACGGTGGGTCTTTTATATGGGTATTACTGGTCCTCCAATTGAATTTGTACATTTGGCTGGAGCAGCAGGAGCGGGATTTGGCTGGCGAATGCAAATGCATTTTGTACTTTATTTTTCCGGTACAATTTCATCTGCACTCAAAATTTAATTACTAGTGGAAATGGTTTGAAATGTTCCCTTCTCTCATCTGCCGAAGAACTGTGGCCTGTGGATGGCGGATGTTGGATGGGTGGGGAGCAAATTATCCGGCCACTTGCAGAGACGCAAATCGCTGAGTGCGGGCGCAAAAGAGCAAGCAACAATAATTTATTTAAATTAAGTTTCAATTTCTTCTGGTGGCAGTAGTGGCTCCTCCTTCGGAGCTCTTTCGGCTGATGTTACCGCCAGTGCAAACAGCTGCCATGACAATTGAATTGCGGAAAATGCTTGTCGGGGGACGGCGAAATGGTTGCCAGGATAAAAAGCATTTAGAGGTTGCTGGTAGCCCCATAATGCACAATGCAGATGAGTGGGAATCACTTTACTAAATTGTGCCCAGTGCTGCATAGACATCATTATACATTGTTCAAGCTTGGTGCTTGGGTATGGGCATTCTCCAGTTCTAATTATTTAAAATGTAGTTGGGTGCGATATATGTATGTACATATAATAATGTATATACATATGTGCATATGTAAGCATGTACTCAATTGCTATTAAAAGTAAGCCATTTCTTTCGAAACGAAACCATTCGACTAGAAGGTCTGCTGCGCTTATTTTGATTAGTTTTCTTTTTACATTTCTTAATTCAATTATAGAGAAAGAAATATCACTTGGATTGGTTTCATTGAACTGATAATAACGAGCATTTTCCCAGAACAGGTGCAAAACCTTTCAATTCACATGTGTACGTACATATGTGTGTATGTATGTACATATGTATGTATGCATGTGGCTAATGATTCCCATAAACATACATACAAACATACATAACTATGGATACAGCGATACATAACTGTTCGGAGCAGCAGCAGCTACATAATTACTAAGAGCAGCTCGCCTTGTTTACATGTATACTCTCTTTACACGCTCTTATACTAGTTTGCTATTGTCGCGCTCATCGCTCCCTCTTACAGTGCATAGAAGCGCACGCATATGTATGCACCCTTCGTACTGCTTATATTGCAGTGCTTCGACCTTTTCTTTGTGGCAGTCTAAAATATTGTCGATCGCCGCGCATCGCCGAGCAGTCCAAATTAGTTCTACAAAATTCCAACTCGAACCCGTTATATTAATCGAGCTCTCAAATATTGTAAAGTTTAACACACCGAATCGCAGTTCACGGCCACGCTCCCTTCAAATTGTATAAAATCGTCGAATAATAAACAGAAATATTAAAAACTAAATACGGAGAATAATTGTCGTAAATGTGGAGTCAGAGTTGCCGAAAAAGCTCGGCAGCTTCCAACATTTTGGTGACCCCGACGTGATTGCCGTGAACTTATAGTGCGTTAAAGTGTTTAAACATTTAATTCTTCGAATTTTAAACATATAACTCAACATTTGCTAAGAAAAAGAGCGAACAAAAGTCGTTGTGGCCGACCGTGGCAGTGCTAGCGGCCCGCTATTCGTTTTCGTTTTCTCTTTCACCGTCTGCTTCAGCCTGCGCAACGCACTGTCGAGACCGGCTGCATAGAGTTCTAAGCGAGGTCCGTTAGCTTTTTTCGTCTACTCTTTCGTCGTTTGCTTCAGCCATCTCTCGTGACCGGCTGCAATAACTCTCTTTGGAATTCGAACTCGAAATCAGTGCACTCTCTCGATCGTTCTCTCGCGCACATAAAAAAGTGCCGCAAAAGTGAACACACAAAACGTTTGAGCTTGTATCGCTTGTTGAAAAATCGAATTTAACTTCGACCAATACACTCCGCGTCAACTATCTGTAGCCAAAACATGGGAAATAGAAAAAATAATAGAAAAAGTGGATCGTTTGCTATGGCAAATGAGGCTGGTGAAACACATAGCGAGTCGGTGGCATTTGGCGCTGCTCCAAGTGGTGGAAGTTTTAGTGCCAACGCAGCACACAGCACACAATTCCCTGCGTCTCGGATTACATTTTTTGAAGTTGAAAACTAGATCTATTTTCGATAGGCTAGAATCAATACGCACGGATATGGATTGTGAGAAGCTGTGCCAAATGGATGAATATGATCTGCAAGGACTGTTGCAATCGTTGACTGTACTGGAATCTAATTTTGCCGTGGCGCACAACAGCTTAGAGGAAATGGATTTTGAGTCCATGTCCAGTGAAGTACCTGCCAAATTCGACTCGTCCATATTATCACTGCGGACCATTCTTCAGCGCGAGCTTGGAAGTCGGTCCAGCACCAAGCATTGTTCGACAATCAACCCCAACTCAAGTGCATCCCAATCAATCGTCGTTATGGCCAATCGATCTCGGTTACCTCAGCTGGAGCTGCCAAGGTTTAGTGGAATTTACACGGAGTGGGCCAATTTCTTCTCAATGTTCACCGCGATCATTGACAAGGAGTCCGAGCTGACCCCTATCGAAAAGCTGCAGCATCTACGTTCCTGTTTGAGTGGCGCAGCCCTCAATACCATCAGCTCATTGGATATAAATGAGGCTAATTATATCGTGGCATTAGATATTTTAAAGCGTCGCTTTGATAATAAACGTTTTATTTTGCAGGCACACATCAGAGGGATTTTTGGGTTGGAGAAGGCTGACGCATCGGTGGGCAAGCTGAGGGAACTGACTGACAGAGTCACCTCACATATTCGTGCAATGGAATCGCTGGCTAGTAAGGAAGAAGTAGCAGACTGTATTCTTGTACAGACAGTACTTCAGAAGCTGGACAAGGCCACTCAGAGCAGATGGGAGGAGACTTCGTCGAATCAAGAGCTGCCGTCATGGGAAAAATTGTCTGGATTTTTGGAAAAGAGATGTCGAACGCTTGAAAATGCGGATCAATCAACGCAAGGGCAAGATCAGGTTGGCAAGTCCGGGAAAACCGTGAGTACGCATCATAGAAAATCTTTCGTCGCATCGAGCGCCCCCGTCTCTTGTGTGTTATGCGAGGGCACGAACCATATGATTGCCAATTGTCCACGGTTTGCACCTCTGTCGCCGAATGATCGTCAGGTGGAAGCAAAGCGGCTCTTATTATGCCTTAATTGCTTACGAAGGGGCCATCATTTGAAGGATTGTAAATCCGGTCCCTGCCGTACTTGCCGATCGAAGCACCACACGCTTTTGCATTTCGTTCGTCCAACAGAGACATCTCAATCTGCTTCTACGAGTAAAGCCTCGCAACAACAACCAAGTCATAGTGCCATGGTTGCCATGTCGTCCTCATTGCCTCAAGCCCTAATATCCCAAAGTCATTCTGATGCTGTGCTGTTAGCCACCGTCGTCGTTCTCGTAAAAAACAACGTTGGAACTTTCGTGCCATGTCGCGCACTTTTGGACTCAGGATCACAATTACATTTCGTCACAAGTCGTCTAGCTAATCAGCTAAAACTTAGAAAAACCAAATCGCTTACCGCGGTCTCTGGCATAGGAGATGCTAGCTTCTCAACTGAAGGTATCTCGGTGGATCTCGTTCTGAAATCGCGGATTTCAGAGTTCACCACTAGCATCACTTCCGTCGTTGCCCAGAAGATCACGGACAAGCAACCCAGCATCCCAATTAGCGTCTCTAATTGGAATATCCCGTCTAATATACAGCTTGCTGACCCGTCGTTCCACAAGCCGCAACGGATTGACCTGCTCATCGGAGCTGGGCTGTTCTTCGAGTTGCTGTGTGTGGGACAAATTCAGCTGGCGCCTGGACTTCCGTTGCTGCAGAAGACACATTTCGGATGGATCATTTCTGGTGGCGGGCACTCGGGCCCCAACCTGTCTTCGTTTGTCGCAGCCCACTCTTCGGATTGCGGGCACTCTGGCGGGCAATCGTCCCCAACACATCGTCGCTTACAACAGCCCAATCTTCGGATTGCGGGCACTCTGGCGGACAATCGTCTCCCTACCTATCGTCGTTTATCGCCGCACAGTCTTTGGCTGCCTGGCACTCGGGCGTGCATTTGGCCCACAACACATCTTCGTTTAGCACAACCCAATCTTCGGATGAAACCAATCACAGCACTCGGCTCGATGAGTTGATTCATCAATTTTGGGAAGTGGAGAACACATGTGGACCGATCGCTCAGGCTGCAAAGGAGGAGCATCATTGCGAGGAGCATTCCGTTACCAACACTCGTCTGGTGGCGGGCACTCGGCCCCCACTCTTTCGTCGTTTATCGTCTGAGCGTGTCAACATCTCGCTTTCGTTAAAGCACATTAACTCATTCGGAGTCATAATGCGCCCTGTTGGATACGTTCAGAAGTTCAAAAGTGGTACGAAATCACCGCATCTCTCGTCTAAAAACCTATGCAAAGGATCGAAATTGCTACGTCGAATCCTTCAACTCGCCCACCTTCACCACAAATTTGGTCCCATTCGCGTTGGTGGCCGTCTACATCATTCAACTCTCGGCTTCGATGATCGTCACCCAATAATTTTGCCCAGGGATCATCCACGGATTATGACGTTCGCCATAATCACTCACTTTTATCGAAAACATCATCATGCTGGTCCACAGGCACTTGGAGCAATGCCCATCGGCGGCATAAAAACCGTTTCTCGAGAGTTGCGGAAATTTTTCATATGCTGCAAATCCAGAACTCGTCTGGTGGAGCATATCATAGCTGACCTACGGAAGGATCGCAGGATCGCAGTGCAGGATTCGCCTGCATTCGACTTCACTGGAATTGACTACGGCAGTGCCTTATACAATGACTCATATTGGAGATTCATACCCTTCCTCTATCCCCATTTCGTGGGACTATTGGCATCAGTCAAGAAGAAAGGACTTCATATGTATCGCTCCGTGGGATCTTCCCTCTTTACCTTCGACGAGCTGCGGACCTTGGTTTGCCAAATCCAGGCAGTAATCAATTCTCGACCTCTTATTGCTATTTCAGAAAACCCTGAATATCTTCGCGTCCTCACACCAGGACATTTTCTAATTGGTCGTCCGCTGATGGAGTTTCCTGAGCCAGACGTAACGGGTCTCAACTACAAAAGATTGGATGGCGGGCAACGCATCACCTGTGCCCAGCAGATCTTTTGGAAGCGTTGGAGTGAGGAGTACTTGACTCTACTCCAACAACGTGCCAAATGGCGCACACCGCAGCCTTCCATTCAAGTCAACGACGTCGTCTGCATCAAGGATGAGAACCTGCCGCCGTTGAAGTGGCCTTTGGCCAGGGTGATCGAGGTCATCGCTGGAGCTGATGGGACTGTGCGAGTCGCCGTCCTGAGGACACCATCCGGAACCACTCGACGAGCTGTCAACAAGCTGTGCGTCCTACCCGTTGAGGATCCTGTTAAAAGCCCTGGTCTTTCAACGGGGGGGAGTATGTTCGGAGCAGCAGCAGCTACATAATTACTAAGAGCAGCTCGCCTTGTTTACATGTATACTCTCTTTACACGCTCTTATACTAGTTTGCTATTGTCGCGCTCATCGCTCCCTCTTACAGTGCATAGAAGCGCACGCATATGTATGCACCCTTCGTACTGCTTATATTGCAGTGCTTCGACCTTTTCTTTGTGGCAGTCTAAAATATTGTCGATCGCCGCGCATCGCCGAGCAGTCCAAATTAGTTCTACAAAATTCCAACTCGAACCCGTTATATTAATCGAGCTCTCAAATATTGTAAAGTTTAACACACCGAATCGCAGTTCACGGCCACGCTCCCTTCAAATTGTATAAAATCGTCGAATAATAAACAGAAATATTAAAAACTAAATACGGAGAATAATTGTCGTAAATGTGGAGTCAGAGTTGCCGAAAAAGCTCGGCAGCTTCCAACAATAACCTTAATCGCCTTCTCTCAAATCAAGGGGGACAACCCTCACAGAAAGGAGTGGTTCAATAAATGCACATAAATATTCTACACTAGTCAGCCAATTTTTACTTTCTTGATATAATTAATTAGTTATTTGTAATTAAATTAATAAATGTTTAAACTTTAATGTTAAAATTATATTTTTAAAGGCAGTAAAAACTGATTGGAATATTATAATGCTTGAAATAAATATTTACAAACTGTTGTGTTGAATAGTGCTATCAATATGGTATTCCAGTGGATGCACCAATCAATGCCGTTAATGAGGAACTTAGACATCGCCATCGTCCGAGCAGCGACACGCAGACTACGGACCTCCAGAGGGTTATATCCCCCTGTTTTTGCTTTAAATAAAAGTTTAATTTATTCGTGTCTCCACTGTAAATGTTTTATAGAAACTTGGAAGGAGACAAGTTATGCATAAATACGTGTAAGGAAAACTTTTCGTGTTTTTGAAGAACATTTTTAGTGGGATAAAGTTCGAGCAGTGGATCTAAGTCTAGAGAGCTCTTGGTCAAACTATTCTGGCTTATGTATGTATATCTACTGCCATGGCTCACAGATAGATCCATTTGAGCACGTAGACAGGCCTTGCTAAAATTCTTCTGTGCTTTACTTGATTAGTTTTATAGAACAAGTTTGCAGGCCCTACGGGAAAATACATGTGTATGTATGTATGTAGTACATATGTACGAGTAGTTCAGGTATAAGTATGTACATACATATATATTGTTAGCGCTCTTTAAACGAAACAAAAACATTTCAAAGGCTAATGCAAAAACTTTACTAAAAATGTAAATGCAAAATTCGGCATTCTATTCTAAGTATAAACAAACGCGCGAATAAATTCAATTAATCATCAAAGAGCGTAGAGCAAAGCTCGTCAAAAGGATACTTTTATGTATATGAATTACCTTTAGATTTGGTGTGCATGTGTTCACATACATACACATGTACATAAGTATTTATACCACTATAACCATCATGAAAGGATGGTGCCATAAATGTTTGAGTGCATTCTAAACGAGTGTGTTTTGCCCATCAAAAACAGTCATCTCGTATATTTATACATAAACATACATACATATGTATGTAAATACATATGTACAAATGCATGTATGTAAATGGATACATTGAAAAGCCACAATTTCCCAAGAAGGACAGATGACCATTTTAAGCTGTAGTAGCAGCAAAGGACTTTGTAATGGTTTGCTTATCTGGTGTTGACTGATCCGTCTTATTGCGCTCCCCAGAAATCCTAAAACATGGCATTGGTTGTTCACATGTTAATATTTATACCCGGTACTCGAAGCGTAAATAGGGTTTATTGTATTTGTGTGCAAAAGTGGATGTATGTATGTATCGCACAGAAGGAAACGTTTCCGACCCCGCAAAGTATATATGTACATATATTCTTGACCAGCATCAACAGCCGAGTCAATACCTGTCTGTCTGGCCGTCTTGTTTGACGCCTCGTTCTCAGAGACTATGAGGAAATTAATTTGCAGTGGCTTCCCCAGCTAAAAGGGCGTGTTGGTGTAAGAAGTGATGAGATGTAGATCACAGATTTACAAAAAATTTAAATGTAAAATTAGTCAAAAAACCACTAAGGTACAGATATACTGACTGAGTACCGGGTATACAAATTGTGACTCGTACGAAGCGTCTCACAAACGTTCTTACTCGTTTTAGGTTATTTTTAATAAGTTCTTAAATAAATAACGAATGTTTCTGTAAATAAATACAAAATCATCGGAATGTATCACACGTTTTGCTGAAACGCGACTTGGGACACCATTAATCGGGATTCTGCCTCTGCCGTGGACGCAACATCCAGACAAATTGGCGTAGAAAATACCATGCTTAACGACAGTTTACGGGCTTTAGTTTCGTCACGTGCCGTTGGATTTGTTCACTCTGGTGGTTGCCATCTGCCAAACACGAATTTGGTTATACTATACTAAAACATTTCCTCATGCCGCTGAACAAGCACCCTATGAATGTATTATGGGGGCAAATGCAACGCAAACATTATATGACTTTAAATAACCATGTAGTATTTGGGAAAAGCTTTAAAGATACTGATTGCTATTCGTCTCTACCCTGCCACTCCCACTCGTCCACGCACGCTGTCACATGTGTAGCTTTGGACTCGTCTGGAATGGAATGTGCACCGTTTATTTTTCATATGCAGCATCAGAAGGCTGCCATGATCCGATGAACCCTTATTTGGCAAAGAGTTCTCAAAGAAAAATATTCAACATTTTGGTATCGTTGGTATTTACGCAGGACCCACAAAGAATTCACCATACGGGAGACCTTTGACCCTTAATACGAGGTATATCTTCGTCGAAGAAAAATTCTTCACCGATTTGTTTCGTGATTTTTTGCTTTGCGATGTGAGCGAGCCCATAAGCCCCATGGATGTATTGATTTATAGTCGAGCCAGTTTTCATTTCATAGTTTTCACTTGTGTACATACGTATGTATGTACATTCATATATACATACTTACATACATACGTAGTTTATTGCAGTCCTCATATGCACTTACCACCTTCTCCACTCATCACTCTCGGTGCCTGCCACATGACCCCGCCTAGATGTTCTAAATGAAATGTTTGCCGCCCAAGGCTGCCACTGAAAGTTCTATGCCACCATCATCAACAGGCACTTAAAGGCCGAAATGTAGTTTTGATGGTGATGCGGGTGTTGGTTCAGGCTCTGCTGCTGAGGCTGTTGGACATAGAGATACTGGGACCATGAGACAGATCTCTGCAGCTGAAACCGAGAACGTTGTCGCATTAGAGCATGCCAAGTATTCATTTTGTTTGGGTTTAAGGCACGACAGCTTTAAGATACGGAATGCATTGTGACCCGCCCGGTGGCAGGCCAAAGCTCACAAGTGCACTCGTCGGTGCATATGAGAGGGGGTGCGCGGATGAACGAGGAACTGATACGGACGCCCTGCATCACTCCGGGCAAGCCAAAGGAGGTTTCTCCGAGGCCAGTTGATTCTCAAGGAGCACCACCACAGGCGCTCTTCATGGGGCTTATAAGTCAGACGATGCGAGATGCCACGACTTGTTAACTTGGTAAATGCCACAAAGACCGGCGGCCACTCAGGTGTGTCTGACAAACAAAGGAGGCGATATCAACCGGGTTGGGAACGAACGGGGCCGCAAGACGGAGAAAGACAGTCGGGATGGAGCCAGCACAGGCTGCTTGTTGACTCATTCTTTTGATATTTCAGTTTCAGTGTCCATCGGGATATGTCTTTGAAATCCGCTTAGTCGCCATGGCGATGGTCAAGTGTGCCTCGGACATTGGATTGTTTTTCTGGCCAATAAGCAAACATGTTTAAGCTCTTCTCAATTGTCCATTAAGACGTTCTTTACCGTGTTTTTACGAATGAAGGGCGGTAGTAATCTTCTTAAAACAAAATGACTGTTAAACTACTTAATGTGAAATGTATCTTGAACCAAAGTCCCCTCATCGAACGTTCCAACGCAAATGGTTTGACATGGGCTCGAAGCGCGATTCATCATAAATGTAACAAGCGGTAAGTAAAAAGCGCTAAAAATGATGGCAGACAGAATGTTGGCGAGTAAATAAAGTTCAGCAGAAAAACCAAAGTCAACACAACTACACTGGGGAAAACTGAAATTTATTTTGCATTTGCGACACTTGAGAACATAAATTTCGTCTAGAAGCGCCGAAGCTGATGTCCTTTCCATTGCTGAAAATCTAATGACAGTTTCGAAATTCGAAATCTTAAAGGACCCTACTTTATTTTTAGGAGAATGTAAGTACAATAATATTATATTTCATGTTGATTCTTCCCGGAACCTGTTCTTGTATTAGTTAGAATATAAAATATATATTGAATATATATATTATAAAGTTTTATTTCACGCAGAAAAGGAATGCCAATTCTAAAACAGATTTTACTTAAGGTTTCGTTAACGAAAACAAAGAGATAGAAATAGTTGACTGAAATTCTGCTGTTGTAGTGGCAACCAAGCCTCAAGCAGTATATCTAGAGATAATAAAAGCAACATGGAGAGGCCCTCTCTTGTCACCAGAGTTAAAAACTCGGCTTCACTGGATTCTGGATTTCCTTGCAAGATTTCCAAACTACCCATTGTGATTTTTGAAAAAATCGTAGAGTTAATATACTGACTTTGACAGCAAGACAGGACCTCAATTTCGCAATCAACATGTTATCCCTTTTATATACACTTGAAAACCATTATTACCATTTTTTTGATGAAATTCATCTGGCAAACGAGAGAAAAGTGTACAAAAGTTTCGCCTTTTTACATTGAAAATATTTTTATTCACCGATTTATTCATGCTTTAAATGCTTCGAATGCTTTACAACTTTTCTGGTAAGTGTATTTATTCGATTCATGTGAAGCGGATGTGTGCTCAAGTAAGTCGAATCAGGGACTCTGCTCACCTTTTGGATTTAATGTGCAGTCTTTTCGTATCGCAGAGGATACTGAATCTATTTACTCTATTTTTTTTTTGCGCTACCAAAGCAGAAGCATTATAACTTTCCCAGAACTAAATGCTGTCTGATTGCAAAATTGTCATTTCAATTGCCACTTGCTCCCGAAAAAGAAAACTCGCAGAAAAGTTCCTTAACAATTTATCATCGGGAAGAGCTAAAGTTTACCAACTGCGACTGTGGAGTGGCGCCAATTGGACGCAAAACTTTGCTGCAATTTCAACTGTTTATTCAGTAAAATTATGCTGAATCGGGAATTTTTTAAAGGAGCTTAAGCAGTTCGTTTGATGGCTTCGTAAGCCGCTGTGAGCTGCTTATACAGCACATTAACTTGTTGACACGCCGCGTGTACGCGATTTTTAATTAAGTCAGAGGGTCCCGCACACGGAAATCCACCGAAAAGACCGTCTCGTCAGAATCAAAAAAGGACTTCCCCCGAATTCGGCACGGACTGACTGGGGCTCGCGTAACGACTGAGCCACGGGATCCGGCAGCAGGCGTTTTTATCAATGAAAGTTGTTGCTTGTCGGAGGCAGTGGCATCCTCCGTCGTGCAGCCAGTTGGTAGCTGCAAAGCATCAAGAGAGAGTGTGTGGCAACAGAGAGAGAGAGAGAGAAATGATGAGAGCTCTTTGTGGGTGCTCTGCGCTCTTAAAGCCAACCGCATCCACATGCTTGTTCTGTGTTTCACATGTCATCTGTGGCGGCAAAGGATGCCTCGACTTGGTCAGCGAAGTAAGCTCTACCAGAAACAGTCATTGGCTTAGCACTTGTGATGCTCTAATGGATGACATGCCGGGGCATGGGCCATTGGTAAAAATGTGTGTGTTTATGGGTGATTATACCCGCGCCATGCCCTGTAGGCTCTTTGTGGGTTCGAGTCGCGCGTGTGGAGCGCGTGCTGTGGCCAACCGCCACTGTGCTACTAGTTGGACAAGTTACGCTGCATTGTTGAAAGTACTTCACTGATTCTATGTTCATGGCGAAGTCGGAATGCCGATAATGGAGTGATTTCTAATGCAAATTTTTACCGATATGATAAGCGCCAATGCATAAACGCCGTAGAGTATGGTTTTTGGAGACCGCGACAACAAATAGTTCGAGCTGCGACGACAAACTGCCAACCTTTCCTGGTCGGGGCACTCTCCTGAACCACTTTCAGGGGTAAATTGAGTAAAGGCAGCCGCAGCTCGTCGGCAGTTGCACTTTAATTAAAAATAAATATGAATAAAGGCTGCCCCTGTCCCATGGCAAATGCCAACGAGTCTTATTAGAATGATTATTGATGTGGATGTATGTAGATGTGAACAGACGCTGGGATTATTGCCGGGAGCTTTGTTCAGAACTCGCTCTCTCTGTAGATTACTCAGCACAAACCCATACCTCGCTATCCGTATCTATGTATCTATTTATGTATTTATGTATGTATGTATATCTATCCGCAATCACGGTTTCTCCTAATTCTCCGGGCAACTCCTTGCGCTGCGACTTTTTACATTCCGACAAATTACTAATTTTTGTGCATTTATTTCGTATCCAAATGGTTTTGGTTTGGTTCGGTCCGTTTGCTTTGCCTAGCAAAGGCTTTGTAATCAGAGGAGAATTAAAAGCAAAATGATAAAACACATTTTACCCCCATTACGAACAGAAATTCGTCGTGTGCCGTCTTTCTGGGGTTAGATATTAAAAGTTCTACTTTGTGTCACCGAATTATAAAACATTTACGCATTCACCGCAGGCTACCGACAGTGCATACATATAAAGGTATATACATATGTACATATGTATATAGTACACATATATACGTATATACATATGTATGAATTTTGTTTTCAGTTAAGAACTCAAAGCCAGAAAAAAGCACTTACTCTCTCGGTATCCGACTCTTCGTAGTCCCTCATCCCCCTTCAAGCCCCAAACAAAGTAATTAGAGACCTGCTCAAAAATAAGAATACAAAAAGAGTCGAGTATTATAAGGCGGGCAAACGCGTAAGTGTTCTCTGAAAAACTTTTCCAGATTGTAGTACATAGATTGTAGTTTGTGTTTGTTCGCGGAACTAGACTTTATGCTCGCTCTCGCTTGACATGTCTTGGAGGTCGTTTTAATAAACGCCCAGCTCACGCCCCAGTACGTCAGAGTTTACTACAATGAAAGTGGCAAAATGAAAAAGTTTCCATTGCCAAAAACGGGCTTCAAGATGAGTCAATCCGGTGAGTGGGTCAACGGAAAAATTCCCCCAGATCAGAGCAATCTGCATGGACAATGTTCATAAAGCCATACGGAATCCACTACTAGGAATGCGATCTGTTGTACAATTGGTAATAAAAATGGTTTATTGATCACCTCAAACTGCAATAAAAGGCATTCTATATTGTTAATATTTAATTTCCCGGGGGAAATGCAATGCAAACACGCCGCACTGCACTACACCGATTACCATGCAACAGTAATTCCATTAGGCGTACATACATAGTACATTTCAATTGCGTTGCGATTTGTGGCTGCGACATGTGATGCCAAGATAAACAGCAAAGCAATCAACCTAAGTATCGCTCAGATATACTCGTACTCGTATATTGTGCATAGTAGTACTCGTACAGCTCCATAAACATGAGATAAGCTCTCACGACCCCGTCAATGATCGGACACAGAGATCGGACTGTACCTGCGGTTTTGCAACCCAGTCCACTCAAGACCCCACTCTCTCTCAAGGGTCTCCCACAGTCGCGCTCGTGCACTATTGGCATTTGGCATCCGACTTTATAGTGTTCGCTTTCGCCGCCAGCTGTCCCCATCCCCAACTGTGTCATCATCGTCGTCTTCGTCTTCGTCATCGAACTTGGCGTTCGACATTTACTTCCCCTCACGCACACAATTAGTCATTCGCCAAGAAACAAGTTCGTGTTTTTCTTCAGCGAATGCTGCACACACTTTTTTCCAAAAATGTTGTACACATAGACTCTAGTTCGACATTCTAAATGATTTGTTTACCTTCAGGATTAAAAAAATATGTTTAGCATTTTAAATGCGATTTTATTTTATATCTTCTCTGATTATACCCTACTCAATGGCAATAGCTTGCTTAAATATGGCAATGCTGTAATGCAATAGGAGAGGCGTATGCAGAAGAGAACGAATAAATATAACGGAACACTGACAATGCTTGAGAGCTAACATGAGTGTACCCCGCTTGAAAGTGGGTATATCCACTAATAGTTATTTATGTCAATAATTATGTTGCAGGAAGAGTTAACAGTGCTATGAATAATTGCATTCGTGCTTTGGTGCTTTGATGCAAGTGGACATACATATATGTACATACATATAACTGAAAATAAGTTCAAGCTTAAGTTAAACTAGTGGTGGAATATTAGAGGCAACCTGTGTACAGGATATCACATGATGAAGAAGCTGCAAAATCTGTGTGTAAAATGTGGAAGAAGAACAAACACCGAAAATTATACCGTTCCAGTAATATATGTACATATGTATGTACGCATGTACATATGTATGTATGTATGTATGTACATATGTACATACATAAGTTTGTATATTTCAGTAATTGATAATCAGTTATACTCCGTCTCAGAGTAAGGCAGGTGAAGCCGCGTAGTGGCAAACCATTCGAATTTTCGACTTCCCTTTTGATTTACCCTTTTGATTTAGGGCAGAAAGAGAGGGGAGCGGTGAGTGCGTCGATGGCCAAGTGGAACTCTCCCGACGACGGAGCCAATTGGGGATTCAATTTAAGTGGAATTGGAAGTACCACTGGGCCACATCGAGCAGAAAGAGAGGACAACAGAAGCAATCAGCACGAGACAAGCTCGGGCGAAGTGATATAAGTTTAGGCACCGCTCCGACCCTAACCACAGTTGTGTGACCGCACTTGGCCGGTGAGCACGAATCGGGCACAGAAAACAGACAATAGACACAAATACCGTCGGAAAGCCGCTAGATTTGTGAATTGGCAGCAGGCCTTAAATAGTTACTGTAATTTACAAGGTGACAAAGGCAGTGCTCCGTCAGTCCGACAGCCCGATAAGGCGGCAAGTGTCTCTCAAAAGTGAATCGAATCTGAACTATGTGGCGGTGTAACCCCACTAGTACAGCACTGGGCTTTTCCCTGATCTTGGCCTATGGTGAGCAAACCGGAAGATAACAAACATACGAATAAATTGCGTTAAATAAACAGATCAATAATCTAGCACAAACACTCCGATATCGATTCTGTGAAAGTTTCTTAGTAATTAAGTTATACAAATATTTGAAAATTACCCCGAGTAGTGATGTCCCAAGACTAGCTAATGAATGAATCAATGAATGAATAAGGGGACTGCGAGTTGGTCTCATTCGTTAATTCGCTTATCGGGTAGACATTGAACTGAACATGTTACTCTTTTTCCAAATATTAGTTGTGGCCAACGATTATCTCCGTAATATTTCAACACAGCCAGGTGAAAATTATACGACTATCACATCGTCAGAAGTCTGGACATGTCTGCGATACGACATTTAATTTATGTCTGGTCACCTGACTGATCTTTACGCTTCAGCATGTTCGTCTGGTTTTCTGGACGGTTCCTCCCCATTCACATTAATTACGCATGATTTCCGATTGCCCTGGACGCACTTGTTTAATTTTCGCAGTGGTCCACTTATTCTATGTTATTTAATTTAATTTCACCGCAATGTTTTGCTAATTTGTGGTTCAAAATACTAAACAGGCCAGCTGGCCAAAATCAATTAGTTCATAATTCACGTAAATTTGTAACTTGTCTGGCATCTAAAAACACACCAAAGCTAATGACAGATAATTCAGTTCCAGAGCTAAGCTAATTTTGTTGGGATTTTTTTGTAGCCCACAAATTAGTTGTTAATATAGCAGACGCGTACAAAAATAATCTCTAGCTATTAATATGCAAATTTTTAAATAAGACAGATCATGTTTTTAAAGCATTTCTCCCCAGACAAACTGACAGACAGACACGCAGACCAGTCAGTTTTTACCCTAGCCTAGCAATGGAATATTTCTCGGCTGAGAAACTCAACAAACTTTACATGGATAATTTTTGCTCGATTAATGCTAATTAAACGTGCAATTACGTGTGGACCGGTGTTTGATCTGGGAGCACCTGATACACTCTGACGACAGCCAGAGCACATCGATGTGTTCATAAGTGCAAAGTGCGAATTGAGTGGTAGGACCAACATAAGGGTATTTTTAGCTTTCCCCGCTATCAAAAATAGTTGTCGCTTTCATAGATAGCTTGATCAAACAACGCATCTCAATCCAGACTGTCACAGACACAGACGATGTCAGCGATTCGGAGGCGAGTGCCGAAGCAATTAACACCTGCGGGAGATCGATTAACAGTCTCTGCTTGCGTATGCACCTCTCTCCCTGCAGCGTCGTCTGGCCTGGCTCAAGACTTTGGATATGGAGGGAAACATGGTCCCGAGCACTGGAGTGAGGACTACAACCGCTGCAGTGGCAAACAGCAGAGCCCCATAAACATTGATTTGGTCAACGTTGAGGAAAAAGAGTATCCCCCGCTGGAGTTTTTCAACTCCATGGTTTCGCCGAAAGCCATCCACATGACGAACAACGGCCACACGGTGCTAGTGAGGATGAGCTTTGAGGATGGCAAGGAGCCGCGTGTCCGAGGCGGGCCTCTAGCCGAACAGGCACCCTATACCGGCTATCAGTTCGAGCAGTTCCACTTCCACTGGGGCGAGAACGATACAGTGGGCAGTGAGGATCTGATAGATAACCACGCCTATCCCGCCGAACTACATGTGGTGCTGCGTAATCTAGAGTACCCAGACTTTGAAAGTGCCCTCGGCAAGGATCATGGACTTGCCGTGATGGCATTCTTCTTTCAGGTTAGAATCTAAGCCTGTGGTGTACCTATGTAGAACCTTCAAGGTGTAACATCTTTTATATTTTTAGGTCAGAAGAGAGGGCACTGAGAGCTACGAGGAGTTTACAGAGCAGCTCGCCAAAATTGGTAGAAAGGGCATGTCGGTTAATATCACCAACCCAATGCCCCTGCACAGTTACCTTTCATTGGACCTACTGAACTACTATAGCTACGTGGGTTCGCTGACAACTCCGCCGTGTAGCGAAGATGTCATCTGGATTGACTTCATGCAGCCGATCGATATAACTGAGAAGCAGGTGAGTCATAATAATCCCATCCAAAGCCCCTCATGAAAGACGATTATCCATTTTTTATCCTCAGCTCAACGCCTTCCGCCAGCTCACGGCCAACGATGAGCACTTGAACAACAATTTCCGACCCATCCAACCGCTCAACGATCGCAAGGTGTACAGGAGTGTGCTTGAGCCGATGCCAGAATTCAACCAGAGCGCTATTCCCTTTGTTGACGCGGAAAATACTGCCGAAAGGAGGTGGTCCTATTCCCCGGCAGTCCTACTAAGCTCCTGTGTCCTTGCGGCGCTGCTTAAGGCCTCGGCTTTCAGTGGCTTTTAATTGGAGCGATGCGGCGGGAAAACGCGAATTTTTTGTTAAATGCATTGCACGTGTCTAGGCTCTAATTAAGCGCTGTAGTTTACATGTCCTGCCCGCTGCTCTGTTTGCTCTTCAAACATGGCAACCACTAATTTCCTCGAGCCGCTGGCTGCCGTCAGGTCAAGCCATCGTATTACCCATCGTATTTATCAGTGGACGAACAGCTAGACAAACGGACAAACCATTCAACCAAAATGAACAGAAGCTTCGGCTCGCACGATATCTATCCTTGTATTATTCAGCACTCGTCATAGGGGACGGGGGACTGTAACTTGGAGCGCTGTCCGTCCATTATTATGCTATTATTAATATGGTATTTCACATGTGATTTTAAACGCTTTATTTTCGTGTAACCTTAAGCTTTTAACTTTGTAAACGTTAATCAATAATTAAATGTCTTTATTTATTTAAACAGAACTTTGCCGAATGGCCTTAATCTTTGTGTCTTTTATTTTTCAACTTACTAAATTAGAAGAAAATGAGATACCAACCTCGCTCGTAATTCACCTGTGTTAATTTATACCGAACTTTAGGAACTTAAACTAAATTCAGCTGGTATAACGCATATAAAACAAATAACAGTCTGAACAGGAACGGGGGCTGCCAGGAAGCCCGAAGATATTGGGCCACAAACAAAAGTAAACGAAAATCCATGGGTAACAGGAAGCTGTGCAGGTCAGGAATATTTTCAGACTTTTATATGCAAATTATACACAGTTTTTACATGAGCATTAATAAAGTGATGCACACTTTTAAGCTGCTCAATAAAGAATTGGCATATTCGAAAGTGTCGCCAACACCAAAAAGACTTAAGTCGGGTATATCTTGTGCTTACGTAGACTTATTGAGCTTTCGATAGCGGTTTTATGACCAAAAATTGCTCTATCAAAGAATAAATCCGAGGATTTGGTACTACACTCACCTAGAAGCAGTGTACGTTTGTATATTTGACGCATTCAACTAATCGTATCAGCTGTATCACGAGCAGGAGGACGAGAGTATTATTGCTTGGCTCGGTGACCCCAGCTGTCCCGGGAATCGAATGAATTATGGCAAACATGTGCACAAATCTATCAGCAAAATATTACTTTTGAATTTGAAGTCCGAAGAGTTTGTCTGGCGAAAGTCGAGCTCACGAAAGTGATTTATGAAAATGACTTGTGGCCCGTAGTAAGGACTGTGGGCAACCGCTAAGTTGCATTGAAGTGATTCACGTCGGATTTGTGCAGAAACCCAGCCATCTGTGGGCGGTGTTCACTGTAGTTGGAAAACGGATTGATCATCGTTGTTTGTCATTAGGCTCCATTTAGCGTCTGGCGACTTTGTCCTTGTGCCCCCAAACTATACGTACACATGATCCCCAGGCTATATTTGGACGCTTTTTAAATTATAATGTCATGCTTCATGATTAATGGACTATTGGTGAAAGAGAAATCTAACTTTTTTAGCCTAGAACTTGGCCGAATGGCCGTCAATGAACCAAGGGCATATCTAGACATAATTAACGCAATTGGAAACCGATTCACTGCTAGCAGTACATAAAAATATGGAAATGTTCAGCTTGGACAGCTTGGACTCCATGCCTTCCGTGCATTCCGTTCATTCCGTGATTGCATTTTAAGATCTCGCACGTCCGGACCTAATTGATGACTGCATCAGCATCACGGTCGGCGTCAAATACAAATATTATGAAACTTTTCCATTGCCTTCTAGCTTCCCCCATCGCTCCATACTATACATGTACGAGTATATGCTCATATATGGGTACCTCTAATAATATTTGATAAGGTTTATTGACAACCAACCACTCTCGATCGTTACATTTTGACCCTTGACGCCACGGCGATGGTGACGAACTGTGATACTACGCCTTGTTGAAACATGAACAAGCCCCTCAAGCTAAGGCCCATGTCCAGTTCCATCTCGCGCCGAGACCCACATCCAAATCCATCACAACCAAAGTGGCTACGATCAGTCCCCTCATTCGTGGGCAGAGGCAGTGTGAAATCTCAAGTTGTAGTTGGCACTTGTGGCGTGTGTGAGACCGGGGATCGAATCGGAACGGAACGGAACGACGTCATGTAGACGACTGATAACTTTTCTCAGGCAATCCCCCCCTTGATGGCACATTATTTCTGCGCTTGATGACTGTGTACCCAGATTGCGAGGCGTTGTTGCTACTTTTAGACGTCCGCATAGATCGTCCGCTGGATCTGGGACGTTGGCTTTTTCCAATTTGTATGCTGCTTTCCTGGCGGTTGTTCAAGGTCGAAATGAGAGCTATCGGAGCTTGCTTTTCAGCCTTCTTACTTGACACTTCACCTATTTGTCTCAGTTTTAGACATGGACTGGTATCGTGCTAAGCTGTCAGCCCAATGCATATAAATACATTATCTTGCACTCAGTTATAAGCGGGAGTCTCCTAAACATTATACAGATCATCGGGTCCCTGTAACTACAGTCAAAACTCCTAAATAACTGTTAAACGATTGGATAATGCTCATGTAATACTTTTCCATAGGTAAAGCAAATCACTCAATGAGCTCTTTCACAACGGCCTTAACAATCAGTTAATCACTCAGTCACGTTATTCAATACAATGGCCCTGCACTTGCTACAGATACATATATGAACATGCATATGTACGTATATATGTATGCGAGTACGAGTCGTCCTTGTGTATCTGGCATGTCACGACGTAATCAGTCAAGTGCAGCTCGCAGTTTTATGCATTTGTTGCATGGGGGACTCGTGGAGCGCCAGATAAGGGCGTGGGCGCGTAGGCGGCTCAGACGTCTGATAACAGCCATTGAAACCAAATGTAATATGAGGAAGGCTCGTGGCTTATCACTGAAGAGCCCTGCATCCCCCACAGAGGCAAAAGAGAGAGCTAAGCATCAGGCGGAGGTACGAATGTTGATAACTGAATGGGAGAGGAGAACGGAACTGAACGGATCGCGGCGGAACGGGCGGGGGGCAGACGGTTCCCGTTTTTCAAAATAACAAAAGTACTATAAATCATTTTCGAATATAGTAGAAGAGAGAATCGAGTACTATATAGAATCGGTTTGATTGTGAATTCTGTTTAATTACTAGTAGGCGGCAGCCTATAAAAATGTGCGGCCGGTCCGGCCAGAGACTCAAAAGCGTTTCGGTGGTCCAAGTGTTCGGAACTGTTTAGCTTCTGGTCTTAAATTCTAACAATCAAATCTCTTTAATATGAGAATCCTGGCGGAGGTAAGGCCTTTTCGGTTTGAAGGAAACCGCAGTCCAAGTATCTAAACGAAGCTAAATGTAATTCACAGAATCACGTCCATTTGCTGGATCCTTCGGAGCTGATGCGGCCAGAGCCCACGTTTGCCGACAAGAATCCCTCCAAGTTCCGTGACTACAGTGTGGACACCACAGATCCCCTGAAGGAGCGCGTGCGTCAGACCTATCGTCAGATGCATCTGAATCAGACGGTGGACTTCGTCCAGGGTAAGCCGGTTTAGTGTGTGTCTCAGCCCGATGTTTGATCGTTTCCTGCCCCACTGCAGGTCGCCGGAATCATTGGCTGCAGTTCAATACGATTCAAATGACGATTCGCGAAGCTCTGGAGAAACTAAATGATCTGGTGGATGAATCCGATCCCGATCTGGATCTACCCAACATCATTCACGCCTTCCAGGCGGCTGAGAGGGCACGCGCCGAGTTTCCTGAGCACGACTGGTTGCACCTGACGGCACTCATCCACGATCTGGGAAAGATCATGGCCTTCTACGGGGAGCCGCAGTGGGCTGTTGTCGGTGACACATTCGCTGTGGGCTGCCGTTGGGGAGACAGCATCGTCTATCGGGACGAGAGCTTCGTCGGAAATCCAGACGGGGCCAACCCATCCTACAATACTAGGTATGGCATCTACAAGCCCAACTGCGGCGTGGACAACCTGCTCATGTCCTGGGGCCACGACGAGTACATGTACAGTGTGCTCAAGCACAACAGAACGAAGCTTCCCGACGTGGCATGCAACATAATTCGCTTCCATTCGTTCTATCCTTGGCACAATGGTGGAGACTACAAGCACCTGGAGGCCCCCAAGGATGTGGAGACAAAGAAATGGGTGCTGATTTTTAAGTGAGTAGCGCTACGCTTTCCTCTTTTACCATTTCTTTTCTGCAATGATAATCCTTCGTTGCAGTCGCTATGATCTTTACACCAAAAGCGAGGTGGTGCCAGACATCGAGGCTTTGTGGCCTTATTATCAGACTCTGATCGACAAATATTTGCCAGGAGTCTTGGAATTCTAAAAGATTACTTGTTTATCTTTATTGGTTTGACTATAATATGTAAATTAATATCATAAGTTACGTAATCCCTTTAATAGCTATTGCAATTGAAACAGCTGTTGTGAATATCTGAAGTACGAGTACTCATATCCATATGCATGAGTATGAGTATCCAAATATTTATATGACAATAAACATCTATGTATGTATGTATATCCTATTAAAGGTTGCGATCCATTTAGGTTTAAAATTAAACCAAATCTAAACACTTCTTTCTTCTCTGAACTGGATAATATGGGTAGTCTCACCATCTCACGTCTCCTTCGTCTTTATTTATCAGAGGCAGTGATAACTGTTGCGTTCCAATCAATATACACTAAATTACCCAGTAATAATATTTATAAAACGACCCCTAATCAGAGTAAAAACATGTAAAAATTCGAGCAGCAGCAATGTACGTAACTAATGGTGAGATGGATGGAGGGGCGGTGTCGTCATTTAGCATCTTGATCGGTACATTAAATAGTTCTATAAATAACAAAAAATTCGCTACTAAATGCCACTGTTTAAGTAACAACCTGCCATTTTTCAATACGAGAAACTCTCAGTAAAACAATGTTAGTTGTAGCGACACTGACAAATGTTAAAGATTCATGAAGCACGCACTGTTTAAATGTGATTTAATAATAACAGAGATTACATATGTACATGGAAACACTTAGGTAAAACAGAATCTAAATCGCTTAACATTTTAAGTCTTCGAAATATATAATTTTCTCGCCGCTTTAATTATCTTTCTAGGTTTCTTGATCAGACCCAAAAAACGTACTATATTTTCCTTTAAATATATATATTAAAGGAAAATGTACGACTTGTGCCCCAGCGGGAAACCGGGAATCATCAATCGTATTGTTACCCAACAGCTTTTAATAGATCATTGCACCCAATTCAACAAATTGTAGGTCGGAGAATTGCTTCCATTTTTGCAATATATTCATTGTGTTGTACCATAGTTATAAAGAGCGTGACTAGTATTATAATACCCAGCGAAAGAGTATGCAAATACAGATTTATAGGTTCACGACAAGAGCTATTAGCTGCCGTGTACTTTAAAGGTACAAACCAAAATCATAATCATCCACCCACCTGTGAAAACACGCAAATTTATAATCCCATAGCGTGCCGTGACCGATTGTCCCCTGAGATTAGTTGAGCAGGTGGCGAGGCGCCGTCAAACAATAAAAGCAGACACGGCTCCCACTTCTCAAATTAGTTCCTGTCCAGTCAGAGTGGGCGATATGTTTGCTGCGATATGGATTATCCTGCTGAGTTTTTATTGGCTTAGCTCATGCGCCATTGATCGTGATGATCCTTTGCTCGTGGATCTTCCCAATGGAAAGCTACGCGGACGCGATAACATTTTCTATTACAGCTACGAGTCACTTCCATTCGCTGAGCCCCCCATCGGAGAACTCAGATTTGAAGCTCCACAACCGTACAAGCAGCAGTGGACAGACACCTTCAATGCCACACAACCCCCTGTGACGTGCATGCAGTGGAATCAGTTTATCTTCGGAGACAACAAGCTGGCTGGCGATGAGGACTGTCTGACTGTTAGCGTTTATAAACCGAAGAATGGCAGTCGGAGCAGCTTTCCCGTTGTGGCCCACATGCACGGAGGCGCATTCATGTTCGGCGAAGCCAGGCAAAATGGACACGAAAATATGATGCGCGAGGGAAATCTCATTCTCGTGAAGATAAGCTACCGCCTTGGGCCTCTGGGCTTTGCCAGCACTGGTGACGCGAATCTGCCCGGAAACTTTGGCCTGAAGGATCAGCGCCTGGCCTTGCTCTGGATCAAGCAGAACATAGCCAGCTTCGGTGGTGAACCAGATAACGTTCTAGTGATAGGGCACTCAGCAGGCGGTGCTTCCGTTCATCTGCAGACGCTACGTGAGGACTTTAGCAAGGTGGCCAGGGCAGCAATCTCTATCGGAGGAAATGCTGTAGATCCATGGGTGATTCAGAGGAGTGCACGAGAGCGGGCCTTTGAACTCGGCCGTATTGTGGGCTGTGGACAGGCAAGCGACTCTGTGACACTCAAGAAATGTTTGAAGTCCAAGTCCGCCAGTGAAATAGTCTCGGCTGTCCGTAGCTTCCTCGTGTTTTCATATGTGCCGTTTACGCCTTTCGGCCCTGTTGTGGAACCGCCAGATGAACCAGAAGCCTTCATTACCCAACATCCTATCGATATTATTAAGAGCGGGATGTTTGCACAGGTTCCTTGGGCTGTGTCGTACAACACTGAGGATGGTTGTTACAACGCAGCTGTGCTGCTGGAAAAGCAGGCTTCAAACGGCCGAGAATTGATGGTTGACCTCAATGATCGATGGTTTGACTGGGCGCCGTATTTGTTGTTCTACCGTGACTCAATGTCGACCATCAAGGAAATGGACGATTACTCCCGTGAACTGAGGCAGGAGTATATGGGAGATCGCCGATTCAGTGCAGAAAGCTATTGGGACCTGCAACGACTTTTTACTGACGTTCTGTTCAAAAATGGCACGAAGCTGGCATTGGATCTTTATCGCAAACACGGAAAGAGTCCAGTGTATGCGTTTGTCTACGACAATCCTGCCAACACAGGAGTTGGCCAGTTCTTAGCCAAGCGCACTGATGTTCATTTTGGTACGACTCTTCTAGACAGTGGAATACAATGAGTTCTGATGATTTTCTATTTTCCAGGAACGTGCCATGGGGATGAGTATTTCCTGATATTCGAAAACCTCGCACGAGGCCCTAAGATGCGATCCGATGAGGAAATAATTTCACGAAACTTCCTTAATATGTTGAACGACTTTGTTCTCAGCGACAACGGAACTATGACATATGGAAACTGCGTTTTTCAGGATAATATCGGCGGCATCCAACCTCAACTGCTTTCTATAACGCGAGATGGCTGCGAAAACCTCCAACTACAATTATAATACATACATTTAACACAAATAAAAGCGCCTATTGGCGTGTTGTGCAACCATTTGGTAGAATTAAACAAAAACTATTCTTTTTAAGTGCAAACATTTGTATCGATAAATCAAGCCCCTTCTGCATGAGATACCTCCCGGCACTATACGGGTGTAATATGAGGAACAAAGAAAGGCTGCTTTTAGAAAGAGGATATTTTCATTAGCTCGAAAATATTAGTTCAGCTGTTCAATTGGCTGAGGTAATAAGTAAACAAAACGAGTGATAACGTTATGGTTACGTGCCTCTACAACAAGATACCCTGTACTCGGATTCTGGAGATAGAGGTCCTTTATCAAGATATACTCGCATAGCGTGTGTATTTTTCTTAAAAATATTTTCATTAAATTATAATACCCTCCGCAGGCGTGGAGAAAAATTGATTCGAACAATCACATCAATTTGATTGACTGTTGCCAATGTGAATGGCGATTGTTCTTTACATGTACATATGTACATATGTATACAAAGTTATGTACATATGTATGTAGGTACTTAGGTATTTAATGTTCTTCAATGATTCTTGTCAATATCGACGCCAAGCATGCAAAATCTCCTAATCTTACATAGCGTGCAGTGATCGATCGCTCGAGAACTATCCCACTGAGACTGGTTGGGCAGGTGGCGAGGCGCCGATAAGCCGATTGCTCGACAAGCAATAAAAGCCGACTCAGTTTTCACAGCTCAAAATAGTTTCTTTCAGATCGCGACGGAGTGAGCAACATGTACTCTACGAATATAAGGTTGATATTCCTGTTGGGCTCTTTATGGATTACCTCGTCCGTCAGTGATCCAGCAGATCCGCTGTTAGTGGAACTCCCAAGTGGCAAGCTACGCGGACGCGATAACGGCAATTACTATAGCTACGAGTCTCTGCCCTATGCTGAGCCCCCGACGGGAGAACTCAGATTTGAAGCTCCGCAACCGTACAAGCAGCAGTGGACGGACACTTTCGATGCCACCCAACCGCCAGTGTGGTGCATGCAATGGGGCCAGTTCGTCGAGGGAGACAACAAGCTTGCTGGCGATGAGGACTGTCTGACTGTTAGCATTTATAAACCGAAGAATGGCAGTCGGAGCAGCTTTCCCGTTGTGGCCTACATACATGGAGGGGCCTTCATGTTCGGCGGCTCCAGTGAGAACGGCCATGATAAGTTTATGAGCGACGGAAATCTCATCCTTGTGAAGATAAGCTACCGCCTTGGGCCTCTGGGCTTTGCCAGCACTGGTGACGCGAATCTGCCCGGAAACTTTGGCCTGAAGGATCAGCGCCTGGCCTTGCTCTGGATCAAGCAGAACATAGCCAGCTTCGGTGGTGAACCAGATAACATTCTAGTGATAGGTCACTCCGCAGGCGGTGCATCCGTTCATCTGCAGATGCTACGTGAGGATTTCAGAAATGTGGCCAAGGCAGCAATCTCATTCAGTGGAAATGCTCTGGACCCCTGGGTGGTTCAGCAAGGTGGTCGCGGACGTGCCTTTGAGTTGGGACGCATTGTGGGCTGTGGACAGACAAGCGACTCTCTGACACTCAAGAAATGTTTGAAGTCCAAGTCCGCCAGTGAAATAGTCTCGGCTGTCCGTAGCTTCCTCGTGTTTTCATATGTTCCGTTTACGACATTCGGTCCTGTTGTGGAACCGCCAGATGCACCAGAAGCTTTCATTACCCAACATCCTATCGATATTATTAAGAGCGGGAAGTTTGCACAAATTCCTTGGGCTTTGTCTTATACCACGGAGGATGGAGGCTACAACGCCGCTCTTCTACTTGAAAAACAGTCGTCTACTGGGCAGGAGCGGATTGAGGAGCTTAACGATCGGTGGTTTGATTGGGCTCCGTATTTGTTATTCTACCGTGACTCAATGACGACTATCAAAGATATGGACGATTACTCCCGTAAACTGAGGCAGGAGTACCTGGGAGATCGCCGATTCACTGTGGAAAGCTATTGGGATCTGCAACGACTTTTTACTGACGTTCTGTTTAAAAATGAAACGGAGAAGATACTGGATCTTTATCGAAAACACGGAAAGAGCCCAGTTTATGGATTTGCCTACGACAATCCCGCCAACGCAGGAATCGGCCAAGCACTGGCAAAGCGCACTGACATTAATTTTGGTAATTCCCTTGTCCAGACTACAGAGCCTTTTAAATTACGTTTTTTGTTTACAGGAACGGTGCATGGTGATGACTATTTCTTGATTTTCGAAAATGTCGTTCGAGAGTTTCAGTTGCGATCAGATGAGGAAATAATTTCAAGGAACTTTCTAAAGATGATGAATGACTTTATACTCAGCGAAAATGGTACTCTTGCGTTTGACACTTGCGTTTTTCAGGATAATGTAGACAGCAGCAAAGTTCAACTGCTCTCTATAACTCAAAATGGGTGCGAAAACCTATAAGTGGAGGCTATGAGCTTTCCGCAGTTCCATTTCTTCTCTGAAAAATATATACATATGTACATTTATTTCCAAATAAATTACCAATGACCAGCAAACTTCATCTGCTCTCTATAACTCTCGTTTTGGGTATGAAATCGAACAGCCAAAGGGGACTGCAGTTCCGCAGACGTCACAGAGCGGCCGCTTCAGTTTCATGGAATTAATTGTTACGCCTTATTGATTTAGTTTTTGTTTTAGCCGCTTCTGATACTACACTTGAATGCCCATCGACTTGATATTATTTCAGGTGTTGGATTGATAGAGTAGCTGTCGCTTATGACTGCACAAGAACATGAAGGGAAGATGCCACTGCTCAACGGACTGGACGGCTAAAATCAACAAGTAAAATGGATCGGTTTCCGAGAGAAATCTTATCATGGGATAGGAAATGGAGCGGGAAATCGCTGTTCAAGCTGTTGCTTGTACTTGATGACAACTAATTGTGCAATAAGCACAGCTGTAACTTGTTCTTTTAATTCTTTTGGACTTTCGATAATTGAATTAACGTACTTTATTTGTTTAAAAACAAAAATAAACGAAAAGCGTATCACTGTTTCAACGGATATTGCTCCCAAGAGTTCAGTTAAGCCTCGGCCTTGGGTTGTCGATTTCAACCACATCTGTTGGAATATAAACAGATTATATGTAACTCCGATTTAGCTTTAGGCAGGTGATTATTACTGGACTTCCCAACGAAGGATATATGGACTTCCCACTGCAGGGTATATGAACTTCGGCGCGTTGCCTTTCAGGCCTTTCCTTTTCTTTATAACTTGAATATAAATACAAATACGAGAATACGCGAAATGCCGATTACTTCACATGCATTTCACACCCGAAATATTTGAATGACGAGTCTGGTTATTAAGCGATTTGTTCAGGCACAAAGCGACTATAAAGACAGGTATAAGTCTCCGGTTTTGCGCAGTTCTGTTTCGAGGGAATATTCAACATGTACTTGGTGAGATGGCTGATCTGCTTGATACAGCTATGGATACAGTTAGGGGCGGCTGGAACAGTCTCCTCAATAGATTCCTTGCTAATTGAGATACCCAATGGAAAACTACGTGGACGCGATAACGGACACTATTACAGTTTTGAGTCAATTCCGTATGCTGAGCCCCCTACTGGAGACCTCAGATTTGAAGCTCCGCAACCATACCAGCAACAGTGGACGGACGCATTTAATGCCACCCAAGAACCAGCACTGTGCATGCAATGGAATCAGTTCATTAATGGAGACAATAAGCTACTTGGCGTTGAGGACTGTCTGACCGTAAGCGTGTATAGGCCGAAAAATAGCAGTCGGAATACCTTTCCAGTAGTGACCAATTTACATGGGGGCGCCTTCATGTTCGGCGGACCCAGACAATACGGACACGAAAACATTATGCGCGAAGGAAATGTCATACTCGTAACAATAGGCTACCGCCTTGGGCCTCTGGGCTTTGCCAGCACTGGTGACGCGAATCTGCCCGGAAACTTTGGCCTGAAGGATCAGCGCCTGGCCTTGCTCTGGATCAAGCAGAACATAGCCAGCTTCGGTGGTGAACCAGAAAACATTCTAGTGATAGGTCACTCCGCAGGCGGTGCATCCGTTCATCTGCAGATGCTACGTGAGGATTTCAGAAATGTGGCCAAGGCAGCAATCTCATTCAGTGGAAATGCTCTGGACCCCTGGGTGGTTCAGCAAGGTGGTCGCGGACGTGCCTTTGAGCTGGGACGCATTGTGGGCTGTGGACAGACAAGCGACTCTCTGACACTCAAGAAATGTTTGAAGTCCAAGTCGGCCAGTGAAATAGTCTCGGCTGTCCGTAGCTTCCTCGTGTTTTCATATGTTCCGTTTACGACATTCGGTCCTGTTGTGGAACCGCCAGATGCACCAGAAGCTTTCATTACCCAACATCCTATCGATATTATTAAGAGCGGGAAGTTTGCACAAATTCCTTGGGCTTTGTCTTATACCACGGAGGATGGAGGCTACAACGCCGCTCTTCTACTTGAAAAACAGTCGTCTACTGGGCAGGAGCGGATTGAGGAGCTTAACGATCGGTGGTTTGATTGGGCTCCGTATTTGTTGTTCTACCGTGACTCAATGACGACGATCAAAGATATGGACGATTACTCCCGTAAACTGAGGCAGGAGTACCTGGGAGATCGCCGATTCAGCATGGAAAGCTATTGGGATCTGCAACGACTTTTTACTGACGTTCTGTTTAAAAACAGCGTGCAAATTGCTGTGGATTTGCATCGAAAGTACGGAAAGAGTCCAGTGTATGCTTTTGTCTACGACAATCCGGCTGAACTTGGTGTTGGTCAGATTCTTTCTAGACGCACTGATGTAAACTTTGGTACGTTCGAATTCAAAGTTTTGAAAACTCTTTTTAAGTGTTTCATTTTACAACAGGTACGGTTCACGGCGACGACGTCTTCCTCATATTCAACGTTCCATTCGTGCCAGCAACGCGTCGTCCAGATGAACAAATTATTTCACGCAATTTTATAAAAATGCTGGAGTCTTTTGCTCTTAGCTCAAACGACTCGCTGACATATGGAGACTGCGTTTTCCAGAATAATGTTGGTAGTAAACGAATGCAACTCCTATCAATAACGCGAGGCGGTTGCGAGAACAAGCAGCTTGATTATTCTGTATAGAGTTCTTTAATCCAATGTAAAGATTGTGGAACAGCATTCAAAATAGACATAAATTGTCATTTTCATATAGCCGTAGATTATTAATAATCCTATTAACACGCAGCTGCACATGTGAATGCTTCCAGCTCCTCCAAGTCCTCTTCGCTTTCCTTGTCTTCCTCTCCCAGAACATTGCCATACAAGTCGATTTTACTGTCTAGAAAACGAAAATCTTTCAGGATATGCAGTCTGTTGCTGAATCCAGCGATGGACATAAACTTGATCGGTGCCGTTTGCCACACTGTAGAATAGCAGGCAGTGTGCTCTACTGGAATATTGGCCTGTAGCATTCCATTCAGGGTGTATGACTGCACGTGATTGTGTTCGCCGCCGATAAACACGCCGTCATCCACAAAGTCGCACACATGCACACGTCCAGGAAAGTCAAACACGCAGGTGGACTCCAAGGATCGCAAGTGGAAGATCGACGCTCGTGGACCTCCGCCACACAACAGCCAGTCGTCATTGACCGCCACGGAACCGATCCATTTTCCCCAATCGGGGCGAATCAGCTGGGATTTTGTGTACGGCTCTATCATTGACGTCTGTTCTAGTTGCTTGGTGCTCCAGAATCGAACTGTTCCATCCTCGGCTCCTGAGAAGATTTGTCCATTCGAGTTGCCAACCACAGAGTGTACGTAATCTGTGTGCCCGCGATAGTCGCGCTCTATTCGCCCATCTTCGAGACTTATTTGATAAATTATACCGTCTCCACAACCAGCGAACAGGGTGTCGGTGTCGGTGCTCAGCCACAACGAATTCACGTCCGGAACTTCCACGGCATCTGATTGCATCGGAATCTTAACCTCCCAGGAGCGTTTCGTACTTAATACCTCGTCATCTTCGTTCCACTGCAGCCCATAGACGACACCCACGGTTCCGACTATCAGAAAGTCGCGACGAAACTGCAAGCAATTGATGTCAACAGTACTTCCTTGCGGGAAGATCTTGAGTTTTCCTGGGGGCTCCTCGGCGCCTTTGTCCAGTTCTTTCAGGCTGCAAGTATAGTGTCAATAGTGTATACCATGGACACTTTAAGCAAAAGTTACCTGAGTACAAATATGTCGCCAAAAAGATTGCCAGCAAACAGGTACTGCTTGGACGAAGATATAACCTGCGCCAGCACATTATTGTATGCCCGTTTCAGATCTTTTTCTTTCATATTTGTCAATTAACCTTCGATGCTTGTTTGTTTTTTTTTTTTTTTTGGTTTGCTTTTGTTGGCTTGTCTTCAGTGCTGTGTCATAAAGTAGCTAATGTAGACTTTGAAAACAGCTAGAAAGAGCCAGACAATTTTAATGGAAGCTAAAAAAATGAAAGGTATTGAAACGTTATTGTTATTGCTTTAATCTGGTAATTTTAAGAACTTATCAAGTTCGTGAAATATATCGTCTTCTGCAGCTGAACTTAAGTAAGACAAAGCATCGTATAGCATAGAAACACTATAAGTTGAAAGTTTTTTTTTTTTTTTAAAAAAAGTTACAACACGCCAAAACACTTGGAAAATAGCTGTTTTTCCCTCCATCCTCAATGTTACAACATATTCCGCATATGGCAATTGAAAACGCTAGATCTGTGGTAAAATAGCTAAATTGGCAAAACTGCATTTATATTTATCTATCAATGTAGCGATGTATCGATTTTTTGGATGGCGTTAATAGTAATATATTTATTAATATTTTATGGATAGTTGTGAAGGATATATTATCAGCGGTATTTGTTTTATTAGTTTCTAGAGAACTGAAACGATTTTTCTTTAGTTTCACTTCGTTAGATTCCGATAGACTCTACTTATCGATGCGCACGCTTTTTGAAAACATATATCGATGCTTTTGTGCGATAAGCAAGTCTTATCGGCGTAATATTTTGAAAAAACTACTTTCAAAAACAATGATTCCTACATTTTTTGAGAAAGAAAATATAATATAAATATAGATTATATTCATATTTTGTTTTCCAAAAAAAGAACAGCTCTACCATATACCGAAGCACATGGTCGGTTTTGCACGATATTCAAACGGAAGAAATATTTGGTTGCTTATATGAAGAACCCACCCAACTGGTTTTGCTGTTCAATTCATTATTTCGATTTAAGGAAATACAGTGAATGGTAATTACAATAAGACCGACAAAATCACTCTGTTGCTTTCTCAATTTGCATCTGATATAAATAATTGTATTTTCCATGCACATGTGTTATTTAGGATGCTTTTAATTTTGGAAGGGCAGTTACACATTCAAATAATTGTACTTACCGTAAGTGTTTATTTACGGTTGTACACATTAATTACATTCTGGAAAAAAAATCAAAAAGTCGCAATTTGTAAGTACATCGGAAGGGGCGCCTTAACTTTAACCTGAGTTCGATGGCACCGCATACGTGATATTGTTATTTGCATTGTCACAGTGAGCCTGCGGTAGGTTAAGAAAGTCCAATCTAAGGCCAATCAATGCGGTATTCGTTTTTTAAGAATTATACGTACTAATTTATGCAAACAAACAGTGACGTTTCAGCTTTGGTAGGTAAGCTAAGCTTTAGCTCAGGTAATAATTCGATTTAGATGGTGAGCAGCAGTAGGCAGGGCTGAATCATGCGGTTGAAGAAAGTCCCAAGTGACGTCAAGTCGTAGGCATAAAGCCTGGGTTGTTTAATGTTTCCTTTGTCTATACGATGATTGCCCACTTATGAGTTGTTCTAGAAAAAGGGTAATTGGCACTATTGTGTATTACTTCAACATCAGGTTTTTTTTGATCAAACAATTTTCGATGCGAAGTCTTTGTTTACTTGCCTGAGGAGCAAAGAATTTAAAGATCTAGAAATCTATCAAATTTAACTGGATAGAAAACTATGGCGCATATTGGCTTAGACTGCTGGACCATCCATGTACCTCCTATGCTGAGTTTTAAGAGGTATGCGGTAGTCGCGCCTTATCTACATACATACATAAACATATATATGTACATACATATGTATGTATGCCATTCACACTGGTTTAGTTATACATTTTTGTTATCTGCAGCTGTTGTTGTGTAGTGAAGGGAAGGGAAGGGAGGCTGTTGTTTTCGAATGTTCTAATTTATATGCAAATGCCAAATGGGTTATTAATGTCGAGACAGTAAATTTATAATTAATTATTTCGGCGCCAATCTGCCGCTCGGCGTCCCCGACAACATTATTCACATATTCAATGGTTAAACAAAAATTCCTAAGTTCCAGAATTCGCGTTAAGCCTAGAAATTTGTCAGTGGCCACCATAGTTTGAGCTTTAAATACGGTTTTCCAGCTTCACCAATTCTTTATGTGTTGGCAAAACATATCAAGTTTTACGGGCGGCTTCAGCTGCGCTTCATTTGGCTGAATATTAATGGCATGCAAATTTAATTTGACAACTTGACGTATTATGCGAATTGGAAATGAGCTCGCAGCATCGGAAATTCATTTAAACGGTTTGTTTTGACGACTTTCTTGATGGGTAGGCTGAGTGGGCTTTTAGCACGTGTTTTTTGGGAAACCCGATGATGGCGGCGGAGCTGCACAGGGAACTAGTATTCCATCCCATGCATGTACATATGTATGTACATACATACACATTAGATCCGAATCCGTCTGGATAACTGGCGCCAAAAGGTTTCTCTGCATTTTGCTAACGGCGATCAAGCGATCATCTTTCTTTCTTGGCTAATGATAAATGCCTTTGATGAATGTCTGTAAAATTTGTTTGCTACACGACGTCATGGGAATTTGTTATTGTGTGCGACGATTTGGCCCAGTATTTGGTTTTTTTGGGAATTCCCGTCTCCATAAATTTCTTCGCCAACTTGTTTCTTGTCGTCCCAGCCTCTCTTTCCTCTTTCTTTTTGGTCTAGCCAATTCTGTTTTCGGCTGAGTCTTCGGCATTAAATGAAGTCCAACCGGATCTAGTTTGTCAAAGAAGTGACTTTAGATATTCCGCCTACAGCTTAGCTACTCTCCAAAAATGGGGCAGGGTAGGGTAGGGGAAAGGAACTTTTACTGCCGGCGAAAAGTTGTGTGGCGACTACTGGTTCTACGCCATTGCATATTAAATGCTCATTCGCTGGAACATTAATTAAATTGTAAGACCCGTGCAAAATAAATGGTGTTGGGGCTGACGTCAATGAACGATTTGTTATGCCCATTCGGATGCCCCATCGCTTGGTCAATGCTCTCTCCCTCCGTCCGTAATTAGATAGGTGTCCCGCCCCCACTGCAGCCTCCGACCGCTTTCTAGCAGGGTAGTCTCCGAATACTCCGAATGCCGTCAAGGTCAGCTACTTTCTCGTGCAAGGTAAGCAACATTCGTGGCGCCAGAGCCCCAAGCCGCTGAACTTTGTCGACAAAAACAACGATTTTCGGGTGTTCCCGAGAGCTAATTTGCATTAATTTGCATATCGGATTCCCGGTCGAGAAATTCAGATTTGATTTCGAATAAATCTTGCCGGTTCTTGCAGCAGTCAGCAGTAAACGTAGCAGTCGCAGAAAATGAAATATGCATTCAGTTCTGGCATTAAAACTGAAATTGGTTTGAAAAAATGAAAAGTTAATTTTTATTGAACTATTTGATGTTTGATGGATGTGAACCTGTTCCATAAACTTTGATGATGTGCTGAAAACTAATTGGAAGATTAGATAGCTCAACCAGCCGAAATAATAAAGAGACCCCACCTAGAACGGGAAGCTATTCTCGTGGTGGACACGTGCTCTCCAGGCATCTCCACAGACGGGTCCGCGAAAAGTCCACGTACAATGAATTTTCACACCTTTATGTCCAATTAATTTTATTAGTATTTGGTATTTACATATACACTTTGCACTTGAGAATTGGCAGTGTAAACAATTCGATCAATTTGGCCCTTTATTGAAACCTACTAGTCCGGGATGCTCTATCAAGGTGTACAGCATGTGAAACTGCCTCGACCACTGTTCGCACATCCCTGCTCGGAGTTCAGTCGAAAACAAAGCCATTTCGTCAGATATTCTTACAAGTCGACTGCTAATTGGTAAATAAAGATAATGCGTTAGACAATCACAATCACTGGGTGCTTTCATCAACAAAATTCCATGTTGGCGCCACACAAATTAACTCCCATTTCAAATATGTATCTGTTTCGATCTGCGGTGTTCTTTAGTTCGGAAAATTTTAAGAAAACACTATAGAATGGGATGAAAACAAAAACACTGATTGAGTCAGCGTTGTTGTTTTTCTGATCTGGAACGTAATCTACATATTAAAATGTTTATAATAAACAGACAACGAATCTTGATTCATCGCAGTTCGACTTAAATTCGTCCGAAAGTTTCGCTGGAAATTAGCAGCATTTTTGGACTTTGAGGCGTAAATGAATAACTGATTAATACAAATTCTAATGGCGCCAGTGAATGAAAAAAACCTACTTGGAGTCCCCGTTGTTTACAGGCCGCTCTATACCGAAATGTATGTGAATAAAGAAGAAAAATATGCAATAAAGATGCGCAAAAGCAACTTTCAAAAAAAATTCCACCTTTTCATTTGAATGAAACATTTTCAACTGAACAGAATAAAAGCAAATCGAACAGAACAGACCAGACCAGAGGAAAAAGACAAACAAAACTAGTCTTTTAATCAGAATTCCAAAATTGTTTATACATAATTAAAATCGTATTTGTCACCCCAATTCACTTCTCCGGTAGGGGCTGGGTCTGGACCAGAGCTCGGATCTCCGCTCAGCTGGAATACCTGTTCTATTGTTTGTCCATTGGCTCAAATTTTCTCTTTAAATTTCATAACTTGATGCTCTCCAGAGAACACAGATTTCGTCTAATCCTTAGCACATCTCCAACTGGTGAAATCTTCAAAGTCCAAAGAGCAGACGCTGATATTTCGGGAATAAACGAAATCAGCCGAACCCAATTTCACTTCCGTTTTCTCTTGGGCATCCAGCCATCAGCAGGCGGGAAGGCTGGCTTGCAGTTCAACATTTGAACTTTTCTTTCGCGCGCTCACAGCTAGGCTAGCATTGGCGTAGTATCAGATACATGCACACATATGCATATACATATATAAATACGTACACATATTAATACACAATTTGTTTGTTTTAAACGAGATTTTACGACCTGTTGGCTGTCATAATAACAAGCTACCGAAGAAGAGTCAGTCTCCCTGGCAAATCAGAAGAGAGCGGAGAGAGGCTTTGGCGAATACGAGTATACACTCACAGCGACAGAGGCAGAGATACGTATGAGAGAGCCGGGGAGACACGACTGGGACCAGACACCAGAAAACCGGCAAAATTATTTCGCTGAGCGACGACGTATAAAATATCACGACTCCGTCAGAACGGATTTAGATTGAAGCGAACGTTCAAAGCGCGCAGATCCACAAACCACAACTGAAGCAAGCAAGTGACAAAACTCGATTATTGCGGTCCCATAAAGAATTATAAGAAAGATCAGTGACAAGTGCAACAGAACATAACAGAGAAATGGCAGCCAGAACAATGCCTCTCCTCCGTCCCACACACGTACTAGGCCTCGGCTTGGTCCTGCTCCTCATGTGGGAGCCAGCCCCCAGCACAGGCTATGCAATTGGCCAGTCGAAATTCGGAAAGATCGAAAAGTTCCCCTACCAAGTGATGCTGATAGGAAAGCAGCTGTGGCGCAAGCGCATTCTGTGCGGCGGCACATTGCTGGACAGGCGCTGGATACTCACTGCCGGCCACTGCACCATGGGAGTTACCCACTATGATGTGTACCTGGGCACCAAGAGCGTGGAGGACACGGAGCAGTTGGGAGGACTGGTGATTCGTTCAAACAAATTCATTGTGCACGAGCAATTCAATCCGGAGACGGCTGCAAATGACATCGCTCTGGTCAAGCTGCCAATGGATGTGGCATTTACCACTCGTATCCAGGCAGCCTCGTTGCCCAGCAGACAGCGGCATGAACAGTACACGGGCATGAGCGTGGTGGCCAGCGGATGGGGCGCCATGGTAGAGATGTCCAACTCGGACTCGATGCAGTACACAGAGCTTAAAGTGATCTCGAATGAGGAGTGCGCACAGGAATACGATGTGGTTACGTCAGGTGTGTTGTGTGCCAAAGGCCTGAAAGACGAAACCGTGTGCACAGGCGACTCCGGTGGCCCTCTAGTGCTCAAGAACACACAAACCGTTGTGGGCATTACCAGCTTTGGCCCAGCCGATGGCTGCGAAACCAATATTCCCGGAGGCTTCACTCGAGTCACAAACTATTTGGACTGGATTGAGAGTAAGACTGGTGGTCTTACTGCACCACAGCGGGTCCACTCGAATCAGCATTACGTCCGGCCACACCAAACGCATCAGGAGCAGCAGCAGCACCAGCATCCGCATCAGCAGCAGCAGCATCAGCATCAGCATCCGTATAGTGATGACAATCTCATTTAGGATGAGTACGTCCAGTCGTACCTACCCCCTTTGACTGAATCTTTATAGCTTTACCTTGAAAGAATTCTCTAATCGTGTGATATATGTCTAGATACTCCTTCAGTTAGCTAATTTCTCCATCTAAATTTGTACATTGTTCTTAGTTTTAACTATTTAAACATCTATATTTATTTTAATTGTAAGGCTCCAAATGAAAGACAAAACCCCAAATTCCCGTGGGTCTCCAAACAAAAAGAAAGCATACAAATGCGATGCAAAATATAAAGAAATTGTATATGAAAATAAAAAAACCAAAATCCAAACAACAAACAACAATATCAAAAAAAAAACCTGCTTCAGCTCTTCTGTCTGTTTAGTCATGCTGATTTTTGTGGAATTGGAATTCCCGAATCCGGAGATCGCGTCCAACGATAATCGTCCGATAAAAACTTTTACGTCGTCGCCATGTGATAATTTCTGAGCAGTTAACTGTTTCGCCTCTCTACGTATGTATTTATACCTATGGGTATCTTTCTGAATCTTTCTTATTCGAATGCTGCTGCTGCCTTTTACATAACTCACGAAACGAACAATTATGAGGCATGCTGCCAATGCTTCTGCGCCGTCTCTAGCTGTCGCCAATCACTTCGTTTACATAAATTTCTATATTGACTTAACGCTCAATTCGATTGCCAAGAACACGAACTGGAGGCCCACTCCAGTTTGTAGGGGAGCACCACTCCACATGATGACGCTCGACTGCTCCACATGGTATTTAGTTCCGTGATAAAACACAGATGATTCGGCTCCTACCAGTTTCGAAGAGCAGATATTGCCGATTCTTGATACGATTTTTCTCTCGGTGGTTGTGGGACTATTGATTTGCCAAAATTATGTCAGCTCTATTTTGCATCTAAGACACCGGATTCATGACGCAAGCTTTCGTCAGTAAACAAATGAAAATTTATAAAAAATTGATTTTATCTTGATTGAAATATAGCCCACTAATTAAACATGGCTCACATAATTGCCAGAACCGAAAGATTCGAACATCATACTCCAGTTTTCGAAACAAATTTGATCATTCACTCGACGATCTACTTTTGCATGGAGACATGGAGTCATACATATGTACATACATATATAATTATTCGAGGATTTCAAAGGGAAATTCCCTGTCCCATTACAAAACAAAAAAATGTACCGAGTTGTTTTAAGTTCTTTATAGCTTTCCTTAAAACTAATTAATCTTTCAGTACAGAGTACAATTTGTTTCGTTTTACTCCCACGATGCTTAGAAACAAAAACTGGTTTAGTGGATAAAATGAAGTTGTACTTTTTAATTTTTATTATAATTATTAACATCTAAGCACGTGGCTGTCACACTCGAAGTCAAGGCGAATTTGTTTCGAATGTTTTCCTTTCGAACAACCTGTGTCCTTGGTGCTTTCAGTTAAGGCTTATAAATATTTAATCAGAGTCTTGTTCACGGAAAGCGACTAACATTCGTGTAAAGTTATATTTGTGTTTCGCTCATTAATTTAAAAAAATTTACTAACATTTCTATTGTTAATTCTGATTCAAAACGGTAAGTTCATTTCAAACCATATTTTTCCACATCGCAGTAAATTATCAACTAACTCTTGAATGTATGTGAAAATTTATTAAGAGCATTCGATCAACCATATCTCGCATGAGATTAATGGGATAACATGACATTCATTTCAAAAATAATAAATGTTGTGGTTCTCTTTCATTGGGGTAATTTAGATTTCTTTGAGTTTAGCGTTAAAAAGTGCGTATAAATTTTTGGCTGTATTGCTAACTTTGGTACTGTTTCTAAGTAAGAGCGCTTCCTACTAGCACTGTGCGGCAGCTTTCGCCTTCTTCTTGAGCACACATTCGATGGCCTGGACAACCTCCTGGAAGATGTCATCAACATCACGCTCGGCATTTATCTGTGGGTAAGCGAAAGTTATTTAGGAAATGTTGACATAAGTTTACTTTAGAACTTGCTGTCAAGGTTTTGTCTGCGTATAGCTCCAGAATGGCGCTTGTGTTCAGTTTGAAAGTCTGCAAACGCGCCCTTATGGTTTGTTCATTGTCATCTGCTCTTTTTACAGCTGCTGCAGCGGCACGCGCCATTATACGCTTCAGCATAGTGTCTTCAGAGCAATCGAAGTACAAGGCCAGATCGGCGGGAGCAATACGCTCCTCAAATGCAACGCCCTGGTTCTTCTCCCGTGGATATCCGTCGATGAGAAAGCCCTTAGAGCTACCCTTGGCACGGCTGATAGCATCGTTCAGCAGCGAAAGGACCTCGTCGTTGGACACTAAGCCGCCACTGCTCATGACGGCCTGAAGCTGACGACCCTTGTCCGATCCTGATGCCACCTGAAAATGGAAATTCGCAATTAACTGACGCAATTAATTATTCTATGACAGGTTCTTCAAACATTACCTCATTGCGCAATAAATCGCCACTGCTCAGATGTGTGAAACCGTATTTCTCCACAATTTTAGCACACTGAGTGCCTTTGCCGCAGCCGGGACCGCCCAATATCCAGATGATGGGGATTTCGGACTGCAAAATGGGACAGAGGTTAGACGGGACCAACACAGAGACTCGAGTAACATCTACAATTAGCTTAGTTAGTGTTTACTTAGATGCAAGCTTAGTTCAGTTAGGGAGCGGGGTCTTAAGAGATTGGGTTTGAAGCAGCGGCCACACGGTACATGTACATGCCATACATCAAATAAACCTAGTAGAAGATTTCTTTGCCCGTCGGCCTGGGCTTGTGACTGGGGCTACTTACAGCGGCTTGCGCCTTTCGGAGCTCCTCTGCTTTGAGCTTTTCCTGGGCCTCCTTCTTCATTGCCATTTGGTGACACATAAATAACTACACAATCGAGACAGTTGTGGGGGATGGTTAGATATCTCAATGTTTCAGTGTTATTGGACTATATCTGGATGTTTTCGATTTGTTAATATGTAGTTATTCGAATTCTGGGCACTTTGCCAACAAAAAATGTACCTCAAATGTTTGCCGACAATAAACTTCCTAGCTATATAAACAGACATACCACCAGGCATATTTTACATGCACACACACATGTGCATCCCATGAACGCCCATCTCTATGGTCGAGTTCGAGAACTAATTGATTTTACATTCCCACATGACATTGATCTTGAGCAGAAGGCACTGGGTACGAGAGACCGAACTGGCACAGAGCTCACCGCTCCCAGCCATCCATGGCACGTCGGAGATCTCATTCAGAGCAATTGGCACCTCTATCCAGCCCCAAAAAATTGTATTTTTGATGGTTTGATTTCAGCGAGAAAATCTCAATTACTGTAAACAATTGAGTCGCTTTTGTTGGCGGCTCGTGACTCAATTGCGTGTGTAGGTGGTGAAGAGATCTGCGTGTGCTATACACGCTGCCTGTGGATGTGGATCGGATCCCCCGCTGATATTCACCTGTTCCGCACTGTCGCACCCTAGCGAATACTTGGGGAAAGGGGAAAATCACCAGACAAACAAAATGAACAAAAATTTGGCAGCTTTGATAATGAGCAGGTTGTTCTATAGCACCCTTGTTTTCGTATTCATTTTTACTCTGATCTGCTCGCTTTTCTTTTGGCACATTTTCTACGCATCTTTATGGTTGCGTGTGAAAATTTATGATTCTCAATCGGATTTACGTAATTTCGTTATATTTGTAGTAGTTCAGTGACTTTTCAATGTCATTCTCAGGGATCCGCAGCTAGGGCGTTTCGTGTCCATCGTAAATATGTTTTAGCACTGACCTTTTACATACTTGGTCATTACGTAAATACTCGTATAAACAGTTGTTTAAGTTCCCGCCGTGAAACTGCCAATTATATCAAAACTATTATTAAAGTTAGACCACACATGCGCGCTTCTCAAACGGAACTGCAAAACTATTCAGCAAACGGGCAGGAATTTTTTGGGACGCCAACTTTTGCTCTTTCAATCTCAAGATTGCTGCTGTTTTTGTTGTAATTAAATTAATCATTCCATCCGTCGCGACTGAATCAAAACCGGCATGAGTGTCTAGTTCGGGTAGCGTCAATAAACACATTTAACTGCTCTGGCGACGATGCTGGGGTTTGGGGACTGGAGACATGCTAATGAATCAAGCCCCGCCAGAAATTCCTGAGTATCGGGCAACTGGTCATAAATATATGCAAATTTATCGGATTTTGACGTCAAAATTCTCTGTTTGGAATGTGAAATTTCGGCTTTTTACTGCGATCGACCGGGCCATTTGAGTTGCTAATTTGTTAGTTGTTTGTGTATGTATTTAGGGGGATTTCACAGGCACGTAATCGTCGCTATTAGCCGAGTCTCTATTTATACCAGATCAGCGGCGAACAGCTGATGGAGCTTCTAAGCTGTGAGTAGTAAACATTTCGCATCGGAGGCGATGCGTTCCGAAATGCGTATGTACATATGTATGTGCCAGAGTAAGTGTAATTGCAACGATTGGCAAGGTCAAGTGCACAAATGCAAGTATCGTGAAAGTGGCTCAAGGTCGTGCCGTATATGCAATCCCTAAACTCTCGCTATCGCCGTTCAAACGGTGGGGGATGTAGTAAAATTCCGAAAGAGAAATTTTACTTAAAGCGAAACTGATATACATAAGTGGCATATAAATAAAAATAAATCAGAGCAAAGCAATATAAAAACCCAAACAAATGTGCGGGGATTTCGAGTATACGAGTACAGTCGAACTAGCACCAGCACATTTTCTCACTCACCATTGTGATGTATACGAGATGAATGCGTCGCTTCTGAGGGATTTTCGTTGAACAAATCGCGAATTTTTCGTTAGTTTAGAGCCGATGTTTGTTTGACTTTCTTGGCCTGCCGCGTTCTTCTTTGTTGTGGTTGATTTTCAAGTTGTTCGATTTCTTCGACCGACGATTTTCCACCACCCTCGCTCGATGCAGCGTATATTGCGAGTGACTGAATGAAAAGGCTTTCGGCTAACGGTTTCAGCACGCGTAGACGAGCGCTGACGCGAGCTTTCGCGTTGAGCTTTTTGTGTACCGTGTGCTTTTTTCTGTATGTGGTCTATTGAGCTAAAGTTGTATTTGTTTCGATTTGAATTGAATGTCTATGGCTATGTTGTGTGGATGTTCAAGCAACTTCAATTTTCAAGATCTAGCGTCCGATTGAGATTTGGGGCCCTCGGTTCTTCACCAGTGTCTCCATATTGGGAACTAGGTCCTCGAACACTTCATTGGCATCACGTTCGGCATTGAGTTGCATCGTTATGTTGGAATATTTTTGTAGCACTGCCTTGGGCTCTTTTTTATTTGTGTCTCCTTGGACATCCAACGCAATGATCATGGTAGGCTTGCCAAGACTATCTTCCAGTACCTTGGCTTCGGCCTCGTTGCGCGGATATCTATAATTATGTAGTATAAATATTCAGGTGCATCTTTTTTATATGGATTCCCATATTTCACCCATCGATTAAAAATCCATTGATCCCGCCCCGTTGGCTCATAATTTGCTTCTCCACCAGCGGCACTATATCGGCCAAGGGTACTTCCTTGCCATCCTTACGGATTGCCTCGAACTTTTTGCCATCTGCACTCTTAGCCTCAATCTGGTAAAAGTACAAATGTGTCAACTAGTATTGCAATTGCGATTTTCTGGTTTGTTTCACCTCTTTGTCCACCATGGCGTTAGGATCGATATGCGTAAAGCCATACTTCTCTACAATTTTTTGAACCTGGACGTCCTTGCCGCTGTTCGGGCCGCCCATTATCCAGACAATTGGTGCGTTCTGAAAAAACACATTACAGACAGATTAGTGACCCACTTATTCTGATCCCATCCCAATAATAAGCTTACCATTTCTGGGCGTAAATTTTGTTGAAGCTAAAATTATATGTACATACAAATAAACTAATTTTCGTCGAATGACAGAACTTCTCCTGTCAGCACTTTGTGGAACATAAAGTGAGTGGTAGTTACATTAAGTTAGGCACAATGGGCAATTTTTGAGGCGCATGTAAATTAACAATAAGTACAATTTATTCAGGTAGCACATCCGCAGAACCCGACATCATCAACTAATATAGTACAGGAACGCCTGTATCTGTTTCGATTCGCTAACGGACACGACGAGCAGTGGTGCTGTATGGCGCTGTTGACGCTGGCACTGGGCAACCTCACTGTGTGTGGGAAACAGCGCATCGGGCGGGAGAATCATTACGTTGAACGTAGGGGTTTTCGGCGTACGCTTTTTGAAACCTTCATTATGAAGATGCAAGTCAAATGATATATTGAGAGAAGGTAGAGTATCATCATCATATGGGTAATCGCTGCTTTTAAGCTGCACAATGTCGAATTTGTTAAAGACACTTTTAAATCTTGAAAATGTCGTTTCGGTCTTAGGAAGGTCTATCAGACTCTTGCTCGTTAATATATATGCCTTCTTGCTGCCAGGATCTCCTTTCGACGCTGTATTTGATTTTCGCTTTCGAGTGTCAAATTTGAAATCGATCGGTTCGCTGCTGTTCTCGTTATCTTCCATATTTGGCCACATGATTAGCTGTTTCATTTCTTCCATGCCTTTCTCTACAGGCGCATACATCGGTGAAGCTCTGATATGTCCAGCAATTGGGATATTCCCAATCCTCTCATCCAGCAGAGCCCAGATGCAATCTGCTCTGGTCACTGCTTCTGCTGTTGGCTGATGGCGCTTATGCCTAACCACTATGTAACCAGCACGAGACATTATTGAATAAACCAAGTAATTGCTGTACTTTTCGCTTTCCTGCTCTCCAAGCAGCAAGACATAGGCCTGCTCCACTGAAACAGTCACACCATGGTACTCCAGCTGCAGGCGACCCTGAAATTCGTTTACACGTGAATACAAATCTATACGGAATGAAAGACTTACCCACCAACTCAAGAAGAAACAGGGCCTCGTAGTATTCCAAATATTGTTTACCCTGAACGCTGTATCCAAAGCTCTCAAATTTGCCATCCTTGCGCAGTATTTCCGCAGCTTGCTGTTCTTTATCCCAAGTGGCCAGAGCTCTCCCTCCGAGGCGTTCAATGCGTGGCACAGACAATTGAGCTCGCAGATTGGCTGAAGTAATTAACATTATATTTAATTGACTCACATCAATCCTACGCCTTACCAAGAGCCGCGGTAATTTCCTCGAGTTCAGCTGCACTTCCTTCATTCTGTGTGCGCTTAGGGCCGCCGCACGGGGCTTCTATTTCCAAATGGCGGTGCTTAATGAGTTGTTCGCCACTAAAACTCGACGAATATAATTATCGCTTTAAAGAGTTAATTCATGAATTACCTTAAATATGTGTTTGTTGGATTAATTTCAACAAATTGCATATTTCTTGATGCTGACATGTTACCAGTGTGACCGCGGATTTATCGATAAAATATACCGCATGACACCGTCAATTTTAAATCATTTTCCTCGATTTTGCTATTCTATTTAATACTATCAGCGAGTCAGGACTCTCAGCACTGAAACTATAATTTTATACGATTAATGAATCAATTTTCTATGGGGTTAAAGGTGCATTTGGTAGTAATTTTTAAAAGAAAACTTAAAATCGGAAAATTAGATTTCAGATCATGCGGTAACGGGACCTTACAACCTTCTAAGGTCACATACCTTGCATTTTTCCATTTTTTTTTTTAGTATTTTCTTGTCCTCCAGACACGTTAACGTCGACCTTATGCAATTCACCAACGTACAAAATGTAGAAAACATGTAGCTAATGTGTACTTAGCATCTCAATCGGAATGATTGAGGAATACAATTTTCAAACTAAAAATGTCAATTCAGTAAACGTGTTGGAATGTGATGTCTTTGTTGGCGGTCAACCCTTTATAATTTTGTTAATGTTATATTTGTTTTTTTTCGAAGCTGCGTTGAAACGTTAACTTAAACTTGTCTCTTCTTCTGTTTTTTAGATGGTGGATATTACAACCATTATGTACCTGTAGCTAAAGTGCCAGCACTGTGCGATTAACGAAACTCAAGTGAGTTGGCAGGGTAGGACCATTAAAAGTGCGCCAAGTGTGACGGCGAAACGGAATTTCAAAGTGGATTAAAAAGGTAATTTCCATACAATCGGATTCGAACCAAAAACTGCTCCATTCCGACCGAATTAAATGAAATTTGTGTGTTTTCTCTATTTATAAATGTTTATTCTTTGTATAATTGTAGTTTTGTTAGTTTCGCATAACATACGCTTAACATTTTTGCCCTTTCATGCATTGGAGCTGTCGAACTCTCGAACTCGATTTAATTTGTCATATAACATTTTACACATTGGAAATACACTTAATGGTAACTTTATGAACATTTAATACACCACATTGTTGCTTTTAACTCTAATGCTGTTAACATTTTTCATACTCGTTCTCCCCCTCCTCTCCTCGTTCTATTTGCAACTTCACGTATGTATATTGCAGGATAGTATTCTGGTTAAACTTAAATTTACAAATGATACTCGTACTCCATAACTAACCATACATGTATAAATATCTTTATCTTTATCTACGTACGTACTTATAGTTGATTTATATGTTTGCGTCGTGTATTGTATAAACAGTTTCTCCCCATATAGTATTGGTTTCTCTTCTTTTTTTTCCTCATTAATGCCATTGAATTGTTAACATTGTTCACCACATTTTGTTTTGCTGTACATGCATACATTCATATGTGTAAATGCTTAGTTATACCATATACATATGTACGTATGTACATATATACATATGTATATAAATGTATATCTGTTTCGAATGCGTAACGCGTTAAGGTAATATTTTAGCTGCCTGCTGATAGTTTATCTTCTCATCTCTCTTGTTGGTTGCCCCTCGACCCACCACAGCACACACAAATGGAAAATGATAAAATGAAAACCTCGTCAGGCTCGTTTAATGGAACATTAGTAATACTCGACAGACCCAAAAACTGAATATCTATTGTACAGGGCAAAGGTGCAAGGCAAGGATCGGTTCAGACTATGTTCACATTGGAACCACTGGCTGCCGGCTTGTTCGACTTTACCAGACATGACTGCGAGCTGTTGCCCATGCTGGAGCCGTCGAGGCTGTCCAGATCCAGCGCTGTGTCGATCATCGTGGTGTCGTGAAGCATGCGCAGCCGATCCGCTGACTTGGCCTGCTCCGCCCCGTCGCAGATCGACTTGCGTTGCGAGTGAGCGCCCACAAAGGAGGCACTCACTGGATCGTCCAGATCGAGGTCGTCGCTCAAGAGCGTCGAGGACAGCACAGTGGTGGCCTGCAGCTGCTCTTGCTGATGCTGCTGGGCGCGCTCGTCAATGATGTTGGAGTAGACATGCAGGCCGGCATCTGGCGGCGCTGCGTTAGAGGCATTCGCCACGTGCGGCACATTGCTGTACATATTCTCCGTCTTTGAGACCGAGCTGGCCAACGCATGGTCACCGCCCATGGCGACAGCCAACAATGCAGCACCAGCCGAAGGCTTGAAGGCATCGGTGGAGCCCGCTGCCGCGCCACCAGAGGGCTCCGCTACTGCATGCCCGTCAGCCAAGGAGGAGTTGACCAGTGCTGCCTCAAAGTCCGCGTCGAATAGATTGCTGTAGCTGCCGCTGCGATTGCGCAAACCCCGCGCTTTATTGGTGGCAATGGCTGCCACTGCAGCCACTACCTCCGGACTGCCGACGACCACAACCTCTGTGTCGTCCAGCTCGTCCTCACTGCTAGCCGTGGCCAGCCGATTCTCGTAGCTGACCGAGGCTCCGTTTGACAGCTGCCGCTGCTTGTGGTGCCGGTGTCGGAACTGGCGCGCCTGGGTGGCCGTCTGCTGGGTGTACGCCGGAATGTCCATCTGGGCTAGGGGTATCTCGTTGTCCACCAGCTGAGCTAGACTATTGGAATTACCTGCGGACGAGACAGAGGGCAGAGGTGACAACGGAGTGGCTGATTAGTGAACAGTGTAGCTTCAATGTTTCCGAATGTTTATATCGTATAATCAATGCATGTAAATTATTCAAATGCTCATTACAACAAATTTGCCAACTAATTTAAAATTCGAATTTCAATTTTGAGCACTTTTTGCTAGTGGTTTTTGTGTCTTTTATTTGTGTGGCGTTGATGGTTGGGCTGGGTTTGGTTTGGTTTGGTTTTTATTGGTTTTGGTGGAGTGTTTGGATTCGTTGTGTTGTTTTGTATTGTGGTTTTGGCTGTGGGAAAAAAAAAACTGACTAAAAATGCAAATAATCATAAATGCTGAAAAGGCGGCAATTAAAATCGTAATTCGTAATTCAATTAAAACGGATTGTCTGCTAAAATGAACATACAGTACATGTGTAATTGAATGGGCGGGTGGTGGTGTAATTGCAATGAGTGGGCGGGAATTTAAATCCCCACTCCCATTCCATTCGAAGACGCTGTCATGGTCCGCGTCTGCAGGCGGGCGATGCGCGCATTTTGCAGGAATGTGGTAGGGATAATCAACTTAGTTGGAAATATACGTCGATTGATAAGCTCTTAACCAATAAACAACCCAATATAATGTCGCAAAAGATAAATGTGAAATATGCGCTAATTAGTGAGATCCAATGGAAAATTCGGTGCGAAGTGGATCAATTTAAAGCATGCTTGCAAAATGTCGTGAATACATTTAGTGGGTGGATTATACAGTAGAACTGATGTGTTACGAGGTGGCCAATAAAAACGTTGCTAAATACTGTGATTAATTCCAACTTTTGGGGTTTGTTTTGTGTGTGTTCCTTGTGTCTGTGTGTCTGGATGGTGGTGTTGCCTTCCGTCTGTCAAAAGTACGATTATGAGGTGGTTTGAACTTAACATGAGAATATGTGTACGATTATGTAGTAGGTGTAGAACCGAATATGGAGTATACTTTAGCTAGTATTTGCAGTGGCAACTGGATAAGATAAGCAAGAGGTCGGGGGTAAATCAACTGAAATATATGAATGGGATATATGCGGTGTAGCTAATTCCAAAATGAATGTCTAAAGCGTTATTAATTGTAATTTCGGATATTTGTACATACAATACAACAATAAAATGCTTTGTTTTGTTCTTTAGAAATATTTTACTTTGCTTTAGGAGAGAACTCACCCAATTAAGGCTTAAAATGCAATTTTTACTCTAGTCTTAAGCGGCCCTCGACAACTTTCGCTCAATTGCAGTATTTGTTTTTGGTTATATATCGTTATTATATCGTTAGTTTTTGTAAAATTGTTCAACAACAAGCAACCAATTTGTATTGGTTGCATTTCCACAGTCAAGTTGAAAGATATAGAAAGAGTTTGACATTAGTGTGCGATAAATCAGGAGAAAACATTGGTAGGTTGATTGGTAGGTAGGTACGAGTATTCAAGAGGTTATATTCAGTGGATGGACGAGTGCGCGCTTTGCCATTCAAATTAAAACTAAGAAACGGAAGGGGAACGAAATGGTATGGATAGCGAGAGAGCGATACAGCGAGACGGCGATAGAGAGACGCGAACTAAAACTCAAGAAGAACTGCAGCGAAGAAGCTCCCACTCAAGATCCCCTGCTGGGGAGTGGAGTGTGTCTGTCTGTATGCGTGTGTGGATCGTGTGTGGTCGTGACGTTCAGGAACGTAACGTTGAACAGACCTTAAGGCTTCCTCTATCCGGATCCGTACTTATACTCTAGTTGTGTGTGTGTGTGTGTGTGTGTGTGTGAGTGTGTGTTTGTGTGCGATCCGCAAACATTTCATTCAGATCGATAAGTTTTATTGCCCAACATTTAACCATACATAATGTATTGTATATGTACTATATATAGGTATATAAATCTACTTTTGCATCATTTAACACTCGCTTCTTGCTTCATATATATATATATATATGTATATATTATATATTTATGTATGTATGTATGTGTATATATAACTATCTATAACTTCAATTACCTCGCTAATGCGTCGTACTATGCTTGCAATTAATTATAAAAGGAACTCATAATATTGTTAATGCTCAAGATTTAAAGCTGAGGCGACCTTTTCGTTGGCTTCCCTCGTGACCCCCAACCCAGCAGCAGAGCATGCCAGGACACCCGCAGAGCTTGCGGCCTGTCCCTGTCTCTGCCCCCAACAAATGTCAATTACTATTACAACTAGGTATAAATACATACATATTTCGGTTCAATTTCGATTTCAACACACAATTTTCAAATTTGCTATTGCTAATTATTTGCTGCAGTCACTTGGCAATGCTAATGCTCCGCTCCCTCCCCCAATACGAGTATTCAACGCTTAAGTACATACATACATAATTCCATGTTTGATATTCGATATTCGATATTCGTCCCGTTGGCAACAATGTGTGGGTTGTATTTTCGGTAGCTACTAGCCGGTAGTTAAAAATGACTCCTTTAAAACCGATGCATCATCATCATAGTACATATATCAAATTCTTATTGAATTTGATACGTTAGTTTACGCTTAATTTTCATTGTAAAAATGAACAAAGTTCTAACAAAATGTTGCTTCGATAAATGGCAGTTATTTTGGCTCATTAAGACTTTAGCTAACTTTTAATTTCTAATCTCCAATTGCATTTGTTTTTTGTTTTGTTTATGCTGTAGTGTGGTGTGGTGTGGTGTGGCGTAATCTTATTTCATCTTCTCGTTCGGTTGAAACCGTTCAAAATTATTCAAAACTTCAACGAAAGTCCAAGTGACTGCTATCGTTTGGTGGTGTGGCCCTTCGGCCAGGAATCTAACATGATTCCGAAAACAAAACACACAAAAATCAAAAACTTAATCATCTTTTAAGCGAACAAAGTTAAAGTTGAACATGCTTGGTTGGGATGTTGGTTGGTTGTTTGGTTTTTTTGGTTTTTTTTTCGTTTTTTTGGCTGGTGGCATCACTATTGGAGGTGGCGGCGATGGGACGTAGACCAGGGTGGATATACATACATACATATACATAGGAAAGATTCCTTCCTGGCCCCTGGGTGCCGGAGCGCCCTTGCACCGCGAGTGCAGAGGAGCACCGGCTCGATTAGCCAGGGAAACAGGTGCTACATAAACGTAAAAGTTTCTATGAACCAACTTTTCAATTCATTCAGGATCGGGGCTAGGGGCTCTACAGCGGATATCAGATATCGGAGGTCGGACATGAACAAAATAATAAGATACAATTTAGCAATTTACATACTTCTAAATCTACGCATACAACGGGAGGAAACTCAAGAACAATATTAGGGGGCTGCAAACCGAAGACACCTCCTAACACCTAAGCGCGTCATGGAAGCCAAATGTATTATACCCCATTCAGACTGTGGGTAGACCTCTTCAAAATTCAAAGACCCTCGTCGAAGAATGCCAATTGATGCCAAGAAAGAAGCCTGCATAGCCTGCATATGGCCAAACAGCCAGAAGAAAACTGGGCTTTCTCTAGCAGTGGGCTGGAAGCAGTAGGAGGCGGGCCAAGGGCCTGGTCCTGGACCATAGCTTATTATGTACAGCGCCTAACAACCAATTAATGAAGTCCAGGGCGACTTCAAGCACCGCACGGGGCAGGTGGACAACGACAAGAAGGGGGCAGCGAGCTGCGTACTATGACGAGTCGCTGCCCGCGGCATCCTCGATAATCGAGTTGAGATCTATGTTGAACGAGTACTCGTAGAGGTTTGAGTAGCGGTCGCGCTCCTTCCACGGCGACCGGTGATTCATATAAAGATTTCGTTTACTAACACGGAAGATCTGGCTGTCCTTGATCGACTGATCGTCGTCGCAGGGTTCACCGCCACCGCCAAAGTCGCACTCTCGGATGGTCAGCCGGTTGGTCGGCGACTTAAGCTCGAACATCACCTCCTGGTGCTTGTAGCGCGACCGCATCGGCAGCGGCTGGTACCCGGCGATGTTCACCTTTTGCGAGTCCACCGACTGCGTCGACTGGCGGCGCATCCCACGTGCCGATTTTCCAAACGGGTAGTTGAACTTGGTGGTGTTGTCGGTGTGGCGTTGCGGGGAGTAGTACTTGAAGTCGCTGGGCGCCGGCGGCTGGGGTGCCGCCGTGTGTATGGTCGTCAGCGTGGTGCTGCTGCCTGTCACCGCTGCACTGCCCTGAAGCTGCAGCGTCGATGGTCGTCGCGGGGCCAGTGGCGGCGGCATCGTGGCCAGGGAGGCCGAGGCAGAGCCTGAGGTGGGTGCCGTCGTCGAGGACGATGAGCCACCGCCACCGCCTCCCGACACAGAGGCTGCCACCGCCGCTGCCTCAGCCATTGCTGTGGCCACGGACACGCTCCCAATGGCAGTCGTCTGTTGGGCGTGCACATGGTGGTGGAGCAGCGGCAGTGGCGAGTTTCGCACATCATCGTACGACGGCGTCAGCGGCAGGTGCAGCGAGCGCCTCAGGTTCAGCCGGTAGGAGGATGACGTGGCCGGCGAGCGCATCAGCGAGGGCGAGTGGAGGTTCGAGTGCGAGCGGGCAAATGCCTCGTGGTGCATCTGCAGCTCGGCGGCCACCAGTTGCTGTTTCTGATGCTGCTGATGTGGTTTTGCTTGTTGTTGTGGGTGGTGTTTGAGTTGTTTGTGCTTGTTGGCTTTGAACTGGTGCTGGGCGCTGGCGGGCAGCAGTGTTTGCAGTGAGCACCTCTGATGCTGCTTGCGGGACTTACCGTTCTGGACCAGGTCGTAGCTGGGCGGCGGGTGTTCGAAGCCGTTGCCATTGCCGGTGCCATTGCCGTGGCCATGGCCATGTCCGAGTCCATGTCCATGGCCGTGGCCGTTGAGGGCGGCTGATGCGGCGGCCCCAGATCCGTCCATTGTCGAGGAGGAGGGATTAGACTGGTGTTGGTGGTCAATATATTTGTTGTTGTTATTTCAGTGTGATTCGATTGATGTTGTTGTAGTTGTAGGTGTAGTGGCAGTGGAGGTGGTGGTGGTGGTGGTGGTGTGTAGTGGTGAGACGGTCGAGTAGTAGTAGTTTTTACCAAAAAGAAACATTGCATAGAACACAAAAAGAAGGAGTAGAAAAATACAGATCAGATCGTCAAAATGGTGTGCACAAAGGATCGTCGGTACGAGAGATTTAATAAGGATATTTATTTCAAGCAAGCAGAGTGCCCAGACATTTAGATATTGTTTTGTGAGAGGGTGCTCGGATCGGATCGGATTGGATTGGATTGGTGCGGTCGCTTACCTCGTCGTAGAAGCGGGGCTTTAGCTCCGCCCCCCCTATGCTGATGCCGCCACCAGCCCCGCTAATACCACCGCCCGAACCGCCCAGCATGGGCTGCGCGGTGGTGACCATATGAGAAGCGCTCAGCACATCGCTGAGGGCATGCCGGGGGCTGGACTGGTGCTGCATCTGCTGGATGTACTCGTCGGTAGCAATGCCGCGCCTGCCGGGAGACGATTAGTTTGGATTGCAGGCGAATGTGGCGAGCACTCACCTGTCAATCATAGACGGCGTCATGGGTCCGCATAGGATGTGGCAACAGTTGAGGCAGATGTTGCCCCGTGAGTAGGGGTTCTGGGTGCGCGGTCCGCCCTTCGAGGAGAAGGATCCCTTGAGCTAAAGGGAGAGATGACTTAGAGCTGTCCGTCTGATCTGGATCACCTGGATCCCTGGCATACTCACATCCTCATTGGTCGTCTGGTCGCTCGTCGTCAGATAGGTGTGGAATCCCGCCAATCCGATGACGGACCATATCGAAAAGAAGCAAATGAACACAACAATCACAGTGAAGGGCGCCTTCTTTATTACTTCGAAGACCTCCTGCTCGGTTTTCATTACTGTGTGTGGTGGATCATGGGGATAATGAAAGATCTGGGGAGACTCCAGCACTCTATACTCCATACTCACATAAAACTAAATGCGTCACAGAGCACGAGAATATAAATACAGCTAAAAATGCCAATGAGACTAGAAACAAATAAAAGAACCGATAGTTCCGCTTTCCCACGCAGTTTCCCACCTGCAACGAAAGAAACATTAAGACCACAGGCGCCAAGACCAAAATGAAGACGGTTGGTTAACAATCCCAGCCAGACCCTTGGCATAATAAGGTTAATTGCATTTTCACGAGACCTGTGTGCCGCAGCATTTCGTAATTTGTTGCCATCGCCAGAGAAATGCCTTCATTTCAAAAGGCATCCCCTATCCTCGCCCCTATCGCGAACTGTGAGCCACCCGAAAACGCCTTCTACCAAAGCCCCAAAAGGCAGTAGTCGACCTTCAAGCTGGCAAGCAGCAGCGGAATCAGCATCAGCCACTGCGGTATGATAGGGTCCTCCTCTGGGGGTATGAAACACGCTCTGCCTCTGCCAAATGAAAAAGGGGTGCGAAAGAAGCGCTCTGCTTCGAGCTAGGCTCCGAATTGTACACTCTTTTATCCATTCTTATATTATTTTTTTGTATAAACTAAAAGCAATTCCATCTTCCTGCTTAACTAAAACTATGCAGAATCTTCTCTTTATCCTCCTAAGCCATCGTAAAATGTTCGTAAACGTACTTGGAAACGGAACCAATCCGCAAGCGAAAGGTTAGCAAAATTATTGCAGTATGCAGTAAATGCTTCACAAGCGAATATTTGACGAGCTATCGAGGACGAGATTTTCATTGAGTTAAGTTTTTTTTAGCGTTCTCGGATGGTTTACGCCCAACTCTAGTATTATAATATCGCTTACAATGTTAAATCTAAGTAAATGAATACTCGTATATGCCCTGAAAGCAATACCAGTCCCATGGATTCCTCTTCGTGTAGGGTATCAGCGTGCCACACGTCAACCCATGCAAACAGCTCTACAAATATGAGTGTGCTGTGCGGCTATTTGGGTTAGTGTTTGTGAGAGTGTGGTCTGTTTGCTTGGTCCGCGCCCAGCCACATCTTGTTGCATCATTGGGGCGCCTGCGGGTAGCCGCTTTGCCCTGCCTGCGACAAAAACTACGAGGCGGAGGGGCCCTGTGGCCGGGTTAGCTTTTTATACGAGGGAGAGAGAGATAGAGAAAGAGAGTACAAGGTTCCAGCTTGAAACGTGATGCGCGCGCTCTGCTGAAATTATTTTTGCTAAAAAATTAGCAACCTCAGCGGTTGGCGCTGTGGAATTGGGTTAAAGTCAGACCCGCAATGGCACAGAGCTTTGTAGACCAGCGCTCGCTGTGGGCGGACAGAAATACGGACGGGCGGATGGACGGACAGACGGAGGAGCAGGGAGGAGGCATTCGCTGTTTTTTTGTCCCACATTTGCGCGTCCAATGAATGCGCACAGCAGCCTAATGCGAGGGCCTCGGCTCAATGTCAGGCAGTCGGGCCACTAGGGACACTGTTGGCCCGTGATTAAAAGGCAGGCTATAGTGCTAACGAGGTCCTTGACTTACCCAGGGACAGTGATGATCGAAGCGGTCCACACAGTTGTCGCACAGGCTGCAGTGGGAGGCCCGCGGTGGCCGGAAGATCTTGCAGGTGAAGCAGTACTTCAGCTTGACCGTCTGGCCCTTCACGAGCACCTCCTTGGTCCGCGGTGGCGGTCGGTATGTGGGGCTGTTCAGCGAGTTTGGAACCTCTGTAGAGAGCGGCAGCAGCAACAGAAGCAGCAGTAGCATAACCGGAACCGGATGTGCGGCGCAGACGTGTAATGGCGTGGAGGAAATGCAGCATCAGCGTCGACAGCAAGAGGTCCACAGGGAACGCGTTTTTGACATGCAAAAGGAGGGTGTGGGAGGGAGAGAAAAAGTTTTCTCATTTTAAATATTTTATATAAAGCCAACAACAACAGCGACTCATTAGTGCAGAGAGAAACACAGCGCAGCGGCGGCAGCAGCGGCAGAGCCCGCTTTGATGATGATTTTCATGTGGGCTTTATTTCTCCTCCTTTCTATGTCGTGGCACGCTCATTACTTTTCATGTGCCCCCTTGCCACACAGAAACACAAACACACACACACACACATACACACGCAGATTCTCGCATTGCAATGCATTGGCCTGGCCACTGCTCAAACATTTCCCCCGATGCCCTCCTATCCTCCACCCACCCAACACCCAACACACACACAAACTTAATGAAGTGAAAACAAATATATATGTATGACTGTGACTGTGACTGCGACTGCGACTGTGATGGTGTGCGTTTGTTGGGAGGAGGGACATGACATCGCCAGGATTCTGGCGGCAGTATTCAGGAAACAGGCGTAGCCGCCGACCTTGGCCACTTTTCCTTTCGGATGGACATTTGCAAGGACTTCGACTGCGAGCAGGAGGACTGCAACTGCAGGAATACGTACCAATTTGCTTTTCAATATATGCTGCCTCATCATTGGAGGCCCGCGGTATGACGCCCGGATCCGTGAAGGTTGTGCGCAGCAGGGAGCTCATCGTGAAGAAGTACAGGACGGCGCCCACAATGGGAATGACTGGGTTGATGCGCTCCGCCAGGAACGGGCAGCTGTAAAGGAACAACGATTTATTGTACGATAAATATACAAGTATGTAGATAAGAACGAATGACAACATAAAGCAACCATAAGCAAAGCTGCTGGAAGCGGTGGCTTTAATAATGATCTGAGCTTAGTTCGGGGATTTCGTTTTTAGAGTTCTTTTAACTTCAAAATTGTGGATATGAGAGATTTTCATCGTGGATGTAAAATTTGGTGGCTCTAGCTCTTATAGTCTCTAAGTACTAGCCGACAAACAAGACGGACAGACTCGACACGTTTCCTTCTGTGCGTTACATATGCACACCCACTCTCGACCACAAATACAATATACCCTAGGGAATGAAGACGGGAATGCTGACTCTGTTCACGAATGAAATACACTGGCGTCGAGTCAGGCTTTTAGATCTACAGAGTAACCGCAGCGTTAAGTAGATCTCTAACTCCTGAGCTCCAGGAGCATTAAGCTGCTCTCTCGCGAAATCGTTCTCATCCAAATTTGTGCCTTGAACTGACTCGTCGGTAACTTATTCTTGTACTCTTACTCTTCAGATCTCAAAACGTACTCTTGAAATAAACAAATACTATTAATTTAAACAGCTATTTAAGAGACTTACTAGCTTGCTACTACAGGATTAGAAATAATTTTCCATTGAATTGATCTTGCTCCAACATCAAGTGTTTTCCAAGGCTCCCATGTACATATTTCCCGTCTGAATCAAGAGGCTGTCCCAAAGGCGTGGTGTGCATTATAGTGTATCTTGCTCTGCTCAGAGATACATACAAAAAGTCCCCGGTGTTTTGGCAATGCCCCAAATCCCGTAGTCCTTACAAATATGTGCCGAAATAAGGGGGCACGTGTCTCTGAAGGCACTCACCCTGTCCAACGCATTGTATTGTTCCCTAATACCCAGTGCGTGCTAACGATTTGCAAAAGTCGCCGCTTTCACTTCTGTCCACAAAAAGAACGAACCCCCAGCACGGTGACAATTATGTGTGACAAGTCCCAGGGCTACGCTCGAAATGGAATCAGTTGGGATGGGGCAGTAGCATAATTTCGGGGACACTCACTCAATGCAGTCCGGAGCCAGAGCGACAGTAGAACCATCCGAAAATAGTTAAATACATTTGTCATGACAACGCAATTCCCCCTGCCACAAAGCCGGGCTAAATAGGAATGCATTCAGAGAATGGTTTCCTCGCATTCAGAAGGCAAATCGCTGACAATGCCCTAAAGAGGGTGGGTAGCAAGCACGTTGGCGGGAGGCGGATGTATGAGGCAGGATTGCATTGTGCTACCTTTTAGCGATTTGCATTGCGAGCGCGTCGGGCGAAACACAATTTCAGTTTGCCCACATCCCCGGGCTGCCGCCAGCTGCCAGAGAGGGTTCATGAGAAAGAGGATGAGATGCTGCGACTGCTGCGACTACTGCAAATGTGCATAGATGCGGAGGTGGGGGCGAATATGTTATGTGGATTCGCGGGAATATCTGCAGGAATAACTATGCGAGCACTCAAAGGCATTGCAGATATTGTAATGCCCATCCATGCTCCATAGTTCCGCTTCCACTCGACTGTGCGCTAATGCAAAGCAAGCAATGGAAATAAAATCGCAGCGGCTTGGAGCGGTGAGGCACAGCGCGGGTTACTTTTCAGCAGCGAATAAATTTTGAATTGCAGGGGGGAAAAAAATAGAGATGTGAATGGCGGAGGAGATGCACACGGTGTTCTAGGCCGGGGTATTCCAATCTCTTTCTTTGCGGTTCACCCACTCCTCCCACATGTGGATCCTTCTTTCGTATGGGTGTTCTGAGAGGATTTCGTGCAGAAAATGTTGAGCATAATTTGGTCTAATCGCGCTGTTGTCACTGAGCGGGCGGGGGCAGGATGCAGCCTGCAGCATGCAGCCGTTTTAACATCCTGTTCTATTGGTATTTGTACTACGTGCCGTATGCGTTATTTGGCCAAAACCCCGGAAACACAAACGGACACGGGAGCATTGCAACTAAATTGAATCCAAGCTAAGCGTTTGTCCCCCCACTCCCCACATGTGCACCACACGCCTCTTGCACGTAATCGCACGTAATATTTATTCTGTACAAACCAATAGATCGGGCATCATATTATTATTATTGGAGCAACGTGATGGAGAACGGCTAAGGTAAACCAATGGGAACAGTTGACAACTTTAATTTACAGCTCCTTTGGGCTTTAGAATATTATCAGCTGATTTTAAATTTCTGAAGAATAACTCTAGAAGGAAGGTGAAGGTGATTTGAGAATTCTGTCTGGGAATCGCTGCTTCGATTGTCACTATTTATGCTTCTCCTCATAACGAACAGAAGGAATATAAGCACGAAAATAAATGTGCCACTGAATGAATACAGAAAGTGGCACACAACTATTCGGTAAATACATCGGAATGTTTCCTCTGTGTGTTTCAAATTGGCAGCGAAAAGCTAAACGGTGAAAGTGTGCCATTCTCCTCCAATTTAATCGTAAATATTGCCAGAACTCAAGAATATTTTATTCCGTTATTATTTGGCGTCGCACTCACTCAATTCTGTCCAATTTGAAAGCATTCAATTGGGGTTTTATTGTGAGTGAAGCCTCGAGATACTCGTACGCATCTAATATGTACGACGGACATCGACGCTGTTATCAAAGCTCCTTCCGTGTACATATCTCAAAAATGAATTAAAAAGAAAACTGAGAGGGATCCTTTCGCATTCTACTGCAATTTAATCGAAGTAATTTACACATCAAATGTCAGGCCTCAAGAAATGTGGGCCGCATCACTGAATTTCAAATGAAAGTTACAATTTAAGCAGTACCAAATAGAACCTTGCCCCGCTTCTCCACTGAGACGACACACTTTTGTGGGCTGCTGCCATTGAGGAAACACTTTTGAATGCCACAAAACCAGGAGGCAGATTGACAAATCAAAAGCTGAAACTATTTGTGGTCCTCTGCGGTCCTTGACGAAGTCCGTAATTCAACAGATGTCCGTAGACAGAAAGAGAGAGACACTGAAAAAGTATCCAGCAGCAGCAGGAGGAGGAATGCTGACATCGCTCTTTGCCAGGCCAAGCATAACGCATACGCCACGTTTCACAGCAATAATTACATGCCATTGGATACGCCGAGAGATGGAACGCCCCCCACCCAGAGCAATAGTCCAAGAGTCCAGAGACCAGTGAGAGACCATTAATGTGGGCGTAATTGGAAATCAAGCAGGATCCGGTTTCCCTATCTGCAGGAAGGGTTACCGGGCAGGCGCAATGCTTAATTAGCAACGTATACATTTTGCAAACAATGCAACTACCACGAACGGAATGACAGGCAGATAGACAGACAGATGAGGATGCAGAATAGATGCAGAAACGAGAAATGCCACAGAGGGCCAAATGGGGAATCAGCGAACCATTGGATACTCACTCGAACGCAAAGAAGAGCGCACTGGTGCCGGTTATCAGGATGCACGTCAAGTAGAAGACGCCTGTGTGTGGTGCGGACATTAGCAATCCATCGCAGTAGAATTTATTGCGTCCGGCAAACAGTTCCCATTTGCGAGTGACGCGCTGGTTGGGTGCCATGTTACTACAACAGCAGCAGCAGAGCAGATTCATTGGTGCGGGATAAGGGGTGGTCTCTGCCTCCTCCTACGCCTTCTCCCGTGCTGGGCTTCTCCTGAATTCTAGATGTCGTATGCTGGATGTGACAATGCCTTCGCTACTGCTACTGCTGATGCTGCTCCTTGCTCCTTGCTCGTTGCTCCTTCCCTTGCTGCTGCTGATGATGATGATGGTAAACCACAGCTGGAGGTGGTGGTGGGGAGTGTTTTGCAGCTGAGGTTGATGCCAGTGCCACTGCTCCTGACAGACGACCGCTTGGCTGCAGTTGACGAAATTATGCCGTATTTCGTCCTCCTTGCTGGCTCCGGTCAAAGCGGCGTGTTCATGTGTGGCTGCAGCAATGCTTACGGCATGCAAAGACAAGTTCCCTGGCACAAAATTTCTGCTACTCTAATGCTGCCTCTGTTTCAACTCTCTTCTAAAACTTTAACTTGGTCGCGAATGTACTGGCTCCACCCTTTTCCTGTTCTCTGTTTGCTGTTTTCTGTTTACTGTTTTTGGTTTTTGGTTCTTTTTGGCTAATAGTTCACTTGCGTGTATGTAGGTTACTCAGTCGTTGGTCGTTTCTCCGTGTATCTGTGAATCGTGTATCGTGTATCGGGAATCAGGAATCTTTGCTAAAATATGAATTTTAATCAGAATTAATGTCTAGCTCTCTATTGTCTCTGCCTGTCTGCGGGTCTGCAAGCATTCGCGCTCTTCCAAAAGCAATTTCGTCCACTTTGTTGCGTTGTCCACGGTCCACGGCATCAGCCACATTGCGTTTCAATTGCCTCCCTTTTATTGCCGAGCCCACACTCCGTGTGCTGCGTGCACGCCCCGCGCACTCCTCCGCGCCCAGCTTCAATTAAAGCAGGACGCCAGTCATTTCCCTGCAGCCGGCCTCTGTGCAATGTCTCTCCCTGGGCCACGGACAGTGAACAAAGCAGAAGTGAACAGCAGGGAATGAAACAGAAGGGAACGTTACTCCGTCCTCGTTCTGGGCAGAGCAATTATTTGCTCGGCTTTGTTGGCATTTCCCGCTGCCGAACTTTCGGGGCACGCACACTTTTGGGCGGCTCCTCTCCGTTTTTTGGAGTCCCCCGACCCACGATTCCTTTATGATTCAATTATCCGCTAGTCGCTGGTGGCGCCACGAACAGTAGTTAAAATTGGCGTTGGCGTCGCGCGTCAGATGGGATTGGATTGGGACCTGCAATGAGAAAGAGAGAGAGAGAGAGAGAGGATAGAAGAAAGGAGTGAGCAGTTGCAAGCAAATATGATCATTAAGTTATTTTGATTAAGAACTTTTGTGCGGGTGGGTGGCTCCCTGGCATCGACGGAAGGGTTTCAAAAAGTTTGGGCAGGGAACAATCAGAATCAGGAACGGAAACGGAAACAGTTCATGAGAGAAAAAAAAGTTAGTTTTTAAGGATTTCTTAAGGCTATTCGTTATAATCGAATTTTCTTCTCAATTGCTGAATGTAGCACGGCCATTAAGTCCGCTCGAGACACACTCAATGGGGCGCCCATTTTACGGCATTATTATTTTTTCAAACACAACCGTATTGTTATGGCTAAGGAAAGTGAAGAAAGCTTTAACGAAATAATAGACTTTCTGAAAATGCATGTCCATATATTCGAACAATTTATTTAATGTAGAATTCACAATCAGATCGAGCCATATCGTTGGCGAATGAATGTGGCCGTTCGCTTATGATAATTTTCAACGAATATGTGCCCTAGGGGAACAAGGGTATGGCCTCTGAGAAGGCCCAAGTTATTTCTCACCCCTCAGATCCATTCGGCAATGCATAAATTCACCAATTACCCGAACTCCGAAGCTTAGAAAAAGAGTCTATGCATAATTCATGACGTGCTATAAACCGACTAAAAGATTACGCGCATAGATTAATTCGCCACTGAAATGCGCTAATTCGCAGCTTTTCGGGAGACTTCCGCCAGCTAATTGGCAGTAATCAAGTAAACCACACGCACTGTATTCCCCGCCCCTGTATGCATGCAATCCTGTAATCCTTCCATGCAATGCACTGTGGATGCGAGAGAGCTCGTAAAACGAAGCTGTTATCGTGGCCAAACAGAAGCGTCGGATGGCAACAAACTAGCAAACAGCACGGCACGGCACGGGATACAGGGATACAGAGACACGGTAGAGCCTCCTCCTGCTCCTCAGCATAGCCCCATCCATTTTTCCCATTTGCGTTAATTAGCCACATGCCATCCCATTAAGGGCTTCGCTTCCAGACTCCTGGGGAGATGCCGCGGCTCGAAATGTTTATGCAAATCGTGTTGCAATTATAGCGGCAAGGAGGCAATGACTGCTCCAATATACTGGGATGCGAGACTATTGCCTGCATTTAGCATCAAAGCATGGAATGCTTTGAGCAATTAATATTAACATCAGCAGCAAACGAATCCAAACAGCTGATGACATGCGCCGAGAAGTGGCAATTAAAGTGGCACAGCAGACACACTCCAAACACACTCCTGAATGGGAGGGAGGAGGCCCCTTCTGGCAGTCTCTGGCTGTTCAATAAACTCGTAAATTGCATGAAATGACGCAAAGTTCCCAGTAACAATATCAACAAAAGTGGCAGTGCCAGTGCCATCATCAGCAGTAGCAACAGCAGCAGCAGTGGCAGGTTCTATGGCTAAACAATAACCATAAAGTAGCGACAACAACAGCAGCAGCAACGACAAACGAGGCAACTTTGAAGTGTGCCACTCAACGCAAATATGTAAATAAATGGCCACTTACGGCAATTCAATAGAGAGATCGCGGGGTGCGAGGGCACTATGGCCCCGGAGAGGGTCTGCCTGCTGCAGGACTGGCAACGAAACGAGTGAAAGGGGAAAACCTCCTGTCGTATGCCCCATAGAATATGCCAATTAAATGTTTATTAATATAATAAAAAGCAAGACAATAGCACAGGGCCCAGTTGGCACATGTTGGCATTATTTAACAAGTGAAGAGTCACTTTCGACTATAGAATACCCTGAACTCGGGAAATATGGTATACGTAATGGTATACGATTTCAATGTATTTTGGTATATCGGTAGATAATGTACATAAATAAAAATGTCTAAATCCAGCTTAAGCTTCTTACTTCCTATCTTGGCACAAGCCATGGTGCTGAGCGTTAAATTCTCATCTGGCTTCCACAACCGAACCGAACAAACGTCAGCGGTTCAGATGCTAGTAATGATAACTGAAATAAGATTGCCAAGTACCCAGAGAGGAAATTTAATAATTGTCTGCAAAAAAGACAGATCATAAATAAAGGAAAAAAAGGCTCAAAAAAAAAAACTTCCTATCTTCCATATTCATATATATCAGATATTCACGTCGTAAGAAACGATTGATTTGGTTGTCAAATCAAGCACACATTGAATAAAAGTTACTTGGCTTCACTTGGATCATACCCAATGCAGTTCACTGATCTAATGCTGAGAATATATGTACATATATGTAAATATATATATCTTGTTGAGGGTTGCGCCGATACAATCCATCATACCCTTTTAATTACAAAAATTAATGGGTATACAAATATGTATATTCCCACACACACAAACGCGCACACATTAGTTGCATACACAATTAAAGACAGAGAGAGAGAGAGAAAGAGCGAGTGTGAAAGTGAGAGAGATCGACTCTAGCCGACACTTGGTATTGTAAATTGTGGGCTGCTGCGATGGTGGCCTGGCGTGGCGTAAACGTATTTTGTAATACATCAACCTCTTAAACAGTGTTGTGTATGCTGCTGCTAGCAGCGTAACCGCTGACGCTGAAGCTGCCACTGGCGCGCCTGTTGTGGAACTGCTACAACCCGCATGTCCCCTCCGATCCCGCGCTCGTTACTCATACGCATGCATGGCGAGCACACTCAGCACTCAGGCGGGGCGGTGGCAAACACTCACTCGACACATGGCAAGTGCACCCGCAACCATGCGTGCCACTCGGCGTGGCGTGGCCAGACTTGAGTCATGTTGAGTCTGGGTCCTTCCCTCACCCTGGCCCCGACTTAGCCTCAACTCGGATCATTCATTTACACAACACGCCCACACATTCAGCAAACAAGAAAACAAACAAAACCAGCACCAGCCGACACAGACACATCCTAGTATTCATCTGAATGTGTCGGCCTGCATATGAATAGTGAGTGCGAGAAGAGCTCGCACACACGCACACGTGGACGTATTAGTTAATGCCGATGCCAAGTGTTCGTCCAGTATCCCAACACTGGGAGGGAGGATGTCGCTGTGGCCACAATATCAGCCATTGCGAGCCTACAATTGTCATTTGAACTCTCCAAATAACAATGGGGAACGGGACGAGGAGGAGGATGTAATCGATGTTAGGCCATCAGTAAATCGTTTGAATTGCAGAGCTACAAGGCTACGGACACTGACTCTTATTCGACTCTATCTACGATCTCTCTTCTCTTACTTCTGTGCTTCTGTCCCTGCTGCTACTCTGCTTCCACTTATGTTATGTTACTCCGCTGTTATTATACCCGGTACTCTAAGAGTAAATAAGGTATATTGTATTTCTGGGCAAAAAAATGTAACACACAGAAGGAAGCGTTTCCGACCCCGATCCTATTCTTGATCAGCATCAATAGCCGATTTAGCCATGTCTGTCTGTCCGTCCGTCTTCTTGAGCGCCTGGTTCTCAGAGACTATAGAAGCTAGAGCCACCAAATTTTGCATCTAGATGGCTGTATGCTCTCACTGCTACAAGTGTATTTTAAAATTTCGCCGCGCGGTATCTGCGGTATCCACAGTTTTGAAGAAAAAAGAAATCTAAAACGCCATTCCGTAGGGAATGATAATATCTATCAGATCCGATTGGATCATTATTATAGCCAGAATGAAGAAAATAATTTCAGTGGCTGCGCCCACCCCGTCCAGCAGCTTTTGTGTTTTTTGCACATTCTCTCATCCACACTCTGCTTCTGCATTGTGCGGCCTCTGCCTCTGCAGTACCTCTGCAGTGTGCGGCTCTTGGGGAGGGGGGCGAGCCAAAAGGGCGTGTTGGCGTGAGAAGCTATGTAGATGTAGATGACAGATGTAGAAAAAATGTAAAATTTGAAGAAAACCACTAAGGTACAGATGTTGTACTGAGTACCGGGTATAACAGTTGTGACGCGTGATGCTGGTATTTTGCGCTTAGTGCTACTTTGATTCTTTGCTCTTTGCTTCTTACATTTTTACAGGTTACCCTAGCCGATAATTATGGAATAATCTATTAAAATTAGCTTACATTTTCCCGTATTAAGGCCAACTAACAAGTTTTTCTTGATTTACTAGAAGCAAACGATAAAGTTGCTGATATTTTATGAAAAAATAAGTGGAAATACATGGTGGGTCCTATTTTATCTGCACCTTACTCTGGCTCTTCTTTTCCTTCAATCTAAGGTTGGATGCTGGAGTATTTTGAAAAACAAACACACGACAAACTAATTGTCCACACATCCAAAGTGGAGACCAAGAGGAGCCGTTAAAAGCGGAGTAATATCGCGGCACGGTACGGCAACAACATATGTACATATTTGCAGCGTTTGCTGTTGCCGTTACAGCTAGACGAGCATTTCCTCAAACAACCGACATGGCGTCCATTTGCGTTATGGCAACAAAGCGAATCGCACACACACACTCGTAACGTGTTTGTTTTTGCTTTCGCCTTTGCTTTTGCTGCCGTCATATTCACACACTTCGGAGTAGGCGCCCGTCAAAAGAGCGCCGTGGATGTGACTGTGGAACGGCAGCGTAGCCATCAGACATTTGGCCCACGATGCTACGCCATTTTATTACAAAACAGAAGAGAATAAAACCGAACCGCTGAAATGTGAGTTTTCTGCGCTGTTCGAGTGTGTGGGGCAGTAACTGTTGTTAATCTTTGGCCATTGTTTTGCTTTAATTTATAAATTCCTGTCCATTTGGCCCATGCCATCTCTTGTTTGTCTATTTGCCATCCGCTGGTTTTTTGTGTACTCTTCCTCAGTCCATGCCTGTGTGTGTGTGCTTTCATTTTGTTGATTGGTTTTCCGTTTCTATTTCCATTTCAGTTTTCATTTCTGTTTCAGTTTCGAGTTTGCTTTGCTTTCTGTGGGTAGAAACTGTCTAGAACTATTTCTGCTGATGGACTGACTGATTCAGCATTTAGTTTTTATTTGTTCTACTTCCCCTCCCATGCAACATTGAGGCACGACGAAATTAATTGTCGTTTGTCAAGCCATTTTCAAAGTTTTTTCAGATGCAACAACGCTGTGTGCTGCACGGGGAAATGCTGATCCCTAAGAGCACAAGATTAATGAATGAATGGAAATGAGGTGACAAAGTTATTAAAGCAATCACTGAAACGGCTATCAGATGATCTCTTTAGAGACTCCAATAATTCCTCTGCAAATGGAATATTGATTATCCAAAGTGTAAGCACTTTATTCATGGCCAAATAATAGAAATAAATCTTTACAGTAACCAATTTAAGGCGGACCCAAAGCACGAGCCATGGAAAACATATTTTCCACCCGCATTCCTTTCAACACAGAAAAGGCCTCGCCCCACAGAAGCCGAAAAAAAAAACTGCTTATGATGTATAAATGGGAAACATTTTCACGATAAGAAAACGGCACAAAACAGACTCCCAGAACCCAAACCGAAAAACGATTTATATTATGTACAAATGTTTATTCAGCCCCGAATCGAACCAAAATCGAGGAGAACCCTCCTTTATCTCGGGCACGCCCATCTGTTTTTGGTGCGAATCCATGCTATTTTCCCCGGGATTATTGCTTATTGAGGGAGATTTTATTTATCTTCGATTTCGCATCGCTCGAATGCTTCTGCAGAGGCAGCGGACCGAGTCCCCTGAGGGCTACTTTGGTGGCAAATTTGAATTATGCCTCAATTGAATTCCAATCTAAAAATCAATGAATAGGGAACCACTAAACACCGGTCGACAAAATGACAGCCCAAACCATCATTTTTGTTCTGCTCCTATAATCAAGAGGCATTTTTTACATTCCTAATACACAGAGGAACAAGAGCTAGGACAGTGCCTGGGCTGGGCCCCAAAAAGTGTGCTACAGAAAATTGCCAAAATCAAAATTGCAACAGACGTGACCCTCGTCCTCTCACTCTCACTCTCCATCTGTGATACTCCGTGCCTCTTTCCTTCCCTCTCAATCCTTTTCCTCCATTCTGCTTGACACAAATTGAGTACGACACGAAAAACTGCCAAACATTTCAATAAAGTTGCGCAGCGGCAACGTCGACAGCTCGCCATAAGATTGCCAAACGCAGATTGTTTAGAAATTTAGTTTTATGAGCGCTGATGCACTCTCACACAGACAGACACTAAGCCAGACACAGATGGAGATGCAGACACAGACGCGGACACAGCCACAGACACAGTCATGGACAAAATGACAGAAACATCTGTCCCCGGTTTAGGGGGCACGAACATGAGGGGAACTGCACCACCACCAACTGTGACCAAACATCAGGCGCTATTTGTCAAGGGTTCTTCTCTCCCTTGTAAGTCCGGGGCGATTGTTCGTTTTGCTGGCTGCCAGTTTGTCGGATTGTTGGACCTGCTGCTTGATGGTACCTCGTGCGGCACACACACACACAAAGCCGGAACATGGAGCATGTGCATCGGACAGAGGAGCGGAGCCTTTTGTCCGGCAACTTGTTGTTGACAGCTTTTGTTTTCCGGCTTCAACATCAGCAACATCTGAATTTTGCGGGTGGCACCGCAACTGCCACAATATTCCCCCAGTAATGAAATATTTCACAACGTTTAGAAAGAGATAGTCGCAATGGAAATGGGACGTTTAAACGACTACGAATCTTATCATTTTTGCCATTTTCCTTACCAAACCTTGCTGGTATTTTACAATGCAGCTTACACGTGCTTCTTGTGGTTATTAGCATTCATCTCTTTTGTCCCGATTGTAGCTTGAAATTGCTATATCTCAAGACTAGAGCAGTGGAGCCTGCCACCCAGCTGAACCACCAGCCATAACTTACGACGGGAATGTCAGGAAATTAGGCGTTGCTTATGGGGCAGCTTAGAATAAATGAGCGCCCGATTTGTGTTGCCATTTGCTTGATTGAGCCCGTGAACGAGTCAGGAGTCAGGTTGTTCGCTGCATGCGGCGGCGACTATCCCTGACATGATTTATGACCTAGCACCAGTCAGAGGTCGAAGCGCCAGGAAGGAGTATAGGAGCGACATATAGGCAGCTAATTTTCCTAAACGGGCGACGGTATGGCCGCCTGACCCAAAGCTCCTCATCCTCGATATCTACTTTTGCGGGTCGGGCAGTCAGCCAGGCAGCTGTCGAGTGGCAAGTGAAAGCCACTCACGTTTAACCAATTTTGACACGCGCCGCACTTTCTCACTCACATAGATACTCGCACACTCTCACAAACACACACACAGACATATCCCCGGAATAAACAAACACAACATAGCGCTGAAATTGCTCAAATGTGCGGGGCATCAAACAGTTCCATCCCCATAGGGGAAGAGAGTGGCATGGGGCATGCAACCGAGCAGACAACACAAAAAAAGGGCAACTCTTTGGAGCGAGCTCCATTTGTTGGGGATGCTGACGGCTGCCGGCTGCTGTTGCTCGACCCGCTTTTTGCGCGAAATTCGCGCAATAAAATTGTACAACAAAGTGGCAACACTCAAAAATCTATTGTTTTCGGTGGAATTTTGGAGGCACGACTAGAAGTATACCCTATTTTGATTGAAGAATTTATAGCTCAAATGATTTCTACATATGTATCTGCCTACGCCCATACATATTTTTATGTTCATAATATTACCATCGTGTCAACATACGAGTAAAATATCAGTAGGCATTAAAACTCTTTCGAAATATTGTATTATCCATTCTATCCACTGTCTGATTAGTGGGATTTAAGGGCTCTATGGCTAGCTCTGAGGACTCTGGAACCCATCCGAGTTCTTAAATCGCATGAGAAAATGTCTCAGTTTAAATGCAACTAAACACAAATCGTAACAGGCAACTTGAAATGCCATGAATTCCTTTATTCCATTGAATACTTCATCTTATCTATTTTTCTTATCTATGTTTTTTATACTCGTAAGCATTATGTATAAAGAATACCCCAATCAACGTGGCACTTACAAAAGAAATGCATATTTTGGCATTTCTGGCATTCTCCTTCACAAAGGAAGATGGAGATGTAGATGGACTTCCACCTGCTTATCTACATTTTATTTATGCATACTTATACGCAGATAGATGATTTTTTCCATGTGTAAGTACAGCTTCCAAAAATATTGGGCATACCCCCCGAGACAGACAGTGGAATATAGGAAGGGTACACAACAGGGAGAAGGAAAATGAGGAAAAAGAAGAAAAAGCACTGGATCTGAGTTTTTTTTTCCCTGTGCACAGATGAGTCAAAGGAAAATGTATGAAAAAGAAAACTCTTACTCTTATTTTTTTCGTCATGTTGTTTGTTGGTATTGTGGGTTTCCATTGCTTTGTGCGGGATCTGCGTTTAGACGGCAAGGACGGGGACGGGGACAGGGGCAAACCACTTCGTTAAACTCATGAAAATCACTTAACGGCAGCATGCACGTACAAAACGAAGGGGAAAATGTGCGAGTTGGAGGACAGAGGGACACTGGACTAGGACTAGGAGTAGGAAGCCATTTTCCCTTTGACTGACGCTGATGTGAAAAGCCAAAAAGGTGCGCCCCGACAGCTGGTGGCAGGCAGAGCTTAAACAGCAAATTGATTTAGCGCGTGCAAGCGGAAACAGCTGTTCCCTGGAATCCCCCCCAACCATTCGCACTGCCACTCCACTTGGTGGTTGGAGGCGCCACCAGAAAAGGTTAGCAATGAAATGAGATTAATGCAAGACCACAGGCCGCGCAGACGATGCAAAAAGAGCAGAGCACACGCAAACAGACAGAAAACTCCGCATACTTTACGCCGCCAGAGTACGGTAGAGGGAGGAAACACTCAGCCAAACAAACAGAGCAAAGAGGAGGTCCCTCTCATTGGAGAAGGACGATGCGACCCACTGGCATGGAAAATGCAATTTATTATGCAAAATGAAAAACAGAAGGGGGTGGAGCGGCAAAAAGAGTACGCCAGAGATCATGGTAGACATTGGACAGAGGAGCACACTCTCGAGGAGGCCCTCGCTGTCTGTCTCGGCGCACACAAAGCGCGTTATTATTGTAGGACCAACAATAACAGCGAGGACTACAGCCACGGATATAAACATAATTCAATTTTTATTTAATTTCGCACAACAAACACAATAAATTCCGGTCGACTGCACCACCACCACCACCAAGTCCGTTCCTCATTCCCATCCAACTGGTTGGAGTTCTGCCAAACGCGTTGTGCTGCATACTCCAAGGCGTCGCCGCTTTTCGTCCCTTCCGCGGCAAGCCAATCAGGAGGCGCTGGCCTGCCCACCCCCCGTTCTGTGAATGAAATTGAAGCAACACCACCACGAGCAGATCCCACTGCAAATGTCGGTGGCCACAATCTGTTGACTCATTTGTGTGCGCAGGAATGGCGACGACCCCACAGTCACAGGCGAAGCGACTGATGTGGGCGCAGAGCAAAGAGTGGCCACTGGCTGCACTCGAGCCTTTTCTGTCCCATGGTAGACACAGACACAGGGATTCCGTTTGTTCACACAATGCGGTTTGAGGAGCAGCACAGAGTGCTCCCAGAGTCGGAGTGCCGGACTGGCGGAGTGTCACTGGCAGTGAAATTGGCGACCCCAACTTTTGCCTTTTTGGTCATTTTGCGGTGTAACACATGACATTTTGGCGTCGAGACGCCAAAGGATTGAGGATTGATCCAGCTAGTTGGCAGGGACTTTAAAGGAGGGATGCCAGCGTGGAGGCGACAATAAAAATGTATCCCAAAGCATTTCTCACCCAGGTTTCGACCTTTCATCAAAGGTTTACTTTACGAGACATATAAATGCCTGCAAATCGGTTACAATTGTAAAACTTTACTTTGGCACTTTTGCACTTTGGCGAAATGTCTCAAATCTGCACCCGCAACAGAGTTTGTATCATCCATTAACCGTATGTACTCCATTAAGTACTCAAATTATACATTAAAGAACTCTTTGGTTGGGTGGGGTTAAAACGCTAAACAGAACAAGCCCCCCATTGTAGCCTAAAAATTGCTCTCTATTTCCCAACACAGTTGACCCTCCATAGCCCCCTTTAAATATCATCAAATCATTAGATTAATACATTTTAGGGGCAAAAGTCGAAGCTTCGCTAATTGCCAAAAGCCCCATCAAGAGCCTCAATCCTCCCAAAGGACATGAAATATTTACACGTCAAAGAGTCGGCCGCGTGTCAAGCCTTTTGCGAAATGTTCACAATACACGCAAAGGGCGACACAGACACTGACATAATGGAACCGTACCGAACCGACCTAACGGCATGGCTGGATGGGGTTTGTTTATTTTTGGCACGTTTATAAGGCCATCATCAGAAAAGGTTTAGGTCAGGCCCTAAATATGGAGGGAGTCTCGGTCTCCCACCCTTTCTCTAAACAGTCTCTTTGTTGGATTAGGTCGCATTTTGCATAATTATTTCGAATTTGGGCTCCCAAGTACTTGGCGGGTTCGAAGGGGACATTGCGCACTTGCCGCTCAGGACCGCGGCTATTTATGCATAAGCACGCGCCTTTGACATCGAAATTTCGTTAGCGGCAAAAGTCGAAAAGTGGTGCGGAAATTGGGCCAAAGTTAAATGTTTGGCATTGGTCGTTGCAATCCTTTCTGACCACAAGCCACTGCCACACACGCACACAGAACGTCTAAATAAATTGCTGTCATTTGAAAAATTTCCCCAAGGTGGGGCGAATGTTTAAAGCACTACGTATGCCCGTCCATATGTCCGTCCGTCCCTCTGTCCGTTCGAGTGTGTTGACTTGAGCTTAAAATCAAACCATTTGTCAGCAGGCAGCATGAGACAGTAGGACTCCTGCTGCAAGGCCTTCCAGGGGGACAGAGGGAAAGGTAGGGACAGAGGCAAGTTCCAGACAAGACAGCGTTGCATGTTTTACACATTTACACATACACACACACACACTGTGGACATACTCTTGGGGGGATTGTCCATGTATTTGTGTGACGCATGGTTGCAGCTTGGTTGCACGGCCTCTCCCGGCTAGGGCTACGGCAACTGCTGCCTGCACTTTAACCGCAACATACGAGTGCAATATTTCAAGCATGATTTCTTATACGGATTATTCCCACGATGGTCACTCCTCCTCCTCCTCTTCTTCTTCCTCATCCTGACACTGCCACTGCCACACCACACCACTTTGACCCTCAAACAACGCAGGGCGATGCGCTGCAGCAACCTCGCCGCTGTGCCACTCCGACTCCGGCTCTGGGTCAAAGCGAAAGTGGCACATTTTGGGTGGAAATTTTGTTGGAGATATCTAGGTTACTGTGACAGAGTCGTTGTAGCTGCAGCAGCAGCAGCAGCAGCAGAAACAGCGGCAGAATCAGCAGCTGTTGTTTTTCATGCAGTTGTTGTTATTGTTTTGGGCCTTGCAGCATGGCCTACAACGCACACAAACACATACAGAAAGACACGCACACATACGGGCAGACCCAAATAAACATTTCAGGCGGCCCTCTACTCGGACTCACGTGAGGCAGCAGCAGCCAGCAGCCATGAAGCTCTCGAAGACCCCGGTAGCATCCACTGAACTTGTGCACCATTTTTATTGCCGCGTTGCCGTTGCCTGCGCCATTGTTTTGTCTGTCTCTCCCTCCTTCCCTTATTTCCACTCTCCATCCATCGGCGTCCTCTGCCCTTCTCGTTTGCTATTTGTTTTTCATCCTTGTTGATGTTTTTACTTTCATAGGGATCCACCCCCCTCTGTCGCCCATCACTGCCCAGCCCAGCTTTTCCTGGTTATCTGCTTACGCTCTTACGTGCTCCTCCTCCTGTTGTTTCCTGTTGGTGCCTGCCCCAACTTTCGCTGCACGGATTTTTTGTTTATCCGAAGCACTTAACTCTTTGCTTCGGGGGCCGCAGAGCAGCAAGCAGCAGCCCAGGAAGAACTTTAAGATAAACTTCTGCCCAGGCCAACTTCTTAAACCAATTAATTGCAATTTCATGTGTAATTAATTTGAGAGCTTCACAACGTGTTCCCAGCTAGAGTTTCTCTTTCAAGTGATTTTCTTTTCTTTGCGGCCGTCAGCCGATAGCATGTCAAAACACAAGCAGGGATTTCAAGAAAATAGGATAACTTATGTTTAACATATGGTTTGGTACTCGTATCAAAATGATGTACATACTACATACATACATACATATATCATTTTTACAGTTAGGTAAATTTACATCTATTAACTCCTGCCACGAGCGAAAGAACATATTTCAGTCCACCGGCCACCCCTAAAGGGAAGAACGGATTCATTACATCGAATATGCCCATCTGGCCTTTTAGTTTTTATTGAACTCAATAATTTTCTAAATTATCGAAATAAAAGAAATTAAATAAAACATAAAATTGAATTCTTCTCGATTAGTAGGCATTAAAATTGTATGAAATTAAATGAAATTATTCCACTCCTAACCAAATGATGAGGGACGTGTGAAACGCTTTTTACGCGTCACAACTTTTATACCCGGTACTCAGTAGTACATCTGTACCTAGCGGTTTCCATCTACATTACTTTTCACTCCAACACGCTGTTTTAGCTCGCTAGGAGATCAGGAAGGCCTACGACACGCTGTCCAATTGGCTGCATCCGAATGAGAGCGAAACGGGCAAGGAAGCGGAGTTCATTCTGCTGACCACAGCCTACCGTTCCCTCATCGATGAAGGGTGCCAGCGGAACTACCAACAACATGGCCATCCAGACGGCGCGCGGTTCGTGACTCTGGGCGTTGCTCGATCGGCCAGATTGGCACAGTTCCACAATTGGGCCACACAGAGGCTACAATTCATTGCACAATGGCTGAAGATCAAATTTATAAAGAGTCAATATGTTAATTAAAGTTTCATTGTTGCATTTTCCTGCTCTTTGACACTTGCTTTTTCAATAAGACCTCTGACTCTGCTCTCCCCTGCAGAGTTCCCTGACCCACTTTTTGGGGGTAAATTGCCAATCGAATTTCCCTCTAATTTGCCATCAATTTCCAATTTCCCCGATTCCTGCAGAGCACCAGCAGCACCACTCGGGGCAACTCATTAAAAAGTGAAAACCGAATGTCACTAAGCGAAATTAATCCGAATTCGTGCACGGGTCCGCACACGAGGGGAGAGGGGAGTTCCTGTGTGGACTTCCGCCGCATATAAGCCATAAGCCAGTGTCCTGGCTACGACAGTACGTGTGTCCGTGTGCCTTTGGCTCGTTGACCGGAAAGCGGTTCATAAATTGGGTCATTTGCCGTAGAGCAAGCAGAGAAAGTCACTTGCACTTTCACTTTCAATAGCAGGTCGCTTGCATAGAAGTCACGTAGCGCCGCGTGGCAGTCTCATGGTTATTTCGGGGGGTGCGGGTGGCTATAATTTTGCTTTAACCTTATAAATTGGAAGATTGGAGGGCGGACAGGCGGATGGACAGACAGGCTGCCTCGATGCCATAATTTTGCAAACTTGCGTGCCACCAAAGCGACAGCCAAATGACACCACCAGCTGGAGCAGGCAGCAGGCAGGACGATGTCCGTGCATCCGCCAGCAAGCCATTCGGAACCAAGAATCGGCTCTCTCTCTCTCTCTTTCTCTGGGTGTGTGTGTGTGCCCCTTCCTCTTGGCCAAACAACAAGTAAAACTGACAAAGTGGCAGCCAGGGCACTTCCTTTTGTTTAAGCTACCCCGACACTGTCGGATGCTGTGGGTTGTGGGTGTTGCATGCATCTCTCTTTCTCGTTATAAATTGACCGCATTATTTTGCTCAATTTAACTTGAGCTTGCAGCAGGGGCAGTGCCAGAATGAAGAGAGTGGCTGGCAGGCAGGGAGGTAAAGTTTTCAACTTGATATCTCATAAGTGTGCAAGGCTGCCCCAGCGTTTCCGCTTTCGTTTCCTTTCCGCTGCTCCGTTAGAGGCAGGGTCAACCCCATCTCCACTCTATTGCCACTCCAGTTTCCTTTCCACTGGCATTCCGCGGCTATCAGCGTTCCAGCCTTCGCTTTCTCTTTCGTTTGGCATAATTTTTTTATTAGGTCACACCAGCACCAACCACTGCAGCCTACCACACAGCACACACACAGACATTCAAGATAAGTTGGGGTCATCACTCGATGCATGTTGCATGCGCCTTATTTGGGGGGATTGGGTGCAGAGTGCTGAACATTTTCGCAGCACTTTAATAGCCGAAAGTATTTAATTGCATTTTTTATGGCCCCCGCAAACGGCCTTGCCTCGCAACGGATGCGAGGAGTTTATTAAATAAATGTCCATAAAAAAATGGATGATATTCGAGGAGCACTTGGCGGGGCGGCACGGGACAGGGACAGGGACTGGGCAGGGGCAGGCGCAGAAATCGCATAATTACATCTGGAGAACACTTGATACGAAAGCAAACCTGATGCCGCGGCTGCTGTCGTTGACGGCAGGGCACAAAACTCATTAAGGAAAATACGCGATGGACAACTTATGGAAAAGAGGGGACTTTGGAGCACACTTCAGGCCCCCATTCAGGCCATTAATTCTGGAGCAGACCAGCAGACCTTTCGGGACTAAGCCTCGACCTAACTAAAATTAAACGAAGAGGTCACTCAATAGAGCCCTGCATCGAGGGGGTGAAGGAAAAATCAATGGGAGTAATGTCTGGAGGCTGCTGCTGCTGCTGCTGCTGCACTGCTCCCTTCGACAAATGAAGTTCGTTGCAAGTAAGGCCGAGGATTACTGCGGCCCAGTGTCGAGTTACAACCCGGAGCACGCCCTCATAAATGGGGAGGGACCCAAAGAGCAACAAGCGGCATCAGGCAGCCCACGGACAAGGGATGGAGATACCCTCGGCATTCATACCCTAGCTTGTAAGCAGTTTTTCATATTCATCCTTTGGCCAGGACTTCTCTCTCTCTCTCGCTCGCTTTATTGGTCGCCGCATAATGAAAATGCAAGCGGCAAAGAAAAATTTTTAGCCACAGCAGCAGCAGAGAGCCCTGCCCAAAGTTTTTAATATAATTTGGAATTAGCCAGAGTGGCAGATGGCCCTGTCCCCTCTCTCTCTCTCTCTCTCTCTTTCTGGAAGGGCCGCACGGCAGCGGGCGTCCTGCGGGCTCTGTAGCAGCGCTCCTTTGTTGCCTATACGCAGCGTGGGGCATATTTCGAGTCGAAAGAACTAAAGTTTGTACCACATTGTACCACAGATTGTCATGTGAAAATTAAAAGTGCAGACCCTGCTCCTCATAAATAACCATGCAAAAGTCCCCCAAGGAACTCTTCATTTCAGAGTTCGGAGAATGCAAATCAAGTTCAACCCTTGGCCTATGCATTGATTACATCCTCAACGATATCCTGTGCCGACTGGATCTTGTCTCTAGCCTAGTCCGCCCTCCGGTCCATCATCCTGCCAGAGTCGAAAAACAGAAAAACTTGCTACGACTTTTCTGTTAAGTCGCATAACTTTGCATAAATATGAAGCTATTCAACAGAACTCCACAAAGCTCAAAAACAGCATAAAAACATTACACAAAACTGCCCTGATACCCGCCCCCAAAGAGCGGCGAAGCCCACCCCACACCGGGGACCACCCGCATCCACCGAGTTACCCAATGTCAGCGTCAGCAAGGACTACAAAAACCGTAAAACTATTGTACGCACATAGAAATGTATGTATGAATGTATATATACATATGTATGCATAGATTGCGGGTCCGGGAATCCCATTTCATTTATTATATTAGCGACAGCGACACAGCCACAAAACTATACCAAGTGGAAGTTCAAACAAGAATTGGATTGCCGTTCGGAAAGGGTGACTATGAGAATACCCTGTAAAACCTTTAAGCCATCCTCCTGAATCCAAGCATCTCCAATGCTATAAATACATTGCAAAGTGGAAATCTTGTAGTATTCGGATATGTCGGAGAGGACAGAGTCTACAGAGTCTTCAAGCATTAGCATTTCTGATTTTCTGATGCCTCAGTCGCAAAGCAAATTGAATATACACTGCTCCCCTCTGCCAGTGCCCCACTTAAGGGGCAGCATAAAACTATGCAACGTCCCAATGACAGCGTCAACTTTTCCGATGACTGCAAAACTTTAACAGATTTGCATAAATTAAACCCAAGTAAACAAAACGTAGCAAAACCAAACGAGGAACAGAGGCAGGGGCCACCAGCCACAGGAGCACAAGCAAAGGCAGAGGCAGGAGGCCTCTAGTAGGAGTCTCCATCCCTCCCACAGTCATTCATTTAACTGTCAATGCCGTTGTTATGCTGTGGTTGTGGCCACGGCTGCCTCGGTCTGCCTCTGGATTTGCAGACGGGACGCCGGCTGCTCGCTGAGAATTTATGAATTCATGGCGATCTTATGTGTAAGTACGTATAAATTTAATATATTTTTATGATTTTTTATGGACCCACATCTTGTGGAAATGGGCTTTAATTTATGCTTCCATTGTTTTTGCTACCGCTGAGGGCTGGAGCTCAGGCGACATTTGGGGAGTTTTTCAACGACGACTACGATAAACTTCGATAAACTTCCTCGACACAAACTATATTGTTGTCGATGTATGTAAGTCCTTCGCTTTTTTTGTTGTTGTACTGAAAAGTGTTTTGTCCCCCCTCACACACTCACATATGCCTGTGTGAGCGAGCTGCAGCGGGAAAATACTTCATTTTATCAGACGCGGGACGAGATTCGAGTGTCATCGTCAATATGCTCCTCATCTGCGACGCGACTGTGGTTGACATGAGAGCGAACGAGTGAGCTTTCGGATACCAGGATCCGTGGGTTATTTAGTTCATTGGCCGCCAAAGCCTCCCGACACTCCAAAGCCACTCTACCCGCCCTCTACAGTCCGGGAGCCATGTCACATGTCGAGAGTCGTCCAACAGAATGTTTGCTAATGCTTCTGCTTCTGCTGCTGCTGCCACTGCTGTTGTTGTTGACGCTTGGTTATGGATTTATGGATTTACGACACTTTTGGTCGTTGCGGTTGTCAGTTTTCGGGTAAAAGTTATATTTTGCCACTGGGTTACAGTTGTGTCAGGTCAGGTCGGGGGTCAGGTCTCCTGAACGTGCTCCTTCTCGACTAATCGGCCCTGCCCTGGGGACAGATTAGATCCGACTCCGTGTGTGTAGTGTGTCTCGTGTCTCGGATACTGTTGGAGGTTGTTGAAATTCGACACGTCTGAGCAGCCCCAAATAGAAATGGTTTGGGGATAAGGCTTACCTTGAGTCCGTCCGCTCGCGGTCTGCTCGCTGAACTGCAAATAGAGACAAGAGCAAAAAGAGTTTCCAGATAATTAATGATCGGAACGTGACATCAGCGAAGGAGGGTACTAGTGTAGTATATCATTTATCATGGAAATATTTCACAAAGAATTCCGTGCGCGTTTCCGCCCAAATGTTATGCTATTAATTCCGTGGCCCTGGACATGCGGAAACGGTGCGCTCTTCACCAATATTAATAATGCAACAGCTGGGCCGGGAGTCGGAGCACCACAGTATTTGTCAATAATACCCTAAAACCAATTATTTTCCTATGGAAAAACTATTAAATTACGTAATCGTAAGCGTTGGGAGTGGAAGGCGGGTGGAAGCAATCGAAGGACGTGGACTGAGTGTTGATGGTAATTCAAGCAGAAAATGCAATTAAATCAAAAATACATTTATGCGCATCCTCTAAACGGACACACACTGCAGTGCACTGGCACTCCCGCTTGACACACAGAACATACACATGCAAACATCCATATATATGTATGTACATATGTAGTATTTATGGATGTTTATTTGGATTTCATAAATTTCACGCTTTAATTCTCGTATCATACCCTGTGGTTGTAGAATATAGTGCATCTGGGTATATTAGTTATCTACGTATGCATCTATGTACATATGTACATACATGTACACATTCCCAGCAGCGAACTCAGTTTTTATTTTTGCTTGCTCTTTCTTATTCACTTGCACACATTTACAATCAGCGCATTTATCTACTGACCAACAAATTATACTAAATATACTGGTAAGTGATCTCCTGTCCGAATAGTGCAGGGTATCCTGTGGTCTTATTATTTTCGCTATGAAATTACACTTGGTAGCCGTTTCCCTGCCTGGCGCTGAATTAATGAAAAAGCGAGAAATCACTGCAAATTCAATGAACCCAACATGGAATCGAGTACAGCAAAAGGGGCAAAGAGAGGGGCTCTGCGGCAGGACGGGACACAACAGAACCGAGCTCTTGCAGCGCGCTGCGCAGACAGTATGCCATGTGTCCTGTCTACTGTATGCTGGATTTGTATCTGTATCTTTTATGTGTGCAACGTCATGGTTACTCAACCATGCCCGACGGCCTGTCGTTGACGGGCAGCAGTCATAAGCCGCCGACCCAGTGTGGCACCAGTCGCCAGCCATTCAGCCATTCAGCCGACGCCATTTATTCATTCACTCTCCTCACATGTTTACTGCGAAAATATTTACATTGCTGGCGTATAAAAACTGCATAAATGTGATTACATTTTCATTGGCTTTTATGCCTCGTAAACCATCCCACGTTTCGGACAAGGGAATGGGCAAAAGGGTAGCTGAGTGGGAAGGGGCTTTCCGCAGTAGTCATGTAATTCGATTGCGATTTCAATTAGCGTAAAATGCACAGCAAAATTACGGACAGGACATCCCATACAATACGTAACGAACAACAAACATTGAGAGTTCAACTGACTCCACGAAGTAGGCAGCAGCCTACATCCAGTGTATGGCTGACAATGTGTCATATCCACTGATGTGACATAGAAAGTTAAGCCTCGTCCGGCCACAGAGTGCTATTCAATTAATAGCCAACTATCGATCAACTCTCGGATTGTTGGGAAATTGTTTGTCAGCTTACAGAATCAGATATCAGGATAACAGTATAACAGGATGTCAGGATATCAGGAATCGCCTGACAGGGAAAGCTCTCGGTGTCTCTTAACTAATATACCAGTAATTAAGCACTTCCGCAAGCAAATTGGATTTTAATTGAAGAGCATCGAGCGCTCTCTCGTCGACCCTCCGCCTTGGGTTTGGAGTTTGCAACACAATGGAGTAACGTCCCGTTCCTTTAATTGGCATTTAATTGACTGGCGGAAACTTTCGCCGAGACATTTGTTTATAAGCCGCACACACAGGAAACAAGAAGATAGAGACGAGAGACGAGAGACGAGGTGGTAGCACAATACAAGCACTTATAAGATCATTACGAATTGATGCTCCACCACCCAACCACTAGTCCGTCCTGCGCCAGCAGGAAGATGCAGGCAGACAGCTCAGTCGCGCTTACGGCACCCAAGGAGCCAACAGGACGCCATCTCCCACTTCAGTGAAAATCCGCTATGGTAAATGTTATCTCTGCAAACATTTGACAATCAAAAATGCTCAAGCCATTGTTTAAAATAAAAATCGAGCAGCAGTGGAAGGATAGCCACGAACCGTGGTGACACAGCTGTGATCCTGGAAGGTAAAATCTTTCAGATGTCTTTTAGATAAAGAAAAAAATAGTTTTCTGAACCGGTTTGTGAGGCAAACTTTTTGGGCAAGCATATGAAATATTTTAAAACAATAAGAGAATCTACTCAGTTGTATGGCGTATCCACTGTGCAACGGCGTCAAAAAATGACTGTGAGTGCCACCGCCACCTTCTTGGAGGACAATGGCAGCAAGGGAATGGGAATGGTAGAGACAACAAATGGCACAGAAGCAGTCGATGGCATCCTCGAGGCGGCGGCATCCTCCTCCTGCTCCTCCAGACGAGGCGAGGTTAAGTTGACAAGAGAATGAGATTGCATTCTGCCATTCTGTCGCTGTCTCTGCTGCCCGAGTTCAATTCATTTCCACTTGAGCAAATGCACGTCTTCTAGATGTCGCTACTTTTGGCCATAGCCAAAGGATACGCCTGCTATACCAGCAAAAGTAGCTGCAAAATGCCGCCCCGGGGGTGCACCTACAACTGGGAATCGAGTCGAGTAGAGAGCTCCTGCTGCTCCTGCTCCTGTCGAATGTTTTGCCTTGAAAGCGTTCAGCTCTTATCCCCGCTTGTTTGTTCAAGATTTGGCTGCTGCAGTGTGTGTGTGTGCTGCAAGTGCTGCAGCATCATCAAATTTCGGTTGGGACAGGCACGAGTGGGGGAGTGCAGTAGCGTGGGAGTGGAGCAGCGAGGGGCCTCAAGGATTGTCACCCTGCTGTTGACACTGTTGACATTTTACAGTAATGAAAGTGATTATTGTCAAGGGTCGTCGACAAACAGTTCCTGAAGAGAGTCCTTTCCTACTGCTAGAACTCTTTCTCTTTCTCGCTCTCTGGCCATCCGGCTTGGCCTTTAGGGCACTACGCCATTATTTCGGCTAACCACGTTTCCAATTTGCAAAATGCTCTTATAACACAACGACGAAGACTCCGACGAGGAGGAGTACTAATCATACAATCCGACGCCTGCGATGCGGAGGCAATCTCGCGAGAAGGAGAGGGCGGAGACTAAGAGGAAAGGCTGTGCTGTCTGGCCTGTCTGTCAGGTTTCATTTGAAAAATGCGCTCATCTGGTTCCGTATGCACTTCACCTGGCAGGTGGCAGGGGCACGTGGCAGAGAGACTGTCATTTGGCCGTGCCAAAATCGTAAAGGCTGAAATTTAGGTTAATTGATAATTGATAAAAGCCGCTGCCTGCCTTCGCTCCTCTCTGTTGTGTGTCTGTCTCAGTGTGTGTGTGCGACTCGACTTAAACTTTGGCCCGTGAATATTTAAGGGGAAGCATGGCACTCACTGCAACTGCGGCGGGGCAATGAAAATTAGCAAAGCGCTTCAATACTCGTAGTCGTTTCGAGTGGAGGGGGAATAGGACTTTGCCACTGAATGAGGTCACAACAGTTGATCCATAAACGTCCCACCCCATTCTGCCCTCTCAAATGAACACGCAAAGGCCACGCACACAAATCATTAATAATGCACACACGACATCACAACGTACAACCGACAGTGACTAGCAAATTAATTGATGTAACTATTTAAGGCTCTACTTTGACACCGAGGGAATCGAGCCCATGCGCTGGGCAATTTCTCCGGAACTCAGAGCCATTATCCATCATTTTGTAAATGCCTCAAGTCAAAATAGTCGTGTACATTGCGGAAATGTCTGTGGCAAGGAATCTCCCACACGCAAGCATAACCAGAGTCCGATACTCGACACTCGACAATGTTCCCTTATTTGTGGTTTGAACTGACAGACACAAGCAAAGGAGCAAGGTGGAGGCGGAAGTCTCTGCTAAGATGGGGAATACTTGCGGTGAAATGAGACTCCCCCAGGCCATCGATGGGAGATTGAGCTCAAGAAACTGAATGAAATTAATAATACATTTCAGTCCGGCCAACTGCCGCCAAATGGCATATGCTTTTTGGCTTTGACAACAGATAAAATTTAACAAAGGGATTCCCCGGACTTCAAAATACATATAGACATTCGTGTGGGATTAAACGAGAATTTACAATTTAAGTTATGTGGCCAGGATATTTCGTTAGTTATGCATAGCATTGCATGTCCCCTGTCCCTCTGGCTCACCTGTGCTGACAAATTTATCAAAATCAACAACTAAGTTCAATCCGAGTATAGGTTGCTTTGTCTTTGCGTGCTCCTTTGTGCCTTTATCAACATTAATCCTGTGTACAATATATACAGTCATCCCATAAAATGATCTTAACTCAAAGGGAATTGCAGATAAATCTTTTTAAAAGCTAAATCTTTCCTTGAGCTAAACAATTAATTTGAAATAGATAGAATATAATATTATAATTTCGATAATAATGATCTGAACCGATCTTAATTCGAGGATCTGATAGATGTGGCCATTCCCTACGCAACTGAGTTTTAGTTTTCTCTTATCTTCAAAATTTAATTGTTGGAGATTCTTGCCCTTTGAAATTTTGAAATACTCTTGTAGCAGTGTGAGCATGGATGCAAAACTTGGGTGTCTTATCTGCTATGGTCTCTGAGTACTAGGCGCTCATCAGGACGGACAGACAGACGAACGGACGGACAGACAGAAATAGCTATTTCGAATATTTCGACCACATATACAATATTCCGTATTCACTCTTCGAGTACCAGGTATAGGAAACACTCCTAAGCGCAAACATATATCATACATTCCGTTTTAAATAAAACCAAATAAAATATAAGCATTCATAAATGAGCAGCATAAATATAAAATATTTTATGAATAAATAACAACTTTTTTTTACTGTGCTCCATTTTTAATCTTTATACAAAAATGAGTTGTCAAAGCTCACGATTTTTCGCTTATTTTATTCTTATAGTTTGCAACTCAAATAATCTTAATTATGTCTAATTGTTCACTCGGAATAACTCTCAGTATACCATCATGCGATACAAATGCAATTGAAATTGTGTCTCGTGCTGAACTGAAACGAACATGCATGTGTATGTATTCACACTGGCAGAAGGCGGCAGGGCTGTATTTCCGTCCAGGAGTAAATCAGGACGTGCTACACATAAACTGCATTAGGCGCCTGCAGTTGGATGACAGTTGGCAGAGCCGCCCCCAAAGCGTTTGTCCTGCAATCAGCTGCAACGTGGCTAATGGCCAGGCTTTTAAATGTTATACGCTGTCTGTGTGGCCCCTCTCGTCGGTATGGCCTGTCCGTATGTCCCGCTCGTCGGAGTCAACAGAGTTGGCTTTCAAAACAATCGAGTGACGACACGGAAAATTAGTTTACGCAACCACTGCCAAGAGGCAGCCAGCAGAAGAACCTAGGGTCCTCAAGGAAGGGGCACTGAGCAGGGGACTCTGGCCAATAAAGAAGCACGTGAAGGAGAAGCTGTGCTAAGTCAACTCGATGCCAGTCAATCAGGCGGAAGGCACAAGGCAGAAGGAGCAGTCGAAGGAAGGTCCAAAGCCGTGCCACTAAAACTTTGCCAGCTCACGTGTGTGTATGTTGGCAGTACCCTGCAGTCCTGTGATGTGTGTGTTGGTGGCAGGGGACAATGCCAAGAGAGTGGCAACTTCTGACGGGGCAGCTGCTGCTCCAATTGTTGGCACTAACTTGCCATCGTTCGTTGTTGCTTCGTGCCTCTTGCCCCGTACATCGGTGCCATTCATGTGGATTTTCTTTATATTTTCACTCTTTTTGTTGAGCTCTTTTCCCTCGTTTTATTTTTCACTTTTCCTTTGAAACAAAATTGTTTTTCTTAGCTGTTGCTGCCGCACCAACACGCACTTGCAACTTGCACCAGTGAAGAGAGCAGGGTCGCGTCCCATGCCCTGCATCCCCTTGCAAAAGTCACTTAATTGAGTGCAAAGCTGGGGGAGATGCAGTACGCGGATTTAACTTTTCAAAACTTGAATTGATTCAAAACTTTCTTTGTTCGCCGGAGCTCATAATGGATAAAGAAAGGAGGGAGGAGGGTATGATGGAGGATTGACGGAGGATGAAGCCAACGAGCCCTGCTATTGACAGACTTCTCTTTTAGCCAAGTTGATTAATGTCGGGCCACTGCGCAAATTATGAAAGTAGGGACCGGAACAGACGGACGGAGAGCCAGAGAACGAGAGCCAGAACCTGGTCCAGTATCAGAATCAGAGCCAGAACCGGCCCAAGTTGCCATTTCATTGTGCTTACATATTTTTTAATGGCTGACTAATTAGCAAACTGCCATCGCATTTAGCCTGTCTCCACCGGATAAAGTATTCTCCCCTACTCCGGCGTAAACGTAACTCTCAGCAGACTCCAGAGTTAAGAGATATTTCAGGCTAATAGCCGCACAGGCGGACTCTGGAATTTATGGTTATTTGGCACATACACACAGTGCCTCACACACAGCACACTGCCAGAGTGCAACCGCTTCTGTGTGTCTGTTCCTGTGTTTTTGTGTGTGAGAGAGACCGTGTACTGACAACCGGAAAATATATCGATGTACAAATTAAAAAGCAACCGGAACGAACGAGCGACTGGAGCGACTGGAAGGACTGAAGCGAGGCACGAGGCGAGGCACTGATCTGCAGCTGAAAAGGATGCCGAGTGCAGGCCAGAAAATAAACTAAAAATAGAACTAAGGCAAGTGGAAAATTGGCTTCGAGTCGAATACTATGACTAAAAGATACCCTAAGAAAATGTCTATTTATTTTCTCTAGACTCCGAGATATTCCAAAGTGACAGCTTTCTTTGGCCTATTCCACGCGTCAACAATATACCCTTCCACCCCACGATTTCGGGGAAACACTCTGGGAAGAGCGGACGAGGGACAAAGGAGGCAAATCGCGTGTTATTTAATTTTCCTCTATAAATTTCTGCTGTAGCAAATAGAAATGAACTTACTCCTACTCGAGTTCGTGGCAGGAGCCGGGGATTGGTTGCGGGTTTGGGTTAGGAGTTCAAGTCCGCAAATGAACAAACTGGCAAAAGCAAAAGCAGTTTGTGGTCAACTTCATGGCGGTTCCCGCAGTTGGGACACAAATGTTGGGGTGCATAGCAAATTGGTCTAACCAGCTACTGGCCATTGAAATTGGAATTGCTTGTCGATGGCTAATCAAATGGCTGACCCGACTCTCGAGTGTGCAAGTGGATATTCGATACTAGACTACTGAATAGGTACATAGGTGTGGATGTGTGTCGAGTGGATTATGGTCAAGTGCTGGCTGAGAGCTTGACTCATTAACAGCTTCTCTGACACGCACAGAGAATTGCTTCTAGACAGGTCAACGATAAATTACAAGGCAATCAATAAACAAAAGGTCACATTTATTCGTTCCATATACCTCTTTTACACACATCTTTCAAGGAATACTTAAAGCTTATCAACTTGAATAGATTATTTCTCTAGTTTCATGCCATTAAAGAACCCAACCCATTCCCTTTAACGCATTCCATAAGTTAATTATTGTGATAACATGAGGCTTACACGTTTTCCCTTTTGCCTGAATGTTTTTAGACAATGTTTTCGTGAAAATTGGAAACCCACTCAGTTTCAAGGGTTCAGTGGTACACAAGGGTGTATAAATAAAGAAACAGTCGTCAGGCCCACTTTGTTCGTAAGGTAAATAAAATTCTTGAAAACATAGCATCCCATTATGCTGCTGCTTCTCCGAGCACGAGTGGGAACAGGGTGAGGAAGTATTACATTGGCCTGCAGCAAAACATAAATGTCCTTGTTGCGGTCGGCGGTCAGCATCGGAAACTTTTTGCAACGGAGCTGCAGCGCTGCCCACTGAAACAGGGGGCATGGCACGGCACTACGGGGCAGGTCATTGCAGGCACTTGGCTGTAAATCACAGCGGACACTGCAGCAGCACCAGAAATTGGCCAGGGCCTGTCTTTCCCGCCTCTGCTACCTTGGCCAAAGGCATAGGCAAAGGCAGCACCATGCCTGCAGCAGCAGCAGCAATTTCCTGGCCAAGGTTAAAGTTATAAATTATGGCTGGCTGGCTGGCTGGCTGGCGGGCTGGCTCACCCGATGTCTTCTCTTCTACTCTGAGCTGCGCAAAGTTCGCTTCTTGCCCTCCCCCCCTGGAAGTACATATAACTTGGTTATTGGTAGCAAACGTTGCGTTAATAAAATCTGGCTAAAACACGTAAAAGTCATTGGCACGGTGGCTTCTCCTCCACCCATATGCCGCGGCACCAACTGTTCAAACATTATCTTGGCTTATTTTGCACTTACACACACTTACTCCTTCTCCCTCTGCCGCCAACCATCTCCTAGACTGGCAAAATCAAGTTTACAAAAGTATCTTAAATCTGCATGTTAACTCAATGTGCGTTGGTTAGCCGCAGTGCCTGCCGCCTACAGACAACAAAAAACAGGCAACAGAGCAGTCGGCTTGGGCAGAGGCAGGATCCAGGCAGGGCAGGCTGGCAAAGTTTTTGGGGAAATTGAGCAATAAACTTTTCGCGTACCCCAAACCATTTCCCTACAAGCATACATGGGAGCCTTCTGCCCCTGCTGTGACTGTTGCACGGTAGTTTTACACCGTACGTTGTTATTATTTCTTGATTGCTAAATGATGGGATTCGCATGGAAACCTAATTTCCAATAACTTTACAATAATTCAAATTATTGTATTTCCAAGAATAAAGGAAGCGTCGTGTTATATCTGATCATATTTTAGAATTTATATTATTTTAGAATCTTGTCAATTCATTATATGGGATCCGTGGGATTCAAAACATTTTATAAATCGCTAAATTTCCTTGACGGGCTTCACATTTAAGTATAATTGAAAGGTAATCAAATGAAGCTCTGCAAAATGTTGCGTTTCATATAAGTTTTTATTCACACCGAAATCTCGTGTGAGGCACAAATATTCAAGGACAGACTGTTTCCTTGAAGAAAGGAAATTAAATATGTCTTCAGATCATTTGGAATCGCGTCTGTGAATGCCCCCGCATATTTTTCAAGAAGTGTGGAAGTAGCATGGAAAAGTTATACTTTAAGCCGCAGCTTAAAGAGGCGTGACTGTTTCTTTCACTCATGGTGTGGCAGCAGCGGCGGCAGGAAGGTGGCACCAGTCAGTGCCAGATGTGAGAGTTCCCTTAGCCAGGGCCAAGGAAAGTGGGAAAATAATGAACGAAATATGCAAATATTGCGGTTTAATTAACTTTCGTATCAAATGATTTTAATTGTTGGACCACCTGGCGTATGAGCTATGGCGATGATGACAGTACGCCTGCTATGTTCATGATGATGCTCTGCTGCTGATGATAATGGAATGCCAAAGTCAATTATAAAAATGGCCTGATAAACTGTTGAAAATTGCGCACACGTTGCGTGCACCCAGCCACCCTTCCTCCAACGCACCCTCCCACGCACAATGGACTGGAGATGAGTGACTGAGTCGTCCATAAATTATTCAACAACAAAATACTTAACAAGCCATTCGCTGGCATGAAGCAAACAACAGCAAGACACTCGTCGGCAGCGTCTCAGCAGCGGCTGAATGACGCCACTTGGAAAACTCACAACCTAATTTCCAGCAGAGTGAAAAGTGCTGCTGCTGCCTCAAGAGCTGCAGCATTCAAACGGAGGGAAAAGTAATTTCACTCATTTAATAAGACACAAAAAAGTGCAGCACTGACTGACAGACGGACGGAGGAAGGAAGGTAGGCATGGCAGGAGCCAACAACAGAGGCAGCGTCAAGGGCGACAGATGATGATGAAAATTGCTCTGCTCCACTGAGCTGAGGAGCCATGGAGCTGTGCTGTGGTGCCGCTGAGTGTAAAGTGTAAGTGTAACCACAAAATGGCAAATGCCAGACGCCAGAGCTACGTGAGAGAGCGACGTTTCGGAGGAAATTAAATTGAAATGAGACGCGTTGCCGCGTGCGGAAACGAAAGCAAAGGAAAGCTACATGGCGGGGACGAGCGGGCCGGGGAACGCGCGCTCTACAAGTTGTTAAGACTATGGCAACAAACAAGGGCCATGCAGGCGCCACAAGAATCAGCAGCAGCAAGAGTGCAGAATAACAAGCCACAGTACGCCGCTGGAAGGCAGGCAGCCCAAAAGGAATTAAAAATGGCGCAGCCCGGCAGGCGGAAATTAAGTTTTTCCCCGCGACCCAGGCAGGATGCAAGGCCAGCAAGGAAATATGCTAAATAAACGCGAGTGCAGCACAAAATTACAAGCAAGTATACGAAAGCATACGAACGGAATCCCATAACCATGTCCGGACTACGGTCTGCGAATACGTGGAAGGCCCATAAGAGTAGTCGGTCTCGTATAAGCAGGGAGCAAACGATAGATATAAAAGAAGAACTTGGAATACGAAGCAGTTTGAGGTATTTCTCAGAAATAACTTTAATGTGTGATCCCTGGTATAACGAGGTGGTACGTGTGAGACGCTTACGCTTCACAAGTTTTATACCTTTTATACTTATTGTTGGAGCTCTAAAATATATTCTTGTTGTATTCTTGTATGTATTCGCGTTTTTGTTTTCGGCTCCCCTTATATGGTATTCTTTAGTTCCATCCATATGCCTTGCCCTTCCATCTTTAAAATCTCTTGTGCATATATCTGAGATTTCTGCAATCAAGACGTCTGCTTTCTTCTACCGTGAAAAATCCTCTTATAGATTTTTAAATCGGTCGCATGGGCGACTCCTGCAAGGAACTACGGCTGTGGATTGCAACCCCATTAATGTGGAACCAAGTTGTGCATTTTTATGCCCCGTGCGTCCGCCCGTTCGCCCGTCCGCCTGTCTGTCTGAAGGGAACGTTTAACAGGCAACAGCACGTGAAGTGAAATGAAACGAAACGAAACAAGTGCATTATTTGCATTAAATTATGCATGCAGCGAAGGTGATGCAGCGAATGGGTAAGAGAGACGGCCAGAGGGAGTGAAAAGTGTCAGCAGCCGCGCGCGTTCACACGCAAATGGAGGTGGCGCCCCACCGGGTGGGGCAACCACAAACAAAGCGAAAATAAAAAGCGGATCGCGCGAACAAGTGCGGGCCCTCCAGACCGCGGAGAGGCCTCAAAGGGGCCCTCGACTTGTGGGCCGCACAGAGTTCTGTGCAACTTAAATTGAAGCTGCGGCAGTGGCAACGCCGACGGATGGCGGTCGCTCGGAAAGGTGCGAGAAGGCCAGCAAAAGGCGCAGTCCCGATAGCGGAAATTAAATATAAATATCTTGGAATAAGCGGAATTTAAATAGCAAATGAGACGAAAGTTAGCCAAAAAGTTACGCAATACATGATAGAAATTTATTTCCCGGATAGCGAAGGTAACAGAGTGAACCACGTTGACTATCTCAGCTTGTAATTGTTTAACCGTCAGTTAAATGAATTTGTGTATACATTGCCTGTCAAGCACTATGTAGCAGCAGCCAATGAAACTCTGGCAAAATGTTGGCGTACTTTTTTCTTATTTTTTATACGGCGTAACTTTTTGTAGGAATTTTTATTTCGGGAACTATTTAGAAAAACAATTCCAATGCAAAATTGGTGATATTTTTCCAATTTTTGTCTCTAAATTGTGATGTTTTAAACTCATAAAAGTTACAACTTTTACTTCCTCTAAATAATCAAGTTCGGTCAACTTTTGCGAAACAACCGTAACACGCAAGGCGTCACAGTGATCACGTCCGGAGACCTCACTAAATAATTCAATCGGTAGTAGCGACGGGCGGTGTGTACAAAGGGCAGGGACGTTTTAGTTTTAGTATAATATTTTATTTGATACTTTTTCCGTTTCCGTTTAATAAAGTTAAAGACATTCTTATTAGTCAGCTGTATTTGATGGTAAGGTTTTTAATCTATTTGGTTGCTAACTTTTTGACCGGCAACTAAACAAAATGTTCCTTTTAAAGCCCCATCCTAAGGACATTTCAGAACCAATAACAATTAAACAACGAACAGAAATGTCAAAACGTATAACACTGCATTTGAATAGTTTTTTGGATGCATGCACCAACTGTCTGACCTTTTTCCAGCTCCATCTATCGTTACATCTGCTCAATTTTCATGACTATTAAATTAGTGTTGCTTCCACCATTTAATTCTGGTTGGTTCCTCCCCCTTGCATATGTTTACACAGGAAACTTTTAGCATATTGCTGCTGCTGCTTCTGTTACTTCTGGTCTCTAAGCTGTTGCTTCTGCTGACCACTGGCCCACTTTTTGGGCAGTACTCTTCTTTATGGGAGGTTAAGTTTAGTCGCAGAATCAGAAAATACCCCCAAGAATAGGGGCTGACACATACACTAGCGATAAAATGCAATATCCGGAGAACAGCAACAAATGACCCTTTCCTTGCCATAACAACATCCCACCATCCTAAACCATTTTGTTCCATTTTATCCTATCGCCATCCCATTCTTGGGTTGGACTTGAGCATCCCTGCCCCGCATTTAACTACGTCCATCCATTGATCCCTTTCTGCTTTCTGTTTTGCATAGTCAACTGAATTTGATGGCATTTTCGCACAGCTTAAAACAATTTGCCATAACGCTTTTACTGCGTAACCATCCCTGCGATGTCCTGATATCATCCGCCACTGGCACTGCCACTGACAGTGCAAGAGGCAAAATCCACTAAAGATACGATGGCGAGTGCTAAAGACATGCCTTATACGATAGGTACTCAGTTTCAATAAAATGGTATTCTTGCATACCATTTGTTGCAAGATGTGATTGGTTATACAAACCTAATCTGCTTAATAAACATTTATAGTGTGGTAGAGATCTCTTTCATTCTGCAAACGTGTTTCTACAATCTATTTGCCATCTTATTATTTATTAGTTACTCTCTATGATTTCAAGTTTTATTAATATTATTAAATTAAAACAATATTAAAACAAATTGGACATCGCAGAATTACCTACCACTTCACAAGGTAATACAGTCTACTTAAGCTAAACTTTTGAAATTACTTTGAAATTTAGTAATATATGATACAATATTTTGCGATAGTCGTTTTGGACATCTCTATAGTTTATTAAGCTAACGAGAAGGGACGTGTGAGACTCTTCTTACGCGTCACAACTTTTATACCCGGCACTCAGTACTACATCTGCACCTTAGCGGCTATTTGTCAAATTTTAAATTTTTTCTTCATCTGTCATCTACATCAACAACACCACTCACGCCAACACGCCTCTTTCGCTCGCCACCCTCCCCTACAGCAACACACTGCAGAGTCAGGGCAGAGGCAGAGGCAGAGACGTGTCAGAGGCAGAGGCCACAAACTGCGCGAAGCAGACTGTGAATGAGAGAATGTGTAAAAAGCAAATATAAGCTGCGGGACGGGGTGGGTTTTGCCACTGCAAATTAATTAGCCATAATAATGATCCAATCGGATCCCAATTTGGTGATCTGATAGATATGGTCATTCCCTACGGAATGATGTTTTTTTCTTTTATCTTCTCCATTGTAGGTTTGTGAGGTTTTCGCCCTTTTGCGGGGACGGGGCTAATTTTTGAAATACACTGGTTTCAGTGTGAGCATACAGCAGTCTGGAGCCAAAATTTGGTGGCTCTAGCTCTTATAGTCTCTGAGAACTAGCCGACAAACAAGACGGACAGACGGACAGTCGACAGACAGACATGGCTCTATCGACTCGGCTTTTGGTGCTGATCAAGAATATATATACTTTATGGGGTCGGAAACGTTTCCTTCTGAGCGTTACATACAACCGTTATTCCCCACAAATACAATATACCCTATTTACTCTTCGAGTACCGGGTATAAAAAATGTGAAAGGCATAGTTATCGAATACAATGTGGATCGTAAATCGTATAAATATCGTGTATCGTGTATATCAGTTCAAAAGGTTTTTCTCTCACTTCCCCAACGTCTGGACTGATATCAGGACCTACTGCAAATTGAAAACGGGGAAAACGAGAAAAAGGCAAAACGGCCAACGAATCGTGGAGCGGTGGAGTAAATGCTCGTAAAATAAAGCGAAATGGCTTTCTCTTGCTTTCTTGACGACCACTGAAAATGCATTTTCGATACCCATGTGTGGGTGCATTAGGTAATGTGTGGGTCTGTGTGGGGGCGTGACTGCTGCAACATGCAACGCTAAAAGCCATGACCGTGCAGCACGCAATCATCGCGCAGGGCTTACGCCAAATCTGGTGCTGCCTTTAGCTTAAGAGTTGAGAGGTTCTGCCCCTCGGATCTGACTTCCCATTCCTTTACTGTGCCGACGAGGCACGCATCTGGGGACATCCCCTCAGCCAACCAGCCAGAAATAATAATAATAATAGCGAGTCCTGTGCCCCGTTTGTTAGTTTGGCTGTTTGCCCACGACTTTCGCAACTTTTGCCAGGAACTAACTTTGCCGTGTGGCAGCATAGTCCATTGGGGAGATGGGGCACGGCCGCACGCTGCCACGTTGCAAACTTTTAAAGCTGTAAGCGGGTCAGAGGCAGCGTCCAAATCATTGGCATTAGGAGAGAGTTTCGACGATTTCGATAGTTTTGTGTTATGTGAAAACTACGCGAGTATTTAAGTGCAGAGCTTAAAGACGGAATGCTTCGCAGAGAGAAGGGAAGGCTGGTAGCGGGGCATTAACCAGGAGTGCAGAGGGTATCGAGGATGGAGCATTTGGAGGACAGGCGAGACGGCCTGATAACCTTGTTTCACTCTGGCACGTTCTTCAAATGATGCGAATGAAATTAATTCACTGTAAAAATTCCTCATAAGCGAACCTAACTTTTGGCTTATGCATCCGATGGCGATTGTTGAATAATAAATATCAGACCACAAATCTTTTGGATACCTGAAAGACCTAATAAAACACACATTGGGAGACTCACGAGACATTCAATACTCTGAAATAACTTCGAAAATGTGTATAGTGTTTAATGACCTAATCCATTTTGATCACGGCGTCAATGCGGCAACTAAATATAAAAGCAAGACTTAACGATCGTTTAAACTGCAAAGAGAAAGAAGAACGTTTGCAATAAAAGCACGGCAGAGCACATCACAGAACGCCAATGCCAGAAGCCAGGAAAATGTCTGCGTCTTTGCGAATCACTAAAAATTTTAACAAAAGTTAAACTTCCGCTTCCGCTGGCAACGCAACCAAACGGCAGCAACGGCAGCGGAAGCGGGTAAAGCTTTTCAACATTAAAAAGATGTAAAGGACCCGCGACAGCGCCAAAAAGCCAAGAAGGAAGAAGGAAAGTGGCGGTGGCGCAACGGAAAATTGTGCAAAATACTTATAGCCTTGATGGTAGGACATCAGAGGTCGGTCGGGAGAGGAGAATATGAAAAGATAAGCTTCGTAGAAGAGAGGATACTCTCTCTGTGTCTCTCTGGCTAAGAGAACCCCCTAGCATCGTGGCATCCTAGCTTCCAACCACACACCTCCGTCGAAATATGCCGCGAATATTCAAAACATGCTCTCGAAAAGTATTTTTCAGCTCTTGGTGAGCCATGACGATGGCATCAGCCGGAAAACAGACCCGGGAAAGGCCTCCTCCATGATGAACAGGCCTCCGGCTGAGAAGTATGCAGTCAGGGCAGGCAAGTCACGCAAACTTTTCGTGTGCCACCAGGCCTGCCTCGGTTGCCAGGTGGCAGCATGTGGCACACAGTTAAATGCGAGTCAGCGGCATGTTTGCATTTAATTTGTGGTCACTCCTGATTCCCGATTCTGGGGCATTGGCACGAAGTTAAAGACCAAGTCCAGGGCAAACAATAGGCTAAGGGAAAAAGGGGCGAGACAAGTGCAGCGCAAAAGGCAAATCGTCGAGAAAGATTTAATCAAAAAACAAGGAAAAAAAAAGCAGTCCGACGGGGGGCAGGGAACGGTCACCGAAGGAAGGTCAACTATGATGCTCCTTCGTAAAGCCAATGGCAGACGACAGAGACATATAGATGATACATATAGAAAAGAACAGAAGAAAAGAATATAATAGAAAAGAAAAGTAAGTGAAAGATAGAAAGGCAGTGTACGGCAGAGGAAGAGGCAGAGGGATGCCAACAAAAGCTGCAGACGTGACAAAATTAGTGAACAATGGCCACAAAACTACTACGGATACGATGAGAGGATGGTGATGGGGAGATTGGCAGGGGAATGGAATGGTGGCACGGGCATTATGAACTCTCGCCAGCAGCAGCAGGATGTGATCCTCAAGTCCTGGGCCACACAACGACTGCTACTACACTACGACTAAATGTGGTCAACGTTGACGAAAGGCGAACAAAAGAATACTATGAGCCGTCACACAGCGCGAGAGTGAAGCCACCACCTTCAGGTTGCCGTTCATCGACTATTAAATACCCCGTGTCGTAGGAGAATATTTTAAATTGATTCTAGGTAAGTTGTAAATAAAAAACAGAATGGATTGTACTCGGTACATAATGCAGATAGAATAAAAAAATAAATGTCAATATGTATTCATATATTATGTATTAATAAAAATTCCTATATGCTCATTCATGTGTACATTGATTCATTTTGCTTATCATCGTTCTCGAATATTTTCCCTATTACACACACACATACAAAATCTTGCTCTCTTATCGAACTCTTCTTTGAGTTCTGCGAATTTTGCCTCGCGCCGAAAAAAAACAGCTGATCGCACGAAGATTATTTGTTTCGTCATTTACTGTGGGGCGGTTGAGCTTCGTCATTCGCCATCCACAAAAAACACATATGTATGTATGTCTGTACGTAAGTACATATGTACAAGAAACACTAAGTTATGTATTACATTTACATATGTACATCCTATAAGAACTCCAATCTTCGAGTTTTGAAGAAAATTCATAAAAATTTTTGCTTTTGCGCCCACTTAAAAAGTATTTTGTTTGGAAGACTTTCAAGTACAACCTCACATTGCAAAATATTTTATGGAATCCATGAAAAGCACAGACTATGGTTTGTGATATTGCTTTCTATTTTTATAACATCATTCCCATTAAGAATTAGACACTGCAAATTATAAATATTATTATTATTAATTATTATGGCTATAATAATGATCCAATCTAATCCCAATTCGGTCGATAGATATAGGCTTTTCCTACGGAATTGCGTTTTTAGTTTTCTCTTATGTTCACAAATTGTAGATACAGCAGATGCGGATACAGCCCTTTGTGGTGGCGGAAGGGGGAGGGGCTATATTTTTAATCTGTGTGATATCACAGCAGTCTGGAGACAAAATTCAGTGGCTCTAGTTCTTATAGTCGCTTATAAGTAGCCGACAAACAAGTTGGACAACCGGACGGAAGAACAGACAGACATGGCTCTATCGACTCGACTATTGATGCTGATCAAGAATATGCATATATACTTTATGAAGTCGGAAACGTTTCCTTCTGTGCGTTACATACAGCACAAATACAATATACCATATACCATATTTACTCTTCTAGTACCGGATATAAAAATCTACAATAACTTTAAATAATTTTAAATTATATATGTTATAAATAATATCTATTTTTTAAATTCATGGATTCATGTTCACATTATATTAATAATACATTTGTATTTTTATATGTATGTATTTACCTAAAATATCCAACGCGACTTCTAATTATACCCGGTACTCGAAGAGTAAACAGGGTATATTGTATTTGTGCGAATAACGGTTGTATGTAACGCACAGAAGGAAATGTTTCCGACCCCATAAAGTATATATATTCTTGATCAGCATCAATAGCCGAGTCGATAGAGCAATATCTGTCTGTCCGTCTGTCCGTCCGTCCGTCCGTCTTGTTTGTCGGCTAGTTCTCAGAGACTATAAGAGCTAGAGCCACCAAATTTTGGCTCCAGACTGATGTATGCTCACACTGAAACCAGTGTATTTCAAAAATTAGCAACGCCCCCTTCCGCCCCCGCGGCAAATAACCGCTATGGTGCAAATGTACTTAGTACTGAGTGCCGGGTATAACGGTTGTGACGCGTAAAAAGCGTCTCACACGTCCTTTCTCGTTGATAATGAAAATTTTTAGTGGCAAAAATAAACTATCTTTATTCCTATCTAATGGTATTATCGCTAATAGGTCATGGCTCTTGTGAACAATATGCCTAATATGCTCCTAATATGACTAAAATATAGAGGCTAGACATGGCATAAAGACGCATTAGGAAAACAATGGCTGACTAACGGGAAAACACACATAATGGACACAGAGAAAGGGAAAGGAGAGAGAAATGTGCGTGTGTGACCAGGATACTCCGAGAGGCCAGGACCATCAACTGTCAACGGGCCACGGACAATTTGCGGCGTGGCAAATTGAAATCGAAGCAAGCCAAATCGAATCCGAGTCAGAGCTAAATGTTTGACTTGATGACTCAATCGAAGGGCGCAAATATTTGTGGAGCCTTCAAGGCATCTGTCTGTATAAAACTGTCTGTCTTAAAGGTGCTGCTTCTGGCAGTACGGGCGGAATGCCAGAGAAGGCTCACACGAGGATGCAGGCCAAGTGCATTCCAGTCCAAGTGCAAAAGCAGTAGCAAGAGCAGCAGCAGCTCGAAAAAGCGACAGGAACAAAAATGTTTGTCAGGCAGCAAGTTGGCTGGCAAAAAAAAACAGCAGCAAATGGTTGGCATAGCGCAAAAGTTCCTGGCTTCCTGATGCTTGCCACATGCCTCCTCTTGCTGCTACCTGCTGGGGAAACAACAAAAAATCACAATTCTCAAAGAATAGTGTGGACAACTTTTAAGTAACATCCAGCGGTGTTCAGGTGATGCTTCCTCTACCTCATCCTCCTCTTGCTCTTCTTCTGTGGCACGGAAGTGTGTCACGACATTAAAGGAGGCCATGGCATCGGACTGCCGCTCGATACCGGGTAACTGAAAATATTTCAGGCACGCACACAGCGCCTTCAAAATATGCATCGGAAAAAGTTCTAACATAAATTTCATAAACCAAAGCAACCAGCACCCAGACAGTCCCGGGCTCCAGCTTTGGCTCCATCGCTGCGGCATGCTGCATGCGGCGTTGGGTTCAGCCTGCAAAATATTGCGTATACGCAGCGGTGTCAGACTGTGTGCTGACGGGGCAGCAATTTCCCCTATATCCACAGCACCGAACGTATGGTTTATGATGTTACCCAAAGCTTCGGGGGCCTTATAGATTTTCGTACAGCACATTTGTCTTGCTTATCGGCGACTCACTCCACACCGTGTCCATGTGCTGACGTAATCGCTCATGTCGTTTTGGCCAAGAGTGATTAGATACCACCCACGGAGGAAGAGAAGCATTAGGAGCATGCAGTGGTTGGCTCCTAGTCTGCATAATTTGTGCTAGACTACGACCCGTTTATGGCAGCTAATAGACATTTAATGTTATGCCCTCTTCAGAGTCCCAAAGGGTGGGTCATGCGGATCAAGTGCTCGAGAGTTTAGATTGGATTTATCGCATGTCCCAGCAGCAACGTGAGTTTAAACTTTAAAGTATGAGCTGTCCTGTCCAGCAGGATGTCACAGATAACCTAATTAGTCTCAAGCTTAAATATTCCTCTTTTGGTGTCGGCAAAGTGCTTTTGATGTCTCCATTTATTCTCCACCTGATAATATATACTCAAATTATTTATTCAAAATTCCTTTTAGCTTTCTGTAATTGGCATAACTTGGTGGAAATGAACGGTTTTTTGCTATGGAGCTATATGGAACATTTGTTTTTCAAATGAAAGAAAAAACTAAAAAATGTATTTTTCGGACGCATTGTGATTCTGATAAGACAATCATAGTACTCACAAACTATATTATTTAGGTATATTATTGGGTTGCATGCTATCTTTATTGGACATATCGGAAATATGCGATATTGAATATGCGGAGCGTATACAACGGTACTCTTTTTTTATATTTCGTTTTTATTCTAGATTTATTATGCGCTGAATCCGTACTTGTACCTTAACAACACATTTAAGACACTTAAAAAATGGAACAAATCCCATGCTACGCAGCAGGGACTATCAACGGTACTCTGTAGCAGTATTCGGTTTTAAAACAGAAGCATCTCAAAAAACAGAAGCATTTCATATAAATATAATATATTAAATGTATACATATTTACGTTCTATATGATTTTCAGATTAATGTGACAATGTAAGTGAAAATAACTTTATTTTAACACTTGTCACTCTAATTGACGAGTAAAGTAAATTAAGTAAGTGCAATTTATCTACCTTTGAGCACATTCAAAGATATACAACTTGATGTAATAAAAGTTTAATTTAATCCAAAATTAATATTGATTACTATATCCTGACTGCAGAGAAGTGCTTCAAGCTTCCAAAAATTGTATGTATGTACATACATACATACATATGTATTATTCAGTCTGTGATAAATTTAACCCTTAGAACACCGACTAATCGTTGGGTAATGGTTGGAAAAGAACGTTCATCCCTCGACCGGTGCCCATGCGTTTTGCCGCGTAATGGCATTTTGTCAGATTAATTCTGAGGCCCTCCGATTAGCCACCGAAGACTCTTCTTCCGGCAGTTTTCCTGTCCTTGAAAACATCTTTAGAGTGCAACAGGAAAATGTTTCATCCTATGGGTATTTTGTGGGTGCCTTGCGGTTAGGGGAAACGTAAACAAGCAAAGAAAATAGCTGAGGAAAAGCAGAGCAAAAACTCCAGCAAAAGGGAAACAATATCTGAGGATTTCACTAAAAAGAGTGTACGAAGAATTATTCCAATTAAGAATAGATAACTTTCTCCCTATCCAGCAAGCAGTGGAGAAAGAAAGACGGCGAAAAAAGGTTCAAGTAATAAAAATCTAATCAGCAAATTGTTCAAATAACAGCGAAAAACACAGACCCCGATTAACGAGCGTGGGCGATTGGAGGGCCGTAAGTGGAAGGGGGTCGGTCGACATTTCGGGGAATGTTTGATACGGCCCCCCGTTTGCATGTGGAGGTGGGTGTGATTATGAGCAATACTGATAGGCAGTGCGGTGTACCCGCCAGAGTCTGATGATGTTCCTCCGCCCGAATCAAGCACTCTTGGAGGAGGGGAACGGCGTACGGGGGAGTAGGAAGCGAGTTAATCAATTGCCATTTGTCGAGGACTTGAAATAAATGCGCATCTCATTGTGACGGGGAGACAGCTGGCTGTCACAGGAACACTTCCATTCATCCATCCGTTTGCATCTAAAGATCCAATGCAAACAGTATAGAGAGTCGATGTATGCAGAAATATGCAGGAGGAACGTTGCATGCCGTACACATTGCGTATACGCGGCGTGCTCCCATGCAAAACAGACAGACATCCCGGATTGCTAAAAATCAATCTGAAATAGATAGACGGATGGATTGATGAAGCCAGCAATCGACATGTGAATTATTGTGCAAATTGAAACTCGCTAGTGACACGTGCCCTCTCTTGAAGCCTTCTGGATTGAGGAGGCAAACAAACAAAAGGAATGCAAACAAAATCTGTTATGGCAAAACACGAAATAAAGTATGCATCGGCCAGATATAAGGGACATCTGGTCAAGAGACAGAGGCACCCACTACACCACAGCCATTATTGGAATCAAAAGAGTGGTGATCGCAGATTTAGACGAAAACCAGTAGGAACGTTTGTGAAACACTCCGAACGCGTCACAACTTTTTTACCCGGTATTCAGTCAGTAAATCAGTACCTATTTGTTTTTTTGTTTTAATTTTACATTTGACATTATACAGATTTTACATCTGTTTACATCTCGCGCGTGTCTTCTCGTTTATACATCTGTTATCTACATCTCTTCTCACACCAACACTCCCTTTTAGCTTGCCACAATCCCATAGAGTCCACAGAATGTGCAAAAAATAAGCAAAGCTGATGGAAGGGGTAGGGGGAAGCCACTGCAAATTAATTGCTTCATTCTGGCTATCATTATGATCTGATTTTCTACGGACTGGCGTTTTTACCTTTCTCTTATCTTTAAAATTGTGGATATGGAAGATTTCACAACATCCTCGATGCAAAATTTGGTTGCTGTAGCTCTTATAGACTCTGATATTCAGGCGCTCATCAAGACGGACAGACGAACGAATATCGACTCGACTATTGATGCTGATTAAGTATATATATTCACTTTATGGGGTTGGAAATGTTTCCTTCTGTGCGTTACGAACATTGCTCCGACCACAAATATAATATACCCTATTTACTCTTAGAATACCGGCTATAAATAGTATAATTTAGAAGTGAATTATATGGATAAGTGTTCTTCTTTTAGTACTTTAAATTTCATTGTTGAAAAAACTTACAATATACATTTTTCTATAAAAGAAGTTATTATGAAACATCCACTTCATTTGGAAGGAAAGTTACATTGAAATTTGGCCTCAGATTTCGCCGAAATGCGTATATTTTAAGTTTAATTCAAAGAAAAAGTACAACAACTTTGCGTGCATATTGCACAGATGTAGCACCCACATTATAGACAAAAATCCCTTAAATAGGCTGCTTCGGACAATAGCCTATATCAGGACAATCACAAACGTAAGTATAGGAATGCAGCACCACTGTCACAATGACCTTGCAATCCAGGGATATCCTTTGAGAGGGCTCTTGTGTGTGCGCTGTAAGCCCAGGAGGCGTTCCACTCCTGCTGAAGCCCTCTCCCCATTTTGTGATTCATTCATTCTAGTGGTAAGTCGGTCAGTCCGCCAATCCATCTCATCCGTTCGTCAGCCTCTAGTTTGGGGCTGTCGCAGCGAACGCTCAAACCGCATTGCCACGGCCATGCATCAGAGGGTCAACCAGGCAGCCAGGCAAACAGTTTGAGCCAAGTGGTGGCAGTGGTGTGGTTGTGCACGTAAAAAAAACCAGAAGCATCCTACAAATTTTGTTTTCATCTCCATCATTTTTTAGAGGCAGAGGTCTGGAGGGCCGCCATGCCTGTGGCATCATATACGAGAGGGTACGTATGTTTGTAGTATGTGGAAGGTAAGGTAGAACGACGACTGGGAGTAGGGGCAGAATAACAACCAATTTATTTGGCCACGCTGCAAATTGTTACCCAACTCGCATTCGATCATCATCATCATCATCGTAGTCATCGCATCCTTTGCAGGACTCTCCTGACGAAGGGGCTCCTGGTGGCCAGTCGTAGTCATCATCAAAAATCGTTGATTGCAACAAAACAAATTGCATTTTAAGGAGATTACTTGTCCGGACCGCCTGCTCTCTAGATGAATAGTTCATCGAGTGGGTAGAGTGGGTTCTGTGGGTGCCCTCTCCAATCAGTTCCATTGGTTCTGGGGCATGAGTACGTGTGTGTGAGTGCATCTCTATGTCCTGGGAAAGGCATGGAGCACCGGGTACGAGAGTGCGAGTGGCCGATTTGATAATAAATCATGGCCTATTAGTTTTGGATTGCACAAAAAATGCACTGCATTCACGTACTTTGCGTATTTTTTTGTTGGTGTGAATTGGTAGACATCAATCGAGTCTCGGAATGATGGTATTCCCGAAGGTGAAACAAGTAAAATACAAACAAGTTTTAAAATGTAGCCACACCCATGAGGGCGGGTGGAGTCGACAAACAAGCGGGCAGACGGGCATTGATGCTGATCAGAATATATACATACATATGTATGTATACTTTATGGGGTCGGAAACGTTTCCTTCTGTGCGTTAAATATATACATATGTATGTACATCCACTTTCAAGCAGAAATACAATTTTAAACATTTACTCTTCGAGTACCTGGTATAAAAAAAAAAAATTACAAAAATACATTTATTTAGTTGTACTATTCAATTGGGAACTCTACGTTTATGTACATAGTACATATAACTAATAAACCTTTTATTTTATCATTCTCATAATTATTCAATATTCATATTTCTAAAAGTTTAAATGTAAATACAGGTGTAAAATTACAAAGAATACAAATTTAAGTTTATTACTTGTTCAAATCAAGCGGAGTACAAGTCGGGTAAATCCTTAAAATTTGTTGGCCAATAATTTATATATGCAGATTCAAATTCGCGTATATTTCGTAGAGACAACATGTCCCTTTAGTGCTGTAAAAACATCCGAATATATGTATATTATGATCTGTGCTAAAGCTGTTTGCAAACGCCCACCCGAGACCCGCTAATAAAAACAAATCTACGCCACAACAAAAAGCTCACTCTGCCTTGGGGTGAAAGGGAAGGACCTAACCTCACCCAGCAAAAAGGCGACCAATAAAAAGTCAAGAATGGTAAAAAATGCATGATTCAGGCAGTAAAAGATCCAAAACGACCCGGACAGCCGTCGTCGTCGGAAGGGGACTTTAGCATGAGTCACCAACCAGCCTGCTCCAACGCATAACAAAAGCGCATGAAGGTAACAAACAAACAAACAAGCAGGGACTTGAATGTAGGTCCAGGTCCGAGCCCGAGGCGGAGTTCTACCCAGAATAAATTTTCAGAATAAATGCAAATGTTTCCGTGTGCGGGAATTTTTTTTTTCTTGTTGGCCTAGTGGCTAACCACACGGCGTATTAGTAATGTAATTTGATTTGATTTTTATGTTTCGGCGACAGGGATGAAAATGGGATTCGTGGATGTGAATGGGGAAAGGGGATGAGTACGCTACAGGGGCAAATAGAGGACTTTTATGTCCAACTAATGGCTATAAACGCGCGACACGAACTTATCGCAGCTGCCATGCTAATTGCAAGTGACAAGTGATTAACTTTAATTGCAGCAGATTAAAGCCTCGAATCGAGGCTATCTGAACATATACATAATATGTGTGTGTGTGTGCAACTCTCATGAATGAATGCTGCCACAATATCATAGGGCCACAAGTCAAAAGCCCTGCAATTGGCCAAAATTCCGTACAGACAAACAAACAGACACTTTTCACTGCGGATTACAGAGACCAGAACCAGAGAATACCAAAAGTTTTCTCCATGCATGTACCCTGTATCAGTAGGGAAAAAGGATATCTTTTATTTGTAGCAGGCAAAATTCAGAAACTACGAAAAAAGGTTTCCATTGGGTATCTCGTTGTCGAGACATTCATATTTCCAGAATGCTTTGTTTGTTTAGATTTGGAATCAAAATGTGTGTGAGAATCAACGTTTGGTTTTTGCTTTGTACAAGTCCAGAGTTTTCCAAAACTGGGCCATGAATATTTGTAATTTATTTTGCAGACATTCGGGCAAATTTCTATTTATTTGAAACAAAATACTGCACAATGTGCATTCAGTCCCAGGTTTGATTGCCAAACTGAAAATAAATTGGGTAAAAACAGAGCATCAGAGATGAAAAAGGCAATAGTCAGTCGATATTGTGTGCAAATTGAAACTAATTAAAGCGGAGTAATCAATTTATATCTATTCAATCGGTCCCGGTTTTCGGTTGGATGCTCCACCTCCGAAATTCAATATTCGACATCCGACTCTCGTCCGACTGCAACTGCTGCCGACGGCACAGATCCAGCTGAGAGACAATCCAATCAAATCTGCTGTTGTTAAAGCGTTTTGATTTCAGTTTCAGTCGATTCGGTTTCTGATTAATTGCATTGAAATTATTTCAATTTGCAATTTCAGTAAATTTAATTGCCACTCAATTCATTGTGGCGACTGCACCATAAGGCCTTGCACGATGATAGCTTTTTAATCGCAAGGCGACAAAATTATGAATAAAAATAGGGGGAAGGAACAAAAGGAAAAGTACTCCCAAGCACTTTTTCATTGTAGTGATGAGAAAAATGCGTTTAACGACGACGGAAAATGTACAACAATTCATATTTTTGTAACACAAACACTGTATTGATACATATAACTTAATTGAACAATGACGAGAGCAAGCAATCAAAGGTCATTCGAAAGGACTACACCAGAAATGGACAGTTCTCTTGTTCGAACACTTTTCGTTTAAATTGGAAGCTCAGCTGATAACATTGGGGAACTATAAAGTGCGTTTATTTCGCAATTAAAGAATATGCAAAAAAAAATGTGTATTAATTGAAAATCCAAAGTAGCCCACTTTCGATTTCTCAGTGGAATACTAAGAGGTACAACTTATATCATAACATCAAAGTGACAGAAGAAAAAATATATTTTTTAAATGTTTGTTTATACATAAGTATATTTTTTGTGTGTTTTAATATTTTTGCTTTAAAAAAAAATCAAAAAAGTTCACCCATTCATATTGTATTCATTTTATTGTGTGCATCTTTTTGCCCATTTCCATGTAAAAGATATGTAATAAAATATTTTTCGAAAGAGGATAAAATAAAACGAGAAGGGACGTGTGAGACGCTTCTTACGCGTCACAACTTTTATACCCGGCACTCAGTACTACATCTGCAACTTAGCGGTTATTTGTCAAATTTTACATTTTTTCTTCATCTGTCATCTACATCAACAACACTACTCACGCCAACACGCTCCTTTAGCTCGCCACCCTCCCCTATAGACACACACTGCAGAGTCGCGGCAGAGTCAGCGGCAGAGGAAGCGGCAGAGGCAGCGGCAGAGGCAGAGGCAGTGACGTGTCAGGGGCCAGGCCATAAACAGCGCGAAGCAGAGTGTGAATGCTGCGGGACGGGGTGGGTTTGGCTACTGCAAATTAATTTCTTCATTGTGGCTATAATAATGATCCAATCGTATCCCAATTTGGTGATCTGATAGATATGGTCATTCCCTACGGAATGGCTTTTTTAGTTTTCTGCTATCTTCAAAATTGTAGATTTGGGAGGTTTTCCCCCTTTTGCGGAGGCGGAAGGGGGCGTGGCTCATTTTTGAAATACACTTGTAACAGTGTGAGCATACAGAAGTCTGGATGCAAAATTTGGTGGCTCTAGCTCTTATAGTCTCTGAGTACTAGGCGCTCATCAGGACGGACAGACGGACAGACGGACAGACAGACAGACAGACAGAGACTCGGCTATTGATGCTGATCAAGAATATATATACTTTATGGGGTCGGAAACGTTTCCTTCTGTGCGTTACATACAACCGTTATGTGCACAAATACAATATACCCTATTTACTCTTCGAGTACCGGGTATAAATACTGTTTGTTTACATGATAGATGTGTGCATACATATGTATGTATGTAAGTACATATGTATGTACATATACTGGCTATAGTCAACAATGGCAGAACAACAATGCAACAGTTTATTTGTACGATAAATATTATTGAAGATGAACAACATTGTACGGAGTCTATTCATTGAATTTTTTTTTAAGAATACCATATGTATATTCCATATTTCAATATATTCTAGGAGCCAGAAACTTCGAAAGCTAATAGTATGTACATATGTACATACATACATATGTACATGCATATGTACCATCGGCTATATGTACGTAAATATATAGATTAATTTGTTTTTAATTTAAAATTGTTTCAACAACTGTAGACAGTTTTAAAATAGCTTTTGCATAACTCTCAATAGACACACAGGTGTAGGGCGTTGCGCAAAGAGATCGAGGGCAGGCCAGGGTCATGGGAAGGCTATTACGATCGACAAAAGCGACATGTTCGGATGCTACTTACCGTTGATTGTTGATCGTTACAAGACAGTTATTGGATGAGGGTGTTGTTGTTCGGCAGCAGAGATGACATTCGAAACGTATTTTAAATTATTTGTCGATGATTTAAAATTCAACGGTACACACTTTTAGTTTTATGGGTTTTGTTCTATTTATTTTCTATTTATTTTTTAAAACTGAAGGAAGAACCGAACCGAAACTGTAGAGTTGGGTTTTATAGAGCGGGTTCACGAGCACTTAGCAGTCATTTCTTGGAAGATCCCTGAGCCACAGACGTAATAGTTGGTTTTTAATTAGCATGCTTTAGTCGGAGCACTTAAACGGATAAATGGGGAGTTTCAGGTGTAAAATGAGGTAATTTGTTATATTTAAAGCCGAGACTACTGGCAAATCTTAGGCCAACAAACAGGTTTCGCGGCGATAAAACCGGAAAACGAAAAAAGACAAAACAAAACAAACGCAATCCAGAAAGCGAAAAGCATCGTCTAACTGTAAGTTTTATAAGCAAATCAGTCTCTACGTTTCAGAGTGTGTGTGTGTGCAAGCACATGTACATTCAATGGAATCCAGTCACGACTCGCCGCCGCAAAGTCACAGGGGGCAGAGGCAAATACACAGTCTGCACCACTCGCACACTCATTCAAAGACAAAAAGCAAAGTCAGACAGACAGGCAGGCAGCGGCGCTACCATGTAAGACCGTGACGGGGGGACAAGGTACAGTTGAAATCCAATTACAAATAGTTAAATATATTAATTTTAGAAAACCACAGAGACATTGCATTATTGACGGCGGTCTTTGGTATATTTTTAAGTTTTTTTGGCGTCATTGTCGCTGCCGCATTGACACAGTTCGCACTCTCTCGCTCTGGCTCTCTTATGTGTGTTAGTGCCTCTGCTTTGTTGTTCTCTGTTAATGTTTGTTGCTTTGCTTAGATTATTCTCTCTCCGAGTCTCGGACGATACCTTTTGTTTGTCTTTTTGAACAAAAGAAAAATCCGAGAGTCTGGCATGTTGTGTTTAAACAATTCTTCTAGCAGCAAGCAGCAAAGCAAAAACACGCTGGCAAAGTCAGTCGCACAAACACACACATAAAAGCAGAAGTCACAACACTCTCACACCAACATCACTCTCGCACACACACACGTAGGCAGTTCAAATTAGTTGGCCAGAGTGAGAAAGCAAGAACAAACTGCTGCTGAGGCGGCGACGACGACGCCGACTGCGATTGTTATTTAAACATTTTTCTCTCATTCTGACACGCGACATTTCTTTCCCATTTCCAACAAACACAAAACACAAAGCATTGAAACACATGCAAATGCAAGAGCCGCGTTCAAAAACAATTACAAAATCATGAGAATCATGCACTTGACGCGCCGCCCGTGGCAAAAGCGGCAACGCGGCGAGACGATAACTTCAGCTGAGTATGTGGAAATTCTTATTTTTTGTTCGACTTAATTTTGACCACCATCGTATGTCACTATGTTTCACTACCTTTTTCCTAAATGTTCAATATTCCGTCTGTACGAACGAAAACAAAATCACATAAAAATCCGTCCGCAACCCCCACGGCACACGTTTAAATTTTTGTTTTGATTTGAATTTCAATTCAAGCAAGGGAGCTTTCTCGCTGCGATATTTGTGGGAAAAATTAAGGTGTCGACAACAGGAAAAACGTCACTAGATATTCCAAGTGTGCAAGGTAAATTCCACCCCTGGTTTTCATGAAGTAACTATATAAGGAGGTCCAGTCGGGTGGCGTTCGGGTGTGTTCGGTCACTAACTTTTCAGGGCGTCTCGATTTTTGCCGCAATAAAATATGATTTTTTTGAGAATTAAGAGAATACACAAAAAAAAATGGAATAAAACACCAAAATAACGACTACTTTCAAATGGTAACTTATTGAAAAATCAAATGGAAAAAAAGTACTTAAACTCTTTTTCTTGTAATTGGGAACTTTAAACCCCATGCCATGATAGGGTTAATCATCACACGATAGTTTCGTTTCACTTACACTCGCAAGCAGAACGCTTTCACTCGCACTCACAAGCAGCATAAATAAGTGACAAACTGGCCCGACGAGACCTCCTTATATCATTCTTCATGCACTGCGTACGAGCTTTACAAGGTGCGAGAAAGGTGGGAGACTTAAAAAAAGCTCATCCTTTTTACCTGGTATCCTTACCTTGCTAAGGAGCCTATTTTACGCTCTCTCCGACTCATTTTTGCGCTCAGTGAGGAGAGCCGCTCTACCCTCTCTGCTCGAATGTAGGACGCAATTATGAAATGTTCGGAAATTTCCACACTTTTGATATTCTTTTTCATATTGCTAGCTATTTAGGACTCTCAGACCTAAATTATAATTTTACCCCATTAATGCATGCATTTTTCACAAGATTGGCTAGCTTTCAGAAGTAACTTTATTGTATTGATTACAAAATACAAAAAAAAACTAATAGGGCTATACAAAATAAGCATAGAACGTAAGAAAGAATGGACCACTTGTTGCTCGACAGGGCATTTGTATGCCCTATTTCCATTCAAGAATTTTAAACTTCAGTTTACCAAGCTGACTTTAAGCATTAACAGTAACTTAATCTAAGAATGACATGAATGAACGTATTATTTTCTTTTTCGTATTCATTTACGGAATCTATAAAACTACTCGAAAAAATATATCTCAAGGATCCAATCCAATTTTTTCAATCTGATATTGTATGTATGTACATAAGTATTCCAGCTCGGCGGAACATCCTCTCAGACTCCGCAAAAATGTTGTAAGACACAGTCTTTTAAATTTGTATTTTCAGTTGTGTGGGTTTAAAATTAATATAAAATATAAATTATTTTATTTTATTACGTATACAGCCGATCCCTGATCGACGTGTGAGCTCGTGATCACATAAAATTGGAACATTTCTGCCATAAAAACGAAGTATTAAGCAGAATTCCTGATTTTTAAAATAGTTTGTCTTTGTTTACGTTCTTCTTCTTCCGCATGCTCTTGTCGATATTTCAGCTATCGATATGAGATACAACAAATAAATCGATTAAACTTTGGTTCAAATAGCTGGAATTTATCTAAAATGAACTGAACTGAAATAGTCTTGTTTATATTGGGTGACCATTTAAGGTATATTATATACCTTTCAGGATATCCATTTTTAAGGTTTATTCAATACCATACGCATGTTTTTCAAATGTCCCTCGAGGATTTTCTCTCGTTTCCGTAGGGAACTTCTGTCTTGCAGCATGGGAATTTTCATCGCAACAATGAGTCTTTATTCCATCCCCACTTACGTATTTTACCGTTGCCAACATAATTTGTATGGACCAGCAACCAGCAATGCTGCGAATACTAAGCAGCACTGTTCCCCAACATTTTTCATGGAATAAGCAACATTTAGTACCCTTAGAGGGAAAGATGTCCTCGAATTTGAGAAAACTATGGAAATCTTTGGCTCTAACCAATGATAAAACAGGTAAATCTGCGTTTTAGAGATATTTTTTTTCTTTTATTCAATCGCTACAGCGAAATTTGTTGGTCGCAGACGTTGAGTCCGCATTGACCAGGTACTTTATGTTGAATAATAGAAAAAAAAGTACCTAAAATTTTGAACTCAAAAAAGAGCTTTTTTTCGAACGAACACCAGAAGTAGAATTTTTAAATGGATTTATAATATTAAAGGCTGGTTTCCAGCACCACAAAAAATGCTAGCCAAAAACTTGCCATATATTTCTTTTGTGCGTGCAACGTAACTAACACAGGCATACGAATCAGCTGTGTTTTGTAAACATGTGCACTGCAGTGGAAGTTTGAAATTCAAACTGAAATTACAAAAGTAACAAAAAGAGCTGGTAGTTGAATTGAATTTGGAATTTGGCATTTGCCAATAATGCAAATGGTTTGTCAAACGTCTATTATTGCCAAAAGAGCACAAATAATAAATAATTAATAAATTAATTTCAGTAACTCCGACGATCTATTTCGACTCTCTAGTTTCCTCCACCTCCACCTCCTACACACCAGAAATAATTGTCAGCTTATGTAAGGATGTGTACATATTTCTTGCCTGTCTACAAGATGTTATCTCAGTCCACACACGCACTTCGTATCGATATATCGATAAGAATCCGTGGATTTTGTTAACGTTGGTGGATTCTCAAGAAACAAAAAGTCGAGCCAAACATTTTTGGCTCAGGTTTTTATACCCGGTACTCGAAGAGCAAATAGGGTATATTGTATTTGTGCACAAAGTGAATGTATGTAACGCACAGAAGTAAACGTCTCCGACCCCATAAAGTATATATATTCTTGATCAGCATCAATAGCCGAGTCGATTGAGCCATGTCTGTCTGTCCGTCCGTCCGTCCGTCTTGATGAGCGCCTGGATCTCAGAGACCTTAAAAGCTAGAGCCACCAAATTGTGCATTCAGACTTCTGTATGCTCACACTGCTACAAGTGTATTTAAAAAATGAGCCCTCCCCCGAAAACCTACCAAACTTACAATTTTGAAGATAAAAGAAAACTAAGATTGGGATCTGATTGGATAACTATTATAGCCACAAAGAAGAAATTTATTTGCAGTGGCCAAACCCACTTTGTCCAGCAGCTTTTATTGCTTTTTTCACATTCTCTCATTCACACTCTGCTTCGCGCGGGCCCTGCCTCTGCCTTTGCCCCGAGTCTGCAGTGTGTGGGTCTAGGGAAGGGGGGCGAGCTAAAGAAGCGTGTTGGTGTGAGAAGTGTTGTAGATGTAGATGACAGATGAAGAAAAAATGTAAATTTGACAAAAAACCGCTAAGGTGCAGATGTACATAGTACTGAGTGACGGGTATAAAAGTTGTGACGCGTAAGAAGCGTCTCACACGCCCCTTCTCGTTTTATATCAATTTTTGCAGAAGATGTTTGTTTTTGTGGTGCTGGATACCAGCCTTAAGTATAGCAAACATTTTTTTTGGTTGACCTTTTTAGTTTTAACCTTATTATGCAATTAATTGAAGAGAGATGTATCATAAAATCAGCAAATCCTGCGGAGAATTGAATGATGATTTGAATAAATTTACATTTTTAAAGCTGAGATTCCTAACCAGCTAGTAATATTAAATTGAACATCACAATCGAGGAAAATGATTTTAGATTCACGGTGTATTTTACGGTATATTTTAAAAATGAAAAAGTATACTTCGGTATATTTTCGAGGCCCTCATTGTATATTTTATCGATAATTCCGCTGTCACACTGTTTATATTTCTTCGATCAAACATTGCAAAAAAAAAAAAAAAAAAAAGTGGGGAAAAAGGGAAAATGATCTGTGAGTGAGAAATCCGGGACGTGAAACAGTGGTCAGGTCAGTGGTCGCCATGGACAAGATTCTGGAAGAGGTGAGTGGAGTTGATTGCTTGCGGAGAACCAAAAACAGTTGTTTCCACCCTTTTTCTGTTCGTGTTTTCAGGTCAAAGGCAATGTGCAAAAGAAGTTTAACGAGGTTCGCGCGGCGCTGCATATGCGCGAGAAACTGCTGCTGCGACAGCTGGAGGTCATCGCCAACACCCAGCAACAGCAGCAGCAGCTGAAGTCGTCGCCTGTGGACAGCGTGACAGACAAGGAGCAGGGCGGGGTCCGCTTCATCACTGGCGATGGCGAGGAGGAGGAGAAGCTGCTGGCAGCCATACGAAGCTTTGGCCACTTCCTGCTGGACAATAGCAACATGCAGCTGGCGCTGCAAGACTATCGGAACACTGGACTGCGCAGCGAAGACTATATCGAGCCGCTGGACGACCACGAGACGATGTACAAGTGCCTGCAAGACCGCAAAATTTCCTACTATGAGCTGGAGGACGAGGTGCAGCCCGAGGCTATAGTGGTGGACTTTTCGGGTAGCAAGGCCATCGTCGAAGACAACGCCAAGCGTTCCATTATTAACATAACGCTGCAGGAGGCCAAGGAGCTGATATGCAAGACAAAGATAAAGCGCGACCACCACGCGCCTGTGCCAGTGCCGCTGCTCAATCTGGAGGAGCTGGATGATGAGCTGGAGTCGTCGATAGCCGATGCCGTCTCCAGTCTGGGCCGAGAGACGGCCAAGTCGAAGAGCAGCTGCCTCGAGCTGCCACCGACTGATCCTCCCACCAAGCCCAAGGGCCGCAAGCAACGCTTCAAACCAAAAATCACAATCAACAACTGTAACGGCACTATCAACCTGCGCAACATTGCCAGTCTGACCATCAACTGCGCCACCGAGGAGGCCGTCAGTGCGGAGATCCCGGTCGTCAAATCTGCCGACTCCAGCAGCACCAACGAGCAGTCTCAGAGTCAGTCGCAGTCCACTCCATCAACCACCGCCTCCAGCTCGAACTATTCGAGCAACGCGAGCTCCCGTACGCAGTCCAAGAAGCAGTCTAAGAAGCATGCCAGTCAGGCGGCGACGGTGGAGCCGTCGGTGCAGCTGGCAGCTTCCGGCTCTGGGCAGTCCACACCCACACCCCGGAACGGGTATCGCTTCCAGGAGGTAGACACCCACGATGTCACCTGCGACTTCTACAATCGCCTGCTCAACGAGATCAAGAGGAGCATGAAGGAGAAGCCACGTCGGCCATATCACAATGTACCAGAGCCAGAGGTGGAGGCACCCACAACGACCTCGTCGGTGCAGACAGCTGCTGCCGATTCCAGCTGCGACGCCAATTCCAAGACAGTGCAGCCGCCAAAGCAAGAGGATGTCTCCATGTCCACCACCATCAACACACAGAGCCAAAGCAGGGCCACAGAGTCGATATCGGTGTCGGGGTCACAGGTAGCGCCGGGTAGGCGGCTGGTTCTAAAGAACTTTGAGAATTTGAAGATCATCCTTGAGGCAAACAGTGGGGACGAGGACTCCTTCCATCCGGTGCAAATCGAACAGTGGCTGGCCGAGATCATCTCCGAAACGGACCTGGAGCCAATGCAGAACACCGACATCCTCGAGCACAGCCACATCAACAATACAGTGAGCCCATAAGCAGGCTGTCAGTCGGTCAGGCAGGCAAGGCAGCGTCCCAGCGATAGCCATAATTTCACATAAATCGCAATCAAAGCAATCCTTAAAACGCACACAGTATTCTCCCATACACACACATACATACACACATATATACGAATATTCGTACGTAGATATAGTTTTCCCTTGAATTAATTGTTTTATGTCGATCCAATGATCCCCATGTACTTACTGCATTTGATTTTGTGATTTTATCGTTTTGTAAGACTTGAAAGTACCAATTTTATGAGCCACTAGGCCTAGGCTAGCATATAAGTGTTCAGTGTTCGCCACATCAAACAAACATAAATACTTACATACATATACATACATATATCTCTACTCGAAATCGAAATTGGCCTACATTAAAGTGTTAAATGGCATAATCTGGACCTGGACCAGAAATGCTCGCCGACCCACTGGTTCCACCGGTTCGCCCGCTGAAACATTGCGAAATTTCAACACAAATCAATGAAATTCCATATGCGTCGCCCCACAAGTACATCCGCACATGGCACTCAGCACATTAGACTTCCAAATCGGATCTGTTGATAAGCACGCAGATACGCATATACATTTGTATATACGTATACGAAATTGTATTCTGACGACAGAAGCACCAGTAATGGTGATTACACATTAATTACACAGTGAAAGTTCCATAAAGCTAAAGACGATACGATACCAGGAGAAAACTATTTGAAATATGTATAAGTGCTGTGTAGTATGGATTGCACGCTTTTTGAGACTTTCGATGTATAGAGTTTTGCACATCTTTAGGCTGTTCTGCCAATGATGTCCAGCAGGTACGGGGTGTAGTAGGTAATGATGCAATCGGCACCCGCGCGACGGAAGCTTCGCATGGACTCGAGGACGGCATCTCGCAGCTCGAAGGCTCCTGCCTTGGCGGCGTAATAGAGCATGGCGTACTCGCCGGACACCTGGTACACGTACAGTGTGTGGTAGGGACAGGAGTCCTTGGTCTGTCGCAGAATGTCCAGATATGGCATGCCGGGCTTCACCATCAGCATGTCCGCTCCCTCGCTGACATCGCGCTGAATTGCGCGCATGGCTAGGCTGCGGGATCCGCTGGGCAGCTGGTAGCACCGACGGTCGCCAAACTTGGGGGCCGACTGAGCCGCCTCCCGGAACGGACCGTAGAAGTTGGAAGAAAACTTGGCTGAATATGCCAGTAGCGAGACACTGTTGAGGCTAGCGTCGATAAGGGCCTGCTTAATAGCCCGCACGCGATTGTCCATCATGTCAGAGGGAGCCACTATGTGGGCACCAGCTTGTCCATAAGCTACGGCGATCTCGGCAATCCGCTTTATGCTCGGTCCGTTCTCCAGGCCGTTCTTGCCCAAGAGACCACAGTGGCCGTGCGACGAATACGGACAGATGCACACGTCGCAAGCAATTAGTAGGTCTGGAAACCACTCCCGCAGCTTGGGCAGTGCTCGCACCACTGGGTTTATCGCCGAGTCCGCATTCGAGGCCTCCTCATCCTTCAGTTCGGACTCTACCACGCCGAAGATCAGCACGGAGGTCAGCCCCTTCTCGACCAGCGGCTCCAGGTGCTCCCGCAGACGGTTAACTCCGAACCTAGAGATCCCCGGCATGCTTGCAATCGGCTGCACGTCGTCGTCGTTGCTCACAATGAAGACGGGGTACATCAGGTTGTGCGCCGAGATCTCACAGCCCGACTCCTGCAGCAGTCGCAGGGTGGGATGGTGCATGCCACTGTGCAGTTTCCTGTCCATATTTATTTTATTTCACACAACTCTCTTGTAAATATCGACGATATGGTATGTACTTTATTGTCAACACTATCAGCTGATGTAGGCCACTTCTGTTGAATGTTAATGGCAATGTCGCTTAAAAACCACACTGTGAGTACGGACGCTTCAATACCCTTTTTGGGAGTTCGTTTCCCAACTGCTTCTAAAGCACACCACCGCGATCTCATAAAAACAGTACAATACAGTTTTGATGGACTTTCCCTTGAGTATGACCAAAAAATAGCGCAGAGTTGAAACCCGATGACACTGTGTGATCGGAAAAGAGCTCCACCTCGTCAGCCGTTTTTGCGCGGCACATTTGAATATAGTTTCAATTTACTTTTTCCCCGAGATTTAGTTTTATGTGGCTCCATTCTTGGGCTTAGCTCCTAGTTCTGGAGGTTATTCAAACAGCAAAACTCGCCTGTTCTGAATCTGCGTACGACTATTTATTACTTTTCAAGTATTTTCTTTTAAAATTCAAGTGAAATAAGATGTATTATTAATTGTACAGCACTAAAAGATGGTGTTGAATGCTACGCTCCTCACACCCTTCTGCACACGTATCTAGCTGGGGCAAGCCTGGGCCTGCCTCCTCATACTCCTCACATTTGCCAGTAAACGGAAAACTAAACATGCACTACGAGTATACATGTGTACATAGCATAGCAACGGAAATACATATGTACTACAAATACGAATACATTTCACGCTTAGAAGTAGTTTAATTAAACACAAACAGAATACGTAAAATTGTGGTGTGTGGCTTGTCCCCGTTGTTAAGACTTCTACTTTCAACTTAAATTTAGCATTTGAAATATTCAGTGAACGAGAACGGAATTAACCTCTAACTTAATCGTAAACAAATTGGATAAATATTTGGTTTGTTTTTCAATTGTAAGTAACAGCCATTGGAAGTGCGTTTTGGGGGGCTCTGCCTTGAGCTGTGCTGAGCTGCGATGCGTTACGGATGGCGGTGGCGATGGCGATGACATTGGCCTCCACTAAGAAACCATAGAATGGTGATAGTGCACACGTAGCTGACGACGACGCTGCCGGAGCTTGGGCAGCTCCTGCTTGACTTTTGCTGCTCCATGCAGAGTGACTGTGTACGAGTGCAGCTTGATGAGCGGCTCATTTACTTCAAGCTCCATTCTGGTTCTGGGCCCGTTCTGGTGTGGTGTTGGTGTTGTTGTTGCTGTTTCTGTTGTTGATGGTGTGCTGGAAGTAGCATTCCGGAGACACATTGTGGCATTATCCGTCTTTATAGTAGTTGCTGGTAATCGATGCTGGTCCTCTCCGCCCCCTAGTCGTCGCTCGGCTTGTCGTTCGCTTTTAGCTGGTCAAGCGAAAGACACTTGATAGAAGAGCCACTCTTCCATGAATGAAGGAACGAATGCCTTCGACGTGGTGTATTTAACCTTCGGCTTGAGCAGGGCCAGCTGTTCCTCAAACAGTTCCAGAGATTCAGTGCAACTGGTGCCATTGCCGTGGGTCAAGAACTTGCCATCTGGCTTCAGAACCTGGAACGAGTGCTCGAAAATGGTCCTGATAAAGTCCCAGTCGACGCCGACAGGTGCCCCCGTAATGGGTATGTCGGTAAGGTCGCCAAAAACATAGTCAAACTTGCGGTCCTCGGCAATGAACTTTTTCAAGTACTCCACACAGTCGCCCACAACGATTTCGTACTGGTCGCTCTTGCGCTTCTCCAGAACGTCCCCGCAAATCGAGTTGAGATATTTGTTGCAGGCCTCCATAACCAGCTCATCGATCTCCAGCATCACCACGTGCTTGGGGTTCTCCTTCAGCAGCTCGTACAGCAGAGCGCCGTCCCCACCACCCAGAATGCAGATCTCCTTGCCCTCATAGTTCTCAATGCCACGACCCATCAGGGTTTCTGTATAGATCAGATCGGACTCGGCAATATCTTTAAAAGTGTAATTTAATATCATGTTCATGCTGCTGTCAGTTGATCGAATTGTACTTACTCTGAAGCTCGTCCAACAGCAGCATGTTTCCCAGAGTCTTTGAGTGCAAGATTTGAATCTTTTGGAAAGGTGAGCGTGCCTCATAAACAAGCTTGTCGATATCGTACTCAATAATGCGCTCATCTGCGAAAGATTAATCATTATTAGAATATACCTCAAAATATGTATTTATGTATAGGCGAATTAATTTGGCTTGGATGGCTAAGCGGCATGCTGATAACAAACTGAGTGTCAGAAGCAAAACAAACCGAAAATTACATAGAAAGGACATCAAAGTAACAACGAGAATCTCCCCGTCGGAAAGAAACCGAAAATCGGAAAGAACGAAAAATGGCTGAAATGAATCTATCATGCTTGGTGCCTCTAGAACTCTCAGAACATCAGCTCGGTGCTGCATACGCATACGCATACGCTCAACGTTCATTCATTTGAGATATGTACACTTTCAGTGGTATGACATACATGTACATACATACATATCAGTAGATTGTTTGCTCTATTTTTGTAATATGAAAACCAAAGAGTATACGTTACCTGACGATGGAAAATACCTAGGGACATCACCGCGCGTCAGGGCGGGCAGCTTCTGTCCCTTAATGGCCTTCAGTTTCACGGCCAAGGCATTTTCCAAGCTCTTGCCATGCACCAAGCCCTAGTGGGGGTGGTGGTGGTTCGTATCGTTTCGTGGTTGGTGGTGGTGTAGGTGTAGTAGTTGATCGAGAACGAGCGAGCGAGCGTACGTAGGAGCGAGGCGAGGCGAGGCAGGGCAGGTGACACATGGTGTGCATAGGTCGTATAAGTATAATTTCAATATTTTACACATTAATTTTTAATTCAGATATAATTTTGGTGAACATTCAGTTTGGTTTTTATTTTTCGTTGTTTTTGTTTTGTTGTTGGATTGCAAGTGGCCCCGAGATGTGGTTGTTCATGGCGCGAAGATGAGCGATCGAATTGATCGTTTGAATATGGAAATAAAAAGTATACAAAAATTATAATAATTATAAATCAATCAGAGGAGGGAATAAGAACAATCCAAAGAAGGCTGGGCCAGGCCGACTTTGACGTCGGTAGTAATGGAAACTAGTAGCGTGACGGAACAAGCATGCAGGAACTTCCTAAGTAATTCGTATTATTACTAGGATGTAACGCTATACATACATATGTACATACATATGTATGTATGTATGTATGTACATTGGTGGGCAGGTGGGTGGTGTTGGCAACCGATTGTATTCATGATGTGTTTGTTGTACATATGTGGTATATGATATGTGCTTTGCATTTCTCTCATTACTGCACGGATGCTCACGGCCCTGCAGCGGAATTTTGCGAGACAGTTTCACGAACTGTCCGTGGGTAGTGGGTGGGTGGATAGTAGTGGTTTTAGGTATGAGGTTATACATAATTATTGCAAATGGAACGAACTGGCAAAACTAAACTAATTCGACCAACCTGAGCTAGTCATGTAAATGTCGATATATCCGCCGCGCTTTATCGGTGGCAAGTATTTTGACCGATCGGAATCTAATTTCTGTCGCAGAATCAGTTCCATGGTGCGCATGGTCTGCAAAGTAATGCTTTATTTAAACCTCTCACACAAATGCTGGCCCAAGTATGGATGAATAAATCAAAACCCATGAAAACAGCACAAATAATTGACCTTCGGGGCGAACTTTACAAGCGCCTCCCGCTTAGGCAGCCCAGCCGCAAACCTATTTATAGTCACAAATACTTGAATACTTATGAAAAAGGAAAGTTGGATACTAATAAAACAAAAAAGGAACCCACAGACCAGACAGACCGAGCCATAAATATGCACCAAGGCAGTTCTGCTGCACATGCAGAAGCAGATGCAAATTGCAAAATACCTAGAAGAAAAACAGAATGTTTGTTTGGGAAACCCGCAGAACCGGCATCAAGATAGGAGGGGGCTACATACATTTGTAAGTATGTATGTACATACACATTTATGTATGTGTATGTATGTACATGTGTGTCTTCTCGTACTATCTACATATGTATGTATGTATGCATGTTTCGCGCTGTTTTTTGTGGCATGGGGAATTTCAATCAATGAACTTGATTTCGCAGCAACCCCACGTGGGCCCCAGAAAGAGAGCGCGCGAGCGAAAGCGGGGGACTGGTGAGGTAATCTAGCACAAAAGCCTAGCGTTAGGCCCGTCGTCAGATGATATGTACATATACATACATATAAAGCTGCCAAATCGGTTGGTGGAGGTGTTAGATAATACTTTGGGCTTTGGTGGCTGATGGTGGCATTACCATTGGGGCCGGGGTTGCCGCATTGTCGGCCCCTTGAGGCCAAGGAGAAGCTAGCCCACGTGTGACCCAGAGGCCAAGGGTTTGGGGACTGAACAGCCCGACCGACACCGACGACGAGAAAGGGAAAACGGTCTGGCACGCCCCTGCCCCCGCCGCCGGCGCAATAAACGCACACACACAACCGTGCACTCGAATGTACATATGCGGAAAATCAATTTCCTTGCTGGTGGAACGAACCCCTTTCTCAAGCTTATCAACGCCGGAAAGCGACGTGTTTTCTCTTGTGGCAGGGCGTGGGTGGCGGGGTAGTCGGTATAATCTTGGGGTAATAGAATAGCTTTACATACATCGAAGGACATGATGGGCTCCTTGCCAGCGGGCAGGAAGTACTCCACATTGACGGTCAGCAGGCCGTGCTGGAAGATGCGGCAAGTGATGATCGTGGCCTTGTTTTCGTGCAGAACCGAGAAGTACCCGTTCTCTATACAATCCATGCTGTAGACAAGTTCCAGCTGGGGGAAGACGTGCTCCAGCTCATTCCGCAGTATCTTGGCCACCTCCTGGCGCTGCTTCTCGTCGGCCGTTTTAGCGCTATCCAGCGTGAAGTCGAACAGTATGGTCTGGGCTGCCATTGTGATAGTCCACGGACTTTTTAATTTATACCTATTTTTCAGACGAAACCGCACCGCGACCAGTGTGACCGCGGCTATATCGATAAAATATACCAAAATGACCTACCGAAATATACCGAAGAAAACCTTTTCATTTTCAAAATACACAGCAAATTTACCGTGTATCCTATAACAATTCCCACAATTATGATATTGCTAGTTGGGATTCTCAACGCTAAAACTTTAATTTTTTCGATTTTTGAATCAATTCTGCACGTATTCGACAACTTGTTGCTGGACAACATACCAGTGGTATGTGCCTTTGGATAATTTATTTTCATTAATTAATATTCAAGTTTTCCTTTCCAAATTGCTTATAATGATTTTATCTCAGACTGACGTGCTTTTAACCTTTTTATATGTTTTATATGTACATTTTCATTTTTATGTATACATTTTTGGCATACATTTGTTTATGTTCTTCTTCTTCTGCGTGGTCCTTATTTTACGATCCATTTCTCAAAAACCGATCCATGAATTCTTGCATCAAAAACGCTGATCAAGTGCGTTCACCAGGACGGTAACAAGAAATGTGCCTATTGAATTGTACAGTATTGTATGGTTAGTGGCGATATTCTTTATAATTCTTCTCTGATCTCTGAAATCCCGCCAAAGACCCACCAAAGTTTTAATCGGAAACAATGCGTGTTCAGTGTTGAGAAATATCAAAATCTTTCATCGGTAAATGTTCAGTATATTTTGAAAATGAAAACGGATATGTCGGTATATTTCTGTGGGTACGGCGTTGTGTTGTATCGGTAATTCCGCGGCCACACTGTTCGGATGGACAAACAGCGCCGCATTTTCACAATATTTTGAATTCCACAAACAACAATATTTGACCAACAGCAGGGAGTAGTGTAGTTCTTCAGCGAGAGAGTCGTTAGATTGTCCATCAGGTAGGAAATTCGTCAATGCGGCACCTGCATGCTCGTACCTGAACCTGAACTTGAATGCAACCCAGCATCGTGCGCCATCCAAGGCGAGCCGAGCGTTTGGCGGCAACAATGGGGTGCTAATTATAAATCACCCGCGAGATCAGCATAGGAGCTACGCGTTGTGCTAATGAAGTGATGTCGCGGTGTGAAGTGTGTTTGTGTGTCTCTCTGATGACTGTGTGGGCGCCATAGCCACAGCATGCCAATGTTGTTACGTCGCCGTTTCGTTTCGGCAGCAGCCACCCACCCCACCCCTGTCAATCCACCCCAAGTCTCGTGCTGGCGCCCAGGCATTGCCGGAGCGACTACTGCCACAACTCGTGACTCCCCCGTGGGTGCCTTAGAGTGTCGCGGCTTTTATTACAATGTATGACTGCGCTGTATTGATTTTTTGAATCCTTTCAGATCACGCTGTCTGCCCACCATGTGAAGGAGGTTCCCGGCGAATCCTGGGTAAGTGAGTGCGTGTGTGCGTGCGCATGTGACTAGTAGACCTCGCCAGCTAATTAGCCCTGCATTTATTCATTCATTAAAATCCTTGCAGTACAACAAACAAACGGAACGAAAGCTGCCAATGGGCTGAGGGCTGAGGGACAAGCAGCCCAATTAGGCAGCACTCGTACTACTAGTACCAGATTTTCGGATCGTGTACGTCATCGACGTGCTCAAATAATTTGCATTGGTAAAGCAAATACTGTGCAACGACGGCGACGGCAAGAGCATCTGCATTATTCGATGACGACTTGGCTGCTGTCTGCCATTACTATTTATATGCCATTATACCCGTGCTGCTGAGCAAAACAAAAAGTCAGCTACGGGCAGAGGCCAAGAATCTCATAAATGTCAACCATACGTTAGAGGAAAACCAGAAACTAGCCGCGTGCCATGGGCAGCCGAGAGATCCGTGATAGAGAGCCGTGATTGTACCTAACAAAGCACAAATTTACTTTGCAAAGTGCAAATTACTTTCTCCGGCAGAGGTTGAGCTAATTCGTGATGTAAGGAAGATCAACAAGCAACGTGATTTGATTTGACGCCATGCAGCACAGCACCGCTGGCAGCGAGGAGCGCATCACTAGCTCCACCAGCAGCCCCCGCTCTGGCCACAAGACGGGCAGCTCTCTCTTCGGGCTGCTGACCAAGCGCCCTAGCAAGGTGGAACCCCATCCCATAACTCCCGAATCGCCAAGCCTTCAACGACGTCCCGTGTCCGCATGCGGCCACTTTGATGTGAGCTTCGCCAAGGCCACAGCGGAGCAAGCGGGAAACCATTTGGCCGTCAGCAGCAGCAGCAACAGCCATAGCAACCATAAAAGCCAAACTCTGCCGCTGGAGAAATCGCACAGCGGTCTGATAAGCTTCCACAGGCGTACCAAGCCGTCGTCGAAAAGCAAAGGACACTCCCACCGTTACAGCAGTGACGCGGGCTCCCAGAGCGATGGAGGTGCGGACGTTGTGATGCGGCGCAAGTCGCCCAAGCACCGGTCACCGAACCATAACCGATTCAGCCACCAGTTCAGCCTCTGCTGTAAGGCCGAGAAGAAGCCCCTGACGCCGCCGGTCACAGTGCGCTACAATTCCATACCGGACAGCACCCTCAACAGCGTGCTTCGTCGCGACAACCTGTCGCTGAGCTGGAGTATGGTGGATAACAATTCGGTCTCGCTGAACTCTAGCGAGGGTGGCACTTCATTTCAGCGACCACGTCTGTCCAGTGAGTGCGCCAGTGCACCAGAATCGCCAGTCGGCACCAAGACCTTCTTTGCTCAATGCAGCAACGCTGCTGCTGTGGCTTCGGCCACAGCCGGCGCATCGTCCCCCACTGCTGTGGGGCGAAGTGAAAGCATGCCCCGCTCTCCGATCCGGCCCATTGCAGTCTCGGCCTGCCGCTCGCGTCTTCGCCTGAAGCTGTATCCGCCCGGGAAGGAGCTGCCACAACTGCACACCGCTGAAGAGTCCACGGACATTAAGCGTGCCACCACGCCTCAGCATATGTCCTCGCCCAACATAGCCAGCCAGCCTGATGGGTTTGAAGCGACCATGCAGGAGCAGCCTGGCGTCCGCTTCATGTCGCACGAGAACATGACGCTGCAGCGACAGGGCTCCGGCTCCAACCTCGCGCGTCAGTCTCTGGTGGCTGCCCATGCCCTAAACCTTATTCCTGCCGATAAGGCACGCGAACGGAGCTACCTGGACGGGCGCCTCGGCTCCTCCTCTTTGCTGGGGCCAAGCGAACTGAGCCGCGTGCTGCCTCAGAAGGAAGTCACCATTTTCGTGGGCACTTGGAACATGAACGGTCATAGTCCACCCAAGTGAGTAGAAACGTTAATATTATCGCATTACGGACCCTTACTGAATGTTTCGTTTCCTTTGCTGGCAATTTTAGACAATTAAATGATTTTGTGCTGCCGGCCAACGTGGAGCATGTGCCGGACATAGTTGTCATGGGCACCCAGGAGTCCACGCCGGATCGCTTTGAGTGGGAGGTCACGCTGCAGGAGACCCTAGGCCCCTCGCATGTCCTTTTTCATTCGACCACTCTGGGCACCCTTCACCTGGCTGTCTACATGCGGCGCGATCTCATCTGGTACTGCTCGGCTCCGGAGGATGCCTCTATGTCGGTGCGCACCGGCTCTGCCTTTCGCACCAAGGGTGCTGTGGCCATATCCTTCTGCCTATTTGGTACTTCCATGCTCTTTGTGACCTCCCACTTGACCGCTCACCAGCAGAAGGTGAAGGAGCGGGTGTCGGATGTGAAGCGCATTATTAACGCTCTGGATTTGCCTCGGAATTTGCCCAACCTTCGGCACAAGAATAAGGATGTGACGCAAAACTTTGATAACGTCTTCTGGTGCGGTGACCTGAACTTCCGACTCGGCGAGCCCCGCGAGAAATTGATGGAGTGGATTCAAAACACAAAGTTCCCGCTTCCCTCGCACTTGCCACACGGTTACATGCATACGGACCAACTCTCCTCTGTGCTGGCCGACGGTGCGGCCTTCCGTGGATTCATGGAGGCAAATATAACATTTCCACCCACTTACAAGTACGACCCGGGTAGCCAGAACTTTGATACCTCCTCAAAGCAGCGCGCTCCGGCATACACTGACAGAATCCTCTACAAGTACAGGCAGGTCCAGGGCCTAGTCATACGTCGCCAGACCATAATACCGGGGGTTTCCACGCCGACGCAGCCCTATGTGCAGTGCCTGTTGTACGATTCGGTGCCTTCCATAACCACATCGGACCATAAGCCGGTGTGGGCTCTCTTTAAAACCCTCATCCGTGCCGGATCTGACGCGTAAGTGGTGATGTTTTAATATATATATAACTCTCATTTCGTTTCCATTATAGGATTCCCTTAGCTGCTGGATTGTTCAGTCGGGACATTTACTTAGAGGGAATGCGTCGTCGCTTGAATAACCAATATACGGGAGCCTCGGCCGTCTGTGCCATACAGTAGACTCTCATTAGTAGCTATTAGCTAGTCAGAGTTGAAAGTGGGGTGACTGTTTCAGAAGCTTCTTTCAGCCACATAAATAGTCATTTACTCGAATCTGTCAGTTAGAGGCTGGCTGACATTTCTACAGTGCTAGTCAAAGCTTTCCTACGGTTGTGTGTCGCCATTGTATTACCTAGATAGATAGGACTCTACCCTGCAGCAGACTAATACCAAATACTCGTTCGTGACTTGCCATGCAACGCCGCGTTAGTAATTAGGCGCCGCCTTTTGCCTTTCGCCTCGAGGCCTTAGATCGTAAAACGTTCCTTATGAAATGATTATGAATGCATACTCAGATACAATTCTGTACCTCTACTCTGAAGCACAAGCCTAGCGAGTAGTTAAATTAAATGTGTTTTAGCTAAAAAGTAGTCCAAATATTGAAGAGAGCTCGAAGAACTTTGAATTACTTTGATTGTTGAAACTGAAGTAGAAATAAATATACATAAATATTCTAATACGAATCTAAACTACGCAATTGTTGATTCTTGAAACCTTATTGTTATAATATTTATTTGATTATTATTTAATTCTTAAGATTGTTAATGTTGAATCGTGTCTAGTGATCTGATTATTTTTATAGTTCGCAAACCTTATAAAGATTTCATTTCGTTTTAAGCACAAATATTACTTTTCTTTTTTAATTTGAATTAAACGTTCAAACCGGAATCGCCCTTCCCTCAACATTACTCGAGTAAATGCCCAAACAGAAATGAGAGCTCATCAGCTCTGGGGATCTACACATCCACATCATTCCATAATGGGGCAGTCATCGTTGTCGTTGCCCTCCTGAAAATGCACCAAAGCGTCCATCCCCCAATATGCCATTCGGACACACACGCAAATATGTTAAACTTTTGACCAATTTCAACTTGAGTTGGCTGCTGCCTTCGGGCCTGGGCGGGCAGCAATTTATTGCCATGGTTGCGATTCGATGGCGCTGGCCATGTTGCAGTCGCAGGCAGAGTCAGAGTCCAGCCGCTGCCACTGCTGCCACCGCTACTTGTGCACCATTCAAGTGGCCTCGCGGTCTCGGCTCCTACTCTGACTGCACCCCAAACGGGGCGAAAGCTTGGTGGCATTTGTGGTAATTTGTGTATGCGTATAAGTATTTGTGTCTGCGAGGGCTGGTATTAAAGTAAATTCATTCGGTTTGGAGGGTTGGTCAACTAATTTTAGCTCAGGCGACTCTCCATAGATTTTAGTGAGCAATACCCTAACAACACAAAATGAAAGGATTTTCTTACAGTTTTCCTGAGTTTTTAAGGTCAAAGCTAATAAAAAATACATCACAGAAATCATCCTTTTTGCATTTCAAAGCTTAATATTTCTAAAACGGTAAGCTGAAATCACAAACTGTTTGGGTACACTTCGTAGAGGCATTTATCAGCTTTATAGAATGACAAAATATTACATGACATTACAACAAAATGTAAGATGTAAAGATGTAAAATAAGAGCCACCTCTAAAAAAAGACAAAACAAATAACGGTTTTTAAAAGTTTATTAAAAAGTTCTAAGGGAAAATCGTGTCGGGTAGTGTTATTTGTATGCACACTAGACTCGTAGTACGCGGAACGCTTTGATGTCTTTGATGAAGGATCGGTAAAGCTAGACTAATATAAAATAAGTCATGATACCTTCCTCTTATATGGTGTAACTTGTATCTTTAGTTATTTCCAGTTGATTTTCAGGTTACAAAAGACTAGACAACTTGAATCAATGATAATAGTATGGCCGATATTAAGCTTTTCCTTATCGCTTGGAAGAGGTCACTTTACTGGATAATTTCGGGACTATTTCGGTTTGTTCCCAAACTGCGAGAATTGCCGAAGTCACCCCGTATATGTGGGCTCAAAGGTCAGCGTTACATTCGCTCGACCAAAATCACTTTTCGGATTGGTCAAACAAAAAAGTCAATGATTGGATGCCCCCTTTCCGGTCAGGGGCCCGATGGATATCCCATGCCACATTGACTCGATTCCGTTTGTATTGTATGGTTTCGGGGAACGAAACTCTTGTGCGGGCGCCAACATTTAAAAAAAAACGAGAAACAATCCCGAGTGCGTTTTGTTTCATTGCAATCTCTGAGTTGTGGTCAACGGATGGCATTGTTTGGCGCTGTTATTATTGTATTTTTTTTCTCCACAGCTTCTGTAATTTATAAAGTTTTTTGTGGATTGCAGAATTTTTCGGACTGCTATTAGTCTAGTATGAAGCTGGAATGGGTCTGGGCAGTGGATGAAATTAGTTTGCGTCGGCTGGCAGACCCAGCGATGGCTCTGTCAGATCTGAAGCTCATTTCCTCTCTTTTCTGAAATTTAACCACAATATATGAAATTATATTAGCACTAAAGGTCGGGAAACTCGGCGAATAAAAACTATGCCCCTTCTGACTGTCTATGCTTGTACAGGATCTGCGTCTGCCACTCGGAATGCATGTGTGCGTCTGTGCCAGCCAGCGAGCAGTGCACATTAATATCCTGTGCGCATTCGTACGTGTTAATATGACTTTATGACTTCATATGTGTCCATATTTTTGTCCCCGCCGCTTCACACTAAAAAGTTTTATTGTTAGTTACGTTGCTGCCGCCATCAAAGCAACCATTTTTATTCACAGTGTTGAAGATGCAGAAATTATTAAAAATTTCCCTATGGCCCCGTCTCCATGCACGGCATACTCGTATCTCAGGGTTTTCCCTGCACCGTCAGATACCGAACTTTTTCATTTGCAACAGGGCGGGAGGTGGTGCGAATGCTGCATTTATAGTAAGAAGAGCTCATGGATGTGAGTCGTGTTTTCGCACAGTGGATCAACTTACGAGATTAAAGAGAAGAAAAAATATTCAAATACATACATATGTACATAAATAACTACATATGTGTATACGTACATATGTATATACATATGTATGTATTTGTTCTGAAATTAATGGCGAAATTCTAGCTGGCCTTTAGCTAGTATAGATTTTAAGTTATAATAATATTTGAATATTGATTTACATACATATGTACATACATATATACATATGTACATCCATATGTGAATGTACATAGATTTGTTTGGGGGTGAAATAAAAATATTGTGTCTCTAAAAATGTAATATTTAATACATATGTATGTATTCAAAATAGAATAGTTAATTCGAAATGCTTGGTTTTTGAACAATTTATCCGATATGGCGCCCATTTCCTTGTATCCAACATTCGCACATGAGCAGGGCTCCGGATCCACATTAACGGTAGTTCTCATACTTATGCTCTTTTCAAATGTATATGTATGTGCTGGAGCCCCACATCCACCCACGCTGCCTTCGCATGATCCAGCTCGCCCTGGCATTCAGCGAAGCCACTTGAATGCTTATTGTACATTTCAAACAACTCTATTACGAATATTTTTCATATTTCTTCGCAAGTGGGGCACAGGCACGGAAAAGTTAACATTAAAAGCGATGGCGGTGCCGAAAAGGCTGCTGGAGCGAGTTTGGGGCCGAGAAGGAGAAGGCGCCAGTCAAAGCAACCAATTCGCATGCGGCACGTTACATTTTTGCAATAAAAATGAAAACCGCTTTGCATGCATCTGTAGGAGAAAACACTGCGACTCGCACTCGCTTCTGGGGTGTGTGTATGCCTGTGTGTGGAGTGAGGGGAGTCAAAAGTAATAAATGTACGTGCCGCACTGGTGAAACTTCGGGAGAAGCAGTGGTGACGACCCCACACATGCTCCACACATAGTATGCACGGAGGCAGTCGTGTCAATTTGGAAAATAAGCAGAAAGGAAAGAGGAAGCCCTCCACTGATCTGAGTTTCTAATACCCTTCAGGGTTAACTTCGTAATATCGCTTTGACCTTCTCTAACTCTAATGTGTATAAGCAGAAATCTCAGTATGCGAAGGAACACACCAACTAGTAAAGTAAATTAAGAATCTATATTCTACATATCAGAAATATTGCCATTTCGATTGGAACATGATGCGAAAACCAACATTCCATTCCGCCAAGAAAGGGAACAAAAACGCCATCTTCCATATCTGCTCTTCTTCGTTTCGCACTTCCTCGCACATGTCACGATCACGACAGATGCAAATGCATGGAAACGAATGTGAATGCAAGTTGGTGGGGAGGGGGCTGGAGGGGGAGATGAGGCTGGCTTGATGAGAGAATGGGAGTCGTGGAATACGAGTAAATGTAATAAAAATAAACTACAATTTTCTTTGACTACCCCTAGAACCCAACACCCAACACCCAACACCCCATATCCAAACCCCCGCACAACGCCTTCTTTTGTGCGAATACTTTTTTTCATCGTCTTGGGGTATGCCATCCTGCCGCCTTGCAGTGGGGTCGCCACGGGCTTGGCACGCACCACTCTCGTGTTTGAAGTAGCTTTGGATTGTATAAAAGTAACCATAGCTACCATAATTTAATGAAAACATAATCTGCATTCAGAAAAAAAAGAGAAAAATACGCAGAACCACCGCCAGAGCCAGAGCCAGAGCCAAGCTCGCGAGTGAAAAGTGGAAAATCGACGGCAAAGGGTGGAGTGGCGCCGGGACCCTCCAGAAGTTGGAGAAAAATTCTATTAAATGGCGACAGGTCTGTTAAGGGCTTTTGTCGGGCGCTCAGGGACGGTTCCCTATGAGAGATTGTGTGTTTTAGCAAGTATTAGCTGACTTATGGATTGGACAGAGAGCAAACGAATTTAGTTTCTAAAATAGTTCACAAGTGAATTCTCTTGAATAATAAAAATGTTCTTATCTTAAAAATGATTCAAGTTAAATAATTATAGCTTGTTAAGATCAAAACTTTGCTTTAATACAATTTTTATTCTAGCTTTTGAGACATTCCTGTAACATTCCTGATTTTTCTAACAAATTATGTGTGTACATATTAACATATGTACATATGAACTGATTAACTGTTTTGAAATATTGAATTTACAATCTGATTTCGAAGAATTTTTTTATTGATGTTGAAAGAAATTGTAAATGCTTTGGACCTCCCCCTGCAGCGCAAATTTCAGCTGCTTTTACGTTCATATTTTCCAGGATTTTCTTAAACAGAAAATCCAAGAGGACATTGTCGAGTATCTGGTTACGGCTCTTTCTTCTTACCATTTTGTTCAATTTTCTGTTTAATTTTTTTCGCCGTCATTTTTTGTGACTTCGGGGCTTCTTTTAGCGGCAGTGGCGCGACTTGAGCAGTGACTTGAGTAGCTCGCAGAAAAGTTTCCTAGACAACTCCTTCAGGAGGTAAAAGAAAGTCGCGGGACTGCCGCCTGAATATTCTTTGGGCTTTGGAAGAATCAGCAAAGCGCGAAGGACCGACCACTTGTGAATACGCTTTGATGCGCTCGGCTTTGTGCGTGGCTGTGACTGCCGTTGTCGATGTTATGTCCTGGGGAGGAGGAGTGGGCCATGGGTCGCCATACCTCCCTTTTTCCTGCCTCTGCTGCTGGATTTTTATTTATTTTGACTTGGTTTGCTATGCCGGGAGCCTTTGCTGGCTTCAAGTATTTCGTGAGTAGCGTAAAATACGCGCGGGAAATGTAATAAAAACATTTTTTCCAGCGGCTGCAGTAACAGCAGCAGCCAACATCTTATTCCTTCGACACACTGCAGCCCAGCCTGACTTCTAGTGCTGCTACTGCTGCTGGGCTCAACTTCTGCTTTGAGCTACTTCTTCCAAAGTATCTAGAAGATATTTTTAATACATGCTCGCGACTTTCAGTACACCCCCACACACAGATACGCACATTTCTGATGTTGTGTACGTTTACCCACTTAGGACACTCATCGCATCTATGGCATTCATTTGATGTTGGGTTCGCTGCCCCTATCGGCAGCATAATGAAAAACATTCCGGTCATATGCAAAAATTTGCAATGCATTTTCCTATTTTTGACAAACTTCACGGTTTTGGGTTTTGCTCAAATTACGAGTACATTGCGAGTATGTTGCAGCAGGACCACAAATTTCCTTTAAATATGTATTCGAAATTTGCATATTAAGCGACTCTCCTTGCCTGCTACTCATTTGCATTTACTGCTGGCTGCTGCCATTTAGTATGAGAAGACGGAATCGCATTTGGTAACACCTTGGCCGGAGCCTGGGCCTGGCCTGCTCAAAAGTCAATCTTCATCCAGCTGTAGCTACATTCATTGTCTTGAACTACGCCCCTTTGGTGTCTGGCCTGTCAATGGAGGAGGACTCGGCTGCCGGAGACAGGCGACGATGAACCCCACTGAGGACTGGCAAGTCGATGCGATGCTGATGATGTGGGAGGGGTGGCTCTGAGATTGAGGACATCCAACGTAGTTTGCCGTTCGATTCACCAGCTGCCGAATTTTGCAATTCAGATTTCTTGTATTCGGGGGTGGGACCAACAAGACCAAATGTCAAAGGCAAAATACAAGCTCTATCACACGGATTTCGAATCGAAATAGATATGTAGAGAGATAAACGTGGAACTGAATAAATTTACTAATTTCGATAATCCCCTATTATCTGAAATCTCTCTGTATCTGATATATTGATAAAGCAAATTTTCTGTAACATATTTTTAAATTGATCTTTTGCGCTTTTGCGGTAAAAAGCACAAATGTTTGGCATTAATGCAATTTCTTTTGTGCTAAATATTTTGTGCTAAATGTAAATATGGAATTTAGAGGGCATTATATGTACATAGATTAATTGTTACAAAATTATTTTCGATAGTTATGTGTTTTTATTGAAACATCCAATGTTTTGTTCGGGTGTATTTTTAGCTAGGAAATGTACGTGTGTTCAGTGGAACATTAAATTACATTTTGTTCAGCACACCAATTTACAAACGTTAAAGTTACATATTATTAGTCAATTAGTATAAACTCAAGTGGGGCTAATGCTTTTAGCAGGTTTTTGGCCCTTTTCGGAAAATATTACATTTTGCGGATGCTTGTTAGTTCATTTATGTAGCGCTGCTAGAGGTCTGGAGCTACAACAATCGCGAAGCAGACGCAATAAAATATTGAAAGTATTGATGAAAACTGTCTAACTGAAGACGAAACTATTGAAATTTTAAAGAAAACGAGAAGGGACGTGTGAGACGCTTCTTACGCGTCACAACTTTTATACCCGGCACTCAGTACTACATCTGCACTTTAACGGTTATTTGTCAAAATTTAAATTTTTTCTTCATCTGTCATCTACATCAACAACACTGCTCACGCCAACACGCTCCTTTAGCTCGCCACCCTCCCCTACAGACACACACTGCAGAGTCGCGACAGAGGCAGAGGCAGAGACGTGTCAGGGGGAGAGGCCATAAGCAGCGCGAAGCAGAGTGTGAATGCTGCGGGACGGGGTGGGTTTGGCAACTGCAAATTAATTTCTTCTTTGTGGCTATAATAATGATCCAATCGTATCCCAATGATCTGATAGATATGGCCAGTCCCTACGGAATAGCGTTTTTAGTTTTCTTTTATCTTCAAAATTGTAGATTTTGGAGGTTTTCGCCCTTTTGCGGGGGCGGAAAGGGGCGGGGCTCATTTTTGAAATACACTTGTAATAGTGTGAGCATACAGAAGTATGGATGCAAAATTTGGTGGCTCTAGCTCTTATAGTCTCTGAGTACTAGGCGCTCATCAGGACGGACAGACGGACAGACGGACAGACGGACAGACAGACATGGCTCAATCGACTCGGCTATTGATGCTGATCAAGAATATATATACTTTATGGGGTCGGAAACGTTTCCTTCTGTGCGTTACATACAACCGTTACTCGCACAAATACAATATACCCTATTTACTTTTCGAGTACCGGGTATAATTATCCAATTTATTGGTTAGGTGAACAAGTACTAAGAGAAATGCAATCGCATGTTGGAGCGATTCAAATAAAATTAACCAATCAATCAATCAAATTTTTTGTTTTAATGTTTAAAAATGTTTTAAATATTAATAATACCTAATCTTTTAAATACATTGTTAATTAATAAAAACGACGTAAATGGCTTTCAGTTAGTATGAGGGCGACAGGAAGGCGTGGTCTAACAGAAAAAATTTTTTTTTACAAATTATATTTCAGTCTAAAAATCATTCGTGCAAATTTGTAGAAGTCTAGCTTTACTTTTATGATTAATGCCAACAAATTCGTCTTTTTACCTATGCACTATGCATAGTGCACCATGGCCATGGTGAAATGTACAGAGCTAAACTGATCTAAGTCTTGATCTCTAAATTTATATTTGCTCGCAGCTAAATTGATGTCAAAATATTCATGGATCCTTTGGGTATTTTTCCACATATAACCCCCAATTACTGTACCATGTGGTTGGTGCAGTGAGATAATTTTTCTCATTAGACATCCGATGACCGTTCAAGGGCCGACATGCCTTAGTGCCACTTTCAGGCCTATTAGAAACTCATTAGTCGCCCGATGGGGGCAAGTTTTGAACTAATAATGTGGTAGCAGAGTCTGTTGTATGCGGGCAGCACAATTGAAAGAAATTTTCAATTTAATGGTAGAGTGTGGCCTCGAAAGAATTGGATCTCTGTGAAGGGGAACATGCAAGTGGTTCCTGCTGCCTGGTTGGTGCCTGATGGCAGCTATGTGGCTGGACAGGACGGCAGTCTAGTGGCCAATTACAGCCCAGCCCACAAGGCACAATGCACAAGGCAGAAGGCAAAAGACACAAAACCAATCTCAATCTGTGGCATCAAGTAGACAAATATAGACTATTGTATGCCTATGCACGTAGTGCATTCCCATCCTGTCTCCATTTGGTATTCAAAAACTGTGCGTCTGTGCGATTTTGACGCATATTTGCCAAGCACACAGCCGTATAACCATCTATACTCGTACCCCCATACGCATCCCATCGACACTCGCTTTCACAGAGCACCAAATGTGTCTGTGAGTGGCAGAAGCAGCAGCAGCAGCAGCAGCACCAGGCTGAAATGCACAGTTGCTTCATTTTGCAAAAGGATTTTATTAAACCCGAACCAGTAAAGTCACTACAGAAGCCGAGCGCTCGTCTATAAAGGCAAGTGGCAGAGTCTGAAGCCCCACTCCACTCCGCCCCTTGCTCCATCTCCAGCTTCTGGGGAATCGAAGTCGATTTGCGTGTGCGCCTGTTTGCGTAGTTATGGTAAATATTCATATTTGTAGCGTGTGCGCAATGTGTTGAAATTAGCATTTATGAATTTTGTGCCAAATGTCGAGCTTGAACAGAAGTTTAGCCATCGCACAGCGTGCGTACGGCACGTACGAGTATGCACAACAGCTCCAACTACTCTGAATGACTTGGCCCACTCATTTACCGCAGTCCCCCCTCGGTTTTCCGGCTTCTACGGCTGTATTATGCTTTGTGGTTTTCTGGGCCAGCGGCTCACATTTAGTCATTGGCCGTCCATTTGCATTTAGATTGCGGCACCACCAATCCAGTCACCAACCCAACTGCCACGACTGACTTCTTTGAACTACTTGCTCAGGGCCGGAACAGTGAGTGACATCTGTGCAAGATGTTCTCTCTGATGTCCGACAACTTGTGTGGCTCTTTGCGGTGAGTTGTTCATGTTCATGGACCCCGATTTACCTAATGAGAAGTAAAATATTCAGCTTGTATGTACCCACATACTCGTACATACATACATACATACATATTAACATTTAGGGAAAAACTAAAATATACATTTTCCTCGATAGTGATATTTAATTTGAATCTGAGCTTTTTCCCTGTTGTATGGAATATTTATTAACCTAAGAGAAGTCCTTATCATGTTTGGTTTTGGTGTATCATAAAAACATGTCGCATTTCCCACAGAATTGAATATAAAGTTAGAACTAGCTCGGTCTGTTTATATACATACATATGTACAACAACTAGATACGAGTGTATCGTACTCTTCCCACGAGTCGAATCCTCACTGGATCTGGCCATTTTTCACTCAAAAATTGATTCACTTTTGATGGCAATTGCTCAAACACTTTTGCCTTTCTGGCCTTTTGTCAACACACACGCCCTAAGAAAATAAAAATAATGGCGCATTTATATTCCCGATTTATATTGTGCATTTGCCTCAGTGCGATGTCCTTTATGGGGAAAGAAAATTGGTTTTTAATTTTATTGTTTACACAAAGAGATGGCGAATTGTATTACGAGCTGGAAATATCGCATAAAAATGAAAATGTTGACAACGATTTGTTAAACTGATTCGACTTTGAAAGCCGTTCTTTCCTTGGCTGTATCTGTATTCATTCTTGGATTTGGAGCATATTTTGGAGCGCCTCAAATTGATATTATATTGGCACATAACGCCAAGACAATAATTTTACGATCAATGAAGGTTAATGTAACTTTTGAGGAGGATTTTATGTTCTAGGATGGCGATTGAGTTGAGTGGCTAATCCCAATCTATATCTACAAATTTGTATTTGTATTTGTGTATTTAGATGGTACATTTGAGTTATAAATATCTTCTAGCAGTAATGGGAGCGGATGGAAAATCCACACTTGTTTATCTGGTTGCGTTCTTCAACATGCAAACACACGAAAACTTCCGGGGGGAAATTTCCTGCTGGTTTTTTATTTTTTGTTTTGAGCGAGCATTTGAATACACCCACTTCCCACTGCCGTAACGTCAATTAATTACGTAATTTACACATTTACGAGCGGAGCGGAAAAAGATCATTGAACACAAAGAACGCTTCGTTACCACGGGCTCGGTGGCGTCGCTCGAATGTGGCGCCAAGAGCTGCTCTCAAGTACGGAAGGACATTGTCCAAAAAAGGACTCGCGACGCTTTTTCTCGCATTGCCCGTGGTGTATTTTTTCCAGAGCCGTTTCGCTTCGCTCCGCTCCGTACCGTGCACTTGTTTGGCCTTGTCCGCGTTTGATTAATGATGCGGACTCGGATCTCTTTTTTACGTGCCCTGTTAATGCGTGTATCTGAAACGACTTACATGCTCTATCATGCTCATATCATCGGGCGCAAAGTGGCAGAGAGGGTGGACGACTGCTCGTCTGCAGATTCCTCGAGGGCTGCGGCTGCAGTCGGTGGTGGTGGTTGAGCTATTCTTGTATGCTGGTGAGGCCGAGCCCTTTGTTTGAATATTTTTACAATACTCCGACTACCACCACCGACCCATCCCCTGCTGAACCATGGGCAGAGCCAGACCTAGAGCCGTATCGGTGTCGCGATTGGGGTATAATCTGGTTAGCAGAGCTGATGAGGAAAACAGCCGTAGTGCGGAGACGGTGACGTTTAAGCACAATTGCTGTGGCTAATGCGACACATATTGTGACAAATTGCATACAGTTGCGCTGGGTTGAAATCAGTGGGTGGGTATGGGTATGGGTATGGGTATGGGGCCTGTGATGTGTAAACACGTGTTGCAGTTCCCCAAAACTCAATTTGGAAACTAAATGCTTAGTGGGCCCCAATTGAAGTTCAGTAAACTTTCTTAAAGGTTCAGTAATTAAACACACCCCGAGATATCAGAAATTCGAAATAGAGACAGAAAGTTATAAGAATAGCGACAAACAAAAAGAGATTAAAATTAACTGACAAATAATTGCTAAAAATTTGACTGATTCCAAGACAGAACGAGAAGGGACGTGTGAGACGCTTTTTACGCGTCACAACTTTTATACCCGGCACTCAGTACTACATCTGCACCTTAGCGGTTATTTGTCAAATTTCACATTTTTTCTTCATCTGTCATCTACATCAACAACACTGCTCACGCCAACACGCTCCTTTAGCTCGCCACCCTCCCCTAGAGCCTTACACTCTGCAGAGACGTGTCAGAGGCAGAGGCCACAAACTGCGCGAAGCAGAGTGTGAATGAGAGAATGTGTAAAAAACAAATATAAGTTGCGGGACGGGGTGGGTTTTGCCACTGCAAATTAATTTCTTCATTGTAGCCATAATAATGCTCCAATCGGATCCCAATTTGGTGATCTGATAGATATGGTCATTCCCTACGGAATGACGTTTTTTTCTTTTATCTTCAAAATTGTAGGTTTGGGAGGTTTTTTTCTTTTATCTTCAAAATTGTAGGTTTGGGAGGTTTTCGCCATTTACGGGGGCGGGGCTAAGTTTTGAAATACACTGGTTTCAGTGTGAGCATACAGCAGTCTGGAGCCAAAATTTGGTGGCTTTAGCTCTTATAGTCTCTGAGAACTAGCCGACAAACAAGACGGACGGACGGACGGACAGACAGACATGGCTCAATCGACTCGGCTATTGATGCTGATCAAGAATATATATACTTTATGGGGTCGGAAACGTTTCCTTCTGTGCGTTACATACAACCGTTACTCGCACAAATACAATATACCCTATTTACTCTTCGAGTACCGGGTATGAAAATACTACAAATGTATAGTTTGCAATCAAAGGCCCAGCTTAGCTTGTACTTGGCATTGCATCGAGTGCTACTTTCGTGCTTTCCTAAAACTTTGCATGCATATGTAGTAGGTATAAAGCTCAAACATACATTGTGAAATTGAGTTTCAAATAAAAATCGGATGTCAACGCTTTCTGGACTATCCGGTGCTTTCTCCACAACGGGAGCGAATGACAAATAGCGCCAAGCAAAGGACGACTGTCAGAGGTCCGATTTTGCGACACTGTCATGTCGATTCCGTCAACAGGGCCGTCAGCAAAACCTGGACAGGGCAGGGGCCCTATGAACAATGCATGACGAAACGGCATTTTACGCCCGTACAGCCGATTGCACCCTGCTTCGGGGTGGCTGTGACTGCTGTGTCAAATGCTTTGTTCCTCCTGTCAACCGAGCGGAACTGATTCAGAGGCTGCACCTGCAGGACCAACGAGCGGCAGCCGGGCGGTTGCGTGGGGTTGTTGCGCAAGTGCTGGCGGTGGCCATCATTGGGGTGTATTGTAAAAGGCGCTGCGTGGATTCAATTGCTAGCATATTAACATTCGTTTATTTTACAAGGTCTAATTTTGATTTGGGCTTAAAATTTGGAGTGAGGGGCTTTAAGGATGGACTAGTGCTCCAGGGCTTCCTTGACACCGCAATCGCCGTAGGCACCCAGCTCCTCGGGCCGAAAGTACGAACTTTGCATACTGTAGAGTCGGTCGATCGGGTTGATCATGGGCGTCTGCGTGAAGGGTCCCATTAGCTGCTGGAAAGTGGCGTAGCTCAGCCCCAGAATGGTGTTCAGTATTGGCTCGTTGTTCTTGTTACAGTTCTCTGTGGATAGGCCATCCAGGAAGGGGTTATCTTCAGGGTCAGCTTAGGAACGGCTAAGTTAGGTACTTACCCTTGTTGGTTTCCATGCAGTTGAAGGGCACTTGCTCCTGCTCCTCCTTGATGCAGCGCATTCTGGATAGTCCCTCGGAGGCATTTGAATATGGCGACTCCATTTGTGACTCGCTGTCGCTATGCGCCTCGTCCTTGATTTTGGTGGCCAGACTGCTGTCGTGCGACTCTTGTGAGTCCTGGGAGTCGCTGGCTCCTTTGCTAGGCGGCTCTTGCTTAGCCTTCTTCTGTATCTTCTTGACCTTGGCGCGTTGGTTTTGAAACCACACCTAATGAGGGAAAAGTAAAAAAGTAATTTTGGAGAATAACAAACACAGATGTTTTATTTTGTACCTGCACGATCCTTAGGCTTAAACCAGTCTCCTTGGCCAGATTCTCTCTCACTTTGCGACAGGGCTTGGGTGACACCTCGAACGAGGCCTTGAACGAGCGTCTCTGCTGGGTGTTGAGGATCGTGCGTGGTCGCTTGGGTCCGCGTCTACCATCCAGTTTGGGCGGAAAGAGGTCGTCGCCGTAGTAATCTGCACAAATAATAAGTTAGGGTTTGGAAATGTTCTCGAACGCGTCGTGGACTCACCATAGCCCTGCAGCATCTCCACCTCCTTTTCATAGTCGAAGCGGCAGAAGAGTTGTCCCTGTTTTACCACATACTGCTCGCCCTTCTTCAGCAGGGCTCCGCACACCACACAGGCAAAGCACTTCAGATGGAAGACATTCTCGTGGCACCGCATCACTAGCTCATCAGCGGCGACCTTATGGCCACAGCCCAGGCAACGATTGCGGATGTAGAGTCTGCGTGGAATGGAAATGGAATGGACACATTGCTGGGGTCACATGGTTCTCCGACAAGATGCCCAAATGGCAAAATGGAAAAATGGCGCCTGGCATATGCACTTACCTCTCGTAGTCAATGCGGCAGTAAAGCTTGCCCTCCCGAGAGTAGCACGAGTGCACTAGGTGGAGCGAGCAGGCGGTGCACTTAAGGCAGCCCTCATGGAAGGAGTTATCCAATACGCGCATGATGTAGCGATCACAAATGGGCTGGCAGCAGTGGGCGCAGTTGTTCATCGGGAGTGCCCCCATGTCCCCTCCCATACCCGTGTGCTGTTGCAGCGGTTGAGGCGCTTGCGGTGTGTTTGATGCCGATGGAGGTACGGGGGCCGTGAAGCCGTCCATCCCATTCAGACTGCACTCCCCCAAGGTAATGCGGTTACAGAGGTGGGGCGGTCCCGGTCCCATGCCCATGCCCATCGTCTGTTGATGCTGTGCGTGGCCATTGTTTATGGCGCTGTTGCTGTTGTGGTTGTTGCAACTTCCGTTGACATTTCTGCTGACTGACGCCATTTTGTCATGGTGGGCTGCTGCTCCGGCTTTGCCACTTGTAGTGTCTGTTGCTGTTGTCAAACCTCTTCCTGTTGCCGCTGCTGTTGCTGCTGCTGATGCTGGTGTTGTTAACATGCGTTCATTTCCGTTCAACAGCAGTTGATTGAGGCCCCCAGCCTGTGGCTGCCCCGCTCCTGAGCATGGTGCGGATCCTCCCTTAGCTCCTGTTCCTGGTCCTGGTCCTGGGCCGGCTCCCAGTAGATTCTGCTGTTGACATTTTATGTCCATTGGAACTATTTTGGTTTTGTGGTCGTGTCGTGGGGCAGGCAGCCCCCAACATGCAAATGAGAATCATTTCAGATATTTTTATTTTCCCTTTGGCATGCACATTGCGGCTGCAAGAGGAGTGTGCGAGTACGAGTACGAGTGACTGTATGTGTTTGTGTACGAGTGCGTACTCATATATGTATGTGTTGGTGTGTGGAGCGTTTTGTGCCAGTGTGGGCCTCAAATTTACAACTGCGGCCAGTTGGCCGTGGCAAAAACTATGCCCCAAACTGGATTTTGTATTTGCGGTTCAACTCGTTTCGCTCCGATCCATCCAGTGTCCATCTCCCATCTGTCCAGAACATAGCCATGGCCACCACTGCGCTGGCCCCTTTCGAGTGCCAGTGCTCGACGGAGTTGTGTGACCATTTGCCAACCATTTCGAGTTGTAGTAAATTTGTGGTTTTGCAATTATTGAAATGACTTTTCCAGGAACGAGTGTGTGCCCCTGCCCCTCTGTCCCCCTGTTTGGTTACACTCGAAATACTCCCCGTCCCAAACGAAAAAAAAGGAAAAGCCAACTCTGCGTATACGTAATGGAATCGTGTGTGTGTGCGTGCAATTGTTCGGAATGGCGCAAAAAATGACTGTACATTTGCGGTGCTTGTTGTGCTTGGCCTTTTGTTCCGTGTTGTCTCAATTTATGGCAAATTGCTGAAATTTTACCGTAATTTGTTTCCCAGCATGTGTGTGTGCGTCTGTGCGTGTGTGTGTCGCTCTTTTTCAGTGTTATTATTGCATGCCCCCCTACGCGTGGCCCCCCTCACGCGAATGTGGGCATGTCATTCGCGCATTTTGAATGAATGAATGGTTTAAATGTGCGCGTAATTTCATTAAATTTTTGCAACATTATGCATATCTGGAATGTAAATTTGAGCCACAATTATGCGCGGAATTTAAAAGTTATCCTGCCGTCATTTACATGCATTTTTTGATAGGACTAAAACACTTTACTCCTGGTAGATCGCGGGCAAGTAAACTAATTTATTTTGGGAATGGGTATAAATTAAACAAAGAATGAGAGTTACTGTAGTGGTAGATTCGTTTGTATATACCTAATTCCTTGCCTGAATTCAATGTTGCTGGATTCAAATTAGGTGATTTTCTGATTGGGATCTGCTAACAGGGCAATTGAATACACTATTATGACATTCGGCAGTTGGAGGTTTAAGTTCAATACAAAACTATTTATATTCATTATTAATTATGTACATTAATATTGTGGAAATGTATTTTGTTAATAGTTTAGTTTGTTAATCAAACTAAAAGTTAGTTTGATATTTTCACTCAGATTTTCGAATTGCTAAGTGCTAAAATAAGAGATCCTGACGATTACTCTTTTTGCTTCTCACAGAATTCGCCTTTATAAATAAGGTCACCAAAGAGTAGTGACGATTCAGGAAAATATTCACAATTCTATACCAGGTACTCGAAGAGTAAATAGTGACACTTCCGAAGGGAGTGGCCATATTTATCAGATCCCCCATATTTATCAGATCGGCCAGAATGAAGAAAATCATTTGCAGTGGCTTCCCCCCATCATTTCCAACAGCTTGATACTGCTTATTGTTGTCATTCTTTCTCGCTCGCACACTCTGCCTCATGCAGTGAGATGTGATGTGGATTTATAAAAAATTTTAAATTCGAGAACATAAGATTACATACACCCTACATTTGAATGTACATACATATGTACATACATATATGTATGTATGCTGTCTGAGTACCGGATATAAAAGTTGTGACGCCTACGAAGCGTCTCACACGTTCCGCCTCGTTCTTCTTGCTTTTATCAAGTAATTTAATTCGAAAAAATTTCCATGGCAAATATTGAGAAAGACAATTGAAAATCTGATTATTAGATCAATGTCGATTTCTGTCACTATCCAGATGAGTTACTTCAAAGAAACACATAACCGCCCATTCAACTGTCAATGGAAACTGAAACCTCCTGACGACTGGCATATCCCGCATTTCCCCTGGCTTTGATTAACTTTAGACACTTTGAAGAATGGGTGCTCCTAAGGACTGCTGCAGAGTAAGCCGCTCAGCGGCCACACCTGTTACACTTTTGTGCGCTCTGTGATGCCCTTTGGCAGATCAAAATATATTCCGGCATGTTTGCCGGACATGTTCTTGCGTGGCGTCAGCGGATTAAGGACGACAAGTGCAAATCCGACATTGATAGGTCTACCCCCGCTCTAATTAGATTCTAATGTGCACTGAGAACTAAGGGGCGGATATAGGAACATCGAGCAGCCACCCCGCGATTCTTGTAACTAAATTATAAGTGAATTTCTTTGAATTGAATCGGCTGTAGTAGTTTGCCGGGCTAACCGGGGCATTTAAATGAATCAACAAAGGGGATGCCCACCCTTATGTCGCTTCATACATAAAATATGCTTTGGCTTAACCCAAAACGGTTACCGAGTTAAATTCCGGGTGCGGAACGGAGACTTACAATGACGGTTACGGCGGCTGGCGGCATATGTTGCCAGTCGACAGACAGCAGCCCGCGAGCGGAAACCCTTGCCAGGATGCTGTGTGTCGCCGCTGCCGCTGCCTTGCCACAGCCTCTGCTTCAGCCGTTTGTCAGTTGCTGATGGGCACTGCCGGGAACTGACGGCGTTTTATTTAATCGGATTTGGGCACACAATGAAATTACGGATCCGTTTTGTTGTGCCAGCAATCGCAGCGTAAATGCTTTGTTTTGGGCTAATCTCTGACAGAAGTCAAATTTGCTTTCCACTGGAAAATATGTTGAAATTTTCCCTGGCTTCTCGCCAGTTGGATTTTAGCACTTGATGTTCAACTTGTGGGTGTCACCGTGAATGGAAGTCTCTGTTTTGACGGATATTTGGCAACATGTGTGCAATTGCAGTGGCGGATGAGGAGTCATTTTCTTGGCAACAAAATGGATTGTAAAGATCCTTTAGTCGTAACTTTTATTGTCAGTGCTTACGCAGCTAAAACTCTTGGTATCGATGTTACAACGGTTCCTTGTCCAAATTGTTTGAATAACATACTTTTGATAATAGAGTTTTAAGTAAATGTGTACTTTTCCAGCATAATTAACTATGTTTATTAAATATTTTGCATACTGAAAATAAATTAAGTTCGTCTGATTAACTAAAGTAAATTGAGTTCACAGACCTGTAGACCAATGCTTGTCCTAAGACAGAACACATATTCAAATGATAAAGATTCCTAAATTCAAATAAAATCATCAACAACCACCAAATAAAGATTAAACGTATAAATATTAAACCCAATTCGGAAAATGGAAATTCGCTCTAGATTATTTCGATGATGCCCTCTGAGATTCCAAAGTGCCGTCGGAATATACAAGTTTTGGAAAAGCCGTCGGCTTTTTGTCGTCTGTCAGGAATCACTTCGCCGCGGCAATTGATACTTACACATTCCAATTTGCATTGGGTGCTGCTCATCGATCATTGTGTTTTCGTTTAGTTTGGAAAATTCAAAGTCACAATTGCTGCCAATTACATAATTTTCGCAAAGCTCTCGGATGAGCATGGGATGTGATGTAGGCAGCAGGAATTTCCTTTGTTTACTGGCACATTTTGCGAAGTTTTAATGTCTCAAAATAATTCGATTGTCGCTATTATTCGATTGGGAACTTTCCAGCGGCCTGCGTCGAGGTTCTCTGACCTAGCCCTGTTACGAAACGCGATGCTTGAATGATTACGGACCTCTGATGTTAATGAAATTTGTTAAAAATCATCTGCTCTTCTTGCCAGATGCACGGCCCGATGCTGCCGATGCCACTGCCACTACCGCTGTCGAGGTAGGAAATTCTCTCCAGCTGGAGGAGAAATGGCCACTGGGAGCGCCATTTTAAATGGTATGACTGTGGGGGTGTACCTATGTGAATGGGAAAGCATTTCCTGAGCTCCAACCCCTGCAGGTTGAGAGCGAGAGAGACACTGCCATTTAGCCTTCCCCAGCCTCGGGGGCGCATGCGTTGACCTTGCCTCAGACTCCGCCACAGATTTGGGGCGCTTCTGACTTGTTTTGCCTTTGTTGTTTGCACTTTTGACTTTTGTCTTTGTTGTTGGCGGGGCAGCTTTTATTTGTTTTGTTGCACGTAGTTTGTATTGACAAAAGGATGTTTGGCTCGGCGATTTCTTGCTTGCTTTGTCGACTCGCCTCACCTCGCCTCGCCTCGCCTCGCTTCGGTTCCTGTCTCTGTCCCTGCTTCGGCAACAACATCCCCAAAGATTTTCCTCGAGCACTGGAAATCTATGGCCGGAATGTTGTTTTTTTGTGTGCAGGCCACGATTTTGTTCTCTTTTTTTTCCGCAGTAGCTTGTAAATTTTAAATTTATTGATTTTCGATGCCTTACGGTCGGAATTAAATTAAAGTTTTCTCCTCAATGTCGCAGCTTTAATTCGAGTGTCGGACCCCGCGCCTGCCGTGTTAATGACAGATACTCGTGCTCGTAAATGTCGGCATCTACCGGCTACTCTTTAAACTTTGTCCAAATGAATTTCGGTCTATTAAACGAGCTGCTCGCCAAACTTTAATGTCTAAGCACTTGCCGGCTGACTGCATGTCTAGCTCCGAGATGAGGACCTGTCTGGCCAGGGCGGTCGGCTGGCTCCTTGGTTGGCTTCTGGGCTGCTTGGTTGCTTGGATGGTTGGCTGGTGTTTCCCGGAGAAAATTCCCCAGAAAGTTTCGCCAGCGCGAACGTGTTACTCACAATTAGCGCGGGAGGACCATTTAGCTGCCAGCTCCTGTTTCCTCCAGATTACTCTCAGCTCTGGTGTTGCCTTGCTCCTGATAATGATAATAATTATGTGCAGCTATTTTTATAATTCACAACTCTGGCTGGCGAAGGATGTATGTTCATATGTACATATGTATAAACAGGGAAATAAACAGAAGTGTTCGATTTTGTAAACATTTTGAAACTGCTTTCAATACCAGTAATACCTACGCATGTGATTTTTCTTCGAAAGATGTGTAGAATTATCTTGGCTCTTAAGACAGAATTGTCTCTTTATTAATTAACATCTTTAAATATAATTTGCAGTCTTAGCTGCATTTTTAGAGTAATAAATTTAAGCTTTTAGTCTCCTACATCTACTTCTACTAATAGGGTTATGGTCAACACGCGGAATGTTTGATGTGTTTCTGGGAATTGTAACGCAATTATTTAAAGGTTGCTGATTGTTGGACCATCTTTTGTTGGCACACTTTCATTTACCCCATCTTAGATGTTGTGTGTTCCCAAATGGAGCCCTAGTAGACATGGCAACATTGCCCCGTCCTGCTCTCCCCATCTGACAACCCGCAGGCGTCACGAAACTTTTGCCACTTTGTCTACGCGGAGCCTAGACATGCCATTAAGCGAGTCCTCTCAAGGGGTGCAGGGCGCGGAGACTTAGAAGGCCGCCCTGTTGCCGCTTACTGTTGTCATCGTCGCGTCTGTCAGGCTTGACTTCAATTTGGATACCGCTGAACACTTGCACTTGCACTTGCCCCCATGTTGCTGCCACTTCCAGTGCCGCTGCTAATGACTAAGATTAATTTGGGTCACTGTGTTGTGCCCCAACCCGTGCGCAGAAGAGATTGTTCGTGGCACATTGTGGGGCAGAGAGCACAGAGGTTCACAAACTACAGCCACATATAGAAATTATGCGCGTTCCTCTCGTATGAATGAATGCAGATGCAGCCTTCCAATGGGCGCGGCGCGTCTGTGTGGGAGTGTGAATGGATGAATGGAAGCGTGTTGGGGCTGGTCGGTGTGGGGCAGTCCGGGTCGGGGTAGCCAGTGTGGCATGCAGTGGGGCAGGCAGCGGAAGTTGAAATTGTTGGGGGTTAATTAAACACGACATGTGTGGCATTGCATGCATTTGTGAAGCGACAGAGCCACTGCGACCCGCCGTCTGCCGAGTGCCGCACGCGCCTCCCGCAAGTGTGAATAGGGGGCCGAGGCGCTAATCAATGCACCATAATAGACAAATTTACCCTCGCCTCAGCGACGAGTTCATTATGTATGAAATGGCAGAGTGGCGATGCGTTTATGGAGTTCCAGTGGCAGTGGCAGTTGCAAGTGCGTGGCCAGATAATGCCGATAGTGTTATTTTCGAGAACAAAACTGAGGTCTGTTTTAGCCCCAATGACAGGGAAATAATATTATTTTAGTTTGTGATACTTTTCCCGTTAATTGCTCTATTAACTCTTTTATAAAAGACTTGTTGATGCTCAATAACGCCTGATAAAAGATTGTATCACTTATTTTTATGTTTTCTTTCCGATCCACACAGACTTTTATTCCATAAAGTTGTCCATTTATTAAATTTTTATTTTTTAACTGACGGGTATTCATTACTAACAATTTGTTAGTTAGCTTTTTGCATAATTTCTATTACAGATAAGAGGAAAGAGAAAAGAGGAGCTTGAACTTTATTGGATTTCAGAGATACTACAATTTAAGCAATATAGTAAGTAAATTTAAAAAATCCTTTCCTTGCTACCACTTTACAAATTATGTAGAGCTCGATTAATGGCAGAAACCTTTAGTAAAAAATTCACATTCAAATAAAAACGAACTAAAAGCCCATTCCATTTATTAATAATCGTGTGTGATACATTTCTGGGCCTGCAGTATAATCCGATAATCACAAGGGAGGAGGACGGCCACTGTCTGCATTTGTGTGAAAAAGAACCCACCCCATTAGCAGGGAGAGGAACAGGGCCCGGAACCCCTGCGGCTCCGACTTGTTGAGCCAATCGGGCGGACAGTGCTAAAAAAATAACTACACAAATACTCGTACGTATTTATTTATGTGGCCCAAGGAGGAAGCTGGCAATCGCAGAATAAATAAAATATTTGGCATTACAAATTGTTGCGATTTCTGCTGCCCGCTGGCCCAAAGGGATGCCGACGCGGCTGCGGCTGCTCTGGGCTCTGGGCTCTGTGGGTGGTGTTGTCAGAGGGCAGGGGGCATGTGGCATGTGGGATGGCGTCTGTGGAAACAAAGTAACGCAGAATTATGCGTTGACCGGGAAGAAGCATCCAGGAGACAGGACCACTGCATGGTTGTCCTTGTCGTTATTGCTGCGTGGCGAGCGACAGGCCTAAAAAATAAATAAAACAATTTACCTCGAGGCGTAATAAAAGTTCATGGCTGACACCGAGGGCGGGCGGGAGAGTTTCTGGAGTCTCCTCTGGAGTCTCGTTTGTGGGAAACGGAGGACTTACCAAGGCGCAAACATTCGCCCATTCCAACGGCCAAGTCAATATTTGTCGGCAGTTTTCGACTGCGTTTCGATTCCAATAACCATTACGGACGTAGGGATTACGGAATGGAGAACATTTCGCTCACAGCATCGCACAGCGGGTTAAAACAAATAGTTTGTTGCACTACAAATACAACACTTCCTCTTTCGCTGCCGTCTTTATGGCAATGCCCATCCCCAAGGATCGAGTTTTCATATCAGGCCTCGGAGTCGTCGCCATCAGACTACTACCGCCTCTACCCCCCACTGGACCCAGCGTGCGGCTTACAGGGCTCTGAGTTGGCATCTATTTTGCAATGCTTTAAAGCCTGTTCCCCGCTCTGCTCCGCAGTCGGTTTTATTTTTTGTCTTCTGCACATCCTTTCTGCGCCCCATCCCAAGCCAAGTCCTCGACCGTTTGTTCGTCTTTGTGTCCTCGTCCAGGACTCAACTTCCCTTACCGTCTCATCGCAGGAATGCCAAATCCGCTCTTAAAGGATTTGTGCATCATCGTTTTGTGCTCTGCGCTGCGTTGCGCTGCTACGCTCATCCTCATCATCAGCATCATCGTCAGGATTCATGGCATGGCTGGAGTCAGCATTGTGTCCCGTGGGCGCTTTTATGTGGCTCACTCTTTTCATATTACAAGGTATTTAGCAATGACGGACATTCAAATCTTTTCAGCTGAAAACTGTTTGCTTATTGCGTCCTTTTTTCCATTTCTGCTCACCAGTCCATCGAAATTAAAGTCTCCTTCAGGGAAGAGCATAGGATTAAGATTAATCATAGATCTAAATGAGGACCAAGTAGGACCAAGTGCATAACGTTAAGAAAGCTTTTAGAATGTATCAACCCTGTACCTGTAGTCCGTCCGTGGAAGTGAGTTCCATTTCTATCCAAACGATTTGTGGCAGAGATGTGCTCAACTTTATTCTGACCTGACCTCAGCCACGTGCTCAAGTTCAGGCTGGGGTTGACTAGATATCTAAGTAACCTTAAAGCAGGAAAGTAGGGGTTCTTCCACAGCAGGCCCAATAGGAGAGAAGCCTTCTAGTCGCTACTGTTTGCAAATGGATCAAGGATATTTACCAGAGGCACGGGCGAGATATTCCTGAGAAATGCAAACAGCGCTAAATGCAAACAGTTCAAATCAAATAACACACACAGAAACGCTGAAAAAAAGCAATGCACATCCCCATCTACCTCTACCTCCGCATCCACCTACGGGTATGTACACACCAGAACATTTCTGCAAACAAGCGGACGGTGCGGACGGTGCGGAGCAGCAGCAAGCGGTGCGGACTGGGACCCACAACCCGGGAAGGAGAATATACTCGCAGAGTGCCATGGCAGAGAACAAAATGAGCAAACGACTAACCTAAGGACAACAAAATAAACATTTTGAACTCGACTGAAGCGCGCCAACTGAAGGCCCCAAGGACACTTGGAGCAAACGTCCGGACAGCAGGCCAGCAGGACAGCAGGACATCAGGACCCAGTCGGAGTGGTGTGGCGTGGTCTCCGATCTCCCCCCAAAGGCTAAGCGCAAATATTACAAGCATTATATGAATGTCTATGCTTATGCAAGTGCAAGAGTGTGTGTCCATGTATTTAGACGCCAGCAACATGCTGAGCCAACAGCCAGGGGAATGGCATGGGAAAGCTCCCCACTCCGGGTGCAGAAAATCCGACCAGGCACAAAAACCCAGTCAGCACTTTTCGGAGCAACCAAACACAGTGCAACCCAGACCCGATCTGTTTTGCCTTCAGCTTCATCTCTATTCGCATCCCCAATCCCACTCCCAGTCCCAGTAACATCCCCAACCCTAGATCCGTAACTCAGTTTGAGGCTCAGCAAGTCATCAGCACACATAAAGCTGGGAAGATTATGTAGCCCACGGCGGTGGCAGCCGCACCCAACCCGGAGCCAGCAGGCAACGGAAGTGATGTGATGCACGGCGCTTTGCTTTGGTTGTAGCATGGCGTGGTCTGCCGGAGCTTCTACTTCTGCCATATCGTCAGGCTGTCATGCCGTCACTCCGTCAGGTCGTTGGGATGCCGGGCTGTCGCTGTGGTATTAGACGACAATAGCTTGCCTTTTTGCGCTCGCAGTCCCCGTGACGCTTGACGCCATATTTGATGGATGAAAAAGCCATTGATGTTACCAGCTGGGGCGCAAAGGTTGAATCTCCCCCTCCCCTCCCCCGGCCTCTGGCTGCCGTTGTGTGGCTGGTTGGTTAGACGCTGAGGCAGTGTGTGGGAGGGGCGGGTATGCAAAGATGGCGCAATAGCCGTGGAGCAACCGCCTCCTGTGGCGCAACTAAATCCTTTTGGATTTGGCCAAGCCGGGCACGGCTTCGAGCTGCGTGTGTTTAATGCGCATTTTATGAGTGTGTTGGTGTTAGGGTTCCACGACTTTCGGAATGGGAATGGGAATGGGAATGAGATGGGGATGGCCATGCTGAAAGCTTTAAAGTGCAAATGGGCGTGTTAAAGTTCGTGGCATGCGCATCCACACCCCCTACGGTTGTGGCAGTGCCCAACTGCACGTTGTTGCCAAAATGGGTGACATTTGGCCACACTCTCCTGCACCACCACCACTTCCAGCAACGACGACACACACCTGGCATTAGCATAATTTTGCATAGCTGGCACTTTGGCTTTGTGGCGCATATTTCACACAAGTGCTGCATATTTTGGGCACCACTTAAAACTCGAAATGAAGTCGCACCTCAACTTTGCCCCAAAACCGAGCCAGACCCAACAGCCTTCATGCAAATCCAGAGTGAGAAATGCGCGTATTAATAAATCTTTGAGAGACGTCCGTCCATCCGGCTGCCCAGCCCACTCTTTAGGCCAACATTGGTTTGCCGTCGGTGAGAGTTTTTGGCTCTTTTGGCTTAGCAGAGCAATTTACATTTCAAATTAGCAACTTCATTGCTGAACTGAAAATTCTGGAATTGCTTTTCATTTTCATTACATGCGAGTTCGCGACCGATGCCCTTTCCCTTCGAAACTTTCCACCGTACTAGCATCCGCCACTTTGTGTCAACTGCGGCGACCCCGAGTTCGGCTCACTTTTAGCCGGAGGCTGCGCTTTTCCTATGCTAATAAATTAATATAAATTCAAATTTGTTTGCCAACTGCTGCTCGCTGCAAAGTGTTATGCGTGTCAAGAAGTCGGAGAGGGGAATCTAGAGATAGGGAGAGGGACAGAGAGAGGGAGAGGGAGAACGAGAACGAGAACCGGACAAATGGCAAGTCCAATTTCCCCCGCTGGACAACATTTTTCTAAATGGCTGCCAAAGTTTCATAGAAACCGCCAATGAAACAAGGCGCTCCACCTCTACGGACAGCTGCCCATCCTTCTAGCCCGCCCTCTTCCGAGTGTTTTCTGCTTGAATATTCAATGGCTGCTTCCGCTTCTCGACTTGAAGTGGCACTTGGGGTCGCGAAAACGCTTCTGTTTCCGCTTTCCCATTCACTGTTTCCCCCCCAGTGAAGTCGTCTAAGCATTGCCATGTCTTAAGGAGCCCAGAAGTCATGGCCATGTCCTTTAATTTTTCTGCAGCCGTACCACCGCTGCAAGGGCCAGGAGGATCGATATCAAAAATCAAGCTTCCAAACCCCCGAACCAATGCTAGAAAAAATGTGAGCGCATTGCAAGAATATGCTTGGAATTCGATGTGAGGGCCAGAACCAGACGTAGATACAGACACGGACACGGACACAGGCGTGGCGCTCCGGCTACGGCTCTAACAACCCTTGCTGAAGGGTGGAACAGAACATAACGGAGCAAATGGTTGGGTGGGGCGGTGGTAGGCATTCGCTATGCGCATTTAGCCGGCAATCATTTAACAATTTACAAATCGATGTTTAAAGGCTGCTTAAGCGTTCCCCAGACGAAGCCGGATCCTTTTCGAAAGTTTTGCTTTAATGTCCTGCCGCAAAAGCAGCTCCGGGCTGTCTGTCAGCACCGTCCGGAGGAGGCGGATGGCCTCCCGTCTGTCATAACAATAACAGCATTTTTAGCACCTCATTAAAAAAGAGTTCATATCGTGGCATTTTGACGGGGTCCGTTCTGCGGATTTTCTTTTACTGCCCCCATAAACGTTTACGTGGAGCAGCCACCATCGATGTGCGGCCCATCAATTTTAAGAACAATATTTATTGGCCGTTTTGGCTCTGACCAAACAGTCTTACAATGAACGCAATAATTGCAGGCTCCGACCTTAAGACCCCATCATATAAACAGAATTAATATGTCCTCACAAGTATGCATCCTGCCACTTTATTACTAGGAAAATATTAATAACTCAGCAGATCTGTATCATATTTTGAACACGAGATGAGACTGCAGTAAAACCTATTTACTACTCGGCAGAGGTACTCTTAGTCTTTGTTCCTATGTACATGACTCAGTATGCTTAGGAATACTCGCATTTAATCGCACAATTAAAATAACCTCTCCTGAAATCTGCATAGAAAATTTTGCCCAAGCAAGATGAATCGCACCCACCAGCCTTATCCATGTCTTACCATTCCTTTGCTCCACTCTGCTGGGCTCGGGCCTGTGGGGGAGTAAAGTAAAGGCGCTCAAGGCATAAAGCAGACAACAGACAGGAGACAAGACTCAGGGAACGCAGCGAACGAAGCGCTCAAACAAAGGAACTCTGTGTGCAGCTTTTGCTGTCTTTAACTTTGACTTTATTGTGACAGTTAAAAGCGAAAATAATAGCAGTTAAAATCCCATAAAATGTGTCTTAATCATAAAAATGCGATTATAAAAATGGACGGGGCTCGAGGAGAGAACTCTTTCCGCGCCTCGATGCGACTGACTTCCTGCTGCCTCCTGCTGCTGCAGCTGTGGTTTCCGTGGCTGTTTGTTGCTATTTTGTTTGTTGCCTTTTGCTTTTTATTAGCTTCGCTTATGACCAGCAGAAACTGAAACTGGAACGGGGACTGCGACTGCGACTGGGAATCTGATGGGTCCAGGGATCTTTAGCTTACTTTATTAAAGTTCTTGGTCTTCCCCCTCCTGTCATCCCCTGATATGACATTTCCAATTGTTATCATGTCGCGGTCTGGCAGCTTTAAACAAAAAACAAAGCTGAGTAAAGAGTTAGCTTCAAGAGAGGCAAGCGAGTTTTATTAATCGCCCGATTGCCTGTCCCTTCGGATCGGCAACTGTTGGGCCAGCCCCAAAAACGCAAACCCCATAAATTTTTTACTACTTATTTACGCTACTAAGGCGCATTTAGCCATGTCAAGCAATCGAATAGCCCAGGTCGTAAAAGCACAGACCTCGCCCACAATTCGACACCCAAGTGCCGGCCGTTGACGTTGTCACTGAAACGGGTCCGGAGGAGGTCGAGCGGGCACTGGCTGGGGGCAATGGTTGAGGGCGGAGTCGTTTGTCGGTCGGCGGCGCATGGGTGAGAGTTTTTATTTTTGTGAAATTTCATCACGTTTTTATGTTGTGACCACGTGACGCCAGTGCCTGGGACTCCCTGCAACTGAGCAGAGAAGGCAGACGGAAACGACGACGACGAATGGCCTCGTCCACTCTATCTGGGGCAGAGAACAAAAGCAAGGACGGGCCAATACACACACCTGCTGGCTGCCAGCAGCTAAGAAAAAGTCCGGGGCACGTAGAATTTGGAACAGAAGTCCGGGGCCGAACTCCAAGTGTCGGTGGGTAAGCTTGTAGCATTTTCTTGGATTGCGCCTGCCAGCCCAGGGACTTCCCCTGGCCGTGGCTTGAGCTACATATTAAGTGTACTCGTTGCCGGGGTGATACAGGGTGTTCTTTCGGATACTATTGAATTTCTAATAGCTGTCGTTGAGGCAGCACCTTGTACTGGAACCAGGCTTAGACAAGAATTAAAGCTTCGATGGCCGTCCGTGCATCCTGTGGAGCGGACATGGCCTCCCTCACCCGTACTGTTCATTCCGTACACACAATAGTGGAGGTGAAGCACAAGCCACCCACCATGGCGTCCTGAACCGCCAATATGCTTCCATTGAACTGCATGGCAGCAGATGGCAAGTCCCCCCAGCTCCTCAACGTAGTTGTCGTAAGTAAAAATTGACGAAATTTATGTTGAAATTGTCAGAGCAGAAGGCGGGCCTCCGTCACCTCCATCCATGGCTTGTACACGTGGCAGCTTTAACGCATCGCTGCAAGAAATCGCTAGTCGAGAACCAGACGGCCCCCAAAGCTTCTCATCCGGTAAAAAAAAACTTCTGCCCGAGCTGTACTTCTCATTTATCTGTGAACCATTTCAAAGGTTGCCCTGACTACCCCTCCATTATGCAATATGTAAAGACTGGACGGGGAAACCATTTGGGGCCATTTCAGCGGAAACATTCTTTTCTGTTTTTTTTTTATTCGACCACACAACGTGCAATTGTCAGCAGACTCAGATCCATACAAGTTCTTTATGCACTTTCATTTCATGGTCAGTTGGCGTTATGGTTTCGGGTCGAGTAACATGTGTGTTCAATGTGGGTGTTTCCATTCTCCTGGATGTTCATTCCTACACCCATAGAAAGTCAAGTACAGAAAAAAGTAGTTGAAAAGTTTGAGCTTTTCGAATTCATATAACTTTTTACAAACATATGTAGTAATGTATATATCTATATTTTGTTTATTTTTGGTACTATATCAAAAATAAGCTATTGCAAACGATATTGCATTGCACAGTTTATTTTCTCTATATTCTGTGGATAAATATAAACCGAAAATTAATCTATTTATCTACATTGATGTTAAGGAAAAACCTTAATAGCAACAACTATCCCATGAAGAATCAATCGATGCTTATTAAGCTCCACATGGCAGCCGCTTAATCGCGGGCGGAGGTGAGTTCTTTTTACTGCGCAAATATTTGCCATTCGGGTACTCGTGGGTAAACAAAAGCAAAGAGGCACGCGACTTTGTGCCAGCGACGAAAGTATGCAGACAATGTGCAAACAGGCAACTCACTCTCTCAAAAAACACACCAACACACACACAGTCATACACAGGATGTATCTATGTACATACATGGAAAAACTAATTTTTCATCAGCAAAATAAAATGCAAGAACCTAGAGAAGAGGGGGTCCAGGGGACAATGGCAACGAGGAGCTCCCAAAGCAAACGATGTTTTAACGCGCTTTTTGCTGCCGCGATGCCAATGGCTTTGTAATGTCGAAAATTTTGTAACAAACAAAAGAAAATGGCGGCATGCGGCGGCGGGATTGATGCTCGGCAGTGGCCGTCCCGTGCCTCAACTTCTGGATGACGGACGTTGTGCTGTGGGGCCAGGGATCTGCGTTTTATGCAACACATATTTGAGTCTATTAAAAATGCGTTTAAAATGCTTTCTGTGGTTTTACGGTTAAATTGTTAAATTCAAATAAAATTGATTTTGGTTGGTGGGGGCCAACGTGATGCAACGTATGGTTTGATGCGTGGCCGCGAAGTGGGGAGCGGGGATGTGTGTGGTGGCAGCGGGAGCTCATGTTCCACGCATATTGCGCATTTTTGCTTCAGTGAATAGTTGGAAAATTAAATGCGAGTCCTTACAATACATAAAACCAACCGAGCTATGCTGTAAAACAAAATCGTTTGCGAAATGAGGGCCTTCATTCTCATGGGAACGAAACTATTCCCAAAATGAGAGATTTCGCATATGCATTAGTCTGAAGGTGTGAGTCCACTTTTATGTGAACAGAAGTTTCATCTGCTGCACTATCGTGCCAAGGGGGGGCCCAAACCAACCCAAGTTAAAACAAATTAAAATTGAATACAATTGAATTAATTAAAATCAAAGTAAACCAAAGATGCAGGTTATGTTTTTTCAGAGTAACATACGTATTGTCGAAATATCGATATCAAAAACGAGAAGGGACGTGTGAGGCGTCACAACTTTAATACCCGGTACTCAGGAGTACCGGTACATCGGAACCTTAGTGGTTTCTTCAAATATTACATTTTACATTTTACGTTTTTTCTACATAAATAATTTAAATCTACATCACTTCTCACGCCAACACGCGAGTGTGGATGAGAGAATGTGCCAAAAAAAAAAGGATTTAGCCACTGAAAATTAATTTATCCATTCTGGATATAATAATGATCCAGTCTGATGTTAATTTATTGATCGATAGTGATAGATATGGCACAGACGGACAGACGGACGGACGGACGGACAGACCGACATGGGTCTATCGACTCGGCTATTGATGCTGATCAAGAATATCATACTTTATGGGGTCGGAAACGTTTCCTTCTGTGCGTTACATACATTCACTTTGTGCACAAACACAATATACCCTATTTACTTTTCGAGTACCGGGTATAAAAAGTTGTGGTTACAATGTGTTTTTGGTGGCGCCGTTCTGCAATTTAACCCGGGGCGCAAATATTCCTCGGCAAGGATATCGGCCTTGCCGATACACAATTCACTATTTAATCTTAAACAAGTCTATTGCAGTCCTAAATGCAATAAAAAGTCAGTGAAGTTTTGGCCCTTAATATGTAGTTAATATATTTCCCTGGGGATCGTTTTAAAGGTATTTTTTAATAAATTCATTGTAATTGATTTAAAAGAAGATTTTAGTCAAACGAGTTGGAACGTTTGTCGCGTCCACAATTTTGAAGATAAGAGAAATTTATTTTTTCTATCTATCTGTTGGAGTGAGAAGTGATGTAGATGTAGATCATATATGTATGTGCATACAATATGTCGGTATAAGTTGTATAAAAGTTGTGACGCGTAAAAAGCGTCTCACACGTTCCGTCTCGTTTTAGACTACATTTAATATTCAATATAAATTCACTAGGTGCAGAGTTCTAACATAGCGTACTAGTCTTTTGAGCTGCATCTAAACGATAGAGTTTGGTGGTTCCCAACTCGATGTATCGTAGATCAGGATCAGAAGTCGCTTGATTTGTCAATGTTTCACCAAACCGCCAAAAGGTAGGGTTACACATTGAACAAAATGTACGGAGAATTGCTATATCATAGCATAAACCATTAGTAAAAAGGAATAAGAGAATGTATCGACGAATGTTAGACGATAAGTGTTCGCATGTCCTGTAAGCCTGCTGATGGCCTTTCGAGTTCTTGGGAGGAGGTCGCCTTGGTCTTCCTCAATGAAACATGCAACGTAATTTCCATGTGGGTAGCCAGCAATTTCTGGCATGTAACATTTTTCAACATCAACAACTCCAACAATATGGTGGCGCTTCGTTCTGCAACTCCCTCATGGACATACATCCATGTACGTACACGACTGTGCATCCAGTGAGGGACGGCGAGCGGAGTTGTGGAGCAGTGAAGCGCAAACACTACAAGAAAAATTGCAAGTGAAGCGAATAAAATATTATTTTCTAATGCTGAAAGACACATACGCGCACACGCACACAAAATTCAGTGGCAGTGAGTGGCATTGTGCAGAACACAGAGGCAGAATGGATGGAGGTTACGAGCAGAAAGCGAAATGCTGAAAAGAAATCAAGAAAAATTGTTTAGTGCTCCTTCGAGCAGTGCCCTTCGTGGCAGAGGAGATGAATGCTGCTGGTGCGCTACTTGGGCTTAATCCATCTTAGTCTAGTCACATCCAATACGAGTACGACCATGATGATGACGACGTGGATGTGGATGTGGATGAGATGACGACGACAACGAGGACTCGTCCTCGGACGACTTTGAAATGTTGCCAGAGCGTGGGTCGAAAGGCAAACAAAAAATGAAATTATCCAGCAGCATTTGTTCGTTTTTTTGCGTTTAAAGCGCTCCATTTTTATTTTTTTTGTTTTTTTTTTACATTCTGTTTGTGTGTGTTCATGTGAAAACGCCTTAAGTTATGCTGCCATTTTTTCTTTCATTTCTTCTCCTATTCTGGGCAATATTTTTTGTAATAATGTTGCCTCACAGCGAACGCGGCTAAATGAAATGAATTGTGAAAAATGTGCTCCAGCTCCGGGTTTGGCTTCGGCTCTACTTCTGCTGCTTGCTGCTTGCTCCTTGCCTTGTCCTCCTCCTCAGGCATTCGCTCTGTCTTAGTTGCAGGCTTTGGGTTGGTGGGTCTGGGCCTGGTCTGGAGTTGACTTGGCTCAGTGGTTGAAATGGCCGCCTTCGAACTCAATTACGTAAGCGCAGCGTGCACACAGTTTGGCAGTTTGTAATTTTCGGCAAATGGCAAGTCACAAAAGCGAGGACCGGGATCGGGACGTCTCGGTCCGAAATCACGTAAAATGTCAAATTGCTAAACGTCAGGGAAATGGCGCGTTTGTTTTGTCGCTCCTGCTTTCCTGTCATTCGCCTCTCGCCCTATCTACTACTTTCACGCGCAAGTATTTCTCCCTTTCCTTTTTGCCTATCCCAAGTCGCTTGCCGCACTACCCACTCCCCTATCCACAATTCCCAAAAGCCTGCTCCCTATGCCATCTTCAGCATTCGCAGCACACAACAGAAATGCCAACAATCTAAAGTTGAGTTTTCTTTGGAATTTCTTGCCGTTTTTTCTCTGTGTTCTTTCTTTACTTCTTTTTTTTTTTGACATCTCTTCTGTGGAGGCAACATGCGCGCGCCACAATGACAATTGCTTATTTGTGCTGGTGTGTGTGGTAGTGTGTTGGGCCGTTGGACTGTGGGGGTGAGCTTCGGGAGGTGGCACTGCCACAGTTAACATGTAACTTCAACGTCAACTCAAACGGATGTTGTCCTCGTCGCCATTTTGTTTTTAGATGCTGCTTCTTGTCCTTTTCATGGCTTTCCAAGACTGTTTGGATGTTTGACTGCTTTCGTCTTGTCTCCGGTTCTTATGGGGCTGTTTTGTATGTTTGTTGAGCTGCGTTTCTGCCACGCATTCCGTTGGTATTTTACCATTAATACTTGTCTACTTAACGGTAAATTACAGACATTAAACGCACGCACACAGGGACAAAAGCGGAATAAGGCTACGAGTATGTATCAGTGTGTGCGAGTGAGGCCTTCGTCCCCTCTCCACCCATCGGATGTGCTTATTTGTTGTCAGTACGCGTCAAACATTTGAAAACATTTATTTTTGCCCCGTACGAATGCTTCAATACTCGTAAAGATCCTGCCAGCTGACAGCCAGTCGCTCGTCGCCCGTCTCCACTTCCCAGTTTATTTTTTGCCATAGCACTCACCCATTGGCGAGTTGCCTTGCTTACTGTGGAACGCTGTGATGAATGGCGGGTGTGGAGGCATCCGTATCCTATCCCTCGATGTGTCACCGTTCAGTGTCTCATGGGAAGCTTGGGTCCATCTGACGTACGATAGAGGTAGGTACCCTCTGTGCGACTCAAAATGTTGGGAGTTGACAGACCACTGCAGTGGTCCGAATCAGAGGTCAAAAGCAGACTATGCTCTCAATGACTACTTTTTATAGCCGCTAAAAGATATAAATGGTCTTTTCTCGACGATCATCCTGGGTTGGCTTGAAGTGTAAATAAAAAGTAAAATGTTGTCTCTGAGCTCTGAACTGTTGCACTACCCAATACCATTTTTCCGCTTTATGATAATTTGGCTTTTTCTATGACAGAGCTTTGTTTTTAAGAACTAAAAAAAAACTGGTATTTTTTTTAAAGATTTTTTTTTAAGGTAACGTTTTTTTGTTTATTTAGCTTAAGTATCTTACATCTGGACAGACATTACGGAGATTACGGACAGACGGACAGACAGACATGGCTCTATCGACTCGGCTATTGATGATCAAGAATATATATATTTTATGGGGTCGGAAACGTTTCCTTCTGTGCGTTACATATGTACATCCACTTTGTACACAAATACAATATACCCTATTTACTCTTTGAGTACCGTGTATAAAATCGGGTTGGCTCGAAGCGTAAATAAAAAGTGAAATTTTGTCGAGTAGTGTTACTAGGAAAGTTACTTACTGTTGATCAGATATTTTTGTTCTGTTGTTTTAATTTCCACCCTTTAATGAAACCATCAACCATATGCGGAACAAATTATTTGCTGTTGTACACTATGTACTCGTTCTGTAGGACTCGAGTACATCTTTAGAACTCTAATGAGATGTTCCAAATGTGGATTTGGGACTGCGAATCAAAGCCCAGTTTTAGCCAGTTTGTTGGATTACAATTTAAAAATTCCGCAAACCATACTTGGAAAACTGCTGAACACGAGGTACACCGTCAGCGGCCTTTACTTTGTGTTTACTTCTTCTAGACCACCGGTGTTTTAGTGGGGCCGTAGATTCAACAAAAGTAAAACAATACCGAAAATCAAACACACAAATCGAGCGAAAGGTGATTCAGGAGCCCAGCCTCAGCTCCAAGCTCAGCAGCCGTAGCATTAGCTCCGAATCCGATTGGAACCTGATGTGGGTGGCATCAAAAGGAGGAATGAGAGGATGCGAAAGCGAGGAGAACTTGGAAAATACTTTTGTGTAACTTTGGCTGAAAACTTTATTTTGTGTATTATATATCCTGTTAACAATATACTTCAGTTCTTGTGAACGTTGCCGGTGCCGTTACCCGTTGCTGCTTCAAAGGAACAACAGAGCCCAAGAGTCACTTAGCACTGAAAGTTTGTATGTGTATGTGTATATGTATATGTGAGGGTGCGTGTGTGCCTGGAAGTGTATTGGTTGAAGGTATATATATGCATGTGTGTGTGCGAGTGCGGTTTCCGTTAGCCAACAGCCTAAGTTGGTTTGTCTCATGAGCAGCGCCGAATGCTTTCAGCTTTTCTTTTGTTTAAATTTTGGTTTGTGTCAGCAACCACATGAACGCACTCACTCACTCACACACACAGACAAAATAGCATACAAAGCCAAATTGTTTTAAAAGAAAGTCAAAGGTCTCTGAAGCCAGGAGGCAGGCAAACAAGGAGCTGCGGGTTGGGTTACTAGGGACAGCAGCAGCAACAGCAGCATATAGGTGGCTCTTGGGCGGACACAACTTTTACAAACTAAACAAGTCATGCACATTTTTCGGCCCCAAAGTATGCGTGTGTTTCTATGTGTGTATGCATGTCTGTTTGTTCATCTGCGGTTGTAGTGTGTGTGGACTGTGTATGTGCTTCACACTTCCGTTTCTGCTGCCTGGCAATAGCAATGCAGGCGAGCATCGGCACCCAAGTACAATATACATATGTATGTATGTACATACATATGTACGATTTTATATGTATTTACATATGTATGTATGTATTTATCTGCCATCCCGCCGCACACATATGTACATACATACACACGTATGCTAATTTTTCGATTTGAATTGTATTGTTTGCCGGTTATTCGGAGGAAATTTGCATTTGACCTACAGGAAACTTTCCACAAAATTTACATATTTCACAGGAAACGGCTTTGGCTGTACTGTGAACAAATATTGCCCGTTCCCTCTGAGCAAGTGAATAGGCCCTACTTGTTTACTCGCGGCTACATAATTCGGCAATATCTATCAATTACCTCTATCATCACTTAGGTGCTTTCTATTCGAAGAGTATGATCCGTATCGACATAATCAAGTAAACTCAATATTTTCCCACAAATGTATTATAAAACGAGAAGGGGCGTGTGAGACGCTTCTTACGCGTCACAACTTTTATACCCGGCCCTGAGTACTACATCTGCAACTTAGCGGTTATTTGTGAAATTTTACATTTTTTCTTCATCTGTCATCTACATCAACAACACTACTCACGCCAACACGCTCCTTTAGCTCGCCACCCTCCCCTAGAGACACACTTTGCAGAGTCAGGGCAGAGTCGCGGCAGAGGCAGCGGCAGAGACGTGTAGGGGCAGAGGCCATAAACTGCGCGAAGCAGAGTGTGCTGCTATAAGCTGCGGGACGGGGTGGTTTTGGCCACTGCTAATTAATTTCTTCATTGTGGCTATAATAATGATCCAATAATGCCCGAATTTGGTGATCTGATAGATATGGCCATTCCCTACGTAATGGCGTTTTTAGTTTTCTGTTATCTTCAAAATTGTAGCTTCGGGAGGTTTTCGCCCTTTTGCGGGGAGGAAGGGGGCGGGGCTCATTTTTGAAATACACTGGTTTCAGTGTGAGCATACAGCAGTCTGGAGGCAAAATTTGGTGGCTCTAGCTCTTATAGTCTCTGAGAACTAGCCGACAAACAAGACGGACAGACGGACAGACGGACAGACAGACAGACAGACATAGACTCGGCTATTGATGCTGATCAGGAATATATATACTTTATGGGGTCGGAAACGTTACCTTCTGTGCGTAACATACATCGACTTTATACTCTTCGAGTACCGGGTATAACGAGGCGGAACGCTGTGAGACACGTCACACGCGTCACAACTTTTATACCCGGTACTCAGTCAGTACATGTATGTACATTCACATTTACATATGTATGTAACCTTAGCGTGATATATAAATATGTTACATATGATTTTTTCGAATTTTACACTTAAGGTTTCAAATTTTCTATACATCTGTCATCTACATTTTCACTTCTCACACCAACACGCCTTTATTCTGAGATCTGATAGATATGGCCATTCTATACGGAGCTGCGTCTTCAAATTTCTCCTATCTTCAAAATTGCTCATCTAGCAGAAATTCGCCTTTGTGGAGACGGAAGGAGGCGGAAGGAATGTTATGCACAATTCTCCGACCACAAATACAATATACCCCATTTCCACTTCGAGTACCGGGTACAACGAGGAGGAACGGTTTTGAATTGAACTTGATTTTTGTTGAATTTTACATTACTCTTTTAAAATTGTTTTGCTACATCTTTCATCTAAATCTACATCACTCATCGCTACATCATGGATTGTGGATGCCTCGTTCTCTTTGATGACGGAAGGGGGAGGGGCGAATTTTTGAAATATCCTTTTAACTTGTGCCCCTAGACTGCTCTGATTTCCCGCTGTAAAAACCAAAACGGCTTGTTGGTGTGAGAGGTGGTGTAAATGTAGATGAAATATGTATGTAGAAATGAGGAAAATGTAAATTTCACAAAATCGTAAGGTTAAATGCATACAAGCATGCATGTACATGTATACTGAAAAATGTCTTTACATATGTCTATACAGACAAACGTACTTATGCAAATATGTACATATGTATTTGCAGACGGAGTACCGCGCATAAAAGTGGGGACGCATTTGAACGCGACTCACAACATTCCTCCTTGCTTGTAAGCATTTTGGCTCTAATAATTATAATTATACGATCCAATCGATCTTGAATTAGTGTAAAATACTATACATATATATGCTTAAATAACAGCTAAAAGGGTGTTTTATAACCCCTTACCATTCGAGGGTGCCCTACTATTTAAAAATCTCAGAGTTATTTGCTCGGCATACACCCAAAGCCAGGAAAACTTATCACTCAACCCCTAAAGCGTGAGTATGCCGGAGGTGCTTTCGCTTGTACACAAATCACTGTCTGGGGCAGCCAGTAAAAGGCCATAAATACTAAATTGACACTATTACAGAGCTATTCCCCGCCGCTATATACGCCCCCAACCGTATTTGTACCTGTATGCCCCACGCTGCCACCGTCTACGAACGCGTGTCCGCCTTAATGGACACCTTCCAGATTAATTGCTGCCGTCGTCGATGCGACGATGCGACGAAGCGACTATGGCGACGGTGGCGACCACATGAACCACAAAAAGAACAAAGCCTTAAGCTGCGACCTGGGACCGGGGATGGGCTCGAGGCTGGGTGCTGGGAAGGTCGTGTGTTTAACCAGTCAAAGTCACGTGTCAAATAAAATGTCAGCAAAACAATTGAGTTATTTATACGAGCATCGGCCCGGGGGCGGCAGGGCGTTTAATTTTAGCCACTCCCTGAGGACGTGGCCGGAGGAGCGTGTGCGGAGCATTTAAAAATCCATTGGCGGTCATTCGACCAAAGCCGGGAGTTACTTTGTCAGCCATGGCGGCTCAAGTGTTGAGTTCATTGCAATGCTTGCCGGGAGACGACGCCGGAGGACCAAACAATTGACACGTGCCTCTACGCTGCCGCATCCTGCAGGATGTGTCCGTATTGGTGTCTTTGCTAAATGATTTTCTAGTTGCCAGGCAGCAGCGGGATTAGCCGATGACGGGCGTGTCGTAGGTTAGCACGGCCTGTTCTGAATCCCGAGTAATGCCCTAAGCCGAGATGCTCAATTGAAATGAAAATGATATTTGCACAGGCCCTGCCGCTGTGGCCGTTGCTGTCCCTGGCCCTGGGCCTTGGTGGGCGCATCCTTTTCGGCTCTCTGGCTGCTAAGCAAACACAAATAAAGACCTTTGATGTGAATTTATTGGCAATTGCCAGAGAAGATAGTTACAAAGGGGGAGGTTCTGAGGGCAGCACTAGGCAAAGGCAAAGGCCGAGGCGTGAGAAATATCCACAGGAAAATTTGCACAACAAATGTTTATGAATTTTTGTGGAGCGAATGGATGCATAAGTAATGCATGTGCCACCGAATGGCCATTGAATATGAAATCCAAATGCGAGTGCCTTCTGCATTTATATGCGCATAAATAAGGTTAAATATTCCGATCAGCCTTGGCTTTGACATGACATTGCCCCTGGACAACGTCAGCCCAGCTCATGTATCAAGTGTTTCATTGTAATGTTTTTCATTTAAAAGGCCCCCCTTCATCTCTGGGACAAATCCTCAAAGTCACTCGACTGCCTGCTACGTTTGAAATTATGAATGGCAGCCGCAGAGGAGTCATAAAGTGAGATATGGCTCTCCAGCTTCAGCTGCATATACTTTAGGAACTCCCTCCTCTGAAAGGCATAAATTATGTAAATGCAAGCTGGGAAAGCTGTCTCAGTCTCCAACCCACTCTCATTTCCCATCTCAACCAGTCCCAATTTCTTGGCCAGCTACTACAAGTATTAGCGCATGCCGTACCGGGTCCTCGGTCCATTAGGCTTACCACACGCGCCCAAAACCAGGCCCAGAGTTTAGCCAGGCCTTGTTTACACCCGGCCCACACCTCCCGCTGCCACACCACAGCCAGCCCCCTCCCACCACAGTCCATGCCCACTGCTCGGAAATTTCGACAACATGTTGTGGGCCCGACAAAAAAAGGTCAACATTTTACGGTTGATTAAAGTGCGCCAGGCTGCTGATGCTGCTGGCTCCTTTGCTGCTCCTGGAATCGCTTCGGGCTTCCAAATTGTTGAAATATTTAATGAAGTGCATAAAAATAATTTACAAAAATATTTCATGCATTTCCGTTGAAAAAGATTATACATGTATGTATTCGGTTTTTGTTGCCTATTTTTGTCAAATACTTTTTGTAAAATGTATTTGGAAAACCGCCGAAGGGCAATGTGCGCATATTTGTTAATGGAAATTGTTTAAATGGCTTCAAGTATTTGCTCAAATAGACTGCTGCTGCTCAAACGCTGGTTGGAGATTTCGGAATCGGTCTGTGCTCCGGTCTGCCCCTGCCGAAGGCCGCGGAGTCTACGCCTAATTGAGTGAGGGAAAAAAGGAGACACAAAAGGTCAACTTTTTTAACATGCACCCACAACTCTCTCACTCTCTCTTCTCTGGCGTTCTCTGCCTCAAACTCAATTGAATGGTACACTGCTGTGGTCCCATCCCGAATGGCTCCCTTGGGCTTGGGTCTTTTTATTAGAACAACAAATATTTCAATTATTTCCCGGACTAAGCCTTGCCGGACTTAGCAAGGTGTTAATTTGGCTAATTTCATTGCGGGCACACATATTTCGAATTATTTCATATAAAATAATTTGAGAGCAAAAGGTTTTCGCTAAAGGCAGCCCATGAGAACAACACCAACAGCACTGTCTATCTCTGGTACTTACTACGAATATCTGAGAGTACGAATTTTTTGTGACTCTTACCGAATTGAGGGCCAATAAATACCTTATTCAAAGTTCAAAATTTAAATCATTCTGGGACGCAACAAATTGAATATAATTTTATGCCATAACAAACGGGAAGATTTGTATGGGACAGGAGAAGGAAAATAAAGCTATGATATTCAAATTTAGACGAAGGCAAAAGTCGAGGTGCAAACTAACATTTAACGCCTACGTTCATTCTCGGATCATAAGAGTGATCACTTCCCATATTGCATACGAGTACTATTGCGCAGTTGACAAACTGCCTGGAATGACAAAGCCTATTCCAGTATCAACCGCAGACACATCCACGTTGACATAACCACCCGGCTGAGCACTCCCTCCCAGCCATGGTTCAACCTCCGTTGGCTGTTGCAAGAACAAGCCGCATCGTAAAAAGCAGAACGAAAGCGGGCCGCGCAGCGCATAAATGACGATGCTGATTTAATAGCACATGAAATGGGGCGGGGGAGTGCATGAGCTTGCAACAAGGGTGACAACCAGCAGCTCGTTGGGCAAGTGGCGTCCTTGTTGATTGTAGCAAGTGTTGATTTTTGTTGGAAGGATTTTATGGCGCAGAAAATTAAATGATTGATCGGAGGAAGAGGCGCAGCTAATTAATTTTCGTGTTTCGCAATAGGGTGTTGAAGGGGCGTGGTTGCAACGGTGATGGCGAACCGGCCACCTGCATCAAGCGGCAAGGACAATCCAGTCGCAGAGTACGGCCAGTGGCATAGAACAGGACTCGAAGGCAACCAAAAATGATATTCACTCATCGGTGCGCATTTCATTTGCATAATTTTCGACTTAATTTTAAGTTCTTCATCGGAAAATGGAAATGTAGATGGCGGGGCGATGAGCTTAGCATGGTTTTCACACGTGAGCGACATTTTTTTAGCTTTGCGGTGGCTGCTAAACTTGCCACGCCCTTCGACGGTCGTGTCACAGCCACCGCAATGCCTCTTGGTGTGGTTCTCTTCATTTTTGTCATTAACTTACGGCGCTCCTTCCAAACTCTCTGGAAACGCCCCCGCCACGCGGGCAAATAACACATCGGAGGAGGGAGAACCATAAGTCTATGCGAGATTTTAGTTTTCCTCCTGGTTTTCGGCTCCAGAGTCAGTCACATGCCAACTAATTTATTCATGACATCATCATTAGGATGTCACGGCGCCTGGGAAACCTTTGAAGCTACCATCTCTCACCTGAAAGCCAGTATTTACTTAATCGGGGCTCCGCCTGAGCTTTGCCTTTGCTCTACCGAGCTTCCTTCCGCTCCTCTTGCTTATGTTTATTCTGTTCTGAGCAGGGGAACTACTTTGTTTATGTTGCCGTCTTTCCAAGAGGCTTTGCAAGACCTTCATGAGCTCCTCCTGCCTCTGGAGCTGGGGGCTCTTCTATGAATTTTAATGAGAGTAACATTAAGAATCGTGTGGGGTTCTGGTTCTGTGCCCCTGTACTCATGCGGTTGTGAATTGTGTTCCGTGACTGTTCTACGCAGGTGTTCGAAAAATTTGCTCTGAATCTTTTTAAGACTAAAACTTCATTCAAGTTTTGTGGCTTCGCTTTGCGACAGAAGTGGCTTGTGAAGTGCATGGAATTTCTGTTTCTCTCACAATTAATAGACATGTCTGCTAAATATCTTTTATATTTATGTAGATCGCTTGATATGCAGATCTTTTTCGCTTTACAATCAAACGTTTTGGCAGTCGGCTAACTGCCATCGAAGTCGTTACGAGTGGAGTACATCAAAGATGTGTGGACAACGAGCATACGGAAATCCTGCAACCGTAATTTCCCTACCCGGCAGAAACATTTGACCATTTTGCTTGTCCTTTGACAACCGATTCTGAAGTCCAGCGGGTAATTAACTTTGCAACACTTGCAGTGGCAGTGGGAATGAACCGAATGGCACCAAGTGCAGCAGCCCGCTCGTGGCCTATGATGTGCACTACACGCAGCTTTTTGTGGTGACCGTGGCACGAGCAAATATGTCCTTGCCTGCCGGGCCGTGGTCAAACGTTGAAATGTCAACAATGGCTCCGACTCTGACACTGCGTGCAAAGCCAGCCTGCACTTCATCATTGCTACCACGACTCCCAGTCAGTCCACTTTGAATGAGAGTCCGAGTCGGATACGGATACTGAATCGCAAAAAGGCGCAAATTTACATATACATTGACTGAATGATGGCCACGGGCTCTCAGGGACATGGCCATGAACATGGACACTGAATGGGCTGATTGATTTCGAGTGCCCGGGACTGTGACTATGTCTGTGCGAAGTGTAAGTGGAAGTGGGAGTGGGAGTGCCAGTGGTAGTGGGCATTGTAGTGCCAGTGGGTGTCATCGGGCTGATAGCAACGCCAACGACAACGACTCTTGCGTAAAAACCACGAAACATATTTGGTTTGTCATTGGATGCACTGGAGCGTACACTGCAGTGGGTCTGGGCCATAGATCGGTGGCTGTTGGGGCCAGCCGATGGAGAGCCGAAAAGTAACCAGCCATATTGACATTGGACGCACGCTCTCCCCGGAACGTGTTCGTAACATGCGAGTGTGTGTGTGTTTCTTTTTATGTTCGTACGTGCATGACAAGTGGAGCCTCAATTGGTTGTCCTGCAACACTCACACTGCCTTGCACTGAGCTTGCACTGATGTCATGTTGATTTTTTTTGCACTGGTCACAATGGCTTCCTTCAGGCTCCTTCTCCTTCTCTCCACCTCTACACTCCTCCGTGTCCTGTTGTTTGTGTCATTTGCCTGCTATGCGGTTGAGCGAGTGTGTGTGTGTGTTGAGTGTCTCTCCCTCTCTCTCTCCTCTCTCTGTCTTTTTCTGTGTTCGAGTGTGTGTATGCGCTTTCATATCCTTGTGTGCATGCATGTGGTGTGCTGCAATGTCCTTGTGCAAACTTCCCGCACTTTGTCGTTGTCGCTGTCGCTGTCGTTTTTGTTTTCGGTTGGCCCTTTATCGTTTCCTTGTTGCCCGTCCCAATCCTTATCCTTCATCCCTGTTTTCCTGTCTTTCCTTATTTTATCCGCTGCGACTGCGCTTGCAACAACTGCAGCATATTGGTGAAACAGTAGTTTGGTTCCTCTTTGCGACATTTTCCGTTTTTTAATAACCGCTTCGGATCTCGAGATACGAATGGCCCTCGAATATGGTTTGGGTTCTTTCTAACACTCGACAACGGGCTGTTGGGCCTTTTGTGGCTCTCTGAATGGAGAATGGAACGGAGAAGTCGACATTGTTTTTGGTCTATCCCGTTTTCTTTTTTGTATGGGTACTTCCAGTATCTGCATCTGCAGCAGCATTGGTTGAAGTCAGTCCTGTTGTGACCCTTCTGATGTTCAAAGTTTCAGATGTCCACAACCTTGTGGAGTCCTATAGAATATTGAGACGCCGACTACTGCTTTCTTCTTCTCCTTTTTCAGATTCAGAGTAGAGCCTTTAAAGTTTCATTATTTAATTTAACCACACACAATTCTGCTCCTTATTCATGGATTTTTGAATAACTTTCTTTCCCACATACTCGCACTCGATGAACGAGCACTTGTCCTCGAGGACTACACATGTCAGAGCCGAACAACTTGAGCTCCTGATTAGCTCTCAGCATTTATTATCGCTGCGATCAGCATAGAAAGAGACAGACACATCAAGTGCCCTGCCCTTCGCTCAATTGAACCGGCATCGAGGGGCGAATATCCGAGTATCCGTATCTGTACATCTGTGTATCTGAAAGCGATATCTGTCAATAAAAAACTCCCATGGGCACACAAACACACTTGAAACGTGGCAGCGCGTGGCGCTACTTAATTGTTGAACATTTTGTAACATTTTGCCGAGATTAGCATCGCAAAGACTGGCAGAGGACGTAGGGAGGCGAGGCAGTCTTTGCAAGTCAAACAGGTCCTCAGATGGGGACGGGACTGCGACCGTACCGTCAGGTCCGAGCAGTCCTCCGCGGGTAGTTTGTTTGTTGCTGTTGCAATTGCGATGCGCGGATAATCTCCGACGAGGCACGTGAGCGCTGTTTATTCATTGTTTGTTTGTTTGTTCGCCCGCTGGCCAATCCCTTTGCCACTCGTCCCCGCGAGAAGGTGTAATATGTTAAAGGCCAAGGATGGGATCGACCAAGGCAACGCAACGGGAGAGCGCGTGCTTTGGCCACGCGGCACAGATTTTTCACATGGATAAGCTCTGCCTCTGCACAATTTCCCACTTCTTGTTTCCTATTCGCGGGTCAGAACTTTGCACAACTTTGAAGTTTGCCAGAATCGCTTTGGCTACTTTTTTACAAAATTCGGGTTTGTATATACAGTGAACACACCCATTTTCACCGATTTGTTAACGGATGTATATATTGACTGATGAAATAATTCCCAACTGGTCGAAAAACATTAAATTATTAAGAGAAACCAGGAGAAACCCTAGAGAAACTCCATCAAAGTGCTCATCCCGAATAATATACAACTAAAATATGGTTTTCTTTGAGGGGAGCTTTCACTGTAGACTTGCGTTCTCGTATTCCTGTTAGTCGTCATTCCGGTCAGCATTCTGGCATGTCCCCATGACCACTATCATGCTGTTTTTGTGGATATTCTTTTACTATACATATGTACATATCTGAACGAGTGTGTGTATGTGTGTGTTTGGGCAGTACTCGTATTGGTGTTCCACCATTTTGGCAGCTGGCTTTTTTTTCCTTCTAATATTTTTGGCGACTGCTGCCGCTTTTTGCGCAGCCATTTTGTTGGCTCTGCAGCTGCTATGACACTTCTCCACTCTCCCTCTCTGTTACACTCTTAGGCGTTCCACTCCTCGATCCGAGCCGCATTTTTCGCTGGCATCGCATTTTTTCTCCTACTCGCCTTTTGCCACTATCCTGGCTGCTGGTGCTGCCAAAAACCATATCCTGGCCGCTATTTGCTCTTCTCGATTTCTATTTGCGCCCAGGGCGCCCATGTTCATGTGCGTGTGGTAGTGTGCATGCGCCAGTGGTAGTGTGTATCTGTGTGTATTTCTAAGTATGCCGAGCATGTAGCTTTTGGTATTTATGACTATTGTCGGAAAGCAAATATTTGTCTGCAGCGCATAAAAACAACAGTTAAGCGAACGGGCTACGTAAACGGAATATGTATGAGATGGCCATTGTGTGTGTCAGTATCTGTGCGAGTCCTGTATGTGTTTTTGTATTTCTTGCAGCTCCTTCCCTTGCCATCCTCCTGACTCGAAATAATAAAAACAACTACCACAACTGCACACGGACATTGGACATCGGACTCGGATCCTTGGACATCGGAAACTACTGCCAAAAGTGAAGTTTTTGGCTTGGTAGTTTTTTTTTTTGTTTATTCACTCTTGGTCAGTATTTTTATGCTTTTGCATTTTTATGCTGACCTCAAGCTGGTTCCGCTTTTATAGCCACTTGTCCATTGGCTCTCCAACTCCTCTACGGCTCTCGACATATGTATGTAAGTTTAGTTGGAGCTACTAAGCTCCACAAAACGTTACGGTAGGGTAGCCGTATATTCTAGATAAGATTTAACATAGGTAGGAGAGAAAGAGAGAATAATCCAATTTCCGAATCATATTGTCCTTTTCTTAAAGTTATCATTATACTTCAATAAATATGTTTTAATAACACTACTCGACACGATTTTGCCGCTTCGATCCAGACCAACTTTTTATAAAAGATATGGGGCTTAGAAATGGTTTGATAATAATTGTTTTTTTTTCTATGCCAGAAATTTGTTTTAAAGAGTTTTTTGGTTGAACAATTTTAGCTCAGGCGTCTCTTCATAGATTTTGACGAACAATACCTTAAACGAAACCCAAGTAATGCACCTTTTCATACAAAAGTAGACACATGGTTTATTTTTGTCGACTTTTCCTGAGTTTTTTAAATCATAATTTCGTAAAAAATACCTCAAAAAAATCAACTTGTTTGTATTTCAAAGCTTAATGTTTTTCATATTTAATTTCATCAGCTTTATAGAATGGCTAAGTTCATTACAACCAGATGTAAGATACTTAAGTCATGTAAAAAAAAGAGCGCTACCTCCAAAAAAAAAAGTTACAAAAAACTACCAGACTTTTAAAATTGTTTGTTGGTTAATTTCCCTAAAAATACACCAAATATACTGCTCGTTGACTTGTGGTCGAATAATTCCAATGATGTGATGATAATAACAATGATAATAATATATTTTAAGGTCAAAACTAGTTACTCATATTGGGTGCCCTTATTTGTTTATTCACCCTATGAATAAATTGTGCACCGTGGTCCATATTCCATCACGGACTCTTTCTCTCATAATATTTGTATGAATAGGTACATAACGAAATGGGGATTTGAGTGTTATAGATAAATATAAGTTTGGAAGTAGATTTTGCGATAGTTTTAATGCCCTCGGGCTCATTATTTCATCAATAATGTTGATCCAATATAAAACCCACACAGCCATTACGAATACGAGAACACTTTCAGTATTTGTCGTCATTGATTTCACACTAAACAAACCTCGAAATTGTTTCCATGGGAAGAACGCGCAAACACAGAGCCAGATTGAAATGACAACTTTTAGTAGCGGAGATTGGCCATGAAGTACGGTTAACGATTGCGATTGGGCGGACACAGATGCAATCCGTACCGACAGTGCGGCCCAAAGCAATTTGTGTAAATATTGAAACGTTTGCGTCCCCTGTAAAGTCGAAATCAGAGATTGTGCGGCCGATTGGAGTTGCTGAACTGAACCGAGACAGGAAGAAGGGTGCAAGGGTGAGGGCGAGGGCGAGGGCGAAAGCACTGCCAATGAAGATGGAAAGGGGTGGTTAGCCCTCGGAACTTTGTAGGGGGGTCCGCATGAGTTGATGTGATGCGAACTACATATTTGCAAAGGTTGATCCGAATCTAAATCTGATTTTCCCACCCATCCATTGCCATAGCTGACAAAAGGAAAAATTCACACCAATTCTGGCTGCTTGCGGGGGAACAGAGCAACTAATGACTGACCACTGAACCAAGAAATGCGCAAAATTCAAATATTTTCCAAATTAAACTTAAAACACTTTGCTTGTTTTGCGGATGCTGGCCGCCCGCCCACTTTGCTGTTCTCCGTTTTTGGCAAAAACTCTCTTTACACTTGACTTCAAATCGCTCAAAGGACGCGTTTTATGCGTTTGCGTTTTGGCAACAAACGGAAAAAAATCATCTGAAGCGAAAAAGCACCGATGGGGCATCAGAGCCGAAGCGATGCCAAGAGGAGAGAGAGTGCACTCGGGTCTATGGGTATTTGTCGGGTTACGCATCAAAGCCCCCGTATGAAAAATGGCCAAAGCGCGATACGCCAAATTGAAAGCAAGAAAAATATGGCTGAAATGTTGCTTTTTCAAACGCCCAAATGGCTGTCCATGACGATGATGCCGATGGGAATTGGTGTGGAAATGGAGACGGGGTGACGATGCTGATGATGATGATGGCAAGCCTGCAACTGACGATGGCGCCCTGCCAATGATGAATGCGCCCAAAGCCCGTTCGCGCTCACATTCCGCGCTCTCAACGCAAATGAAATTGGAAAATGTTCTGGCTTGCAAAAAGAAAATTTCTCCCCACAGAGGGATGGGCAGCGCGGCGGGATCCACGACTAGGAAAATGAAAAATAGTCAAGCAGCACGCAAACAATTTTAGGGGTCATCGATGCTACGTGGCACAGTGCTCTGGCCACCATGCAACATTTACCAAAACCATACACTAAAACCACTAGCTAAACCATAAAAACTAACTTGTTTAGTGTTCTTTAACTCTGATAACAGAATTGATCAGAAAATCTGTAAGTTAAGTATTTTCTTATCATAAATAATGAAATGACAAAATTTTTCTATAAATGTAGAGCCTCAATTGAAAATTATACGAATAGGCTAACAGCTGCAAAAACAGCCGACTAGAGAAGGCAGAAATGTAAGTATTACATTTCAGAGGTGAACATCCATACATTTGTATGTACATACATTGTATGTACATTGGAAGAGGGAGGGACATTTGTGTGACGCTAGCACATTGACGCTTCGCACTAGTAACAACTATTATTCCCGGACTCAGTTTGTATATGTGTATGTACGAATGAATATGTATGTACGTACATACAGTACATATTTAACCTAATGATTTTTTTTCGAATTTTACATTTTACATTTTAGTACATCTGTTATCTACACCTACATCTACATATATACATATATCTTCTCAAACCAACACGGCCTTTTAGCTTGCCCCCTCCCCCAGAGCCACAAACTGCATGAGGCAAAGTGTGGAATGAGAGAATGAGCAAAGAATCAACAAAGCTGTCGGAAGGGATGGGGGTATACATGCATCAACTTTCGAGCAAAAATACAATATACCCTATTTACCCTTCGAGTACCGGGTATAAAAAAACAATTATTTAATATCCAAATATTAATTGGTTAAAATGTGCTAATTTTTCTTGGAAAAAATACGATACAGAAATCGATACAAGAAACTGATTGAAATAATCATACATTTCTAATTTACTCACTAAAGTTGATCAGTTTTGTTATAAAAACAATACTGGAACCGAAAATGTTGGACTTGTTTGCTGGAAAGATGATTATCAATGGCTGGGAAGCACAGTGGTGAGCTCTTCGGTATCTTTGGCCATTTGGAAATATAAGTTTATGGCTTATGCTGGGCGGCTCCAAGAACGCGTGAGATGGAAGCATGGCACCCACTTCTGGCCTGTGTACCAGCACCAACCCCTCATAGGCCCCATCTCTAACATCCCCATCACTGGCAGCAGAACCATTTACTGCCGCTTCGGTGGACGCCAAATGAATATTCGGTTTCGGTCTGGCCGACTGGAGCTCTGCTCGTATTGGATTTTGGCTTTAGCGTATTGCCAATATTTGTATTTGTCTTTGGCGTTGTTGTCGCCCTAAACTTCAAAGTATCATTTTCATTTTGACACAGCCCCTGGTAAAGGACATTGTGATGCTCAAAGCATAGTAGAGCAAGAGCAGGGGTGCTTAAATAGAACATCTGACATAGCTGGGATCGAGGAATTGGGGGTCATTTCGATGCCACAAAATGAAAAGTTCACACAATGAAATGTTGTTTATTTTTTCGCTGATAAATTCAAGTGAAGATCAAATGTAATTGCCACTTGGAGCCGATTTTAAACTCAGTTAAATGCTGAGATTCGCATAAACATTTTCTTCATCATTCTTCAGCCGGAACGAAACCCATTCAATGCTGATTATAAACAAACCCCAGAAAGCTGCAAAAAGACCAAAATACAAAGACAAATAAACCACAACAGCCAATAATAAACAGGACAGAGCAACGGACAGATCTGAAGTTGAGTTGAGTCGGAGCGAGCGAATCCATGGGAGTCACCGTTCCCATCCCATAACACGAGTGAGAGAGCCAGGCATGAGAGGAGCGGGCTCCGTGGCAATAACCAACAGAATGAAAATTGACATTAAACAAACATGGATATTACTCCAGGGTCTTCAAGGAGGTGAAGGAAAGTCGATATTCAAAACTAAATTGAGCACATGCTGGGCCACTTCACAGATACAAACTCCACTTCAGGCTCAGCCGGAGAGTCCCAGTCCCATCGCCAGTTCGAGGCTTAGGCCCTGGTCTCGACAAACCTCCGAGTGCGGGCAGACAGCATGTCTATCAATGCCTGCCAGCGAAACTGGAACTCGTTTGGGAACTGGACTTGGGCGGAGGCTGTTGACACAGATCAGCACACCGGGCAGAAAATATTTTGGTACAACACTGGGAGAAAAAGGTCATCACTTACCTTTGAACCTAACTTAACCATTTCTGAAACGAGGAGTATGCAGCGATGAAAACTACATTAATTTTTCTTAGTGTGGGGCTCAGATACCGAAATCTAAACATCTGCGAAATTATGCGCATAAATCCTTTCACACTGTTCCTCTGCCCTGGACACGGGACTGAGGGGGATTCAATGCACATGGGGTTGCACGCCACGCAGGACACCGTCAAATTAGCCCACTTCAGGGTCGGGCCTGCTGTGTGCTCGCTGCTTATAGCGGGTGCAGTGCAGCGGACTCCCGTGTCGCTCCATGCCCATTGTTTACGCACTTCATATTCCATTCGGCGGCGGGCTGCACGATTGGGGAAAGAGTAGACGGAGCTCAGCTCCCTGGCCGAGGGCTCTCCGCACGCGTTGTGTTGACAGTTTTCTGGAGTTTCTCTCGGTACTGTTTGCAGCTGCAGTTGTGGGTGCTGGAGAAGTCTTCCTCGGAACCTACATCTTGGGCATGACTGGGTCCTGATTGCAGCCCTTGCCAAAACAAACAATGACACCACCACCCGCCCCAGATGAGGCATTTCTAGTTGACTGCCCGCCAATAGAGCCGTGGAGGCGAGTGCCAGGAAGAGAAAATGTTTCCATCTAATGACCCCTATCCCTTACCAGGCCTGAGGCTGATGGTGGTCCTGCCGTTTGCCTTCCGCCTCATGTTCGTCTTGCCTCCTGGCTCCTTCGGCACATTTTCAAGCAGTCTTGTGTGGTTACTTAGACTGGTTTCTTTCTTGCCACTCACCTCCTCTGCACGAGTGTACCCTGCCAGCCACTTTCCAGTGCCGGTGTCTGTCCTGGTCTTCATGCCTCTTTAGCGCTTATCATGCTCAAATGATAATTGAAGGGCCATACAAAAACTATTTATCCTGAGGCTGCCGAGCGTGCCCCTTGTTGCTACTGCTGCTGTTGTTGTGGTTATTCAATATTACTCTGTCTCCGAAGCCCATTGATGGAACCCTAGAGCGGGAAAGAGAGAGTGGCTGCACAATGAATGCATTGAACCCGAATCAGAATCTGAATCTGGCCTACCAAACCCTTCCCAACCCCAGAGCGGCTTCCCTTTTCCCGTTTGTTTTTAGCTCTTTTATTAAATTTGTTTCCAGTATCCTAACATTATTCCTTTGGTTGACTGCGACCCCTTTCCTACCCTCCTACCCGAATCATCTGGCTCTTTCCTGACGAGTTTTATGACAATTTCCATTCCTTTTTTCCATTGTCAATTTGATTTTATTACCGCTTTCCGTTTGGTCTGTCGGATACTTATCGGCACTATGATGTTGTCATTATTATTCCGATTAGTGGATGGGGAATGAGATTGAGGATATACATAGATGCAGCTTTTAGCTAACGTATCATTCGATTGTTGCCAAGGTTAATTGAATTCGGGCAGCGTAGCTATCAGCAGATACCGATGCGATTCACAGTATCTTTATGGTACCTGTAAACCATAATTTCGTCTATTTGCTTTGGCACCAGCAGTGGCCAGCTCATCGGCAAGGACCCTCCCGTTGCCATTATCTTCTGGCTCCCTCTCCTGTGCACTTTCCGGCCTAATTACTATCTGCACACGCCTCCGAATCGCTGTCAATTGCTGCCATAAAGCTTGACATTTCGAAGCGGACTTTGCCCAGTAATTAGCGGTGAGCGTATTGATTATTATTGTTGGAAATATAATCGATTTCTTTATTGTTTAAATATCGTACAAACATCTTAAATTATAATTTTCCCGAGTCGAAATGTGTTTACAATGATTGTTCTTTCTATGCTTCCGTTCGCTGATGACTACATTTCTATTGTTAGACGGAAAAAATTTGGTACGAGACTGAAAACCAGCTTGTTTAACTAGATGGTTTTGACTACAAAGTACCCACCAAACCAAAATTCTCAAAATTCATATTCAGTTTTATCCGCAAGGCGTATGAAAGCGTGCAAAATAAAGTATATGTTGTTCGAGTATACCCTCTTGCTCTCCGAATACCGTGTAAAAAATCTTGCAGCAGATACTTTTTCGCTGCTTTGTTATAATTCCACAGCAAATGCGCACATTGCTTCAATTTCAGTGGCCTTTGTTCCAGTCGAAATCGGTAAATAAAGTTTTCAAAGTTGCACAAACTGGCACCAGGGGCAGCAGCAGCAACAATCGTCAAGCAGCAAGGTAAAGGGCGAGCCGAGCGGAGCAGCGGAGGCAAGCTATGCCAATTCCGTGTACAAGTGCTGCTCGATGCCAACAAGTTTGCCGATTCGCCCTCCCACTCCTGCAAGGTATCCTAAGCCCTGCCAAAACACATCCAGCTTGCCTGGCACTTTTACGGCAGAAGTTGCATCGGCATGTAGCTGTAGCTGCCGCGGATGGGGCAGGGGGCAGCACGCTGAGAAGGCAGAATCATTGAAGCCAAAGCCTAGTCTTAAGCCAAGAGCCAACATCAAGTTGCCGAAAGCGCAAAGCAAAGCAAAGGGGGGAGACGGAGCAATTCAGCTACGACTCCAGGACTCCAGGAAGAACCAAGCCTCAGAAGTAGCGCCAAACTTTTGTGCACGGCGCCATGTTTGGTTTGTCTTTTCAGCTTCCGCTTGCTCCTTGTTCCTCGGCTTTCCTTTCTCTTTGTGAAGGGGTGTTCCCTATGTATGTATGTATGTATGTATGTGCCTGTGTTTGTATTTGTGTGGGTGAATAGTTGGCTTTTTTTTTGTAGGGCTGCTGAAATAGGTTTCCGTACTTTGGTTGCCTCTCAGGTATACAGGGTGACATTGTCGATGTGACAAAGTTCTTCTTTAAATTCTCTGCGTTAAATATCACCCAGTCTCGTCAAAAAGCATCGTTTAACCTTTAGCATTTCGCGCTGATTCTCAGTTCAAATGTGTCCAGGGTGACGGATAGCCGGTTACCCACTCTTTGGCTGTTTATCCCCAAACTTTTCCAACCCGCAAAAGTTAAATGCAAGAGCATAAAAACGGGAGGAAGACAAGGCCGTCGTTCTTGCGTTGGCCTTCTGGTCCAGTCGTGCCACTCAAAGGGGCAGGCTGCAACAACTCGAGAAATTGTCGCTGGCTGTCGTTGCGCCGAGTACGTCAAAGTTGCCGCCAGTGTCGTTGCAAGTATGTCTTTGTGCCCCAGCAGCATCGTCGCGTCGGGTGCACCACCCGTCATCACCTCGGCCGACTCCAAGTCGGAGCTGCTGCTCGAATTTATGCCACGAAGAGGCAACAACAATAAAAGCAACAATCTCTCTCGGCGAGAGGGAAATCCGATGGATATGTATGTACCCGCAGAAAATGGTTGCCGTTGAGTGCGCGGGGAAGACGAGGACCAATCGCAGGCCGCTGAGGTGTGGCCTGGCAGTTTGCGAGGGAAATTTCGCTCGAGTAAATTTCCCTTCGGGCACTGTGGCCGAAGCGGAGCGGCTAATAATCACTTGAGACATGCGCACAGGATCATCGATGACACGGGGGTTGGGACTCGGATTGGAAATGGGAATGGGAATGAGGTGCTGCCTCTCATGCAACCCTTGCAGTGCCGCTGTCCACGTGCAGCGGTGGGGTTCAATTCCCAGCAGTTGTTGCTCTGTTGCTTTTGTAAACAGGCGCAGGCGCAGAGTGGAGTGACATCGACATCACATCATCTCCGCTGAGGGCTAGCTCGTCGTATGTGTATGTGAGGGGTACATTTCAGAATGGGACTTTTGGCACTGCCGACGCAGCAGCGAAGGGCAAAGTGAAATGCTTTGATTCCGCTGATTGTTCGATCACACGCAATCTGACAGCGAACGCAGCTGGTTGTGCCTCCTCGCTCTGCAGCGGAACCTCAATCTCGAGATTTCGAGACAAAATTTCACGTCTTTTCAGTGGAGGAGCGGCAGCCACAGAGCCCAGTGCAAGTGTACGTGTACGGACAACAGTGTACGCTTGAGTGTTTACGTGTTTATGTGTCGGTGCATGTGTATGTGGTCGCGATTTTTTTGTCCAAGAGACTCGAACTGTAAATTCGTCAGCTGGCGTCAATAAGATGTTGGAGTTCTATCCAATGCCCACGAATCTGAATCCAGTCGGTGGCGGCCTGTACTCGCTACAGCAGAATCACGGTGGCGCGCGGTTCCTGGACAGTCCGAGTCCCAGTGTCATGACCAGTGCCACAGCCGCCTGTCTGGCCGGAAGCAGCAACACGAGTATCAACAACAACAGCAACAACAACAACAACAATGTACACATTAGCAACAACAATTTGCCAACAAGCATTTCCGGCAACAACAGCCCGACAGCAACGGCTTCATTAACGGGCCCCGTAATTTCCGCACAGCACCAACACCAACAACAGCAGCAACAGCAACACCCACACCAGCCCCACCATCAGCAGAATCCACACCAACAGCAACACGCAGCCTCGACCACGTCAGTGCCAATTAACAGCTGCCCTACGCCCACAGGACACAGCCCCAACAACAGCAACAACTCCGCCTGCAACACATTAACAGCTGCTGCTGCTGCTTCTGCTTCTTCTGCGGCAGCGCCACCAGCAACAGCTCCCTCAGTCGCCTCCTCGTCATTAGGCGGAGCAGCCACGTCTGCTTCTGCTGTTTCTGCTGCTGCGTCTGCGACCTCGACGACGGCATCGGGACTGACATCGGCAGGAGGAGCGTCAACGGCGTTGGCGTCCGCGGCAGCATCGAAATTGTCTGCCGATTGTAGTGGACGCACAGGTATGTTCCAAAAGTATTTTGCACCGGTAGTCGAGGCATTTTCCGGCTCGTTCCGATTCTGGGGTTTTCACGCTTTTCGTTTTTGGCATAGTTGCGTGTGCCCGGCCTGCGAGTCGGAGTGGAGTTCTTGGGCAAGGTAAGCGAGGCACCTTTATCTGCACCGGAAGTGCGTGGCACGGCCCTCCGGTGCTGCCACTCACCTTCCCGAGAATCAGGATTGTGCAGCGCTCCCTCACCAGATTGTGTTTGGCGTTTGCGTGAGATGTCCTGGGGTTTTGGGTCTAAAGGAATTTGTGTCTCAATTTCACTTATAATTTTCATAAGGACTCGGTGGAATATCTCAGGAAATTGGCTTTAATTGATGTTTAAAACAGTTGAATGCAAAGGTCTTTCACCTATGCTTAAGTTTAGTTGCAGAATTAATAAATAAATAATAAAGCAATATAGAAAATTATAGTCAGATTTTCGCTATGAAAGTAAAGTTTTCACTTTTTGTACTTAGTAAATAAATATATATTTACATAATTTGTTAGAGTAAACGAATTATTTAAAGCGAACATTTTCGATAGTTTACTATGCCCTCGGGCTAAAGTCCCTAAAGAAACATTATTTATTTAACAAGTAATTGCAACTGTAGTGAGGCAAACACACGGGTATGGATGATTCGCTATGAGCGAGACCTGCCATTGAATTCAATTTGTTTGCACTTTGGCTGGATGTGCAAATAAATGTCAAAATAAATTCAAATTTGCTATCAAAGCGAGTTGTGGCAGTGCCACCCAATGAATTATGAATTTATGATGGTAGGGACATGCCAGAGCGGTGGCGGGCCGAAAGTATTTCCAAAAGTATGAACGCAAGTTGACCACAAAATAATTCTGACAATGAACCTGGCTGACACTGCTCGTCCGAAGGGGCGCGGCGAAAACCAATAAAAGGCTATTAAGGCACGCCACACACTGGCACTCTTGCAAAAAGGCACACACACACGCATGTGCTGGTATGCATCCTCCACACACATGCACACACGCAGGGACTTTCCCCAAAGTAGGAAACACTTTTCAGCTTAGCTGCAACGAAAGTGTTGCTGGGAAAACTTTTGCGCAATTCCCCCCGAAATGCAAAGTGTGCAAACAATGTGTGATGCATATGCAGACCTCGTCCGAGCCAAAGTGGATTGGATGATGATGGTGTTTTGGTTTTTTAGGATCACACGACTTTGCAGAGACTCCGTCCCTGCTGCAAACCTCACCTCAAGCCTCTGGTAGGAGTGAGTTGGGATGCGCTTTTGCCGACAAACTTGAGATTTGCCTATGAAATTTCTATTAATGTTTGCATTCTGCCATTTGCCAAATGGCAGCAAATAGTTTCCGGTTCATCCTCCACAACCGTCCTCGAATACTGCCTTCTGGCCACCCGGCCTCCCTGCCCTGGCTGCCTTTTCAGGTTGCTTTCAATTCAATCACTTAGCTGCTTCGGAGACCCAACCCACACTGCGGCACTATTTTGCGTGTATGTGTGTGTGTGTGTAGGTGTATACACACCCGGAGACTGAAAGTCAGAATTCAACTATCAGACCAGGAGGAGTTTCGGAATGTCGGTGCGGTGCACGTTTCATGGGGCAATCCCAAATGGCTGCAGCCGGGTGGCAAACTCAGTGGCAGGCAGACCACGGAAATGAGCACACTCAGTGTCAGGTATTTCACCGAGCGTATCAGCAAACATATCTGGCTTCTGCGGTGGCTTCTACTTGCTCCTTGCTCCTGCCTGTCCTTGCCTCCGCCTCCGTCTCTGTCTCTGTCTCCATCCCTATCTCTGTCCCTAGGTTTGGGTGAGAGCTTTGTGCGAGGAGAAGCGGAAATATGCGCCATATGCATAACTCCATGTCACTTTCGTTTTGAGATCCAGCAGGTAGAGATAGCATGGGCTTTAAATTGCTGCCAGTGGCAATAATTAAAGCTGTCAGAGCTGTCTATCCAGTCGAGCTGCCAAAAATCTCCGTGGCACGTGGACTCGGCCGTAGTTAGCGCCCCAAATGAGGCTCCGGCTGCCCAATTTATCTCCATAGACGTCCGCTTGACTGTCAGTGTGTCAATAAATGCACCATATAGTGCCCCATTGCGGAGGAGGGGCCCGATAAGCACTCTGATATCGCCGATAGCCGATAAGAACGAGGACACTTTCGACGCTGTTGTCTATTAGCTGGTTATATTTCCCGTTTATCGCCGCATTGCTTTTGGATTTATCTGCTGTTTAATCTATGTATTTGACATGAGTGTGCCGCACTTGTTTTCACTGTTTGCGCTTCTAGCCTGCTTGCCTGTTGCCCTCTTTGGCTGTTGACTTTTCCAACGAGTTTTGACAGCCCAGCTCAACCCATGCTGTGTTATGCATTCTTGACTGAAGCCCTGATTTGAATAGGCCCTTTGTGTCCGCCCTTTGATTGTTGAAACAAAGCAAGGATCGAGTCAAATTGAAAAAGGACAATCAAAGAATGGCAGCAAATGCCATAAATCTCGATTAGATTACAAACAAACCAAACGTCAATGGACAGAGCACGACACGACCCAATATCGCATCACCAAAGCCAAAGCCAAAGCCGGGGACCAGCTCAAATCCGAGCTCTAAAAAAAAGCCCCATCCTGGGGCTGGCTCTATCAATGAATCATCCATAGCATCCGCGTGTAGCTCTCTTTTTTCGAGCTGCAAAATACGTTATCGACAATGCGATTGGGTCTCATGTATGCACAATGCACAATAGAGGTGGAACAAGGGCTACGGGGCTACAGGGTTACAGGGTGCGGATGGTCTTTGGAGCGTGCTTTGCCAACTTCACGCTGCACTGGCTTAGCTCTGGAAGCGCCTTTGCCCCTAAAAACGAGCTTTACCCATGCCAACACACAGCAAAACACTCATATCTGCATAGATATACATACGCACATGTACCACGTACATATCGTAGATATGGCGGCTGTGGGGTCCACCATTGTACCAACCATAAATCATGCACATTTTTCTGCCACTGAGCCACAGCCATATAATATAGCACCACTCTCCACTCTACTCCTCCATCCCTCTGACTGGCTGGCTGCTCATTTTTCAGATGCCTCCATACATTTTTCGTGGCGGTCGTCATATATATTTTTTATGTTTACTGCAGGCAGCTTTTGCTGTGTTTTCGGGTACTGCTTTTTATGACTGGTTTACAGTTTCAAGAGCGACGCGCTCTAGGGAAGGGGATGGATGGAGATTAGTCGCGTTCAGCCACTGTGTGTGGGTGGGTTAGAAAGAAGCGCTGAACAGGGTGAGGAATCATAAGGGAATTATGTACATAAACACATAAAAGGAAGACAGTTCTTAAATGTACATAGTTACATATGTATGTATGTATGTATGTGTTGTGCATTGAATAAAAATTGTTAACCAATTTAGTCACTTCGAGGGCGTATACAGATAATTGGGGACCTATCGTTGGAGCTCGCACCAATGCAGAAAAACTTTACGTTTCAATTACGCATCAGCAACCTTTCAATACAAGCTGTTGCAGCCCGGTGACAGATACTTTCGCCTTGCCTCTCTGCCGTCTCTTCCGACACCTCCCACGATTGCCAGATTCACTTTGAGGAGAGGCGAGGTGCTGTCTGTTGGAGGCCAAGTGCGAAACAATGAGGAGAAAAACAAGGGAGCTGAGACATTTTCACACGATTTGATTGTCAGCGGCATCGTCCCTGATGCTGCCATCCTCCCTGACGCTGCTCCTGGCGCTGTGCTGTGCTGTGGCAGCACATGTCATGATAATTTCGCAGCGACATGTGCTGCCATCACGTATACTCGTACGCCACGCACGCCAATGGGGAGAGGCAAGATGCGGATTACGCAAATCGATTTTATAACTCACTAACGTCTTTCTCTCTGCTTCTTCGCAGAAGTGGGCCACATCAAATGCGAGAAGAACTTCGAGCTGTGCGAGGGCTGTGGCCAGAAGATCCACGACCGCTATCTGATGAATGTGGGCGAGGCCAACTGGCACGAGCAGTGCCTGGCCTGCTGCTACTGCGGCATGCAGCTCCACAACACCTGCTACGTGCGCAACTCCAAGCTCTACTGCAAGATGGACTACGACCGCTTGTTCGGTGTCAAGTGCGCCTCCTGCTGCCATGCGATCCTGCCGCAGGAGCTGGTGATGCGGCCCATCCCCAACTTCGTCTTCCACCTGCCCTGCTTCGTCTGCTATGCCTGCCGCCTGCCCCTCCAGAAGGGCGAGCAGTTCATGCTGCGCGACGGCCAGCTGTTCTGCTACCGCCACGACCTGGAGAAGGAGATGTTTCTGGCCGCGGCAGCTGCCCAGCACTGCGGCTTCGTGGGGCTGGATGAGGAGGATCTGCTGCGGCCACGGGACGGACGGCGGGGTCCGAAGCGACCACGCACCATTCTCACTTCGCAGCAGCGGAAGCAGTTCAAGGCCTCCTTCGATCAGTCGCCCAAGCCCTGCCGCAAGGTGCGCGAGGCCCTTGCCAAGGACACCGGACTATCGGTGCGCGTGGTTCAGGTGTGGTTTCAGAACCAGCGAGCCAAGATGAAGAAGATACAGCGCAAGGCCAAGCAGAATGGTGGCAGCTCGGGCGGATCTGGAGGCGGCCGTGGCACAGGCAACTCCAGCGCTGCCGATGACAAGGAGTCCAATGAGAAGGAGGACAAGTGTGTCAAGCAGGAGATGGGCGGCGATAGCTCGGGCTATCTGGGTGGGCTGGACAACGCCTTTGCCAGCCAGCCACTGAATCCCAACTTGCCCTTCTCTCCAGACGGTAAGCAGAACTTACCTCCAGACTAAACGTCAGATTTAGAGCCTTTATTCCTTTCACAGATTACCCGGCAAACTCGAACGACAGCTTTTGCAGCTCGGACCTGTCGCTGGACGGCAGCAATTTTGACCAGTTGGACGATGACGCAGATTCGTTGTCGCTGAACAACCTGGAGCTGCAGTCCACCAGCTCATCCGGCAACCAGCACTCGCACTCGAATCCCCACGACATGTTGGCCAACCTGAACACCAGCCTGATTAACCCGATCGACAAGCTATATCTCATGCAGAACTCGTACTTCAGCTCGGAGCATTAGGCACGCGTATCCGTGAAGGCAGCTACAGAGAACAACGTGGCGAGGACTCGCCGTCGTACGAATTTATTAGCGTTAGAGTTATAGGCTCCAATTGCTAGGCAGTGTGGTACGCCCCTTCCCTTAAGCCCCATGGCCAAGGTCACGGCCACCCACAACCACACAGAAGGGCAGCTGTTACTTCATAAATAGCACATAGCAGGCATTTCGGAGACAGACGGCTGGCAGCTGCAGCATTAGGTTCGAGTTGTAGAACAAGATAAATGAAATGTGATTTTTTTAAGCTAAATGAAATTTTAAGGTTCTCGCGGTCTCTGTCTGTAACACACCACAGCGAGACGAGGCGGCAGCACGTTTTGTTGCAGGTCTTGTGGATGTGAAAGCAGACGCGTTATTGCATTACTACATCCATACGCTTGTATGTATGTACGTATGTATATGTAACGATATGTAGAACACCCGAAAGGTAAACGGTCAATGTGCACCTTATGTTTGTAAATAGTTTTAAACCGGACAATTGTTATTAAATGTAATTTAAAGTCAATAATTGTATTAGCAAGTGCAATTTAATCTGTTCCCCTAAAATATACATCTTAACCGAATCCCCTGTATGCTTCCTTTTCTCAATGTTCTGGGCACATACAACAAATCAGAGAGTGTCCAGACCAGACCAGTGTCCAGGCAATATCACAGAAAGGGATGTAAGACTATAACCCTTGCAGATCCAACTTTTCTGGGAAAAGTAATTGTTAAGGATATGGTATTTCACGCTTGATAACGGAGCAGATAATTTTGCATCTTTAAAACATTTTGGGATACAGCTGAGCTGAGGCAGGGAACAACATTATGCCATGATGACGAAAAGTTTCACTACGAAAACCCTCTGAAATTCACTTATACTATCAGTCGTAGAGCTATGAAATTATTTTATTATTCTTTTTTGATTTAATATAACTTTTTTTATAAGCCATCATATAATATTCGTGTTAATGTGGTGAGCGAGAGTCTCAATGAGGCGCTGAGTGTCGAAATGGACGACAAAAAGGGCGAATCCGGAAGGAATCCGGAATCAATATGAAAATTCGAGTCAAATTTAAACTGAATTTTTTCTTTGGACGATGATTTGCAATATCTGCACCATGCGACACCAAGCCAAAGCCTGTTACGCGTGGAGCCCAGAAACCGGCCGAGGTGCGCTGCCGCATGACGTGCTGCGCATTTAGCAAATCCAGATCTTGTGAAACCTGGACTGTAAAATGCTCCGACGTCAAGAGAGTCCACTGCAAAAAGAACCCAACCTCCACGTCGAGACGAACGAGCATTCCTATAAATTGTGTACCGATCTGCCAAAACATCGGAACTAAGAATGTCCGGATTCGGTAAACTCAATAACGTGGAATGAAAATGTAAAACCGAACAATTTTAATATTTAAATTTAACAACTGCTGCACGGAGACCGCATTGGCACGCGAGTCGCCGGATACCTAATGGATTTGGTACCTAATGACGCCCAAAATGAACGCTAAGGTGCAGCTATTTGTGATAAGTAGTGCAACGAATGGAATTATCCCTCAGTCGATCAGCAAATCAGTGAACTAGCTTTGCAGGATTTAAAATTTGATCTTCTTAGCTTAGCTGCTCCCGGCAGCATGGTGGAACCAAAGACAATGTAAAACTTCTTATATGTATTTTCTTTGGTGTAAATCCACTGCATTGTCCGGAGCACTCTGGAGGCTCCGAAATACATATTTTGGTCTCGCGTGGAGAAGTGTGTGACGGCCGATACGAGAACGAGGCCAGCGGAGTTTTACATTGTAGACCGGCATCGTCGCGTCAAAGTCTTTAAGGTGGCCCACCTTCGGTGTCGATGAAGCTCAGAAATGAGCAAAAGAAAATACTAAAAGAAACAAACAAGGAGCAAGAAGCCGCACACCACCGAACTGTTATAAGTTCTTCACAGATTACTATGTAATCGATGTAATCAACTGAGAATCTGCATTCCCAGATGGCGGCCTCCAAAGCCTGAGTCAAAATAATCCATGCAATGGATACGGCAGTGTGTGGCCAATTTGCTCTCTTTGTTGTTGCTTTCTTGTCCCGAAATATTATATGTACATTTGAATAATACAAATTTAATTTTTAAATTGATTAGTTTTATAACAGTTTAAATAGCAGAGTGCTCGGCAGCTCGGTTTCCGCTCCTATTTTAACGTATATATTTGGATTTTTGCTTTTTTGTCATACATTTCCCTACCTTGTTTTCATACAACTCATATTTATCTACGCGCTGTTAAAGAACTGTTAACCGTTTTAAAAAGCGTTAACACAAGCGCCATCTATGTAACATCTGTCGGAAGTTAACAGCTATGTAACTTCTCCCAACCGTTTATTTTGAAGTGCCAGTCGAAGGCTGCCTGCTCTGCCACGATACACTTTATACCATTTTATAGTACTGAAAACAAGCAGTTTTTTTTCGCGCTAAAACAGTATTTCGTGTCCAGGATATGACTCAATTATGCACTGGTTGGGTGAGTGAACGAAGACGGCAGAAACCACAACATCCGCTATTTTTCAAAAACCACTTTTGTACATTGTAATAAAAAGTTTATGTACTTCAATTTAATTGTGAGTTTACATTTAAAAGATATGCATATATACATACATATGGACACATTTAATTTTATTAAAAAAAAAACAGAGATGTATGTATGTTGTACGTATTAAATTTATTTAATTTATCGATGTACTAGGGCGAAAACGGTTATCGGAATTCTTTGCAGGTGTTTTTATACCCGGTACTCGAAGAGTAAATAGGGTATATTGTATTTTTGTGGAAAAATGAATGTACATACATACATACGTAACGCAGAGAAGGAAACGTTTCAGACACCATAAGAGATAGGGCAACCAAGTTTTGCTTCCAGATTTATGCATGCTCACACGCCCCCTTCCGCCCCCCCAAAGGGCGAAAATCTGCTGTGTCCACAATTTTGAAGGAATGGTCGTAGGGAATGGCCATATTATCAGATCTATGAATTGGGATCAGATTGGATATTTATTATAGCCAGAATGAAGAAATTAGTTTGCAGTGGCTACCCCCAACCCTTCCAGCAGCTTTGCTTGTGCTTGTTTATTGTTGCTCATTCTTTCTCGCTCTCACACTCTGCCTCGTGCAATGGAAGGCTCTGGGGGAGGGATGCGAGCTGAAAAGTGTTGGCGTGTTGTTGTAAGAAGTGATTAAGAAGTTATTATATTATTAAGGTACAGATGTCCTACTGAGTACCGGGTATAAAAGTTGTGACGCGTAAAAAGCGTCTCACACGTCCCTTCTCGTTTACAATGTACTTAACACAAGTTTTGATTCGTGTGTTCCAGTCTCTTGTCCGATTAGATCTGGGAAGCCTCCCTTTTCCACCAAAGAGTTATCCAGTGTAAAGAACCTTAAACCGAGACTCTTTAAAAATCTCAAGATTGTGGATCTCCTTTTTCTCTTCCTAGTTACTTAATAGCTCGGTCAAATTTCACTGTTCTTAATGCTCAATGCTATTGGAACTACCTTTTTCGATGCAGGATACTTTTTTCACAAGACCCTAAACAGAAACATCTCACTTCTCTCACAAATCACTTATGTATGTACATATGTATATATCCAGCTCAGCACAGATTTATACGGCGACCATCAAAAACCAAGGTAAGTTTGCAGAGGAATGTTATTTACACACATTTCAGTATGGCGTCCAATTCTGAAAGCTACTTTCTTCTTGCACAAAAGCTTGACCTTCTAGGGTTTCCGGGTCTCAAAGACTCCTCTTCAAAAACTCCTCATCTTTGCCTCCTATGGTTACTTCTGGAGTACCACAGGGTAGCCTGCAACATGTGCGAAGGTTCCCCGAGATCCGCATTTATGTTAGATCAAAGAAGCCACCACCTCGTTTAGTATTGTATGTACTACATAAAGTTTATTTTATTTAGTAAATATTTCTCGCGCAGATAAATATTAAATATATTATTAGTACAGTTAGTTGTATGTATATTTTATTTAGTATTATTAAGATTCTTCAGATCGCAATGCTACTCGTATTCGCTTAACTAAATATTGAAATAAATTACGGGTGTGTAAATTCTTTAGTTGACTTTTAAATGGTATAGAGCTGGCCTCAGTTGCATCGAGAGGGTAGGGAGTGAAATATAAATATGGAGATAAAGCATAAACCTGACCAGGGCTGGGGCGGGTGTGGTTTTAGTGTGGGTGAGAAGAAGTAGCATATATTTCTGAAATATACATATACGCCTGGCCTATGCTGGGTATTCGTCTATGTTTATATTCTTTACGCTTACATTTAATAGCACAGTTAGTTATAGTTTAATTTCATTTAGGTTCAGCCTGGATCAAGTAAATCATTCGAATATCATTTCGCACTCCAGCAGTTTATACATTCCGTCTAGCCGAACCAACTAAAGACTAAAATAGATCGAAAAACGTGGGCAACAGATTGAGACTTGATAGCACATGAACCACTCGATAGATCAGCCAGCACTGTTAAACATTTACGCAGACGTACACATAGAATAGGTGGCTTATACATGCGCAAAGGACATCTTCATATCGCTCAGTGGTTAAACATAAATACACATGTTAGTGCTTACATGTGTCCATACATATGTAATGACAACATCGATTGTTATAAATTATTGTTTCTAGCATAGTCCAGCAAATACCACAACCTCTGCTAATTTACGATCTTTGCTAATCCATACTCGTAAAATGTTGGTTTAATTTCCATTAGAGAGATTATCTTGATACCTGTTTGGACTATTTAATCGTATTCGTATTCATATTATTTCATTATTCAGACAATCATGCATGCTGTAATCGTTTTGCTGTCTTTAGTTAATCAAATATACTTAATTTACTAATTATTGTTACCATTGTGGATGAGATGTGGGCGAGTGTGTGTGCATGTGTGTGTGGGCGTGTCCTGTTTACCTTATATTTATGTGTGGTATGCATTCATGCGTGGGTTATGATAATGAGCCTTTGCTTGTTTCTAGGAATGCCTTGTAAAACGCTTTATTTTCTTTCCTTTTTAAGATTTTTTTTTTTTTTTTTTTTTTTTTTTTTTTTTTCTTGCCTGATATATGAGCGTGCGACTGTGTCGTTGTGGATCATGAGAGCTTAAGCCTGATATTGAAGTGTGTGATACAATTGTTGTAAATAATTTCTTTCTTGGTCCATTAACTTATTAACTCATTGCACTAAAAACACGAGTGAAAAATACTTTGGTTTCCCTACAACGATAAGTGCTAAAGTTGCTTTCAGAGTTGAGCCGCAATGATCGAAGACAATCCAAGCCGATTGACAGTGAGTAAGCTTTGCGTTCTAGGTGCAAATGTGATATGCATCGGTGAAGCAGTGAAATCTTCACTCTCTAATGAGAGAGAGATCAGATCGTTAGAAAGATGAGTATTCGCTCAAGCGAGAGGTCATGGGTCTTCTGAGTTGGTGATGATATGAATCGAATGTCGATGATATTGGGAGGATTCAACAATAAAAGGGAGATTACACGTTTTAGTTACTATTACTTTTAGATCTTGTGTCTACAAATTCACTTTAATATATATGTATATTCTTCTTAATACGGTCTCAAAATGTATTAATTGACTATTATTTTGGTTTTCGTTTTTTGATTTTCCCATTGAAACTGTCTTTTTGAGGGGGGAGATCTTTTTTGACTTTTCAAATTGTTTCGCTTATTGCTTTTCTGTTCAATGTTATGTTCAACCTCGATACTGTAGGGTCGTAAGTACATTGGGTTACTTGCTACGAATACCTTTTGAATTTAATATACGAGTATATTTGAATATATTTGAATAAAATACGTTACTTTCCAGTATTCTGGTGCTGCTATGAGAGGAATTGGCTTTGCCTAGCTTCACATTCTGCTCATTGTTCTGTGCATTATTTTGTTTCATTTGCTTGCGTTTAGTGGCAAACTATAAAACAAATTTGGTCCACCTAGGACTCTCAAATTCAAATGATTCAAATATTAACACACGTATGTAATATGCAAAATCATTGTTTTATATACGCGTAGTATTTGTTTTGGCGATCCCCAGTCTCCCTTTGATGGTGATCGGGGGCTGGAATCGCTGATTAAATTGTTTTGGCTGCTAGCGCGCCAGAGACTCGTTTTGCTGTTGTTGTACACAAATTTGTTGCTTGTTTTCTCAAACACCGAATAAATTAGATAACAAAATTACTAAAAACCATTTTCTTTACTCCACTGCGCCTGGGATCCGTCCTTGTCTTATTTATGGCCTCCTGCGACTCCTGCACATTTATTTTACATTTTAATCGGATAGGGGATGGATATTAAGTAGGTTGTGGGTTGCATCTACATCTGTTGGAGTGATCTGGTACACTTAAACGATTGCTCGGCTGAATTTCTCTCGTTCTTGGCTCGCTGCTGTGGGATAGAGACCAGGTCGATTATTATAAAACAGAGAATCTCTTGAGGATTTGCTGCAGTTTGCTTTTATTGTTGTCAAAATGAAAATATTTGGCGCCACGAGCCGAGAAGCAATCCAACTTAAAAGAAAACTTAAATTTGCGATCCGCTCACTTGCAGGCTGCTGTTGTCTATGAGCTTAAAATAATATCACATTAAAAATGTTTCGCCGACATACTCGTATCAAACAAACACTTTGAAATGACTTGATTCGCCAGCTTAGGAGCTTAAACTAGAGCAGCACATGGAGCTTTAATGGAAATGGGTGGCAAGTATGAGAAAATAGAGCTTGGCCTGAGGCCTGCTGGAGCCAATGGGGTGCGATGTACGCTGAGAAATTAAAAAGAGTTTTAGAGACGTTTGGCTTTTTCAAATACTTGGACATCCATGAACATAATACGCGAAGCGAAAAAAACTAAAATACCTCTACAAATTGTCTACTTAAGAACTAAATACAATACGATACAATAAAATAAGACAATACAACTGAACAAAGTAAAATAAAGGTAGTAGAATCTATGCAAAACTTACATAGAGCTAACGCGAAACCTTGAGGCTTACGTCGAATATATTTATATATGAAATATGGGAATATATGAATCCGGAATGGGGCGCATTCGCCCAACTTTGCTTTGCTGACTAAATATTGGCTAACTTTCGAGTCGAGTCAAATGTAAAACTAAACACACACTTCGCTGCTCTCGTGCTTCTCTCCTGCTGCTGCTCCTCGGTCCAGTCCACCACGCTCCTCCCTTGGTTTTGGCATGGTTTTGCTCTTTTTTTGTGTTATTTTTTTGTTATTTAATTTACTCGGCTTTCGGGTGCAACTCGTCTCTAGCGCTTGCGTTTTGTCATACGAAGTCCAGCTCGGAGCGGGTGCTGTACATCTTGCGCTCCATGGTGCGCTCGAACCATTTCTTGATCTCAGAGACGACTAGCACAGAGGAGGTGAGCGAGACCAGAAAGAGTATATCGTAGGGCGTCAGGGCCTCCGTTTGGAAGACCATCTGCAGCGGTGGAAAATACACGACCAGCATTTGGCCAATGATCGAGAAGGCCACGGCCAGCAGGAACATGCGGTTGGTAGTCAGGCCGATAGTGAACACGCTCTTTGTCTGCGATCGGCACGACAGGGCGTTGAACATGTCAAAGAATACGAAACACGTGAAGGTCATGGTCGTGTCCCGCTTGGTCTTCCCCAAAGTCCCGTCGGCCATTTCACGCTGGAACACCCACAGCGTACCCAGCACTATGATGCTGGCACTCAGCAGCACATTCGCCACCACCGACTTGGTGATCATCGGCTGCTTCACGTTTCGCGGCTTCTGCTTCAGAACGTCGTGGTCCACGGGCTCCACGCCCAGCGACTGAGCGGGCGGTCCGTCCATTATAATGTTGATCCACAGAATCTGCATGGCATTCAACGGATTGGCAATGTCCATCAGCGTGGCCAGAGCGATCAAAGCCAAGGCAGCGATTGAGGTGCTCAGCTGAAAGCGCACAAAGTTCCGGATGTTGTAGAAGATGCCCTTGCCCTCTTCGATGGCAGCTCTGCATGGAAAATGAAAGAAAAATCGGTTAGAGGCTGACTGCTACAATGGCTGCAATGGCTACTCACATGATGGTGTGGAAATCGTCGTTGACCAGTATCATGTCGGCCGCCTCCTTGCACACATCCGTGCCATTCTTGCCCATGGCAATGCCAATGTCTGCCTTCTTCAGGGCCACGCCGTCGTTCACCCCGTCGCCAGTCATGCCCACAATGTTCCCGGTGCGCTGCAGCGACTTGACTATCTCCAGCTTGTGGCGCGGCGAGACACGGTAGAAGACGCTCACATTGTTGGCCACTTTGTCCAGCTGGTGTTCGTTCAGCTGATCCATCTCCTGTCCGGACAGCGTCTGGTGGTGGATGGTGTCGATGCCTATGAGGTTGGCTGCAAATAAAAAATTAAACACGCTTAGAAATACTCGTCTGTGCTGTATGCGATTACAGGTCGCCGCTGCCTGGATGTATAGTACATTTAATTGCATGGTGTGGGAGCTTCTATCTTGGCGTAATTCTCCCTTCATCCTTGAGTCCACTTCTAAGCCCTTGTAATCCCTCACCTGCCATGGCACCGGGGCTCCTCCGCTTGCTCTGTTGTTCCAGGGCAGTCGAGTAAATCGTCTTTCATTGCATTTTCCAAGCAATTGGCGATGAACTGTGCAAAGCAACAGGCAAGTGGAGCTGCCTCTTGGCGCGTGTGTGCCGGCACACAGCTTGATGCCGTCGACTTTGGCTGTAATCCGTGGAGCCAATGCAAAAACAATTGTTAATTTGTCGGGTGTGTTGGCTGTTGGCAGGCAGGTTCCCTCTTTGCAAATTCAATTGTAAGCCAGGCAATAAACTTGAAAAACTCCAGAGGGAATGGCTCCCAATGCCTCGCCTCAGGCATCGTTTCCCCATTTCCCATGTCTCGATTTTGTTTTTTTGTTTGTGTACTTGAGCGCATTTATGAAGTTCGCAGAAGAGGAAGCGCGGCAGCTGGCGGAGACACAGAGGGTACACTTTTACGAAGAGCCGCGACGCCATTTTTCATTATGGCGCCCTCGAATTTGTCTTTCCGCGGTGCGGGGGGACTGACTCTGTCATCCGCCATCCTGCCAACCATTGGACGCCATCGCATCCTACTCCATCCGTGGGCTCTGTTTGTATAACATTTTTAGCTAGAGTGCGCTGAAGTATATTATAACAAACAGCAGGAACAACAGCCACGGGACGGAACAATGGAGAGATGCGCGGCAAAATGAGCAACAGCAAAACGTAATTAAAACGCATTCAGAACGCTGCTGCCCATCATCTCCTGCTTCTCTTGCTGCCTCTACCTCTGCTCCTTCTTCTCGTCTGGGTGCTCTTTCAGCTCCCAGACAATTAAAGGCTGCATCGCCATCTCCTTCGCCATCCGAGTATCCTGCGTCTCGGCTTCCTGCTGCAGGAAATGACAGAGGTGGCCAGCAGCAGCGGCATCTCTATCTCTCTCCCTGAGATCTCCATGGGAATGTTTCAGTTTCATTTTTCTTTTGCTTTGCTGCTCTATTTTGGCTTGGTCTGCTGGCTTAATGGCCCAGACGATAGACGCTAGACGGCGGTCGCCTTGGCGCAAAATTAAAATGAATGCAAACTTCAATGAGGGCCATTATCTTGGCCAAGCTGCAGTTTTGTGGTTCCCGGTTATGATTCTCTGCTTTAAGGGTTGGCCAGAAAGGTACGGAGATACTCAGAGCTCCTCAGTCTGTTAGAGATTCCCATGTTTTTCGGTTTCAATTTTAATTTAAAATTCATCATCACTCTGGCACCATACAGGAATTCCGCCTTCAACCTCCATATCTGTCCGCCATTGACCGCAAAAACTAATCATCTGATTTTAATTTTCACGCGAAAAAACCATAGAGATATGAGAGAGGGTTCAGACTGCTATCGGCATGCTACAAGGATATCATCCATCATGCTCACCTGTCTACGCAGGGGGAAAACTGCAATTTCGATTTTAGTTTCAATTTCTGCTGATGACAGCCGCTCGTCCGGCATGCCAGAAAACCTTCATAAGCAATGCATAAAAAATTCGATTTGTCGCCATTCTCGCCGTTTGGAGAAGCGCGATAAAAAAACATAAATAAAACAAGAGAATACTGCTTGCATGTCCTGACCATGAGATACCCGCTACTTAGCCATTCAATTTGGACCAATAAACAAAACAACAACAAAAATCAGCCCATATCCGTCGGCAGTCGAAGAATAAATCTCGGAGCAATGCTAGCAGTTGGGATCAAGGATGTGCCCACCGCTGATCCAAAATATTCAAGCAACTCCTTCATTTTGAGTTATAAACTGATACTTTGAAGAATTTTGTTAGATTAATGGATAATGTGCTAATGTATGCTTAATCAAATACAAGCGTAGTTTTAAATCAAGCGGTGGGCACGTATACAAATGTACATCCATATGTAGGTGCGTATAAATTGCATTTAAATTGTAATTATTGATCCAAATTAATTCAAATTCATTTTTCTATCCCTAAAATTGTAAATCTGTTAACACATGCATTTTCTCTGAAACAATATACCCCTGCTGTCTTTTGGAATAATGGGTCTAAAAATGAAACAAACGGCATAATTGCAACTCGTGTTTTTTACTGCTTTTACAGAGTTTTTCCCTCTTACCCCACCTCTCTGCGGCAGCATCAACATTGCATGCTGATTGAACAATTCTCTTCCCACATTGACTTTGACACGCGCAGTGGATGCGACGGACGGACGCACAGTGGGTGGAATTTGATAGTTGTTTCTCTCCCAACAGGTGGAAAGGTTCTTGGCTCTTCCGGGTGAATGGATTCGAAGGTGTCCAGAAATAATAAGAAATACTGACTTAGCAACGAAACTTCCTTTATTGAGAGAGTACACGCTCGTCTATAACTGGTCATTAAAAATGATTTAAAAGATCATTAGTCTCGAAATATATTTATCTTTTTGGGGACCGTACTTCTCTTCGCCGAGCATGGATGCCCAGAGTAAACGAACAGCTGTCGTCAAAACCAAACAAAAAAGTTTGTAATAAAAAAATCTGGAAACTACTCGGCAAAACCCAAGGAAAAGGCAACACGATTCTCGGAGAAACTTTGCTTTGGCCTGATAAACAGAGCCTCGAAAATGGAACCAGACCAAACTTGCAGCAGCTTATAAAATTCATCACCAGGCAGACCGCAAGCCGAAATCGGATTAGACAGAAGAGGAGTCTTGTGTGCTCATGAAAGCAAAAGTTGTTGCACCGAAAGCGCTGCCAAGTTTATGAAACTGTCGAGCAGAGCCTAAGACCGTGCAGCAAGCATTTTGCTTACCACTTCAGCTGCCACTTTGAAAGCCGAAACCATCCGGCAAGAAAGAGCCTGGCCAAACGGGAAAAAATCAAAGCAAAATTGTGCACAATGGCGGAAAAAACAAAGCAGCTAACAAAAGAGGAAAAGCAAAGGCAAAGCAAGGTCTCATTTGGTAATTGAAGGCTCCACATGGGTAGGGCCGTGGGGCACAAGTGGGGGGAAATTGAAAGTTGTGCCCGCCTGCCAGTGAGTGACATTTGCATTTGTATCAGCAGCTGTCGGGAGCAACAGAAGCAGCAGCAGCAGCAGCAGCAGTAGCTTCAGCTTCAGGAGCAGCATTATTCGGATAGCAAGATGCTGCTCCTTGCTCTTGCCTGGCCCTGTTTATTAAGCGTGTTCATGTACGTGACAATTTCTTTCGACTCTTCAACCCGTCATACGGCTGTGCACTGTAGTGCGCTAGGAGTATGATTATCTCCCGTTCTTGCAATCAACATGCAGAGGATGTATGTTCCCGTTCCCGTTCCCCACACCCCACACACCACAATCGCTCCGGGCGGATACCGATTGTCAGTTGTGCCGAGTTTTGCATCGGATTGTGGAGTGCATTTGAGAGTGCACTCCGCTAATTGGATGTGTGTCATGTTTGAGGGGCATCGACATCCCCAAACAGAGTTGATTAAGATGGCGGAGCCGTAGGCTCAGGGAAGCCATGGGGAAAGTGTAAGCCGCAGATTTGATCTGGAAACGTGACCAACAGTTGTTTCCCATCTCAAGATATCAAATCCAAATCAAACTCTAATCGATCTGGCAAGGGGCGGCAAGAAAAGAGAGTGCCCTGGACCTGAGCCACTTTAAACGAGCCACAAACTCAATTACGAGCAGCCACAGCTCTTGGCTTAAGCAGGGAGTGGTACTGGCGCATACATTGCCCAGCAAATTGAAAATGAAATACATTGACTCAATTATGCCTTCCCACAGCAACAGCAGAAGCAGCAGCAGTTCCGCAGTCCATCCATCTTCGTTTCCATGCACCATCAAACGTACAAATTGTCTGGGATTAGCCGATGCAATTGGCACCCCAAACTGCTGCGCAACTGTATATACAATAGCCCCGGGGGCACGGGCACAACTTGCACGTGGAATGAATGGTGCCTCGAATGGGTGGTATCCCGGCCAATTAGGTAGCCCATAAGCGGATTGTCGACTGAAATAACAAAGCAAAGTGTAGAGACCGACAGACAGAGAGAAGGAGAGATACAGAGTGGAATGGAGTTCAATCAATATGCAAGGGCAAACTGAAAATTAAATATTTTAAATCAAATTTCACAAAGATGGAAAAACGAGAAAGGAGCAGAAGAAGCAAAACCACCAAACTGAATAGAGAAGTTTTTCCATCTAGTGGAGCTTCGAGTCCCGCAGCTAGTCCACAGTCCATGCAGATGATGAAATCATGTCCGCAGCAGATGCGCCACTGATGAGAAAGATGTACGAGGATGTAGATGACGATGAGGACGATGATGATGATGATGATGGTGATGATGACAAGAAGAGGGATGAGGACCCTCCGGCTCGTGAGAGGTGGAGCCACAGTTAATTATTTCTACGACTGACAACGATGTAGATGTGGCTGCTGTGCTGCTGTTTTGTGCCCTCTTCTGCTCCTTTCTCGTGCTGTGCGTTTCAGGATATTAGATGTGGGGCTGCATGGAGGCCCAAAGGAGCTGGTTACCTGCGCAGGAGTAGCTTCCATTTTCGGCTTGCCGCTTTTCGTGGTCTCTGCCGTTGTGCTTTGTGTGCGCCATCTTTTCCAATTTACTGCGCTTGCTTTTTGTATCTATTCGGCAGGTCCTTCACTGTCGAATTTAAATATATATTCCCCTGCCCTGCCTTCCTTTTCCAGTCCTGCCCTACCCGATGCACTTGCCATTAATAGGTAAGTTTCTCTCGAGTCCACACTGGGAACAATTTCACGCAACCTCAACTTCAGCTCCACTTGGAGAGTTTCCAACTTGAGGAAGCTCCACGGCCAAGTGCAGTCCTCGACATACACACACGCAAACGGCATCGTACAGTGAAGAGAAGAGGCTGCGCCGGAAGAAAAACTCCTTGAGCCCAAGTTTTGGGTTTGAAAACTTGTAAACTGCTCCCCAGATGCCACAACCCAGACCCCTTTCCTCTCCACCCCTGACCAATGGCTCTATGGTTAATTAATTCTGTTTGCATACTTTTAGGCTGTCCAGCAGGACGTTGCGTTTCATTGTGTGGTCCCGAAGAGCACTTCTTTGACTTCTCCTGCCAAAGCAGAGGTCTCGGTCTCGGTCTCTGCCTCGGCCTGGCGCTAGGTATACCGCTCGCATGTCCCACTTGTGGCACAGCCAGTTCAGAGTTCATGCATCCGCAGTGGAATATCTCCATGGCAAACATACATAAATTGCGGCTAAGCCAGAGCAGGGCTTGTGCCGTGCGAGCCATGCCACTTTTAATTACGTGCCACGGACAAATTTATTTGCATAGTTTCGGACGGCTCAGCACTTTAGTTAAAGCCAACAATTTGTGGCAAGAAAAGGGTCCAGAAGAAGAGTCCGGTGTGTCTTTGTCTGCTTAAAGAGTTTATAATTGAGTTTTGAGCTGAGGTAATCATCCAGGAGAGTGGATTTTTGTGGGTTTTCAAGAGAGCGAATCTGATTTAGGATTAAGTTTCCACTTGTATCAGTTGAAATGTTGACAGGAATATCCCTTGAGAATACTAATACTACTATGTGCATAAATAATCTACTCACCAATGGCCAAAGCCGTTTCCTGGGCATCGCCTGTAACCATCTTTACCCGGACACCGCTTTGCATGAGCAGCTCGATGGATTCCCTCACCAGGGGCCGCGGTGGATCGGTGATGCCCACCAGGCCACAGTAGATCAGATCCTGCATGGACCGTCCCTTGGCCAGGGCCAGCACTCTGAGGCCCTTGCGTCCAATCTCGTATGCCTCGGCCAGAAACTCCGCCTCGTTCTGCTTGGTTAGGGGCACGGTCTGCGTGCCGAATTGGTACTTGGTGCACTGCGGCAGGAGGGTCTCCAGCGCCCCCTTGGCGAAGAAGAACTCCTCCTTGTTGTTGTTGTACTTGTGGATGCACTTGACGGCCATCATCTTCTGCTCGGAGCTGAACGGATACTCCTGGATGCGGACGTAGTTTTCAGCCGTGGCGTACATGCCGTTCTTCATGGCAACCGCCACCAGAGCACCCTCCGTTGGCTGGCCCAGGAGCGTGCCATTCTGGATATAAGCATTGTTGCAGACAGCTCCTATCTCGAGGAGATTCGTGATGTTGGTCTTGGCCATTTCCACGTTGTTGCAGTGCCGGATGTGGATCTCGCCTTGATCGTTGTACCCGGCGCCAGTCACGTCCGCCATGTAGCCGTCGGAGGTGATGATGATCGTGGCCGTCATCTCATTCTTGGTCAAAGTGCCCGTCTTGTCCGAGCAAATGACATTTACGCAGCCCAGGGTCTCGACGGTGGGCAGCTTCTTAACGATCGCGTTGCGCTTGGCCATCCGCATGACGCCCAGGGCCAGGGTGACGGTCACGACGATGGGCAGGCCTTCGGGTATGGCAGCCACTGCCAGCGAGACGCTGATGTTGAACATCTCCGAGAGCGGCTTGCCCTGAAGCCAGCCCAGCAGCATGATGACGCCGATAATGAGGAACGAGTAGAAGCTCAGCTGTGCGCCCAGAATGTCCATCGACTTCTGGAGCGGCGTTTTTGGGGCCTCCTCTGCCTGCATCATCTTGAAGACCTCGCCGAACTCGCTGCGCTCCCCGGTGCTGACCACGATGCCCTTGCCGTTGCCACACCGCACCAGTGTGCCCATGAAGGCAATGTTCTTCATGTTGCTGTGGTCCTTGACGTTCGTGTTGTTCAGCAGGACGTCGGTGATCTTCCGGGCTGGCTCTGTTTCGCCAGTAAAGCTGCTCTCGTCTATCGAGAGATCCACGGCCTCGAACAGACGCACATCGGCGGGCACACGGTCGCCCACGTTTAGATGCACCACATCGCCAGGCACCAGTTCGCGGGCCAGGAACGTGTCGAGGCGTCCCTCACGCAGACAGTGACACTCGGGGGGCACCAGCTTCTTCAGCTCCTCCAGACTCTTCTCGGAGCGATACTCCTGTATGAAGGCCACAGTGACCACGATTAATATGGCAATGGTTATGCTGACGGCATCGTCGAACTGTTTCATGATCACCGAGACCAAAGCGGAGCCGAGCAGCAGCAGGATGAGAGGGTTTCTGAACTGCTCGATGTACTTCTTCCAGGTGGGCTCCTCCTCAATCAGCAGCAGCTCATTATGGCCAATGATCTTGGCCCGGTACTTGGCCTCTGTCCATTTGAGACCGGTCCGCACGTCGACCTGCAGTCGACCGGCAACCTCGGAGGCGCTGTGCGTCGATGACTCCGAGGTGGAGAGCAGCATCTCGGGCGTGAGGGTTAAACCCGTCTGCGAGTGAGAAATAAGTGAATTAATATCCGGAAAAATACATACATAGGAAATCATATATAGAAAAAGCAGCTTAATGCTACAGCTTGGAAATTGAGAGGATTTTTCTCATTGTAAAGCAAGCACTGCCTCCTGACCAACTCTTCACCAACATTACTGCCAGCCAATCTTCTCGACTCTTGTTCCCATTTCCCATTTCGTCCTGGCCACAAATTGAATGCCCTTCGCTTTTCACTCCACTCCACTTCTCGCCCCTGACCACTTGCAGCTAATTTGCAGTCGTCAACAAGTTTGTCATCATTCATGGCACAAAGCCAGACAGCAGACACAAGACAGTCCACACTCCAACTCCCACACATGGACTACCACAACGAACTCCTATCTCCGAGAATTGTCATCTCTTGTTACATCCTGCTCTCGGTCTGCCTCTGTCGTGTCCATGTCCTGACTGTGGGAGGGATTGCAAAACGTGACTTACGGGCACTGCCTCTGGCGACGTTTTCTTATTTTAATTTATTTTTCGTCTTTTTGAGGGGAGTACTCCCCCTCAGGAAAATTAAAGCGTAAATTTCCGGTCACGTTACAGGACTCCCGAGAATGAATCTCCGATTTTAATCAGACTTTAAAATATGAACTGTTTTCGTGCAGTTCCACCTCTGTGGTCCCATCTCTCACAAAGTTTTCCCACTCGCAAGCTCCATTAATGAGCTCCTTCCGAGCGAGGGGATTCCCCTGAAGGGAATCATCATCCATCTTCTAACTGGGAGTCATCTTCTGGCTTTATGGTGTGCATTTTAATTAAACGAATTCTGTTTGCAGTTTTTGGGGCCAGTGAGCAGTGGGCAATGGTCAGTGGGGCCATTGATGCACACAAAATGCAAATTACCGTGCTTCATATTATGCAGTGCCCATGGATGCGGCGGGTGGGTGGTGGTGGTAGATGGATAAATGGTTTTTTAGTTTTTGTTCAACTTCATGCATCATTTAAGCATAAAAACTATCATTTTCTGTGGCTTGGCATGGGCTCACAAATAATATGCGAACATTTTATAATATACAGATGATTATTTAATTTTTGTGCCTTTTGTATGTAGTTGTTCGTCTGTGTCGATTGGGGTTAAGTGAAATGGAACAAACTGGTATTCCGGCAATTACATCCATGAGTCGCCCTCCCCAAACTCTGCTGCCAATCCACAACCAACAGCTTTGGGGTCCAAGCCCGAAAACTCATCAACAAGTCAAGTGACACGTCAAATATTCCGCCCTCCAGCTGGCTGTGAACGAATTTAGCCATGCCATATACGATACGCGGCCCGAGGCCGCATTCTATTCCCTATTCGCAACGAGAAGCGTCGCATGAGCCACTCCAATAGCCATTTCCATTTGCCTCGACTGACGTTTACCCATGTGTGTGTGTACGTATGGTATGCAAACTTTTCTTGTTTTTATTGGCCCACATTGAACTTTGGTGCCCTACCGGCCGTAATAGTCTCTTTTTGGCCCTATGTGTATTCAAATGCCGACGAACTGGTTCACAGTTGTCACTTTTTGAAAGGTAAATAGTTTGGGCTTTGTAAGGCGTTTTAGCTGGAATTGTGCACTTGAATGCGGTGCCTCTTTGGAAAACATTCTGTTCGTAGAATGGGCGAACAAGAATTGGGTGTTGGGGCAACGTTCTTGGCACACTAAAAGAACTCCCATTCCAAATGGATGCTAAACTCCGCCACTGAGAAGCTAATGAGAGGGAAGCACATATCGCTCCAGACACAATGGCTTCTCCGAGAGGTTCCCACTAATATTCATATGTATTTTATACTTGGGTTAATCGCTCATCAGCATGACAGCGACTGGAGGGTACCAGGCAGTGGCAGTCCCTTCCTCGGAAACCGGATAGATCCCGCACCAGGGAGCAGGGCTTTGTGGTTCATAATAATTATACAACAGAATCAAGCGATTTGCAACCAGGTCTCTCAGGTCTTGGGCCATAAATTCCAAACTCGACTCAGATTTGCATTTCAAAAGTATTCGCGGAAACTTCAATTATTCGTAGATGCATAAACCGCAGAGCGGCACGTGCCACAGCCCAGATAAGCGAATGGGCCCAAAGTACAATAAGTATCTGTGTGGAATACTGGATGGGTGTACCTGCTCATCATCAATGTATATACTAATAGCGCGCCTAGCCCTGAGCATCTTTCAGTGCTTTTCTGCAAGTAGTAGAGGGGGAACTTTTAAATAGTGGACAGAACATGACCTTCACCACAAGACATGACCACTGACGAACAATCGTTGGACAATCACTTAAAGTTAAGTCCACAACCAGTTAGAAACCATCGAAAAAATAAAACGAGAAGGGACGTGTGAGACGCTTCTTACGCGTCAAAACTTTTATACACGGCACTCAGTACTACATCTGCACTGTAGCGGTTATTTGTCAAATTTTAAATTTTTTCTTCATCTGTCATCTACATCAACAACACTGCTCACGCCAACACGCTCCTTTAGCTCGCCACCCTCCCCTATAGACACACACTGCAGAGTCGCGGCAGAGGCAGAGACGTGTCAGGGGGAGAGGCCATAAACAGCGTGAAGCAGAGTGTGAATGCTGCGGGACGGGGTGGGTTTGGCCACTGCAAATTAATTTCTTCATTGTGGCTATAATAATGATCCAATCGGATCCCAATTTGGTGATCTGATAGATATGGTCATTCCCTACGGAATGTTGCATAGTTAGTTTTCTGTTATCTTCAAAATTGTAGATTTGGGAAGTTTTTCGCCCTTTTGCGGGGGCGGAAGGAGGCGGGGCTAATTTTTGAAATACACTGGTTTCAGTGTGAGCATACAGCAGTCTGGTGCCAAAATTTGGTGGCTGTAGCTCTTATAGTCTCTGAGAACTAGCCGACAAACAAGACGGACGGACAGACAGACATGGCTCAATCGACTCGGCTATTGATGCTGATCAAGAATATATATACTTTATGGGGTCGGAAACGTTTCCTTCTGTGCGTTACATACAACCGTTATCCGCACAAATACAATATACCCTATTTACTCTTCGAGTACCGGGTATAAAAAGAGGAACCAAACAACATACAAACATATGAGATATGAATATGAGGTAGGTAGGGGAATTTCTGTGTGGAAACCACTTACGTCAAAGGCATTGATGACTATCATTTTGGTAGAACAGAAACGACGACTCTGGGGCGAGTTCTTATCATTAGCGTGAGAGGAGGGGATGGATGCCGTCCGTTCGGACCCGCTCTCACTCTACATTTAGTGGATGTCTAACGGAACGCCAATCGATTCGGCTTGCGCTGGCGATTAGATTTAGTGGCTTGTCCAATTATCTTTTTGATCACGCACGGAACGCCAACATGAATATTAAAATTTATCTGGTTTCAAAATACGAAGTAACTATCTCTTCATACGTGCACTGGAACAGGAGTAGCGCCAATCGAACTTATTCTTCCAGAGTGACTGAGAAAGAGAGAAAAGACAGTTCCTTATCTAATTTCCACGGACAGTTATCACAGAGTGTCATCAATCGCAACAAAAGCAAACCAAACAACGAAAGGTGACAGATCAAATCAGGCACATTGATAAGGAAAATATCGAGTCGCAATCAGACGACGTGGGTCATTGACAGATGAATAAAGCTTTTGATGATTCGACCGGCACTTCTTTGATCAACAGTTGAATAGAAAATTCGCCAACAAGAATGCTTCCTTACGAACTGGACCAGAGGGAATTTCAGACGGTGAATTTCTGGGGAATTCGAATCAAGTTTTTTCTTCTTGTTAGAAACCCGATGTTTGGCAGACAGCAAGAGAGAGCAGTGGCGGCCTGCTGCAATTGATTTATTGGTTTGCTTTCGTTGCTGATCTATATTTTTGCACAGGCACTGGCACTAGCACTGGCACACTTTCACTTGGTATGTACGTTGGAATAAGATCTCCGATCGTAATATCAGTTCGATATTGAACTGTAAGAGATGCTTGAGACTTGAGAATTTCCCGGTGTAGCGTCGGTGCCACCTAGAACCCGACTAAACAAATACTTCTCGACAAAAACTTGTAAGGTTGTTGGGCAAATGAATTGATGTTTGAAATGCGAATGTGTGGTAGGCGCGGAGCGATAAAAGACAATTGGAGATGGAGACGGACAGAAACTCAAACGCAGACGGCTGGCTGTACACAGGTAGAAAAACAGAGGCAAAGATAAATGAAACTGCGAGAATCGACAATCACGGCACAGCAGCAACAACAACAAATACATAGTAGCAAAAACAGTTCCCGTGAGACAGAGAGAGACGCGTCAAGAGAGCGGCGCTGCCAGCAGCACTTTCTTTCAAACTCACGCGACAATTGTTGTTTTCGAAGCGGAACGGGTAGGAGATTCAATTGTATGGTATCACATGGGCCTGACTTTACACAGACTTTTTACTTTATTGTTCTTTTGATTACTTTTCCTTATTAATTCCTCAATAATTTGTTCTGTACGAGCGGACAGAAAACAGAAAACAGAAAACAGAAAACAATGACGAATGTGGATCGGAGGCAACGTGTACAGCGGCAGAGAGCGAAATTCCGATCAACAGTCAACAGTGAGAGACATCAGTGGTGCTATTTAAGCCTTTTTAGCGCTATGTCTGAAATTTTGTAAAGTGCAAGTTCTCGTCCACTTTTTAAAATTTTCTTAAGTTTTATACATAAAGCATTTTTTGTTAATTTGTTTAGCTTCTTTTTCCTTTGCATGTTCATTTACTTTATTAATTGTATGCTGCATAAGAAAAATCAAAACTATTCTTGTTGGCAGCACTGACAATATGAGAGAGGGGTATTGGACAGCACAAAATGTGCTGTTGCGCGCAAAAGCTTGTTTGGTTCTTAGAGCAAGAGAGTGACAAATAGAGAGAGGAGAGCAGTGTTGCCAATTTAGCTATTTTCCCACACGATCTAGCGTTTTTAAGTGGCAAATGCTAGATACATTGTAATATTGAGTATTGACATCTGACAACTTCCAGTACCATTTTTTCCATTTGAATGGTAAAACAAGATCAATAATTCAAAAGAACACTCAACTAACTCTGGTTTTACACTGTCATTGACGAAATATTTTACAATTTATGAATCGATCGCGAGTGTCAGGTGAGAATGCCTAAGGATATAAGTATATGCAAAAACCGCGTCATGCCCGGGTGCAAGACACCGCATTCAACGTTCTTCTTAGCTACCATTACCATTTTTAATTATTTTTTGCGACCCGAAGAGTGCAGCCTGCACTGTAGGAGAGACGGACGTGCCTTCAAATTGAATTCCAGCAAGCTTGCATTTTGTGCATGCGTGTGTGTATGGGTCAAGTTCAGATGATAATGCACATGCATATGCATGTACATATGTATGTATATTTATGTAAAACACCCAAAAGTAGGGGGTCGGTGTGGCGGTTTCATTTACAATTGTTTCGCCACCAATAATTACTCAATTACATTGCTGCACAACTATCTATCCCGATCTTCGGCGATCGTAACAAACCTTTAATTGGCTGTCCATTATTTTTGGGAAAGTGCTGTTGTTCATTGTATCCCCAATCGCTGATCTTCAATTAGCATATGCAAATGAGCCGAGTTCAGTCTAATCGGAGCCGCATAGTATGTGCGGTAAAAATGTGTGAGATTTTCTCGATTCGCTTCTCCATTAGCACCCCTTAGATATGTTTGGGAATATTACCAAACAACACAAATGATCGTTAACAATTATTGACTAGTAGTTGAGGGAATTGTGGTTATGATTAGTTGTTTGCAAGGCAGAGCTGGGAAAAATCTGGTCAATGAAATATATAGATTCTGTATCTTAAACATTTTATTTTTTATTTATTTTTAAAATAATATAGATAAAAATCGCATGATTTTATCATATATGTATCTACATATGTACATATGTATACTATACATTGTACATATAGCCACCGATTACAATGCCGATACCTGCTTCAGGAAAGATTTGCTTAGGGTTTGAAGCCGCTAAAGCTCGCATTCGTTTCTTTTCGTCTTTTAATCGCCTCAGACTAAGTCCCGTGACTAAGTAAATCACGATTACGTAACCATGAGATTATCTAAAGGCGACTGGAGGAAGGTTGTAAAAAAAACGAATCAGCCAAAGAAAGAATCAGCTTCGCTAATTGATGCCACAAGACATGGGCCAGGCCAAGTGAAAGGAGTCTTTGCGGCTGTGACGGACTTCTTTGAGCGCGAAAATAGTTTAAGCAAATTTTAATTACGCTAATCAAGTCTTTTACTTCACCTTCAACATTGGCAGCTCTTACACTTCTCTGCCTTTCAGTCGCCTGCTACCTTGGTGCCTTATTGTCTGAGCGTCTGTGTTTCGGGTAAGCTTTTGTCGGCGAACCTTTCCCGTTTCCGTTTGTACTTTGGTGGAAAACAGCGTTGACTAATGACGCCACCCTGACAGCCGTTGTCTTGACAGTTCCCTCCCCTCCGCAATTGTGGCTCTCCAGAGGCAACAATGCCGTGTGCACAGCAACAGAGGCGCCCAATTCGTTGTGGGTGTGGGTGTGGGTGGCACTTGCACCGCACAAAAACAATTGGCATTGACTTCGAGTTATTATTTATTTACGCTGTTTTCTTGGGATGGGCGAACAGTTGCAGCCAAAAAGGATGCTTTCAAAAGATAGCTGCAACAATTTCCGGCATCAATTACCTGGTCATCACAGGGAAGGGAGCAGATTGTGCTGGAACAATTGTGCTTAATAGTAGAGAAAACCTTGATGAAAAGTTTACGTAAGCTGCTTACGTTCTCGGTATACTTCGGGTCAGCAAAGAATATGAAACTAAACAAGTTTTCAGGTCGTACAAAAAATTTAAAATTAGCGTTCGATTTGGGCCAAGGCACTTCACCGTTCCGCCCACTCCCGCTACCTCATGCAACTGTTTCGATTCGAAGTGCCACCGCCTCGTTGCTCGTCCTCCTCTGTGGCACTTTGCAGACGTAGCCACATCTTGCGGTGTGAATGGCGTCAAATTGGCATGAATATTTCATGGGCATAATGATCTGAGCAGGATGGATAAGCTCTCCATTAAAGCAATTGAAGCTTTAAGCTGACGCCCACGCTGAGCCCACATGGCCACACAGCCCGTCTGTCCTGCATCCTGTTTCGTGGGGTCGGTCCTCAGTCAATGTCCATCGACAATTGTCATGCATTTTCTATCACAGTAATTGCAATCAAGCGAGTACTCAGATTGCAATTGTTTATTTGCTGCTGGGCCAGGGTCAGGCAGCAGGGTGCAGAGTCTAGGGTCCGTTTTGCTGGACAGGAATTGCTGAAATTCGTTCTGTTATCCCAAAAATCACACTTGGTTGCCCCTTTGCACAGCCGAACGAGTGACAGGCAACGATTTGGGGCTTTCGACCAGGACTGGCTGCTTAGCAGCTTCATTCAATTTCGAATCTGTCGCATTAGTGCGGTTCGGTTTGCATGGTGCCCAGTTCTGACCAGTCAGCCGTTCCCCCCGCAAACTGTTGCTTGGACACTGCTCCGATTGTCTTTATGCCCGTACAACCCCTAGGACACAACACCTCAGATAACGTGATTTGAATAACAATTGAGGAACATTCAACTGCAAAACATTTCAAACCATTTAATACAGTTTTAGCCCGGTTAAGAATTATTCACAAAAATCAGAGCCAAGTATACACCAAGTTGTGATTAAACAAAGAACCCGGATTCATAAAATGAATAAACTACCTTTCGGAAGCCCAAGGAATAGCTCAAGATCCGACTCGTTAACTAAAATCAGTCACGTTTTGTCCAATTTATGGGCAACTGACTGAAAAAATGGCCAACCATTATTTTTAAACGTTTTAGGCAATTGAGTAGGGTACAACTCAGCTATTATTTCGCATGCCATTGCTATGGTTGGCTAAACTGTGGCTTTGCATCCTCCTCGCTCGAGTGTAAAGCTACAAATATAAATCTGACCACTAGACGAGACGCATTCATCATCCAAATGCCATCGCTCAAGCTGGGGCAGACGACGCAGATGGCGATGCAAAGCTGGGTTGGATGCGGAGCTGGGTTTCAGGGCGTTTTCGTGCCACGTAAATGCTGCGTTACTTAACGGGCGGTTGGTCTCCATAGCCATCAAAAATGGAGAGCAAGTGCAGCCATTATTCTTGCCGTTAGCCCGAGTGGAGGGGCCTGTGCAGACCATTATTATGTTTGCGTAGCAAATGTCTCATGGAGCTGAAACTGAAGCCAGAGCTGGAAAAACCAACTCCCACGGAAAAGTAAAATTCTAACGAGCTGGCCGGATGTGTAGAGGGGAAGAGAAAGGAAATGACAAGCTCAAGAGGGCACTCACAGCGACAGAGGAGTGGGAATTTGGGGAAAGAGAATGAAGAGGTGCGAAAAAATGTTGAATTCTTATTCGCCGTTCAATACTCCAGAACGAGGCACAAGCGGATCCGCTAATGATGAGCAAATAGTCTCGTTAAAGATGTCAAACCATCAAAATATGCAAATGAGGTATGACATTCCTCTTAAAACGAGGGAGCTCCAGAAAATGCAGAATCTGATAGCATGCAAAAAGGACTTATATCTAAAGGTTCCACTAACGACTTGCTATCGATTCAGCCGCCAATCCATCGCGATTTTCATCACAGAAATTCGACAAAGGCTTGGCTGCACTCTCCATTATTGGAACCTGAAATGTTCTTCTGGGAGTTCTTGTCTGCAAGTTTTCTAAGAGAAGCCCTAGCCAGGGAGAGCTCATACATCGTATGTTATTGTACTTCAATTTCAACCGAATAACCTTCCCCAGTCAGAGCTTGGATACACATAATCACACAAGGCACAAAAACCAAGGTCAGATGCGATCTGGAAGCCAATAACGCCAGACTATCAACGGAAATCGGTAATAATCAAATTTCTTTTAGAACTTTAGGAATTTGCCGAGCCGAATGACAACAGTATTCAGTGTTCAGTGGGCGCCCCTGCCGCCACATTCCTCTTGCCACTTGAGAGCATAGTTTATGGCTTGTAAGCTGCTTACCCTAATGGCTTCCCCTGGACACGATGTTTATGCCCCAGGCTTTGAGTGCAGGCTGGCTGTGGCCTGGCCGTGGGATCTTTAACATTTTCTGCACTATTAAATGTAACTCGAGTTGACGTTGGAAGGTTGAAAGGTTAAAGCGAGCTTTAACTACAGGTCCTCGTTAGGCCCCGAATCAATCTGCAACCCTAGTCGAGTAAAGGCGAGCCGAGCCGAGCCAAGCCAAACAAATGCGCCGCATTTGATTTGCAATCCAATCTAGCTGCTGGCTCCGTGGTCGGCTGCCAGCTCCAGCTCGCAGCCGGATTTCGTGAGAGCCCAGTCCAGCCGAGCCTTAATGGAACCCTTAAAAATAGGCAGGCTGTCACTTTTGGCCCCGAAACGAAAAGCTTTTTAAGAGCCGAAGTGACCGTCCTCGTCCTCCCACCTGGCAGGGGCAATTACATGCAACTTCCTCTTCAGTTTTCTGGATGGAGTAGCAATTTTGTGTCCACCTTTTGCTTGAATTTTCAGCGTGCCATAATAAATAGCAGAGCACTCCGCATTACATTGAATTTCAGCGGGTTCTTCGTTCGCTAGGCTCCAATTACTTTCACAATGTCATAATCACACTTGGCAGACCGTTCGAGGCACGAACGGGGCAAGCACTTAACTTTGTATCCAACGAAGGATGCAGAGGAAGTACAAACACAGGGCGGGAGACGCAATAATGGATTGCATTCGATCTGATCGAATTGGATTCCCAGTGCTGGGTGTTGCATTTACATATGAACGTCCCTGGACCCAGACATGAAAGCCAGAAGCTGAGAACCATACAGGGATGCACTCCCGTCTAAGAAGACGGGGGAACGGTGTGTAGGACGGCAGTCACAGTAATGGAAACGAATAAATCCTGAATGGATCAGTTACTTGCAGAAGGCGTTGTCTCCGCCGATGTGTGTATGTGTGTGTGTAGCCTCATGTTGCAAGCAATAACAAAACAAACAAATTTCTATACAACACTTGTAGCAGGGGATGCAGTGGCACAAGAAAAGAAATGGCGGAATGGAGGACCATTATAATAGTTTACAACGCCTGCAGCAGCATGCGAAGGAGTTGGAAGCTGTTGGAGAAGTCTCCACTTTGACACTCGGGAGCCGCAACGAGATAAAAATGGCAGACATTCAGAAGAACGGGTAACGGCGATGGAGGCGGTGCCTTGTCTCGTCTTGTCCTGGGGTCGCATTCCCGGCATGCACAGACGCCTTCGAGGACGACGACGACGACAAGGCCAGGCATTGCATATAAATGAAAGTGGGGAGCGGTTTCCCACCCGACCATACTTTTAACCTACCCTAAACAAGTAAGACAACGCTTTTAAGGAACTCTTCGAACTATAAAATACCTCCACTAAAATTCAATTTCTTATGGACTCTTTCTTAAGTCGAATGCAAGTGAGAACGAATTCCAAAGCCTACATTTCGATTGTATAATCTCCCTCCATTTTGGTTGTGCCAGAAGGTTTGCTAGCGAATGACAAGATATTCATATATTTTACTCGTGCCCACCTAAATACCATCTGTTGATTTCCTGATAATATTCAGTATTTTTATTAACTGATCTGCTTGTTTCCATACGAAAGTCATCCCTGTTTTCGGTAGCTATCTGTCTGAGCAGAATTTGTACAAATTGTGGATGACCTGGATACATACAAATATTTTATATATACATACATATATGTATATGTACGAATAATTATGTAATTTGTGTAGTAAATACATTTTCAAGAATAGAACATACCCTTGCTGGGTCTGGGTATGGGAGCATCGTTGAAATTCGATTCTCTAAGTCGGGGTTTTTGCTGCAGTGTCTGGCTTACAAAGTCTCCGATCTAGCTCTTGTCACATGAATACACCCCGAATTGATGCATTCCAGAGAGCTTTAAGCCTGGGCGCGACCACTTAAAAACTTGATAACTATGATTGGAAACTGCTGCTACTGCGAACCAGCCAGACTCCACCTCCACTCTCTTCTGTTATTGCGTATCCAATGATCTGTGTGTGTATTTATGGCCTCCGGCGCGACGGCAGGGGAGAGATGCAAATTGTCAATTTTTTCCGTTTTTGTGGAGCGCAAGAGACGAAAGAAGTTGAGTGAAAAAATGGAAATTCAGACGGAAAAAGTTGCACTCTTTCTATGTTTTGTCTGTTGTCTGTTGCAAGCTTCATTATGTCGGAGTTACAACTGGGGGTGATGGGCGTTAGTGTTCCCGAAAATTGTTGCCTTCAAATTTATTTGCCTCTCAGCACCACTGGCGGAGATTGGGGCGTTTTGGTTGAAGTTTTGGCTGTAGTTTTAGTTTTTGATTTGTTTTTTGGAATGTGTGACACTTTGGTGTGACAGCAGCTGTCGCAACTGTGCCGCTGTTGTGCCCTCCCCTACTAAGCTCGGTCCAGAGGCCGAAACTCTCCCATTAGAGTAATTACATCCCACAGACAATGAGAGATAATGGGGGGAAGTGCATCTCATCGCTGGTGGCATATCAAGAAAATTTAGCCAGACACCAAATGTAATTCACTGAAAAACATTTTCAAGTTCAGAGACAGACAATGGGGGGAATATAGAAAAATTCCGATAGCTTATTGTTTTGCAAATATATTTATGAATGTATTTGTGTTTGCGGGGGGCTATCCGATGCATCCGCGTATAAGTTACAATCCACAATCAAAACGTTCGGAAAATTGTGCAATAAGCAGTCGAACAATTTTTATCAATGCCAGAATACAATGCGTGAAACCGAAAATAGGGAGCGTAAATATGGAAAAATTATCGTATAATAAATATGAGGCAACATATGGCTCCGGCTTAATCGGTGGCTCGTAGGGGGGAAATTAAATTGGAAACTGTCATCCCAATTGCTGCAGCAGCACACTGCCACGGAATTTATGTGCGGCAGGGACAGATAATTTACATATAATTGACTGCCCGTACAGGTCCCTTTGTCCGCCTCCCAGACCCTTTCTCCCATATGCAATTATCGGAGATGTGGGGCCATTTTTTCAATGGAAATTCATGCACACTTAATGGCCACGCCTCTGACCGCAGACAACGGCTGGCCACGCCCACTATCCTACCAACCCACTCGCCCACATCCTGTCGATCTGTTGAATGCGCTCGTTAAGGGTCCAGAATCTCAACGAAATTTTCCTTCACTTGCAATGAATTATGCTTTTATTTTATTTCACTTTTCACTGTCCCTCCGTAGCCACAGTGCTCCCTCTGTCCCACTACCTCACTCTGTCCTCTTGGTTTTCCCTGTTCCGTTTTCCTTTTTCCTTGCGGTTTGTCGCATTTTAACATCCAGTTACGTGTCCATTCGAGACCTAAAGAGTCCTGTGCAAGAACATTGTGAATTGAGTTCTGGTTCCTTCATTTTCTTTCTCTGTTCATTTTTTGTTGTTTCCCTCCCGCAGATTCAAAGTGGCTCATTCCATTTGTGGTTTTCTGGCGAAGCACTTTCGGATTCATCCTTTCGTGTGCATTATTCAATTAAATTGCATTCATCCGATCAAAGGTGCGTGGACAAGGGACTTCTCTGCATCCTTTGCTCTTTAATAAAACTCTAATTGACTGATGCTACTAGCCCATAGCTTAAAAAGTTCACATATGTATGTGAATGAAATAGAACGAAGGGAAGGCACTCGACCCGAATGATTCAGGCTTCAATTAGTCGAAAAAAATAGAAAAGCCACCACCAGTCGATGTTATTGAAACCCCTTTCATTGGCGATTGTTGACAATGGGGTGGTGGAACCATAGTTGAACCTCTGACGCACCACACCACGCAATTTTCCACATAATTTATGCAACACCAATTTCTGGCTTTCCCCATTGCAAAAAGTTGAAAAATAACCAACAAAATAATAACAATTGAGGAGGGGAAAAAACATAACTTTGGCAGCGACAAAAGACAGGCAATGCGGCAGTAAATTTGTGTGCCACTGCAAGAAGCGCAACAACTCCATTGCAAAGTTGTGAAGGTACTCTGGGATGGGTTGGGTATGGGTACGCTTCGTGGAGGTTCCCCAGGGACATGGACAGGAGTGTACGAAACGGGACGTAAAGTTTGCCGTATTTTACTTATTTTCGTCTGAACTGAGTTGAAAAGTTATTGCAAAATGAAAATAATGCGCGCACAATTGCCGGAAAAGTGGCGTCCAAAAAAAAAGAATATAGAAATAATAATGGAAATTGTTTTAGCCGAAAAGGGAAAATGCACAATAGCAAAGTTTTCCTTGGTCTGAAAAATATTCATTGCAAAGTTGTTAAAGGAACGAAGACAGGAACAGAATCTGGTATATGCTCTTTCTGTTGACCCCGAGCAATACCATTTCTATTCCGGTTCCATTTCGCTCCAATCCGAAACAAATGGCCTCTTCCCAAGACGTTTCCTGCTGTTCACTTAACTTAATTCATTCGGCACATAAATCTCACCTGGTTGAAAGTGCAGGCAGCATGTAGAATGCCCACGGGGCTGGGCTGTTGCTTTGAAAGGGAAATCTCATTAAAACTGCATGAGTCTCGTTGCTCGAATGATTTGCCAGCATAACACAGCACCCATGGCAACTAATTTGTTGAGTTTATCAAAGCGGGTGCCTCAGATATGTTCGCACTGCCTTTGGCCTGCCCTGCAATCAATAATGCCCATTCTGGACGGCAGGTGCCGGGGACATCCGGCACATCCTGCCGCTGGCCCATTTAATTTCATTTTTCAATTAGCAAAATCAACAGCGGAAAAAGGTGAAAACAATGCATTCACACGGCGAGAGTTTTAATTGCATTCACAGCCGCGCAACCAGAGAGCATTCTGTTTTTGTTTGCCCAATGGGAATGCAATCAGCGACACCGAAGAGCGACTGCCAAAGCGACAGAGATAATGATAGTGCAATTCTATTCCTGTCCATTTTTATTTCCGATCTCTACCACCTTAATCCTCAGAAAATGTTCTGCGGATAGGGCCGAGGGCAATTTCTATTCATTGACCACAACTCGCCAATTCATTATACCCATTACAAAGGGCTTTCTGAACCAATAAGGTACATCAGCATTCTGTATGCATATTGATCTCTTTGAACAAGTAAGAGTAGAATTATACCCACTTGTAATATTTTCACCTTTACAGCTCAAGGCTTTTTTATGTCTATATATGAACATATGTACAAATCTATTTCTATAGATTAGCCTAGATCATCTTCGACTCGACACGCGCAAATGCTGAAAAAAAGAGAATGGTGTGTATTTGTGTGTGCAAAGAGTATCCTGCACTGAATATCAGGGTATTTCAATGTAGAGCCACTCGACCATAGCCCGACTCTGTTGATTATTTAATTTTAATTGTTTCAAACAAGCGAAGCGGACATTATTAATGCAGAAAACGTGTCGGCCGCTCAATAAATGCATAATCCGTGGCAGAAAGAGTGGCACGAATAGTTATTAAATTTATAAACATTTTGTCAGCAGAAGCCGCATAATTAGTTGGGCAAAATGATCTCCGCGGCATGAACTCGGTGGCCCGAATGCGGAGAGGGTGCGTGGAATAAATAATGTGGTGCAGTCTCCCTGCCTACTAGCTATGCCTCCGGCTTTTGTGGATGATAAATTATGGAGCACAGTATTTGTTAAGCTATAAAATCGAAATGAATTGCGATTGCCACACGATTGCTATAGATTGGATAAACTATAGATACTTATTAATTATTAAACTAATCCCCGCCGAAACAAAGACATTTCTCTGTTTGTTTGCAACAATTTTCACCCCGATTGGCTAATTTTGTGCTGGGAAAGTGCATCCAGTGGAAACAGAGAAGATGCGAGCCATTCTGCAAATACAAATCCAGGTCAATGCATCGCAGGTATGGGAAGAGTTGGAAAATCAATTTCCATACACATAGACCAGACCGTACCAATCCACTTGCTCTTCCTCAGAGATGAAGAAGGAGGCGTGCAATGCACTCGGCTGCACCCCAAAAGAATGCGGAAAGAAAGTAGAGTTAAGGGGCGCTACTGCATGCAGTAATTTCCAGCCACTTACATCATCTAGAACAAGTTTGCAACTCCATAAAGTTCGTTCCCACGTCTCAGCCATTCATCCAATCCAATGAAAGCCGTTAAGTGCCCCATGAGCGACCTACCAAGTACCAAGGAGTCCACAAGTCCTCCATTAGGCAAGCATGGCGGAAAAGCCGCAAAAAGTAATATGCCAGCGAAAGGACCGGCAGAACCTTCCGCCCACCAGTAGTGGATGGTGGTGGCAGGCGAAAAAGCAAAACCCATCGACCCGAGAAAAGTGTTGATTTAAAGACGGACACCCGCCACACGGTGCACGGAGCACGGTGCACGGCTGGGGCGTAGTTAAACAAAAGCCTCGCCTGGCTGCACCGAAATCAATATTGATGTTCATTCGATTGTGCCACAGTGGAGTGGGAGATTGGAGCGGAAGGCAAAGTGTCACTGGGCGGCGGCGGTTGGTTCTGCATCTTACAACACGAAGAAAACCCCAGCTGGCGAAGCAACTTATGGAAATAATCAATAGCGTGGAGCCGATGACTTTTTTCCCTATTCTATAAGTAAGCAGCCCTTCCTGTGAGAAGAGCAACTTTGAGGGCCGAAGATAGATGTAAGCCGGCTGTAACATGCAGTAGCAAAAGGATATATTGCATGGAGTGGATATCTGCGCAAAAAGTTAAGCACCCAAAAGTGTAAGTAAAGCAAAGGCTTCATTCCGTACCTTCTCAAGATAATAATATTCTCGGAAAGGTTATAGCAGTTTAACTTGCACCTCATCTATCCATGTACGCCTCCTGCAGCTGCTGCCCCTCATTAGCACACCATTCATCAGGGCAGCAAGCAGAGCCATGGAAAGTAAATCGAGAAGCCAGCAGAAACTTTCGTTCTGCTCGCGCACTGAAATAACTACAAAATAATCGAAAAACTTTTTAATGTGCCACATTTTTTCTTCGGCCCCAACTATGCCATTTACTTCCGTTTCCTGCTCCCTCCCTCCCCTTTGTTGCATTTAGCTCTCACTAATTCAGCATTTCCTGTACCCCGCTACGCCTTTCTAGTGGACCCAAAGTAATTGAAAAGCCGCGTTAATTGCAGACTCTCCTACTCCTGGCCCAGATTCCGCCCTGATGCTCCTTCGGCTCTGCGTTTCGTCGTGCTTTAACTTTAAGTCGATTGTCAGTGAGTGATGTCGAGCTATTCTCACAGCCAATTGAGCGAGAAGTATATCGGGCCACAGCCATCCTCTCTGGCCGCCCTGTCGTATTCGTAGTATCCCCTCTCTGTCGCTGCCGTGACTTTTTCAGGGCCATTTGCTACAACGTGCTCCACGGTGGAGCCGAGACGCCTCGAGACTCCACAAACACAAACACACACACACACACATACACACACCGACACACACTAGCCGTGGATGTGGATCAGAATGAGGTTGAGCCTTTGTAAATTTGATTATACGCCTGTTCTCTGTCTCAGGGAAACCCGACTCCGCCCTGACTTTTGTGGCGGTTTCTGTGAGACTTTCTCCGTCTTCTGTTCTGTTTTCTTTTGGGTAATTATTTTTGGTGTGAATTATGCTTAGGGGAGCGTTACCTTGATTGTTTTCTCTCTGCTTTGCTTGTTTTTCTTACGCTTCTCGTCCGATACAGGGGCTCAATGAACAGACACTCGAGAGAGGGTGTGTCTACCCTCTTGAAAATGATTGGGAAACTTCAACGGGACTCACCTGCAAAGATTAAAGGAGTTGGGAATTAATTAAATGTTAAGAGAGAGCACTCAAAGGCAAACACACCCTGTAATTCCACAGAAAAAAGCGAATAATTATACGAAATTGCGGGAAATGAGCAACAATCGTGTTAATTTTCCTAACGTGTAGCCCCCACTGTGATGTCAAACGAAGACACGTGTGTGTGTGTAATTAATGGATCCACGAGTGTGCCCCGAAAATTATGCAAAGCCACGTCTAGGTCGGGCAGCTGTGGCGGGTCCTTTGTTTCCAAAAACAAACAAAGTACAGCAGCAGAGCAGGTCTGAATCAAAAAACGGCTTCCACCGACTCTCACCTGCCTGACAAAATCCATTGCCGAGTCATATACATCGATAGTTCTACGTGGATTGAGATTCAGGCCCGCATCCACATCGCCGTCCTCATCTGCTGGCAGCAGCTGCAGCTTGGAGGAGCTCTGGGCCCGCGAGCTGCCACGGCTGCCATCCTGCTCCTTGCGATTGCGCAACAAATTCACTTTTTCCGGATACTCCTCCGCAGCCAGGTCCGTGCCCACGAGCAGGAGCTCCGTTGAGCGGCTAAGTGGCAGACCGACTCGATTCTTCCTCGTTTTGCGTGTTGGGGACTGAGACATTTGACATAAGACTCAATGAACCCGTGTGGAGACAGGGGCAACAGTGGAGCTTCGAGCTGCCATTCTCATCCCCAATTGCCAGTCGCCAGCTATTAATGACCTGTGCATGTTGTCCTGCTGATAATGTCCATAAAATTACCCAAAGCCTGGCAATAAGTAATGTGATTAACGGCCTAGCATCCGGGAATGGGTTCTGTTTGCCAGAGCAGTTGGAAGGAGGTCATGTCCAGATCATCGGGGTGGGTGGGATGAGGGCATAGAATTGCGATACAAACTTTCTTCCCGCTGCCTACAAATTCAAGCTGGAAAACACACAACAGCCGCAGCAGCGACAACCGCAAAGCCGCTCAAAAGGGAGCCTGCCTGTCGCCGTGCCACCTGGATTCCAGCTCGCATAGTTGTGTGGTCGCGGGGCAAACATGCAGCGTGCAACAACTGCAACACGGCCCTCCGACATCCACCATCCGCACCGCATTCCATCGCGCCAACTCAATCCCGAAATGAGTCGCGTGGAAATATTGAGACAATTAAATTGCCACGGGAACGAGCATGGGGAAGACAGGGGACACTCAGGTGGAGTCGTGGCAGGACCGGGTGCTTGTAGTTAGTTTTCCCGTTAACCACAGATCCCTTCCCTTCACACCATCCCCCATCTGACAGTTGTCGCAGCCACCGATACATACGATGCATAAGGGGGGGGCATAAGTTATTTATTGGAATTTGAGTGTCACTGTAAACGGAGCCGGGGGCTGTGAGTGGAGTGGAGGGGCGGTACCGGGAGTGTGGTCGTTGGCTGCAAAACCGCAACGCATTGAGGTTCTCGCCCCAACATAAAATATTGCCCGCCTTCTAAGTGGCATGCAACACGGTCGGAGAGGGGAGGAAAATTGACATTACCCTGGGGTGTGGATGGGGCACACGAATGGGTGATGTTAAAGGTTTAAAGCGCCGTGCCACACTCTTTTGTTTCAGCTCAAATGCATTCAAGTAGTGTTTTCATTACTCAGACCAACCATCCATTCATCCATCCATTTCTCCATTCAGAGATAGACGCAAGTTTTAAATACGACGCTAGCTTGGGGGAAAAGTTTTAAGCTGCCTGCACAGAGCTGAAGTGCAATCATAAATAGTTAACTTGCCGTTTCTTTTCCTTTTTTTGCACTGTGCCGAATGGAAAGTTTTCCAATTTGGATTTATAAACCGACATAACGGTGCAGCACTTGCCACATAAAGCACTGCGATGTGTTTAAATGGAGATTCCCCGATCCCCCAGAGAGCCAAAACGCAGAGACAACGAAAGAGTAGTGAAAGTTACCCTGGGTCAGCGGCAAACGAAAAAGTTCTCCTCTCTGGTATAGCCACAGATCCAGACAAAATTGCACCGCATCTAATTTTCAAGCGATTTGGGGCAGATGTTGCTTCTACTTCCAATTCTGGACGGGCAGACCACCAATGCCACTTCCTTGCTCAAAAATGATGCCAAATATACAGCGAGATTTTCTCTTCGTGCCGGTAACGCCACTCCCCCGTCTCTAGCAGTACTAACCAAATTTGTATCTGTTTCCCAGGCTGCGTGCGGCTTGCCGCTGACAGACATTAGCACGGCTTATGTCTGCCCCACCCACGGACACCTACCGACACATCTGCATTTGCAAATTGTGAAAACTGCAAGCTGAAAGTGGAATTTTCCTGCATGAGAGGTGCGTTGCCTCTGTGTATGTACATATGTATGTACATCTACATGTACATGTGCATGTGCATGTGTATGTATCTGGCAGATACGAGCTAGAGTTATTTTCATAAACTTCTCTTTTCTGCTGCGTGCAGTGCTGTGCTGTGCTGTCCCCTGACCCATGTCCCCTGTCCACTGTCGGTGTCCGCTTATCTGACGGTAGCCCTGGGGCAGACAATGTTTCGGTGTTGCCAGTCAAATGAAATTCTAGTTATTCCTGTTTAGGATTCATTCCATCTCCATCAATGGCCATTATCTAGCTCTTAGCTCTTAGCTGCTTCGCTACTACGATATTCGTACTTAAAGCTTGAATATTCAGTTGGGAATATTGCATACTTCTGAGCGAACACGAATTCTCAAAAAAATACTTGACTACTGTCGAGAATTCCTGGCACTACCTCTGCAGAAGGGTAATATCATTTAGAAAGACAGGTTTTTGCCACACAGAAAAAGGGATCAAATTTGTACAGGTTTGTACTTTATCTTTAATGTTCCCTTAAATATAAATATAACATTAAATCTATGTGCCAGAAAAGTATTGAAACTAACTTATATCAAGCAGCTAGCAGCTATTCGTTCCAAGAATCAATTGAAAAGACTTTGTGTAAAAAAGTTTCGATCTTTAGGTAGGGTATCTGAATTTTCGCCATCAAAGCTCGAAGCCTTTCTTTGTTGAAAATATGTACATACTTCTAGGCATTCCCCAAGGTAGCTTCCTCTTCCACATTATGTCACCAGCATTTGCCAATCTTCATCAAAATGCGCATCAGGACCTGGCGCTCAATCGCACTGCCTTTCGCTTGTCGTAACTGAACTTTACGTGTGCTTGGCGCTGCCTGATAACAGCGTTAAAGGGAGCAGGAGAGCAAGAGGGTAGCTGGGACGAAAATATTACCCATGCCGGAGACGTAAACCTGATGCTATTGACACAGCCCCAACCCGCTTCATACAGCAACATGTCAACGATGTTGGTGCGGGGACGTGGACCGGCAGAGTGCTGAGTCAGGCAGACGTACACATAGGGGACATACATACATATGTATGTATGTATGTACATACATATGTACAAACATAGGAAAATATTCCATTCCTTCTATCTCTCGAAATTTTAATTGTTTTTGCAGCTTGCTTCTGCTCTTTCCCCTTCTTTCCCTTTTATTCACAGCGATCCAGTTAAGATTTTTTTTAGGAATAGTTACACGACAGGTTTTATGCTGCAGAACAAAATCGCGCCTCTAAATCGAGCGAAATCCTCAAGCAACTAAGGATGTAGCTTTTGTCGGGACATGCCGCTCGATAAGAGCATTCAAATGAGCTTCCGCTTATTGCCAGTGGTATTATACAGTACATTGTACTGCCCACTCTACTGTACCACTGTTGCATATGCTTGCGCAGGGTTGCCTTGGCTGTGCCGTTATTTATTTCTCCTCATCTCGGCCAGCTCTCTCCCACTCTTTTGAGCTCTCGCTTTTCTTTCTTAGATTCACCTTCATTGCGGACACGGTTATTGTTTGGCCTGCCTCCCCTTTGAATTAACTGTGAACTAGTCTTCAACTGACATCGTTTTGATCTTACTCTCATATACTATCTACAACAAATGTATTTAAAAACAGATATACAACATACACATGCTCAAAATACTTTTCAGCTATTAGCCAAGCCACATGCTGTACTATTACATACTGTGCAATAAATCTAAACATTTAAAAATTGGGTTGTTGTCCCAATATAACTTCTTAAATTATATTTGCATTACATGTCATCGAGCCCACATAATTATTTGTTTTTGCTATTGGTTGTAATTACTTATCGCTCTATTAGATCTCTCGCTCTAAAGCTTGCGCTCTGCGCAACAAATCGTTAGCTTTAATCGCACTGCCTTTGATCTGAGCTTTTGGCTGCTGCTGCATTTCGGAGCGCTGTTGGAGCTAAGTTTAGCTCCGACCACAAGCATACAATAAAGATAACCAGGAACTCGCCCAAAGAACCTATAGGGCTGTGATCCCTAAAACGGTCGGTGTAAAACGTATCGTGAAACAGCAAGCCCTTAATTTTCCCATTCACTATTCCCTGCAGAAGTTTCAATTTTTTCCATGCGTTTACCAACTGGCACTTTTTTCCAAGAGCAAGCAGTAGCAATACGGGTGAGGGTAAGGGTGCGGGCATGTCTGTTGTAGCTTTTGTCGGTATAGCTGTTAGTGGTAGTGGCCATAACTACACATTGCACATGCAGCAATCATTGTCATCCCCATCATCTCGAATCCTGCCTGGAGGCATCCCACCGCACCGCACCGCACCGCACCGAATCGTTCCTCCTCTTCCATCATCATAAATTTCAGGGCTTTGTGGTCATGTTCCTTCTACAAAACGTTGTATACATGTGTTCTGTGGTCTGTTTGTGCACTGGCGTGTTCCATCCTGTTGCCACATTCTTTTTTAATCCCTCCTGGTGGCCCCTCTCCTTCGGCTGTTCAAACAGCTTGCAGAATTGCAAGGCCAGCATTCGCTTATCCGAAGCTTAAAGCTTTCCTGCGATTCGGTTTGAGGGTCCTGTCCTATAACGACGCCGCCAATCATAAAGCTCACCATTAATGCAATTATTCTAATGAAAATTGATGGCTAATTATAATGTTTGACTGAAAATTCAATGAAAATTTCGGGTACCATTATCATAATGGTAACCATCGTGCGGTACGATGCTGCGCGGTGATGTTCGGTTCACTGATGTACGGTGGAGCTCTGTTTAAAGAGCTGTTCCCTGCTCCGGACATCCCAAAAAATTATCAGCGGAAGTGCAGAATATTTGTCGTTTTGTGCGTTGACACAGTACTCGTAAAGGGAGAGCAGAGATACAGGGATGAAAGAGTTGGGTTCTGGGAAAGGCTGTGAGGAGGATGGTTGAATGGTTCAATGGTAAGCCAACCCACAACCGACATTGGAACAATGCAGGTCGGAGGCATTCAGGCATATGGAATGTTCACAGCCCGATAGGCCTGGTTTTCTCGACTCTACATTCACTCTCTCGTTCTTTTTGCTCTATTGTACCATTTCCCTATCAGTGGGCGGAGCCAGCCTCCCCCATATGTTGCTCTTGGTTTTTAATCCATTTTTTGTCTGCTTCTCCAGCGGACTGCCTCTACTCGTAAGTTGGAGGCTAATCCTTGCAGGCTTTCCATCCTTTGTTAAGGTCAGCGGACAGTGTACCTCCTTTACGAGAGTACTGCCTTGGAAGTGTGCTCGTATTTTTATTATGTCTGACATGTCGCTCTTCATACTTACTCGTATATTTTGATGGGATTTTCTTTTGTGCGCTGCACAAGCTTAATATTTGTATAAGGGGCTTACCATCCATCCATCAGAACCATCATCATCAGAAGCAGCAGCAGCAGCGGCACAGTTGACGTTGACATTGCATGGCAAATATTTATTTTATTTCTTCAGTGCAACATATCGAAGTGGGCTTGCGGTGTCTCAAGGAAATGCTCAACATTTCACTCGGATTATGCCAGGTGCGGGGGAATGGGAATCAACGGCTGTGGTTCGGCTGATAACTTGCCCATGAATGATGTATGCTTATAAACAGAAAATCAAATTAATTGGCCAATGCATTATTCAAGTGCAACTGCAGCTGCAGAGTCCCTGGCATGCACACAGGACAGCCATGGATAAATATGATTCCCATATGATAGCAGAACGAGCCGGGGGGGAGGGGAGCAGCAGAAAGGGATTTCCTCCAATCAATTAATACAATATATTTGTCCTCTGTGTGGACTTTGGCTTTTGTTCGTCAAAGGATATTGAATGAACGTGTAAAAGAACAGCCGTTGACAGTCGCACAAAGGAGATGGATAGCCTGAAAATGTCAATGAGTGGACGTGGAGTGCTCATAAGGCAGCAACAGACAGAACTGAACAAGAACGAGGACCCGACCATTCCGACCTCGACTTTTTCCAGCAAATCCTTCTGGGTAGCCGCAAACAAAGAGCAGAGCTCCCACACCCACCCACAGCAGCCAACCCAAACTCTCGAATAAATCATGGAAATTCAATTTGCTGTAAATGTACATTCGACTGGCTGCCTGTCAGAGTTATGGCTGACACTAAACGTCAGTTTCCCTCTCGACAAGGGCCTGGGCTTGGCTGGCCTGCTGTCTGCTGTCTGCCTGTCTGGAGGAATATGCAAAAGATTTCAACAGTCACATTACGGTCTAATGGCATTTGTGCTGATGCTGAACGTGTAGGGGCGATGCCCCAGTCCTTCCCATCTCAAATCGGTGCTTATCGAGGGAACCATCCCACGCTGCGATGTAGCAAAAGGAATCTCTAATTTTCGCTACTCGAAAAAGTGAGGCATTAGAGTCAAGTTCCCTACTAAAGTGCAACGCAGATTGCCACAACTCAAGGGCTCAAGGGGGGCCATTTGCCAACGCTAAGCGGCCATAAAATATTCCAAATTATGTCCAACAATGTGGCCAGCAGTGGTCAAGGAGAAGCAAATTGAATTCCATTGAAAAGTTCTGAGCTTGTTAGCGCCGAGCAGTCCCACCGGAAGGTAGTGGGGTATGTGAGAAGGTGGGACTCCCTACGTCCTGGCTGCTAATGTTAGCAGCTGCTACTCGCTGCTGAGTGTGCGTCAGTTCCGTCCACCTATTGTTTGGAATTTCTCTTCCTTCATGGCATGTGCGTCACTCGCATGGTACCCAAAATACTCGGCATATGGAGCTCAGCCTGTCAATGCCCAAGTTGATATTATGAAATGTCAGTTAAAGTGACAGCTGTCACCTGCTTCAATCCATGCCAGAGACATGAGCTTCTGCCTGACTGTACATATGTGTCTTTGGCAGGGGCTAAGCTGGGCGATCTTTACTTCTCAGACTCCTCAGTAGTGTATTGTGCCACCTCCATCGAATCGTTCATCCCTAGAAACCCTAATCAGTGGCATTGGACCCGCTGCACCGACCTCGATTCACTTGTTTACTAATCTGTGAATTTGTTGCCCTTCTTTCTGGCCCCGAGTGTTGATGAATGCTGAATAAATTTCCAAGGGTCTCCGCTGGGCTAGCATTTAGCCATGCCCGTGTTTTGGCTGCCACTTCGGGCCACTCTGCGGAGACATTCAAATTTTGTTTGGTTCTGTTTGGTCATGCTTCATAAGCTTTAACGCGTCAATTCGCGTCGGATTTGTACAGTGTACAGATGAAGATGGAGTTCAGGAAGACTGGCGGACGGACAGTGAAGAGTCCTACGACGCAAGGATGGTGTGTCTCCGACAAAGTGGCTGGCAAATAATTTAAAGTGCATAATCCGCTTACGGGCAGGCGAGCAAACAAAGGCGAGGAAAATAGTGCGAAAGCAACATGCTGCTAATGTCCTTTGGCAAGGACAGCCAGAGCAAACGTCTTGGCGAAGTGGAAAGCAGCGGGCGACAGGAAAGAACAGAACAGAACAGAGCAGGCCCAGACACAAGACACAGGACACGACAAGACAGGCCATAGAAGCTTCAGTCATTTTTCACCTCCACCAATTGCACTTGCTCGACCCTCCGCTTCTACACTTTGCTGTTGGCCCTGGATCCAGGACGAGGCTGGGACACTCTTCTGGACGATGCTCACATTTTACTTAGCAACAATTAATTTTCCATTAGCCTGCCCTACGCCCCATGCCCCTTCCCCTTCAGCTGCTTTGCCCTCTGCCCAAATGTCAATCAAAATTATTTCAGCTTGTCATAACAATGCGGAGGATGGCTTGACAGCCCCCTCCCCACCTTATTGCCTGCTCACGTTTTCACTGACGTCAAAAGTATGAAAATTGGATTGCTATGTGAAAAATGTATTATTTCCTTTTAGTGCTCTTATGTGTGTTTGGTCTGTGGGGCACACAGCACAGTCTCTGGATATCATTAAAACTGTCAACAGAAAAATGTTTACTGAAACTCTCTGTCCTCTCTTCAAAGTGACACTTGCAGCTGTCTCCCTGCTACCCAGCATGGCCCCATCCCCGCCGCCCCTTTCTCGGGCAGACCATTTCAAACTGTCATTTGCTGCAAGTGGCGCTTGAGGCGAGTGAATTACAGTTATTGCTCGCACTCTACTCAAGCAGTGTGACCACATTTGCGTACGACCACCACTGTGACCCGATTGGTAGGTAGCCACTGCCACTACGGACATCCCTGTACTCTGCATTCAATGCCACTCTTAGTGGTGGAAGTGGAGGCTCAATTAGTGAAGGAGAACGAACTGCCATGCACACAAATGCACACTTCCATGCTGCGGACAACTGTACTCTCCAGTCCATTCAATCCGCATTTATTGAAGGAAACTAGACTCCCCATTAAAGTATTGTTCATGCCACAGATGCAAATCAATTCAACGTGTTGCATTAATTAAATAAATCCGCACACTTTCGGCAGCCAGGAAAACAAACTATCCATTAACTGAATGAAAAAGTGTGTGTGTTTTCGTTTTAATACTTTCCCAATTTCCTGTTAAGCAAACTCTCAACATTTATTCGGAATTTAAACATTTTTTGGACCCACTGCAGTGGTAGTATTTATTCGCTCGCCTGTACTTACAGGCCTTCGCTACCGAAGGGAGTTCTGCTTTTCTTTTTTTTTGGGAATGTCAATACGAAAAGAAAGAAAATTAAATTTGTTTGAGCCGTTGTGGTGCTCTGTCGAAATATGCCACAAACTGCGTGCCACAAGAAGCAACATAGGCAGCCCTATAAAGGGGAACCTGCCATTTTGGGTCCCGTCCCTGCTGTGCCGAATTGCCGCCTCCCCGCGGGCTCGTTTTTCTGGGCTGAGATTTTCGCTCGTTCTTTGTCACCTCGTCCTCGTTATGACTCCTGACTGCCGTCTGCCGGCTGCTCCCTGCTCCCTGCTGTCTCGTTCCTTTGTTGTGGGACCTAAATTGTCAATTTTTGCATGTTTACAAGCCAGAGGCAGAGGCGGAGACAGACACACACACATACACATACACTGAGTCAGAGTCAGGGGCAAAGCCAGAAGCAGGAGTCAGCCACAGTTGCAAGTTGTTTAGCACTGACGAGAGTTTTTTCCGAAATCCTTTATCTGGCTGCCGCTGAAGCTGCCGAGTAGAGCGGAAGTGGCGCACTAAGGACACACGTGAAGACCTACCGAACCGAACCCACTTCCTGTTGTTTGTGTTGTCTACGATTGGTCCCAGTCTCTCAGTCCTCGACTCCTTGGCTCCTAGGCTGGGAGACATAATCCTCAGCGAGTCTTGCACCAAGACGGCATCGTTTAAAATATATTTATGCGGATATGAAATTATCTAGAGCTCAACTTTGGTTTCAGTTCAGTTTCAGGTTCTGTTTCCGCTCCTGTTGTTATGCTAATACTCCTCTCGAAATCGGGGTCTCTGCCCGTTCCGCTCTGCAGCTTTCATTCGTTATTATTTGCCTCAAAAATCGTTTTCCCGCAGACCCTTCTGGCAGCTATTTTTCTACAACTTTTCAAAGGATGGCCGCAAAGGGAAGAGGCTAAGGGAAAGGAAGGATGTCCAACCGACAGTTAGTGGCTTTATGCTCTCTACACTTTTATATTTTCGGCATTTTGCACGCAATTAATTCAATTTGTAAAGTTTGTGGCTGATAAAACATTTTTGCGGTATAGTCTAACAAAAAATGTGAGCTTTTTAAGTTAAAAGTGAAGTTTAAAGTTGAAACCTGTGCGCCTCCAATCAGATGATGTGTCCGAGAATATGCCAGAGATCAGAGCGAAATATGAAGTTGCTGCCTCTGGGGCAGAATGAGATGCGATTATGAAATAAAATACAAAAATAGCAAGAGTAAAAGTCTGAAATCCGAGTCCGAATGGCAATAAGCATAATATTCCGACATTGGTTAGTCCGTTTTCTGACTGTTCTGTGGAGTTGCGGGTGCGCCAGTCCCACACCGTAACCGAAAACACGGAAAAGGGGGAAAGCACCTAAAAGCATTTTGATGTCAGGTTTACGGGGCATTACAGTAGAATGGCAATGAGGTGGCGGGGGAGACATTATTGTAAGCCACGAATAAAATGCAAATTTTAGCGCCAGCATTTATGACAACAATTGCAACACACGAAGCAGTTGTGGCAGAGCATAAAATTACGAGGATGTACAGGAGAAAGTTGAGAGTCACCGCCCGCAGCTGCCACACACTGCATGCAGCCTGCACCCCTTATTCCCTGCCACTTTCTCGCTCTTTTACGGCTAATTAAAAGTGCAAATTATATTTGTCCAAGTAAATGCGGAATGCAGCACAAAAACAAGTTTTTAACTTTCTAATTATGCGGCACGGACCGTGCTCGAACAGAGCGACGCAGCCGAGATATCCAACCATCCAGAGATACTGAAGCCACCCCATCGATGGAAACATGATCCATAGGATCTGGAAATCTTGTCGAGTTGTGTGCCAAAACTTTGGCCCATTGTCGCTCCATTCAAATTATGGAAGTTGTGGAAATGTAGAGCAGAGCTGGAAGAGGAGCTGGGCGAAGCCAACTTCCGCTCCAGCTGCAGCTGCAGACCATGGAGCATCTCCCAACGACAATGCATAATAATGCAGTTTTGTAGTTTATGATTATAATAAATGCTCTTAAATGCCGCCCGTCACTTTTCTGTCCTGCCGCTATCACTGCCCTGCCCTTCCCAGCCCGGCATATCTCAGACAGCCCGATTCTAGATGGTAAATGAGAGAGGGCCATGTAAGCGGGCAGGATGATAAATTCATTTTGTGCAACTGCACTTTATGCATAAATTTGCATGTCACAAAAGCAACAATAGCGAAAAGCCAGCGCCACAAAGAAGAGAGGCATGCAACAGAGTGACGGCGCGCCCCAACAACCAAACGCCTATCCAGTGCCACAAAGGACCAGACACGTCCTGCGTCCTCCATCCACCGCCCATCGCTTTGCGCCTTCGTTGCTGTGCCATTGTGTGCCCGTATACTGAAAATAAACAGACGCCACAGCGAAAATAAAACAACAGCAAACGACTTGGCCCCAAAATGAAGCTTAGCACGTACCACATGGTGTATGCAACTGCGTGCAACTGCAGCTACAGCGACGACTCGTTGCCACAAATGTAGGTTAGATTGCGAGCAGGTCGTACTCGTAATGAGGTGCACTTGCACACACACCAACACACGCATATGTACATTAATTGGTTACGAAAGGTGAGAGGAGAGACCCCCAAACGAACCGGGCCAAAGTGCCCTGAAAGACTGACTGTATGTACAAGACTTTTTGAATGGAGACGCATCCGAGTGGGCCAGAAGGAGAACTGGAGCACTGAGCTGAGAGCACTGGGTAATCGCCAGCCTGAATCGACTGATACGACGGACACTAGTGACCAGGTCAAGAGTCGCCCCCGACCCGGTTGAAATTGCGTTGCTTTGATTTCCATTGAATTGAGATTCAGTCTGGGTGAGAGGAAACTTTTCACTGCCAGACTCTTTTCAGACTTGAAACGATATGTTGGTGTTCCCCAGTGATAACCGCTTCATCAGGCTCTAATCGGAGAGATGAGAATTGTTCCATTTATTCATCAGTTGCATTCTGACATTTGGAGTGCGCGAATCCTCTTTGTGGTTTCTCTAGCCATAGCTGCTGGAAAGTCATGCAAATCAATCAAGTTTGGCGAATTTTTTAAATATTTACTCAATTATTTTCAGCCATCATGGTCCCGAATAGTCCCATGTTGTCCCATGTCGGAGCGGCAGGGACACTTACCGCTAGTCGGCCTATTTATACCTAATTATACTGCCATTAAAGCCTTTTTCCATTACTCCTAATTATAGTCCAGGTCTATTTATTGGGAACGAGGGAACCATCAACGCTGTCAGTAACCGCCGGAAGGGCGTTAGGCGGATTGTGGAGCCATGGTCGAAACAGTTTTCGGAATAAGCTTTATGAAAGAATAAACTAGAAAGAATTATACTCTTCGAAACCCGAAACTCTAGATACCTTTGCGGATTTTTCGCTCAATTAAATATGCAAAAATCAAATCAGCTACAGCTTAAACTATCTTCAAGATTGGAGGATATCCGTTTAAAAGTAGTTTCGGTATGTTAGTTCTGCTGCTCCGCTACATTTACTTATCTAAAAGCGTAATACACTCTGCAAAGGGTATGCGCATTACAGCAGCTAATTGCAAAGGCCGGATGAGAGAGATGGCATGCGTGTAATCCCCTGGTTGTGGATGTGGTTCTGTTACTCAGAATACCTTGCAATCATACCATACCGCAGGGGCGGAATGGACCCTGTTTTGTTTCCATTATGCCTATTTCTGCCCACTACGGGGTATCGCACCAGTCGAGGCACTACACAACCCACCAAATGTTACTTTTTCATCGCTACCACATACGCAGCATATTCAGAAGCTCCAATGAGATTGACAAGCTTGTCAAAGCTTTTCCGTCGGCAAACCGCACCGAAGGGTCGGGCAGAAGTAAGTACAACAATTCAATCGCTGGAGCTGATTGGGGGCAAGGGAACTGGAACTGGACGCAAAATGGCACGCAATATGACTGTCCAGTGCAGCCGCTAGAGGGAGCTGGTGACACAATTAACGGTAGTGGCAGGAAGGAGGGGTGGGAGTGTGGGACACGCAACGTTATGATTGACACGGGTCTGACGCATTATCGATTGGGGCACGCGTCTAGCTTTCGGTGTGGGGGAGTGGGTACAGGAGGTACGGACCCTATACTTTCCATCAAATGAACTGAATTATTTATTTATACTCGCATACAACTCGTAACGAGTTCTGGCTGGGCGGAAATTATAGATTTTTTGATTGATTTTCCGGGGGATTGCGCGTGCCCTATCTAGAACGTTCGGATCGCCGCTTTAGCCACTTGAAAGATAATCCAAAGCAAGGAAAATTGATGGCTTGGTCGAAGAAAAACGAGGAGGGGCGTGTGAGACGCTTTTTACGCGTCACAACTTTTATACCCGCTACTCAGTAGTACTTCTGTACCTAAGCACTCTTTACGCTCGCCCCACTCCGACAGACATGGCTATATCGACTCGGCTACTTCTGTGCGTTACATACATCCACTTTTGTGCATAAATACTCTTCGAGTACCGGGTATTAAAAGAAACGACTAGAAGTGAGAAAAGACAGCTTATCTTCATCTGCGGCCCTGCGAACATTCTGGGAGGACAGACATCATTACGGCACCTAGCGGTAACGATGACTCGACTTTGTCAACACAAATTCCATTAATATCGGACCGCATTAACATCACGGACATTTTCGTTGGCTAAATCTGTCCACCCACTACGACCAGCAATTTTCTTGGCTTTCCTTCTGGCTTCTACAATTGCGTGACATTTTGAATTACTTACTCGGTGTCATTTCCCACAGTTCCCCCTCCCACTCGGTCTGCGATTAAAAGTTAACAGGGATTTGTTTGGGAAAAACCTTTGGGGCAGGTGGTGGGGACGGAGAGGGCAGGGCTGAGTCAGAAAACGGAAAGATATTTCTTTGTTGCTTATCGATTTTTTTCTGAATCTGCTTCTATTCACCGCCCCACCGCGCCAAGACTGTTTTGTTTTTGTAGGAATTTCGCTTTGTTACAAGCATAACCTTGTAGAAAGTATTTGTATTTTTACCAAAGGTTTGCAACGCAGAGAAAGTGGAGCAATGCCTCATAGCGTATAGCAGGTAAGACTTAAGATACTATTATTCCCAAATTACTAACGCGACCTTCGGCCCACAACATCCTAAAAACACAAATTTGAAGGCTTACCAATACAAGAAAAACTATATGCAACTATAATCAATTATAATTATTAAATATTTTTTTTGAAAACTTCTCTAAAAATGTATGTTTTCTTCTCGCTCCTGTGGCTGTAATGATATATGTACATACATATGTACATATGTATGTACATATGTACGTAGGTTATTCCTACGATTCCTACGAATAGACCTACTTACATATGTCTGTAGCTATAAACTACATATATTCATTGGTCCCATAAGTCCCACATCCTGATACGCAACCTTTTCAATCACATAATTATATAAATTTTCATTTGAGCGGTAAGGGTATCTAAGTCTTCGGACCCCTCTGCTTAGAACATAGAAAGAATGCTATGTTGCTTTGTTTTCCTTTGTTGTGTGGCATGTTCATTGCTGTTCCCGTTGTGGGTCGCATTTTTCAGATTGCGCCAGAGTATATTCGGGAAAAAGGAATGCGTCTGGGCCCCAGACAAGGGTGAATCAGCCACAAGTTGCACTCTGGCATGAGCTCTGTCATGGTGCGACTTGTATGGGGGCGAACGGAGCGTACCGGAGAAAACTGTGAGCTCTGATAACAAATGCAATTCTACCGACTTTTCTGACTCACCTCGATAACACTGTCGCTGCCAAGACCGCAGATTTTGTTCTTGCTGTGGAAGTTTTGCTCTTCCAAGGGGTTTTTGCGCTGCTTGGCTTTTGGTGCTAGACGCAGGCCACCCTTGCCACCACCGCTACCGGCGCCGCTGCCACCGCCACTAGTGGCAATCACAATCTCGTCGTCCTCGTCGTCGAGGAGGTCCAGAGCGGCGGGCGAACTCAGGTTGAGGGCATCCACGTCCACATCTATGTCGAGATCGATGTCTGCCGCTGTGTCCGGTAGCAGGTCCAGATCGCTTTGGAAACTCAAATCGAGGTCTTGGGGCAACTTGGCGTACTTATTGTGGCTTTTCATTGTTGCAGCCGTGCATGAGTCATGTGGCCGTGTCGGTGGCCGAGCGGGGGGAATGCAGGAATCGCGTAACGAAGCCGTCAACCAAAACAAAAACAATGAAATGAGAACAATCGATTTTTCCGCCTAAAATTTACCGCTAGAACACTAATCGAAAGCGCTGCAACAACAACAGGTTTTTTCCCCGCGAATGTCGCGATTTGAAGGCGATTCTACCACACGGAGACGCGCAAATTGTCACTGGAGAATCCTTCCTGCCCACCTTCCGGCACTATATTCCGATTTGATCTGCCAGTGCTCTTGATTGGAGTTCAATATTTCATCCGGTCCGAGACTTCCGCGAATCCAATAACAGCTGAATTGGCGGCGAAGAACCGTTCGTTTTCTGCGCATGCATGGTATAACTTTATTAGGTTTGGCCACCAGTCTACTTTTTGGCTACGTAACAAATTGTCCGCTCTTTGCGTCTTGCGTCGACGCAAGAAGTTTGCATGGTATAACTATAAATGTGAGGCACCACTCAAAGGCCTCTTAGGCAGGACACAAGTACTAATGACATGTACTTATGTATTATTGTCTCAGAGAGGGATGACCCTACCTAATATTAACAACAAGGGTAAACGCATTTTTATTGTTGTTCTCGATAAAAACTCACAACAAAAATTTAAGAAACACGAATGAACTTTAAACAGATTATGGAATAGAAAATTTGTTATTAATTTTTTCCCAAAATTGTATGTTGTTAGAGATAAAAAATTAAATTTGACAGCTGTCTTCTGCCTTTTGACATCGCTTTCTTCGATTAATTGCTAAATAGAATTATCTAGATAAACAACAAGTTTTCTTCACCTCTTTTAAAAGAGATTCCACGTGAGGGTTATGACGGTCCGGGAAATATATTAAGGCAGCACTAGAAATATACAAAATAAATATATACGACAAGCTGATAACTTTTGTTTGTAATTTTGATTCAAATTCGATATGTATCGATTCATATAAACGGTGTCGCTGCACTTGTGGCACTTGCAACCAAATACGCCAGGTGGCGTAATAGTGCGTAACAGTCAAAAACAAATGGCGGTATGTTCAAATTAAAAAAAAAAACCATTCACTTGATGAAAGCGAATAAGTAACCCGGACGAATTTGTTTTGAGAATTGTTGTTGTTCATTTCTTTATTCGAAAGCAGTTTTTAAATCAATAATGTTGTTTTTAGACCCTTTATAGTTAATATCATCTATGACCATCCACAATTTCACTTAATTATGCAAATTTGTTTAAAATAAAATTCTTAAAATAAGAAGCATCTTTTGGAGCTACCACAAGGTGTACTTTCTGTTCTTGTTGTTTTTGTTGTTTTTGTTGTTCTTAAGTATATGAAACTGTTTTTGCTCAGCGAATGCTTTGCAATAGAGATTTTCCTGAAGCATGAAAAAGCCTCGAGACAAAAGCATCCAATCTGTCAGATACTAATCGGATATAATCGTTATAGAATATCCAAAAAGATTTCATTTAGCTATAAAATTGTGTATGTATATATAAATATAAATACTGTTCACTTACAAATATCGCGCACTCGTGCGCTTTGTCAGATGGTTTTGAACATAAATTATGACATCAAAAATGTTTTGTGTAACAAAAAATATTACTTGTTAAGAAACTAAACTAGTTGCATTAGCTGGTTGTTAGCAGTAAAATGCTTTAAGTACATACATTCGCTTTGCTTCGGTTCGATTCGACTCGCCGTTGCTAATATTTGCTTAATAGTTAAATAATTTAAATTACTGGCAACATTTCGGAGATGCTTTGCGTTCGTTCGTTTGTTCGATTGGGGGAAATCAGGGGACATCAGTGCTTACAAATTCAGGAGGATCCAATTGAGAGAGGGTTGACAAGACAATGGTTAATACATAGCTTCAGAAGCTTTACTTTCTCCAAGAGAGGCTAAGAAGGGCTTGCGGATGGGTCGGGAGGGTCTTACTTCTACCTGCTCCTGTTACTCCATCGATTCAACTTAGGCTAACAAACTGTCCCCAATCTTACACATCTAATAGAAGATACAATCATGGCAAGCGCTTAAGCGTAGCTTAGTCTACCCCTCTAAATAGTGGCTACTACTGCGACTGGTGCTGCTGCTGCTCCTGCAACTGCTGCAAAAGTTGTTGTTTCGTCTCGGCTTTCACCGTTTTGTAGCGATCCTTCTCCTCTGTGTTCTCGGGAGGCTCACACTCGAAGGAGGCCATCGAGAGGGTGTTCTCATTGAGTACTGCGCTGTGCTGCAGATAGGCAATGACATTCGGAAGCTTCTCGAAGGGACAGGTCACCTTCTTCCACTCGTTGAACTCCGTCACCTGTTTGGCCAACTGGGAGCACTTTTCAAAGTTGATATGATTGTTTGGCAGCCTAAGGGGGACGAGAAGAAGAGAATGATCAATCATCTATCCTGCTTTGTGGCTAATGATTTTACTCACCGATTGGAGCAGCCCTCGTTTAAAAAGTACAAGTCCTTAACAAATAAACTAAAGAATGGAATGATTATGCGTTCGCGTTCCTCTGTGGCACCCTCGGAGCGCCACATAGCAGCTTTGAGCGTCGAGCGATAGCTATTGAAGTTTGATGTTGGATCCATTTGATGTTCCAGCACTGAGAATTTGGCCGATTGCACTTTCGACCACTAATTATGAGATGAGTTCAAAGCAGAATTATAGTGTAAAATATATTTGCATATACGAATAGTTATATCCCCTTTAAACTTACTGTCTTCTTGAGCCTGCCTATTGGCGCCAGATTTAGACCTGCTATTATGGCCATCAGACTGTTGAAGTTGCCAATGTTGAAGCACTCACGGGCCGTCTCGATCCAGTACTCGATGATGCGAACACGCTGTTTCTTCTTCGGATACTGCAAGCAAAGGATGGACGTAATAACAAAACCACGTATGACATATGCTCGGCCGGGAGGGATTTGCTTCCGCCAGCTACCCACCTTGACAATCTCGCTGGCCGTCAAGTAGCTGAGGCGATTAAACCACTGCACATACGACTCCAGGTTGCGCGTCTTTTTCATATCGTTCAATGAACTCTTGCCTCCACTGCCTGCTCCATCCTTGACCTGCTGCTGGGGGTAATCCTTGGCAAACGCCTGGACAAACTCCTCTGGCCCAATGTGCGACAGACGCTCCAGTTCGATGGCCGTCAACTGGTGGGCCAAGTGGGCGCAGCTCGGACACATGTCCATGATGCCAAAGACTTCGTCTGGCTGAGGGGTGGTCGAGTTTGAGTTGGATGTGGAGGATGAGGTGTTGCCGATGGAGTAGGAGGAGTTGGATGTTCCGCTGGCCGAGCCCCCACCGCCCACGCCATTGGCATGCGAGTGCGAGCTGCCCAGAAAAGTTTGAAAGGGATTATGCAAATGATGATGGTGATGGTTATGGTGGTGTTGACTTTGGCCAGCAGCCACCGCCCCAACCTCCCGCTCGCTGGCCTCTGTGGTGAGCGTCAGCAGAAACTCCTCGTACTGCTCCAGGGCCGTCAGACGGGACACGAGCAGCTGTAGAATGCGAGAGACCTGCTTGCCCAACGAGTTGTCAATGTAGACGCATTTCCGGGCCAGGATGCGCACCTGCTGCATCAGACGCTCATCTCTGAAGTCGTACGGGAAGATCTCGATCCACTCCGAGAGCAGCCGTATGCAGTGCTGGGCCGACCGCTGTGTACTCGTCCGCTGCTGCGGCTTTGGCTCCAGCTCCGTACTCGTAGCCGCCGATGCCGCTGCTGCTCCTCCCTTTCTCTGGGTCAGAGGCGAGGCAGAGTTAATACTGAGGTACAGCACCTGTCCGGCATCGTCCACTACATCGCATCCGCCTCCTGCTCCCTGCTGCTGCTCCCAAGTCGTTGAAATCTGCGCCAACAGCTCGTGCGGCCGCACAAAGAGCCTGGCACTGAGCAGGAAGGCAAAGACAAAGCTCTCGTCCGGGTAGTACTCGTGGGTGGGTACCATGTGGGTGATGAGCGACTTCAACGGGCCCGAGTGGAGCTTTCCCTCACAGTATACCAAGTGGCCCTCCTTGGGTTCCTTTCCCGTGGCCCGACTCTGGGCCGGGGCATAGCTGAGCGGCTTTTCTGGCGGCTTCTCCGTGGGTGCGACTCTCCTGTTGCCGGAGTAGGTCTCCTGGCTGTGACAGACGCTGTTGCTCCGCTGCGTCTTCAGGTCCGGCAGTGTTTTGTGTGTAATTGACGTGGTTGTGGCGCTTGTTGAAACTGCTGCCGCTCCTCCAGCCGCAGGCGCCTTGATATTAAGGCTGATGTTGGCACTGCCGGTGCTACCACTGCGGCCATTCGTGGCGGCACTATTTATGCCGCCGTTGCTCGACGACATCTGGACTCTTCCCAATCCCAATCCGTCCGCTAGAGCATCTAAGTCTCGCGCATTGGGGAGCCAAAGGGAGAGCTGCTGCTGAAAAGGCATAAAGAAGACGGTAACCGGAGTGTTAATCGAGGCAAACTGTGGCTCCAAGAAGCCGTACGAAATAGCAATTAGAGACAAGGAAAGCAAACAAAGGAATAGCTTAATGAATCGAATTTCCAGTCTGTCTGTGAGGAGATGTGTATGGGAAGGCGATGTGAAGAGGGAGATTGCGAAGGCAAACAAAGTGAGGAGATCTCTCTCAGATCTTGGCTATCCCAACCAACTGAAGCACCATTGAAGCAGCACGGATTTGAGCTTAGCAAAGCGAAAAATCGGCAAGCAAAGTGGAAAACTAGAAAAGTGCCATTGAATGGCAGTTCAGAGAAAAGACCCAACGTCAACGTTATTGATCGCTGGAATGGGGGCACCACATCACTTAGCATAGCGTACGGTAGCCACATTGCCAAATGGGAGAAGAAAGTGGATGGTCCTTCTCCCCCTCCCGATTGGCTCAGAACCCACAACTCATACACAGACACTAGACTAATAGTATCAGGAAGATAATGAAACTATAAACTGGAAACTAAACTGTTCATTTCTGATGAAAATCATTCGGCAGCGAAGTGGAGCGGGAGATGCGGTGGGAGCGGGGCTTATCACAGGCCACCGAGCAACGAGAAACGGAAAATAAACGAAACTAAATGAAGCTAGGCAACGACCCTCGACGGAACTAAACGACACATGAGACTTCCAATATTAATTAACAGCAAAACAGAAATACCATAAATATGGGTCAACATATTCTTTGGCCGGGGTGGAGGAAGGGTGGAGCGATGCAAGGGTAGGGGAGGGAAAGGAAACGAGAGGCATGCTAAACACGTTAATTGAATTACCAAGACGCCAATGGAAGGTAGGAGCCAAAAGGAGAATAAGTTGCCGAAGATGGGGGTGTCTTGCTCCACCAACCACCCACCAACAAGTAAAAAAGGGAAGGGCATTTTCACTTTTCTTGCGATATTGCATGCTTCACAGAACACCACCAGGAGCAGGAGGGGGGGCTGGGGGTATAAATTATTAACTGCAGACGAAAATTGTAATCAATTTTCAAATGCGGTAGGCAAAAAAAACAACAACCAAAGTAAGCAAAAAGCATATTAAGGTCTATATTTATCCCATTTATAAAACAACAACGAATACAACTACAACAAATGAGTGGAATGCACTGCCATAAAAGCTTAAAACAACAAAATGCAACAACAACTGTAAAAACAAGAACAGCAACAGCAAAAACAACAACACCATAATTTGTATACAAAACGCAAGAGAAGAGAAGAAGAAGCAGCATCAATGACAGACGTGAAAGGCAAAGGCCGGCGCGCACAGTGGAGTTAATTAGTAACTGATCAATATACACATAAACATACACCATATGGGTAATTCAGAAAAGACTAATTTATTTTTGGTATACCCTTTTAGTATGCTCTTCCAACAGTTTTAAGTGGTTGATCTCAACATTAGATGTACAGATTTATGGGTATACATACATATGTACATATTTATGTATGTACATATGGTAAATTCGTTATAATGAATATCATGTACGACTACTTCTGAACAAGTAACTTTAGTCCGTTTAAAAAGACTTAACAAATGTAATTTTATTCTGCACCACCGTGCAACGACGTGAAAGAAAGGCAAAGGCCGACGCGTGTAGAAATGCAGGGGGAAAAGCCAAGAGGCCAGCAAAGAAGTCAACAAGAGGAACAAGGACAGATAGAGAGAGAGAGAGAGAGACAAGTCAATAAATGGGGCTGAGGCCCGACCCGTCCCGTCCATTGCTGCTTTCCCATTTCCCACTTGAAACGCACGAGTCGAGAGGGGTGTGGGAACGAAAGGAGGACAAGATGCAGATGTACTCAGTTAATGGGAAATGTCTAATTGGACCTCGGTTTTATTTGCTTACCTGGAGCAGCTCCCATGCATTTCGCAATTATCCTGGCCCAGAATCTCTTGAACCATCCACGCCGCACACCGCACGCACACACCACAGAGCACACGCCCCGCCCGAACGAAAGAAATTTGTCCTGGTTGCACTTGCCTCCTGGTGGCAGAGGAAATCAGGACAGTGCGTCGCGTCGCTGCTCGTGGCGACGGCGATGCTCTCTGCCTATCAAAAGTGGAACACACGATTCCAGCAAAAGAGGGAGAAGGGAGTTGGTTGTATTCCTTTATCTGCTTGTTTGTGTTTGCAAAAACAATTTACAATACGCGAACGGCAAACATTTCAGTTTCAGCTTTCAGAGCACCCCACCTTTGCACCTTCACCCCCGCAGCAGTCGCATATGGCCGCCTTTTGCGTCGCCGTCTGCTTGGCACAGAAAAATTATGGATATGGCAAGCAAATACTATATTTCAATAAATTCAATGTCTCAGTGCTTTTTGTGTCACACGAAATGCGTTTCCTCGACTTTGATAGCGCTTTTTCCCCGAGCACATACGGGTTTTTGTTTGCATATGTGTGTGTTAAAGAGCGCCGACCGGTTTGTTTGCTACGCAGAATTTTCTTTACACACAAAACAATAAAACTTGTCTTGTAATAACGCTGGCCACCGTTCACTTTTCAATAATTTATACAAATCGTTGCCCCGCGGCATATTGTGTGGTTTCGTTGTTGCCTTTCGCTTTTATTGCATTTACATTTATAACAAATGCGCTTACGTTACGACGCGCAGACACCGTTTTGTTTTATTCTATTTACTTTATTTACTTTATATATACACCGTGTTAGAGCTGGGAATAATTCGATTCAAACATCAATTTAATCGATTGTTTTTGTTTTGGTGTAAACATCGGTTCTTGTTTTGTGACCACTTAAAAAAAGTTCCATCACCTCTCTGCCACAATTGAACGCGAATTTGAGTGAAGTGAAGCAGATCCTAGACTCAGATCCGAAAAAAGAGAGCCGCTAGAAAAATCAGGGATGATATTCGTATTTAACCGATAAGAAATGTTGTCGAGCACACAACCCTTTCTAAATGCAGTACTCAGAACCGAAAAAAGAACTTGCCGATGAATAATAAGAAAATCAACCGATGGGATTTTATGGCATTCGATGGCACTTTGCTAGCACCTCGAAAAAGATAGATTTGTTCCATCTTCCGCCAGGGTATCTAGCAAACAGAAAGTATAGTCTCAATAAAATGGTGGGAAAACCCCGACAAAGTGGCTTGAGGCCAACAAAAAAAGCTTCATATATTTCCGTTCAAGATGGGAGTTTAATGTCGGTTGTTTTTCAGTTATATTTTCTTTTGATCTGAGTACACAACTGCGAAAAGCAGGCTGTGAAATTTTCTGTCGAACAAAAAACAGGTATGATTTCTAATTGTTTTCATACGAATATTATCCCTGATTCAGTCGACCGAACACTTATCGCATCTAAGTACTTGTCTTCAGTTTTGAAATCAGTTGTCTGTTAAAACTATCGATGGGTGAAAGACATCGTTATGCATACTGGTGTGGCCAGCCGTGGTTAGGGCGAAGATATCGCGAAGTGGATGCTCCACCAGTGCTGCAAAATGCGACTCTGCCTTCACAAATCTGCACAGAAACCAAGAGAAAAGAGAAATGAGATGAGAAATTAGAAAAGTCGAGGAAAAGCATCAACAAAGGAAGCAGCACAACGGTCGAAGACAGCAGGAAGCGCAGACCCTCACTCATTCAGGCAGGACAGCCTCGTAGGGAGTTCAACAGAGTGACAAACGAGATTCCAAGCAGTCAACTCGCAGTGCACGCTCCAGTGTGTGCAATTAAATGGCAAATGGGAGTGCTAACGATGCGACAACGGCTACCCAGGAGGAGCAACAAGCGCCACAGAAGGAGCAGCAGTCCCTCCTGACAGGAGTAGGACGAGGCAAGGCGCCCCAGAGGGAGGAGCCATGCTCGTCGACATCCAGAGGAGTGAACGACCTGGTGGCAGACCTCTGCCTGAATGGGAGTCTCTCTGGCAGCGGCAGCAGTCGCAGTGATTACACGAATACACGGGCCAGCACATCCACCGGAGCTACAACGGGAGCCACTGGGAGCTCCTTTTCCTCGTCTTCGTTCTCATTCAAGCACTTTCTCAACAGCAGTGGCACTGTGACCGCGCCCTCAAGCACGGTAACGTCAGTGGATACCACAGCCGCAGTTCAGACATCGACGGGAGCCCGGCCCAAGGTGCCGCAGTCGACCTCGGGCTCGCTCATGCAGCCACCGGACGCAAACGGGAGCAGTGCCTCCTCCAAGATGAAGCGCTCTCCGCGCTTCAGTTCCTTTGACTCGCAGGCGAGTCTGGCCGAGTACGCGGCCTGTGGAGGAGGAGCTGCAGCACCCAGCAGCAGCGGATCCCGTCAGCGCCCGGACCTGCGTCTGGGCCATGATGATGTCCATGCCCTAGACAATGACGACGACGATCACGTGTCTCTGGCCCAGGTGCGAAACAACAAGCTGTTCGACGAGCGCATAGACGACGGTGAGTGGATCTAAACTTAAAACCTACAAAGGATCCCCAACTGAGCTGACTTTTTTATCCAACTCTCCAAACCGACAGACATCTTTCCGTCGGCATCCTCAAATTTGAATTCAAGCAGTTCCAGCTCGCGGTACGTGCCGCGCTCCTACTCCAGCTACGACATGCCGCCCCATGTTCCATGTCCTTCATCCTCGCCTCGACGACGACCGGCCGGAAATCGGGATTTGCGTCCCAACCGGTTGGTTCTGACTGCTGCTCCCAAAATGAAGCTGGACCTGCCACTGGATACAGCAAACATGACAGCATCCGGACCTGGTTGTGCTGTTGGTGGAGGCGGAGCAGCAGCTGCACTGCCAGACTTTGTGCAGGACCACTTGCCGGATGCGTGGTGCGCCGTACAGGATGCACACCTGCGCTCGCCACCAAACTCTCCGTTGGGTGCTGCCGAGGCTCCTAGCGGCGCAGTTGGTGGCGGCCTGCTGCCATCAGCGCTTGCCTCGCTTGGCCTGCCTGGTGTTGCTTCCCTGCCCGGTCCACCAGGTGGATCGTCGGGCGAGTCCGGCCCAGGACCGTCCGCTGGTTCCACAGCCAAAATGCTGCCCGACTTCCTCTCCGATGGCCCCATCATTCACTCGTCCCAGCGCCTGGCCGATGTGGCCATTGGGCTGCCATCCAATTCTATTGACTCGCCGCCCCAGGAGGCGGCCGGCCCGTTGCAGCTGTCGACGATGCGCCAGGAGAACGAACGACTGCAGCGTGAGCTGCAAGAGACTCGAGTGGAACTGAATGCTCAGACCAGGAGAGCTCACGATTTTGAACAGCAGCTTCTTCAGCTAACGGAGGCCTCGCGACGGCGAGAGACGCTAGCCACGACGGCCAACACACAGAACACGCAGCGTCTGCGACGACAGGTTGCCCAGTTGGAGGTGAGTCTTGAATCTATAACCAAAAGGGACCTTTCTTATCCTATGCTTTTTTTTCAGGCGGAACTCTTTGCTCTGCGTGGTGGCACGGATGGCGCCATGGGAGGAGCTAGCGTCGGTACTCCTGGTGGTTCCAGTGGCAGTGGCACCGGCAGTAGCGCGAGTAGCACAACGCGTCCGTCCAGAACGCATCAAGTGTCGCGGGATCTACGGAGTGCCGCCGACAACGCTGAACAGAATTTAAGGTGAGTGCGGTGCAGTGCCCTGCCGACTGCCTTTTCAATAATTCGCTCCCTTCGTCTTTCGTCTTGCAGGCAACTGCTGACTGGCGTGGAAAATCTGCGCCAGATTGCGGCCAGCCTCGAACAGTCAACAGCCCAGTCAACAGCCACGCCAAGAAGTCCAGATCTGTATCCCGAATTCAACTGAGCGACCACCGCAGCAGCAGCAGAAGATTGAACAGAACTCGGAAAGAGCAGCAGCTGCTCCTCCAGTGTTTCGGTTATTGTTGTTTGTGTCATCATTGCAGGCCCCGGATGCCGCCTAGAGCTTGTTTTTAGAGAACCCCCGCCCCCGCGCATAGTTTATGTTTCTCGTCGTCTCGTATATTTTTTGCAAAGGGTTGCGTTAGGTCGGATAGGGGTAAGGGTCGACAGGATGGACTATGTGAGAATCAAAGCGCAAACTCGTGATGTTGATTGATAAAGGAAAATCCATATATTATATTATATTACACTATATAAACCAATGTATTGTAGCATATTGGTAGAAAAGTCACACAGAATATCAAAAAGAAAAGAAGAAAAGAAAAGCAAATGTAAATGTAAATTAAAACCGAATGTTAATTCCAATCGCAGAATAACCTGCACATTGCAAGTCAGAGTCGAGCGATCATCCAAAGGGATCTGGACCGATCCCATGCCGAGAAGATATACATACATACATATATTTTTTGTTAGAAACAAAACAAAGGATTACCTGTGCGCACTTCTGTTTTTGTGCTGCTTGAGTACACAGCGAACAAGAATTGAAATAAATTATTATGAGAAAACCGCACCTGCCCACCGCACCTCGCCGAACAAAAGTGAGAGCTTTCCAACACAACCTTGACATTGTAGGGCCCGCTCTCTCCGCTCAAACACAGATAACATTACCCAGCCGAAGCTATGCCAGCGCTTATCACGAACGATCGCAGCCGAGCCAAAGTCACTGGCTGTGGCACCTCCACTGTTTAGTTGCTTTGTCGACGTCGTTACGCGCGGACGGGTTTTCAGATTTGGCTTCGTGTGAGATCGACACCGGCATTGAGATCAGTCAGAGCAGCTTCTATTACGGATCATATCAGGAAATTAAAGTATTGCACACTAGGAACGTGAATAAATATGATGTCCAAGCGCTTGCTGGGTGAGTTTTTGTCTGACAAGGCAGGGATCGCTTCATCTAATTCCTGACGTCAGCAAAAGTTTGTATTCTAATCTCTTGGGATCAATTTGAATGCTACAAATTAGAATGTTGGATGAACCCTTGGGGTCATCCACTCACCCGTTCATTCATCCTCGCACCTCACTCTCACTCATTTGAACTAAAGCATCGTCTGATCACGGATATTTCTCACATCTACGTACCAACTTATCTATGGCTGCTGTCCCCTAATCATGCTTTTATCACGCGGCGACTCGCGTGGCACCATCGCCCGCTTTGGATCTAAGTATATGGCCAAACATTTGAGTGTGTGTTGATAAAGCGCAAGTTGATAATTCGGCAGGTGGATGGAGCAGCTCTGCTCCCAAGGTACCGAGGTACACTGATTGTTCGGGTGGCCTAGGCTGTCCGCAGGGGGCCAGGCCAGACCAGGCCAGGCGCTTATCATCTCAAATGGGGGCAAGTCGTAAGACTATTTATAGTCGTACATTCAATTATGCTTCCAACTGCGCATTAGAGGAGGACAACAGCCAGAAGAATAGAAATGCGAATGGGAATACCCTCCTGTGCATGTAGGGTACATTATTTTAGGCATTCTTCCGTGCCATTGAACTGTTGAAAGTCTGTTCAGGTTCCTGCTGGTATCACTTTTATGTGGACAAGTGCAGTTTCAGCTGGCAGACTTTGCATAGCAAATTGCGCCTCGGATCAATTAATTCTATATAATACACATAGTACAGTACCAAATCACTTGGAAGGGCACTCTGAAGTGGTAATGCCTGGAATAGATAATACGTAAAATAAGTGGTCCAAGGAAACACAGCATTGCATGGGAAATTGGGGCATAGAAAATAAAATGTTTTTTTTTGGTCGATGGGCAGAGCTTTTACTGTACTCGCATCGCATTTCATTTCATGGATTCCCACAATACGTGTTCGGTTCCCGGCGACCTCGCACTTGAATTCCGCTTGTCCGCTGCTCCGACCACACATCAATTTGCATATCATCAGGTTCGCGCCGACACTTCCACAAGTGTGCCTGCGCTCTCCCACAGGCGTAGCAGAGGGTCACGTCACGTGTTCTGATAGGAGCATCTTGATCCCATTCACCGTAAATGTTAATTAATAATAAAAACATGTCCGATCTGTCATGCAGCTCACACGAGGCGGGTGATGCCGAGCTCCTCCTCGAGCCGATTCAGCTCTAGCACCACCCTCCACTCCAAGGCGGCTCCAGCCGTGATGAACCTCGTGCAGAGCGAGATGCCCGAGACGGGGCATCGGCCCAGTGGCTACGTGGGACCCAGCTACGAGCAGATCCTTGAAACGCGCAAGACCCATTTGACGCCCAATTTGGTGGCCCACTTCAAGAAGCCATTGGTCATCCACGAAGGCCACATGCAGTGGCTGTACGACCACGAGGGTCGTCGCTATCTGGACATGTTCGGGGGCATTGTAACCGTCTCCGTGGGACACTGTCATCCGTAAGAAAACAAATCTGTTAAGATCGATTTTCACAGTCATTCATTTGGATTCCCCCTTCTTCCCCTACGGCGCAGCAAGGTGAACCAGGCGCTGAGCGAACAGATCTCCAAGTTGTGGCACACGACGAACATCTACATGCACCCCAAGATCCACGAATACGCAGAGCGGCTGGTGGCCAAGTTCCCGGGTAACCTGAAGAGCGTCTGCTTCGTCAATTCCGGCTCGGAGGCCAACGATCTGGCCATGCTAATGGCACGCGTACACACGGGCAACCAGGACATTCTCTCGTTCCGCAATGCCTACCACGGAATGTCGCCGTACACCATGGGCCTGACGGCCCACTCCACCTGGCGCTTCCCGCTGGCGGGAGTGAACAACGGACTGGTGCACGTGATGAATCCCGATCCGTATCAAGGCATCTGGGGCGGCGCCGCCTGCCGAGACTCGCCCGTGCAGACGACGCGCAGCTGCCAGTGCCAGGAGGGCGGCGGCTGTCAGGCAGGCTCAGCGTACTACAACGAGCTGGAGGAGACCTTCAAGTACAGCTTGCCCCGTGGCAAGGTGGCGGCTATGTTTGCAGAGTCCATTCAGGGAGTGGGCGGCACAGTGCAGTTCCCCAAGGGCTACCTGAAGCGGGCAGCCGCGCTGGTCAGGGCCAACGGCGGACTCTTCGTGGCGGATGAGGTGCAGACGGGATTCGGCCGCACGGGAGAGCACTTCTGGGGCTTCGAGGGGCATGACTATGTGCCGGATATCGTGACAATGGCCAAGGGCATTGGCAACGGCTTCCCCCTGGCCGCCGTTGTCACCACCCCCGAGATCGCCGCCTCCCTGGGGCAGGCGCTGCATTTCAACACCTACGGAGGCAATCCCATGGCCAGTGCGGTGGGCATCGCCGTGCTGGACGTGATCGAGGAGGAGCAGCTACAGCGCAACTCCCTGGAGGTGGGCACCTACTTCCTCAAGTGCTTGGAGGAGCTGCAGCAACGCTTCGAGATTGTCGGCGATGTCCGGGGCAAGGGACTGATGATCGGCGTCGAGCTGGTCGAAGATCGCGAGAAACGCACGCCCCTGGCCACTCCCCACGTGCTGGAGATCTGGGAGACGTGCAAGGACCTTGGTGTGCTCTTCGGACGCGGTGGCCTCCACGGCAACGTAAGTAGAAAAAATCAACCATCACGAGTGATGAGTGCATCCGCATCTGGGATATTCCGTTCCATTTTTGGGCACATCTGACTAACCAGAAAGCACGCACCAGTCCCTGTTAAGGAAGGGGCTCCCAGAGCATAGAGCCAGAGCTTTGCCGCTCCTCTTTGGGGGCTCTTTCCGGGGCAAATCGCACCTCTTTCCGTCTCTATCTGTGCATCCCTTTTCGTGCATCTCCACAGGTCCTGCGCATCAAGCCGCCCATGTGCATCGATCGATCGGATGTGAAGTTTGCCGTGGATGTGCTGGACCGAGCCATCACGGCATCTCTGGCCAAGAAGAAGTAGGGCGTGCAGCTGCCGCCGCCAGTGAAGAGGAAATGATTTCTCAGGGTTCTCAGGTCACAAACGAATGCATTTATTAACAAAATTAACTGAAATAAAATCCAATATCAAGTCATGATCTAATATTCTCCTGTTCCTCTAACCACTTCCTCTGCTAACCCATTCGTATGTACATAGTCGTATTATGTGTGGTGGCGTTCCTCTAAGAGCTCATGCTTTGACATTCTTTCCTCTTGTTACTCCCACTCTCAGGTGCTGAGTTTCAGGCCTCCGCTCTGCGTGGGCTTCGAGGACGTGGAGTTAGCTCTGAATACGCTCGAGACCGCCTTCCAGCAGCACATGAGCAAACGACTACGCGGCTGGAGATACGGCCAGGCCCAAAGCAGGAGCTGCTAGCCTGGTTGTACTTCAGATTGGCTCATTTATTGGCTAAGCTTATTCCGCTAGTAATTGAACAACGTTTATAGAGCAGCATTATGACCGCAAGAGCGAGGCTTCTTCGACTTAGTTTTCGATATTCCTAATACTAGTATATATATGTATGTATATATAAATCCTTAGTCTGAGCACTGTGTGGTGTGTGGTGTGTGTGGGTGGGTGTGTGGGTGTGTGTGTGTGAGGGATGCGGAATGTGTGAAATGCGGTGTCATGGATAGGATAGCAATAAACCGTTATCCGTAGCAGTATAAAGGTAGCATTAGCTTAATGTTTGGCATCAATGGCATCACCTGAACTCTGCAAGTTACTCTTAACCTACAACAAATCCAACTCCAGTTCCACTTATAAAAACTAATTAATGCACAGTTGCAGTCTTGTGCGACTCCTGCGGAGATTCAGTCGGGGAGCGGGCAGTTCTAGGGGATTGCCTGCAGGCAATCCTCCTTACAGGCGCTTTGCTATACCTGGATGTCCGGATGCTTTCCCTCGTTGCTGCTGCTGCTGTATTCCGATGCGAGCAGCGTCTCGGAGAGTTCTTTGCGCGCCTTCTGCACCACCCAAAACATCAGAACTACGCCACAGATAACCTTAAATGAAGAAAATAACTGATATACAATCAAATTGACAAGCACGATTTACAAGGTATGTGTTTATGTGATGCATACAAAGATTTTCAGGCATTTCTTGCTGTCGCTAAGAAGCGAAACATGTCCAAATTGATGGCAAGGCAACTTGCAAAATGTTCGAATATATTTCCGCAAATCTACCAAGAATTGAATGCTGTCTCATGTTGGTAAATAAAGCAGATTTGTTCTACAGAATAAGAATCACATATTATTAAATACATTTGTATGTATATAAAACCTGACCTTATTTAAAGCTTGAAAAATAAGCTAATACATTTTGTATATTCGCTGATTAAATTATTAACTAGTAACTAGTCGTATGACATACTTTTTATCATTGTATATCTCTATGTTTATATAAGGACCATTGGTATTCGATAGGTGATTGGAAGCTTACTCGATATGTACACACTACATTCACTTTATTTTGATTCTACCCAGTTCAGTTCAGCCCAAAAACTATGCTATGAATTTTAGGAAATAAGAATATTTACCATACAAATATTTTATTTTTGTCAATTCCTTTGTGATCTCTGTGAAATGAAATGACTATTGTGGGAAAGGCGTTACCTCTAAAATTAGCTAATTAAAAAATCAGTTTAGAGGACACGAAATAACAAAAGTTAAAGATACTTTCAAAGCACAGTCAACATTAAAGGTAGGTGCTATGAAACTATCAGAGTTGTCTGCTATGACACCATAGAAGCTGGCTGCTACATATTTCGTCTAACGGAGATTTTTCCCTGTGCGTTGTGCCATGGAATCTTCTGAATCAGAGCAAATATACAAATACCAAATGTTGGACATATGTACATTGGCATTGGAACCATAGATCAAAAAATTACTTTCGTTTGAGAAAACTGATGGAAAATTCATATAAAATTAGACCCAATTCTGAACCTTAAGCTCTTTTCTCAAACTCGTGAAAACATTTTGGCAAACTCCTCTCCCCAATTTTGTGCACTAATGAAAATGACAAACTTTAAAGTAAGCACGCAAAGTGGGGGACAAATCAATGGGTAAGCATTACCGAATCGGCGTAAGAGGAGGAAACTCACCTCGAGAACAAAGCTAATGTAGCCCGTCAGCTTGGTGTCGTTGTCGTTGAGAACCTCGTGCATGGATCGCAGAGTGGAGCCCAGGTAGACATTGATGGTCTGGGCAGGCAGCAGGCCCAGCAACGTGGCCACATGGTAATCCCTCGTGTTGATGGAACTGATCTGTAAAAGGCAAGAGTAGCTATAATATATGTACCTATGATATACATATATCGTTGAACTGAAGCGCTGAAGGGAGGTGGGGAAACCTGTTTAATTTCAAGTTCAAATTGTATTTGCTCCAGCGACATTTACGGGACGACTATGAATAAATAATGGGGCTAAGTAAGAGTGTGACTAACGATAAGTGTGACTGAATATCATATGAGGTTTACTCAGGTGTTCTCAGCCAAAGAAAAATGTTAGAAAAGTCCGGAGGCAGTCAGGAAATGTTGCCAATGATACTCATATTCACACAGACCCACGGATCGTGAGAGGGTAATGGAATTTACGTGGAAATTAACTACTCTGAGTAGTTGAACAAACGCATATGACCCATCGTAAATTCAGATCTGATTACTTACTCCGAATATCACATTTTGCAGTCCAAAGGGGATGGGCGTGAGGCGGGTGAAGAGCACCACACGGAAGGCCCTCGGTCCAGATATCACTCGCAGTATGGCCCGACCCGTATCGTTCTTGACCAGCCTGAAAATAGAATCAAATTGAACGGAACAAATCAGTGGGGCATATAAGGGGGGGGCACATCAGACACACAAACAAATCTATAATCAAGTGAAATGGCACATATGTACATACTTTTATACGTTCGAAAAGATATCTATTGCCCGACATGCCGCCACTGTCTGCGTTTATCCAAGCAATCATCAATTATGGCTTTGTTGCCCAATTATGAGGGGCAGTAAACCCGTCCACCCATTTACCATCCCCCATAAATGATAGCCACCTGACCAGGTTTTAGTGGGGCAATGTTTTCACTTGATTAACCAGTCATTACGTAGGCCTACATGACTCGCAAATCATTTCTGATGGATTGGAGTGGCCGCATACTCTACATTACCCCCCACCGTTTGTAAGTACGAGGGAGTATTGTGTCGCTAATTGGAAAATCAAACAAAACACTTATGGAATTTGTATCACTCTCCCCTCTGGTTTAGGTGCGGAAGTGTACAAACTTGTCGTTATCAAGTTTCGCTCTGTGCCATTATTTCTCCAAGTTTCGCAATAAATACGAATATGTATTTATAAATAAGTACGCGTCGTACGAGTGCTGAGGCCTGATAAGACCAACGCAGCAATAGGCGACAGCTGACAGACTGCGAAACACGACAATTAGACTGTCATTGCAATAGTGGACCATAAACTAACGAAATATTTAGTGTAGTCGCGGGGAACCATCCTCATCAGGCATAGCGTTAATGATACATCGGATTTTAGGGCCGAGCTCCGCATGGGACGAGGAAATTTAACGACATATCTCGATACGGTGCCTGCCGTTATCAGTGGTGGATTCCTCAAGCAAATTCCATTATGAAATCCCCCTACCTTGAGGGCTCAACAGTCGGGGGTACGACCGGGTGGGGATCAAAGCAAAGCGACTCCCCAGTTCTACTCACTTCTGCACTGGTATCCGATGACGACAGCTCCGAATGGTGGCATGTGCAATAGCTATGCCTAGATTGGCGCCCAGTATTACGGTGAACCATCCGCGGAGGCAGCCAAAGAGGTACCCGGCCGTGATGAGCAGTACAAAGTAGCCGACCACGACGGGAAAGCTGACCACTGTGAACAGGGCCATGAAGATGGCAAATATCAGCCAGGCGTTCTGAGTCTCTATCCAGAAGAGAAGTTGCTTGGCATAGTCGCGGGTCATCCAGCCGACGAAAAGCAGGGCACCCAGGATGGAGGCGGGCACCAGGCAGCCCAAGTACCAGTTGCGTGTTACAAATGATTGGGCGCGCATCCAGCAGGAGTTGCGCATCTTGCCGCGGTACAATGTGGATGAGGGTCGGTTCGTTCGCCGACTGCCGCTGGACGGCCCGCTGCTTCTACTGCTCCCCACACTGCCTATGAGGAAGGTATCGCATTCTGTGCTGTCCTCGTTGACATTCACGGAACAGTCCTGTACAGGCAGGAGCGTTGATGCTGTAGCAGATGTATTCCCTTCGCTGGCTGTCAAGTCCATCTCCAGAAAGGCGTTGGAAGGCGCCGAGGCTATGGGGGAGGCAGTCCCTGATTTTTGGAGGATGCTGTTGTTGTTGGCATATCTGTATGTGTTGTTGTTGCTGGTGGTGGTGTTAGTCGTCGTCATGGCTACGCTGGATGTCGGGATTTCTCTCTTTGGATTCCCTCCTCTTCGTTTTCTCTTTCACTTTTGCGTTGTTTGCTCTCCAACCGAAACGAAATTTCACTTTTATGCACCCGCATCGGCGCTGGAGCACAGATGTTCGCTTTTGTTGCAATTGTATGTCACAGTTTTAAAATAATGTATGCGAGTCGAGTGTATTTTGTGTCAGAAATGGCAAGGCAACCGAGAGTCTGTTCACAACTTGTTGTTGCTTGCCTTCGTTATTGTTTTAATTCAATTAAGTTTACGATTCCATGGGTTGATTTATTTATTCCGCAACTCAACACGACGTGTTTCCGAAGCTTTTAAGCTTTTTGATTTTGTTTACTTCAAACCAGAGAGCCAGTGGGACCGCGGCATCATGGATGGAACATACCGTCTGACCCTCAAAAATATACCGAAATGTACCTTGTTATTTTCAAAATATACCCTGTATATACCGTAAATCCTAAAACATATTCCCAAATTTTAATATTCGATTTAATATTGCAAGCCATTATAATTCTAGTGTTCGTTCGGCAAACAACTCTTTTTTGAGTTCAAAATTTTCAGTAACTTTTTATAATATTCAACACAAAACTGAAGTATCTGGTCAATGCGGACTAATCTCTGCGACCAACCAATTTCGCTGTAGCGATTAAATATAAAAAAAAAAAAAATAATATTGCAAGCTATTTTGGACTCTCAGCACTGAACTTAGTATTTTATCAGATGGACCAATCCATTTTCTACACGTTTGGTTCATTTCAACATCTCTTTTTATTGTATTGTTTATAAAAAGAAAGTTTAAACAAAGAAGGTACAAGTATTTTACGTAGTACATATACGGTAACCACAAGACAACCATTTATTGGTGGAGGATGAACCAAATCAATACCCTATTTCCATTAATTATTGTTGAAATTCTGTTTACCAGGCCTATTTGAATAATAAAAACTCCTTCGCAGATTGACATGAGTCCGATATAATTTTAGACTTATGTATACAGATTGTTAAACGAAATACCTTACCATTAAGGCGTAGGAAAATACAGGATTTAAGTACCAATGTAGTCTGCAAGACATTTAGCATGAGAAGAAATGCTAAATCGGTCATGTCTCCCAGCTAAGAGGTAAACTGTTTCAATTGTTGTTTGCAAAAATAATATTGCATATGCAACCATATTAGATCGAAAACAATGCAAACAAAAGCAGATGCGTACTTCCAACACATCTTTCACGATGATCCCATCAAACAAATGACTATCACTAAATTTTGCGATGCGCCTTCCCGCCATTTTGATGCTTATATACAAAAAATCCAAAAACTAATTAAAACTATAATCCACACAAACTTTGCAATTAGCCATAGCGCATTAGAATGGCGGAGCAAGTGACGCATGTATCTGTAAGATCTGTATAAATCGGAGAACGACAGAAACATTTACAAGTAAGTGAAAATTTGTAACAAGAGGGTCTCAATTCTCGATACTTAATTGCCCCGTTTAGATCTCTTGTGCTAGGCTAAACGTTCTGATAGTCTGGGTACCACCAGTCCACATCGGTCGACACCCTCTACTCACCGACCCACGCATCTATCAGGGCCTGGCCCACCTTCTGGACCATATGATCTTCATGGGCAGCATTAACTGGGATAACATGACATCGCTTAAGGAAAACGTTTCTACGCATACCTAGAGCGTCGAAACTGGGCATGTCATCTCGACGCTGGCATAGACGAGACCAGATAATCTACATTCTATCCACTCCATGCAAATCGATGTGCTGACCGACACCTTTGCCTATTTAAAGCTCTTCTCAAACTGTTCCATCAGTTGTGCGTCAGTTGTCGAAGAGCAGCAGTAGAGTAAGGCCGCGAAATTTCGTATCCCGGATCGTCTCTATTGCCATGATCCCGATGGACTGGTCTTCAGACGCAAATACTATCCCTATAGGATATACTCACCGCCAGGGAGCTCACATACGAGATTGACGAGAAGTCCCTTCCTGAATTGATCAGACACCACAATAGTTTTAAATTGAATCTAATGATTACCTCGCAATAGCCTTTCGAGGGCATGCCCTTCGTCAAGCGGAATTAGTGGTTCGGCACTGAATGCGCCTTTTCACCTTTTCCATGCCATGGATGAATTACATATTTCTTCCCAAAGCCAATCTCTTTGTGGCCCACGACTTAAACCTGATCAGGAATGAGCAGAGTAAGCCCAAGCTGCTTAGAACGGACACCAGCGAGCTGTGGTTCCGACACGATGACAACTTCAACAAGCCCCAGGCCTGCTGCGGCAACATCTGGCCAAATGCCTTCAGATCCTCCAGAGTCTCTGGGAAATTACACGGAGGTGTCGCAGATTGGCGCAGATCGAGAACTACTTTCAAAAAGGAGAGAAAACAAAGACAACTTTGACTAAATCATATCCGGGTACTAAATCTTCGGTCGTAATTAAAGCGGATATATGTAATAGTTTCCTGAACGACACGGAAGGCTCCAATTTGCGCAAGCTATCGGTTCAGATCATTGAGCGACGGCCAGAGGTACAATTCTTAGACCAGAACCAGGATCCCAATTGAAATGACTTCAATATAGTATTCCTGTCAGAAGACAGGGACGGAGATATTGTCGATATTGCCAATTTTAATTTTTATACAGCCTGCGCGCGAATTACTAATATAAATATTAAAAATAAACACACATTTATGTATAAAAGTTTTCCGAATCGAGGTACCAAGTCAGGCAAGGGATGTATTACCTTAGCTTACACACACACATCTGTTCAAATGGAACAAGTTTAATTAAAACGAGAAGGGACGTGTGAGACGCTTCTTACGCGTCACAACTTTTATACCCGGCACTCAGTACTACATCTGTACATTAGCGGTTATTTGTTAAATTTTTTCTTCATCTGTCATCTACATCAACAACACTACTCACGCCAACACGCTCCTTTAGCTCGTCTCCCTTCCCTAGACCCACACACTGCAGACTCACGGCAGAGGCAGAGCCAGCGGCAGAGGCAGAGCCAGCGGCAGACGGCCAGTGTACGGCCACTGCGCGAAGCAGAGTGTGAATGAGAGAATGTGCAAAACACAAATATAAGCTGCGGGACGGGGTGGGTTTAGCCACGGCTATGGCAGAGGCGGAGGAACGGCAGGGGCAGACGCCACACATTGCGCGAAGCAAATATAAGCTGCGGAACGGGGTGGGTTTGGCCACTGCCAATTAATTTCTTCATTGTGGCTATAATAAAGCTCCAATAATGCCCCAATGGTGAGCTGATAGATATGGTCATTCCCTACGGAATGGCGTTTTTAGTTTTCTGCTATCTTCTAAATTGTAGATTTGGGAGGTTTTCGCCCTTTGCGGAGGCGGAAGGGGGCGTTGATCTTTTTTGAAATACACTTGTAACAGTGTGAGCACACAGAAGTATGGATGCAAAATTTGGTGGCTCTAGCTTTTATGGTCTCTGAGATCCAGGCGCTCAACAAGACGGACGGACAGACAGACATGGCTCAATCGACTCGGCTATTGATGCTGATCAAGAATATATGTACATATACATACATATGTATACTTTATGGGGTCGGAGACGTTTCCTTCTGTGCGTTACATACATTCACTTTGTGCACAAATACAATATACCCTATTTACTCTTCGAGTACCGGGTATAAATATATAATATTAACAGTAAATGTCTATATATTTATCATCTTCACAAATGAATCTGTTCCAGTTAAAAAGGAAATCTCTACAATAAGTCCATACGAATACTGCTGCTGCCATTTAAACAGGCCGCAATGTTATTCACGCATGTTATTCTCGAACTATAACCTTAAGCGGCACTGTGTGTCATTATTGAAAATCAAGGCTCTTAACATTGAAGGTATGTTTGAAATCTTAACGAAATTTTTACATTTAAGAACTGTGAATGTATTGAGATCGAGATATGTATACATGGAAAGAATATGACTTAAAAAAGAGCTATTCTAAGATTAAGAATGGAAAACAGAATTTTAACATCAATAAACTAGCAACAAATTACGTAACATTACGTTCCCGCTTACGTTACGTTTTTATTCTTTGTTGTTGACATTTTGAGCTTGAGCCTTACTTTTTAAACAATACAATTTAAGGAAGCAATGAATTTTGTGGAGAGTTGAGTCATCAGTCAGATAAAAGTTAAGTTTTGGACTTTCAGCACTAAGTCAATCAAAACGGAGGAAAATTTACGCTATATGCATTTTGAAAAAGAGTGGGTATATTTTAGTATGTTTTTTATGGTCATGCTGTATATTTGATCGATAAGTTCGCGGTCACACTATCGCAATGTTCGCCAATGTTATTATTTACAAATTAAATTAAATATGCTGACTTACAACCGTGCACTCTGGTGTCTGCCCGGCAAACTTATGCGGAACCTTTCGACGGCTGGGACACCGGTTTTGACCGAAAATGACCAGACCAACAGCTTGCTGCCGGCTTATACTGATGAGGAACGCCAGAAGATACTTGCGAGGATCAACGACACCAGCATCGATCATATGCTCAGGTTGGTATGCATGGCACCACAAAACCTCTCCCCTAGACACCAGTTATCAAGAAGAATAATCTTTCTGCACACCACAGCTACGACATAACCAAGGGGCGAGCCAGCAAACTGCATAGCTGGAGGACGCGCAATGGTCCACTGCGTGATGTGAACGACATCTTGTTTGTGGAGGGCTTTGGCCTGAAGGTAGCAAAAAAGTTCTTCAGAAGCCTACTGGAACCAGAGGGCGCCAGAAGAGGCAGCGAGGGAAATTCCATCCAGAAACCCAAGTCCATCCGAACGGCTCCCTTCATAACTCCTGGAATGGACGAGGGACAGCGTACGCAGATTGTGTCCAGCGTGGGAGTTCGCATTGGCGTGACCAGCGTTAGTTGGGCACGAATTGAGATTGGAAAGAATGACAATGAGCCCTGCCGCCTCACCCATTGGCAGCATCACGAGCTGAACGACAAGAAGCTGCACTTGGCCGAGCTGGCCCGACGCTGCCTGTACGTGACCCACCAAATGCCACAGGCGGACTGCTATGTTCTAGAAAACCCACAGATGGCCCAGGCCAGCAGCAACCCGGGCAGCATCGATCAGCAGAATGTCAACATCCAGAAATCCCAAGTGACGGCCATATTGAGCTATGCCCTGCTGTCCCGGGCCGATCCAGACGCGACCAAGTGCAACAACCTCTACTACATGCGGCGCTTTCTCACAGCACGACTCTTCAACCACTTGGTGGGCACAGAGAGGGTCTCCTCAGAGGACACAATCCTGTCCATGATGCGCACCCACTATAACATGGAGGACCAGATAGAGGCGACGCCGCAGGCACACGCAGGAATACGCAGTCAGGTTCAGTTCCCTGCCGACCTGAGAAACATGTTCTCGCAGCTGGAACGCTATCAGCGTGAGCTGCTGGGCCAGGCTTTTCTGCTTAACTTGGCATTTGCACGACTCGTTCTCCTGCAGGATCCGTTGAGCATTTCAACAGTTTCGCGCAGCCCAAAAAGTTCCCTCCTTCCCAGTGCCGACGGCTGTGAGGCAATTGTTCAATAGCCGATTAGATATGTATATTTGTTTGAACTGTTTCTTATTCCTACAGAATAAATGTCATTTCCTTCGCAGAAGGGATGTGTAATAATACAAAAATGTCTTGCTTCGGGCGAGCGAGTTCAAGAACTGATTATGATGATAGTAAAGTAACAATGTATTTGGGAAAATGGCAATTAGAAGGGATGGTTTTTGCCATTCCCCATATTGAAATTACTTTTGGCAGGAGGCTTGGGACGGCGGCCACCTAGACTGGGAAATTCGCCTTCGTTGCTTAACCCGCCGTCGAAGGTGGTATGGTCTCGGGGCACATAGGAACTTGATACCGAATTACGTGATACCGTACGGCTGCTGGTTGCCGATAAATCACGCGATCCCATTTCCGTTTTGATTTGCGATGGAGCCGAATAGTATGAACCATCCGAAATCTCATCAAAGTTTGACGAGGAGTCCCCAGGAATGACGGTGTAGTTGGGCTTGACCTTGGGAGGCATGTGCTTGCCAGGCAGGAGCCGAATGGCCAGGTCTGCGCAAATGTAGTCGCTAAAGATGAATCCCCAACGCATGACCATGCTCTTGGTGCAGTATTTGGAGCGATCGATGTTCTCATGGTACTGGAAATAAAATTCTATGCTTGCCACTTCACTAAAACTAGAAATGTCAACTCGATACTTACGTCGCACGCAATATCAGCGGTAAATTCAAAAAAGTCTTTGGCGAAGAAGTTTTTGGTTACATGGAAGTTGAGGTTTTCGTTTGAAACGCCAGCCATGTCCAACACATTCTTCTTCAAGGTGTAAAACAAGTGGTAGATGTCATACACCACAATCTTTCGAGCATCTTTGTCGGTGGGGACATCGCATGCCAGATAACGGAAGCAAGACTTTACCACCGGCATTAGCTCTGCGGTCGTGTAGATAATGACCGTATCGTGGTCATTTTGTTCGTCTTTCTGATCATTGCCCACGGATAACCAACTCAATATATCCATGTACAATTTTATCATGTTAGTCTCGCCCATGGCCTTCGGCGGCAAGGGCAGCTTGTGGGTGGTTAGCGAATGATGTTGGGCATCGCTGCTTTGTCCAAAGGTAATTTGACCTGAGAAGAAATTGCGGTGAGAACGTGGACTAGCTCATTGGGCTCACATCCACTTTATGCTTACCCGGATTAATCATGGTGCTGTAAGTGGAGCTTATGCCCCCCTTCAGAGAGTAGCGGCATGCGGAAAACTCGGCGGGTACGTAAATATCCGCATTCAGGGCCTTGGTAAAATAATTGAAGCTGGCAAACACAAATTCCTCATTCTCCAACTCTGCAAGCAAAAATCAGCACCGATTTTTATTGATGACTGTCATTGAGAACAAATTGACTTACCCAAAGAATTCTTTGCGTTCAAAATAATGCGTTCGATCTTGCGCTTCATTTGAAGCTCCGCATTTGTGGCCTCGTTTTTCTCCATTTCTATTTTTGAGACGGGATCGCCCAGACATGTGAGTCGCTCTTTCTTTGCTGCTCTATTCAGCACGTTGGAATTCTTAGCCATTGAGTGGTAAGGGCCACGTTCCTGCTCGCTCATTTTCTAAAATCGAGACGCCAGTTTACAAGATGCTACTGACCACCGCGCGCAATAACACTTACCCTCCAAAAAGGCCCACACTTAGACACCGCCTCAGAAATGTTTAGGGCACGACCCTCGGGGTTGTTTGCACGCCAGGCTGAGACAAACGCCATGAACCCATTTACCTTTTTCGAGGCCATTTTGAACGCCTGTAAATCGGGCTAGGGGCGTGGATAATACGCTGGAAAAGCAAGAATGGCAGCAATCAACTGATAACCGTAAAGATGAGCAAGAAAGGTGAGCGTGAACGAGACAGCTTGGGCACTGAAAAACCAATGGAAAGAGCTGCAGCCGGTTTTTACTTAAGATATTGAGAAGTACATATGTGCATATGTATGTATGCATGTACATTTGTATATGTTCGTATGCCACACACACATGCATATGCGGCAATATTTTACAAGAAACGATTCGGATAGAAAAGACAGAAAGCCTCGTAGAATATTACTTCAGCATTATCAAATGAATGCGATGATCCTTATTTTATGTAAGCGGAGACAATAATTTCACAAACATTTACCTATTTGTTATATATAAGCCGACGCAACGAAAATAAGCTTCTGCACGAATTAGGCTTTGTTGAATAAGCGCATGAGCTATAAAATTGGTATAATGATCTTCACGCAAATTGAAATAATGCTCCTACGAATCTTTACTTTACTTTAATTGTGTATTGTGCGCAGCACAAATCTCTGGAGCAGAAATAAAAATTAGCCGACACAGCGAATTACAAGTGAAAAGAAATCAAAAAATAGACGCCGCCATAATTCGTTCGGTTTTACAGCACTTATTTCATAGCGAAGTTTGTCAACACTGGCGATATGCGGTTCTTAGAACTTTTGGCGAATTTAAATTTTTAAAGGAAACATTTGCTCAGTGTGAAGACCAATTGTCCCAGCGGCGGCATAGCACTCCATAAGGACTCTATAGGGAGACATATGATTAACTACTCTGTCGTGAAACGGTGTGTAAAATTCCGTAGGAAGCACAAGCGCAGCTACGCCTGCCAGGAGTTTTTCTGTAATTTGTGCAAATGCACATTCTTTTGCAACTCATCCATGGCCAAGCACATGACTACTTTGACCAGTAGTAGCGCGTCAATATCTGAGAAATATATTGAGGATATGGAGCAATTAATTTGCAGAATAAAATCTAAAGAGTTCCAGTTCGAATCGCTGATTGAAAAGATAGCCGACATTCTCTTCTATGGTTATGAGCACGAGCAACTTTGATATTTCAAATGTAACGACGATCTAAAAATAAATTCATTTTCCATCACTGATCACTCAGGGTTGCTTTTTTTGGTTCTTGGTGTCGGCGTCGCTGCTCAGAGCAGGCTGAGCCGTTTTGTTTACTTTTTCCTTGGAATCTCCCACAACAGGCCCACCACAGTATCCCCGGCATCTGCAGAATGTCGGAAGGGACGAGCCAAGACGTAAGGGCGCCGAAGCCCCCTGAAATTCACATCGAACGCTACTTCACAAACCTACGCTGGTCCATGGATAACGACAACAAGAAGTCGACTTCGGATATCGATTTCAGCATGAACGGCGGGCTGTTGGAATTTTTAAAGTCCAAATCGAAAGAGGCGTCGGAGCCGAAGCCGGAGCCAGACACTCTCTTGACATCGCCTGCGGAGAGCTCGGCACCACCAAGCGATCTACCCTGGATGAGGTGCTGCGGTCGCAACTTTAAGAGTTCCATATTCTCCCTCCAGCCCGCAGAGCCGAAGCGTCGTAGCTTTAGCCGCATTCCGCCACGTGCCCCAAATGGACACTTAAATTCAACTCGCTAGAATAATAATACGAGGAAGCCTTTGTATGATTATTATTGACACTGATGGAGAATCAAAATGCAAAAAATAAAGCGGTTCTCGGTTCACGGTTCTTGACCATCTATTAAAAATAAGTTTTAAACAGAATTCTTTGATATTTACAAAAAGTAGCCATTTGTGAAATATTGGCTCGGATAGCCCGTCTGGCCGAAGGTAGTTGTACTGGAAGGGGGGGCCATGTGTTCCTGCTCCGTGGGAAAGGAACTGTACTCTGTGCGGCCCTGGATCCGGTGGCGATGGTCGTGTGGGCCCCAGGGCACAGAGCGAGTAGAGCCCAGGCGGTGGCGCAGATCGTGGGGTCCCAACGCAGAATGCGTCGCGCCTGCACAGTGGTAGACAGGTGCCTGCCAGCTCGTACCATCTTGCATGGTCGTGGTGCTGTACTCAAAGTGAGTATAATGCGTTTGTGTATACCACATTTGGTTGCTGGCTACGGAACCTGGCATTTGCGGCAAATGTCTGTGCGGTGGTGGTGGATTTCCGAATCGACTGGTTATTATGGGTAGTATCGGCCTTGGAGAGTTGTGAGCCATTGGTGCGGCTTGTCCCAGAGATGGGTGTATAAAACCGCTCGCTTGCAAGTTCTCATTGGGCATCGCCGAGCAGACAGGAGAAAGAGTGTCTCTCATCCTGGTTTCATTATCAGCAAAAGAAGATCGACTTCTCGAGTGGCGTTTGGGTGGTTCGCGCGAGCATTGCTGTCGCGGTCTACGGCTCGAGTGGCGTGTAACTGGCTCACGGGAACGACAATGCCTTCGGGATCTACTGCTCGAGTGGCGAGCAGCTGGCTCACGGGAACGACAATGCTGTCGGGATCTACTTCTGGAGTGTCTTCTGCGACGCAGTCGAGAACATCGTTGCCGTGATCTACTTCTTGAGGGGCTTTCGGTTGGCTCACGAGAAAGACATCGCCACCGGGACATTCGTTTAGGGGAATAGCGACGAATGTATCTGGAAAACTCTTGTCGGCTTCTGGGCGGTGATCTTATGGGACTCACACTGTGTCCATGCCCGCTTCTTCTGTTCGATGAACCACTTCTAGAACGTCTACGGCGAAATACATTCCCATTCTCTTCGAATTTACGGCGCGATAGCCTCTTGTATGACATGTTCTTGCGAAACTGTTCACGATCGCTGGAGCACGCCCTGTTTGAGCTGCGTGTTCTATCCCTATTGGTGTCGCTTGTACTCGAGGTACTCTTGCTTGGCACTCTCTCACGATTCCTCTGGCCTGGTATTTTTCCTCTTGATTTGTTGCATCTTTTAGTTTCCATCGAGGAACTGTCTTTTGGCGACCCTTTACGGCTGCAAGTGGCCCTGTCTCCTTTGCGTTCGTTTCTGTTCCTGCGTGCTGGCCTTGTCGGACTGCATTGTCGCTCTTTGGAAGACCCACTCCGAGAACGTCTACGCCTAGATTTCTTTCTTTGCTGAGAACAACTGGATCGCCTGGACATAGTTCGACTTTTACTTAGAACTCGCACTTCATGCATTGGGTCCAAGGCAGTTTCGCTTCGATTTGGTTTCGGGGTCAGGTGTTCGCTGATGCTGGCGGAAGAACTGGCGATGGGAGAGGCTATTTCCACTTTCGCACGTCTATTAAACAAAAAGCAATCATCGGGCAGTGAGATAGATGGCGGTGGTGGCGCCTCTAATGGCATTTCAACAAGGTACACGGGCACGTTTTCTTCCTCGAGTAGCTCTGCCAGCTCGTCGAAAGGATCCCGCTCAAAGTCCACGGATTTTTGTTCGTCATGCGGCTCAGTTTTGATATGCCGCTGCGCATGCTGTTCTGGGATATCGAAATAATCCTCGCTCGGCGATCCCTGGATGCTTTCCTTCAAGCCCATTGGGTTTTCTATTTGGCACGGGGACTGAGACTCGTTCTTCTCTCGCTAAATAAATAAATAGATGGTTTCATATGCCATTCGTAAGTTACAACTTTTGTAGCGCCAATTGGGCCAGGTCTTCCAAGTAGATTCATGTTCACCTACCAGCCATGGTGATTTTACCATATTTTTTGAACCTATTCCCTTAATTTGAAATTATTAATTGTGCTACGCACCAGTGTGACCGCGGAATTATCGATCAAATATTCCGACAGACCCTCGAAAATATACCGATATACCCTTTCATTTTCAATATATACTGTAAGTATACCGTCAACCCCATTGCCACTAACCATATAGTATTTGGTTGGTGCTTTGGCCCTAGTATAAATAAGATTTAGTGCTGTAAGCGCACGCTTAACATGTTAACTACCGGATAACAATCAACAAGTGGTCACATGGCGCAACATTCCATTTCAAACCACGTTACATTTCATTCCCACTTAGTGGCACGCTTTTGTTTTTTGTTTACCTTTTTAGTTTAAACCTTACTTATCAAGTCAGCCAAAAAAAGAAGTCATAAAAACTAGCTAATCCTGTGGAAAATTTATTCATTAATTATACTATAATATATGTTCTGAATTTATCTTTTATTAAACATTAAACAAATTCAAAATCGTGAAATAAGATTTTCATCGACTCGCATGGTATATACCATTTTTGCTACATATTAACTACATATTTAAGATATTAGCAACAGGGCCACCCACTAGGAAATGAGTACGTTTGAAAACAAGTTTTGCTGTTTTTTTGAAAAACCGTTACCCGATTCTTTCGACATTTTGGAGAAAGTAAAGATTTTAGTTGCAAACGTTCAGGAATTGGATGTTGATCACAAATTAGATTGATTATAGATTAGAAAAATTATTTAAAAAAAATTAAGAGAATACTCAGCTCAAAAATGCAAAGTGTGTCTTAAACGATGTCGTCATGAACCGAATGATAGGAAATTTGATTTTGATTTGAATATTACTAGCAAATAAAGGCAACACAGAGCGAAGACAATCGGTTCACTAATGGGATTAAATAATAGTTTTCGGGCTGAGAATCTCAGATTGCTAGTAATATTAAACGGAATATCAAAGAGCTTAGCTTTCAAAATAACACACAACATCAGAAACGAAACAGAACTCAGATTAAAGTGTAGATTATTCAGTGCCATTTCCGGAGAATGCAAGTGTTTTTAGTGCTAGTGCTGCTGGCGGGCCCGGCGCTCTCAGGTCAGGCTACTAACCCGCCGCGCTGGGATGCCAACTATGTACATTGTGAAGGGCGCCTTGTACATACCATATGCCGAGATTGCGGAGCCATTTCACGCTTGGTATGATAAGAAAACCAAGCTATCCCACATCGACTACTATGGGGGAATGGTAAAGACGTATCAGCTGGCGGGGAAGGGGGATTACGTCACACTGCTGAAGCTGGCGCCCATCACCACGCGTGAGGAGATGAACAAGCTGACCTGCCTGCAGGTCAACGGCACGTCCGACCAGAAGGTGGAGATTCAGAGCATTCTGCCCGACGCCAAGCCCTTCCAGCTGATCGGTACTGAGACCTTCTTGGGCTTCACCTGCGACAAGTTCCGCCTGGAGCAGACCATCGGCCAAAAGAAGAACGTGTACACACTGTGGGTGCGCTACAAGAAGTCGCCCACTACCCGGCCAGCCGCATGCCCATCCCCGTGCGCTACGAGATGCGCGGCTACAACACGCTCCTGGGCTCCCACTACGATCACTTCTACCTTGACTACGACAGCTACGAGCACGACGATATCCCCAACGAGGTATTCGAGATCGACGAGAGCCTGACGTGCGTGGGCTTCCCCGGGCCGGGTACTGGCCATTATGCCAGCTTCAATCTGATCCAAGAGTTTATGTCACCCACCGACGAGCACATGGAGAGGGCCTTCCACCACTTTAAGCACAAGCCCGGCATGAGCTACCGCACTGAGAAGGAGCACGAGCACAGGAAGAACATCTTCCGCCAGAACCTGCGCTACATTCACTCGAAGAACCGCGCTAAGCTGCCCTACACGCTGGCCGTCAATCATTTGGCCGACAAGACCGAGGAGGAGCTTCACAGGCAAGCCCTTCCCCTACGATGTATCGAAGCACAGGGATGAGACTCCCGACCAGTACGATTGGCGTCTGTTCGGTGCTGTTACCCCAGTCAAAGACAAATCGGTGTGCGGATCTTGCTGGTCCTTTGGCACCATTGGCCACCTGGAGGGCGCCTTCTTCCTCAAGAACGGTGGCAATTTGGTGCGTCTCTCGCAGCAGGCATTGATCGATTGCTCCTGGCCCTTTGGCAACAATGGATGCGATGGCGGTGAGGACTTCCGTGTATATCAGTGGATGATGCAGGTGGGCGGCGTACCCACCGAGGAGGCGTACGGACCCTATCTCGTACAGGACGGCTACTGTCGCATCAACAACGTCACCCTTGTGGCGCCCATCAAGGGCTTTGTGAATGTCACCTCCAACAATCCGAATGCCTTCAAGCTGGCCCTCCTGAAGCAGCTTCTACTCGAACGGCGTGTACTACGAGCCGGAGTGCAAGAACGATGTGGATGGCCTGGATCATGCCGTTCTGGCCGTGGGCTTCGGCACCATCAAGGGCGAGGACTACTGGCTGGTGAAGAACTCTTGGTCCACCTATTGGGGCAACGATGGATAAGTCCATCCTGATGTCAGCACGCAAGAACAATTGCGGCGTAATGACTATGCCCACTTATGTGGAGATGTAGAACGCTTCTCGCATCGCTCGATTAAATTTTTTCTTTATATCTTTATACCTTTTTTTTTTTTTTTTTTTTTTCTCGCCCCACGGGCTCTAAATATGCAGTACATTGAAATGAGCTGAAAAAAAAATCGAGAAATCTGATTCTCATCGGTATATTCTTCGGTATATTTTCAGAGGGAGAGGCTCTTTTGCGGATTTTTTTTGAAGGTCAGACCGCATCTTTGATCGATAACTTTGCGGTCACACTGAAAACACACGTCCACGTACAAAAGTTAAAGAATTTAGTTTAAAAGTCTTAATTTAGGTAACTCCCAGGGTGTATGCTCAATCACACAAAACTTAAAAGACTCTTTTTGACATTGGTGCGGGGATTACAATATCTTCAAAGGTGAAAGAGCAACGGCCAGGCAACGTCAACAATTTTCATAGCTGTGAACAAACAATTGAGTTTCGTGCAGTATTCGTCATGTCCAATTCCGCTGCGGGACCCACCAAGCAGGACCTCGAGTCCGTGTTCAGTCGCCTGCGTGCTCAGCCAGCCAACAAAGTGAGTTGCCCTACTTTGGTAGTTTGCCCTTCGGCCCACAATTAGTAGTAGCCCTACACTCACCCTATGACCCGCTTTAACACCGCTTTCAGTCCTGCTTTGATTGCGCGGCCAAGGCACCCACCTGGTCTTCCGTCACGTACGGCATCTTCATTTGCATCGACTGCTCGGCCGTCCACCGGAATCTGGGCGTTCACTTGACGTTCGTGCGTAGCACCAATCTGGACACGAACTGGACGTGGCAGCAGCTGCGCCAGATGCAGCTCGGCGGCAATGCCAACGCCTCGCAGTTCTTCCGCTCCCACAACTGCACCAGCTCCGATGCCCAGGTCAAGTATAACTCCAGGGCGGCCCAGCTCTATCGGGACAAGCTGAGTGGTCAGGCCCAACAGGCCATGAAGGTGCACGGAACCAAGGTGAGTTCTCAGTTCCACTTCTGGCTCTGACCATGTTGTTTGTTTGTTCTTGCCTGGAGTTTCCTGACACTGACACACCTAATTAACATTTGCTTTTGCTAATATGCATTGCGCTTTTCCGAACTACGATTCCGACCCCAATCCCAATCGATATACCACAAAACAACAACACCAACACCAAACAGCTGCATCTTCTGGAGCCGGCGGTCGACAAGAGCGAGGGCAACGAGGCTGCCAAGGAGGAGGATTTCTTCGCTCAGTGCGACAATGACAATGTGCCCTCTGCGGATTTTAATGCGGAAAACAACAACATCAGCAAGGTAGGAGACACCCCAGAGAGACACACAGGAGACACGCCCGCGCTTTTAGAGTTGATTTGTTCTCGCCTGCCACCTCTGCCGGCCACTTGCTCATCCCTGTTTGCCTTTCAGCTGGAGACGAAACCGACTGCCTCGCTCATTAATCTGGAGAGCCAGCTAGGCGGCGCCCCCAGCGTGGATCTGCTCAACTCGGTGGTGGCATCCTCCGTGCCCTCCTCAATAGGGGTCCGCAAGATACAGCCTAAGAAGGGCGGGGTAAGTTTTTCTACGAGCAACATAGAAGTGCGCCCGATTAATTTGTGTTTTCCTTTTGCAGCTGGGAGCTCGTAAGGTGGGCGGCGGTCTTGGAGCTACAAAAGTAAAGACAAACTTTGCCGATATTGAGGCTCGTGCCAATGCGGCCAACGAGATGAAGACGTCCAGCGTCCAGGCAGCGCCCGCGGATAAGCCCCAAACTGCGGAAGAGGAGCTGGAGACGGTGGCCAGCATGCGACTGGCCTACCAGGAGCTATCGGTGCAGAAGACACGCGAAGAGGCAAAGCTAAAGACCATGGATCCGGCCAAGGCCAAGCAAATGGAGCGCCTGGGCATGGGCTTCAGTCTGCGTGGCTCCGATATGGCCCACTCCGCCATCGGGGACATGGCGACCATTCAGCAGACGGCGGCTCCCAAAAATAAAATTTCTTCGCTGGAGAATGACAATTTCTTCACCGACTACTCGCTGTATAGCGGTGGAGGCGGAGGCGGCTCAGGAGGGCATTCTAGTGAGAAGCGAGAGAGTTCGGCTGTAGGTTCCAGCAAACTGGACAAATTCGAGCTGGATGCGTTGGGCTACGAGACTATCGAGCCCATAGGCGGGACGCATAGCAATATTACGTCAATGTTTGCCAACAACTACGACTACGACAAGCCCAAGGCGTCGACCAAGACGAGCAGTGGTTCGGGTGCCACATCCACATCGACCTCTTCTTCCTCCTATGCGACCAGCAAAAGCAAAAGCACCGCCAGCAGCGATCCCGTAATAGCCCAACAGAAGTTTGGCAACTCCAAGGGCTTTGGCTCCGACCAATACTTTGCCAGCGAGCAATCTTCCTCTGATGTTGGCGGGAGTCTGAATCGATTCCAGGGATCACGTGCCATATCCTCGTCGGACTATTTCAACGACGGATCTCCAGTTGGCAGGGGTGAGGGCACATTCGTTTTTTTAGATGCAAATTCTGACCTCTAAAATGTCTTTCCTGTAGGGGGAAATGGAGGTGGGTATTCATCTGCGAACTTTAATGCGCCCGACCTAGACGTGGAGAGTGTAAAGGAGAGTGTGCGCCAAGGCGTCCACAAGGTGGCCGGCCGCATCAGCAATCTGGCCAATGATGTGATGTCTTCGCTGCAAGACAAGTACGGCTACTGATATCAGAAGGACGGCCACAGCCAGAGCCAGAGCCAGAGGAGTCGCAGAAGCAGCAGCGGCAGCAGTGGTGGCGGTGCAGGAGACACTAAATTTAATGTTTTTATATATTAGTCACACAAAAAAGCTTAGCGATTATGCAGAAAGTTATAAACAATTCCGAGCAGTTAACCATGTAGCCTAGCATCAGAGGATTCATCCCTGGATACCTCTACAGTTCTTGTATAAACAAAAAAAAGAGTAACGAAATGCAAGCAGTCTAGCGAGCTGTACAATACGCGTAGTGTCTTTTAAAATATACATACACATATTATGCTATACGAATGAGAAGGATCGATGCATGCCCCTTAGCCCTAATGATCGTTGATTTGTTTTCTTCACTTAAGAGCATTTACTTTGCCCATTTCCACTTTGATTGTATCTCGGGTAGGTTTAGATCGTGTCGCAAGACCAGATCATCAAATGAAATAGAATACATAAATATATTAGAAATGCATAGTGGAGGGTCGCAGAATAATCTCTTCAATGGCGTTTAAAAACAGAAAGAACTTTATTTAAATGCGCTCAAAGGTTGACAATTTCGCTAATAATTACAGGAGAAGCTTTAATTTACAGACTGGATCTAGCAAGATGTGGAGGATGGTCATCAGTCGGTGGCTTAGTGGCGGAACTTGCTGGGATTGGGACGGACGCGGGCTCGCACAGAGTCGGGGGAGCCGTAGGCGATGGCATGGCTGGTGGCAGCGCCTCCTTCGCCGGTACTGAAGGAGTTGGCAATGGCGATGGCGCCGCCGTTGGTACCTCCGAAGTCGATGGGGAAGAAGGTGCCGGCGGGCAGGGGAGCGGCAGGCTTCTTCGAGGGCTTGGCAGCTGGAGTGGCAGCCTTGACCGGCTTCTTAGCTGCTGGACGACGGGCATTGGGCACGCGGGCTGGGTTCTTGATCACTGGCTTGACGGGCACGACCAGCAGCTCCTCCTCATCCTCGTCAACATCGTCGGACACGGTGTTCTCGGCTTCCTCATCCTCAATGGCAGCGACCTCGGGCTCATCCTCCTCGGACTGCTCGAGCTCAACAATGACCTTCTTCTTGGCGGGCAGATAACGGTTGGCAGGCACGACGGGCTCAGCGATGGCCTCCTCCTCAGCGGCGACTGCGGCGGCGGCAGCCTCCTCGGACACAAAGTTGAATTCACGTGGCACCTTGGCGGATTCGTCGGTCTCCACGACGGCAGCGCCAGCCTCGGGCTCAGTCTCGGGCTTAGCCTCAGGCACGACATCAGCATCGATGGACACCTGGACAACAGGAGTCTCCTCGGGATAGGCCTCGGCCACGGAGGTAGCTCCATGAGCACCGGCAGCGGCCAGGACATCCTCGACCTGGGCCTCGGCGCTGAGCTCATCCACAGACTCTGCATGATTGCAATCTTTGGTTAGGAACCGCACGGTTAGTTCTGGCTGGGATTAGTAAGTGGGCGAGTGCTTACCCTTCAGGTAGGTGCCTGTGGCAACGGTCTCTCCGGCCACCAGGGCGCTGGCTGCCTGGGTGGAGCGGGCGTGGGTGCGTCCTGGCTGGACGTACTGCATGTACATGATGCGCTGCTGGGGCGCGGAACCGTACCACTCGGCGGCGGCGGGCTGCTGGTAGTAGACCATTCCTGGAACGAGGTATTGCCGATCTTCAGTAAAGGTTGACCAATGGAATGAGAGATGATTAATGATCGAATGAATAGCGTGATCTCCGGCTCATTTAATCCTTTGTGAGATTTGTGGACGTGGCCTCTCAGCTCCTGTATTCACTCGCTCAACTCACTTTTCCTGGCGGGCAGAGCATCGCCGCTGGCCACGAACCCAGCGATCACCAGCAGAGCCAAAGCAGCACTGAACTTCATGTTGGATTAAATTCGACTTGCGATTGGCGGTTGGTAGGGGAATTGCTATATAAGTCCTTGGTTACTTGAGGGAAACGCGCACTGATCACAGCAGGAGCTAAACTTGTCACTGAAGTTTCCACCAAAGAAGTGATGTCTGGGCAACGCAGCGCGTTAGATTTATATACGAAACCAAAGTGGCAAAAAGGCCAACAAGACGAGCATAATGAGAGGCAGCGACAAAAAAATCGGATATACCCATAGGCAGGCATATGTACATACATATGTATGTACACCGAGGCAGAAGCTGAAGCCGAAGCCGAAGCCCTGCTTTGTATGCAGTAGGGGATCGTCGCGGGTCTGTCGAACGTGCGAACCATCCGCCTGACAACTCCGATCGCTGGTATCTCGATGGTACTCATATTAAAGTCGCATTCGTATCAACGTACTGCGCGTTTATGGTGGACCGCCCGAGATCGGTTAAAGCTGTCAATTCGGGGACCTAATCAGCGATGGGTGTTGGTTATTGAGAGATATTTGGAGGCGGGCTGGGCTCAGGAGGTGATGGTTAGTCTCGATCCAATTCCCCCCATCGCAATCCCCGCCACGAATAGGGGGAGGGACACATGTTGGCTATAAAAAATAAAATTGGCAATTTAATTGTAAGGTCATTTCGCAGCCACTGGATAGGAAAAGCCAAATTATTCGAGGTTTATGGGTGCGTGTGCGCCTTATCGCCTTTTCGTCGATAGAAGTGAGCCGCCCAGAGAATAAAAATAGCCAGCCGGGGACATGCAGTGCATAAGATATCTCGGCCAGGAGATCAGCTTGGATCCAGGCTGTCGTGGAGCGTGATTCATTCAGCCCATTGACGTCAGTTGAAGAGTTCTTCTCTAGACTGCCGGTGGGCGCCAGCTGTTGCCTCCTAAATGTCAATTACTGCAGTTTCTTCCACGTTCCCCACGACGTGCACCTCATCGTTAAGTGAGTCTCCTCCGCCTCAGGCTGAGTCATTCGCATCAATCATAGTTGGTGCTGCTACTGCTGCAGGCTCACCTGATAGCGCGGCATGCAGGCCAGGGCATGGCCAAGTCGTATCGTTTCGTTGCGGACCCACTGCAGGCTGTCAAAATGGATTTTTGATTAATTTTTTTGAATTACGGCGAGCGACTTCTGATGTGCACTTCACATCAAACGTGGCGACATCTGGCCGCAAAATCGAAAATTGAATTGATTTTTTGCATATTAAGCCGCGTACTTGCCTTTGTGTGTGGAAGACTGGGGGAGTGGTGCATGGCGTTCATGGCGATTGGCTTAATGGCCATTTGCTCCATTAATTTCAACGATTTGGCATGCATTTAATAAGCTCTCCGTAGGTTTTGTATTCATAAATTGTAGGATACTTTGAGTGAATTTAGAAAGATTGCAGGCCAAGCCTTCGAGTCGCGGGGAATGAGGCAATGTGATCCTTTTTCACTTCCATTGGGGGCCACCCAGCGACTTAATTGCACATTTTGTATTTATCCCATCCCTGTATGATTTATCCAAAACACATTCCAAATTATCAACTTTTTATGCAAATGCCTCGCAACGTTTTCAAGCCAAAAAAACCCAACGAAGTGTGCTCCTCCGCATGATAATGGCCCTGTTCTGGGTTAGTTCTACGCAATAGTTGAATTGCTTCAGAGCAAAACATAAACAAGGCAAGGAGGCGTTGGTGACTATAAGCCGGACCTTGGTTGCTCTGCATTGGACTTGAGTTAACCGGAAAGGAAAAATAGTCTTACATTTAGAATTTAATTGTACTTTCATCTACTCAACTGATTAAAAAGCATTTGGGTTTTCCCCAAGTTATGGTAGGCAGTAGTTTAAGTTGTGGAATATATCATATTAAAAGACAAATATTTATTTGAATTATTTTTTTAAGTAAATTTAATTCCTTTCGCAAAAATTAATATAATCATTCAAATAAAGCCCGAATGAAATCCACATAGAAATTGAGTTAATTTTTAGCACTGCTCCCAGCTCTTCTTATAAAAAACTAGATATTAATAAAAAATATAGCTTATAATATGGGCAATTCAATAATCCATTGGTAAGGGAAACGTACAAAAAGGGAAGACGAAACAAATAGAAATAAGAGCGAATGGAATTTTATATCCTGTTCGACACCTGTTTATCAGGTGCCGCCTCTGGCCGTTTATGCAAATTGAGGGATCTCTGTGGAGCGCTTTACCTCTTAATGTTCTATTTAATTCCCGAATTTGGAACACCCAAGACCATTAAACTGAGTGTTTCCCGCCGCGCTAGATAATGGCCCCGCTCCCCTATCCCGGAGAGAGCTGGATGAGAAGAGGGGAGAGGAAAAAACCAACCTAATGTACGACATTATTGCCGATATGCAAACGGAATTTCAATGCGCGCTGCTTAAACAGCAATTTGTGGACGACTGTCGATTAGATGATGCCGAAACTCGAGCATGGAGCACCCGTGGCAGAAACAAAACACTTATTCGAGAACCCTCTCCCCCTTAATTATTAACCCGAAACGCACTGTACCAGCGCGAGAATTTCGTGCAATTAAAGTAACACTTTTGACTTGTTTCAATTGAATCTGCCACCAAATTGTATTAAAAGCGTTACTCTGACATTTAACACTTGGCATGCGGTTGCCACTGGGCCCTCCAGTGGAGCACTCTCACCAGCACCAGCGCAGGACATTTCATCTGGCCTGACAATGCAATTAATCAGCGTAAATTAAAATTAACTTAATTCCGGGTGCAGCTCGACATTGCGGTCGATCCATCGGGCAGTCCGACTCTATGGTAAACTCGGTGCATATTTATATCTCTGCAGCATGGGGAGCATCGCGAATTGCTTGGAGCTCCCGTTATCGCTCTCAATCTGTCCAATAAAAGTGCTCTCCTGGATGGCTTAGTGCCCGGACTCCACTCAGGTGACTCCCCAAAGGGCAAAGGCCCGTCCGGCTGCTCCGGGTCGCCACGACAGCCGGCTGGCCGGGGCAGTGATTAAGTGCAGCTAGCGCCGGACATGTGACACCAGCTGGTCGCCCAGAATCCCTCGCTGGACCTCAACAGTGCTCATTTTTCTCGCCGCCTGTCACTGGACAAGTTGGCAATTAAAGATATGTATAAACGGCTTTTTCTTTCCTCCTATTTTCTGTTTTTTTGTGTGGAAATAAATTGTAGAAATAGGAAAAAAAAAAACAGTGCAACAGCTGTTTACTGCTTACCGCTTGCCCGACCTGACCCATGCAGAGGAGTTCCACTGAAGTTCCTGTTTGTCGTGGGGCCACATGCAAACCAGTTGCCATTTTCACTTCTCCTGCGACTTTTAACAATTTATTTTCACACTCTCGAGGACAACTTTTACAGGACACAGTCGCCACATGGCCGGGGAGGCTGGATCCTCCTCAGGCGGATACTCTGCCTCTGCTCTGTCTGGGTATGTGTGTGCCGCAGTAGTCAAGATGTTGCCATGTTTCGCCTTGTCTGCTGCACTTTAATGGCTTCATATTTCCTGCAAAATTAGAGAAGTTACTTTTGCTTACATTTCTAGTTTCTCTTGGTCCTACGACGACTCCTTCTTTCCGTTGTTGTTGTGGCCTTTGTCTTGTCGACTTTGGCTTTTGTTGCAAGTTTCTCGCTGCTCATTATGGGCCACGCCGCGCCACGCCGCCACTCCACGCCACGCACACGAGCACGCACATTCTCCTCACAGTGTCGAGTCCATTAAATTGTAATTTTTGGCAACATTTTGGTTTGCATAAATCTTGGCCCCGACTGCAGTTGTTCCACGTTTACATCCACATCCTCGCCCTATCCTGTCCTGCCCTCTCTCTCTGAGGACCGGTCTCTGGTGTCCTTGTGGCTCACGCTTGCTCGTGTTTCAAGTTTATTAAAAAGTCCTCAACATATTATGGTTACTTAAACTATTAAAATAACAACTGGCTCTCTCAATGTGTGTGTGTGTGTGTGTGTGCTCCTTGGGGCCACTGTGCTCGTCCTCCGGCTGGCTCCTGTGCCCGCAGATAATGTGTAAATAATTTGAGTGCAAACAATGGGCTCCTAGTGCTAGAATTGCGCCGGGTGTGGACAAGGAAGGACCAGGACACGACTTGATATGCATCTACAAGTCTTGCTGGTACTCCTCTTCAAAGCCAATCCCAGGACAGTCCTCAGCCTATTGTTTGGGGCCCAACTTTGCATCGATTCAAGCCAGAGAAGCCACAAAATCCGTATGAGGCTCATTAAGAACGTTTTCCGGAGCATAGCAATAGCCCTAGAAAAACAGCATATAATAAATCGAGGTGAGCACGGAAAACGTATCGTATCCAGGTGGACGACAGAAAAACAGAACAACTGCAGCGTGACAAACAATGGGGAAGCACAGACGCAATCGGTTTTGTGGCAAGTCCTGTCCAATGGTTGCTGGCCCGTGTCAGGCTCTGACCCCCCCTTGGGAGCTCGAGCTAGAGCAGCCGCAGACAAACGGAGCCGAAGCCGGAGCGGGTGCCCGATAAGAACCAAGTACGGATGGACGGACGAGCGGCGATAGTGTCACAAAACAAATAACTTACCGAAAAAAGCCGCAAAGCCAGCAGCAGTCCAAGGGGCAGGCTCCCACAAGTGACCGCTAATGTTTAGCCACATGTGGCAGGGCAGGCGGGGATCGGACGAACGTCAGGCTTTTCAAATTGCATTGTCAAAGTTCGGTTGTTGGTGGTCTGGTCTGGTCGGTGGTATGCAAATTTCACTAAAATAATGAAAACGGGCAAACACAAAAAAAAGCGGCTGTGGGAATGTGCATGTGTGTGTGTGCATGAGGCAACTATGTTGCTTTATGTGTGTGTTTATATGCGATGCAGTGTGGCAAAACAAATGAGAGTCCCATTCGATTTTAGGACTGCCAACTTGGTGAAAATTGTATGTATGTTATGTAAATGCTAAGATGTGTGTATGTAATTTAAAATATATCTGTTAATATAAATAATTGGTTTTCTGGTTTTCAAGCTCATCCACAAACATAGATTGGGGTCTGAGAACGAGAGAAATAGATTCTATGTATGTTTGTTATTTTACGGCTATCAACACTAATTTAGCGTTTTAACTCTTGCTATCTCTCTCTAGCAACACGTTGGATCTGTCCAAGCCCCGTTGATCGTTGTTTTTTTTCAACGCAATTTATTCGAATTTCATTTGCTGTATCCCTAATTACATAGTCAGTGTTTTTCAAGTGCTCTGTAAATATTCCCTAATACATTTTGTGCTCGCATTACGGTCCGTTCGTAAGATTTCATTAGCCCGGCTCTCGAGGGGAAGTTTGCGGAACGTAATTAGAAATGAAATGCAGGCGTCTGCAGGAGTAGCCACGCAGCGAGTCGTGTGGGGGGCTGGCTGACTTCGTAGTGGCGATGCGGCTTCAAGCATTTGAGTGTGCTTTTGCCACGCATCAACGGAAAGTGGCCAAGGCGTGGATGGCAGAAGAGCTAAGTTCATCCGCACTTGACACATGCTAATGCGTGCGGTAAATGGCGGCCCTAACCTCACTTTCGGGTCTGCGCTTCGGGTCACCTTGAAGTAATGCAAAAATGGAGGCGAGGCTGCATTAAGGGTAAGGTAAATTTAACTTTTGAATGTTTTTTTATGTGTGTGTATGGCTTAGCAAGTACTAAGTGCCATCAACACCAGGGCCGTAATTAAACGCTCGCAGAGAATTTTCTAGGATAGAGTTGCAGCTCTCTCGTTCCCAGCAATTAGGCCGGAGTTGTCGTCAGTGCAAGTAATGATTATGGCCAGGAAGAAGCGGAAGATCTTCGGGCAAGCACAAAGAGCCAGCGCCAAAGACCGAGTTGGAGCCAGGGCCCAGGAGCACAGGACATGGCCAAGTGCCAATTAGCAAGCAAAATAGATTGTAGTAAATTTTAATGACATATACGGCAGCCGCATGGACATGGACTTAGTTCCTGCCTCCTTCGCCTCAGTCTCGGCCTGTTTTTTTGTGCTCGATGGTGGCCTTTTTGAAGGAGCCGGTTGCTTGCAAGCAGTCAAAGGCGTTGACCGCTTGCTGCATCATTGAATTCAAAATACCCCAGTAGAGTGGTGTACCCTATGCAGTGTCTGTGAGTGTGTATGTGTCCCCAAGTCCACTTCAATTAAAAAGACTTTCACCCACTACAAAAACGAGGAAAATGAAGGAAAGAAAGCAGGAAAACACTTCCGCCTTACTTTACTTTACTTTTGTGTGCGCCTTGGTAAACGTTTGCAATTGCTTTGAAATTGCGCAGACGTGCAGTGTCCCCCATACATAGTCAGGGTGCCTGGGAAAAAAACTGTCTGCCTAGTGGCAACGGCAGCAGCAGGGCCGGGTATTGCAGCACGACATGACTTCCGCTGTGTCTCTGTGGGACGATTGCCCCAAAGTGAAATCAATTCAAAGCCTTGTCCTGGCTCCAGCTGCTTCTCAATTGCCTTTTCGGCCATCATCAACGCTTCCACATGGCCCTCATCATCAGGCACAATTCTCATACCAATTCTCATTCCGTTGCCCATTCTCATCATGTGCGAAATGAGCCCCGCCGACTATATTCTTCTTAGTGGATGTTTCTTCAAAATGTCATCGAATCATACCCCGTATACGTCCGAACAGAAAATATGTAAGGCCTAAAAAGAATTTTCCATAATAAAACAAAACACTGCATTGCTTCAATATAAAATAGACCATGTGGTAGATACTTAAACTTCGATCTCCAAATAGCCACCTCCTGGCCCACCTTCCACCTACACATAACATACATTTGTAAATATGAACATCTGTCGGTATGTATATGATGTGAGAGTAACTTTGACACTTTATTTTTGTGGCTGAGCTGTTAACTACATTCGTATTTTGGGGAGTTACGGTTAGGATTTTTATTGACTTCAAGTCGCATATAGTATGTACATATGTACATATGTATAATTAGCATAGAAATTTTTAAGAACTCCTTTCCAATCTTCCGACTTGCTTTTATTATTGTTTTCCTGAAAATTTTTAATGCCGGCGATCAATTATCAAGCGGTGCAGTCAGGAGCAGGCCATCAAATACACAGTTACAAGCAATAACGAGCCGGTACGAACGGTAGCGGAACGAGACTGGCCTGGACTCCCAAATGTAGCCCTGTACACTGACATGGGTGATTGAAATGGGTTGAGTGAGTTGGGGTGTTCAGCTTCGGATTCTGGCCACAATCCTTCATTGTTGTTGCAGGCAGCAGCAGCACCCATTCGAGGCTGTCGGGCGGACGGTTATCCAGCCAGCCGGCAGCCAGAGCGGGCGATAAAATAAATTTGCATATGAATTGAGAATTAAGAACATTTTGCACATCGTGCAACCTCTCCCTTACCCGCTCTCTTCTTGTCTTTTTCCCACCAGCTCTCACTCTCTTCTCTACTCTTCTGCTCTGCTCTGCTCCGCATGTGGATGTGGATGTTGGCATTGTGGCTGCTGTTTGGCCTTTGAATTAGAATCCACACATACACATACATCCATACATATGTACATTTGTACATATGTATACATATGTACATATGTATATCCCTCACACGATTCCCCATTCCATGCACTCTCTCTTTCTCTCGTATCAGCTTCCGTATCAGCCAGAGTGTGAATGGCTTATTTCCTTGTTGCCTTTTTGGCCGCATTTCGGAATTTGCATTTGGCCTTTTCGGGGGCGAGCATTTTTATGCGCTTTTGCTCAGGGCCACAAAGCCATATACACTGAGAAAAAAAAGGGAAACATTAGGGATTTGGCGTTTGTCCCTTTGATATCCACACGAAGTAACTGTTGTTTTTTTTCGGAGTGTAGAGAGACGAGTGGAACAGCCCGAACAACAACTCGTTAGGCTATCGAAATTGAAAATGTTGGCCGACTGATGCGATAAGAATGAGCAAGTGGAGTCGAGGTTGGAGGTGGAGTAGAACTGGGTTGGGAGATTATAGTTTTGGGCATAACTGTGGTATTGGCCAGCAGCAGAAATTGAGGGGAAAGTTGTGGGTCAAGTGTTGGCTGTCGGATAATTGGATTTCTAACAGCAACCTCTCCTGCAAACGCCTGCAATCAATCGATGCTCCACAGCAACACCTCGACTAAACTCCAGACTGAGAAGGAGGAGCTGGATGACCAATCCCCAATCCCCATTTTGTTGTGCAAAGCCCGCGGCCTAAACCGCGTGCTAAACTTCCATTTCATTCCACAGACACAAATCGAATGCTTCAGTTGTGTCTTTTTTTTCTTCTTGGTATTTCGGGGCATTCGCAAAACTTTCGACATGCTCATAAAATTGCTCGTTTAACTCATTTAACTTTTTGTTGCTTGGGGTTCAAGTTGTATCTGTGTGTGTGTGTTTGGGTGTATCTCTTGTGTGGGCGGGTGCTCTTTTTTATTTTTAGAAAGTTTGCATAAATTGTAGCAACAAGAAAAGTTAATAATGCCAGCAGGCAACAGCTCGAGCTGGGGCGACAATGAAAATAATTCAATTAAAACACTTTCCAGTTTTGGGTTCTCCACGAGGCACCACCCTCCGGTGCATGCATGTCAAGTTACAATTACGCTGAACCAAATTAACACGTAGACCAGGACATCAGGACACCCGGCAAGCAGGGGACCAGGGGCAGGAGTTCCTCGTGTGTGTGTGTCTATGCGGATTGGCCGCGGGGCATTTGCCAGAAAGTTTTCCATCGGGCGGACTTTCCGTTCATGTGTCCGGGATACCGCACCAACTGCGACATCTATGCCATGTTTACTTTGCTACTTAGAGCCATGGATGTTCTTGTTGCAGCTTAAAGCAACAAAGTGCAGCTCCAGCCGGGAATTTAAATGTTAGGCAGTGGCTTAGGCCACAGAAAGTTCTTGGGGACGACTGCTGCTGCTCCTCCTCTCTGTGCGGAATTTTGGAGTGTTTAGTGTGTTATTTTAAGATTGGATTGGCTTTGCCTAGGGATTAGGGTGGGCTCTGTGTCATGTTGATTCTTGGCAGGGCTCGCTCCTGTTGCGCCTACCAATGGACTCCTGGGAGTATAATGCCAGTATGGGAGATCAAGAGTCAGCCATGTAGGAGAATATTTTAATCATAGCTCAGTAAAACCTCTTTTTCCACACGCTTTATGTACAATTTGTTCGAATGCAAATCCCCTCAATGGAAATATCCATAGAAGGACCTTAACGAAATGCACTATGCAATGCATTTAACGAAAATAATTTCGCTGTTTTTATGCACTCTTAAACCCTTTAATGCCGGACGCATGGCAACAATTTTTGCAGCAATTTAGTCCATTAAAAATTGTTTTTCCATAATTTTTTACAACCAGCATTAAAGCGGGTCGACAAAGAGAGAGGGGAAAAAATACGAAAAGAATTGATGGCGCATCGAGCGTCCATGCTCGTTAAAAATCAATCCCCCAATGGGCGGGGCAAAGGTGTCTCCCTCAGCCCCCGCCTCTGGTCTCGTGGTCAATATGCGAGACTATAAGTCTATATAAGCGCCATCGCCGCCAGCATCGGTTTGTAGGGGAATATATTTTCGGGCGTATCTACATATGTATGTACTTGCTTGTGTCGTCTGGCAGGAGCTGCTATTCGAACTCACGGCTATTTGGTTAGACATATTCGGAAGATCAGTCCAGCAATAAAAAACAATAAAAACGTTCCTCTAATTATTGAATTCTTGTGCATTCTCTTTAGCAGCTTTCACGTGTGCTCCTCGAGTCAACCATCAATGCGCCGAGTTATGTGGAACTCAGGTGTAGAGTATTTCGTTGCCGCACTGGCCCATAATTGTTGAAAATTGTTGAATGGGGCATCACTACAAACTGAGGCGCAATGAAGCGCAACACATCCACGCGACATTTGCAATCTACGCGGTGTATCTCTGCATCGTGTACGAGGCTATGTCCATGGCTCTGACTCCGACGCTGGACACCTCCACCAAAATGTGTCCAATGTAACGCCACAACAAAGAACGTTAATTGACGCCAAAATGCTGCAGCATAAAAAGCACAAAAAGGAGAGGGAATCTCCGGATGGAACAAAACTCTGAAAAAAGGCAAGAGAATAACCAGCAAAGCAGAGAGCAGATGTGAAAAAAAAGATATTTTCCAGTCGGACACATTTTGCGGCAGGAGCAGCATCAGCATCAGTGTCGTGTCTTCGCTGGGTTTTGGGTAAATTTAAATGCGCCTCCGACCTGATCTCCGTCCCGACCTGATCCGACCCGACCCGACCCGACTCCAGGCTCAAGTGGCTTTATTAACCCTATGAGAGGTCACACGGGTCTCCTAGGTCTACAATCCCCTGGACTTCACATCACTGGTCTACACTCCACTGTCCTCTCCTAACAGAGCAAATGACAGAGGGAAAGAGAGAGAGAGAGAGAGCGAGAGTGGGCGTTGTTGAATCAGCACACGTGATTAATGGCCTTTAATTATGTCAAAGCGCGACGGAAGGACTCTGGCTCTGCATGGGCTACGTGTGTGTGTGCCTGTGCAACGGTATGCCAGTTAAACGCTTGACATTAAAAAATTGACACCGTTCGGGGTGAAATGTCGGCGACGTTCTGGTTCTGGGGCGGGCACTCTGCCTCTCGGCCGACGTGTTTTTGCTTCTCTCTGACAACTGTCTGGCACACGGGACTCGGTAGCTCCCCCACGAGACTTGTCTTTTCGGCCTGGCCCGAACACACACACAAACGCCACTCCATGGACTGAGGCACAACTCCTTTGGACATTTGTTACCAAGCCCCGTGATTGTGTGTGGGCGTGTGTCTCGGTTGTCGCTTTTAATGAAAGCGTCATAAATTATGTTGCAGTTGACGAAAGCAACAGCGAAGCTATCGTCTCCGTCCAGAGTCAGAGGTTACAGAAGGGGGGTTACTTAGCATATGGCCTGAACATACACACCTCCTACGTATGTACTTATGTATGTTTGGCTTTTGGAGTTGGAGCAGCGCAGCAGCAAGGGATCCCAAGTGCTTTAAATATGTTAAACAGGTGAAACCATTAACCAGAGAATGATGCATTTTACTCAGTGATGCATTTAAGTATACAAATGCAACTAAATAGTTCTTAGAATAAAAACACAGACAGATATATTAGGTAGATTCCAAAGAGAAATTTCCAGATATCATCTGCCGTCACCTTCACCCTTTGTATCTGTTCCTGTTTCAGTGTTTGTTGCCCAATTTGTTTCGGTTTCGTTGTATTCATCAAACTTTCGTTAATCAATCTAATCTCCCAGGGTGGCATTGGAAGGGCTGATTCCCCGCTCATCCCCGCAGAGTCACTTGCAAATCGATGACTGAACTCCGAGCCACTAGTCGATTTAGCGCCAGCCGCGAGAACCTCCAGCCTGGTGGTGCACACGAGAAAGACCAGAGCGGAGAGCAGTAAGATCAACGTAATATACGACATTTTATTTTGCCAAATGTCTGAGTTCTACTGTTAATCTCACACCAGACTCGTTCGAATTGAATGAACAGGTGAAACACAAATATGTTATTTACACAGCATGCTTGTTCAGTTTTATTTCTCTTTCAAGTACAAAAAGCCGCCAGTCTACGATATTCAGATAATCCCTCTTCGATGCGGAGCAACTTCTGGTGCGTTTGGAACCAATTTCTGCGTAAAGATCTACCAGAGAACTGTCTTTATTGTTGGTTGCATGAAAACAGTTCTATATTTGCTCTCTTCACAGATGTTTCTCGGACCCCAGTCGGAGGTGGAGTGCGTGTCTCTTCAACTGTGGAAGCTTTTACCTTTCTGCATCAAAATATCGTGTGTTCTGGGTATGCGGCTATCGGTTCAAATTTGAACTGGAAATTGTGAGAATGCTTTGTGCTAAAAAATCTTTTCAAACTCTCAGTATATATCGAAGGGAGCCTCCCTTTTGCTAGCGCTGTGCCCTGTGCCCTTTGCTATTTGCCAAATCAAATAATTATAAAAGTTCTGCCCCCGCCACGCCCAGAGTCCGCCCACAGCCTTTGGCATAGGGCTCACAGAAACAGAACTTGAAACAAACTTTTGGCTCAAAAAAGGTGCAGCAGCAAAAGTTTCGAGCCAACTAGCAAAAATTTCATTTAGGCGCATTTAGGCGTCAGCTACAGTTGGAAGGTGAAAGGACGAGATCGGGGGACTCCCGCCCAGATAGAAATTCTTAAAGCCAGCACGAGAGCATAGACATCATATTTGGACACAAATTTTATGCAGCCTCAGCGGCGGCGTCGACGGCGTCGGCGGCGGGAAAACTTTTTTTTGCCAACGCTGCAGGCGAAAACTTTCGCCTCAGTCTCGGATAAAGAGGAGACGGTGTAGGCATCCCGACATCCAGTCTGTCCCGCCGTCCCGCCGTCTATACGCCTTTGTGCCAATTTCAGAGTTGCAGAGCTCCACCGAAGCGTGAGAAATACGCCACAGCCTCCGCTTTGATGGATTTGCAACTCAAAACGGGGCCAGACCCCAAGGATGCCAGCAGAACCGCAGCTAGGCAAACCCTTTCGTTTACATTTTCATTTCGTTTTTCCTCCTTATCCAAGCTCTTCACGAAAAATTGCTGTTGATTTGTTTTGGTATTTTATTCTGCAAATTTTGTATACTTTTAGCTGCTGCTCTAAAGACACAGCACTGGACGACTCCTTTCCTACAAGACTATCCGCGGAGCTGGTTGATCAGCCTACGCTGCCTCGCGTCCAGCTGTAGCATGCGACGCCTCCTGCGCTCCTGGCGCTGCCTCCTTAGCTGACGACGACGACGAATGAAGGCACGTGTGCGACGCCTGGCCGCTGCAGATCCAGAAGAACCGGAGGAAGAGGATGACGCCGTGGTCGTGTCCGAGGTCGAAGGGGCAACAGTGGTGGTTGCGGTGGAAGGAGCGACTGTTGTGGTGGCCGTGGACGCGACAGTAGTTGTAGCCGAAGCGCTGGTTGTAGCCGCGACGGTTGTGCTCGTGCCTGTGGCAGCGCCACTCTCCTGGGCCAACAGGAAGCAGCCGAGGACCGCGAGGAGAAGCACAAATGAGAAGCGCATGGTGACGTGTGTCCAATCTGGCAATCTGTGGTGACTTTTATACCAGATCTTGTAAGTCGATAGAAGTACGTCTCCTATCAGAAAATGCTATGCAATGTAATGAGCAAACATGGTTGACATTCGGAAATGTTTGCTCAGCTTTTCGATTGACATTGGTTTCGGTACATACAATACGTAATTGTTTAAGTGGCTCACCAGTTGCAAGTTAGATTAGTAGTTTGTTTGGGCTCAACCTCAGCGACTCTAAGCGGGATATCACTTCATGCAACAGATTGCAGAAGACCTCAAGCTCACTCATTTCGATTGGATTGACATTGCATATGTACATATGTGTGTATTTATCTTCAATTACAGATCCTCCTGGATCGTGTAATCTATATGGTATCAGACCGAAAAGACACTTCATGGGAAAATAGTTAAGAATTTCATTTCAATTCAAATATAAACAAAATTTCTAATGAACATTGACTAAAATTCTTAACCTTATCCATTACGGAGGATATCTTTTGTTCTCCCATGTAACCTGTGATTATGCATCTCTATCCTACTCCTACATAGGGACCTAAATGGGAACCATCGATACAATATGGTTGAGATAGACGGTAGATCCCGCAGACTACAAGATATGAAATTGGGAAGTAAATGACTAAGTGAATAATTGTCTGATCCCATAGCCATAACAGCGAGTCCCAGAGTTGGATATAAAGAAGTTTACAGACAGAATACATTTTCAAAATACTCGTATATTCAATTTTTCATATTTCATCGGTGCTTAAAGGTAAGGTTTTCATCAGGGAAAAATTTATCGGGAGTTTTGGATATGTCTCCTTTTTTTCCGCTTAACCTTGGAGTTCGTTGATCACACGGCGCTGGTTCTGAATCCTGTTGCGGAGCCTCTGGGTCTGGCGCTGCCTCTGGCGCTCACGGCGCTGGCGCTGACGAGCCAGACGACGGCGACGTCGACGACGCCTGGCCGCTGCGGAGTTGGAGCCTGAAGATGATGAGGACGCTGTGGTCGTGTCCGAGGTCGAAGAGGCAACGGTGGTGGTTGCGGTGGAAGGAGCGACTGTTGTAGTGGCCGTGGACGCGACAGTAGTTGTAGCCGAAGCGCTGGTCGTTGCCGCGACGGTTGTGCTCGTGCCTGTGGCAGCGCCACTCTCCTGGGCCAGCAGGAAGCAGCCGAGGACCGCGAGAAGGAGAACGAATGAGAAGCGCATGGTGGTTTGTGTCTGATCTGGCAAAGAATGGTGGCTTTTATAGCAGAAAACCCTCTTAGGTAGTTTTTGTAATTGTTGTAAATAACAGATAGTTCCACTGTTTTTCTATTGGAATTCGGCAATGTTTGCACAGCTTGTCGATCGACATTGGTTTCTTTATATAGCCAAATGTTATGTTTTGAATATTAGTTTAGGTGGAGATCATAATGAAGAATTGTAACCGTTTGAATATGTGGAAAAATATGCTTTGCTAAGAGCCGATTTCTTTGGCTGGCATATCTAAGCAATTGTCTAAAAAATATGCTGAGCATTGAGGACTTTAACTTCTTTACCACCAGGACTTTAACTTCTTTACCACCAGGAAAGCCATATGCTTGTCCATTGCAAAGGGAAAATTCATCACGATAGAGATGTTGACTAAATTATTATTGCAGGCTAAAACAGGAGATTAGGCCATACTAACATACTTTAAATTTTAAAGCCATGAACACAAATGCCAAGCTCTAATCCAAAAGTAATAAATGCAATTATCGGAAATATAATTTGATGGTAAATATATTCATAAGTAAAATGTTTATACCCGGTACTCGAAGCGTCTAACAAACGTTCCAGCTCGTTTTTATAGTTTATTTATAGATTTTTGGAAGCCCATTTCTTCAAAATTGTGGATACCATATATAAGTTAGAAAAACACTAAAGAAATTTTAGATTACTTTTTTAAGATGCTCTATATTTGCATTATATGTATATCCCGAAAGGATTTATATTAATTCTAATTCTATTCCGATTCACTATTCATACCAGGTTCTATAAAACGTCAATCGAAAGTTCTTTGGTTGGAAAAATATCCTCACTTTGCTCCTAGCAGATGGACAAGCTCATCGCTTATCCCCGGCGACTACGACGCTGTTGCCTCCTACGCTGCTGTTGCCGGCGCTTCTGTGCCTGCCGCTTGCGACGCTGGCGGGCCAAGCGCGCACGACGACGACGCGCACGTATCCTGCGCCGCCTGGCAGCCGCGCTGGCGGATGCAGAGGTTGTGGCCGAGCTCGAGTCCGTAGCCTCTGTTGTCTCTGTTGTCTCTGATGCATCTGTGACGGAGGTGGCGGGTGCCGCAGTCGTTACCCCAGTTTCGGGACCAGCAGTGCTGCCCGCCGCACTGTCTGTGGTGCTGTCTGTCGACGATTCGGTTGAGGAGCTCGAACCCTGACCGCTTCCCTGCTGGGAGAGAAGCAAGCAGCCCAGTAGACCCAGCAGTAGAACCAATGTGAGCCGCATCGCTGTGTTTTGTCGTAACTCCGAAATGTAAAGCCTTTTAAACAAAATCATTCCCGGAAACCAATGTCGATTAATGGTTACACCGGCATCAGTAGATTATTGGCGATCTATGAGCCAAGGGCCAAAGTCGATATTCTACAAGTGTTAGTCAAAATTTTGGGAATTTCCACTATCATTGACATTCGCCAGATACATAGCGGAGCAAACAAAAATATTTACACAATGTCGAGAAACCAAATAGTTACACGGCTTTCTGAAGCCCAAGATCTGTATAAAAGACCTGCTCTGAGGCAGATTCAAGCACAGCACATTACCATGCGCTTCTCATTCGTTCTCCTTCTCGCGGTCCTCGGCTGCTTCCTGCTGGCCCAGGAGAGTGGCGCTGCCACAGGCACGAGCACAACCGTCGCGGCAACGACCAGCGCTTCGGCTACAACTACTGTCGCGTCCACGGCCACTACAACAGTCGCTCCTTCCACCGCAACCACCACCGTTGCCTCTTCGACCTCGGACACGACCACAGCGTCCTCATCATCTTCAGGCTCCAACTCCGCAGCGGCCAGGCGTCGTCGACGTCGCCGTCGTCTGGCTCGTCAGCGCCAGCGCCGTGAGCGCCAGAGGCAGCGCCAGACCCAGAGGCTCCGCAACAGGATTCAGAACCAGCGCCGTGTGATCAACGAACTCCAAGGTTAAGCGGAAAAAAAGGAGACATATCCAAAACTCCCGATAAATTTTTCCCTGATGAAAACCTTACCTTTAAGCACCGATGAAATATGAAAAATTGAATATACGAGTATTTTGAAAATGTATTCTGTCTGTAAACTTCTTTATATCCAACTCTGGGACTCGCTGTTGTGGCTATGGGATCAGACAATTATTCACTTAGTCATTTTCTTCCCAATTTCATATCTTGTAGTCTGCGGGATCTACCGTCTATCTCAACCATATTGTATCGATGGTTCCCATTTAGGTCCCTATGTAGGAGTAGGATAGAGATGCATAATCACAGGTTACATGGGAGAACAAAAGATATCCTCCGTAATGGATAAGGTTAAGAATTTTAGTCAATGTTCATTAGAAATTTTGTTTATATTTGAATTGAAATGAAATTCTTAACTATTTTCCCATGAAGTGTCTTTTCGGTCTGATACCATATAGATTACACGATCCAGGAGGATCTGTAATTGAAGATAAATACACACATATGTACATATGCAATGTCAATCCAATCGAAATGAGTGAGCTTGAGGTCTTCTGCAATCTGTTGCATGAAGTGATATCCCGCTTAGAGTCGCTGAGGTTGAGCCCAAACAAACTACTAATCTAACTTGCAACTGGTGAGCCACTTAAACAATTACGTATTGTATGTACCGAAACCAATGTCAATCGAAAAGCTGAGCAAACATTTCCGAATGTCAACCATGTTTGCTCATTACATTGCATAGCATTTTCTGATAGGAGACGTACTTCTATCGACTTACAAGATCTGGTATAAAAGTCACCACAGATTGCCAGATTGGACACACGTCACCATGCGCTTCTCATTTGTGCTTCTCCTCGCGGTCCTCGGCTGCTTCCTGTTGGCCCAGGAGAGTGGCGCTGCCACAGGCACGAGCACAACCGTCGCGGCTACAACCAGCGCTTCGGCTACAACTACTGTCGCGTCCACGGCCACCACAACAGTCGCTCCTTCCACCGCAACCACCACTGTTGCCCCTTCGACCTCGGACACGACCACGGCGTCATCCTCTTCCTCCGGTTCTTCTGGATCTGCAGCGGCCAGGCGTCGCACACGTGCCTTCATTCGTCGTCGTCGTCAGCTAAGGAGGCAGCGCCAGGAGCGCAGGAGGCGTCGCATGCTACAGCTGGACGCGAGGCAGCGTAGGCTGATCAACCAGCTCCGCGGCTAAGCACTGCATGAGGTGGCCTCGCCCTGCGATGGGGAGGAAGTTAATATGTAAATAAAGTTAATGCCTTTACAAAATAGTTTCCGTTAAGCCTTGTCCGCTAAAGGGATTTGTGCTTTGGGGTCCTTGGGTTCTTTAGGGCAACATCATTCTGTAAGCCGCACCAGCAAAGGCTCTTTGGGGCGCTTTATCAGCGCTTAAACACATCTCCATCGCATCGTGCCACCACGCACATTTACATAGTTCGTATTCAATCAGTCGGTAGCACAAATATGGGGGCGGGCGCATATCCATGCCCTCAATCGTCAATCCTGAGCCGGCAGACAATTGGCCCTCTCCCAGGAGTTTATTATGCCCGGGATTGGGATTGAGCGCTTAAAAATGCTTTCCTTGTAGCCAAGAGAGAGTCAGCCAGGAATCAAATCAAATAAAATATTCATTTTGATCTTTGAACTGTGCATAAATATGCAGCTGCCTCCTGTCTGCCGTGGGGGAGAGGAAGAGGGAGACCTTCCAGCGCAGATATTTGTGCGAGTATCTGCGATATGTATAAAAATTTTGTGTGTATAAATGTATAAAAGATGCGGTTTGGCGACGGCACTTCATCATCTAGCTCGTGCTTGTCCTCGTCCTCCCCCTTGTTGGTGCCTGTTGAAATCCTACAATAACAGAGAAAATGAAAAAAGGAAAATGATTTCGCATTTCGCCATTGTGTAAGAAATCGAAGAAAAAGTGGATATGAATAGCTGGTGGAGCAGGGTTCGACGGGCAGGAGAGGGAGGGAGCGAGGACTCGTGGCATTGCAAATTGAATCAAGATTAGGGTTAAGGGATTCAGCAGGAGGCACAGTTATCACAGTATTCTGGTGCAAATTGATGGCTTTGTGTCCGTTAATTGCTCAGCTACACAGCCACACAGAGAAAGGAGCGCAAGTGGAGCTCCACGAAACTGATTTCAGATCGGATTTGCCTGCTTCAAAATTGCATTTCATGAAACTTTGTCCGCCGACTGGGCAGCCACACTGAGGAGGAGTATCAAAGGATAAGAATTCCGCCTGAAGCAATCAAATGCCAAGAAGAGGAGAACGAGAACCAAAAGTCTATCCTCGATTGTTGTTATATTTCCCTGCAGAACCCAGCAGTCTCCCATCAATGATGTCTCTAAATAGGAAAAAGGAGGATAATGTACGAGTTTCTTCACAGTCAGCCTCTTACTTCCTGAAGTTTGACTACTTTTTCAGCTTGATTGCCCCTTAAACTGATAAAGTAAACCCCGCGGAAACCAGGTAAAAACTGTTCAACTTTGCAGATTGGATAGCTTGGATAACTTGAAAAGAAGTCCCTGCTCGCGGAGACAGTTATTAATCCGTAATTGAAAATAAACAGCAGACAGACATTAGGGCACATCTTAGCCTCGGTGTGGTTAACTTTTGAAACTTGTTCCGGGCTTAAAACGATGTTCCAGATACCTGAGCAGCGCACAGAGAACAGGCAGGAGAACTGCCTAAGAGGCAGCAGTGCTCGGCTGTACCATTCCACCGCAACATGGAATTGGCCTTGTTTAGAGATTTAAATGAGATTGAAACCGTGTTGAGTAAGCCTGGAAAACAGGAGATTTATTGCTGCAAAATTTCCTGGCCCTGCCCCTGTCTCTGTCCCTGTCCCTGTCCCTAGTCCATAATCAACTAATTCAATAAAACGACAGCAAGGAGGACGAGATGGAGAAGGCAATGGCTGGGTGTGGGATTCCGAATGGGCTGCCGAATAACATGAGGCTCTGTGATTTATACCCAGGGAGTGTGAAATACAACGAAATAAAACATTTCCTCTGCGGCTGAGGGGATATGTGAATGTCCTGAACGTCCTGTATCCTTGTAGCTACAACTTAATGCGCAACAACGAACGGCATGCAATGGCCAAAAGAAAACTCCTCTGACCAGCAATACCAGACAACAAAAAAAGAATCAAATATCCAACTGCAGAGAAAGGCAGATATATGTTTTGTTTAGCTTAGTTGTCCTCTTTCTTTTTGTTTGTCAAACTAGCAGCAGCTCGAGGCTCTGAAATTGTTTAGCATGTCCTTTGCTATTCAAACAATTTGCATATCCTTTTAGTGCAGCGAGTGGACTTAAGAAATCAACAACAACAAGAACAACAGCAGCAGCCGTAAGAACGGCAGGAGGGATAACAGCAGGACAGAGTAGATAGGGTCCTGGGCCCAGGCATACCATCACGACAGTCAACCAAAATCCAATGTCAGCTCAAGAATTCCGGCGAAGAAATGAAAGAGGTGGAGAGTCTTGGATAAACATTTCAAATCTTTGAACACTCTTTCACAAATTTCGATTGTTGATAGGATTGATATATTTGCATACGTTGGAGCAGAAGTTTTATTAATTTAGATAGGTTTTATTGTTGGCAATATTCAAAATGAAAGGGCACAAACCTCTGGTAGAAACAGCAATGCTCCTGCTGCCGCAAGGGTATACTTAGCAGAAATCTTGGATGGAGTTTTATTTAACACGTTCGAGGCAAGCCAAGAGAGAGAATGCGCCGTTATAGTGCCATAGGGATGGGTTGCACAGACGGAGGGATGTGTTCAAGTGAATAGGTCCTCTTCCTGCAGCTCCATACTGGCCACGTCCTCGTCCTTGTCCTCGACCAGTTGGCAGCCATAATATTTATGCGCAGACGTTGCTCAATAAGCTGCTCAAGGATTTATTAGCCAAATGGACAGATTTGACTGGCTGGCTGGCTGGCGTGCAGGTCGTGCTCTCCGCTGTTGGCCTGCGGCATGTGGCATGTGGCATATGTGTGAGCTTGCCAAGTGGTTCATCCACCGAGAGAAATCCGTTTGTCGAATGGGGCTACTGCTACGAGTTGTTGGGCATTCTTTTTTGTCGGTGCAGAGGGCCGGGCCAGGACCCTTCCTTAACGCCACATTAGAGAAATGTTCATTGCTAGGGTGGTGGCCCAGTCGCAGTTTCTAACTTATTGATGAATGTTTTCAAAATGTTTGCATTGAATGGCAATTTTTCAAGATTTACTACTGTTCTGTACTGCAATCGGAACCCTTTTGGTTTCTGTGTGTGGTTTGGGTGTGGGTGGAGAGCAGCTGGGCCCCGACTTGAGGGGGGCAATGAATTTCCTTACACTGGACCTCCGGCTGTCGTAGAGCTTTGTGTGCTTGTCTAATGGAGCTTAAATGGCCGTTGGCTTGACCCCTGAACTTTTTCTTGGCTGTAGAAAAAGTTTTCCAAGTTCAACAAAGTGAAAACAAATGCATTGTGTTTGTGGTTCGGGCCATTTTCGAGGGCTTAGCACAATGATATTCACCTTTTTGCACCTTTTTTGTGTTCCCCGTTCGGGGTAATTGATAAAAGTTGTTTTTGGGTGCAGATTTGTCGAGAGATTTGTGCTGCGAGAGTATTTCGATTCCCCTTTCTAGGCCCATTATGCGCGGTAATTGAAATTGAAATTGTGATTGGCAATCAGGGGCAACTTGTTAGCATTCCGTTTGGCATTGTTACTGTCGCTTTATTGCTTCCTCAGTAAATCCAAAGCGCTGCCATTGAGTGGCATAAATCATACCCCGGGAGCCACCACAGCCACCTTCAATGGGCAGCTGACAAATAGCCGAAAGCGATTTTTAAAATTCGCAAACTGTCACCGTCAACGCCGAATCACAATAAACACGACGACGCACAAGTCACAAACATTTTATTGCGAATATATTGAATAATAATTCCGGGATGTTTGGACCTTTTGTGGGCCTTTTGTTTTCATCAGATTTGAATCGGGGCCTTCCGGATGGCGCTCCATTTTAATTCCATTTGTGGATGGTGTAAAAACATGCAAATGTCGAGTGTCACGCCCTCAAATGTCGAATCAAACGTTTTAAATGTCAAAAAATATGAAAAATCTAATAGAAGATGACACTGGTGGACTTGCTCTTGTTTGGTAAACAACTTTATTTGCTTTCGCTGCGAACTTGACATGAACGTGACACTAAATACACAAATACTCGTACCATTGAGACATCAGACACTACTTCTGAAGGCTGCGATGTGTGGACGATCCCGGGGAAGCAGGGGTCATCCCGGAATGACCATTGCAAGAGCGCGCTCTTAGGCGATCTTGGGTAGCATGGCGAATATGCCAGGCTTGAGGTTATTCACATCCTGAACGTTAAACTCTCCAGTAAAGTGATCGTTCATGATCAGAGTGCGCTTCTTGGCGGCGTCCAGCAGGTGCGCCTGCCAGATGATTTCGAACTCGAGTTCGGGCAGCATGGCGGTGGTTGGATCCTCGGGCCACCAGAACTTGTTGATGAAGTACGAGCCCTGTAATTGACGAGTGCGGTGTAAGTGAAGATGAAGTTTGCGATGCATTTTGTATCGGCCCTAGAACGGGTCCAGAGATGGGGACTGTCGCAGCGTGAAATGGGACGGAGGAATACTCACTTTGGCAACGGGACAGTTGTCGATGATGTTACCGAACTCCCGGATGAAGCCGTGCACGAAGCGGCCCACGGGGGACTGGTTCGCGAAACCCAGGATGCGGCACACGTTGAGGGTGGTGTTCAGGGTGGTGGTGTAGTGCGAGTCAACCTTGTTGGTGATGCGCACCTCCACGTGGATGTCGACGTCCTTCAGCTCCTGGTGCACCTCCATGGAGAAGTTGAGATGGGGGTCGCTGCTGTCGTACACCACCTTGTGGCTGACGAACTTCTCGTCGCTCCAGATCTTCACCTCCTTGAACTTGGGCCGCATCATTTTCTGAGGGGAAGAACCCATCGGTCAAGGACTTGTTGATTTTCTTTGACAGCTGAGAACTCACCTCGGCCAGGGATCCATGACAGAGGGCCAGCAGGACTGGCACCACCGCTAGAGTATTCAGCAACATGTTGGACCAACTCGGGAACTTCACTGTCTCTTCTCTGTGGCTGGGTGGCTATTTATAGCAGCTGCAGGCAGGCAGTCCGCAGGCAGCTCCAGGAAAATTGTCCAAGTAATTTTGACTCTGATCGTATCGGAAATTGAGTGAGCAACGAGTGACTGTAAATGCCTGAGTGCCTTTCCAAAGTCCATTTCCATTTAGTTGAATTAATTCCCCGTGGCCAGCCGAAGATGGATCCGATTCGATCGATTAATGCCCGCACCGCTTTGGTCTCCATTGAGGCCTGACTAATCGTGTAATGGCCCGAATATATAAGTGCTGCCTAATTGAAAAAATATCCCAGTGTCCCAGTGGATAAATTGAAACAAGATGCGTGAGGTGCTCATCCGAAGCTGCTACTACCGAGTGCTGCTGCTGCTCTTGGTGCTTTGCCCCATGACAGGGGCATGGGTGAGTTCCGTGGCGTGCCCCGGACGTGTGAGGGGATGAGGAAACACTCTGCTGCACCGACTAAACGCTCCCCCCGACAGCGATCTTTCAAGGTGATCCTCACGAGCATCGAGTTCGAGGCCAATGCCAAAATCGCGGACCTCAACATGCAGCTGCACAATGACTCCGGCGACTCGAGAGTCAGTGTGGACGTCACCACTCATGTGGACCTCCCGGATGTCCAGTTATCGATCAATGTGGGCCTGGAGACGGACAAGGGCAGCTTCTCGCCTCTGATCAACCGCACCGTCAACTTCTGCAAGATGATGAAGCAGCGCAGCACGGATCCCCTGATGCGGGTCATGTACGACGATCTGCTGAAGCACGGCAATATCTTCAAGGAGTGCCCCATCCGGAGCGGCACCTACAGCCTCCACAACTACAAGGTGGACGAAGAGATGCTGCCCAGCTTCCTGCCGGAAGCCAATTTCATGTTCGTGCTCCTCATCCTCAAGCCCAAGAACGAGAAGATCTCGCGGACTACCATATACGGTCGCATTGACAAGTCCAAGGGATTCGACAACCTCAAGAGGTTCAGCCTAGGCTGAGAAATGTTATGCGAGAGAAGACAGAGACTCCCAATAAAGATCCGAGTGCGTCGACTCGTCCCAAGACCCAACACTCTCTATAGTTTAGTATGCAAAATGCCTTTTGTCGCACGATTGACGTCGTCATTGTCGCCTTGTGCTGCTTCCCATTCCCATTCCCGTTTCCATCCCCATTCCCATCCGCATCACCATCCCATCCCAGTGGTTTCTCATCGCCTCCATCGTCACGTGTTTGCCTGCTCGACTGCGAAATTCACATGTTTGCCTGACGACGACGCCAACGACGGTGACAAGCTGTCTGCAGGCAGCCAGCGGCGGAGGCAGCGCAATTGATGACGATGATAATGGCACCAGAGATGGAGGAGAGGCAGGAGGACAAGTGCAAGGAGATTGGGTGTGCCTGATGAGCAACAGACGACAATGATTTAGCGATAGGTGTGTAGGAGCCCCCGAAGAACATGCACACCCACATGTTAGACAGCGCGAATGGACTGGACAGATACTCGTAAGTATCTGGGTGAATGATAGTCAACAATATTCAGGTCTCATATTCATAAGTAGATCTCTCGAATTGCATAAGCAGCACACGTAACCACAGCCTACGGAACTTGCCAGTACAACTTTATCAACCACAATAAAAACTTCCACAAAATACTTGTATTTAACATTTTCCCAGAGCAGCACAGCCCTAGGGCTAGGAGTAAGAGTGAGAGGAGTTCCTGGGAATCCCTCCTTCATGTCGCCTGTAATTAAGGATGCACTGCACATCGTTTCAGCTCCAGAGTTTGAGAGTCGTTGACAGCAGCACTAAAAAGTTCTGCTCCATGAGTCACTCGATGGATGCGGACAAAAAAAACCCAAAATGCTTGTATAAATGCTTTACCCACACAATATATCTAATGCCCGGCCTGCCTCGCTGCTTGGGCGATAAATCTCGCGTAGAAAAGTGCAATAAGTTAGAGGGTAGCGGCTCCTTTGAGCACAGTTCTCTTCCTCTGCCTATATAGCGCTACACCTATATCATTTTGGGGACGGGGCCTGATCGTAATTGCTTCAGCAGCTCAAGTCCAGAGTGTTACTTTGAATAATGGATATGGAACCCCCCTCGTTTGTCTGTGTGCTTCATTGAGCTGTTCCACACACTTTTTGAAGGCCTATAAAAAGCGATTCACGTTTGGCAAAAGTTGCCCCTCTTCCCAGGCACCTTCCTCCGTGTCCTTCCATGCAAATACAATTTATGCAATTATCGTTTCGCTTGAATTGTCCAAATTAAATTTGTTATATAAAAATGTTAATTTTTGTACGTTCCGTTTGGTTCTGTTTCTGTTTCGGTTTCTTCTGTTGTATACGCATTCAATTATCGACATTTGAGTGACTTTTATTGAATTTATTCCACTGCCTGATGCCTGTTTCTGTAAATAAAATGCAATCGAGTTGTCGCTTTTTTTCGGCCATAAGGTTATCAATTATTATTGTCACATTGTCGCAGATTGATTGGGGATCCACGATCCACGGTCCACGCTCTTCGATTCCAATCAGGTGCTCAAATAAAACCCGATTCTAATTCTATTCCCAGACCCAGCCGCTTCGGCCAAAATCCGTTTCCAAATTGCATTTAAATAGTTCTGCTGCTGGAATAACCAGTACATAAATTATGTGAGATAATAAAACAAAAAGAGTCCGAAGAGTGGAACTCGAAGAAAAACTCGACTCGGAGACGCGACTCGATAGAAATTGGGTTAGATATGCAAATCAATCCAAAGGGAGGCGGCGGAGGAAGGAGAATATTGATGAGCCAATAAGCCAGCAACGAAAAGTGCGATGCGTGATTATGGAATTGAAAAAATGATGTAGTGTGACTGTCGCGGATGGGTTATAGTTATGATGATAGACCACACCCAGTTATGATTTCGGTTCGTTGAACTGCCCCTAGATTATATCAGAGCAGTTCTTTGAACACTTCTCTACGCTGTCCCCACAAAACTCTTTCACTCTGTACTCGCGGCGGCGACGCTTTCTACATTTCAATTCAAGATTCCGGCAAGACCTTAACCCCGAAAGCGGCGGTTCTTTTGGGTTGCCAATCTCTGGCCTGGCCCCTAAATTTGCATTCGCTTCGTCTCCGATCTGCAGTCGAAATCAAACTTCAATTGGAATGCAAATGGTGGCCCCTCGGGCGGCAGTCAGCAGTCGGCAGCCACGGCAAAAAGAAAGGCGAAAGGGTGTTAAACTATATTTGAAGTCGCTCCAGTCGCTTTATCGGATAGATGGATGAATAGATGGATCCAAGTTTTGATTGTCGGGTTCAATGCCTTTGCCAAAAGTTTCACTATCTTTTTTTCGCTAGCTTGAGTGAATTGAATCTTAAAGTTTTCGCAAATGCCGCCTTAAGTTTGTTCAACTATGAAAATTCGCTTACAAAAATTATGTTAATTGCATCGAGAAAGGGGAAGACAAACGGCGTACCCAGCCAAGAGAAATGAATTCTTATTAAATCAGGCCGAGGACAGGGGACAAGGGGATAGGACTTCGACGGGAGATAAGCAGCATAACTGACAGACAGACAATCGTCAAACAAACAGATTGCCAAAAATAACAGTCGACTACAGCGAGTAACAGTTTTCCTCCCCCTCCCCCCCTGTAAAGTCTGATGAAGTCTCAGACTTTTAATACCCTTTCATGGGGTGCAATGACTTATAAAGGAGGCAACGCGACAGTGACAAGGATGCATTTTCGAGACTCTAAAACCATAGTTCCATTCGGATTGAAGTCCTGTTTCTTACAAAAAAAGAAATAGAATGATTTCCTCACTGCCATTGAAACACTAGATGGATCTGAAAGGGTATCTGTATACTCGGACCTCGTTTTCTGGCATTCTTTTCTTTTGGCACAAAGAGGAGTTTGAAGGCAGTCAAAGGGCCCGCTGGAGACCTAGACCGAGCCCAATATTTGCACTTTGAAGCATTTTGCCAGCTGAGAGTTAATTTGCAATGTCTTTTGGCATCTTTGTCTTTACATTATTGGCTCTGGTCCGGGCTCTGGGATCAGAGCACAGACATCATGAAGAGCTTTGCAAATAATCGCAGGCATTTGGTAATCAGTTTTTGCTAAGTTTTAATGCATTTAAAATAAACTTATACCCTGTCTTTGTGCCCGTTTAATATGATTGAATCCCAGAGGTACGGGTAGGGCGTTCCCCTGGGCACAGACAGCCTCTCTATCCACACTTAAAATGTGCGCATAAAAAACTTACTAGAATCGAAAGAATTTATTTGTTCCTGCTCGCAAAATTTCCATCCTAACAGCCGCCAGCGGCGGCGTCATCGCCGTCGACCAACTTATTGCAATTGCTACAAATTTTTACATAAATTTACGCTATGACAAGGACCTCTTCTTCCGCCTCCGGTCTCAATGGTAGTCCAAGGCATCTCCCTAGTTCTAGTTCGCCCTTACACTTACATATATCTCCTCGCATTATGCAGGGCCCGTTGGCATTTTCCGTATTTTTTAAGGGGCTTCTTTTTATTCCAGCGCTCGTTGCCGTTTGAGTCATTTTTTTCCAGGTGGAAATCCACTTTCAATTGTTTGGGGCTCTGCCTTTGGCATCCTGGAGGTTTACATATTGCTCATTTCGGGCTGAAGGAGGACCTGGAGCGGACTCCTCGCTTATTGCCACTGTCTGTTGAAGTGTAAACATTTTCGCAGAAGGTGTAAATAAAATCTTGTAAAGCGGTGCGACTGCCTCTGGCTGCCTCCTGCCGCTACTCCTGCTCCTGCGGAAGTCTGCTAAGCTCCTCTCCTGCCATTCCCTGATTGTTTGTTCCCTTCGCGATTGGGGAGATCTTCGTGTCTGCGTGTGTCAACAAAATTTGTGCAAATAAGCCGGAAAACTGGCTGAATATTGATGGAGCTCTCTACGTAATCGGGGTGCGGGTTTGGGAGTGTGGTGATAAGCCCAATTCATCCAATGACAATGACCAACAATTCGGCCTAATGGCCCTGGGGCCGCGAAGCCATCGGCTCGAACCGAAATGTTGTTTATTTTTACGAGATTGCCATTAACGTGGACGAGCTCATTAAACGCTCCAAAATTGCCAGCGAACCGCAAACCAATGGGCGTTGGACCTCTACTATTTTCCACCTATGTGTGCGCTAAAATTAATGCCAACAACTCAATAATTTCCAATAAATGAACAGCAAGCAGGTACAGTGGATGAAGTGTCTTTTAAAATGATTACAAATATAATGAACAAAATACTTAGAAATGTACAAATCGGACATTTTTAATGCAACTTCCATAACGATTCGTGTATCGCTTTGAGCATAATAAAATGAAATAAATTTGAGCCACAGGCTCCTCTCATCTATTTTTAATTTATTTAATTATATTATCTATTATGTGATTATTCTCGATTTTATTTGGGATCAGAAGTTTTTATATATTCTTCCCGAATTCCTTTGTGGTGTCGATTAATGGACAAATTCTGATTTTGTAAAATCGGATCAAAAAATACATCTCCCAACTTCCAGCTTGGAATTAAAACAGAATATTATCTTTATGGTGGAATTTCCATTGAAAGTTCCACAGATGCCATGGCTCCACATTCCCCACATCAGTTTTGTGGGAAGGGGTGCGTCCTTCGGGGGTGCATTTGTGGTGTCTATTTAATTACAATTGTCGCTGTTGCCGCAATCCGTGTCCTGTGCAACGGCAACTGCAATTAACGCACTCCAGCCATGGGGACCTGGCCGGTCCCAGTATTCATGTCGTTGAATATGCATGCTGGATGCGCACAGTATCACAGCCGGAGCCGGGCGCAGGACCTTTATCTCCATCGAGGGCGGGACTGGGCGATTATTTTACGCTCAATTATTGTTAAATATTTCACAAAATGCGAATATTTATTTTAACACACGGCAAATTGGCCCGCTCGGACCGCTGGTGTCCGTGTCATGTCTGTGTTTCGGTTTGCCGGCCGAGTGTCCTAATGAGATTGCAATTATTTGGCCATAAATTCGTATTATTCGGGCTTTAAAGTTCATGCACTCCCATGCACTACCGTGTGGCACATTTTTCCCTGTTGTGCAGGATGCTCTCGATGCTGCTGAATTAACCCTTGTGCAGTGACAGCATTTAATTTGAAATTATGTATTAATTAATTGGCCAACGACAGTGGACATTATAATTAAATATTTAATTTATGGCATCTAATTGGGCCATTAGTCAAGTGCGGACGATGTTTGTGTCGCATTTTAACATCCTTGATGAACTTTTTATCCGAATAAACTTTAAGGGACGTTGGTGACCTGTACAAATGGGATAGAGGGCTCTAAGCACCCAAGGCATCTTTGTAATGGTCGACCGTACTCTTTAAGAGCGTATGTTTGGAAGAGATTTAAATATGTAAATGATTCAGGCACTTAGATCCACTAACCTCTTACCATTTCCTCGATGGGAATGGTTGCCTATCAATCTGCCAAATCCAATAAAAAACGATCCGTTTGAATGATTTTAGTCTATGCGCATAAAACAAATTCTTTAAAGATTTTCAAATTAAAGGCGCGCTTTTGGGGCGGAAGCTTTAAAAAGTCACAGAATATTTTTAGGCCGAAACTGAGGCACGACCATCACGAAGCACGTTGGCCCCCGTCGAGTAAGGTTTGTATGTGGCACTCTGCAACAGAGGCACAGGCACAGGCACTGCAAATATTGAACAACATTGGCTGGGAATATTGAAATACTTTCGGCGACTGTTTCCGCAATGCCCTGCTTCTGCCATACACTCTGGGAATAGTTTTTCCTTTTGTGTTTGTCTTTTGGTTTTTCCCATTGTCTGCTGGGGATCCTCTTCTCCTCTCTTCTCTACTCTGGCCCTTCTGCTCGTGCTATTTTCTGTTTACCTTGTGTGTTCCAGCTGCATTTTCGGGGCCCAGAACTCGGCGAATTTATTGCAATCACGCACGAGATTTGTCGCTTTGACTGTTGCCAGGCTTTCAAGAAAAAAAGGCGCACATCACACTGGACGCTGGGGCGGGGGGGAGCATCAGGAAGAGGCACCGCAAACCGCAGAATGTTGCACTAAAAGGCCGAAAACGCATTGCGCATTAAATTTAAACTAATTGTTTGGCATTTGTAATGGTTGGGCCGCTGCGCCAAACGTTTTAATTGTGGCATCTGCAACAGAAACATCAGCAACAAGAACAACAACAGCAGTTGCAACAAATTATTGGCAGGCTTCAAAAAGCCAATGAGGCCTCAAACCTCAAAAAGTGTGAGTGCCCGACAGGATATTCCGACTAAAATATACCAACAAAAATCATTCTTAAATGGGGAGGAGTTGGAAATATTCTTTTAATAAGAATGACTGGAACAACGAATTTTCTGATGTTTTCCTCTGAACTCTCCTGTTGGCAGCTGAGTCCAGAATACTTGAAATACATATGCTGGATATACCCTTTTACTGGAGTACCCAGTAGCGGGCATAAAAAAACTAAAGCGAAAATCTGCATAAAAAATGTAAATTAATTTGGGGTCTGGGGTCTGCTTGCGGCAATTAATTTGAACACACGGCTCTCGCCTTTATTTCTGGTCGCGTTTCTGGTTCCGGTTTTGACTTTGGCATATGTGCGGTTACCCTCAACGCACGGAGGAGTCCACATTCCATTCCATCGCATTGCTTCTATCGCCCTTTGTTATGGCTCTATTTGTGCAGTATGCACTCGTATTTTATATCGGGGTGTTTAAGGGCGATGCACCGACTAGCAATTGCTGAATGTCTGCTCGGGCCGTGACGTCCATCCTGATATATTTTACCGGACTTGGCTGGACACTGTCTGACTGAGGTGCCACCATTAGTCTGCGACTTTCATGCTGTCCGCCATCGTACGACAACTAAGGCAACAGTTGAAGGACACTAATGCCTTGCGGAGGAGGCAGCAGGAAACCTTTTTGTCTCTGCTCCATGCGTGTCTGTATATTTACCTGATTGCTGGTACGTAAAAGGGTTGCTCGAGCTAATTTTTTGTTCGCACACTTTATTATTGACTGAACTAAAGATTTACCTTTCCCGATGTTCCCATTCCCATTCCCGTTGACATTCCCATCTGTTTCCGTTCCCAGATCCCAGTGGTTGTGGCTTATTTCTTCATTTGGGCTTCGGCTTGGCCTTCCCGTAGAGCTGCTCGGGCGTTGGAATATCGCTGACAAAGTAGTTGGCTGGAATGTAATGGAAAATCTTCTTCAGCACGTCTAGCAGAATATCCTCAATGGTCTGGGTGATGACTGTGTAGAGGGCATCGGCCAGCATGCGCCAGTTGTCGTTGAAGAACTTGTTGGTGCTGTCCTCTGCAGGAATCAAAACAGATGGATCAATGAGTATAGAACGCTGATAGTGGATCGCACTCACCCAATTGCTTGTTGCCGTTGAACAAATTGGAGAAGTATGACTTGAGCCCATCAATCTTGAAGTCTACGCGACAGTTGGTCACATTGTAGAAGGTGAAACCGCCCTTGGAATAAAGTCGCGTCTTGGTGTGCATGGTAACCGTCATGTTGTCCGCATCCAGGAAGACCTGTCCCCTGCCATTGAGCGGGATGAGTAGAATGCGTCCAAACAGACTGTAGTCGCCCTTCAGCTTCATCACCGGCAGTGTAAAGGTTGTCTTCCAGCTGTAGTCCTTCTTGAAAACCCTAGTAATATCATTCAATCGGGTTTCTTCTCGCAATCTCCGATAATCGCACTACTCACTGGCTCTCCAGGACATGGGTATGGCCGAAGCCCACAATTTTGACATTGGCCAGCTCCACTTTGAGATTGATGGCGTTGCTGTTGCCCTGCGTGATCCGGATGCGGTTGAGGTGAAAGGGATCGAAGCTCTTGATGCTGGTGAGGCCGGGTATGCCTGCGAAAGGTATCGGAATTTGTGTGGGATCGACTGCGGCCTGGGACTGCTACTTACCGTCGTTGAGCTTGTCGAATAGCTGCTGGATGCTCTGGGTGGAGCAGTTGACAAAGTTCTTATCGGCTATCCTACACTCTTTGATGTAATCTGCTGCGGTTCGAGTAGAAGTTTCGATTACGAATTTGTTTCGTATTTCGTATTTCGGTTTCAGTGCGATTGTGTGGGGGTAAGGCAAAACAAATACAAAACACAGAGAGAAGGCAGAGAAACAGAGATCCGGTTTAGTGGTGCAATATTTTTGGCCAATTCATATGGCAGATTTCGTTTCCTAAGTGGGTTAGTCACAGATGCGTATTATGGCCAAAGCCCGGGGGCAGGATCTCCAATTGTGAGAAATTTACAGAGTAATTATGAGTAGTAATATCATCACCATTCCGTCATCCATCATCACCCATCATCATCCATCACTCTACACTTACGCGGCTCTGTGAGGAACCCATCGTCTCCTCGAACTAAAGAAATGGCCAAGGCCAAGAGCCCCATCACAATCCAAGACCGTTCCAAGTGCACACTCATCGTAAACGCGAGTATTTGTTTGTGGTCAATATTTGAGGAACTGCCAATGTCTAATGCCCAATGTCGACCAGCTCCAGCGAGCTGCAAATGAAAACTGAGCCGAATGAAAAGCCCAATTTCGATTTCCATATTTTTAGCGCGGCTTTCGTTCAAGGGGGAAAACGAAACTTGATTTGAGTGGCTTGCGAATATTTCGCAATCCTATTGCCATCGTGTCTGCTGTTGCTGGCTAGTTGGCCAATCTGTTGGCAGCCAAGAGAACAGAGCACTACGATAGTTGTTCAACAGTTGTTGAACACTTGCAGCGGCAGTTTCCAAGTTTCCAAGTTTCCACTTCCATTTCGTCATCGATAGCTCGCATCGGATCGAATCGTATCGTATCGTATCGTTTCGCATCGTATCGGATCGCTATGTGGGTAAACGCAGTGTAAAGTAAAGTGTTGACACTTGGCCGACCGGCTGGTTGTTGCAACATCGTGTGGACAAACATTGGGGCACCGGCTTGGACTTCGTCGGTTGCGATGCGGTGCGGTGCGATGCGGTGGATCGCAGGTGGAAGCGTGCTGCAGCCCCGCTGCTAAGGGAATTACTGTCTATCAACGGGGGTCTTAGGTCCATATAGACCCAGAAACGAACAAGAATAAAGTCTCTGTCTCTTTCTGGCTCGCATACATGCGCCACCATATATCAGGATAGATGTCAGTCTAGTCCACCCTGCTAAAAGTGTGGACGAGGGGCAGCAACTCCTTGCAAGAAGTCAGCAATTTTTCATTGCCTCGTGCTTTTTAAGGGGCAATCAACTAAGTGAAGTTCTCGGCCAAAGAAACTGATTTATTGCGCTCATTTCATAAATTAAGTTATTGCATTGATGAAGTACGAAGAAAAAATCAAATTAAATGCGATTTCTCTTTCAGGTGGAACGACTCACATGCCTCAAAGTTGAGTTTATTCCATCAGGGGTGAGCTTAAAAATATGAAAGTAAACCCATTTCGCTTATCCGCCGTAATAATCAGTGGACCAGTGAAGCGGACAAAGGGGGAGTGAAGCTCCGGCAGCATAATTAAGTCCTAAAACAATGAGCACAACATAACAAATAATTATCTCGAAGAGGGTTTCCTTTTTGGGGCTCATGCGTTTTGGGCTTCCCATATTCCCTGCTTTCGCCAGATCCCAAAAAATTTCTCCAAGTTAATTTGCATGAATTGGGGAAAAGGCAGGAGCAGGAAAAGGGCAGCGAGACAAATAAAGGCGCAACCGGTGAGACACCAGGGACCAGGGACCTGGGACCCGGGACAGAGCAAATATTAATCCGCAAAAAGGAATTGTCACAAATTGTGTGTGTGTCTTTTGCTTTGCTTTTTCTCAGAAGCGTAGTCGCCAGCCCTTTCGAAAGGGGTCGTCTAAAAATCCTTAGCCCATGTGAGCCCTCTTTGCGGGCACTGCTGTGCCCGTGGCATCGTCTCTCTTGTGGCTGTCGGGGCAAACAACAGCTGCAGCTGGACAGAAAAAGGACAAAAGGACTCTGAAGCAGCGTGGAGTGGAGAGTTTCTGGGGTTGGATTGGACACTGGACCTTGGACCAGGGGGTCGCTGATTGTTTCAAATCGCAAGTTTGGCTTACCTTTTGGGGAATTAATTTGCCAAATAAACGCTGACAAAATGCAGGCAACTGGACCAGGACAAAGCGGGTGGCACAGCAGTACGGTGGAGATCCAACTAATAGGATTTTGATGATAGTTGCTTGGCCACGGCCGTGCGGATGCTGCTGTGGGGCATTGCTGTGTTGCTGCCACCATAATCAATTTTTGCCCAGTTTCTCTGCCTCTCTCTCTCTTTCTTGTTCTCTCTCTCTCTATCTCTCTCCATGTCGCATTCTATAGTTCAGATGATTGCAGCTCTTGACCCATGAAATGAGTTTTGCCATGTGTGAGAGACAGAGAGTTGTAGGGATGGAGCATGGGATGGTAGCAGGGCAAAAGAACTGCCAACTCAGCCGCAAAACCAAAAGCTGCGGCACATTTTGTATTCATGACTTTATCTCTCCACGACTCTCTCTTTCTCTCCCGCTGTATCACTCTGAATAGAGACCTACCAGGGCTGCACAGCCTCTACTGGTGGGGAACCCCGAAACCCCACAAGAACCGCAACAAGCTTTCCCCTTGTGTTTCTCTTTATTTCATTTATTTTGGGCATCTTTTGTGTGGTTCTGCAGCCCTGATAATACAATCATATCCCAATCTTTTTGCGGGTGTGGGGGGTGAAGTATAATTAATTCTAGTGGCCCAAATATGTAAATTTTTGATTACGAAAGCTGTAAACAAAAATGGAGAATAATATTCATAAACATTACGCATACGCACAAGTGGAATATGCGAATGCAGATTCCCCCATAAAAAAAGAAAGCTCCCCTTCTCTAAGCGGCTTAAACTGACAGGTTTCCATGTTGGTAGAGATGCCATCAAGCCTGCATCCTTTTCTTCTCCAACTCCCGCACTACCCGATTCACACATGTGACCATGTTCCGGTCCAGTCGCATAGTTCATCAGCAGCACTGAAACTTTGACTCGTTATAACCGGGGAGAAACTTTTGCTTCTCTTTTGCGCCCTTCGTTAGGATTTTTTCAGCGCGACTTTCTGACTTTAACTTTCAATGAAATTCCATAATAGTTTTTTGTGCCCGCCCGGCCAACTTTGCATAGATTAGCAGCAAACAGAAACAAAAATGAGCCAACAAAAAAAGAACGATGGAAACTTTTTCCTGGCGCATTGCTTGACTTTTGGTGGATTATTTAATTAGCGACCAGCAAGGACAACTTTTTCCTAGCTCTTAATTAACGATCACTGCGGTTTTCCTATGTTTTCACACTCATTTGAATCTACATACATATGTATCTTTTATTTGTATTTAGTGTGCGGACAAATATGATCTGAAATGGAGCAGAGGCATTCGTTGGCAGAAGAAGCAACGGATTCTGGCAAATGAAAAGGCTTCTCGTCAGCAGCGTCAGTCTGTAAAGTTTTCCCTCAAGCGAACCCACAATGTAAATTTAAACTATTTATAAACAGAACCCAAACCAAACCAATCCGACACCGACACCGACACCGACTGCGTCTCAGACTCGCACTGCGACTACGAGTTCAGCTGGGGATGGATGGGAGAGCTTCGAAGTAAATTTGCACAGACAAAACACAAGAAGAGCCAACAGTTTGACTAAGTCTATGGCCAAAGAAAACCTATTAGTCGTTGTGTGCTATGTGCTATATGAAACCGTCAGGCCAAGGCAGCAGAAACTATAAATTTCCATTGAGCCGAGAGCAAAGTTTTAGAATAAACAGCAGCAACTACAGCTTAAATTGCCGCCAGGGCACACATTCAAAAATACATCTATATCTATCTCCATCTCTATCTATGCTTTATTTGAAGAGTTTGTGCCATCTTGACATGGATTTGGGGCTGAGACTTTGCTGGGGAATGGAATGCATCATCATTTCGGGGAACAGCCTTGGTAAATAATTTGAAAAATCAACAACTGTCATTCAGGCGACAATTTGGCCCCAAAAGTAGACTTGAAATTGCGTCAAAGTTTGCATTGCATTGTGGCAAAGCACCATGCAAGGCACCCAACGACCGCCGCATTCGTGATGGTTGGTGGTGGCCTTGAAAAGTCAGATTTGGAAAACATACTTTTGCCATTTTCGAAAATCACACTCTCCTTGTCCTTGTTTGTGCATCGTAGTGCTGCTGTTGTTGCCACTTGAGCACTGAAGTAGATGAAAGGCTTTTGGCTTTCGGGTTTCGGGCTCTCCCACTGCGTGAAGACCTGAAGGAGAACTGGGATGAGGATGGTTGTGGGGTCTGGGTGTATAAGGTCGTTGTTTATTTTCGCAGCGTGTGACGGTGCTGCGGTATCTTTTTTTCGCCCTCATTCAGCTCTAAACTCGTGTAGCTGCCAGAGCTCAAGTATGTTTGCCAATTGAAATGCTAGACAAAGTATCTATATACACGACCAGGGGTCGGACGGATGGTGATGTTGATGGCTGCCACAGATATAGACAGACAGATATATAGATGGATGGACGTATCGCGGGAGAGGGACAAACTGTTTATACTGTATCTTTAAAAGCCAATCGATGCGCTTTTGAAGAGGACACAACAAGGAACAACAGTCGGACTTAAAGGGTTCTAAATGGAAAAGAAACAGCCTAAAAGTATATTACTGTTCCGAATCGAATTTAGATTAAACCATCAGACCAGACCAAGTCTTTAGTTTGAATAGAAATTGCTGATGCCACAGATTCCAGTTTTTGACATAAAGCTGGCCACAACAAAAAAAGGATAAAATGACAGACATGACATTATTTTGCATCAGGCTGATGCTGTTCAAATGCGCATAAAATACCAGAGCCAGGAAAATGGGAAATCGTACGCACAAAATGTACTTTTCGGTTTGCCAACGAAAATTTTGTGCTGAGCGCGTGAAAATTAATTAAAATATTCCCTCTGTAGCTGCCTGGCCGCCGCCGTTGGAGCATAACTGAATTTTAATTGAACGCAATCAATGCGAATTTATGAAAGCCTGTCCTTGCCCTGTCCTGTCCTGTCTCTCCCTCGCAGAACCTACAGGAGGAATAAACACCCTTCCAATACCATCCCATCGCATGCCGTGCCCAATTCCGAGTCGATTCGAGCAGTCCTGAAGGTCTCTCTGGCAATTGGCATGGCGTTAATTTGTCTGACGAGGAGATATTGAAAAGAAAAATCAACTTTACCTTACGGATTTTCAATTGAATTGGACAATGTTTAGGGCAGTGGGAGGTGGGACGGACGGAAGGTATGTATAAGGGCAAAGGAAACGTAATTAAATGCATGGAATTCTCAGTGGAACACTAAATGGGTGATGCCCCGCCCCACACATTTGGGCAGCACAATCCATTGAATATTTATGCGTATTAAAGGATTTAGAACAATCCTTGAAAAACTTCAACACTACGGGAAGAAGAATAGACCATCGAAATGGAGAATAGAGAGCTCTCTGGTTCGCTTAGATGCATTTGAAATGCAATTAAATAAATTTAAATGCCATCTCAGCTCACCGGCGCAATCGAGGACCGTCGAGACAATATTTATTCAGATCTTAAAGCCTGTAAGTGCAGTGGTAGTGGAGTGCATAAAAATAAATTCAGATTCGAAATGGAATAAATCGAGTAAAATCACTGTGACAGCAAGAAACAATTTAAGCATGTTGGACAGGATAAGCCTCTGAAAGAGCCCCTGGCGGAGGAGCGGGAGCATAGAGGTGTCTGCAACAATGGCGTAATGCAGATGGAAGATGGAGTGCAGGACAGGGCCATGGTCGTAGATATTGCCGGCTGGAAAAGGATTTGGAGAGCCAAACGAACCGAAAAGTGAACACGACACATGAGGCATGAGGCATGGGGCTGGATGAGCGGCGGCTGAGGATGAAATGTTCTAATGCAATTGTGCATACACACACACACGTGTGTGAGTGTGCGTGCATCTGCATCTGCAAGATACACATTGGAGCACAACACACGCACACACACAAATTCACATCTCTTCTGTTCTCCCACCGTGAGTGTAATTGATTTTATCGGTCATGTTAATTTTGATTAAATATGCAAATCGACGATACAAATTCTCATTTGTCGCCCCGCTCGCTCTCGCTCGCACAGCCGACACTCACGTGCGAGTAGATTACCTCTGCGGCGGCCGAGGAGGTTGAGCGAGGATTTAGAGCCCTTGCTGGTGTCCTTTTCCACAGAGATGGCCGCGTGACACACACCCACGCGTAAGAGAGCGAGAGGGTGAGGGGCTGCCGGTGTTGTAACTCACGATTGCATCTACCTCCCATCGGCCCACCCATTGACAGTTATTATGTTACGGTATTATCTCGTTATTTATGCAGCAGATGACAAATGCAATTTGTTGTTTGCACACCCAGGCCCGGCCACCAGACTAAACCAGACCCGTTCAGTCCAGACCGATGCTGGGCAGCTGGGATGCAGGCACATGATAATTTCCAATCATTTGAATAATCTCCTCCTGGTCCGGCCTGCGTCCGTGTTCTCTGCGCCGTGCGCCCTGTGAAAATATTAGCTTAAGAAAATGTCTAACGAGCTCTACGTGCTGCGGCATCCACAAGCGCCTCCCACTGCTGCCTTGGGTGTCGTGTCCTCGGTCTAGGCCAGCACTGAGACCACGCCCATTAGCTTCGGTGTGGACGTTGACTTTTGTGCGGTTTTTGGGTATTGATTAAAATTGCTGCTGCCAATGCGAAATTGACACACGAGATGCATCGACAATTAGCAAATGTTGAGGCTGAGTAGAAGGTGTGTGATATGAGCCATCAGAAAAACCAGTTGTGGGAAGTCTGACCTTTAACCCACGCACCCGAACACCGACCACCACTCGATGGAGGTCTAGTCAAAGGCCCCCCTTCCTTACATATCGAGGCCCCGCATTATCTTTGTGCTTTCTGGGTGCATAAGTTGTTTGCCTATGTCCAAATGCCTAATCATAAATCGAAATCACTTGTTAAAAGTAGAACACGCACACCTTCAGATAGAAGACTACGACAGGGACGGCGACAATGTATGGGTGTATGTATATACACTCGTATGCCTACTCTTATCGGGGCTATGGACGGCTCTAAATTAAACCAACTTCCAAGCGATAGATCGCATATAATATAAATGGGGAAAGGTATATAAACAGGCCACGAAGCGAGCACCGCAACTCTCGGGTACAGTCCCAGCGAAAGTTTTCTCTGAGTGAGGAGTTTCTTGGGAATTTCCCACTTTGGAGGTGCTTTGTAGGTGCCTCTTGATCGATGGCTGATCTTATAATTCTGATCTCCCCAGGTGACAGTAGCACAGAAATGAATATAGAATTAATGACTGAATGGATGGAAAGTTTCTTCCAATGATGTTTCCCCTTTGCAGTGAATGGGGGATTCAACATGGTGTAGAAGTAGATGTAGATATAATTGCTGTGCCGAGAGCCTGACAAATGATAGAAGCTTGATGCCTTTCTGCCTGCCTGCCTGGCTGCCTCCAGTAGATGCCACACAAATGTTGCTCCCATTTCAGTGTTGCAATTGTTGCCTGCAGCATTTTTCTCACCCGCCCAACAGACAGACAGACTGACAGACTGGCAGCCCAGTCAAAAGCCTCGCCCGCGTATGAGGAGTCTCCCCAACGACGCCACAGGGGACTGGATGACTGCCTGACTGTGTGAATGGTGTCATTAAACGATTTTTCATCGCAAGCTGCCGCAGGTGAAAATGTTCTATGCACCTTCGTGTCTGTGTGTGCATGTGACTTTTTAGCGGTCCACGACCTTTGGCACTTTAATCTGTTGAAGCTCATATTCTACACTGCAGCGTGGAGTTGAATAATTTTTCATCTGCTCTCTGCTTGCCCGGAAATTGAAAATCAACTCGACTGAAGCGGAAATTATTATTTCTTTATCAGCGAGAGTTTTCCTCAGGCCCGGATCGAACGAACCCCTTCGATTTCTCACAAATTTTCCTCAGGCCTCCATTATGAATGCGTTGCATTGTTCGGTTTCCTCGTTTTTCCCAAAGGAAGAGTAGGGTCGAGGGGCGGCGCTTTGCACTGCTGCTCTGCCTTGTCAAGTGCAACATTTGTGGGCAGAGGGCGGATGGATTATGCAATCGGAACACGTAGTTTTTAATCAATTTTACGTGCGAATATTGCCAAAAATGAGCTGACAGCCGGGTGTGTGTGGGTCTTTCCTTTGAGAAGAACATCGACATCGGTCAGACAGTCCAGAAATTTAATTAAAATTCTTAGAACTCGTTAATGACACAAACCCATACCTCCCACTGATCATCCCTTTCAACATTTTAGCAGAAGGGAGGGGGTTATCCAAGAATCCTTCACCAATCAGGAAGTGCTGTAGACGAAGGTCTCTTTCGTAAGCAGTTGCACCTGTAGTGGAGTTGACGCGCCCTGGAACACGTGCAAAAAGAATACTTGAGTTCTTGATGGGTCCGATCAATGGGGAAGAAGTACTTATAAAGTTGTGCCAGTGCCATATAAAAAGCACAGTGCTCCCCAAAAACATGTCGGAAACAAAGTCAAATAAAGATTGTGCGCATAAGTCTCCAGTCGACTGGAGTCAATGATATCGATTGGAAGGGGCATTCTAAATTTAGTGCGATGATGAGGAATGACCTGCTAGATTCTTGGCTCTCAAGACTCAAGACTTGTACTAGCCCTAGAGTGTGAGACCCCTCCTCATGCGACAGGTTCCTGCTCGGTTCCAAAAAGAAAGAGGTTTACTCACGGCTTATCGGAAAGATAAGTTGAGTATTGGGGCTTCGATGAGGAGCTACCTATATTGTATGTATATATGCTTTTTTTTTACTTTGAATCGCGATAAGATACGAGTAGCAACGCATACTTTTCGTATGCCCAAAAGCAAACTGAAACGGGATCGTAAATGAAGAAATTCGGCTATTGTTTACCAGGAATTCTCGTATTCGTTGGCCATGTGGCCCCAAAGTTGAGTTATATAACTATATCTGTACTTTTGTATAGTTAGTTAGTTAGCTATTAGTTCCACGACTATGGCGGAAATGACCAGGCCATCGATTGATAAGACAAGAAATGTGGGTTAATGTTTTAAGGGTTTAGAAGTGACATAGAGAACTCCGTCTCGCTGGCAATTGAAGGGTCCAGTCAGAGTTCTCTTATCTAAAATGTAGAGATTACAATCGTAGCACACAGGCATCGTAAAAAGTCTGGAAATTTACAATATTTGATTATCCCATGAAATCGAATTTCCAATTTCCAAACCGACTCCGTCCGCTGCCTTCTTGAATCGGCATGTATCGAAGGTGTCCCTCCCGTCTTCTATATCTTATCTCCGCCGACATATGCCGCGACGGTAGGTGGGTGCCGCAGTAGAAGCATGTACAAACCATACTACACACCGCTGTCGATCGAAAAACACACGAGTAAAGAGGAAAGATGTGAGAGTGAGTGAGAATGCGGCTCTGAGGTTTGGGGTTTTCTTATCGATGGACGACGACCTTTTTACACAATTTCTATTCTCTCTATCTCTCTCGCTCTCTCTCTTTTCGGTTGCTCTATTTGCTTAATGTCGAAGGCACAGAAATACTCTCTTACCAAGATGGAAACTGCTGCAGGCTGCTACGTTGTTTTCGGACCTCGCTTATCTGTATCAGATATCGCCTGACAGCTACCAGGAATCGGACTGCAGCTTGTAGTGGCACTAACTTAACCCTTCGAAGCAGAGGAACCTGTTTGCACTAAAATCTGCTGCTCTATTAGATATTTTGTCTGTTTATCCATCATAAGTACACTCACACGCATTCGTCATAGGTTCGTCATATCTGGATTGACACGCAGTCGACGTTTTCCCACTACACTAAACTACACCACAACACCGCAGTATCGATAAGAGTGTCCAATCCAAATCCAGTTATCTACCTCGCACTCACACAGACGCACCGAAAAGGTAAAGCAAATAAAAAACGCTCGACAGATAAGGAGTATCGTATAAAAAGCAATATCTATGAAAATATGTCATTATTTCGTTATTGAACTCCAAAGTGTGCAGTGCAGTGCGTTCGTCATCCAGTGTTCGGGTTAATTGTGTGTCTCCTGATTACTCCTATGTGCAGTGCCTCATTTCAGATATATGTACATTTCTGTGTCTGCGTATGATAGTGCTTTAATACCAAGGATGCAGTTTCCACGATCGGTGTGTCTTTGGCAAGTAGAATAGCAGGCTTATCACATGTTCCATTCAATCCGCTGTGAGATTCTTCTATTCTACTTTCGACAAACACCCGTTGACTTCTTATACAGCTGAGCCATAGAGAAAAGCACAGATCAAGGTAATTTTAATATCCCAGAGAGCAAACAGACAGAAAGCCAGAGAGAGCGAGAGAGAGAAATTTTGTTTTGTAAGCAAATTTTAGATCGTAAGTTTTTTTTATCTTACCGCGAGGTAAACCATCAGGCTATCAGTTCCATCACCATATCTACAACCAACACCCAAGTGAATCATCAATCGCAGACAGAGAGGTGGGGCTCGGAGCCATTTGGCGATACTGAAACTGTTGGTGGTTCCCCGACTGGTGGCTGATCTCATTGCCCCCGAACATAACCTCTTTTGGCGAACACCATGTGACACTGGGGTCGCTTATCGCGTATTTGGTTCTATATATTTCACAAAAACCTGCTGGTGAAATCAATTTCGACCAGCTTTATATTTTTACGTATGTATATTGTAGGCTATCGATAAGAGCAGGCTCTTAACGTGTCTGTTCTACAAGTACATTGATTATGTAAGAAATTAATTATTGAGACAAATTCACTATGCCCTATTTGATTTATTTATGCTTTTAATTATCTCTACCTTGGAAAACAGGATATCTTCATCCTTTATACAGAAAAAACGGTGCCTTGCCCGTGACCACTTGCACTTACGAGTGTGTGCCACACGATATCTTCATTCTTTATCTCGTACATTAATCTCATCGAAGTTCCACTTTCGTTTACACATTGCCATAAACCAAATTGAAGCTAACGACAGTTTAGTCCTTCCCATCGTACCACGCCATTCAATTCCATTTCACCCCATCCCACCCACTTCTGCACTGTCCTGTCCTGCCGGCTCGCTTTGGAGGGTAAAAAATAAGCGCCTATATCCATGTCATTTGTCTGTCTGCTCCACTCATCGCCGCTCTGGGCTCTCCCCTTTGACTCTGCTGCCAGTCAACATAATGAAAATGCAATTAATTTTTTCCAGCAATTTCTTTTGCGCCCTGGCCCCAGGACCAAGTCAAAGCTGACGCCTCGTCTGAACTCTGGCCTCTCTTTCTGTCTCCCGCCAGCCAGCCTGCTCCCAGGGCAGAGCAGAGATCCCACCCATTCCGATCCGACTCGATGCTGTTGCAATATTATGACTCCTGCTGTTTGTTCTGACAGCCGGCTGGGGAGGACGGACACCCATGGTGGGTGGGAGAGGCAGGGAGAGGGCGCAAAAAGAAATGTTTATTGTGAAGCATTTTCTATGGCAATTGCAACGAGGCTGGCCTGGCATGGACCGGCAGCTCGCTCCAACCATTCGCATTAAATGAGGAAACCAATTATTCGCGCTTATAAAGATTTACCGCCATACACTCGCGCGCACACTGAGTTAGACAGTTGGAGATATAGCAGATGAGAGTGGCCGGGCCCCCCAACAGTTCGCCATATATAGTAGATGCGAGTGCTCCAACTGGGATCTGCGAGCCGGCATCTGGGATGGGCCTTCACTCCTGCCTTTGGTCGTGGCCTTTGTTTCGCTTCGTTTTTAATGGGAGGACTGCTCTTTGGCCGCAGGCTCGCTGATTAAAGCCAGCCTCAGCATCAGCGAATGCATCGGGCCAGTGTCCTGCGAGGAAAAAGGTATTGTCGAATGGAATTGCAACCGCAATCCGAGCAAAGTTTCTGAACAAGATTTGTCTCGATGCAGGAGTTGATTATACGATATGGGAAAGAAATACAACTGAACATCAGTAATTACTTTAAAATATCCCAAAGGAAGGGGCAGCGACAGCTTTTTTGGATAATATTCTGGGCAGACTGCCGCAATCAATTCCGTCCCCAACTCCTTGTCTGGGGTGGTGGTCCCGTCCACTTATCCCTAATGTTGCCACAATTTCCTGTTGTCCAAAAAACATTTTCGCAACAATTTCGCACATTTCTGATGGAGATTTCCGGGCGAGGCCAATTTGTTGGGCCACTAATGTTCGGCGAGACAAAGGCCTATTCGAAGACAGCCGTCGGCTGTCTGGGAGCTGTCCTACCGTGCCCCTGGCATAACTTGTCATTTGTCTTGGACACCCTCTCGAGTAGGGAAAATCAGAGCGAGATTTCGCAGAAATTACCTTTCATTTTGTCATCAAAAACCACTTGAATAGGGCGCCGCGAAGACGGAAGCAGGAGTCGTCTGTTCTCTGTTCTCTCCTGTTCTGTTCTGTTCTGTACTGTTCTGTCATGTCGTTAGGGCCAGGGCCAGAACAGCCGCAGCAATTACAGACGGTACGAGTAATGTCCAGAGCCGCAGGGAGTGTCTTCGGTTTTTGGCTTAAAGCCTTTTAGTCTTGGCTTCCGGCCCGCCTTGTCTTTGGCTTTGGCCCTGCCTCTTGCTTTTTCTCTGGCTCATTCTGGCTTTTGCTTTTACAGCTTTTGGCCCTTTTGTGTGTTGCATTTCTTGAAACCGAAAGCGCATTGGGCAAGGAACCAGGCAGCACCCATAAAGGAGTGAAGCAGAACTGAAACAGAAGCGTTAAATTAAAACGTAAATACCACTTAGCCTGGCTATAAAGAAAGTGGCAGGACCTGGACTCCGACTCCGACTCAGATCCAAACCCGGAGCCAGGTCCGGCACTGTAATCAGTGGGTAATTAAGCGAAAGAGCGAAAAGTGAGCAGGACACCTTGAAATTGCTTAATTTGTGCAACCTGATTTAATGACTGAGTGGTTACAATGGGTGGGTACTCCTTCATGCATCCCAGAGTTGGGAAACTCTTGGCTCTGCCACATCCCAAATACCAACGAAAAAATAGAAAAGAAAAGCCAACTTCATTTCATGGCACGCTTATCACGAGCCAAACTATAAATAAGGTTCTAAACATTCGTTTTGACAGTTTCATCGGCATCCAAAGAGGCGAGAAAGAGTACAGTCACCGCTTCGGGCATCGCATCCAACTTTTTTGCAAGTTCCTGCCGGAACATGGAGCGTTATTCGGGACGATGGGACGATATTGCAACTGCTGCACAATGTGCAAAAAATTCTAAACTGCAATAAATTCATCAAATGTGCAATGGAACATGCTGTAATGTCACGCCCACTGCCCCCATCCATCCATCCAATCTCCGTTGCTGCGAGGCCGGCTGGTTCCGCTGCTTACTCCATTAAATGTTCTCCCCTTTTGGCCAGGAATTGGGTGATATTTTGTAGGCAAATGTGCAATAAATTGTAAATGTTTGTGGGGTATGGTTGTGATGGTCCCTTGTGGTGGTGTTAGAGGAGGCAGTGTGGCAGCTGTTCCACTGCCTCCACTGCTCCGTGGCAAATTTGTGACGCGCCAAACGAGTCGAGTTCCTCGTAAAACTTGTCCGCTGCACGCCTGTCAACTTGTATAAGTGTTTTTGCAGATTTTTTTTTGCGTTTCGATGACTTTTTCGGGTACATTTCGTTGGGTTTAGGGCAGGAGCAGGAGCTGCGATAACGGTAGCATGCAGCGAATGCAATTTAGTGGGTGGTCGGGGAGGGCTAAGATAACTTAACATTGGGTCAGGCAGGGATACTATGTTGTGGAAAAATGTAACGAAGCTGAATGGGTCAATAATGGATTGCTTGGATAAAGGATACAAATTCGAATTAGTTTTGAAGCCATTTTAAATAAATATTAAGTTTACCAATAATAGATTTAATCTTATTTTATCTTAAAAAAAATAGAGTATTCTAGTTATTTTATTCTGTTGAAGACTTTTACCAGTTTTACTTTTATTATTAAATGAACTGCTCATCCATTGATCTGATCGATTCTCGCCACACTCTGGCCACACTTGCACAATTACAGCCTCATTAATGCTCTTCTCGCTGTGGAATTGCGAAAAACAAACAGAACAAACAAATAAAAACGAAAGACGGAGACGGGGCCTCCTCTTGTATGTCCGGCGCTCATTCAATTATGCAATTATTATTTGGCTTTTATTTAATGCAATTAAAAAATTACGAAGAGTGCAGGGCTGGAAAACGCTGCATGTGCTCGATTCCCTTTCAACATTCCAGAACTGCGGAACGAGTTTGGATTGGGGGAACAATGCAATCAGTGGGGGGATTCAGTTGAGGTCAATGGAGGAGGAGGAAGAACTTGGAGCATGGAAGCGCCACAGTGTTGCCTAACGCAGCAGAAATGCCCAAAAACACACAAAAAAACACATACGGCTGCATTCCCTCTTCCATGCCCACTCCAATTCCCCCACATGTACGTAATTTAGCTATTAAATCGTATTTTTATTTAGGGGAGACTGAGTGTAGGGCAGCAGAGAATCCGAGAGATTCGGATATGGGGTCACCGCAATTGGAAGGCCAGCCCTGGAGCCCTGATGCTCTGGGCCTGGACTGGACTGGTCAGTGGCATGGGCTTTTCACACGTGCCGAGGAAACGAGTTTTCGGGGGAAACATTTCTGCCAACGCAACGGAAACGGAAAATGTTCTATTGGTTAGCCCCAATCCACCCAATCCCCATGCCATTCCATTTAGAGTAGGCAATGCAAATGTCAGACCTATGTATGCCTCCCTAGGATGGCTTTGGGTCCGGCACTGGACCCGGACAAGTCCCAGCCCCTGTCCCTGTCCATCCGGGTGGGCAGCAACAACAGCTTGACACAGTGGAGCGTAAAATTAATCGTGGCAGCACCACTGCAGGAGGGAGGTGGAGGTGCGGGAGCCTTTCCGGCTGCTCGTTTTTTACGATCCGGCCCAGCCCATAGCCCAGCCTGTTTCGGTTTCGGCTTCTGTCCGGACTTATTGGTGTGCTGCAATTTTTGCACTTTTATCTGCGGCGTGTGGCGCGGCTGCTCTTTTCGGATTCGTTTTTTCGGTGCACGGCCCTGGTCCTTGGGGTGGCATCAAAATTTAAATTATTAACTTGGGAGCGCATAAATCTTTCGAAAGGCACAAACGGAAATGCCTCCTTGGGGGGTGGACACATAAAACGTGTTGGCAATTAACGGCTTATTAATGAAACAGCAAAGGTAATTACTTCACTGAGTGAAGGCACTTCTTCGGAAATCTCAACATTTCTGATTGCATTTCATTATTTCCATTTATTTAAAGATTTTGTGTGTCCTTCTGTGGCTCCTCAAGCTATTCCCAATCTGTGATCCCCACGCGTGGCTATGATATGTCGGCAGACCGAAAAAACCACAGCAAAATGTGAGATGCTAATTTTCCGGCTTGATTCTTGGTTATTCATTCCATCAACCAATTTCCATTGGTTTTGGTCCAATCATCATTTCACCTGTGTGCCAGCCAGCAATCCAATTAGTTCACCTGAACATTTTCCAGTCGGTAATTACCAATATGACCAATATGATGATGGGGCCCCAATAGACTCCCACTGCAGCTGCAGCAGTGGCGCATTTTAATCTCTGAAGAAAGTGGGTTGGGAGTTCTGGTGGGTAGTAACCACAGAGCCTGACAGCAGGAACAGAAGCAGAAGCAGCAGCAGACACTGGACAATTAATATTCAAATTTATTAGCCACCTCTGAACCGAGTGTGTGCATTATCAGCAGGCACTTCACACAGACTGATATGCAGAAGGCAGGAGGAAGCCGTAATGGCAGTGGACCACCGACGACCGGTCTTTTCTCTATCTGGTCAAGCACGCAATCGACTGAGCAGTGGGAATAGCAGGACCCGGACCAGGACTCGAGCCCGGACTCGGTCCATGTGCAGAAGCAGTCAAATCGCTGAAAGTATAGGCGACAATTGCCCGATGGGGACCTCTGGGAGATATTTCAACGGCTGAACCGTCCTATGGACAGTTTTGTTCCTGGTGGTGGTGGTGGTGTGTGGCCTCGTGGTGTGGGCTGCTCTCGTGTCACACTGCGCTTAATTATTTGCATATGATTAGACTTAATGGTCGAGTAGACGCGTACCTCCTTCTACACCACCCTAATCACACGAGTCAGCTACGTTGTGTAATTGTTAATGATGATTAGATTCAATTTGGGGCATCATTAGTTAGCTGACGAGGCGGCCACAGTGGCTGCCGTCAGTTAGCAGCTGCCCTCCGCCCCTTAAGTACTGCCCCTCTCATTGTCTGGTGCTCTTTAAATTTATGCCAACGACGCAACTGATGAGCTACAGGAGGATGAGCTTGCTGGAGCAGGGAGCACGGAACATGCAGGCAGGGGAAGGTCCGAGATCCAAGTGACTTACGTGGACGATGCAACGTGACCTGAGGCCGTTGTCGAGTTTGAGGTTAATTTTGCAAAATTGTCGAGTCAACGGGTTAAAACCTCCATTCACCACCCATTTCACTCCTGTCATGAGTTCTCTCCGTGTTCCTGCTACTGCTCCCACTCCTGATTCCCCGGTTGAATAGTTCAAAGTGGTATGCAAATGTGAGGCATTGTGTGGTTTTACTTTTGCCGGAAGGCGTCCCCAGTTCTCAGTCCACTGGTGTCCGCAGTGCCCAGCCCCTCGCTGGTCATCTTGTGGACTGGACTGACCATTGTGCGATTTTAATCACTCTGAAAGCATCGACTCAAAAGTCAACTAATCGCCGTTAGTGCCCTTCCACCGTACTAATTGATGTGAGACGTAATTGGACTCGATTCCCAGGTTCTTGAAACCCATCTGCTGGCTCCATCTGCTGACAAGAGCAATCAAGTGGAACACAAAATGACTGATTGATTGATTAGCATAATCACAAGAACTGTTCTGGCATGGATTCCTTCTTTTTCTTAAGAAAATAATGGACAAAATCTACCTTTCACTCTCTCTAGCTCTAAAACATTAATTTTGAGAGTCAAACGCGTATAAAAGTTCCCTCCCAATAAAAAACAGAACGAATGACTATCTTATAAGCTCTTTTAAAGATAATCCAAACAAAACCCATCAATCTGTACCTTGATGTTTGTTTGTTATTTTATTTATTACTCTCTTATAATTGATATAATTCGGTTGGAAAAAATATGGATATTTTAGATGGTTTTCGTTTCTTGTTTATTGTGTGTGAATATCTCTGATAACTTTCTCTATTGCTCACTATCTTGAGCCTCGTGAAAGTTATAAAGACTTCTGTAATATATTTTTAATTATGGTGGAAACTTTGGAGGGCAAGCCCCAGGCTGGGTCTACTGTGCGCTCCATTTGAAAATCTGCAGTGCCCACTGCCGTTGGCAATTTGCCACAATTTTGGTTTCAGTTTCAGTTTATTAACGCAAATTTATTGCAATTAGTGGTGGTGAAATAACAAAAAAATACAAAATAAATCGCCTGGCGAGGGCGCAAAAGTTTTTAATTTAGAGCTAGGCTTATTAAGTACCCTTGCATCCCTCCTCCACGACCGACGACCAGGTGAGGAAATGATTAAAAAAGTTGCCAAGGAATTAAAGATTAGTAATGCAAAATTATGCGCAATTTTCATTTCATTTTACGTACTTCCCCCCTAGAAGACCATAGCGAAGAGCAAAGTTTGGCTTACACATGGCCGGAGCGGAATCCACCCAAATCCTTGCTATGCTCCGCCCTGCTCTGCATCATCATCTTCAGGAGAGAAGGAGAAGCTAGCGAACACACGGATCATTCGGGCATGAAATTAACAACGCTCTCGAAAATATTGCTAAATGCAAAAATATGGCTAGCCGGCGAAGACGCTTTCAGATGCAGTTGCCAGATACTTGCAGGCAGGGCGCACGGCAGGAGACAGAGGCAGACGACAGGGTCTTTGGGTATTTAAATAAACTCATCCTAAGCGATTTATGGTTATTGTGTGTCGAAAGTAAAGCTGCCATCGATGGATGGCTTTCCGTTAAAGGGTTAAAGTTGAGTCTGAAAACTCCACCAGAGACTAAAGAGATTCGTAGAGCCATTTCGATACCAATTAAAATTTGAGTTAGCTCTCTCGCAGCAGTGCCCAAAGATACAATCATTTTCGTGTAATTGTAAAATCAAATCATATTCCCTGTACCATAGAAAATATTTATGCCCCACTCCATGCATGGCCATGCCACGAACTCCCCCCTTACCTCTTGAGGCAATTGTGTGGCTGACTGGCAGAAAAATGAACTGCTTGTTAGGAAGCAGCCATCCAAGTCCAAGCCCTGCCTTAGGGTGCAGTTTGGATGATTTTATTTTTATTTTCGCCGAGTATTATTCTCCAAGTGCCTCCCCCGAGCGTCCTTTCATGGAAAATGGAAAATTTTTGTATTTTGTATTGTTATTATTCTTGTTGTTGTTGTGCGGAGCTCAAGTTGCTGCTCTTGAGGGTTCACTTCATGGCAACATATGCGAAAAAATTGACCACCGAGCTGGACTTCCACTTGCATGAAGGTGTACATAGCGCAGAGGCTGCCGAGAGGTGGTGCAAGCAAGTCTGTAAGTAATAATCTGAGTGATTGGATTGAAGATACATACGTACATATAGAATGTAATTGTTGTGAGGAAGTCACAACGCTTTAGCCGGTGAAATTAAATGAGTTGCAATTTGCAATCCCTCAGCATTTAGAGCTGTCAGAAACCCATTTAACTTAACTCTTGCTCTTGAAACGAGTTTTACCTTGCAATAGTCGTACATTTAAAGTCTTTGCTATGGCTTTAAAGGACACACAGAGCCGAGATGCATTGCCATTGCCCATGGGAGCTTTGAGAACTTGAGCAGCTGTCAAAAAACTTGTCTCGCTCCAAATCGAATTAAGTTCAATTACATTTCTGTGGATTGCAGGCGGCACAGCATAGCGCAGCAAGCCGGGAAAGAGTGCAGGCTGAAAGGGCTAACCCATCCATCCAGTGATGAACTGTCACACAGTTTTTTGGTGCTTCCTTTGGCTCCTGCTGGAAATGGAAATCGACAACAGAAACATGTTGCAGACAGGCAGCCAGCACACATGCATTGGCATAGGTGGTGCGGTGCGAAGCGAAGCGGTGCGACAAGCAGTAAGAGTGTGCGAAAAAGTGTGAAAACATTTTTGATTCATTAAAAATTTAAAAAGTTCAAAGTGTTTTGGCAGACGCCCACCCCTTCTCTGTCTCTCTGTCTCACTGTCTTTCTGTCTGATTGTTGGTGTGTCTATGGAAATGGAGCTGCCTACTGGTTTTGTTTTCGAGTGCTGGTGCTGGGGCTGTGTGACAGCTGTCGATGCACGCTCTTAGCCGCACTCTAGAGCATGTATTTAAGGCTTTATTGAATCCTTGGAGCCATTCGGCTCAGCTCACTGTAAAACTTGCAAATCACCAACGAGCAAGGTCTCAAGGCTCAAAGGAGGGATACTTGTCGCCCAACTGTGACCGGAGCGGACCGGAAATTGTTCTGCGACCATGAAATGTGCTCGGAAAGGATTTTCGAGTGCCCCGAAAATATTAAAACGTTGCCTTTTCATTCTGTTTCGGCTTTTGGAGAGGGCTCTCTCCACAAGTTCCATCTATGCAAAGGACGATGGCGAAGACAGCTTGCCACTAAGTGGGGTGTGAGGGCGTTTGGCGTGGGGCTGGCGGGGGAGGAATGACAACGACAAGGAGATTGTCCTCTGGCTTTGATCTGGCTGCCTCAGATTTTCGGCTTGTCCTCAAACGAAATGCAGTCGAGCGTCAATAAGCGCACCTGCGTACATCAAGACGAATCCAGGGGGCTCACAGTGGTACGGTGCTCCAGGAGACGATGACAGGACACTCGATGGCAGGGGACGATGCTCTTTTGCGGTTGCTGCCCCACTGTGCCTCTTTCTTGTGCTCAATGGGCGTGTAAGCAACGAGTAAGCGAATGAATGAATGACTGACTGAATGAATGGATGGTGTATAGGGCGTTGTCACACTCACAGTTCGAAGCGTTCTAGAGCTGTCCTTTTTTTTTCGCCATGCCACTTTTCTGGGAGAGGGGGGAACGTCGCACAAGGGGCAGTGAAGCATGTGGCAAAACGATAAACACATTGCGAGCCCTGCATTGTAATCACTTTGACATTTATGCATATCAGGCAAAAAAAGAAACCCCCAAAAGAGACTCTGTCATCCTCTCAACGTCTTCGTCATCGTTCTGGTTCGGGTGCGGGTGCTGGTTCTCGTCCTGTCCCATCCCTCGTCTACTCTCTACTCATCTCCATTCAAATGTGGCATTTTTAATGATGTCCAAATAAATATATTGTATAGAGTCCGATCAGCCTGTGCATATTTTTATGCTGGTTTGATTTTCATTTCATTTTAAATTCAAATGAAATAAATACGAATCCACAAGTATCCATCCATCCGTCTATCCATTCGTTCTGGTCGAGGCATTACCTTGCATCTGTGTATTTATCTCTCTGTTTGTTGAATTTCGTTTACTGATACCCACTAATCGGTAGGATAGGGCGATATTGGTCATACTTGTCAAAGGAAGAAGAGAGTTATGAAACATCTGTTAATGACAAACATCTACTGTGTTTTGAGTTGTAAGAGTAAGGGCCATTTTTTAAGAAAGTTTTACTCTTTTGTGTTTTACGTTTACAACATAAACGTTTAGTTTCGTCATTGATGTGATTTCTTAGCTTGTGTGCTGTTAAGAGCACAATTTAGTGCTGTTGGGCGCACTCATTTTTCCCCGCCTCTATTATGTTTAACAGAGAATTTATTACAAAGTATCGATAATAATGACAGCCGATTGCACGAGAACGGGTTAAGATTGGGTTAAGGTTCCCGGGACTTAAAGGTATTTTATAGTCGTGTTAAGATCGAATATATTCGTAAATTTTTACAATCATTTTTTCAGCAAAGTTTGCAAAACGCAAACTTCAAAGCGTGTTCACAAGGATTTATAAAATTTGAAGAAAGAAGCGAAACGAACCGCACCGATTTCGTTCTTGCATCTTGTTCAATCAGTGAAACTTTTTAATAGGCGTCAAATGATACAGAATGGATAGTCTACGGTAGCGGTCGCAAGGAGCAAGAGAGGGAGCATTAGCAGGAAGTGAAGAACACTCCACTCCAGCAAAACTATCTGCTGTCAGCGATCCCAGCAGCACCGCCTGGCTGAGTGGGAAACGTCTAACATAATAAAGCGTCGCGGAACACAATGTAATGAAATAATTTCCATTGTTAAAATAATAACAATATATCAGGCAGACACTGCTATCCAACTCCAACGCGCACGACAAGAATAGCAATGCCGTTAACGATGCTCCCCGTGGCAGGAGCATCAGGCACTGGAGGAGGACGGGGAGCAATGTTTGCCGCGGCTGACTTGACAGTTTCCAAAACAGAACCAAATTCTGCGGCCTTCATTGTGGATAGCATGGTGGGAGCAAGGGCACTGGTTGAGTAGAAAGGCTTGTCTGTGAGTGTCTGGGCCACATGTTGCCGGCGAAAAAACCAATTTGTTATGCGCTATAGTGCAATTTAACGGCCCTTTGATTCCCCAAATTGCGTGGATGCATTTGAAATGTTGAAACACAATGAAGACTCAGCCCGGGAATCCCAAACCCCAATCCTTATCCTGGGACTAATTGCCAGCGAAATCTCCATGCCGAACACGTGGAGCTTCTTTTGGGTGTTTTTATTGCAAAACTTTGACCAAAACAGAACTTTGCTCATAAAGAATTAGGGTCAGCCAGCCGCGAGCTGTACCATTTGTATTGCAGTCCGAACCTTTTTGGCTATGTTAATTCATTAATACTCGCCGTACAGCCTTGACCCAAGCGGCCGTTGTCTTAGGCCCCCACCCTACAGCGGTAATTGCCATTTTAATGCTGCTTTACAGTGCACAAAAGTAGCGAAATAAAAGTTAAACTCTTGGAATTACGTACAGAAAACTAATACCCTGGCGCATTGCTTACGCAATTAGGCCGATCTGGCTGAATGGCTCCAGCCGTGACTCGATTACCTTTTCATTCCCTTTGTTGGGCACTCTTGCTCCGAGTTTATGCCACTATTGATAGTCCTGTCTGCAGCAGCGGCACAGTGTGCCGATAATCTTTTAAAAACATACACGGCACTTGATCTTCAGACAGAAATTTATTCAGGCAGAGATTTTTAAGCCGTTTTCATTTTTAGTTTGAATTATGCAATCAGCCATCTGCCGAGAGCTCTGATGGTCCACCGCCGCTATGTAAGCCCGTCTCACTCCATTTCGTTCCATTCGTTCTCTTGGAGCATCGCCTCCTCGGCGGGAGTGAAGTCATTCGTGATGTTGAAAGTCTGACGCATCTCCTCTGGAGTCTTGCCCTTGATCATGTTGGCCACGGTCTTGCAGCACAGCGTGAGCAAACCCTTGACATCCAGATAGTTGGCGGCCATTATTAGCTCAAAGAGTGTGCCGTGGTCTACCTTAAGTAAATCAGCGTCCCATGGGCCGAGATCATGTTCAGGAAGTTCAGGATCGTCCTTATGGTATTCGGCCCAGTTCAGAACAATCCGCAAAACAAAGGAATTCACTTTCGTCAGGGGCACAATGGTCTCATTCTCATCATTCTCCAACTTGCAATCCTCGAGCATAAACTTGATAGTTCCCAAACACTTTGCGGTCTCCATGTCGACATCGAAGATATCGCCCTCCGAGGACTGCAGTTTAATCTTTGGCATTTTCGCAATTGGTTTTCTCTGTAAATGGTTGGAAATTGAAATATACATACTTACATATACATATATGTGTAGCAAAAGTTCTACAAAAATGTATGTTTTCACGTATGCATGTGTGTATGTATGTATATACATACATAAACACATACGCGAATACGGGTCAGTTTTCGGGTTGTATTCCCTTTTTACTGATCTTTACTTGTTGTTTAATTTGAATGCGTTTAAGTGGTTTTCCAGGCAACAATATTGTTCTGTGGGCAGCGGTGAAAAATAACGAAATTTAAAAATAAAGTTCTAGAAAAATCCAGCATTTTATGAAAGCTAGCAAACGTCATGTATATGTATGCAAGCACATGCATACACACTTAAGGATGAGTCTGTGTGCGAATTTGTTTCTCCATAAAGCGCGTGGAAGTGCACGATTCGGGTTGTCTTCCCTTTTTACTGATTTTTACTTGTTTTTTAATATGAAAGTACGCTAAAGTAGTTTTCCAGTCAACAATATTGTTCTCTGAAAAGCGTTGAAGAAAGTTCCAGAAAAAATAAGCACACAAGAACAAACAAATACAATTAATGAATGCGCCTGTGTGCGTTATTTTTTAGCAAAAACGAAGAGCCTGGAAGTGCAGATGTCGGGACTTCTTCCCGTTTTGTTTATTGATAAAACGAAACACTCACCGATATTTGTTGTATAATTTTAATGCTTAAAACGAAAATCCAGGCACTAATTTCAGTTTGACAAATTTTACAAATTGTAAATCCGTCGTGGTTCGTGCTGATTAAGAGAAGAGCTTGTTACTGTATCGATACAACATTGTATAGCAATCGATACAATGTTTTATCGATACAGTAACAAGCTCTTCTCTTAATATATATATTCTCTTTCCATATATAAAAAAAAAATTGTCTCATCTCTTATGTGGGCACTGGTAAGGTCACCTCTTTAATTGAATTTAGTGAATTTCACTCGAAATTTTGCAGTCAAATAAAATATGGTTTCATACAAAATAGTAGACACATGATTTATTTTTTTTTTCTACTTTCTCCGAGTTTTTAAAGGAACATTTTGTAAAAAAAACCTCACGAAAATCCACATTTTTGATTTCAAAGCTTAATAATTAATTAATTAACAAAATCGGAAGATTTTTCTTATTACCTACACAGCTTTGCCATTTTGGTGAAACCTAAATTAAAATTGTGAGTTTCCGTTTGATTGATATGATTGATATGCTTGTTTAAAGTTATGTCAGTTCATGACTGAAGGCCAAATTTCAGATAAAAAAATTTAAGTACCAAAATCGATATGATTTTTTTTTGAATTTTTGGATGTCATTTTATACATTTTTATGATCAATTAATTAAGTAATTATACATAAAATTTTGTTTAGTTAGTTTAGTTTAGTTTTCATGAAAAAAAAATTCCAGATAGAACTATTCAGTAATTGAGATTAGTTACTGAGATTAGTAACTATATATTCGGTTTTTCATTGCTTTGGTTTCTATCGATGGCGTATACATACATACATATATCGATAAGAGCACTCAGAAGAATAGTAATGTAAATAAAGCCCAGTACCGCTAACCATAGAATGAGCCCATGGTCAGTGATCCGATGCATGAATTATATCATCAAAAACACTAATCGTGTACGTTCACCAGAACTATCGCAATATGTAATATTTTATCGATGATTTGATCTGTTTATTTTGTTGGGGGAAAAGGCTTTTTTTTACATTTATTCGACTTTTCATTAACCTGGCAGCGATGGAATACACAACACAAATAAGGAATGTAGTTCTCAGAAATAAGAAGCTTCTAGTAGAGACAGGGTGTTATTCCCCAAATGTTTTCACATTTTTTGCCACTCTTGTCCCACTGTTGGATGGCCTTTGATTTTCTGCTGATTTTAGCGCTTTTGTAATTGGAAAATCGCTTCGTATATAGAATGAAATCAATCAAGTGTGGCAGGGTGCACACTATCGTCCCTAGCCAACTCCCACCCTTTTGTCTAGCTGGTGAAAAAGGAAACTTTACTTTTTTTCCATTTCACTTCTTTATCTCTGGCCCCCAGTTGATTTCTTTCGCTGAGCAGAGCCTTTCGATTTGGCCCTGCTGCTCTTCTGCTTTTTTTGTTGGCGGGTTGGTTGTGGCCTCGTTGGCGTTAAATTAATTTGGTTGCTTTGTTCTTCATTCCGACCAATTCTCCCACACACATACACACACACACACTGGAGAGGCCTTTGTATAGATCCGAATGTGCTGTGTTATAAATATTAATGAACCCAGCCTCTTTTTGAGGCATCTTTGTAATTTATTTTACATAGTTTTCGAACTGTCTACAGGGAGAGGCAGACCGAGAGAGAGAGTCATTGTCAGCGTTTTCTGTTGCTGCGTTAATTGCCAGAAAAAGTTGTAATTACCATTGAAAAGTAGTCGGTGCCAAATGTAGTTTCCTGATTTGGGACAATGACTTGGGCAGAGACCAAGACTTTGGCATTTTTAATGATTGTGCGGCCCACAAAACATTTCTCGAAGAACCCATAAAACTCTCTGCCGAAGTAAAACCACTGAGGCAAAAGCCATGAAGCATGTTGTATGTCAGTGAGTTTCCCTCAAAATGTATGCAAAGGAGTCGAAAAATGTCTGAAAATTGAAAGCGAAATGTGAGCGCATTTTAATAAAACATATGCGGCACACACTCACTCGGCTCCTTCAAAGGCCACTCGTACTCCTTATTGCTTGCCAATAACTCTTGCACTATCTTGAACGGACAGACAGACAGGCAGAAGGACAGAACAAACCCAAGTACCAACCTCATCACTTGCTTGGTGTAGAAGAAGTGCAGACAAAGCCGCAGTCACAGTTCGCTATTGCGGCTGAGTTATGGGCGGGGCGGGTTAGAGGGCGCTTCAGGGCCACGCCCACCCAAAAATGTTTGGAAAATGTGCAAGCGACACAAAACATTTCGGAATATGTAGCATGCTTTTAGGCGGACAGGCCCGGACCTGCATGAGGGCCCGGGACCCCGGGCAAAGAAAAACAACACTTTGCGGCCAACATTAAGCTCCACCAAAGGAGGGGAAGGAGATTGAAGATGGGGCAACAATGAACCGAAATGAAATGAACTAAAATAAAATGGCATGGAATAGGAATAACTTGCTAAAATGCGACAAGAAAATTGTATTACAACAGTGGAAAGCGATTGTGGTGAAAAGTACAATAAAATGTCGCTAAATTAGACATGAAGACAACCGCAGCCCAAAGGGCGGTTGGGATGTGGCTCTGGGTGTGACTGTGTGGAGAGCCTCAGGGAGAGCTGCATCCTCGTGCATTTGTAGGATGAGTGGCATATGGCTGTGGCTTGATAAGTGGAGTGCAGGCCAACTAATTGCGCTGTATGGCAGAGTGGCTTTGGATGGGATTTTAAAAAGATTTGAGTGGAAAACACTGAGGTTAATTAGCTTCAGTATACGAATGGATAACAGATTCGACATACACTTAATATAGGAATTATTATTTAATTTCCCCATCGATGAGCAACAGATTTACACAAGGGAATACTCTAGGTTTTATCAAAGGAAAGTAAAGAAAAAGTCACGTGTGAGCTTTTATAAAATTTAATCAGACAATTTCAACTGAAATAATATGCCATAAGGCGGAAGGGTAGAAGGGGAATGGGGACATAATAGGCTGCCGGAAGGAAACCTTCGTACGCTCGACAGCAGCACCAACCCTCTCCTGCTCCCACACGGCAGTGTCCAGGGGGATTGAAAATTATGCGATAATCGTGACATTAAGGCGAGAGAATGAAACCCACGCAAGCCGCTTAAAATACTATCAAAGCTATATTGGTCGAGAGCTTCCGTCTGGGTCGTCTCTATGCTGCCGCTCGTTGTTGCCGCTCTATGGCCCACTTCCCCAACCTTCCCAGAAAGCACTGACAGCACAATGAAGGAGCCAGGCATGAGAGCCAGTCTAACAGCCAGACGATGAGACGACAGGACACGCTACAAGCAACGACTCTGACTCCATCTACGACCTCTCACTTCTTCCACTTTGTGTGAAATAATTGCTAGGAATTTTCACGCGTATTTCCGCCTTTGCCTTCCGCTGTAGTCGTTCTGGGAGTGACTTCTTCCCTCCCCGACCAGACCAGAACAGCAGGAAGCAGAAAGGAGGAAAACGGAACCCTGCCTGGGCACTAAAAATTTCACAGCAATTTTCAGCTCACCTGCGCGCAAAGCATTTCCACAACTCGTTTTGTTCGTCGTTGCGATTTTAACAATTTTATTAAATTGAATTTATATCATTTACACGCTTGTCGACTTCAAGTCTGCTGCCGGGGACAAGAGGGAGACATACATTTACCCCCGCCCCGTACTACCATTTAATTTCGCGCTTTCGTTTTATGTGGCATTTCTGCAGGATATAATAGTAGGAACGCTAGTGTATATCCACAGGAAAAGAGAGACATTTTTTCCTAGGCTTTCGCCAATTCTTGCTTTCATGATTATTGATGCGGGTGAAATTTAATTGGTGGTCCTGTCCTCTCTGTCTGTCTGTCTGCCTGGAGGATGTCCCTGCTTCGTTCGTCCTCATTGAGACGTTTGTGGCCTGCCGTTTTTCCGTTCCGTTTCGCCGTCTGCCTGCTTATTAGATAATATTTTTCGAGACTAACGAGTTGGAGCCGCCGCTGCTCTCAGGCCTATTAGACCACTTGAGGGGGCGTTGGGGGATGATTCCGGTTGATGCTTGAAATTTGGCAATTGGTTGGCCTAGGAGTTCCATCGGGTGGGAAACCGAATCTTTTGACCACTTTTTGGTCGCTTTTAAATCGAAATTGCAACATTTGAAGTATTTTCAACTGGCAGGGAAAACTTGAAAAGAATTGCCACGCATGTCTGCGCCAGAAATTTGTTTAAATAAAGGCCAAAAACTTTTCTTATTTCGCGTAAAGCTCTCTCACGAGCAAGAAAAAAGCGAACCGGGAAGAACAACAAACAAATAAGCGGCAAAGAAAACTTCGACGCCGATACAATTTCGCAAAATGTCGAAAACTGTGATTGCGCTGAACTCCTTCCTTGCAGTCTCCACTCTTGGTGGAAGCTACCAACTTTTGAGTCAAATGTAAATACTTTTCCTGGCAAATATTATCACAATTCCACGCGGCTGCTGCTGCTGCTGCCGCTGCTGCTGCCAGAGATACTAAATAAACTGTTGGCTTGGGTCGTGGCAAGAGCGAGGGCAGAAAGAGCCGGAAATATCCTGCAATTGCAATCAGTGTGGTGTGGAAGCAAGTGAGGATCAGGTAGGTGGGGATCTGATGGAAGCAGACACGATGTCACATAATCCACGACTGAAGAACTAATTTTCAATGTAAAACAGAAATAAATAAAAAAAACGAGAAGGGACGTGTGAGACGCTTCTTACGCGTCACAACTTTTATACCCGGCACTCAGTACTACATCTGCACCTTAGTGGTTATTTGTCAAATTTTACATTTTTTCTTCATCTGTCATCTACATCAACAACACTACTCACGCCAACACGCTCCTTTAGCTCGCCACCCTCCCCTAGAGACACACTTTGCAGAGTCAGGGCAGAGTCGCGGCAGGGGCAGCGGCAGAGACGTGTCAGGGGCAGAGGCCATAAACTGCGCGAAGCAGAGTGTGAATGAGAGAATGTGTTAAACAAATATAAGCTGCGGGACGGGGTGGGTTTGGCCTCTGCAAAATAATTTCTTCATTGTGGCTATAATAATAATCTAATCGTATCCCAATTTGGTGATCTGATAGAGATGGTCATTCCCTACGAAATGGCGTTTTTAGTTTTCTGTTATCTTCAAAATTGATTTGGGAGGTTTTCGCCCTTTTGCGGAGGCGGAAGGGGGCGGGGCTCTTTTTTGAAATACACTGGTTTCAGTGTGAGCATACAGCAGTCTGGTGCCAAAATTTGGTGGCTCTAGCTCTTATAGTCTCTGAGAAGTAGCCGACAAACAAGACGGACAGACGGACGGACGGACAGACAGACATGGCTCAACCGACTCGGCTATTGATGCTGATCAAGAATATTTATACTTTATGGGGTCGGAGACGTTTCCTTTTGTGCGTTACATACATTCTTTTTGTGCACAAATACAATATACCCTATTTACTCTTCGAGTACCGGGTATAAAAATAGAAAGTCTGTAGCGAAGAGCATTTATAGAGCACATCAATGGAATCCTAATCTGTTTCCTAATCTGTCCCCCTTCGCATATTTGTATGCCCAATTAGGCAGGGCAATGCGTTGGACAAATTAGCCGAAAACCTTGATACCCCCTCCCCCTTTAACTAACCAAGCGACGGGGGGCGCATAAAAATTCATTGCTTCGAATATTGCGCATACGCCGCGTCGTGTGGCCTGGTGCTCGGCAAACTGCAAAGCGATAAACTTCAAGTGCCCCTGCAATGGAGAACCACATGGCCATCTCGTTTCGCTGGGCAATGACTAGAACATGGTATGGCATGACCCTCCACATCCACATTCGCATCGATTACCATTACCGGAAAGGGGTGTCCGGGTTTCGAGTTACAGGCGAGGCCTGTCAGGGCCCTGGCCATGCCATATTAATCTGGTTAATGATGAAACTGAATCAGCGTTTTTAACGAGCCACTGCACAATGAAGTGCTTGGTCCTGCTCCTGCTGCGTCTCCAGACCCGTGTCCTGCCGATGCTTGCTTGCTGGTTGCTGCTGTGTCGCATAAATGGCCCGGCCGGCAAATAAATTAGCTGCGGCTTTCTCTCGACTCTCGACCATTGGCCATAAAGTTGGTCATACTAATAGCGATTTTTTTCTGGCCCGCTGTCGCATCCTCAACTCGGATGTTGACTCGGCTTTAAGGCAATTTTATCTTGCTGGGTGGTTCTGATTTTGGCTTGCACATTTTATGGCCCCAAACTTACAGATCGCCTTATGAAGTCGTTCCTTAATGGTGGAAACTTGTAAACCTTTCAAACATATATGCATGTGTATGTATATGGCTTGAATTCCCTGTACCTTCTCGTGATTTTCTCCCCCATTTCCACGCAGTAACCGAAAAATTGGTCAATTATTCAAACGAATTTCACGCATTTAATTGTGTAAATTTAGCCAGGCATGACAGACATCAACACACGCACACACACCTCCCTCCCACACCATGATGAAGTTCGCCCCTTCCAATTCCGACTCCGACTCTGATGTGCCTCGCCTAACGTAACGTAACGTCATAATCACCCCGAAGCGCACGTAATTGGCCAATCAATTGTGTCATTGTTCGCATTTATAACGCGGTCGGCTTCTCGGACTCCACTGTCTGGCCGTGGGCTCCGTCCGCTGTGATTTATATGAAAGGCAAACGGGGCAGGGCTCTACAGATGGACATTCTGCCAATTGTTAGGCCTAACCGAAACAGAAATAGTTATAGTGAAAAAACAGTTGAAATGCCCCCAGTTGAAATAGACAAGAAAAAGTGCAACAAATGAGATCCTGCAACAGAAGTTTTCATGCTATTTTTGTTTCGAGTTGTTTTTGGTTTACGTTTTGCCTCTTACTCTTCTCCCCCCTCGCCGTCTTGTTCTTCTTCTGTTTTTAGCTGTAACTTTTTAACAAATGCACAAAACGAATGACAACTTCCGTTTCCGTTGGGCGGAGTGCCCGGGTGGGTTCTGAGTGAAGAGAGAGAGGATACTAGGGCCGGCTGTCACAGCGAAAAATTACATGCCTTGCGCAAAAGTTTTGCCTCTTCATTATTCTAACATCAAGTCGACACGAGTTGCGGTTTTTGCAATTTTTCTTCAAGTTCCCACAACGTTGCCGCATTCTTCTGCTTCTCCGGAATTTCTGCACCGTCAGACAAAGTGTGAAACGAGGCACAAAACTTCTTGGGACTCATTCCCGGGCCCGGACCAGGACCCACGCGCGTCACGGCGCACATGCTGCCAGCGACTCAGACACTCCTTGGAGCAGGGTGCAGAAATTATACGCTGCATTTTAATCACAATTCAAATGAACGGAGGAATCATCGTCATTATTCCGAACAGCAGTCGCTTCTTGAAGAGCGTCGCGCGTCTCTTCGGCAATCCATTGAAGGAATGTTGGACGAACTTTTTCGGAGTCCTGAACGTGGCTGCTACTGGTTCCTCATTAACTCTTGGCGCGACGCCTAGAGTTGCCTAGAGAGCACTTAAAGTTGCTCCCATTCCTTGCGAATAAGGCTAATGTACAACATGAAATTAACTCAATATTTAAGTATAAAAGAGCAGGCTTCACCATTCAGTGCCAGAGAAATAACCGAGGAGGAGGCCTTCTTCCTTCGTTCATTCCCTAACAGAACAATGCCACAACAACCATTGGCCCTCTTCCGATTCATTTACAATTTATTTCCACATTTATTGCAAGCATTTCAGGCGTAAACATTTACAAATGAAATTGAGCATGCGATTGTGTTGCGTAAATTTTTTTAATAGCTATACAATTGCAGCAGTTAAGGATTCTGGGAACAGTACAGAGTTATCAGCGATGCAGAAGGAGCCCATCATAGTTCATTCTCGATTCTCGATTGCGGAAAAGTTTCCTGGACATTTTCCATGTGATTTATTAATGTTTAAGCCAATGCAACTTGCCAATCTTTGACAGATTGCGATAAGAGCAGGAACAAAGCAGAAGCGAGAAGAGAATATGCCCCGAAAGAACCTCAAAAGAAAATGGAAACTGTCAAAATGAGGCAAAATCAATGACAGTTGCAATTTGGAAAAGTTTTTGCACATCAAACCCCCACCCGAACCTTAGCCGAACGGTGCAGGAGCCAAGTTCATGATTCGGTTTCTGGGTTTCCTCTGCTTCGATCGTATCGTATGGGGCAATTAGCATTTTGTGGCAATGTTGCAACAATAATTCACAAGCCAGCAGGAGTTCCAGACCAGTCCAGCCCAGAAAAAAAAATGCAGAAGTCTGAGAGGGAAAAAAAATTATTTGATTATCCTGCGGCCATGCGCTGTCACAATTTTGCAGACTGCCCGCCGAGCGTGTCGACCGAGTGTCTGTCCGGTAGTCGAGGAGTCGAGGAGAAGTCCCACAGAGAAGTCCTGCTGCAGCAGCAGCACCCTGAAAAGTGCCACATCAGCGAAAGTCTGTTAACTTCCGGTTTATGGTTGCAGCAGCTTATGGAGTCATTTCCGCCTGCTCCTCCCCGGAGTCCGAGTCGGAGTCCTCGGCTGTGTCCTCGTCCTCGTCCAGATCCCATTCATTCGGCTCAGCCAGGCATCCAGGGTGCCATTCAGGCAGCCATGCAGCTGGCGGTGCCCGCAGACCATTCTATTAAATCATCATTTCATTCCTCCCCCGCGTCCTCCTACTGCTCCTGCTCCTGCACTGCGCTTGCGGTAATTTCTTTCTCATTTTTTGTATCCTCTATTTTTGGGTTGCAAGTGCTTCCTTTAGATTTATAATTAAGATTTGGTTAGCAGCAAATAGCGGCTCTTTTTGAATTTATGCGGCTGCTGCTCTGTTGCCTGCTGCCCATAACCGCGGTAATTTATCATATTTTTAGCGACAGTCTCTTACAAATTATATGGGCTGCAGCCAGCAGTAGGGGTTGGGGGCTAAAAACTTCTGAACAGTGCAATTTAATTACGCTGAGAGGCGCTGTGAGGATGGACAGTACCTGGGGTGAAGTGCAGCTGCGGTCCAAAGGGGCTCCAATAAGCCATCGGAATGATGGACGGCAGATCTCTTGCTCTGATAGTTATGCGTGGGACAGATCTTGATGATGAGTACACATATTGTAAATGGAGTTTTGACGATGTTATAATAGAGCAGGCTCTAGTCGGGCATAAAATGCCTCTCGAAACTCAATCCAATTTAATTCAATCGGTGAATGGGAAACGTTGGCTATGGCAGTGATCTTTAAAGCGCTTTTTGTCGGGTTGCTACTTGGCAGTGCCTGGGAGTTGCTAGAGGGACACAAGGTGAAAATATGCTTACACCTCTCGCTCTATGTGACTTCTGTTTGACTTTATCGTGCAGTCCTTGAATTCCCTGCTCTTCCGGAAGATTATCACCGAGTACAACAGCAAACATGTGTCGAACTATGAAGCATCGGTGAGTGCGGACTATTCGACTGTCAATTTTACCCTAAACTTTGTGCATACCATCACGGTGGATGTGTGGCTGAGGGCCACGCTGGCACAGCGCGTGTCCAAGAAGAAAAACAGCTACAGGAATGTCTTCACCTACGATGTCAATCTGTGCCACATAATGGGCAAGGGCAAAGGACAGAGCATAATCAATTACTGGCTGGAGAACATCATGAGGGATTCCAATATGCCCATGCATTGTCCCTTAAAGGAGGTAGGATAGCAAAACTATATATAAACTTTGAATTTGAGCTTTGCTCTCCAGGGAAACTATACCATGTTGAACATTCAAGCCGATAAGGAGACTATTCCCCGATTCATACGATCGGGTAGCTTCAGCATCGACTCCAACGTTTACATGAGGCAGTGGCACAACGATAACCTGACAAATACTATTTTTTATGTGGATATCAAAATGAAGTGAAGCTCAGGCTACGGCTCCGGCGAATGGGTAAACCGGCGCCATCGAATTTGTCACATTAAAACGCAATGAATCATTGAAGAGCTCAAATCTCCACTGGCTAACACAATTTCTCACTTCCAATCGAGTAAATCGTTGCACGTGCATTTCGCATAAATAAATTAATGAGCTCTCCAGTAAGGACACGGACATGGACACCGACACGGACACGGACACAGATTCGAGAAGAGTACGCTACGTGGGGCTGCATGCTGCGATTTATGCGAGTGCAAGTGCGGGCAAACTAAGCGCAAAATAATTTAAACACTGTCAATAATAGTTTGGGGACAAAGTATTTTTCCATCGACAAGTTGCTCCTTGCCATCGTCATCATCCTTTCCTCTCGACACGTTCGCACTGGGTTCTTTCCTTTTCCTTTCCTCGGATTTGCCATCAATTGCACTTCCGTTGAAGGAATGATGGGGCAAAGCACAATTCCTTGTATTTTGTCGAAGAAATCGAAAGAACCAAAGGAAGAACAAACGCCAGGCAGGGCCAATGCAACCAGACCCGGAGCCGGATCCAGAGTTGAAGACGGAGTAGGAGCTTCTTTTGAAACAAATGGAGAAGGAATCAGAATGGGGAACACAGGAGAAGTGGCATCGTGTACTCAAGGAAATTGCCATCATTATACTTGTCGCAGTTGTCGCACTTTGTGTTAAATAACGTTTAATGTTTGTTTGGCGTGAAATTGATTTACAAAGGAACACCGACCGCCGAATTGCTGCCATCGGATCAGAAGAAGGAGACCACTATCACCCGATGCGGCTTATGGGGCTTGGCCCTAACCCAGAATAATATACAATAAATTGAATCAATTTGTAGCCCTTCTGTGGCATCATTTCAAAGGCCTCCAATTAGATGGCTGGCTGGGCATTAGAACTAATTAGGCAAAGCCTCACCTGACTTTCACTCACTCACTGACATACTCTCATTACTCATCAGACATGTCTGCAGGCGTTGTCAGGAGCAGGAACAGGAGGAGGAGTAGTCGTTGGGGTTGGTGTTGGTTGGGGATCATCATACAACCTATAATTATACCAGCGGGAATCGGAACAAATTGGCGTGCACAAAGGCTTCGGGCAAATCATGTGGACCGCCCAGAGAGTGGGTGGCAGCGGCAATTAGGAAGCGATAAAGCTAAACGCTGCACACATTTGTATGTACATATGTATGTCCATCCCCCTCCGCCACATCGGAAGGAGCTGCTGCTGATTGCGAGAACAAGTCAAATGCAGTTAAAGAAAGCGTTAACAATTTTAGCCTAATGTGTGTTTTTTTTCACCATTTATTCGTTTAGAAGTAAGGTATATTTGTGCAAATAAAATCTTGGAATACTGTAGATGAACGAACTATCTATGTATCTAGTGCACCATATATGTAACATATTAGTGGGTATCTTATTGTCTAGTCGCCATGTCGACCATGTACATTTCTTACATTTTTCCTGTGTGATTTCCTCTGCTGTGTCTTTTGCTGCATGCGACAGCTGCGATCCCTGCTCACGACACAAGACACAAGGCAGACGGTGAGGATTCTGCAGCTAAATTGAATGTTCCATTCGGAGCATCTTTCACCCGTTCTCCGCATCGATAATCAACGCCATGCAGTGCAACATGTTGCAGCCTTGTACAGGATATTATTATTTCTCGCCATGAAACAGCTGCCACCATCCCTCCACATTTACTGCAGACGCAGCCAGGAATCAGAGTGGCAGAGATGGAGCAGTAATGATTGCATTCTCGATGGCTGGCTGTCTGGCTGCTTGGCTCAGTAGCTGCAGGAAGTGTCAACATCATTACGAGTATTACATCGATTATGTTTGAACTATAGCCGAGCTGGTTTTTTATTACGTTTCTGGGGTGTGGTTTAATTCGACAGGATCGTATCAATCATCAGGGTGAGGGTTTCCTCGTAGGTCTTGGTCTTGTACTTCCCGTAGAAGAACTCGACTTTGCCGCGGTACTCGCCCGGAATGAGGAACCTGTGGGTCATGGTGCTGCCCATGCGCCAGTTGTGCATATAGTAGTGGCCCACCTGGACGGGACAGTTATACATGAAATTACCGTGCTTCGTCATATCCTTGAACCAGGACTTGAACAGACTGTTCTTCACAGCCGAGGTGGCGGCACAGACGTCGTTCACCTGGCTGAAGACAGACTGGAAGTTCTTGGCATTCGCAAGTCGCAGCTGTATATCAAAGTGAACCTTAAAGCCCCTCACAATGGGTCTGCTCAAGTCCATTTCCATGTTCATCATATTCTTTGAAATGGTCAGGGAAAAGTTCCTGAAGTACTTTTCGTTATAGGTACAGTTGCCTGCCAGAAACTCCACACTACGCTCCTGTAAGAGATTTTAAGCTTAAGCAGGTGCATGCAATCCAATTCAGTTCCGAGACACATCTTACCCCATTAACAAGCTCAGATTTAAAGGAAAGAAAAATAATCACGGAGTAATTCAGCAATTTCCACATTTCAGAACCCACGACAAAACTCAAATGAAAAATGAAAAAAATATCAAAACCAATTATGGACATGGGGGAGCATTTATTTCCAAGTCATTAGCCAATAGCCAAGCGAGATGCATCGGATATTAGATCAGATATGGATGATGGCATCGGCCGTGCAGCTCATTATGAAGTCTTCGTCTTTGCCCTTGTACTTTCCGTAGAAGTTGTAGGTCTGCAAGCGGTACGATCCGCTAGTTATGAACGGCGGCACCAGGCCCTCCCCGAACTGCCAGCCCCTCAGATAGTAGTGTCCCGCATTGAGCGGGCACTGGCGCAGAAAGTTGCCGTATTTGAGCATGTTCGTGTACCACTTTTTGAACAGATTCATTTTGGCGGCGTTCACAATGTGGCACACGTCCACGTTGGTTGAGAAAAGGCTCTGGAAGCTCTTCGAGTTTCCCACTCGCAGCTGGAAATCCAGATGGGCCCGCCATCCTCTCCGCAGGGGCTGCCTTAGGTTCATGTCTAGAAATATCTGATCGTTGCGTATGCTAAAGGAGAAGTTGTCGAAGTATTCGCGGTTGAATCTGCTTTCACCTGCGATGAATCTGATGCTGCGATCCTGCCGGTACAGAGCGAATGATACTAAATGCACATTTCCGTTAAAAATACTCACCGCCTCTACGGAAGCAAGAAACAGAAACTCCATAAGCTGTAATATCCACATCAGCTGACGACTCATCTTTACTAAACCCAGGAGTCAGCTTGTGTTAACTATTCCAATACCAAATATATTAGTTAATTCAAGCATTGAGGCCTAACGGCCAGATATAACCGCTTCCTCTGTCTGCGAAAGATACATATGTATATAATTGGCCTGATAAAACTTTAGTTCAGCACGGCCTCCACATAAAATTCCAGAATCGGTTTCACATCGTTCTTCGTGAGCCTCCCGAAAAATAACGTTGCAGAGATGCGATAGTCTCCCTCGTGGAAGAACGAGGGCACTTGGCCTGCGTCCAGCGACCAGCGAAAAATTGCCCATCTTCAGCATTGATGTGAACCAGCGCCGATAGATCGACTCTTGGGCCCCTCTGATCCGGGAACAGTTGGTTATATCGTGCTGGAATATACTCTTGTAGGGCTTGTCCTTGCCAAGGCGGAATAAAAAGTCCACGTGCGTCTTTAGTCCTTGAGAAAGCGGCGAGACGACGACCATATCGATCATCAGTTTAGTATTGATAATCTGTACAGTGAAGTTGGAGAATATCTGCGGACTGTATCTACTGCCGCCCGTCTTCAAGGTAATTTTGCTGGCCTGTCATTGATTGTTCAATTTTCAAAAGATCTGTTAGATACAAACTCAATGCACTGACCAGACCACTTTCAGGCTTAAAGGCTGTAAGAGCAGTTAAATTCAACAAAATCTTAGCAAGTTTACGGACAAACATCGTTGAATGTTTTCAATACAAACTGATGGCAGAAAATAAAATATTTGTAAACGCTGAAAATAGAGATATTTAATGGGTTGGTGATTCCAGCTGCGTGATTGAGTAAAATCGTATACCCTGATAACAGTAATGAGCGTCGCTTGTCATTCTATTAGCATTGACTACGAGTTCGCCACTCCAATTTGATATCTGTTCAGTGATTACTCGCTGATGCTGGTTCTGGTAAACGCACATTATTAGTGATCATGATGCATAAATTTATCCACCACCATGTAGTTATTTAGGTTATATGTTCATAGCACAATACCTTACCTTACATTTCTTGTGATCGTCTCACTCTCACGACACATTGGAATAATTCTTCTTGAGATCGGAGTACTAAGTTAATTTAATGAGTTTATGTGAATTTCTTTTCGATATAGTGCGTAGACTTTTAGATATTTCAACTATCGATATAAGAAACGAGAAGGGACGTGTGAGACGCTTCTTACGCGTCACAACTTTTATACCCGGCACTCAGTACTACATCTGCAACTTAGCGGTTATTTGTCAAATTTAAAATTTTTTCTTCATCTGTCATTTACATCAACAACACTACTCACGCCAACAAGCTCCTTTAGCTCGCCACCCTCCCCTAGAAACACACACTGCAGAGTCAGGGCAGAGTCGCGGCATAGGCAGGGGCAGAGACGTGTCAGGGGCAGAGGCAGAGGCCATAAACTGCGCGAAGCAGAATGTGAATGAGAGAATATGTAAAAAACAAATATAAGCTGCGGGACGGGGTGGGTTTGGCCTCTGCAAATTCATTTCTTCATTGTGGCTATAATAATAATCCAATCATATCCCAATTAGGTGATCTGATAGATATGGTCATTCCCTACGGAATGGCGTTTTTAGTTTTCTGTTATCTTCAAAATTGATTTGGGTGGCCCCCTTTTGCGGGGGCGGAAGGGGGCGGGGCTCATTTTTGAAATACACTGGTTTCAGTGTGAGCATACAGCAGTCTGGTGCCAAAATTTGGTGGCTCTAGCTCTTATAGTCCCTGAGAACTAGCCGACATACAAGACGGTCAGCTATTGATGCTGATCAAGAATATATATGCTTTATGGGGTCGAAAACGTTTCCTTCTGTGCGTTACATAGAACCGTTATTCGCACAAATACAATCTATATATATAAAAGAAAGTCGTTTTTTGTGCAACACTTATAACTCGAGAACGGCTGGACCGATTGCCATGGTTTTTGATTTGTTGGATTTGTTTCCGTCGCGAGTAACAGAATACATCTAAAAACAACCTTTATCCTGTTTGTTGCGGCCTTAAAGCCAACAATTTATTTTTTTCTGAAGACATCATGTGTGTTTTCAGAAATTTGTCTAAAAAGTTAATTTGTTCATTTGTTGTTCATTTGTATTTGTATTTAATTATACCCGGTACTCGAAGAGTAAATAGGGTATATTGTATTTGTGCACAAAGTGAATGTATGTAACGCACAGAAGGAAACGTCTCCGACCCCATAAAGTATATATATTCTTGATCAGCATCAATAGCCGAGTCGATTGAGCCATGTCTGTCTGTCCGTCCGTCTGTCCGTCTGTCCGTCCGTCTTGTTGAGCGCCTGGATCTCAGAGACCATAAGAGCTAGAGCCACCAAATTTTGCATCCATACTTCTGTGTGCTCACACTGTTACAAGTGTATTTCAAAAAAGAGCCACGCCCCCTTCCGCCTCCGCAAAAGGGCGAAAACCTCCCAAATCTACAATTTTGAAGATAGCAGAAAACTAAAAAAGGCATTCCGTAGGGAATGACCATATCTATCAGATCACCAAATTGGGATCCGATTGGATCATTATTATAGCCACAATGAAGAATAATTTTAAGTGGCCAAAACCACCCCGTCCCGCAGCTTATAGCAGCACACTCTGCTTCGCGCAGTTTATGGCCTCTGCCGCTGCCCCTGCCGCGACTCTGCCCTGACTCTGCAGTGTGTGTTTCTAGGGGAGGGTGGCGAGCTAAAGGAGCGTTTTGGCGTGAGTAGTGTTGTTGACGTAGATGACAGATGAAGAAAAAATGTAAAATTTGACAAATAACCGAACATTGTAGTACTGAGTGCCGGGTATAAAAGTTGTGACGCGTAAGAAGCGTCTCACACGTCCCTTCTCGTTGTTCAGTTACAAGAAGATGAGAAATAAGTAGAAGGAACGAACATAGTGGAGTATCCAAATACATATGTATGTATGTATATATGTATGTATATATAAACATACATACATACTTTCATATAGAATATTATTTGATGCATTTATCCCACCCAGAAAATTTGGTCAGCACTGGCGTCTCTGTCTGAGTCTGTAGAAGCAAAACACGCGCGGAAGGTTTTTATATTTTTCACTTTGGATGAAAAGGTAAGTTTCGTTTATTGTTTTTTTGGAACTCGTTTTTTAAATTTTTAAATACATATTCTCAACTTCGTGACACAATTTTATAGATTCCTGCCACAAAATGAAAATCGAATAAAAAACCCAGACCGACACGTACCGATTCGTTTTTGATACCCAGTACTAACAGGAACTGTAATTATTTTCCCTCCCAAATCAGCGGAATTATTTACAAATATGCATTAATATGTATGTATGTGTGTACATACTATGTACATGAACGCTTAAACTTAACTCAACTTGACGATCTCATAAGCCCCATCAAATGACTATTATGCAACTTTAGTTTAGCACGGCTTCAACAGAGCACTCCAGCAGGGGATTATCTTCTTTCTTTTTGAAGCGGCCGTAGAAAAATCTGCCGGAGATGCGGTAGTCGCCTAGATAAAAGAAAGAGGGGACGTAGCTGGCGTCCAACGTCCAGCCGTGTAGATAGTAGTAGCCCTTCCCGATGGGACAGCTCGTGGCAAAGTTGCCCACCTTGAGCATGGACGTGAACCACCGCCTATAGATCGACTCTTGGGCCCCTCTGATTAGGGAACAGTAGTTTATATCGTGCTGGAATATACTCTGGTAGGGCTTGCCCTTGGTTAGGCGGAACTCGAAGCCCAAGTGCGCCTTTAGTCCCTGCGAAAGGGTCGAAACAAGCACCATATCCATTAACAGTTTGGTGTTAATTATCTGCATCGTGAAATTAGAGAATATCTGCCGGTTGTATCTGCAGTTTCCCGTCTTGAAGGTCATTTTGCTGGCCTGTAAATTGCATCGATAGATGGCCAGCTCATCCGTAAGATATAAACTGGATATACTTACCAGACCACTTTCACATAGGGCTTCCAAAGCCATAAAAATCACAAATTTTTGACCAAGTTTGGGGACAAACATTGCTGGATGATGTCAACGGGAACTTTGCCAATGAGGCAAACATTTGTAACCAACGATATTACGGTCTATTAATGGGGTTGTTATTGAAACAACGGGATTGATTGATAGATCGGAATACTTTGATACTACTAATTACCATTGCGTGTTACTTTAATTTTTAATTTTTTTGCATTGATGCCTCCACAGTGCACTGGATAAGGAATATCCGGCTCTTGGTGTGATACTTTCCGTAGTAGACCAGAGCCCGAAGGCGATAATCACCGTTCAGGAGGTACGAGGGCACCAGACCCATATCCACATGATAGCCCTTGAGATAGTAAGGTCCGGGCGGAATGGGACAGTTCTCCATAAAGTTGCTGTTCTTGGCCAAGCTCTTGATCCAGCGTCGGAAAAGCGATTCCTTAAGGCTCGAGAGCAGCTCACAGTAGTCCGTGTCGGTCTGGACCAGGCTCTGAAACTTTTTGGCATTCGTCAGCCGTAGCTGGACATCTATGTGACCCCGGAAGCCTGTCTTAAGGCCCTGTTCCAGATATATATCCGCCGTGATGGTGTTGTTGGCGAAGGTCACGTTCAGGGTTCTGAAATACTTTGGGTTCTTCTCACATTGGAGGCGGCTCAAGCTCACCGAACTGGGCTGGCAATGAAAAAGAGGCTGTTGGATCCTGCTCTCGGGTTATTTAATTTCTCCTCCAATGCTTACCTGAGCCATTGGCAGGGCTAGGAAGAGAACTAGGATGAATGCGTTCTCTGACATAACTGCTCCCTATTTGAGGTCTCAGTGCAATGGAAAGCGACTTTTATTGTTCGATTTGTGGTTTTGTTGCACGCGCATTCGATTTGCTAATTGGTTTTAAATTACTCTGAAATTGCTCATTGGGAATTGGTTTATTTATAGATGTTGGTATTTACATATACTCGTTTTATCTAAGAGCCAATTTTAGGTACCAATCTATGCTGCCTTCATAACCGCATAGATGTCTATGTCGAGGACAAAGTCCTCATGTCTGGTTTTGTGCTTCCCGTAGAAAAAGTGGCAGAACACGCGATAATCGCCGGCCATCAGGTAGTGCGGGACCAGTTGGGAGTCTAGCTTCCAGTTGCGCAGGAAGTAATGTCCTGGAGGCACTGGGCAATTAGTCATGAAGTTGCCGTGCTCGAGGATGCTTTGGAACCAGCTCTTGAACATACTAGACTTCACCGACGAGACCACAGCGCAGATGTCCAGGACGTAAGCGAAGAGCCGTTGGTAACTCTTTCTCTTATCCAGGCTGATTTGCACGTCCATGAGGACCTTGAGGCCCCGAGAAATCGTCCTGGGCGTCACCATGTCCAAATACAGGGTATTGTTGACGATTTCCAGGGTGAAGTTGTTGAAGTGTTTCTCATTGAATCTACACTTGCCCGTCTGGAAGAGAAAAGTGGACTGTGGAAAAAAATGTATGTTATTCGTGCCGACTCTACCAGGAATTACTTACTGCCTGCGTAGTGACCAAATGGTGGAAGGAAAGCAGCGTTATAATTGTGCATAGTTTCAACATTTCCCCGCTAATGACGGCTGCAAAATGAGAATTGAAAAATATTTTTCTCTCGACCACTCATTGAACTGCGTTCCAGACTAAATTGATTATAATTGATGCCACGGATTAAAATTGTGAATTGTGGGTCACACATCTAAACACATTTCCGGCCTTGAAATGCCGGTGGAATGTAACTTTTTAGCAGGAGTATCTTTAACTTCTGAAGGATTTCGGACTTCCGACTAGCTTAGTGTCTGCGTTTCAAGCAGAGCCCATTAGATTCTGGTTTCTAGTGGCTCCAGGAATTCCTTCTTTCACATTTCACTTCCGATCACTGTGAAATGGGGCACTGGACTTAGTTGAGGAGTACGTATAGACTTTGCACCTTATACCAGATTTTTAATTGTTAACCAAATGCAGTGTAAGTCCGCAGAGCTATTCCTAATAAATCTATTACTTCGACACCATCGCGTAGATGTCCATGTCGAGGGCAAACTCGTCATGGTTGGTCTTCTGCTTGCCGTAGAAAAAGTGCACCAATACGCGATAGTCGCCGGGCATCAGATAGTTCGGCACCAGTTGTGAATCCAGTTTCCAGTTGCGCAGGAAGTAATGGCCCTCGGGCACTGGGCAGTTGGCCATAAAGTTTCCGTGCTTGCGCATGCTCTCGAACCAGCTCTTAAAAATGCTGGTCTTTACCGAGGAGACAACGCTGCAGGCATCCAGGATGTGAGCGAAGAGCCGCTGGTAGCTCTTCCCCATGTCAAGGCTGATCTGGACATCGATTAGGACCTTTAGGCCACGTGGAATAGTCCTGGGAGTCACCATGTCCAAGTCCAAGGTGTTGTTGACGATGGTCATCGTGAAGTTATCAAAATACTTCTCATTGAATCTGCACTTGCCCGTCTGGAAGATAAAGCTTGACTGGGACACAAGTCCCTGTAATCCCTGCACGCTAGCGATCTCATCGATCTTCCATGCAATACTCACAGCCTGCGTGGCCACCAAATGGTGGAAGAAAAGCAGCGAAATAATTGTGAATAATTTCAACATTTCCCTGCCAGTGACAATTTCAGAATGAGACTCGATACATAATTTGGTGACTGAACTGAAAGAATTATACTAAATTGATTATAATTGAAGGCCGCAGTAAAATTGATGGGTTATATGTCACTTGTCGGTTATTTTATTTCAACAAAGAAGGCGCATGCGATCACAAAGTCCCTAGTTTTTCGCTTATCCTGATACTGTGTCATGTTGAATGTCACCTTATATTGTCCCGCATACAGGAAAGTGGGAAGAAATAGCGTGTTGTAGTTGTAGTCCTTCAGATAGTAGTGGCTGGGCTGCACGGGACAGTATCGCGGAAAGTTACCCGCCTCGAAGAGGGTGGAAAACCATCGCTTGAACATGCTGCTCTTCTTCAGGGCCAGTATGCTGCACATGTCCAGCGAGTACTGGAAGATCCTCTTGTACTCCCTAGACTTCTGAAGGCTTATGAGGAACCCCAAGTCCATCGTGATGCCCTTGTCTAAAGTACGTAGCAGGAATGTGTCGAAATATACCCTGGAATTCTTAACCACAAGTGACACGTTCGAAAGGTAGCTCCGATTGAAGTCGCTGCATACACTATCTATCATTTTTATTTTACCCATCTGGAAGGTGTTTCTTATAGTGCAAGTCGTCTAGGGCGTAGAAATATTTACCACATCTGACACAATAAAAAAAAACCAAAAAATGAGCACGAATCGTACGGAATTACGGAATTTCATTTATCTTTTCTATATTTATGTCAAATGCTGACTGAACCCCAAGTCCAAAAAGTTTCAGACTTAAGCGGGTGGTTACGCCCGAAACGTTTAAAATAATTGAGAATGGAGATCCATCCCAAATTGAGGTAAACAATTTTACGCATTTAAGAGCTGTTTCAAAATTGATTCAAGGTAGAATTTGGACCATGTTTTCCCAACGATTTTCATTTTTAATTTTCATTGTGAAATCAAACAAAACATTTAATGGATGCACCGATTGTGGGAGAAACAATAATTTATGCTAATGACAAATGCTCATTAGGCCATGGCTGCGATAGCCTATCAGTGTTTTCCGAGCCACAATTAAGTCTATTTTGGGTTGAACCAAGCCAAATGGAATTAGTTTCTCGCACAGTAGTGAAATATGAATATCCGAAAGTATTCCCAGTTAATAATTATACTATGGGCCTGGACTCTTCAAGGTGTTCGTGTGAGTGTAATAAAGTTTAAATGGTTTAAATAATTACAAAACAATTTACTACTTTCTTTAGAAAAATTTGAATATTCAGAGTGCCAAGTGCGACTACAACGGAAAATATATCGAGAGCTTCAATATATCAGCTATTTAAAACCGAGTCTCTTGTGAGTTGCAGACCAAAGTGAGGATCCCATCGGGAGTAATGTTTTACATGGGCCTTGAAAGGGGCGTGAGCCCTGTGGGACCCTACAATTCATTTTTCCAATACATTTTCCAATATTGCAAGACGATCGTCTCTTATCGCAGTAACTTGTTCAAGAGATGGGCCCTCAGCCTGCTCAAGAACGGACAGTTTCCTAGGAGGTGCCCTTGGTCGACAGGCACGTATTATCTCACGGACTGGCAGCTAAGTGACGATCTCGTACCCCAATTCATAGTCCCAGGATACTATCGGAGTAAAATTATATCCCATCTGGGAAGCTTGGGTGGAAAAAACTACGTAATATTGGTCGAATGTGTGATTATATCCAAATTGATTTGATTAGAGTGATTTTAAAACTCTTAAAATAAAGAATGAAGACACAAATAAGCTGGACAAGTACTTAAATTATCTTATCACAATAAACAAAAATTAAATATTCAAACTTTAAGCTCAGGTGCGCTATTCCCTGAGCTTTAATCCGCAACTTCTGGCGGACAGTCAGACAGTCAGTCATTCGTGTAGGGCTCATCTCATCCGAAATGCAGTCAACGTGTCTATGTTTATCCAGCGTGTGGTCGCCTTCCAGCTCCTACCCGGGGCGCCTATGTGAACGAACCACTGCAGAAAACAATTGCACGTAATTCTGCTTACGTTGTAACATTGCTACAATGCACGGATTGGGATGGCACGGAAAAAAGAAAACCTGCCTTACCATTTGATGGAGCCCTCTGTTTTTCTGTATTTTTGTACCCCCGTGCTTCCCTTCCTGTGGTTGCGACAGTCTGATGGCCAGACAGAGTGACAAAGAGGCAAAAAGCCAGCCAGACGGAGGAGAGAATGACAAACGAATAGTCAGACTGCCTGACAGACAGTTGGGCTGTCAGACGTCGACCTATGCGCTTGATCAGAATCGGGTCTGTCGAAACTAAGGCGCCATTTTCAATTGTCCAACGTTGTCTCGGCCTAAGCCCGAACTCCCGAGTTCCCCGTTTACCAGCAACCAGTTCCTGGTGTTGGCCAAATAAATGTCTTGACTTCTTTCTCCTTTTGTTTCTCTGTTTGTCCCTCTTTCGGCTTTCACTCCGTAACTGCCGGTCGCCTGACTGCGTGGCCTTCCTTCTGCTGGCAGCCTTAGTGACTGCCTTCATGCCTTCCTTCCTGTACCCGTGTGCCTGCATATTGCATTTATTTACATAGGCCTGGTCTGACTTTTGATTTTAAGCTCTTTCGCTCTGCTCTGCACTCTCCTCTAACTCAATTCCCTTTTCGAGGCGGCCCTACACGCCAGGTACACCTACATCTCTACGCTCCAGAAATGAGTGTGTTGTGTGTATGGCTATGTGTGCGTGTGGTTGAGTGTGGCTTTATGTATTTGCGGATGCATTTATGTACGTGCTCTGCCTCGTCCTGTGTAGGTCTCCCGTGTAGGGATGCTGTCTTTGGACCGTGACCATCACCACAAACGTGATGTGTGATTTTTGTTGCTTGAAGTTTCCGGATTATGTGGACTGTGCCGACTAAAGTGCAACTTGTACTTTAATGCTTTAGAAAGTACTCTATTCGATGTTTCTTTGCTCTAATGACATGCTGGCTCGAAGACTACTCATTATGTGGGATAAGGAGCGCGGAGAAAAAATCGGTATGATAGAAAGAACATTTGTAAACATTCTAAAAACTTTAATTTCAATCGAAAGTTCAGTGGATGAGAAACAATAGCATATGGTCAAACTTTCTTTCTTGGGCTCCCATAATCGCTGCGACTGTCCTCATATATTTTTCTACCCACTGATTGCCTTAAGAATGCTACAGACAAGCAAAAAAGAAATGGGAAATTGTCTCGTCAACGATTTCGACCGCATTTCTGATTCTGATTTGGCCAGACAATATTGTTTCTCCTCGTTGCGTTCCTCTTCGTTGGCACTCCAATTTGAAACGGCAATCAAAAGTGCAACGGAGGAAGACAATTTTCACACTTGGCATGAAAGAAATATATATTTTGCTTGGCAAATATGCTGACCCCTCAGTGCAAACAAGCAGCAGGCTGGAGAGAGCAGTGCAGTAGCAGCAGCATTGGCAGTGGCAGTGGCACTCGTGCGAGGCGAAAGAAAACGTCATCATAAATGCCCCGAAATGGGACCCAGAAGACAGAAGGCAGCAAAAGGCAGCCGCAACAGTGCCAGAAAGGCGCAGCAATCAGAGGCGCCTGGAAATGTGCAATGCGAAAAATCAACACAGGACAACGAGAACGAGAAACGACCCCAATTACCCTTGGTTCGGCTCATGCGAATGGTAAAAGGAGCGAAAAATCCCTGCATATTTACAGGCGTTGGCATGAAAATTTGTCACCTAGCAGAGCAAACACCACCGAATGCTCTGTGTGTGTGCCTCTGTGTCTGTGTGTGTGGAATGTAATCGAGCCTACATCTGTAGATATGCAACGCCTGTACAACAAGAAGGCCCCAGTAATCGACACTTGGGCGAGGCAAACTGTTTGCCGAAAGAGCTCTGCCCTCGCCTGCCCGTGCCTCCGTGTCGCACTTCGTTGCCGTTCGCTGCGTTTGCGCCTACTGGCATGCAATTGTAGGGGCAAGGATGCACGGCTCGCCTGGAAATGTGCAACCCAGGGATTGGTCGCCAACCGGCATGCTCATAAAGTTTTCATGGCCGGACGGGATTGGTCCAGCTTGTGAGTCCAGGGGAGGATCGTGGTGCGCATGAGCGGGGAGAGAGAACGGGGCCAGGATGCGCTCAGCAAATAGTAGGAGCCCCCCACGGTATGCTACAGTATGTTGCTACTTTTTTGGCTATTTTCCACAGTTAAGAGGGTTCGTTCGGTTCGTCCTGCGATTAAAGCTTTGCTTTGCGCGTGGTGAAAATCGGGTCGGGACAGCCACTGCTCTCAAGTGGTGGTGGTTTTTCCACCCATGCACATTTTTATGTGCGAACTAATTGCATTGGAATGTTGATGTCCATCTTCCCGATGTACTGCGATGTCCAGTATTTGCATGCGCTCTTCGAATGTTTGACATTGATTGCATTTTCAATTTGTATCAATGTGGGAGCCATTCGATTCGAGAGTTCGATTATTGATCTCAACATTTTTATGAAATTGTATTCTCAAGGCAAAGAATTATTCTCTAGATTTACCTATGATGTGTATCAAATACATCTGTGCGAATATACATCCTTAGCTATGGCAGGAGATCTCGCATTCTTGAATTACGATCAAGTCTTTGCTATTCAGTTGTTTTATTGTCCTCAATGGGCCTTCCATTCAATTACAATTACTTTAGCCTTCATTTTCCATTTGAATGTTTCCACCCCAAGTAATACCCTTGGGCCTCAGCTTTTGTGGAGACTTTCGCATCTGTCTCGCTCTCATTGTTGCTCTCCTCTAAATTATTTCTCTCTATCTTTCTGTCTCTCTATCTCTCTTTCTCGTCCGCTTGCTTTTCTGGCAACTCTACACAAAAGGGAGTTTAATTCGCCGTGGCAGCAAAAGCTTTAATTCACTGCGAGAAAATGTTTTTTTAGAGCTAACTTTTCATTGGGAATTGCACAGAATTCAAGTAGTACTTAGGTAACAGTTTTTCTTGCAGTGAACTGGCAGAAGCTCTCGGGCATACAAATCAAAATTACTAAGGGGCGAGTGTAGAGTTACGCTTGTACTTGTTGCCATTGTTGTTGTTTGAGGCGAATTCGGTAGAGAGGCATGCAACATGTTCGAGTTTGCTTGGCTGAACAAAAATGCTGTTGCATGCTTTTGGTGCTGAAAGAAACAACATTCGCACTTAAATCAACTAAAATAAATAACGAAATGCAAAAAAAAATGCTTGTTATTATAAAGTTATTTTCTATTATTAAACAGTTTTTAATAGTTTCTTTTATTTTGATTCGTTGAAGTGTATTAAACCTCCATTATTGGTGAAGGCCTATCATCGGTTCCTTGCGAACGCTTCGCATTTGCACTTGGCCAAAATACAGACAAGACATGTTGGCCGTGGCTGCTCTCCTTATTTGCCGGCTAAAATGCTTCGGTTGTTTCCAGCTTCTCGGGTTCCTTCGTCGTTGTCGACAGCTTCGTCCTTTCGTAGTCGTCGTCGTTCCGGCGCCTCGTCGGCTGCCGCAAGGACTCGTGCAGTTGGCTAGGTTCGTGCTCGTTGCACAATTCGACAGAGGATGGCCAAGCATCAGATTTTTTTCGGAATGCGTTAAGGATCAGTTTTGCGCGAATTACGGTTACGAAAGGTTGCTGTCGACAAAGGGCCGGCGTCCAAAACAAACATTTTCACAGTGCCAGTCATTACCATCTCCCAGAGTGCGTTCGCCTCACTGTGTGTCTGTGTTCAGTGTGTGTCTCGGTGTTTGTTTCGCGAAATTTAAACGATTTTATTGGAGATTTGAAAACAACACTCGCCACCCCAGAATATATCTCGGAAACACACACATATCGACTTCGGAACTGACCTACGACAAGGCACATTAAGGTCGTAACTGACCTAAGTCACAAGAAGAAGAGAGGAGCCTGACAATACTCGTAGTTGAGGAAATTCAAGAAACTTTTCCACATTTTTAGACGTTTACAGTCAATAGTTTTTAGATAATAACAAAATAAATATAAAATAGGAATAGGAATAGGAACCTAATCTAGGAGTAGAGGAGTGCTAATCTAAGACTCTTTGCTTTGAATTATCATATCAGTTGCAATCGCACAGAGAACATCAAGAGAATCCCAGGAGGGCTTCGAACTCTTCGCTAGAAGAAGGCAAAGTAATACCGATCCAATTCTGAACTTCGCTCGCTTAAACGTTGAATGGTTGTGAACTGTAGTAAGCAAATAGCGAATTAGCTGCGTAGAATCTTCGCATCTTTATCTATCCCATAAAGCAGAGTAAGTGTCGAAGATAACTTAGCCAATAGATCGCCCAAGAATGGGTTGGCCTTAGGAGGATAATCGCGTACTGTAGTAATGTAGCTCTCAGTTCTCAGAAAATAGTGAAGTGAATAAAATCGGGGCATAATCCCAAGTTATCCATTGAAAATAGTGCTTACAAGAACTGTAAGTAAGAAACGCCAGTTTAAGTGTTTGGAAAATGTGAAAGAAACACGATCGAGCTTCGAAAAACTCAGAGCTCTCTTGAGTTGAACATTTCCATAAATGGTAAGTGAAAGTCAACTCTAAGAAACAAGTCAATTAATGTCCATCACTTAAATATGTACAAAACTTTGGATTGAGGATTCTAGTTTATCTAGCTCTGAATTCCCTTTGATTAAAATACTGCGGAGCCCCCTACTCAATCCTACTACGAAAACAGATTGAAAAAGCGTGGTAACATCCATTGTAATCATTGTCCATCAGTCTTTCGCGATGCGGGGCCCTGAGTTTGCAGTTTGGGGCTCTGGCTATTGATTTTCTTGCCGCCTATTCGACACATCAGATTCAATTAAAATTCGGCTCTAAAATTGCATTTTGCCAGTTGTTGGTCAAGTGCAACATCGGCAGATTTCATTGTCAGCGTAGCTAGAGTCAGCAGGGATGGAAAAAGGCTTGCGACAGTTGCTATATAGCCGTCAATCCAAGCAATTTCAGAGTTGACTGCGTTGCATCCTCCCTAGCGAATGATTCGACGGGGAGGAGCGCAGTGCAGTAAATTGTAGAAAAGTGATTTTTGCATTGATCCGAGCCCAAAATCCGAATCCTGTGAGTCCCAAATTTGTGTGAAGTGAATTGCATAAATGTGCAAGCTGTTCAAGTGATTTCAAGTGAAAGGCAAATGCAAAGGCTTCTCCGAACGAGATGACGCGATGATGTCTGGTTCTTGCCCCGTTTGTCTGCCTGCTATATTATTTTGGTGAATACTTTGCTGCGTCATTAAACCAATTGGCGAGTGGAAAGAGATCGTTGCGGAGTGTTTATTTTGGGGGAAATCAGTTGGATATTACAAGTAATGCCTTGGGAGTGGCTCTTTGATTAGAATCTGAAAATTAAAAAAAAAACCTATTACAATTTGGCTTAAAGTCTCCTTTAATATGAATTTTTATACTTTTTAGCTGGGGTACAACCCGGCAGAGAGATGTTTCAGAATGAAACGTTTCATTAAAGGCCGCAACGCAGCCAGTGGAAAAGTACACACAAAAGCAGCCGAAAACAAAACGTTGACAAAAAGCATAAAACACACACAAAATGAAAATGATGCAACATGCAAAGAGCGGGGAAAAAAACGTCGAGAAAAATAGCTACAATGTTTGCAAAAAACCTGCGGACATACTGGACTGACTGACCGACCAGCAGACAGACAGACCATACAAATAAATACGCAGTCAAAGGCAATCAACGTCGGGGCCCCGACAGGTCCCCCGTCCATGTTCCCGACAGTTGCCGATATTTGATTTGAAAACATTCCGGAAAACGCTGCCGGAGTGCTGCACTTTTCCCTGCTATGTATTTTGGAATCCTCGTCAGCGGCACTTGGCTGGAAGGATCGCTGCAAACAAATAAACGGCAGCCATTGGCAGCACAACAATTACGATTCGATGCCGACATTTTGGCCATTTTTTGTGCTTCTGCTTTCCGGTTCTGTTTTCTTGTCCGCCGCTTTGTCACTTGATGTTTTAATTTGAAGGCAGGCAGGCAACATTTGGTATTTTTGAAAGGGGAACCACAGGAAAATCAGAGACACAATTCCGTCCAACTGGAATTACCTAAGCCAACAAATGTGTAAGCCATCAATAAAACTAACTTGATTATTTGAAAATTAAGCCATTTTGGTAGTTAAAATGTCTATGTATATAGTTTATTCCGAGAGAAACTTCTGTCGTATCCGACTTTGTTGCCAGATTGGTAAAAAAGATAATGAAATAAAAAATAATGCAGAGAACTCCATTTATTCAGAAGTGAGAGAAGGTTTGTCTAGTCTTAGATAGTAATATTCGAAAGCGGATTCCCTTGAGAATTAGTGAATGAAAATAACTGAATGCCCAACTATATCCTGGACGCATGCAACCCATTTATTTCCTTACCGGGCTTTTATTGCCATAAAGCTCTTCGGATCCGACACATCGCAGACCCAGACACAATTTATGCTGCCCAAATCGAAATAGATGCTTCACCAACTCGCACTCTTTGCACGGAGGTGAGTCACGGATTGCACTGTTCTCGTCTGACAATTAACACAGAGGAAACAAAAAATACTCCTTTGCTTCTGGTCGGGGCCCCAAACAAAGGTCTGTTTTGTTTGGATGGATGCCACGGCCTTAAATGTGGCAAACGTGGTGGAGGGAAGGCTCAGGCTCGTACTGGGACTGGGGCTGGGAAAGCGTCTGCAGCCGTATAAAGTTTAATGAGCCGCAATTAATCGTACATGACAACACTATAAAAACGTTTACGGAAAATTATGTACTTCTTTTTTTTGCTAGTCCTCCTTGTAGGATGCCTGAAATTGCTGGTGTCTTTTGTTGAGGATGTGAGCGTCCTTAGGGAAGTCCTCACCATGAAGAAGGCACTGAATCCTGAATGCTGAATGAAGCGGCAACTTTATGTGTATTTTCATTACTGTTGCAGAACTCTGGATGAGGTGAGAGAGCAGTTCCGCGTATTAGGGAGCAGCATTCACACCCGATCAATTTGTCATTGCAATTGCCTTTCCTAATTAACAATTTAAATAAATCGCACGACGTTTCCATCGAACCAAAATGTTGCAAAGTGAATGCAATTTAATTGGAAATTTAATTGCTTTTGTGGTTGGAATGTGACATGAGCGCCCAGCCTTTTTACCTGTGCATGGACCACTCTCACCACCCCCACTCTCCACTTTCCACCTGTATTTTTTTCCGTTTTTGAGGCTCTTAATTTAGACGTGTCCATTGCTGTCGCTTGGCTTTTGTTGTTTTAATTATTTGCGGTTATATTTATTTAAATATTTACCAATTCAATTAGGGTGACAGTTTTTGTGCCTGCCCCCGCGACTTGTTGTTGCAACATATCATCAAAATGGAGTTTCCTCTGGGATTGAGTTGCTTTGTATCGGGTCCAACAAATAATTTCAATTAATATGATGTCACATCTGACAAATAGTATCTGCAGACATCACTCCCACAGATCTCGGTCCTCCGCACGCGAAAAACCTTGCAGACAGTTTCTGCTTTTCTGTGTGTTTTTTTGTATCTTTCTCTTTGGGAGGTAGTTTTTCTTTTGGCTGGCTGCGTGCCAATTATAAAAGTGATTTCGCTGTAAGCTGCACGAACCAAGGCGCAGACACAAGACTGAGTCCAGGACCCAGACTTAGACCCCGACCAAGAAACCAACGCGGGGCACACATGAAGCTCACTTCCGTCAACGGGAAGTCATAAGACGTATGAACTTGTCGTCATTGCAAGGAGAAAGAAGCCAAAAGCCGAGCTAGAGGTAGAGCTGAAGCTGGAGCTACAGTCAAGATGAAGTTGAAGTCTCCTTCGCTCTCTTTCGCTGCCTCTCTGACAGATTCCTCTGTTTGGCTTGTGCCAAAGAAATGCGATAAATTGAATGACTGACGACGCAGTAAATACTTTACAGACTTGGCCGGGATGGGTAGGAAAATCACTTGGATCAATTTCCACATCCACATCCACACACGACACGACAAATTGCGCGTGGTTAGACTTTTCTTTCTCAGCTCCCGTCCTCTTTATCCTTCCTAGTTTGACATGTGTACCCAAGGAAAGGGGGAGGGAAAGGATCTCTGACGAGGTGTGAATGGCTAAGCTGTCAGCTTGGAGGAAGGGAACAGAAAAATCGTGTCTCAATACCAGAATAGTGCAGCCAACAACTGGGGCTCGGCTCTCAATTTGGCTTCCTCAGAAGAACAACATAATTATGGGCATCTCTGGGGAGCTTCCGATCACACACACACATGCACCTTTCAATTGCACATTTCAAATCCGTTGCACTCATCCGCTTATGAACGCACCACGTGGAGGGTGGGGGGGCCTTTGTATTCTTCGGCAAGTCCCGTTTGCACAAGGAACACACTAATTTAAATGCATAAAAACTTACTCAAGCGTTGATTGTGTTTGCCCAGAGTCTCGTTTCATAATTTTTGCACAAATTGCGGTTTTGCAGGCTACGAAAAGCGAACAGCAGCAGCAGCAACCGCCAAATACTTTGGCTACTAATAACAATTAGGAATGCTTCAACCCGACTTTAAGATACCCCTCACTAAGATCCAAAAGGTTTATTAAATTGATATGTTTTAGAAACCAGTAGTTTCAATTTTTGGTGGCACCACATCCAAACTGATTATCCTTTTGCTGGCTGTAATAGTTTGTTCGGTTAGCGAAGTATTTTGGTGGATTGGTAGATAATATTTAAATCTGGAATCCGGCTAAAGGCAACCCTCAAAGGAAATTGCAAAGTAAAAAGGTACAAAACCATATTCATTGTGGAAATGAATAAAATTTACTTTAAACTACTCAAATACATTTGATTTCGGTTAGGATCAGGATTGATTTAAAATACATTCTTGAATACATTTTTAAGTCAAAGTTATATCCTGTTTAATGTTAAGATATTCATTTAAATAAGATACTTAGATACTAAGATAAATAAACTTCATGGATTAAAATAACTAGAATTTACTTTAATTTAAAAATGAATGTGTTTGATTTTTAAAAGTCTTTGTTGTTTGTAGCTACGTAATGTACCACCTCATTTATTTTATGTACATGTACATATTTCTATTTAATATTATTGAATAAATATAAATTCATTATATTGAAAATCAAAGTGAAAAATCATAATCTAAAGTATTAAACACTATTTGTGATAAGAAATATATTATATATTCATAAAATGATGAAAATATTAAATGGAAAAGTAGGATTCCTAGGCAATATGTATACCCCTGTGCTTTCCGCTGGGATACTGGGTATCGAAATGAGCAACTCTATCCCCGAGCTGCCCCTGGCAACTCTCAGCTTCTATACATGTGTAAAAATTTACACCACATATTGGGGAGTGGTGTGATGATGCGCGTCATTCGTTAGCCAGACGAGGAGGCTGCAGTGCGCAGTGAGGAGCAATAGCAGGAGCAGGAATGGCAGGAGATGTGAAGAGCGGGTCAGCCATTGGCCATTTTTGTTGCCAACTCGACATATTTCAATCACGTAAATTTATTACGTAAACATTTGCTTTGCTTTTCGCACACAATTACGGAGGGCAGCTACGGATGGGGCGGTACGGGCCGGCCACCGCAGGGGCGCCAGGGGCAGCAACAGTGGCAGTGGAAAGAACACAAATTTCAATTTCAATCTTTTTATGCAGCACAGTCAGTCCAGAGTACACTCCCTAACCCTGATTCTGCCCCTGGATAGGCACAGGCCCCCCTGCCACAAGCCCACTGGCTTTTACTCTCCCGTAATATTCATAATGGATTTACCAATATGGTGAGCAATTTTTATTAATGCAACCGACTGAGGCAGGCTGTTCCGAGTGGTCAGTGGTGGTGCCTCACCCTTACTCCCATTTACTCGTATAGGTCTCTATCAACACGAACTGTGGCGGCGGCTGTTTGACCATGGCCCGAACATGTCTGTATGAGAATCTGTGAATGTGTGTGTGGGTTAAATGGGCTTTTGGCTTTTTGATCTATAAATGTTTGTACAACGCTTTGATGTTCATATGGTGACCTGCAATCTGCTCTCGGCCTTCTCTGCTTTCAGCCTTTTACTCTTTTTCTTTTCCTGTTTACAATTTTCTTTACTTTTTCTGCGGGTGGCCGGTTGCAACATTTTCTGGAATGGCAAAATGGGGGAAAGCAGCTTTAAAATAGATTCAAAATCCATTGAAAACTTGCAGAGATATTTCCACCAAGGAGCTGGAGAATCTTTGCCAACAATATTTACACCTCCATTACACCCAATCAACGGAGACTCCGGGGAAGGAAGCTACAAAGCATTCAGCAAAACTGAATAATGATCAATTGATGGCGTCAAACTTTGCCCACAGCATCCGCACAGAATCCTCACAAAGAAGGCTAAGGACTGGCTTTTGAAATTAAGTGGATTTCTTGGGCCTGTTGACAGCTAGACTTCATAATAATCAATGCGGGGACAGATAAGGCGATAATAAGTTTGCCGTGAAGCTGCCGCAGATGGGGGAGGCAAAACACCTGCTCGTCCGTAAGACCTCGCCTTGACGTGGGTTTGGCAGGCATTGAAAGTTGACGGCAAGCGCTAAGCAGCGGGCGAATTAAAGAGCAAATTGGAACTGTCCCGTTCCGGCATTTAATAATTGAAATATTTGCATAATTATTATGAGTTTCAGGAGAAATTTCATTAAATTTCGGATTGGATCCACAAAATTCTATAAAAATCAGACAGGCGTATAGTCTGCCTGGAAAGCAGGAAAATGAAAAGTTTCTAGCTCTTGAAAGCTTCGTGGTGTGGGTTGCGCGGATGCATGGGCATGGAAAGAGAAATAAATAAAACTATAAAAGAAGGAACCGCCGCCTAAAAGCATGCTACAAAAAGCGTAGTAGAGCTGTCGGATGGGTTCGTGTGGGAGTCGCCACGGACTCCTCGGAGCCAAAGCTAGAGACGGCACTGTTCCCGGAGTCGGGAGTCAAGAGCAACGTCGTCGGCAAGGCATATGAACACACGAAATATTCCCTACAAAGGAGTTGATTACACAAAGGAAAATTACGACGAATCATTTCCGCTGCTTGGCTGCTTACACGCCCAGCGAGTGCACGATGTGGACCCCTTTACCCCGATTCCTCGCTTCCCATTTCCATGTCGGGTGGAGTAGGGTCGAGCCATTTGTTAAACGGCTGCAAAAACAAAGCCTGCTTCTGGCTCCCCCAGCAATTCTAGCACTCGCACTCGCAAGTGAGATAGCTAAAAAAGCCCGAGGTGAGTAGCCACACTTCAGCGACCGAGGCTCTAGACATCTTGTAACGATAGAACTCTTCCGAAAGATTATAGGAATGTGATCGAATCCGATTGCGGAAATAGAAACAGGATCTGTGAAAAATTATATGCAAAAAGGGACTGTTTAGGTAGAGACCAACTGAAATAAAGGAATACCAAATTAGACACTATCAAAGTGAGTTGCCGACGACAGTTGGCAGAAGAGGCCGTATCTCATAAACTACATATTCCACAAGAAAAACGAGCAACAACGTTGTGAGTCGCCTTCAAAAGCGACTATGGTTTAACCCGGTACTCAGTCAGAATATATATTTTACATTGTGTGTACATACATATGTACATATGTAAACTTGCATTTTACATTTAACCAGCAAACTCATGTTTAGCAGGTTGACAGAAACCGCATTACCAGCGCACTGCTTCAACCAAGAACGTCTGGACATGCTTATATTTATATATTTGGCTACCTTTAGTGCAGTCTTGGGAAATGGACGACATAAAAACTTCACCAAGCATCTGGTTCTCGCACTGAGTGGACACAGACCGAAGCAGCCAGGCCGGAAGCAGACATCAATTCGAAGACGTATTGCGGCCCCTTCTACCATGCGTGCTCCAGCCAGATAAGGCAGGCGAAGAAGATTTCCTCCTCGCCATTCACGCAGATCGTTTTCAATCGTAGGAGGTAGACCACCTCCTGGACATCCAGCTCGAGAAACTCCCGAGAGGCAACATGATCATCATATCCTTGCGACGGTTTGTGCGGGCCGACAGATGGGTGTGGAGGGCATTCTGTTCCCAGACGCCGCCGACAGGGTCCCGATCGAATACGGCCCAATAATGGTCGCCGGATCATCGATGCCAAGGAACTTGGCTGCCTGGAAGAAATGTATCAGCTCGCTGTCGATCCGAATGCCCTGTGAGCAGACCCCGATCGAATTGGGGAACTGTGACTTGATCAGTACCTCCAGGTCATCGAGCCAGAAATTGCGAATCGCCGACAGCATGACATCGTGTTGAGCTGAAACGAACGGATTCGAATCACTTAAGACTCCCTCGTCAAGGGGAAAACTTACCCAGCTGGCACTGAGTATTTTCCATTTGGATTCTGAGGCATGACATTTCAAGAAGCCATAGCACCTCATGGTCGTGAGTGGTGACCTCTTGTTGCTCTTGGGTTTCCGAGTGTTTCTGGTTATTAATTGGCACATTTTTCTTGTCATTATTGGCTCGCTGGGAAGTGGGAAAAGTCCAAAACCTATAAGTCTGATGCACTTTGTGCTGTCCACCTCCATTGAAAATGCTTTAGATTTCGGTCTGACTCGCTTAAGGGAAGGTCCGGATCCATGTACAGTGAACCATAGTTATACGGGCTTAGACTTGATTGGAGCGACAGTGGCTAGATCGGATTGATGTCGCTTGCCTGGACCACGATTTTCGGTGTGCTCCGGCCAAAACCATTGTGCCTCTCATACTTCCGTTTTCTGCTCCTGCAAGCTGGATTCTTCCTCGTTTGCCTTTTTTTTGGCTGTTGTCAGGATACCAGAAAATTTACCAGTATAGTTCTGATAGGATTTATATAATGGGTTTAGCTCTGAATGAATTTTTTTTTCATCGTTATAATAACATTTCAAATATCTGTGTGATAAAAATCTTTTTCCGTTTTGTTTGAAACTCTAGCAATTCCTCAAAAGCTACTTCTCGAGATACTTGACGGCTTTCTCAAATATTTTAGGTCCGTGTTGGACGGACTTAAAGTCTGGTTTTTAGGAGTCCAACGAGCAGCATGCTTTGCCTGCATACTCTTTGCCTTCTGTGTGTTGTCACATCAAAGTTGACAACATTTTGGGCCACATAAATTATATTTAATTGAAATTCTTTCGGAAGCAAGCAAGGAAAGGGGGGAAAAATTAGCGGCTGGGAGGCCGAAACAGACAGCGCACAACTTTCTTAAACTCATAAATTTCTCGGGTGTCAGGGCATTTGAAGGAAGAGGTCGGTCGGCGGGTCAGGCGCCTTGTGGCTCGCGGACTTGTAAACGTCAACGATCGTCTAATGTTTCCATGCGTCATAAATTTCATTGAAAAGCGCTTCCGTTGCGCCATTTTCAGACGTTTTCCACCTGTCCTGTCCCGCCCTCTCTGCCCTGCCCTGCTCTGGCTTCGTGACTGCCTTTGGCAGAGTCCCTCTGGTGCGCACACATCCTTGTACTCGTACTATAAAATGCATAAGGGAAATGAATTGCTTTACGAGCCACCGCAGTCCCAAACGACGCTTCGTCGAGGAGGAGCCTCCGTCTCAGACTTCGTCTCCATCTCCGTCTTAGGAATATGCCACTGTAAATCAACACCCAGGGCACACACACAGATACTCGAGCACCCAAACACTCGTACATAAATAGTTGCGGGCGTCCGGGTCCGTGCTGCGCACATTCCGTAGGCGTTTATAAGCTGTCGAAAGTAGTTAAGCGTTTTTCATAATTTATTTATGGCAGCCCCCGTGGAAAAGAGAATCGCATTTAAGCATGTTTCATATTAAGTGCGCACAGTTTATGGCTCAGTCGGCCATAAAGAGGGATTAGACGAGAAATGGGTGTAGCAGCAGTGGCACACTATGCAAATTGGGGCCGGGACCCATAAAGAGTTGCAGGTTATATCTCTTGTGTGGAAAGACTCTCAGATGAGACTTTGGACTGAGGTTCCCTCCTGAGAGCTCGTACACAATTAGAGCATTGCAACTCCCTCAATGGCAAACAGTTATCCGATATCCCCAATCCGCCAGCCGCAACTTTTGGCTACTAACACGATTATAACATTTGCAGCAAATAAAACTCTAGCAAAAACAAACTTCACCGAAACGGAAAACTTTAGCTGGGAAACTACTTACTGGAGTAATGGGTGGCAACTTCCACCTAACCAACTGCCAATTGGAGTTGTTAATGAAATAATTTCTTGCAAGTTGCCCACGAAAGTGAAAATCAGCGTTTAAGTTGTGCGGCCGCCAGTTTGCCAGGTTGCCGATAATTTGGCATAGATTCGTACTCAAGTTGTACTTGGAGTCCACCTAAAGAAAAACTCGAGAGTTTTTGGCCACATTTATTGTGTAAAATGTAGCCTAGCCCATGGTTGCCCGCTTTCAAGCCCTTGGAGTCCTTTGTGCATTTGTGCTTCATTATGCGCAACTCGTTTTTGTTTGACTTGGGCAGAGATGAGGACGGGGGCTGAGGACGATGTTCGGGCCAGAAAGTCTAAACAAATTTTCTTTTCTTGCCCTGCACTCAAACTGCCCTGCCGCTTGTCTGTCTGTCCGTTCGCACTCATCAGCATGGCAAGGACAGGGACAGGGACAAGCACACGGACAGGGGCTCTCAAGTCTGCCGTTTCGTGCCATTGTGCGCTTTGTTTAATGTTATGTAAACTTTTGCTCTATGGCCGCCACTTCTTCCCTGGTGTTTCTATCTATTCAGCCATTCATTTCAGCTCTGACTGCCCTTTTTTTGGCCGAACAGAAGCAGGACCCTCGCAACATCACTGCAAAGCCACCTCCACTTAAAGGCTCTTAAAGTTGCCTCATTTGCCTGCACTTGTGGACCCCAAATAAACGACGAAGAGGGAATGGAAAATGTCAGGCTTCAAGCCTCCGCAATTTCTGCCAAACTGACAAATTTTTCAGTCCGCTGATTCTGCCAGACCAAATGATTGATGACTTTTCAATATGGCAACCGCATCAGCCACAAATGTAAATATTTCCCCCTAGGGGACGTCCCCTTATCCTGTTCCGAAGACTGGTCCTGCTGGCATCAACTTGAGCACTCAATCGTGGATTACATGCGTTTTATTTATGATTTTCTTCGCTGGTACCACAGAATGTTTTCCCTTTGGCTTATTTTTATTTTTATTGTCATTTACTGTTGGTTTTTGGATCAGGGAGCGAAATTCCACACTCCCCCTCTTTTTGGGGTGGGATTTCAGCATCGATTGTTGCCTGTACTTTTTCCTCCTTCCGCTTGACGTTTTTTTCGTTCCAACTTTCCGTTGGGGCAACTTTTCTATGCGCAACTTTAGCTGTTACTGCTGCTGATGCTGCCGAGTGGCAACATTTAATTGCTCAGAAAAATATTCTCCGAAAAAAAACGATGGATACGATTTACACAATAAAAATGTTGTCAATTGTTGTATTTTATGATGTTGCTTAAAAGTTCTGGCCAGAGAGCGTTCGGGGTAGTGGGGCGGTTAGAGCTCGGACCCAACACTTGAACAATTTGTTGTATTTTCCATTTTGTTGTCAGCTGAAGTTTAGTTGAAAACTTTTTATACTTTCGAGGGAGGAGGCAGAGAGATCTGCGAAGAAGAGGGAAGCAGAGTATTCTGATCAGATGAGATTTACTCGTACTTACTTTAAAATTAAAGCATTCATGCGGAATGCAGGTCACTGATGAAAGTACTGATCTGTGTGTGTGTGTGTTCTATGCTTTCTATGCATTCTTTTTGTGTACATTTTTTCGAAGGCACCATTCCGGGCAGTGTAACACTGGCAAACGGCTCGTTTGGGAAAAGTAAAATCTATTCATAAGAGCCTCGAGAACATGATACCCAGGACATTGCCATGCATAGGTATTTTTGTTTAGAAAAAATAATGCTCTAATTACTGCGGCAACATGTTTTCCATGTAGCTCTCTTCTGCCTTAGCTCTTGCTGGTATAATGAAAATTAAATGAAATGGAATTCGTTGTGTAGCAACAAAAAAAAATTACCATTTGACCGAACGCTCTCGCATGTGTGTCAGAAAATTTGCAGAAAAAGATCTTATGGTCGTCCACATAAAAACAGAGAGCCGCTTAAATCGTATTAAAGCTCTCTCCATTTTCCGTTCTCCATTTTCTCCCGCCCGCTTGTTTTGATTCTCATTTGTTGTCGTTGTCTGTTTTCGCGGCCGGCGATTGCTTCGCGGATTGCTCCTACACTGATGTTTGTTGTTTGCTCGCTGCACTTAATGTAATTAATTTTAATTAAAATCCAACGGGAGCATGAACAAAAAAATTTGCCACAGTAATGAGCACAAAAGTCTCTCCTCTCTATGGGTGTCTGTCTGTCTGTCTGTCTGTAGAATGGTGAACTTGCTACTGCCTCTCGCTTTGCCCCTGCATCTTTCTTTGCCTCCCTCTCCTTTGGTGGCATATCTTTTCTCGCCTGCAACGGAGTCGCGGGATAAAAATATAACGCTTTTCAGCGTGCGCCTGCCAGTCGGTGGGTTTAAACGCAAATAGAAACAGACACAGCTGGATGATGCTGTGTGTGTGGGGAGTGTGGTCCTGCATGTGTGAATGTGCTAGTGTGTGAGTGTATTTGGTTAGCTGCTGGCCCGTAAACTCCCGTTACAACTACGATGAAGCGTTTGGCAAACATTTTAAAGTTGCCATTTAAATTATGTAGCACTTCGCTCTCTCGGATGGCTGGATGGCGGGAATCCGGGGCAGATTGAGAGCAGCAGGCCAAACAAAAGCAAATGTATGCAAATAGTTGAACAAATATGATTGCCGATTATGAAACACTGTAAATATGAGCAATAATTGTTGAAAATTATATTTCAACAAGATAAACTAAATTATTTGAAATGCCACATAAAGCTAAATAAATTAAATGTTATTGATTCAAATATAATTATAAGTAAATCGAAACTAGTTTTACATACATATGGACGTACATTCAAGAAATTAAAATTCCAAATTTGTTTTTCAAGAACAGAAACTTGAGAGACTTGATTAGCCACTGTTAAAAAAAACTATCAATTTTGTTTGTGAATACTTTTTCTTCAGGCTGTGAGCTTAAGCTGCAACATATTGGAAGATTGATGTCCCAATTTTGTAATTGCAAATGGCTTGAAAACTAATCATCATATGATAATAATAGTGAACTAAATATAAAACGAGAAGGGACTTGTGAGACGCTTCTTGCGCGTCACAACTTTTATCCTCGGTACTCAGTAGTACATCTGTACTTTAGTAGTTTTTTTCATTTTACATTTTACAGCAGATTTTCGACCTAACTCTTGAAGCAATTATCTTAAATTATTTGTTCACAAAAATATTGAAACGGACTTTCTACATTCAATGACTTTCATGGTGTAAATTAGCGGGGGTTTACAAAATTCGCTCTAGATTTCAATACACAAAACCCCTTTAAGGAAAAAAATCATTGGAATGACAATACTTATACTCCTCGGGGCAAAAGCGCAACAAATTCTTTTAACTTTTACACAATTTACGGCAAGAACAAACTGATTACAATGACCCTAAAGAAACACACATGTGCGACACACAGAAAAAAAGACAAACGCAGCCAGAGACACAATAGACATTCTTTCCATGCCCCATTTTGACAATGAGGCAGGTCCTAAAAATCCAGGCTCTTCTCTCTTCTCTTATTTTAGCCGGCAGCTGAGTTGCACTTTTGCACGCCGCTTTCTGTGCTATAAACAAATAAAAGGCTGTCTACTGTGCAACCCCAACCTTACCATTTACGTGTACAAACGTGTATACATACTCTGAATCTTTATTTTTGCAGTGTGTTTGCCTAGACATTGCATTTTTACCTCCCATATACCGATTCACGCGCTGTTGCACAGAGCAAAGTCGGCGTTTCCTGCCTCACAAGAAGCAAACCTTTTGTTGGGGCGGGCCTCAATTGCTGTGCTACGTTTCGCTGGCTTCTAGAGTTTTGCACCATTTTGCCATGTGGGTAGAAGCGGCGCGTCAAGTAAATAGAAAAATGTTGCACGTGGCTTGGAAATTTAAATAAATCAGAGCTGGATCGTGTGCAGACAAAGGCGGGGCACGCAGAGCTAGAACCAAGAAAAACTTGAAAGAGATTCAAGCCAACATTTTGGTGCAGTTTTTAAAGCAGCAACGACCAGGAGAAGCCACAACAGAGGCGATAACTAAAGCGACTCCTTAAATCCTGTTAACGAGACAGCAACAGCAGCACAAGCAAAAATACAGTTGTAGACTGACACACACATATAAATATGTACATATGCAGGCCAGAGAAGTAAACGCACATCCCATCACATCCGTCACAGCGCAGACACAAACCCACCGCAGGCGTTAACTAGCGTGGACACAAACACGCAGCAAAGAGCCAGGAACTAGAGCTTCGGTCTTCTAGTACCCTGCATATCCCTGCAGAACTTGTGTCTGTCCGGGAATGGCTCCATTCTCTTCAGAGTCATAAATACCCTTCTCTGCAGGGTACAACAACAACGGGAATAGTTTAAGCTGTAGCTGCAGTTGCAGCTGTTGCGAGAGATGATAGGTGGAGGGAGTCTAAAAACTGAAGAGTTTATAAAATTAACATCGTCATTACATTCAAGCAGACGCCACTATGGGGCATTTGACCACTTTTCCTGGCCGAAACTCATTTGTCAAAAGTCAAAAAAGTAATATTTTTTTAACGGATATACATAGGGATAACATCAGTCCGTAATGTAACATACCCAGAAAATTAACAGTGCGCACCACTGTTAAGATAACAGCTGTTAAAGTCAGCTGTTTGCTACGAACAATATAAAGTTATCGGAAAACTGATTTTTTTATGAAGTTTAAAGTGCAAAAATTGCGAAATTTACCAATTTAAGTAAATTTTTTACAACATTCTTGATTCAGACAGGTATTAAAGAGTTGTTTGTGAGTTTGAAATTAAAAAATTGACCTCATAATATGTTTAATGGCTAGTTTTTTAACAAGTCCATATTTGTGACGAAAATTTGTCTTTGAATAGACTTACAAAGTGTTCGGTTCCCGCCGGAAGCAATAAACTGCATAGATATTGTAGAGTTTTCAATTCTTAATCCAATTTATGTTATTTTTTCTTGCGCTTTTCTGCGTCTTCGGAGATATTTAAGTTTTCGTTACATAACCTAAAGTTTGGAAATTCGGAGTTGTTTGCAATGTTAAACTCAGTGAAGAAGAAAGTTGTGGAAGAAGATGTCGATTTGCATTGCATTTAAGTGGTAATACCTGTCACTAGCTTTGAGACCGATAAGGGATATTTGTAGACCCTTTGAAGAACTTTTTTTCACAGTTTGTCGATTAAATTGAACAATTCCACGGAAAAATTGAAACAAATCTTAAAAAACTGTGCAGATTGGATCAATTCGTGCTCAATCGTGCAATTATAATAACGTTGAGACATTTTCAGTATTTCTGCACTGACGTGCAGTGCTATAGTGTCCAACATTCAACAACTTAAAGAAAAGAAGCTGCTTGCAGTATACAAGGAAGTCAATGTAAAAATCCGATTATCTTCTACTTTTAAATTTTTAAAAATCCGGGCACATTTTTTTTAGTTTAATATGGCATTGCTTTACATATTCCCATCATTATTTGTTTGATTCAATTTAAAAATAAAATAAAAATTCGATTTTACCTTGAAGAAAAGGCGGTGCCACGCCCATTTTTTCAACATACCTTCCTTTCACTATTATAAACTCATATCAAAAAACTAAATAAAAAAATAATGTTTCGTTTGGAAGTTATTAATTAATGCCACAAAAAGTGGTCAAATGCCCCATAGTGAGACGTCGGCACCGGCAACGGCACTGGCACTGCACACGGCGACGCTCTCTTCGTCTCCACGTCTTTTACCAGGAGTCCTGGTAAAATCCTTTGAGCACGTTGTTGCTGTTGTCGCTTTGCATTTGCATGGGAGTTGGTCTGATTTGTGTGTATGTCCCGTGTCGTGTTGGCATTTGTCGTTACAAACTTAATTAATGTTATGCTGAGGAGGGCCAGCCTCCACACCCCACTCTGGCTGGGTGCTCTTGACTTTTGTCAAGCCAGGCAAAAATGTGCAGCCATGATGAGGCCACTGCCAACTGCAGCTCTAAGGACACGCTGTCAGTTTCAGCTGACGTTTGGGCTTCAGTTTCCCTCTTGTGAGTGGGTGGGACCGAGTATTATGAGCCAGAGAAGCGATTAATCGGTGGTACAACCACAATTGATGTATCATATTACATCGTTTTCAATCGTTATTTAGGGATTGAATCCAAAATCCATCGCCTGGCAACGTCATGGCAGTCCTTTGGCAACCCTCTCCAGCTTATGACAACTTCACTTCCTACGCAAAGTTCACTGTGGAGCCGGAACGAAGAGCCTCTTTGAGCTGCAATTTCGTTAATGCTCAGGCAGCTTGCCCGATTTTCAGTTTACAGTTTACAGTTTACGGTTATTGTTGACAGGACTCTCAGGGAAGAGCCAGCCTGCCAGCCAAACTGCCTTGATTGTTTACCCGTGCCGGTGCTCGTGCTCGTGCTTCGCTCCTATCCACTTGTTTGCTATTTGACTTAATTTAATGAAAATGTTGCAACCTGCAATTTACAAAACTAACGCCAACAAAACTTGAGATTGTTTACCCGGAGAGTCCCTCGTTCTTCGCCTCCAGATGATGCTGATGATGCTTCTGCCACTAGAACGTCTTCGGCTGTTTCTTCGACTGGGCTTTTGGGATGCGGGTTCTCAGTTCTAAGTACACATCCCATCTAGAATGCTGCTGCTTCTTCAATCTTTTGCTGGCTGGATGAAGAGAAGTCAAACAAACGAATGCAAAAGGTTTTTTAACTGCCTCAAGTAGTCGTCGAAAAATGTGCTAAAGTGGCAAAAGTCCAAGACGAAGGCGGCCCTTAATTATGCTGATTGCATTGCAGGAATATATTTTATACTCTTATGTCATAAACACATAACAAGTCAATCGGCAATCGTAAAAGCTGATCTTTCATTCCCTTTCTCTTTCAGGTGTCTCTGCTGGTGGTTGTTGCGCTGCTTCATTGAAGCATCGGGCTCTCATCCCCCTCCCACATATATGCGTCACTAATTTGCAATGATGAGTTATCAGAAGGGTAAGTTACCTGCAAGTTCCTTTGCAGCCTGCCCAGGACACATGCCAAATGGCTGACCATTTGATACGGACCAGTCGTGTAGAAGCTTCAAGTCACCCACAAATCATGGGGAAATGCAAAGCCCTGCGACCTGGCCTTCAGCTCAATCAATTTATATACATGTCGGGCACACTTGTACAATTCATACTCGAGATCCGGTAATTCTTTATGGGATTGGCCCCCAAGCCAAATCACTGCCACAATACAATTTACAGTAAATCAAGCAGAAAGCAAATTTACGCGGGTCATTCTCAAACAATTTGCTAGAGCTACCCTACGGACCACGGACTACCGACAACAAAAGATAAAAGTGCGTTCAAGCATTAAAAAAGAGCCGAGACAGACCGAAATACAGATACAGACAGTCGCCGGGAAAAGTTGCACTAACAAGCTGAGGAAACATTTAGAGGCTTCATGGCCATGAAGCCACCATGGCCACCCATGCATGGGTGGGGGTGATAGAATCGAACAAAGGAAACTGCTGCATACTTTTTGGGGGTTGGCCAGTCTGCCACCTAATGAGCTTCCATGAATCGGCATGAATCGGCGGCACCATAGAGCGAGCCATCAATGCAGTAAGGGGCGGGGAGGGTATGCGGGATACGGGACTTGATGCCCTGCCAACTAGTTTCAAAATTAATTGCCACGGGTTTTTGTGTGTTGTGTTGGCCAGGCTAAAAACGCGGATAGTGGCTTAGGCTAGGCGTTGACAACAGCCGCACAATGTTGTTTTGCCGTTGTCCTCATTCGCATCCTCAACGATGCCGTCGATGCCAGCGGCTGCTGCTGCTGCGCCGTTCAATTAACTTGTGCGACAATCCAATCAAAAGTGTATTAAAGGCCCGTTAACGGCCATTTGCCGGATCCAGGAAGCGGCCACGAGGCCATTTTCCAGAGTCCGTTGCTGTCGATAACAGCAATTACATAAATGTTTTTTGTAGTCTGGCGGAAGGAGGAATGCAGCCACAGCCTACACTGCCCCACAATCGACTAACCAAATGCGATTTAATGGGCTTCGTCGAAACAGCTGCAGTTCATTGTGGGCGGGCAAGGGGGTGTAATGATATTTTTCCAATCGAAATATTAGCTGTAAAGGACTTGGCAATTAAGGCATAAATTCACATTATCACGCATACGACATCTCGTACAGAACTCTGTGAAATAGAGAGGGGATGTGGATGTGGACAAAAACCATCCTACGAAAATTGTTGGCAGAGATTACATTTTTAGGAAGTGTACCAAAAGAGGAGTCCCTATCCAAATATTAATATCTGCTTAAGACTTATGACAGCTTCATGTGGCACACAATAAGTGTAAAGCTGTGACCGATTTATGTGTCTAATAATGTGAAAGGCAAAAAATTACAGCCGAAGGTTAATACTGAATATTTTCCCATGCACTTGGGCCCAATATCCATTTCCAGGCAACACTGCCTAGTCCTAGCCTAATTTATTTATCTACTTGTAATATTTAATAAAAATGCCTCAATTGGTTCTGGAGACACAGACACAGACATACACACACTTACGCATGGATGAGCGCAGGTCCTTCGCTTCGATTCGGGCAATTAAAATTGTTATTTACATGATTGTACGATGTGTCTCCTCCTATGTGGAGGCCTAAGGCCACGCCTCCGTATTCGGGAGGAACACGTGCTTGGCTGGCAGCCCCTTGACACGAACTACATAAATAAGGAAAGCCCATCTCACATCCCCCCGTCTGAGACTGGTAAAACTTTTCCAATTTTCCCCTTTTTATCGTAAATTACGCACAATTCAATATTTGGCCTTTTTACTGGTGGCGGGGCCGCCGTTTCATGTATTTTGTCTCTGCCGTAGTCTGCCTTTTTGCTGCCAGACTGGCTCTACGGAAGAGTGGGATTAGATGGGTGGTGGGGGGTTGGGAAAGGCCGTTTCTTTTCTTTGTTTTTGCTATTTTGCTATTTTTTGTGTGTCTCTTTATCGTAAATAAGAAATCTCATACGTGACAAGCCCTCACAACGGAGTTCTCTCTCCTCCTAGACCACACCACTCATTTGCTTTATGAATGAAGTAAAAGTTAGTTTCACTTTTGTTCCCTTCCTAATCGAAATTGGTTTCTTCGGCTCACAAGTGTAATGATTGTTTTTCTATGCGTGAGGTAATTTATTTAGCATTATTTATACTCACAAGAGATGGGATAAAATGACCAAGGAAAGTTTTCCGCAAAACTATTGTGCTCAGCAAAAGTTGTGCGTGAGTTCAGTGAGGTCGAAGGTATTTAGTTGAACTGAAAAGTGGAGAATGGAACAAAGGGAATGTAGTCAAAGATGGGAAATTGATTTGAAAATGGATCTTCAATTGATCTAAGCTGAAGGACTGTGAGATTGTCATGGCTGCTGCATACAAAATCAGTGCATGACAACGACCTCAACACACGTTCCTGCGACTGGGGGCCACACGAACAAATGCACAGACAGCCCGAGAGTGAGGTCTGTGCGCCCAACTGTATGCAACGGCCTTTGTGTCAAAATTTTTATGCCTTGCATGGCACGCAAACGTGTGCACAAAAAAAAAGACGAAATCAGAGCAGACGAAGGAAAAGGGAGAGTCTAGAGTAGACCCGAAACAACGCAGCGTTGAGCAGGGGCAGCGGGGGTAGTAAATTGAAAGACACAGAAAGAGGCCATAGAGAGGCGGCACAGTACTGATTCTCGTACTAGACGGACCAAACTGATTCAATTAAATCAGTCCAATTGAAGCAACTGACGAAATGTGTGGACTGAAACGATGTGCGTGTGTGCATGGAATACTTAAGCTGCAGACAGGTCGCAGTGCCACATTTACTGCAGTCTGTTGTGACCAGTATCCTGTTTAAATTTCAGCTTAAAGTCCCAGACTGCTGTAGGACTCTGGACGGTTCGAAACTTCATCATTATCAGTGGGGCTGGAGCCCGGCCCAACTCTTTACGGCCAAATGTTGCCCTGTTTGAAAGGGCAAAAAGTTGTCGCAACGAATTTTATTCAAATAACTGAACATTTTGTTTGTGCCACACTTGCGCGCACACAATTTTTTAATGTCTCGACGGTTTTTGCCACATGTTCGCATCGAATCGGAGTGGAATCAGCGAACCGACCAACAACACCAGCAGCAGCAGTGACGGCAGGAGTAGCAATTGGACCTGCTCCCTGCCCGGATCCTGTGACTTTTGTCGCGTATCGTATTAATATCTCAATTTATAGCAATTTATAAAAATATGAAAAACGTTCAAGCGGGTGGAAAAACCTGTATGCGATTGTGGGCTGTCCGGAAATGCAATTTAAATGTCTTTTTTTTGCTTTTTCTGTAGTCGCTAACGAAGCCAATGGTCGATGCGGCTGCTCCCGGGGGAATGCATCGGCTCTCTACCAGTTTAAATGGGGATTCAACTTTAATATAGATTCCCATTCAAATTACCATTCCTATTCCCATTTTTGAAAATTATTCAGCCCTGTGCGGACCACTGTGCCGCCGCCTGCCACAGGAAGAGGGAAAACTTTTTGGCACCCAAGCATTTTGCTCTGTGTGAAAATCACTCAAAATTGTGTTTAACTAAGCGTAAAAATTATAAGCAAATTAATTTGCACAAATCACAGCAACAACAGGAGCAGGCGGCAACAACAATAGTTGCCTGCCTTGCTGCAGAAAAGTTTTATGAAACAATCAGGCAAAGGCAGCTCTCTCCGACACTCTGGTTAGGTCTGGCCTCGGATCCGGTCCGGCACCATCTCCATATCTCCTGTTCCCCTCCTAGGCTCTTGGCCTGGCCCAAAACAACTGACGCGACAGCAAAGGCAACCAAACGAAACGTTCAGGAGGTTTCAGGGGGAACGGTTCTGGTGCCTGGTTCCTGGCTCTGGGACTGAGTTTGGGTTTGGCTGTGTGTCGGGGGCGAGAATATAACCGACAATTTATCTGCATAAAAGCGCAGTGTGCAACTTTGACGTGGATGTCTGTCCTGATGGGGATTGATGGGTGTGGGCTCGGAAAAACTTTGCTGCCTCTCTCTCACCCTTTTCCTCACTCTCTTTCTCTCTCTCTCTTTTTCTATCTCTCTCTGGGGGGCAATTTAATACCAGCCGAGATAAAGATTCAAATTAAAGACTCACCGATCAGCAGTGACAGGGTGGCACTTATAGGAAAAAAATATTTCAATCAATTTTATTTTACTCAATTATTTTATTAAGCTAATTAAGTCGCCAAGTTGCCAACCACTCCCATATTTCAACCTCTTCCCATTAGACAGGCACAATTAAAACTTAGAAACAACACAAACGAAACAACAGCCTCTGTTGTTCACGAAACAATTGCTCAAGCGGAGATGTCGACCGAAAGATACCACTCACTTGGATTTACTTTACTTTTTGGTTGGCCTGCATTCTATGCTGTGTAGTGCAAAATATAATTTATAAAAAATAAGGGCTTTCTTCACTGCGTTTCCCGGCCCGAAAATAAGTATACCCGGAACTTGGTATAGGGGCAGATAAGATCTCTGTCTTTTTGGTATAACCGATAACAAAACGGAACTTAATTTTGTTTGCCCATGAGACATTAAACAAACAACTAATGAAGCTAAAAAAAGAAGACCATCACTAGTTATCTTATAACCAGAACCAGTGTATTTCAAAATTGAGCCCCGCCCCCTTCCACCTCCGCAAAAGGGCGAAAACCTCCCAAATATACAATTTTGAAGATAAAATCTAAAAACGCCATTCCGTAGGGAATGACCATATCTATCAGATCACCAAATTGGGATACGATTGGATATAATAGCCATAATGAAGAAATTAATTTCCAGTGGCTAAACCCACCCCGTCTTGCAGCTTTTTTTTTTTTAACACATTCTCTCATTCACACTCTGTTTCGCGCAATGCCGCGTCGCTGCTTCTGCCGTGAGTCTGCAGTGTGTGGGTCCTGGCACGGGGGGTAAGCTAAAGGAGCGTGTTGGCGTGAGAAGTGTTGTTGATGTAGATGACCGATGAAGAAAAAATGTAAAATTTGACAAAAAACCGCTAATGTACAGAATTAGTACTGAGTGCCGGGTATAAAAGATGCCGGTCACACGTCCCTTCTCGTTTTTTTTTCACATTCTCTCATTCACACTCTGCTTTGCGCAGTGCCGCGTCGCTGCTTCTGCCGTGAGTCTGCAGTGTGTGGGTCCTGGCGCGGGGGGCAAGCTAAAGGAGCGTGTTGGCGTGAGAAGTGTTGTTGATGTAGATGACAGATGAAGAAAAAATGTAAAATTTGACAAAAAACCGCTAATGTACAGAATTAATACTGAGTGCCGGGTATAAAAGTTGTGACGCGTAAGAAGCGTCTCACACGTCCCTTCTCGTGTCAAATCTGTACTTCCGCTACATAAATTCTCCCTCTCTCTCTATCTCTCTTTTGACATCAACACCCTTTTGTCATTTTGGACAACAACTTTAACATACACAAGAACAAACCCGTTTTCAAATTCAATATACCTCTCTGTTTTGGGTTTACTGGGTATAATCATTGCCGTCACTAATTTGCATACAACAATAGGCGCTTACTGCGAGAGATGTCGTCTTGAAAAGGGTCTCTCATCTCGCCCGTTCAGCCTAAGAGGGTGGTGAAGGGGCTGCTGCCAGACTGAGTAGAGGTAGAGAATCTTATAGCAATTTTTAATTGCCATCCAACGGGAAGTTTTCAAAGAAAACTTCCAGGATTTTCCAAGTCAATTGTTGGTTTTCCATTTAGAAAAATCAACAATGAGGCGCTGGAGGAAGTCACATGTAGCAGGGATTTCTGACGGATGGACGGACAAACGACCCGGGCGGAGGCAAAAGTACCCAAAATTTCAGAAATTTCGGAAATGTATGCCTTGACTTGGCAGCAGCCTGATTAAAGGCTGGAAGGGGGGCACTAGGCGGTGTCGGAGGGGAGGCGGAAGCGTTGCCATTTGCATTTTGTAAATTGTTGCCAACACAGGGCTGAAATATTTGACAGGGGAGGCGTGGCACTGTCCGTGGCCAAGTGCCCCCGCACAATGCTGGCTGGCATTGTCTGCGTTTAATTATGGGAACAAATAAATGTCTATCATTTTGGGTTAGGTGGTACAGATGCCTCCTGGCTTGTCTTGAGTTATGCGGAGAGTTTAATGAGCTATGGACATTGTGGGAGGAAGAGGAAAGCTGGGGTATTCTCTGTGGCATCTTTGACAGTTCTGGAACTAATCAAAGCTTGGCTATAAGTTCCAGGACCTGCTTAGGCATCGATTAATCTGGCTGTAATGATAGCTTAACTCGAGATCCCCTGGTTGTACAGCCCACCCTGACCTTTGGTGCCCTCTTGACTGATGCCATTTCCATCCCCCGATTTAACGCCCCAATAATTAAACTCAATTAACGACCGAATGACCAGTCAGCTGGAGCAGTGGGCACACATCAAAGCCAAGATCCAAGCAACTGCATCTGTCTCGTCCTTTCTTTGTGGGGAGACCACCCGCTAACAACTTCATTTGTCTCCTGTTAAGTCCCCGTCCATGGTCTTAGCAACGCTTAACTCCACTCCTAACAAACTCCTTTTGCTCCCTTTCCCCGCGGAGAAGAACCCTTATCCAAATCGGAGGAGGAGGAGCCACCACACGCTGTGTTGTCCTTATCTTGACAGCTAACATTTACAAAAAGAAAACACGCAGGGAAGGAGACCCAACACCAAACAACACGTCTTTATCGCACCCAAACAACGCATTTTCCAATTTTCCTTTTGGCTTGCTTCTGCGTCTGGAAGAAGTCCTGGCTTTTAAATACTCCCGATGTAGATTAATCATTCGCTGACTCCATCTTCAACTCCGAAAGATCGAGGGAAGGACTTCTTGTGGTGCTACCTGCCCGCAACTTGCGATGGCAACTTCCTCCAAATCCAATTATAATTGCGCTTATCAAAAATAAGTTTTCGATACTTGCCGAGGAGAGTGAGGGAGTCAAGTCGAAATGTAGTATAGGAGGGGAGTCGAATGAAGTGACGCCGTGTCTCTGGCAATTTCGCCAATATGGCAATTTAATCCACACAATCAGTTTAAGGCATCGCCATTTATCTCTTCAGAGACTACTCGGGGGATTGGGATTTCGATGGTTGGTTGGTTCCTTTTACTTTTCCCCACTTTTCCATTCACCCTGTGGTTACCCGAATGGGGATTTCTTTCCCTGTCAATTACCTCAAGTTTAATTGAAGGTGAAATTGTGTCAGAGCAGAGAAGTTGATGTGGTCAACGGTGCACCGTTTCGGGTGGCTGAAGTTATCCCAATGAAAGATGATATTTGACAGAAATTAGAGGGTGGATTTGTGTAGATACTAAATAGTTTGGAAGTCACTGCAAATATCTCATCCGATGGACTTTGAATGTTAAGTAAAACTACGATAGGCCGTACTCAGAAAAAGTCTGGAAAGAGTTCCCCTGCACTCAGAGAAAAATGGAATGGACAAATAAAGACACAAACTCGCACAAACTCGTATTCACTGTTTTTAATTATTAATATGGTATATATTTTCATCTACATAAATATGCAACACTTTAAAATACATAAATACAGCAAAATACATTTTTACCTTGTAAATTTTATTACGGCATAATTTGAAAATGTTACTTGGAAAATAGACTGCTTTGAATAATTTGAATTTCCTTTGAATTTTGAATATTTAAATAAACTACGTAAATGCCAATTATATTAACTAAATTTTGATATTTCCACTCTCGTGCTCGAATCACCGTTTAAGTCTAAGTTGAAGTTTTAAACTTTCAGATTACTTTTCCATTGGGTGTACAAAGGTAAAAACCCATTCTTCTAGTTTCCCATTTGTTAAGGTTTCATTTCTATGAAATAGATCATCAGAACTCGTCCTCGTGCCGGCAATATTCCCGCTCTGATAAGCATAATTGGCACTTTCCTCTTTTAAAGGATTTCTGGCAATGTCTCGCTTAATTATATTCGGAATACGCATCAGGGGGCACTGAGGAGACTGAGGACTGGGGAACACTTTTCATTTCATTTTAGGGCAAAATAATAATAAATTCTCTCTTAAAATTCATTTCATTAAACACTCGCCATGAGCTACTGCCAGCCAGAAGGAGCACAAAAGACGGGCCGTGGCAAGGAAGTCTTTTGTTTATACTCGAGTTCCGTTTGCCCCCAAAGCCAGCACCGCGCATCCCGTTAAACGCACCCAGGACTTGGTCAAATTAAGCAAGCTGACAATTTTCTCTCTCTAAACTGTACAACAACTTAATGAGCCTGCATAACTTTGCGACAGCAGCGAGAGTGCGGAGTGGGAGGAGCGAGTCGAAAGGAAACCAAAATCTAAGGAACCTCCCCCAAATTACGAGAGGGCGACAGATAAAAAAGCACGTATACTTGGCCCGAAGGCAACTCACTCACACAGTCCTTAGTCGGCAGTCGGCAGTCCACAGTCCGTAGTCCGCAGCCCCACGAACGGTGGCAAAAGTCATTATTCACTGTACCAGCGGCACCCACTCTCCTGCCCTATCTCTCTCCTGCTGAAAAATAATCAACTTTTACACGACTGTCACACGCTCCCCAGTCCCAGCCCCCATCTGCGTCCGACACTCGTTGGTGGCAAGTTTGGCGCAAAGTTTCGAGCCCAGCGTGGAGACAACTTCCGTGTTGCCTCCGGGCCAATGTTGCATATGGCCAAAGTCCTGGTCAGGCTCGGCTTCCTTAACAAATGACGCATTAATGAAATGATTTTTCCATGAAGCATTTGAATTTTTAGATTTTCCTACACTCCCAAAAGAGGAACGCGGGAGATGAAAGCGTGACACGCGTTTCGAACCTACATATGTATGTATTTATGTAGGAGGAACTTCAACGAGGCTTTTCCACTATTTTAATTGTATCCTCTAGGAGCGTTTAAAGAGAGAGAGATCTTAAACGCGATCCACAGCTGTCCGCTAAGTGCTCGATTTGTCGTTATTCGATTTGTGTTTTCAATTTCTATGAGGCAGAGAAAATATATCCCTAGGGTCGTGTCACGAAATCATCTCCAAGCGCCTCATCCAGCTCATTAACTTCCGCTTGATACTCTCGGGGTCGGTCTCCGATTCCCGTTGCCCATTCCGCGCTCCCGGCTTCGGCACACTCCCTGTTTGTTGCTTTATGCAAATGTTTTTCTTGTTATTATTGCCCGAACGCGATTCCCGCTGATGTTGTTGTTTGTTGCTTTGGTTTTGGTTTTGCTTTTGGTTTTATAGGAAAACACGCAAAGCAAACAGAGCCAGGGCTGCTCTACTCTGCTCCGTGTTTTCTTATATGAGAGTTTTTCCCGCCGCAGCGCTCCGGTCTGTTTGTACATATTTTAATTACGCGTCTCTGATTGAGAAACATTTCTCGGAGAGAGGAGAGCGTTGACATTCTGGGACTCTACGACTCTGCGGCACAGCTGTCGCCATATCCCAGCAATTTTTCGGCGACTGCAAGGGATCTCTAAGGGGTTGAAAGGGCGGTGTTTGCTTTGTGGGCATCATTTTTGTATGTTTTTGAATATTTATTCTTTAAAGTGGTTCCCCCAATGAGCTGTTTCCACTTTCTGGCCACTTGAGCGTAATTGTGCCAAAAAATTAGCATTTATGATTGCCAATCTTGACCAGAATGGAGTCCTATACATACATTTGCCAGAGTATTATTCATACCATTCTTATGAGGTAATAACACAAATCAGCTCAAGCACCCACGCACATCCTTCCTCTTATATTCTCGAAATATGTAATTCGGATAAGAGACGCAGAAAGTGTGCTACAGTCTCATATTTCGCCAACTGCTGGCGGATGAAGAGCCCGGCAACATGTTGACTTGACAGCCCCCCATCCGAGCATCCAGCCAATTGACACCCTTTTTCAAATCTGACACTCCAGCTAGGGTGATTGGGATGGAGTGGGGAAAAGTCAACCCTCCGTCTCTCTGGCTCTTTTCGAGTATAAGGGTAATTTCAATACTCGTAAATTGAGCGAAGGATATTTATTTTCTGTTTTTGCATAGCACACAAAATCTGATTATGTTTTCTTTTCTGTTTGAATGATGTCGGCGTGGCGTTAGTGGGAATGAAATCAAAACTTCAATAAATAAATCGATGGGCAAAACACATCAGCATACATTTTGCGACACACAGACGACAAACGACAGACGACAATTAACAATCGACCCGCAATCATCATTAACAATTTCCCATAATCCACTCAACGTCCAGCAAATTTCCTCGATTTAAATTGTAACCCGGAATTTTAATGGCATTAAATGTTATTAAGCTCGCATATTTATTGTTATGGCTGTACGCCCGTGTACCCTATTGGCCCTCATTGTCACTTTCTCAGTCACTCTCTGTCTGTCCTTCCGATAATTGTGTGTGCGCTTAATTAAATTTTCATGCAGGTGCAATAAATGATTTTCCGAAGCGGTCATCTAATTAGATTTACATTTTTTATGACTCGCTGCTTTGTGAATCAATTGCTCGGTCGATTCTGTCTCCCCGGGCACCTAAGATACCTAAGTCCGACTGGAGACAGGAATTTAATGAATATACCCAAAAGGTTCTAAGTACATATTAATAAAATTTCAGCAGAACTACTAGGAATTTCTTTAATCTGACGGCCCCTCCCAGGAATGCATCATTCCTGGAGTGGGAAGAATCTTTAACCCGGAATCGGTCTTCTGCTCGACACAATTGTCAGCTTTCATGGACTCTGCTGCCTTTGGTGGCGTAGCTGGTGGAGGAGGAGGCTTCACGCCCGGCTGTGCTGGAGCTGGAGCTGCCTTGGCAGCAGCCTTGGCTGCTAACTTGCTCTTTAGCTCCTGGACAACATCAATGGGCGGCTTCACGCTACTCCGTGGATCTCTGGTGTAGTAATAGTTGCCGAACAGGCGTCGGTACGGCCCGGATGGAATGCCCGGCTGGGGCTGAGTGCGCGGTGACACTGTGTCCGCGAAGCGGTGGGCCGTTTTGTGTTTGCGGCCAAGGAAAAAGTCACGAAGCTTGCTCAGGAACTGGGCTACATCGCGGTGCTGGGGCCTGGGAGGCATTTCTGTGGAAATTATATAGTGAAAAATAATCGAAAATTTTGATTCGAATTTAGAATGTGGTGCGTACATTGGATTGACAACAGAGTCAAATGCTTCAATAGTTTTTTCCACTTCCAAAACGGTGCTTCCTTCCGTTTCTTCCACACGAGCTCGTGCAACAGTTGCTGCGTCAGATTTTGAATTATGCCACCCTCCAGATGGGTGGATGCATGGATGAATGGGTGAAGTAGTGGATCAGTGGATGAGTCAATTCAATAAGCGTCAATCTTTCTCCACGCGCTCAGCTGTCAATCAATTTGGGAACGAAATCTGCCAGCGATGAATTTCAATTATGGCCACAGAAAAGAAACAAAGCTGCGGAAGTTCCCTCCCCAACTCGAACTTGATTAGAAATGAAACATTCGCAATATTATCGAAGACAGTGCAAAAAGTCGACTTTGGAATTAATAAAAACACTTCAATTTCCGATGCCAATCAGTGCGGAGATCCCTGTTCACCACCACCCCTCATACACTACCAACTAGAGTGTGACAGGAGCACGCGTCGAGCTTTACTGTACTTAGAGTGGTTCAGCACGTTTCCTTGTGAAGCCCTCGCTGTCAGCCTGACAGAACAGGAGAGGCCCATGCCCAGGGCCGGAAGTCTGCTCTGTGAACATGAGCGAGAGATGTTAATCACGGACGGGACGTAGATCCTTGGAACTCTGCTCACATTTCATCGGATAAGCAGCTTGTCGAGATTACGAAATCGAGCTGATTATGTCTTTGTGAGTGCCAGGACCAGGGCCTGGACGCGTGTCAAAGGGTGAGCCGGGCCGAACGACGTTCCTGACGTGTTTACCTTTTGGCTTTTCAGGCTGGGGTTGGGGGTTGTTATATTCGTGTTGTGCACAAGTGAGGGATCTGCATGGCAATACTTATGGTAAATGCATAAATCAGCTTGACTCTCTCTTCCAATTTGATTATAATTTACGGCGCACGGGGAAATCGTTTGCGATAAGCTGAAAGAGCTAAATATCAGGTTAATATTTATGAGCTGGAAAGGGGGAAAACCGATCGGAGAGAATTGATTCAATATGTGAGAAAAAAAACTGGTTCTGGTGATGAAAATAGTTTTGTTCTGTATTGGATTGGATCTAATTGGAAATAAAAAGAGGGGGAATACAAAGCTTAGTGGGAATACAAAAGGATGTTTTAAGATGGCAACAAAGCTGAGCTTGGGAAACTTACAGATTGCCTGAAAAAAGTTTTTATTTTCAATTCTTTAAATATAAGGTTAATATTTATGGTACATTCTTTACTGTATTTTCTCTTTCTTTAATGTCACCAATTATCAAAATGTGTATGAAGTGATAAGCAAATAAATGGTGTGTGGGTGAGCTGAAGCCAAGAAACAGGGATAAGATAAGAAGTTTGCTAGGATTAGCGATGGATCGTCTATTCCTGACTACTTTTTATACCCGGTACTTGAAGAGTAAATAGGGTATATTGTATTTGTGCGAATAACGGTTGTATGTAACGCACAAAAGGAAACGTTTCCGACCCCATAGAGTATATACATTCTTGATCAGCATCAATAGCCGAGTCGATATAGTCGATGAGCCCCGCCCCCTTCCGCCCCCTCAAAAAGGCGAAAACCTCCCAAATCTACAATTTTGAAGATAAAACAAAACTAAAAACGCCATTCCGTAGGGAATGGCCATATCTATCAGATCACCAAATTGGCGATTGGAGCATTATTATAGCCACAATGAAGAAATTAATTTGCAGTGGCCAAACCCACCCCGTCCCGCAGCTTATATTTGTTATTTGCACATTCTTCCATGCCCACTCTGTCCCTGCCGTTCTTCCGCCGCTGCCTCAGCCGTGGCTAAACCCACCCCGTCCCACAGCGTATATTTGTTTTTTTCACATTTTCTCATTCACCTCTGCTTCTGCTGTGTGCGGCTACTGCCGCGAGTCTGCAGTGTGTGGGTCTATTGAAGGGGAGCGAGCTAAAGGAACGTGTTGGTGTGAGAAGTGTTGTAGATGTAGATGACAGATGAAGAAAAAATGTAAAATTTGACAAAACACCGCTAAGGTGCGGATGTAGTACTGAGTGCCGGGTATAAAAGTTGTGACTCGTAAGAAACGTCTCACACGTCCCTTCTCGTTAAATTTTAGAAGAGCAATTGGATTGGAAACATCTGTATGTTAACCATAAGCTAGCTCTGCCACAAAGTAATCTAGTACAACCAAGTCTAGTGGTGGCTCCAGACACCTTTTATAACAAAACTTTAAACTTCCTTCAATGAAGGGGGAGTCAATATCTTTAAATTTCCCCATTTGGAAATGCACAAACGAAATCCGAGTCGAGTTCATCTACGGGTATTTACCTAAGCTGTTGCCCAAATTTTTCACCCAGGCGTCATATTGCACGGGACCTAGGGGACGTGCCGAGACAACTCTGCCCCACGACCAACACTCGCTCAATACATCAAACTAATTGATACAATTTTTTAAAAAAGGATCGGGAAAAACTGTAGGGCGGAGGGTTGCTGCTTCTCTGGTTTACCTTGTTTCCGTTTCTGATGGTTTTTTTTTTTTGTTTGGTGGAAAACTGCAGGCGCGAGCCGGAAAGCCTTTAAAGTATGATAAGGGTGGCTTCGAAGACTAGGGGTTGGTTCAGCTGGTGGTGGCACATGCGGTCGATATGTGTTCGCCTTCTGATTGAACTAATTGACACATGTGAGGAGAAATCCACCTAAATGTCGGTTTGGGATTTGGTAATACGAGCCAAGGCCAAGACCAGAGAAGGCCCGGCACGGCCTGGCTGCCTGAACTTTCTCTGTCTGCTTCTCTCGAGTATGCTCCTCTGTTGTAATGCGATATGTCAACAGTGTCCTGGGGTCGCAGGAAAGTTTAAAAGAAGTCGCCGAAGGGAACTCCTTGCGCTGCGGCTGCATGTGAGGATGAAAGTAAAAGTAGCGAAGGTCAACATCATCAAAATGTCTGTCTGGCCAGAGGACAAACATCTGAAGCACACACACATGCTACCAGGATCTCGAACAGGATGGCTGGCTGCCTGCTCGTCGTCATCCCATCGTCCCATCGTCCCAACGCCCCGTCTCGTAGTGAAAATGATAATGTTAAAGTTTTACAACTTAAGTCGTCAAAGTCAAACACACTCTAGGGAAATTACAAACACATTCGAGACAGGAATGTGAAGCTCGAAAGAGTCGTTGGATGTATGTTGTAGGTTGTTGGGTGGATGAGATGGGGTATGGGGAGGTCAAGAGCTGCTCGAACTTTCGGGGGTTCTGTGTGATGAAATATACTTACATTGCACATCCTTGGAAGTTTACCTGCTCCAATCTTAAGCTCAGTATCCCATGTTGTTTGGCTTTCAATGCTTTTACAGTGCTTCGGGGTAGAATTAGTGGCAAGCACAACCCACTGCCTCCGACACTCCACTCAGTACAGCCACTCACCCTCCGCCATTAGCATAAATAAACGCTTCTAAGTACGCCCCATAAAGGTGTAAATGCTCTGGTATTATTAGCCAAAGGCGAGCCAACGGCAGACAAAGCAAGACAGGGGGAGTCCTGGGCGAACCGCTAGAGGCTCTTTGGAGACTTGTGCTAGCGCTAAAATTTTATTACCTCCTCCAACACACACATAAAATGTCGAATCTCCCGTTTCGAGTACTCGAGTATTTCATAAAATTTTGTTGCGCATCAAAACTGTTTGACTCTTGGAATGGATCCTGGCTAGGACTTTGACACTTTGTTGTCTTTATTCGCGGGGAGGAATGCAATTTTATTAAATGACTCTCAACTTCTTGGCTCCTTAACTTGGCTATGAAATTAGCATCGATTTTGGGCTGACTTAGCAAATGGGTCAACTTAAAGCGAGAGGGCCATGACGATGATCGGTAAACAAAGTTGCAAAGGGCATCCGGATAATACAGCTCACATTTCAGTCTCAGCTTCAGCTGGTACTCCATGATTAACCAAGTCCTTACCCAGTTGCAAGTATTTTTCGGGGAAAAGTTTTCTACTTGAAAGACTGGAAATTGTTTTACTCGGAGACAAAAGTTTGCACCTCTTTGAATTGGTGGGAATGAGTACTTATCAGTGAATCGGTGACTCCCCCCAAACACTCATTAAAATGTGGCAAACGTTCTGTTTATGCACCACTCCTGGATGGGGGAGGGAAACCCCCTGCCACGCCCATCTATCCATTCATTTCACTGTTAACTGAACAAAAATGTTCCTTTGGTCGTTTTATTCGTTTCATGCCCACGTTTATTGTTTTCCAAGTCATTTTCAGCATCTTATCAATTTGACTCTGAGGCACTGGCAATAAAAGAGTAACCATTGTTTGCCGCCCTTCCCCTGGATTCCCCCCAAAATACCTCGCATATAACCCGCGCGCTCTTCCGTTCATTCCTGTCATTGATAATGAAGACAGCAACAACATTGTCTTTGCCACAGCTTCACCCACTACGTCGCCCCGCCACCAGAACGTGACCGTCTTATCAATGCGATTCGTATTTCGAGGACGCAGCCGTCTGCCACGAGTCCTACATAGAGTCCTGCCACGCCCGGAGTCCTCCTACGCTATCGCTGAAGCAATTAAAATTTGTAGCTATCGAAGGAGTGGCGTAGAATTCGATTTCTTTGGCTCGTCGTCCTTGCAAATCATTTCACAATTGCTTAAGAATGGGCACACTCTCCACCACAATTCCCATCTCCATCCCCATGCCCTGGGGTTGGGTATTCCTCTGTGGGTGCCTCCTCCCCTCTGCTCATTTTTCATACTGACAGCCCCCAATGGGCGTTAATTGCATGGGTTTGGTTAAGGTTACGGCCGCGCTAGATAAGCGCGCGTGATTTTTCCACGAATTCCATGCCCAAAGGGCACGGCACCATTCTCACACCCTTCCCATTTCCGCCATCACTCTTAGGGGTTCGTCGTGGCCTTGGGGGGATGAAATTTTGACTTGTTATTGGGCGCAATTCATACTTCTCCCCCATTTAAGGATTTCTTAGACTTGGTTTGCATTTTGCGGCCCATTCGATGTGGCAGGCAGCGATAAGAAGATGCTTCAGAGACGTTGGAGAGAGATGAAGTGGGGTATACATTTTTTTGAATTGGAAAAACGTGCAGCAAATGGCTTAATTACGTCTGGAGAGAAGAACTTTGATCTTGAGCGGAAGAATGGGTTGGCAGCAGATGAGCAGCAGAATAGATGGTCATACGAGTATATGGAGTGCAAGCCCTGCAATCAATATGCCTCCAGGTGGCAGGTACAGGCAACTCGTGAAGAAGGGATATGTGAACCCGTTCCCCCTATCCCTTCATTCACATTTAAATGCGCATATTTCACAGTTAACATGACTTGACAACATGCCTTGTTGGCTTTCTTCTTTGGCCTGGTCTAAATATGCAAACAAATAGTTTTGGCAATTGCCAAGTGGGGCATGTCAGACGCCACCAAAACGCCTCAAACCAAATGGGTCCTCCTCCTACCACCGTCGGCCAGTTCAGCATGTTGTGGCATGCGGTTGTGCAACGGCAACAACTTTTGCAACATGCAACCAACGAACCAGACGAGCTGCTGCTCCTTCTCCATCTCCTGGCTCCTGTTCCGTTCCACCTCTGCTGAGTGGCAAAATAAACGAGGCCTTAAATCGAACTCTGAACACAGGTCCAGGGTACGGGTCGTGCCGGGTCGTAGGGCCCGGGGATAGTCCCTTCTCGTTTGAGGTTAACATAATTTAAGGCAGCAGGAGTAGGGGCCAGAGCCAGGGCCAGGGCCAGGACCAGGACCTCTGCTGTCCATTTAACATGCTGCCAACATGTGTGCGTGTGTTTGTGGCAATTTCGCAAATTATAAATTTTCCACCTGCACAATATGCTGTGCGCCTGCTACGTCCACTTCCAGCTCCCTCCGTCCACTTGCCACCTGCTCTCCTTCCTGTCGTGCTTCCGGTTCTCCCAGCCAACAATCCGACAATTGATCGCTGTTTCCGGCTCTCCTGTGCTTCTGTGTTTATGCGTGTTGCAGCTTGCTCTTGTTCTGTCCTGTGGAAATTAAGTCGACACCGAACACAAGCCCTGCCGATGCAGATAGTTTCGACACCGACCAATATCCCTCTGTATGTCAAAACACTTTTCCCCGTTTACGAGTATGAAGCTTGTTTGGCATAAAATCCCGACTTGAAGGGGAACTTTGTTCAGAGTTTTCTCCAAGCCGGACAGAGTTATAAATTGCAAAGTTTTCGATTTGCCGATTAGGGAAAGTGAAGGAATACAAATTGAAAAATATTTCAACTAAATTCCATTTGATTTAAAGTGTGGCAGAAAATATTTAAACAAAAAGAAATCGTAAAATAAACGAATTTGAAGGTTTTTATGGAGAATGGAGTACACAAACCAATTTTCTTTACTCTCGTATTTACTTTAAAATTTCAATTTAAAATATACTATATTTATGGAGAGAAGAACAGAGCACAGAGCATGTTTTGTGCAGTCGACAAAAAGTGTGCGTGTCCGAGGGGACGGGACACAGACACAGCAGCTGAGAAAATTTGCATAGAACAAAACGTAAATGGCAACAATTTGTGTAAGAGCAAATTAAATATTGTAACTGGGAAATGAATTCGATATGGATGCGATACGAGGAGGCTCCAAATGGTCAACAGTGGAGCAGGCAGCTATTGTCTAGTGCGATTGCATATTCAAACGAAGGGAAATGTCATCGACTCTGTTAATACATTTGCAGATTGATCGTTTCTTTTGTCGTTCCAAAAACTATGATCCTTTAATAGAGCTTACTAGCCTACAAGGAAACATACATTCCGATCGATAATGATGAAGAATATTCTGGGTACACTCAATACGATGCCAATATCTGGTGGTAAACCATACAGCCCTATGCAAGGGTATATTCATTTAAAACAGACAAAGCCAGAACCAGAAATAGCAACAGAAACAGGAAAAGAAACAAACAATATGCAAAACACGAAGGCGTACAAAGATTGCAAATCAAGTATACGCAAAGGAGAGCTCCAGATACATGGCTTTGCATATTGGAGAAAGAATCTCCAATATAACAAGGTCAGTCCGCATCATTTTGATATCAAATTTCCATAAATCCTGCATCCCTCTACATCCCACTCTGGGAGCCCCTTATCGTAGCTCACTTTATGCATAAATGTTCAAATAAATGTCGCAGGATAAATATTTAATAAACATAAGCGAGAGACGTAAATATCGAGCAAAGGAATACACTGACAAATATTGAAATCAAATGGGTGGCAATAAAACAGTTTTGTCCCCCAATCTCCTTCTCTCTCTCTCCCTATCAACCCCCAAGTTTATGTCTCAATTGCGTCATCAATTTGCATTTGATGGGGGAAAAAAGAGCGAAATTAGAGCGACGAGGTTGCTGTGGCTCCTCTGTTTTATTGATCGCCCGATTGACATTGCATCAATATCGTGAAAAAGTTAACAAGCAGCAGGCAAAATATCAACTTTTTATTTAAAAGCTTTTCTGTGCTCTTCCTTTGCCGTTTGTTTATCTTTCGCCTTCTGTTTGTCTTTACGTAGCGACTCTGCAGACAAATTGAAATGCTGCATGCATTATGCTACCCTTAAAGAGGGTATATTTCTTGTTTCTAAATGTTTTGCAAGCAGAGAGAAACCCAAATGGAATGAAGCGACGAACAAGAAAACTGTACTCTGAAAATATATGTCTTTGTGCTTTCCTTAAACGTGGTATCTATTAAGGATATTTAACAACAAAATATAATAATTTCATTAGAGAAACATTTCTTTTCCAAAAAAGCTTTATTCAGCATAAATTTATTAACGTTATTATTTTTTATTAATAGTTAATTATTATTTTGAATTACCATCGTTGACACTAGACCAATCTTCAGGATCGGCTTAAAGATGCAGCAATGTTTTTCGTTTCTAAAATTCACTTCGATTGTTTAACAACTTTCTCGCCATAATTTGCATTATAGATCCCGTGCCTCGACCTTCAGCTATAAATTATTTATATTTTTGTCAAGTGGATCAATCGATAGATTTATTTTCTTATGTATGAAGCGATTCGAGTGCACGGATTCACATGGAACTGATTCTTTTAACCTAGGTTTTTCCCTCATCAGGCATTCATTCTGTCCGCCATTAATAACCAATTAATATTCTATATTTTGAGAAACTTTTCTATACAATTAATTTAATTTCCGTCTCCGCCTCCGTCTATTGCGTGGGGTAACACATTTTTCTGTCACATCAGCGCAAATTGCCATCCATCGATGCAGCCTATGCACACTCATTAACACAACAATGCTCGTAAAATGCAAACCAAACCCCCTACCGCTGGGGGGGGACAATTAATGTGACTGACACACATGCTGATTTTGCCGCCGTTCGTTCGCGTTGTCATATTTGATTTACAGTTGCAATTTACGCACTTTCCCAGGGAGGAGGAACGGAGGTGGGTCTCGACTCCGAACAGAGGACTCTGATCGGGAGAGTAGGAGGCTGGCCGACAGCTGTCCACGTCAGCATCCGGCCTCTGTTTGATGTTGTTAATTGATTTTCAAAGTCAACTCCTCGGGTGCGTACTGCCAGGGGGAGAGCTCGAGGGATCCAAAGCGAGAGCGGGAAGGCACAGAGAGGGAGAGAGAAAGAGAGAAGAGAGAGATAGAGAGTAAGCGAGGAGAGGGCCGCTTTCGCTTTCGCCCCACTCGGAGATTAGCAGGGCAGTGTAAAATGCATCTCTATTGAGGCGCAAGCGACATAAAACCAATTCCCAATCCGCATTCGCTGGAAAATGTACAGACTGTGGATATCCCCAGTCCCCAATCCCTTCACACCACTTCTCAGTCTCCTCTCTCGCTCTCTGATGTGCAGTGTAAGTGCAACGAAGCGCATTTGCAGCTGCAATGTTCAAGTGGATTTCGGAGTTGTTCCTGCAACCAGTTGGGTCAGGGTACGGGTGGGGGGCTGGAATGAATGTGGGATTGGGCTACGTGTTTGTTTTATGTGTGGCCATTGTCCAGTGTCCCTTGGACATGGGACTGTACTGTATATGTTGTCTGCCCGTCCGGGCATGCGGTTCAATCAAAGCGATTTCCAATGTCCACAAAATTGCGCAAAAGGACATTTTGGTAATTTCAACGATGTCACCCGTCCACAACCAGGAGCGGAACGCATCGTGATTTTAGCAATTGATTCGTATGAGCTTCTGCCTCTTAGAAAGAGTCGTGAAAGGTTCGCCAATCTACCCTGTGGAATCTGCCTTTTAGCTCCTTCTTCAGGCGCCCAACTCCTGCTCACTGGCTAATACGCTCCTGGCCTCGTTGTTGGTAATGAGTTTGGTTTTACTGTTTAAATTTAAACGTGTCCATCAGCCAGCAGAAGGAATATCAGAAGCAGTGGGAGCGGAGGGAGCAGCAGGCAGTGACTGCGGCTACAGTTCTAAAGTGTATTTGCATTTAACGCTAAATGCATTCCAACAGGGATGAGAAGGAGCCGAGGAAGGGAACGGGCCGAGCCTGCGGGAGGCAAAACATGACAGTTGCATTAATTTTGATTGCGTAAATATTTCAAGTGTGCGGATTGAGGGAGAGAGCTCACAAAAATGTTTGCCCAAGGCCCATGGACCATGATCCGTGGCAGGGGCAGTGTAACAGAGGAGTGGCAACGAATTAAGTGATTGCCATTGAGATGAGCTGATTGCAGCACTGGCTGCACTCCTGGCTCCGCTGCTCCGTTTCCTGGAAGGGCAATGCATATTTAAAGTTTGTTGAAGGACCTGCAGCTAATGGTGAACCCCAAGCCGAGAGCCATACAGTGCGATGAACCCTCCATTCACCCTGCAGAGAGAACGCCACGCCGTGGCAACTTTTGAAATTAAAGCAACAAAAGCAAGAGAGAGAAAGAGCAACGAACCACTTCGTATCCATTTCTCCAGCTGAAATAGTTTTACTCCATGTCCCAATCCCAGTCGCAGGCCCAAAGCGAAGGCTAATTTTAGACACTAATAAAATGATTCAACCCACAAATGTCTCAAAGTGCGAAAAGTGCATCGAAATTTATGAGCACGTAGCTGTCGTAAAACTTTTGTCGTTGCGTTGCAGGAGGAGGACTCCAGCCATGCCCTCCCGCATGACGTGATAATTTACTTAACTGCCTATGCCCCCACCAAACAACTAACTCGATCTGGGGAGCATTAACAAGATGCAAACATCAAATTTTATTATGTCTAGGCCATAATTATGCGAGATTTGTTATGCAGGATGGGGCTGGAGATGATATAGAGCAGGGCTCGGCACGGCCCTATCCAAAGGGTATAGGACAAGGCGCTGCTGCTGCGCTGCTGCTCACGTACATGCGTATTACAGTGATTCCTACCAATATCAATATATTGAAATGTTCCGTTTTTCGTGCGTCTGCACACACAAACGCAAAAACGACTCGTTAATTGTATGGGTGCCGAGCTCTGATATAGAGGTTAGGGAGGTTAGGCCTAGAGCTCGTAAAACTTGAGCAGTTTTGTGTTCTCCCAGTATTTATATCCTGAGTTCATAAAAGTTTATCAAATCTCTAAAATTAGTCAGTGGAATCGTGATTTTTGGTGACAATCAACCAGTTTATTGGCTGAATCTCATTTGTTGCATTAATTTTCACGTTTAAGTATTTTGAACTGTTTTTCTATTTTATTGTACCCTCTCTTCAGCCGTCTATTATCGCTGAGCAGAGATGAGCTCCAGACTGGCCCCAGCAGCTCGACTGCAATTAAACCCTGAAACCGCTTTATAGCCGTTTGTGCCCGGTACCGAGCAGCTACTGCTCATCAGAAATCGTCTGTTTTTTTGGGGTACCAGCACCGCAATGTCTGCGGCATGTGGAGAATTTTCCCATAAGTCTGCAATTTTATCCTTTCATACACTTATCAAAGGGTTTAAGCGTTCGTGGAGCTCACTGCAGTACTCCTCTACTTCCACATGATCTGTAGGGCATTGAATGACTCGACAAACCCTAGCTGAAATTGTGTTTTTTCTCGCCAATGGCTAGACATCATTTAGACCGCCAAGAAGCGAGGGAAAGGGAACAAAGAGCAAAGCTGTCGACTGCTTTTGCGGTGATAACTGGGAATTAATTAAATGTCGCGGCGAATGAAATTAAAATAAAAATACCAAAAGCTTCCTTTGGGACTACTTAAAGCGAAAGGAGGCAAAGGAAGGAAAGACTTTAGAAGGCCTCTGCTTATCAGCGGCCCATTAATAAGGGACTAAGCCAAAGATGTACATACATATATATTGGGGACATCTTGCAGAGGGACTTTACTTTTAGTTTAGGTAACTCTCTTAGTTCGCTCTCTTTCCAAGTCCGACATTCGCTTCCGCCCTGTTGGGGTTGCTCTTGTTACGTAAACAATAAATGTTTGCAACAATGACAAGGCAGTGGCAAGGGTAAGTGAAAAGGGGTTGAGGGGAAATGGAAAGGCATTTCCTTTCGCTGCACAACAATTCCAGGAGAAAAATTGCAACTCTTGACTTCCGCTCTGAAAGTTTAAATTCATTTCCGACCCGAGCTTAGATTTGAGGCGAGAAATTAATTAGAAGTTTGCTCAGACACGCGACCGAGTCCCTATCCCTGTCCTTCTCTATTCCCGACCCTGTTGGACAGTGTGGCGTGGTGTTATCTGCACCATTTGATCCGGTTCGTTGTTTGTTCGTTCTTTGTCTTGCTCTGCCCCGCCTATCCAGCGATTTATTGGCCAATTGGCAGACATTTTTTCGGAAATTTTAAGCCATTTGCTGAAGGTGTTTCCGTTGGCGTGGAGTTGTAGATCGGACCAGGATTTATGACATATTTTTTCGATGCAGCTTTGAACTGCAATTAGTAGCAATTAATTTCGATTAACATTTGAGAGGTGCCGCCGCGCAGGAATGCAACTCCCTCCATCTCTCTATCGGTGTGGGCGATAGACTGACAAACGGTTTGCAATTGGAAGGGAGTGACAGAGATTAATGGGACCCTAACAGCGCAGAACCCCTCCATGACTGAGAAGAGAAGCAGCTTTTAATCGAACTACTCTCTGTCTTTGCAGGCCTCAAGGATCCAAGCGTGGACAGGCATACCACTAAAGGTGAGTCTTCCCGTATCTATTCTTTCGCCGATACAATCCGATCCGAAATGAATTAAGTAGTAAATTGTCTGGAATGGTTTAAAGCGCAAGACCAAATAATTTTCCAGGCACAAAGTAACCAAAACAAAGGGTTATCCACTATAACTACAAGGCACAGACGGACGCTTCCCCCTCCCCAGTTTCCACCACAATAACTATAAATTTCTCAGGCCCAAGGCAACCACAGGCTCTTTTGGGATCCCTACCCTTACCCCAACCGCCGAGACATAAACCAAGCGGCTCTTTAAAACGCAATCAAGCTGAAAATTAATTAAAATTTTCAAGCGGCAAGCGGGATATGAAATTAATGCGCCATGCTCCCATGCTTTTCAGGAAGGTAAAGGCAAGGTTTAAATTAAAACACACTTGTAACAGTCTTAGAAGATGGCTGTCTTGGCTGTTGGGATGTTGTCGTCTTCGTCGTCTCTGTCTCGGTTGGAAGTCGTCTCGATTTCATTAAAAATGTTTTTATGCTCGCTTTATCCTTTCACTGTGGCTGCGAATGAGACATGGCAAGGGGTTCCCCTCTTCACCTCCCTCTTCCCTTTGCAGGCATTTAATTTGACTATGAAACGCTTGCCGCATCCTTGACACTTTCACTTTTCCCACCCTGCCCCCAAAAATCACCTTGGCTTACCACGTTTCCCTACCCCTTTCGCTCTCCACGGGAAATGGCTTGTTTTAAGCAGCTTAAGCTTGTCGTTGACGTTGTCGTTTGTCGTGCTGTTGGTGCTGTAGGTGCTCATAATTTTACGGTAACTGAACACACACGCGTCCTCAATTCGGCTGGCATTCGTGTGTGCTTTCGGCCCTTCCTAGAAGCATTTCCACGCCACAGTTTCCACCAACATTTGGCTTTGAAACAGCCTCAAACGGTGAGGTGAGTCAGGGAGCAGACATCTCTAGAAATCCAATAAAGTTGAGTGCGGCGGAGTCGCTGAAAGCTTAGGATGTGTCGTGTTGTGTGTGGAGTTTGGTCATTGCTTTTACAGAACTTTTCCATTGTTTGGATAGTTTGCAAAAAAGGAGGAGCTGTAATGTGAATCAAAGAAGTTTTTTTTAAATGAAGAATCGACAAGCTTCGATCCGAGCTCCCTTCCCTACACCCAGGGTGCTCTCAGACAGATAGTTGTCTTTATTAGATTTTGATGAATGTTGTTGATGACTGGAAAAAAAAATGAAAAACTCATTGCATGCTCTGAAGCCATTGAATTGATTCATTTCGGTGTATTCATATGCTTTTAAGCGAATTAGTCTGACCAGATAATCTGATAAAAGGTGGCAAAGAGAGAGGAGAGGGAGAGGTTGTCTTGTCTGGTGAACCCTTCATAATTATCCTTCAGCTGCAAGTCATGCCATAGGCAGAAAAACTCATCTATTTTAGCTCTTACCCCAAGATTCCATCTCCCGCTCCATCTCGGGCCACCCACTTTAATCTCATAAATCACAAGCTAAAAGAAAACGGTAGCAGCAACAGGGGAAGCAGGCGCATACCACACATATCATAACATTTAACATATTTCACTTAGGCAAACATTTGATAGGGCAACTTGTCTGGCACCCACCCATACCCAAGGCTTGGATGGCCTCCTCCTTCTCCTCCTCCCCCGACGCGGCAACTCTGAAGGATAGAACATATTCCGAGAGCGAGGCAACATTTCCATTTCAGTTGGCGTTTTTATTTTTATTTCATATTGCACGTTATCAAATAATGAATATCAAATGTAATGCTTATCATTTATTTGCCAAGAGCCGAAACCGAAACCAAACTGCGACCCTCTCCCTTCGTTCTGTCTGAATCCCTCTGTGGATGGCTGCCTGCCTGCCAGGTGGCAACATATTATAATATTTACTTAATTTTCATTTCTAATTCGGCCCACCCTTCGTTTCGGTTTGGAGGAGGAAGGCACAGGGACTGAACCACAAGAGGACCAAGACCAAGACCTTGGCCCTGGCATAAGGAAAGCTGGAAGAAAGAAGCCTGCATAATCAGCGATTCTCATAGCTAAAGTTTGTTTTTTGTGTGCCGCAAGTCAAGTGATTGGGTGGGTTCGAGTGGTTCGGGTGGTGGTGCTTCTGGTGGCTTGTATATGGCTGTGGATTGGGTATGCGATGTTGATGCTTGCAGGTGGCTTAAGCTGCGTCTAAAGCGATAACGTCAGGTATTTGAATTTTTAATAAAATGAAATGCGAATCCCTCTTTTGAGAATGAGGACGCCACACGGAATGCCAGGTACTCTTTCCTACTCTAAACTTCTGCTGCTGTGAAAAGTCTGACTACCGACAGAGAAGCACTCAGAGCAGTAGATGTATTCAAATACGATTCGTGGCCGCCATTGTCGCTGTCACTGGCTGTGAAAATTCACAGCTTTCCCTCGCTGGCTTTGCCCAGGCTAATCTTTTGGTCAACTATCCAACTCGCCTCCACACCACTCCACTTCACGAGCGCATTCTCCTGTCCCTTGGATGTCTGTCGCCTTGTTGTCTATTCGCTTTTTTGAAATTCCAATTTGAATGCTTCGTGGTTTCTTCCTAGGATGGCGGTCCTGTGCCTGGGAGTGGGGCCAGGAGGGACCAGCAACCAATATTATATTATTCAAGCCATCGTATTTGTCTGTTCCCGCTGTTCCCACCGCACCCCTCCCCCGTTGTACTTGAAAATCGTAATTAGAATTGGTAATGTATTCAAATTGACTTTCATTTCCGCTCGTTCGTTTGCTCGCTCGTTGATTCCTTCATTTGTTTTACGTTTTTGTGTGGATTTCTTCAACGGGATTTTTGCGCTTTTCGCGGCCTGGTTGGTCACGCGATGAGAGGAGAACCCGCAAGGAGGATATCTATCCAATGACTCGTTTTATCCACTTTAAATGCCACTGCCACCAAATGATCAACTGCCCAGACAACGGACCCTGCCACACAAAGGAACTTTCGATTATCGCCAACCAAGGATACACTTTTCCATCCATATTTCAAAATCTCTGTACGTGAAAGTTTCCTCTGGAAACTCCTCCTTCCGCGGAGGGAAGAATGGCAAAGGAACTGAAACTTTTACTGGCTGGAACGCAGCTAAACCGTAAAGAATTCAACTAATAAAAATCAGGCATTCAAGTGCGAAAAAATCGCGAAAAGCATCATCAAATAATGTGCCACTCAAACTGAACTCCGTCCACGCCCATGCCGCATGCCACCATTGGAGTTGAATCCACCGAAAGACAAATAGAAAAGAAAAGTAAAGTAAAAGGCAACTTTGAAACAAAATAAAACTATGCGGAAATACAGAGAGAAAGACAGAGAGAAATGGAGGGAGAGGAACTGCAAAAGTTTCCCTAACCCGAATAACCGAGAACCGAAAATACTAGAGAACTATAGAGATGGGATAAATTGATAAAATTCTATGAGGCAAGTTTAATATATCAGCTTTTTCCGATTCAAAATACTCAAAATCATTTAACGGCGATGACTCCTTCGTGTCACGAACACATCCATATCCTCGAATTAGAGCCATACGTCATACGGAAAAACTTCGATAGGTTTGCCCATGAGCGCGGCGTCGTGTCTCCATTTTCTGTGGGGGTGAGAGAATGGGATGCGTCTTTGCCGGGCACATATTTCCTCTGCCACGAAGCGTGCGAAGTATTTTCCCTCACGAGTGCGTCTGTGTGTGTCTGCGCAGCGGAAAAGCAATTTTCCTTTGTGTCGTGCACAGGTTTTCACTTGGCATTGTCTTCCTTCCGCACTGAGCTGGCAAATTTGTTGCAACCGAAATAAACACTTTATTAAATGCATTGGAATAAGCGCCTGGCATTTGAGCAGCGAAAGGAAAACTCTCTGCGATTTTCTTTCTTTCTTTCCCCCACATGAGCTGAGTCTCCCAGCTGAGGGAGGAGGATAAAGGATAAACTTTGAGTCAAGTGTAGTATTTGGTGCTAAGCCCGAGTAAGAGTAAAAGATTCGAGAGAAATGTGAGCAGAAAGTGGATTGCTAATGCACTTGAAAAGGGGGGAAAAAAAAGAGATCCGACATAAATATCCCATTTGAACAGGCAAAGGTCCTTACAAATTATTACTTATTTATTTCTTGCTTTCTTTTGCATCTCTCTTTATTTTGCCCGCCTCCTGAGTTACAGTTTGCCAGTCGGAAAACATCGCTCCGATTATAATCGAAGACAGGAATCAAATTATGCTAGAATTGAGATTGATTTTTTATTCAATTTTAATGCGACAAATGCAGGCAGATAAACAGACGAGGAGGACTCGTAACAAACACATGGCCCGAAGCTCCTGGCCCTAAACAGGGATCAAAACCTCAACGAACACGTGTCTGGGTGACTGGTTGCCTGGGAATGGCAATGGGGATGGTGCAGAAATTATAACAACGATGGTACACGGGGGAGTCGAGCTGGATTAGGTCGTCCTCCGAGGTCCTCCTTATGGGGAACTTTTTGAATATTACAACATAAATCGATTAGCTTCTAGCAGTCTGTGCTTCATCTCACCCTCATGCATACATAGATGTGTGTGGCTGTATCTATATTAGTGTGTGTATGTGTGGGAGGGTGTCTGTGTTGTCACTGATTGACACTTGAAGCGAAATTTTTGCTTGCTGCTGTTTGCTGTTCCTCTTCCACCATATCTCGCCATTGATATGCGTCCCATCCACTTGACTCTGTGGAACGACAACGGCAACGACAACGACAACGACAGTGACAAGGATGTGAGGAGCAGGATGAACGTCGAGGCCAGGCTTCATCTAATAAGCATCCCACATATAACACATAACTTCACTCTGGCGGTGCTCCAGCGACGAGTTGGCAGCTCATCAATACACAGCTTCATCATCAGCTCCGGATCGGGGCTGGCAAATTGGCTTTCAGCTCCTGGCTCTGGCCTGTCCCTGGTTTGACTTGGCCCTGGCTTTGCCCGATTTCTAGCATAAATTGAAAGGAAATTAAACATTGAGTGGGGGGAAATGAGCAGAGAGTTTTCCGTCTTTGAGCTCCAGGGGAAATTGTTATGTGATAATTGTTTGGCTCTTCTTCCCTACCGGGGATTGCATTTTTTTTATTGATTTGCAACAAAAACAAAAAGAATAAAAAAACAAGCCTGGAAGTGTGTCAAAGGTTCCAAAGTTTATCTGTTTGCAGGAGGACTTATACCGTTCCCTGTTTGTGCAGTAAATTACATTTCAATTTAGATCACATCACATCATCAAGTTCAAACGGGAACTGTGGGACCACCAGTTGAAATCAGACAGAAATCTGCTGTGCAAGTACTCAAAGACTTAACCTCAGAATCGGGACAAACACAACTGAACAAACTGCAATTAGCGCACACAAGGGTAAATATGACAAAATTTCCAACGGAGGGGATTGCCTAGGGGTGGATTCAGATTTAGCTGCAGCTTCGGCTTCGATTTGAAGCGAGACGACACGAGCGGAGCATAAGGTATAATTTAACACAATTCAAAGGGAAAATGCGTCGCGAATTCTGAATCGAACTCATAGATACTCGTAATGGTACAATGTGAACCAGCCGATGAAGGGGTTCGTTCTAGTCGATGGATGAGTTATGGGACAGATGAAATCAATTGTCTTGACAACAGACGTATCAGCAGCTATCCTACCATTGTGCAATATTCAACGGCAGGGCCATTCCGGCAGGGCTTTAAAGCAAAAGAATTCCGCAATTCCACTTCTCCGCCTTTTGCTGCTTTGTAGTCCAATTAAAAGGGTTTGTCGTTTGTAGCTGAAAGGATTCACTTTATTATCATTGAGGGGATTTGGCTTCGGGTATATTCCATTTCTGTAGTTGTTCTGCCATCCATCCAACCTTTTATCCGTTCAGCCTCCACTCCATCCTCGGCTAGTAGCTACCTGAAGATACATCCGAGTCGAGTTTCATGCTTCGTTCGTTCGGCAATTTGTTGTCGCGGCTGTTGACTTTGTCATTTCACTTTTTCCCTTTTCATTTTCCGCTCTCGGACCGCTTTTCGACCTTAAGCTTTAATTGCATGACTTTCCCTTGCGGTGGGATGCTATGCTCTTCCGCAGATACTTGTAATGTAGAGAAAAATAGCTAATTCTATGAGCACGAAGGGTCTGCAAGGATATTTTATAGGTTTTTTTTTGATTTTCAGGACTCACCCACTCATCGTGACAAAGTGGGTTGGCTTTGTTTTTGAAGCTTTTCCTCGTGGGAAACTTTTTTCAAAAACATGTCAAGCTCTCATCATCATCGCCATGGCCTCATCCTGCGCTCTGTTTGCTGCCAAACAGCGTTGTCTGGTTGTAATTATCACGCTTATGAATCAAATGTACTCGCTTGTAACTAATTGATATGAGAAAATGACATTGGCTTTTCATTGTTCACAGAACTGGTCCATAGACAGCGTACAGCAAAGAGCGATTCGGAGCAGGGGTTGATTCAATGGAAATCATAACGAAAGAAAACTTCTGCCGCGTGTGTGAGTAATGGGAAGGGGGCTGTAGATGTAAAAGCGGGTGGTGGTGCGGTGTTCCACATTTATTTGCATGTGAATTTTCCTTATTAGCGGAAAACTAATGTTCAAAAGAATCCCAACCCCCATGTACATACATACATATGTATATACATACATATTTATATGTGTATGTACATACACCTATTACTTATGTAAGTATAATAGCCAAAAATGTAATAACATATCTGACATAAATATTTAGAAAATCGTATCTAAATAAATACATATTCGAAGTCTACAAAATATTACAATTAAATATGACAAACATTTACAGGGAATAGACTATTTATTTTAAACACAAACAAATTTATTGTTACTCGTATTTGTTAATCTAAGAGTAAATATTAAAAATGAAGGGCTTTTTTCCCTGAGGGTATGGCTTAATATTCACATAAAGACAGAAGGGAGTCTTGATTAGAAATAAAAATGTTGCTTCAGTAATTGTCCTGAACTTTCGTGCTCAAAATATGTAAACTTTTCCAAATGAAATTTCACGATTTCTTTGGCTTGACTTTCACCGTTTTACTTTTATTCCCTGGACCTCACATCTCTCCAGGGATTTCCGCCCGGGAGCTTGATAAGCGGTTTTTCCATCAGGTGGAGAATGGCGATGATGATGTTGATGGGTTCTGCTTCTTCGTTGATGACTTTCGACTCCCTGGAGTATTTTCGCTTAGTAATAACTGCGATTGTATTTATATTTATTGTTATTTAGCATAAAGCAGTTTACTCAAATTGCAAAAAGAAAACCTCACTGGATGGGGCAAAAACTTTGCATAAGCCGAACCGAGCCGCTGCGGCGGCAATCAATTTCAATTTTTAAGCCCTTTACCGAGGACAACATTTTTAATTAATCGTCGGATTACCAGGAGCTGCAGGACTATGGACGTGGCTGCAGCCCTGGCCAGCGGTTTACTGTGCCCCTCATCCATCCCAGCCCATCCAGCTGTCCATTTTTTCCATTATCTGTACCATTTATTCTATTTTTGTCGCACAACTCAACTAAACGAGCGACAAATTGCCAGCGAACGTCGACCAAGTGCCCGGCATCATCCTGGGACCTGCTCTGCTCTGCTCTTCGTCCTGCGGCTATGATGAACTTTCATTGTCTACTCCTCTGCGCTTCGCTCAGCGGCGGATTAATCCTTCCACGCTTTGTGTCATCAATGCGTCCGTGCCCCTTGTGATGGATTTCAGAGCCATAGTTGTTCATTGGGCATCGGGCATTCCGGCCATATGGCCAAAAGTGTCATGGCAACATTCAGAGCGGATTGCGAATTGCAGAGGAGGTGGGCTGGAAAAAGATTGCATTCACTTCGTTTTACTCGCATTGTGGTTTTGGTCTCTGTCGCCCCGAAAATCTGTTTTGAAAACCAATAAATCTGATTTATTGGCTGCCTGCTCGTCTCGCTGGGTCGCCATAGGACTGATTCTGTGCGAATCTATCTATGGGCTTCACTACATATCCCTGTGCTCCTTCATTTGTGATTTAATCTGCACTTCGCTCCTTTTTCCCGATGCATATAATGATGAAGTGTTGTAGGATGGTTTACACTGCGGCTGAGTCAATAGCTCACTAGAATTAACCGACAATTGAGGACTAAAAGCTGACGAATAGCCCCCTGGCGGGGGAGTTTCAGCAATTATTCAAAGTCCTACTCTGTGCTAATAATCTACCACTGTCGAGTCCAAGCCCCATTAGCTGTCGAGGGCAGGCATCCGCATCCTACCGCAATTATCATCATCAAAGTCCATCAGAGCAGAAGAAGCGAAGGTCGTAAATTACAGAAGGTGCCAAGAGCCACACGGCTACACGAAAAAATGGTTGAAAATAATGACACATTTCCCTCATCTCTCCATTGGGTCACCATCGATGGGAGGGAAATGGCAATGGAAATGGCAATGGCACTGGGAATGGGGCAGTAACCCGTCGTCGTTGTCATCATCATCGTTAGAGAGGCGCAAATCTGCGCTCTGGGCAATGTTATTGTTACAATCGACACCCGACGCGTTAAAAACCCACACCACACAATTCACACACACAGAAACAGAGAGAAATTCTTGTAAACGAGAGAACGAGCAGGAATGAGAGTGGTGCGGCGTATGACCCGTGGCGTATTTCGGTTTTGACCAACGCTATACGGCATTCTCAATGCCAATCCCCTGCCCCCTCTTGTGCCATTCCCATTGCCACATCTCTCAACGGGGGGGTGTTGACAATTCAAATGCAATAATTGCGACTGCGAACCGCACGACGCTCGACGGGATTCGGGATGCGAGCGAAAGGTGTGGCTCTCGTTGTTCTCCTCCGCTCGTTATGCCGTGTTTGACACAATGTCAACTTTTTGTAATAAGTTTTTCTTGGGCCCTGGCCATAAAAAGTGGAATACGAAGTAGCATTTCGGTGTAGTGTGTGATTCAGTGCTAATGGCAGTTGCAGTTTGCTTTGATCTCCGTACCCAGGGGTAGTTCAATCTTCAATCTGAACCCCATGTCAGACGAGACGCAGTTTTAATGAACCCTCTTTGCCCAGCCCCTAGCCTAGCCCTGGTGGGTCTGGGTCTGAATCTGGGTTGTTCTCTTGTTGCTGATTTTTGATCCTGTTACCCATTGTGGCCATTGTTCTCGCACTCTCGCATTCTTCATTGCGCCCTGGTCTTGGACCTGGCTTCTTTTTGTCGGTTATTTTTATTTTTTCTTTTTTTTTGTTGACTGGGTGTTTATTATTAGCCTGGCAAATATATCCGCATGGCAGCCGGCGATCCTTTTTTGCCTTTTCAGCTCCGTTTTATACAGATGAGTTCTCTGGTATTGTGTCGCGGGCACAGCGCTGAATGTTGGTTTAATGAGTTGAATATGTCAATGGTCTCTCGTCTCCCCTCGGTTGCTGACTGACTGTGCGTCAGGCAGGGGTTGGCAAATGTAGTCATTAGCATTTGAATATTACGCAAAATATTTGGGAAAAATGGAAACATGCAAAATGAAAACGAATTTTTAGTGGTGCGGCAGCCTCGGGAGAAGTAGACGAGAAATTAAAGACATAATATAAGAGTAGTTTTGTGTACCTTGAAATCCCTGTCTGATCGCTTTGCTTGTGCAATGTGAAGGCGTTTCCTTACTTGCATTTACTGCCATTTTAAAGGACACATTTAATTGTGGCATTTGTTCAAGGACCAGAGCCAGGGGAAGACAACAGTATGCCCCGCAGAGCTCAGCCATTGAATGGCCACAGAAGCCGCCAGAAACACGTTGACATATTGCACAAATGGTTTACTTATCGCACTGAGAGCGGTGGATGTGGACGAGGATGAGTACCGAACGGGACTCTACTTATCGGAGCGTTATCTTTCCGCTGCCGGTGCTCAGCAAACCGCGAAATCGAATCCATAGATCAAGCGAACGAGTGGACGAGTGAAAAAGTAAAACCGATTCAGCTCTCGCTCTCGGGGCTCATCTGATAAATGAAAGGCAGCCCGAATGTTTGCAATTGCTTTGACATGTTGGACAACAATGGAGGAGAACGGATGGCCTCGGGGAGAGGGTGTTGGGTAGAGAGAGAGTAGCGCAGCGCGACTTAAGCCACTGACAAATGCGATTGCCTATAGAAATTGAAAAACCCGAAATGGAATCAGCAGAAAGCAGCAGTAGCAACCCTTAAGGTCCACGTAGATCCTTCCTTTTGTGGGCATCCTGCTCTGAGCTCTGGGCATTTGCATTGATTTCAATTAATTTGCTTGTTATTGTCCCCGATCCGTGCCCGTGTTGTTCCGATTGCGTGATTGTAATTGATATTTGCTTTGGTCTGAGTTTTTGGGCTGTGCTGGTGCGAGTCAAGTGCTTCCAATCCCCTTACCCCTTACCATGGCCAATGGGAATTATGTAAATGTCAAACATGCATTAGAGGACGGACGGAACTTGGCTCCCTGCTTCTGCGCCTCCCCCATGGCCCAGTCCACCTCCAACTCTAAGCCTTCCCGGATTTATTCAGGCAGATAACTTTTGGCCCTTCTTCAACGCTCAGCTGTGCGAATTTTCCACCGCTGTGAGGGTGCTGACAACAGCCAACTGTCATTGACAGCTTCGTTGGCTTTATCTTCACATCCTTCAGCCAGGGACAACAAGGTGTTTTTCGCCTGTCCTTCGGCTTTGTCTTTTCTGGCTGAGATTGAGTCAGCGGAATTTCGCATTTCACATTTCCTATTTTCCCCCATTTGCTTTTAGTTTTGTGAATTTCAAATGCCAGGACATCTGTTCAAGTGTCCCAAGTCTCAGGGCCCAATCCTGTCGCGATCCTAATGCGTTTAGTCCATCTGTAAGTGGTGAGTGGAGTGGTGAAGAGCTTAAAGAAACCCGTAAACCTCTTATGAAGCTTCTATCAGCACTTAATTTTCACCCTAATTGCTGCAATTTGAATTTTTAATGCAATCCAAAATAAAATTCCAAAGTGTATTTATTATTAGTTGTGGTCTTTAGGTCCCGGTTTGAATCGTGCGTGTGAAAACCAATTGGTTCCATCGCCTGATGTCTTGCCATAAATAGTTGATGTGGGAGCATCGATGGGGGTGTGTGTTCTTGGAATTTGTATATTTGGAGGATTTCAAATATTTATGGGGGATTTAGCTTTTATTTATAAAATTTGTTCAGCTCGGGCCAATCGAATGGAAAGTTTTCCATCGCTGTACAAAGTTTTCCGTGGCAGCCAACTTTTTTTTACCATCATTCCATTTTGGGGGCTTTCCTTTAATTGTTAATTGGATGCATCGATTGTTAATTGTTCCGGAGACCTGATTGCGGCCATTGTGAGTAGAAAGTTTCGAGTGCTTTCGTCTGGCCAAAGTTTGGAAAACCGAAACGAAACAAAAGGTGAGCTGCCCCTGCGATTGCGGATTGATTGGTTGTTGAATTAATTATATGGATTACATAATCCTCCCTTCTAGTGGCAGTCCATCATCCCCCCATCAAACCATCACAAGTTGAACTTTAAGTTTTCTCCACGGATATAATTCAAATTGAGTTGCCGTTGATAATTCGGGAAAGCCAAGGAACAGACCATTCCAAAATTCGCCAGATCCATTCCCAGTCCCATTACCATTTCCAGCCATTGCCCATTTTTTATTTATATTTCTTTCAACAACATTTTGGCAAATTTACACTTGGCCAACAAATGCGGTAGCAACAACAATAATAAAGGGCACACTGCTAACAATACACAACCCCCGACTCCAGTCCCCCATGCGAATACCCATTCGTGCCCCCATTTTCTAGGGTTGCTTGATTGCGCAATGCCTCCCGGGCAACAGCCCCAGTCCCAGTGCCAGTGCCATAAATAAGGGCCATATTCAATGCAAATTGGACTATTTACGCAAATTGTATTGCCACAAAATTTTTTTTCTTTTGCTAGTTTTTCTTATGTGTGTGCTTTATTCCTTTGTTGTTGCTAATATTTTTCAACCATCCCCTCTACGTAGGGTTCGCGACTGTCCCCAAGCGTCTACTAAATCAGGCAATTTCAATGTTGCTTCCTTGACTTTTACTTTGGTCAGAGTTTTTTTTTTTGCCCCTCAACGCTTCAGCATTGGTTTAAAGGCAACCCTTTTGCCTGTTCGTCGAATTATGCGATTTTGTGTCATTATTTCGTCGCTAAAGGAAGCAAATTTCTCCTGGAAATCCTGAAAATCGTTGGGCTGGGTGGCGGAATGTGTTTTTTATTGACATTTAGACGCGTCGCAGATTTGTCCCCGGAATCAACGGGTTGTGTCTCTGTTCCTGTCCGGGCCTGGCCTGGCCTTGCCTATGGCTATGGCTAAGGCTGTGGCTCTGTGTCATAAAGCGGGCGAGGATTTACCAATAAATTCGTTCTAGTGAAAATTTATTGACATTGCTTTTTAAACCGCGATGCGTGTTGTACCCCCCAATTTTATCGCCAGGAAATTGACATTGAAGTCGGGATTTAGAACTAAATGGAACTGACCTTTAAAGCAGGAAATTGAGCAGAAGAAATGGCTGGTTTCCAGAGTGGAGAGGGTTAGCCTACTTCTTTTAAAATAAACCTCTGTAAATATTAAAAAAAACGAGAAGGGACGTGTGAGACGCTTCTTACGCGTCACAACTTTTATACCCGGCACTCAGTACTACATCTGCACTTTAGCGGTTATTTGTCAAATTTTACATTTTTTCTTCATCTGTCATCTACATCAACAACACTGCTCACGCCAACACGCTCCTTTAGCTCGCCACCCTCCCCTATAGGCACACACTGCAGAGTCGCGGCAGAGTCAGCGGCAGAGGCAGCGGCAGAGGCAGAGGCAGTGACGTGTCAGGGGCCAGGCCATAAACAGCGCGAAGCAGAGTGTGAATGCTGCGGGACGGGGTGGGTTTGGCTACTGCAAATTAATTTCTTCATTGTGGCTATAATAATTATCCAATCGGATCCCAATTTGGTGATCTGATAGATATGGTCATTCCCTAAATTTGGTGGCTCTAGCTCTTATAGTCTCTGAGAACTAGCCGACAAACAAGACGGACAGACGGACGGACGGACAGACGGACAGACGGACAGACAGACATGGCTCAATCGACTCGGCTATTGATGCTGATCAAGAATATATATACTTTATGGGGTCGGAGACGTTTCCTTCTGTGCGTTACATACATTCACTTTGTGCACAAATACAATATACCCTATTTACTCTTCGAGTACCGGGTATAATTAAAATGCAAGGAAAGGAAGTTTCGTAAAGCTCCCAAAACGTTTAAAACATTCTGCAAGCAATGGCAAGAGAGCTAAGTGTGTTCTCCTGGGACGATACAATTTACTAAAGTCCGGCCAAATCGCTTTGCTTGTGCCTCGTTAATTTTTTTCTCACATGAGATTTAATGCTAAACTGAAAGACATTTTTTTCGCATATTATTTGAAATTGTATTGTATAGATGTCAAGATAAAAATAACCAGTCAGAGGTAAGCCTATAGTTTAATCTTAGCATACATTTACTAGTAAGTTTACTACTAGTCCACAACAGCCAACATAATGGCGGACGAGGAAGAGTCAAGCCCGCTGGAGCAGGAAACGAAGGTATGGGTGCCAGAATGGTTTTGGCCGGAGCACATCGAACAGCGTACTGTGCCCCATAAGCATATCGAGGCATTGGTCCAGGCAAGCGACATTAATCCGAACACTCCGCTGTCGCTCCAATCAAGTCTAAGCCCGTATAACTATGGTACACTGTACATAGATCCGGACTTTCCCTTAAGCGAGTCAGACCACATTTCTATAGCATTCTATAGCAGCTCGACAGCACAGACTGCATCAGACTCATAGGTACTTTACTTTTCCCACTTCCCACTTGGCAATTAAGAACCAGAAACACTCGGAAACCCAAGAGCAACAAGAGGTCACCACTCACGACTATGAGGTGCTATGGCGTCATGAAAAGATTTCATGCGCCAAAATCCAGATGGAAAATGCTCAGTGCCAGCTGGGTAAGTTTTCCACTTGATGAGGGAGTAATAAGTGATTCGAATCCGTTCGTTTCAGCTCAACACGATGTCATGCTGTCGGCGATTCGCAATTACTGGTTCGATGACCTGGAGGTACTGATCAAGTCCCAGTTCCTCCACATCGATCGGTCTCTGTTCACATATTTTGCCAAGAACTTTGGGAGCTGCAAAGGCAGCCCATAGAGAATGTGGACATGTGTCTCCTCCACAGGATCTATGACTGGATGCTCGGGAATGAGCAGGGCATTCGGATCGACAGAGAGCTGATACCCTTCTTCCAGGCAGCCCAGTTCCTTGGTATCGATGATCTGGTCGACCAATATTGGGCCGTATTCGATCGGGACCCTGTCGGCGGCGTCTGGGAACAGAATGCCCTCCACACCTATCTGTCGGCCCGCACCCACCGTTGCGAGGATATGATGATCCCGAGTCCGCAAGAGCTTCCTTCTTCTGGCTGCCTCTCGGGAGTTTCTCGAGCTGGATGTCCAGGAGGTGGTCTACCTCCTACGATTGAAAACGATCTGCGTAAATTGCGAGGAGGAAATCTTCTTCGCCAGCCTCATCTGGCTGGAGCACGCATGGGAGAAGCGACAGCAGTACGTCTTCGAATTGAAATCCAACATGCATTTCTGTCTGCTTCCGGCCTGGCTGCTACGGTCTGTGTCCATTCAGTGCGAGAACCAGATGCTTAGTGAAGTTTTTGAGTCATCCGACTTCCAAGACTGGCTTTTTGAGATGATCAAGGACTCATATGCGATCTTCGCCAGCATGGAGTCGCCAAGCTTATCAATACGCCAAACATGGCGGAGCTCGAACGTTCGTGGGTCTTCTGCGGTGTGCCCCACCATCACAATACTCGTTGCCCGAACTATCGACAGCTTAACCTACGCACATTTAAACTCTTCCTGAAGCGCCTGCAAGTGCAGCCCGATACCTACATGAAGAGCCTAAAGAGCATACCAAACAGGGCCTGGGACAGCTGTCGGTGCTGCCCTGATGTCCTCAATGCGTTATAATAATCGTACTTACTATGTAGATAAATATGTAATTCTTTCTGCTTACATAAATTATATTTGTTCTTTGAATCAGTAATGTCACAATGAAGCGAAGGCTGCTTTTATTTCGTTCCCAAACAATGTTTTCCCATGTCCAAACTGAGTACCGCGTAGAAAGTGTCAAAACGTCACGACTGTTTTGTTGTGCGCAGATCGCCTGGGAAATGTGTGTTGAGGGGGTTTTTTCCATTCTCTGGCACTAAGTTGTGTTTACATCGAATACCCACATCCAGGCAGACACAAAACAGCCAAGAATTAAGTGAGTTATTAGCTCGTTATCTTTTGCACTTAATATTTACACAGTTGGGGCCACTGCCGAACAAATTAGAGTGTGAAAAACCCAAAAGGGAGACTCTCCTTCCCTCTTCGCTGGCAGTCAGTTTACCCCTAATTTTGTCGCTTGTGTTGCTTTAAATTCAAACAATGTGTTGATGCCTTCACACCAACCGAAAACATGCATAATTAATATGCAAAAAGCGGTAGCAGCCAGCATCAACAATAACAAAAACAACAGCAAAGGCAATCTCGTTCTCGGAAAGGAGCAACTTTTCCGGGCGGGCTGCTTGTGGAAAATTGAAAGGGTTAGCATAATTTTTTCGGGCAGGGGAGCGGAGAGAGGTGACATTTTGCTTTTTGCCTGCTTCATTATCACAGCTTCCGCGTCAACATTATTTCCGCAAAACTTAAGGAGAGCGTGAGGTATGGAAGATACCCTTTAAGAGAGTATTACGACTTTAACAGAGAAGAAAGTATCACTGACTAAAAGTATTAACAGTCCCTGTCCCTGTTTCAGTTTCATCATATATCAGACATGGTCAATCGAAATCGGAAGTCTATATCCATTAGCTATTGTAAAATCAATGAAAATGCTAGGGTATCAAGAGCTTCGGCAGAAAACCCATCGAGTTGTCAGTACCATGCATAATTCATATGAGAACAGCAACAATAGGCGGCCACTATGAGCAGAGGAAATGGGGAAAACCCCAAACCTTTTCGAGCACAGCAGCGAAAATGCTTTAATTGAAGCAAACGAAGACACACACACATGCCTCATGCCACATGCCCCTTGGGCTCATTTGCATATTTCAATGCATGCAATTAAGCGTAAGGAGAATTGGTAGACGGGTGGATTGAGGATTGGGGAGTAGTAGGTGGCAACTGTCATGACAAGAACACAAGGTTTTTTTTGTCTTTTTTAAAAATCTTTTCTCAAACTTCGAAATGTTAGCTTCAATTTTTAGCATATTTTCCCACTGCTCTTCTTTTTCAGCCAAATCGCGGCATTTTACGGTGAATGGTCTGAGTGCCAATAACACGCTTCAGCAGCAGCAACAATTTAATCTGCAACCTTCGAATGACACTCGCAACATCTACAACAATCCCTACATACCACCCCAACAGCAACAGCAGCAGCAGCAACAGCAGCAGCAACAGCAGCAACAACAGCAGCAGCAGACCCAGCAGCAGCAGACCCAGCAGCAACGCACTGCTCACCTGTTCAAGGCCCTGGTTGCAACTACTGCTGGGGGAAGTAATAGTCTAAGCCATCCCTACGACTTCTCCAACTCATCCCCTTCGTCGAATGCCAATAATGAGCATCAAGGATCATCGTCTTCGGAAGCAGAGAACGCTTTTTTAACTCATAATAACGGTAAGTGTGGGAGGTTATACTATATGGGAGGGGTCAACCATAAACAGTAGGGTGAATGCTCCGCAGGATTCTTCTTGTGCAAGAGATTCATAAAATGCATAGCCGGAAATTGAATTAAAACTCCAGCAATTAAAAAACAACTTTCCGGCTCCTAAGTAATATTTCCTCTTCCGCAATGAATCAGGAAAACAACAGAGGGGAAAAAAGAGAGCAGGAAAACTTGTTCACCTGCCCGGTTGGCTGCAAGCTTGCCATAATTTGCACGCAATTTGCATTTCAAGTGGCCAATTCCCCTTCACCTGCCTGGCCTGCTCCATGGTACTGCCCTCTCGTCATCTTAAGTTGGTAGCCAGTAGAACCAGTGGCCTCTTTCCTTCTCCTTTTTCTGATTTCCCTTCTAATTACGTCTCACGAAAAGGTGCTCATAGCTCAGAGACTCCCATGATTCTGGCTCAGACTGGAGCCAAACATGGTTTGGCACCCACTGCGGCGTCGGCGGCGACTGCGGCCGTAAGTGAAATTTATGTGAGTGCTTATAATTTGTAAAAGTAAACGAACCAGCGGAAGGTACAGTAGCGGAAAGGCTCCAAAGTTAGAGTTAAATGAGAGTTTGCTAAGCAACAAATTACACGAAGGATCACTTGGTAAGGGGTAATGTGGTAGTCAGACTTATGTGGGTGCATCCTGCATCGAGGGTTTTGAATTGGATTAGGAATTAGTGCAGACACGAAGTGATATGTCAATCCAAACGATTGAGTCACAAATTCGCAAATAGCAGGGTATTGAAACAGAATAAAAACCTGTGAAGTTATGGATCATGGAATCAATCGCTCAAGGATTACTGGCAGAACTAGGGATATAAACGAAAACTGTTCCAAGAGCTTTTTGATCTCTTCCTGGTCTACTTTCACTCAACTTATATCCTTAAGGCTCCTCCTGCAGCGCTTATCGTGTTTGTCCCTGCTCTGCCCTTGTCATTTGCTTGGCTCAACGAGCAGTAACAACAAATCACGACTCTGGCTTTTCCTAGCTCCATTGTTGGCTTCCTTCCTTCTTTGGGACTGGCCATAAAATGTGGCAAAGTGCAATTGCCTGGCCGGGGTCGCGCCGTGCCGGGCCATGCCGGGCCTTATTGGGTGAGGTCGAGAAGACGCCGCCAGTTATGCAATAAAAATCATTAAAAATATAAAAATGAAAGCGGGAAACTTAACAAGCAGTCAGGCCTCTGGTCCTGCTCCGCCAGCCTCCCGCCTCCTGCAGACGCTCAGGCTGATGAAGCCATGAGAAAGGAATTGAAAAAAAGTGCTCAGACGCTGCAAGGAGATGCATCGTTGTTGTAGCACAAGTAACAGGAAACTAAACGAGCACCCAGCGCCATAAACTTAAATCACGATTAAAAGTGTGATTATCCTTGTGGCGTTACAAATCGCCGCTGCAGCTGACAACACACACACACCCACACCCATACAGATTCACCCACACACAGGGCGAAGACGAGGACACACCAACTGCCTGTCCTGCAGTCGTGCTATCCTGCCCTGCTCTGCGCTGCTTCCTTCGGGAGCCCCTTGTAGTTATGTTGTTGCAGTTGTCTGATTTTATATCTTTACAACCAGGCGCGGCTGTGGATGAGTAGAATGAGTGGCAGTGGCAGTCGCCAGACAACGTCGTTGTTGTAGTATGCGTCTGGAGTCCTTTGTGTGTGAGGTTCTGTTTTGTTTGGACTTGTGTATGGCCCGTGGCAACATAGTTTTGCCTTGCCCCCAATGGTATCGGCATAGATGCAAGCAAGATGCTAAACTCGTGCCTGCTGGCCAGATGTTATTTTGGCTTAAAGCGTTGCACTAAAATAGCCTATATAATTAATAGCACTTTCGTAATTTCAGAAACCTAATTCTACAATAGTAAATATTAGAGTTTGTATTAGTTTGTTTGTGGGAAAAATTATCATAATCTGGTCGGTGAGAGTTTGCTTGAGAATTTGCTTGCTTTTTTTTCTTTATTTGTTCCAATGAGTAAATTAGATTGGAAAAAATTAGCTGAGGGTCATTAGCCAGCTCTTCTAATTCTTCCCTTTATGCAATATTCTATTCTCCACACATAACGAGAAGGGACGTGTGAGACGCTTCTTACGCGTCACAACTTTTATACCCGGCACTCAGTACAACATCAGCACTTTAGCGGTTATTTGTCAAATTTTACATTTTTTCTTCATCTGTCATCTACATCAACAACACTGCTCACGCCAACACGCTCCTTTAGCTCGCCACCTTCCCCTAGAGACACACTTTGCAGAGTCAGGGCAGAGTCGTGGCAGAGGCAGAGGCAGAGACGTGTCAGGGGGAGAGGCCATAAACAGCGCTTAAGCAGAGTGTGAATGCTGCGGGACGGGGTGGGTTTGGCCACTGAAAATTAATTTCTTCATTGTGGCTATGATCCAATCGGATCCCAATTTGGTGATCTGATAGATATGGTCATTCCCTACGGAATGGCGTTTTTAGTTTTCTGCTATCTTTAAAATTGTCAATTTGGGAGGTTTTCGCCCTTTTGCGGAGGCGGAAGGGGGCGTGGCTCATTTTGGAAATACACTTGTAACAGTGTGAGCAAACAGAAGTCTGGATGCAAAATTTGGTGGCTCTAGCTCTTATAGTCTCTGAGTACTAGGCGCTCATCAGGACGGACAGACGGACAGACAGACAGACAGACATAGGCTCGGCTATTGATGCTGATCAAGAATATATATACTTTATGGGGTCGGAAACGTTTCCTTCTGTGCGTTACATACAACCGTTATCCGCACAAATACAATATACCCTATTTACTCTTCGAGTACCGGGTATAAAAATCACTGTGATCCATTGAAATGCCAAATTTAGCAATCGGAGTTTTGGGCAGACGCTAACAAAGGCATTGGAGGGTGGGAAACCCTTTTTTTTCGTAGCGAAGACCTAAAAATAAAGACTAAAAATAAGCTGGGAATTAAATCCTTTTTTATTTTGCCAAATCTTGGCATTATTCCTTGCTCACATTCGCTTGAGTTCGAACTCGGTTCGGCCCTTTGCATATGTCCAGAATGTGGTTCTGTCGTCCATCAATAGCAAAGGGGGCTTTTTGCCGAGGCTTTCCGCCCTAAACTGTCAATTGTTCGATAGATATTTGCCAATTTTACAGTCGTCCTGCTCTGTTCGTCCTGCCTCGATTTCACTGCAAACAGAAACAAAGCCGAATGCAAATAAACGCAGGCCCAGAAGTGGCAGGGCCTAGAACAAAGCAGCAATCGCCGTCCAGGGGTGGCCATTCGGACATTCGGCTTATCACAATTGACCCATCACACGAACGAGTAGACAGACGATGTCGGACCTCTGACTGTCCGGCTGTCTGGACATTGGTTTAAGCACCCCACCTCCCTCCGAATGGAACAATTGACTCTCGTATTTCACTGATGAACTTAACTTATGTCAAAATATGCGATAAGTAATCCTTTTTGGCTTCGACGGACGGCTTCCTGTGTGGGTGGGAGTGTAGGTCGTACACTTGTCCGCCCGAGCGCCGAAGGTCTCCGAGACCTTTCGCCTGTGTAAATATTTTCTTTCCAGTGATAATTCCGCACGCAGCAGGGCAGGAATGGGTTTTGGGGTCGAGTTTGGGTCTCACAGTTGATGGAAAAGGCCATTTCTGTACATTTGTCACGAAATCTAAAACAAAAAGTTTATTTATGTTTTCTTTTGCCTCGAATTGAGAGCTCGTAATGAATTGTGACAGGAGAAATAAGACGCGTGCGGATAGGGCAGAGGGGAGAAAGTAGTCAAGATAGGGCCTTGTTTGTGCTTCATTTGGTCTTCCTGAGGGAGTGGGAAAACACAGACGATAGTTTGTTGAACCAAAAGCAATTTACTTGCACTTTTACCCCGGTTTCTAACAGTGTACTCTACTTTAGATTGCGACAATTTCATGCTTCCGCTTCATCTACCCAGAGCCGTCCCGACCCCGTGACAGAGACATCTATATATCCATCTATTTGGGTACACTGTCTTATGGACAGCCCCTGTCATGGGGCACCAACTCCAGTGCCAGCCCTTTGCAGAGGGCAGCGGCAACCCCTCCAAGCTTAGCGCCGAGATTCTCAATTAGGATAATCTCCCAATGACTACGCAAATATTGGCAAAATTCGAAAATTCGTTGCGGACTCTTGGTCTGGACAGGACACGATTTGAAGTCATTGCCTGGTGCCAGCTCCTGGGGGCTGGTTCCTGTATGGCTGTTTTTCCTGGCCTCGTAAAATGTTGCGCATTGTCAGATGAAATGCGTCTCCTGGGGGTCTGCTGGCCTGCATGATTGGGCGTGCGTGTGTATGTTTTGGGGGAGGGAGCTCTACCGCCCTGCCTCCCAGCCTGCGAGGGTGCAGCCCTCTATTATATGCACATAAAAATAAATTCCAAGACTTTATTATGCCCATGTACTTGTCATTGTCGATGTGTGTGCAATGGACTGTGTTTTGTGGGGGGTAGCGATGTTGATTCCGCAGTAACATCCTACATATCCTGTCCTACAATTGCAATTGTTGTTAATACTACAGCTGTGGGTGTGGGTCAAAGTTGGAGTACTTGTTTCAGGTTTGGGGTCCGAGTAGATTTTGCATTTGTTTTGTGGATCGAGCGGGCTGCAGACTGTGTGTTTAATTTTTCGCAAATGTCCAATTGAATAACACGGGATAAATGAACGCTTCATTGCATTCGCATTGCCCTGCAACGAAGGACACACACCCCTCCCGCCCACTCACTCTCTCGCTCTCTCTCTCTCTCTCTCTCTCTCTCTCTTTTTCCAACGTTTTGTCATGCTATTGTGTTTGATTTCTATTTGGTTAGTCAATTTTGGATTATTGTAGACATTTTCGCAGGGAGAGAAAGAGAGAGAAAGATGGCTGACAAATTGAATTGGAAGCAAAACCCACGATTCTTTTTGTTAAAGTTTCCCCAAAACTTCGGGTAAAGGCAATCTCCAATCATGCAGTCATCCAACCATACCTGTGCCAGCGTTTGTGCTTTGGCGAGACTCGGCAAAGTTTATTGTAGCACAGCCGTTCGACCACCCACATACTACTTGGCAGAATCCTGCAAACAAAATGACAGTTTGATGCACTCAGGGCGGGTAATAGACAAAAAGTGCAGCCGCCTTTTAGGCGCTAGTCTGAATGCCAAGCCAAAGTGCACGCCATGAAAAAGTTTCCCCCACTAAGCCATCGACATTGCCATAGATGGTTATTGATAACCCGAAAGCGACTTTTGCCCCTAAGTGCGCCTAAGTGTATGCCTTGAATGTTGTGCAACTGTAATTTGGTAATCTGAAGTATGCCACCAACACACACACACGCAAACACATATACATACATATATCTCGAAAGAGAAAAAGAGAGGAAAGGGAGAGACCCTTGCACAAAGTGAGTTTTCAATCTCCATTGAGATGACAACATTTGCCTTTCAACTGCTTCCCAAGCGAGGACTTGAGCATGTCTTTTGGCCATTGTCGAGTGGGAAATTGTGGTCAGGCCATTATAACTTATAACTGGGGATAGCACTCATGTCCGTCCCTGTTTTGGGCATTCCATTTTGCAAATGAAATTCAAACTGACTTCGTATCAATTTAAATCAAATGAAGTGTTCTTTTTGCAAGGCATTCTTCCAAGGAAGAGACGAGAGCGCAGAGCGGAGAGTGGAGTGTAGCCTGCACTCGAGACCCACTAAAATATTGAGAGCTTGAAAGAGTTGAAAGTGCTTAAGGCAAAGCAATCGAGCGTTAAGTCGAGTTCCGGGCCAAAAGCCTCCAACAAAACTTTAGCATAGTTTCTAAGCCCCGAACTGTGGGAGTGGTGGACTCTTGGACTGCGGGACTGTTGCATGGTTACATTACTACTGCAGTTGACACAGTTACGGGCACGGCAGGGCATGGTCACGGGGCACGTGCTGCTGCGAAAGATGTCCATTGCTCATTACGTGGTCAGCAGGTTAAACGAGGTTAGAAGTTGTCTCCAAATTAGAATTTTCGCCCGAAGTAGTTGTAGTGGGCAGCAGAACACCTTTGAATGGAGTCACACAGGTCTCCCTCTCAAAGATGAGTGCGTGAGCAGGTGGTTTGGCCTCATCCGCACCCCTCTCCAGACTATACACAGACAGACACACAGACATTCCGCTGGCCAATTTACGCTTTTGGCAGCTGAAAACGATGCCAGCAATTTAATGAGCTGCCATTTATATAAAAAGCAGCAAAGTAGCCAAGTGCCGGAAACAGGGCCGAAGGTAGACAAATATTTAGCAACGGCAACGGGCTTGGGGGCACTCCTCACATGGACACAGGCAAACTGGGTGTTTTTGGGCCCCGCCGACTGTGATTCATGCAACAGCAGCAGCATCTGCCCATAAAAATGGCTTAAAATGATCATCATAAACGTTGAGTGAGCAAATATTGCAATAAAAGTAAATGACTGAAGGACGTAATAAAATATTTATACGTGAGATGCTCACACACGGCCACAACCTGCGAAGAGACGCTACGTAAGAGACTCCTGAGGCAGAGAGTCATGAATATCATAAAAGAGGCGAGCGAGTGCCGGGAAATAAGGGAGCTGAAGATGGAAAAGAAAAGTGCTACGAATGCAGAAAGTAAGCATCTGACCCACTGATGAACAGGTAATCCCATACTATGGTGGATTCTCCCTTAGAGATCCCTCCTCTAACGCAGTCTGGCCCCTCATGAACATTTCATTATAGTGCACTTTATGGTGCAAGTTTCAGCTATAAAACGAACATTTTATGATAGTTGCAAGCGAGGGGCATAGGGATGGGGCTCGCCCCGGCTCTCATGCCAAAGCTCTCATGCCACTAGTTCTGTTGTTGTTGAAAAAGCTAAGCCATAAAAGCCTGAAAGCCAGTTTTACAGTTCTTGTCCAGAGAAGTTGGCAGTTAACTTGGAATTTTGACATTTTATTGAGGATAATTTAAAAATTTCGATTTATGATTCACTTGATAAATAATCCCCGACAGTTGCTGAAATTCTGCTTTTATTGCTCTGCCTTTATTCATTTGCAATAGAAACTGGGAAACTTGTGAGAAACTGGGAATGCATACTAACAGTTTTCTACCCCTAACAGAATTTGTGCCTCTGGTCTGCACTCTTTCTGATATTGCGCTCTCTCTCTCTCTCTTTTACTACCCCTCTATCATCTGATGTTACTTTGCAGAAGTTTCGTCAAGTTTCATTATCTACCCCTCCATCAGTGAGGGGTGATTAGATAATGTTACCCCACAGTGCTACCCCTTCAGGACAACCGAATGTCAGTTATTATGTTATGGAACTGTTGGGACCTCGCATATGTTACAGGAAGCTTTGGGGCTGTTAAAAGGATGTTAATGGTCTCCCTATTTAATAATGTTGAGCAAGAGTATGTCCATCCCGTCCCTAGATCTAGATAGCTAACACACAAAGCTTTCGGGTTTCACCAACAGCTTAAAGCTTTTTACCTCTGTTACTGAACAGAAGGTCGTGGTGGTCCCCTCTTAAACGTTGATGTTGTTGGTGTAGGGGAAGTGAACACCTAACAGTGAAAGCTCTCCATAGAGGAAGCCCTCCCGCAGTATGCAACAATGTGAGAGATTTACTCCATTTGCTGCTGCTCATTAATGGCTGCTGCGACGCAGACACTGAAGCCATAGCTGCAGTCGGCGTTGCCGTTGACGTCGCAGTCACAGTCACCGTTGGCAGCGAAGTGAGTGCCGATGCTGCTGGCACTGCCACTGCCGTTGCGGCTGTTACATTCGTGCTGCATACTTTTAGGTGCTGCGCCGCTATTTCGGCTTTTGCATAACTTTTATTGTTGAAAGCACAGCTGCTAGCCAAATTTGGAGGCAAGTGGAGAGGCAACGGCCCCGTCAACGACCACGACAACGTCGACACGACGAGAAGTTAAGGTCGCTCGTTCAGTCGCTGCTAGCTCCGACTGTTGCTCATCTCCCGACGACTCTCTCTCTGTCTGACTGTCTGTGAGTGTGTGCGATTGTTGGAGAGTGCACTGGTGTGTGTCTGTATAACTATGTGCATGTGTGCGTGTGTGTGTGTGTGTATTGAAAGCCGGAGCTGGAAAATGCGGCCGGTAGTCGCATCGTCGCATCTGGCTAACGCCGCCATAAAACGCAACGCATTCAATGTGGCAAGCGCAACAATGAGCTGCTGTTTCTGCCGCTGCTCCTGTGCCTGCTCCTGCTACTGTTACTCGGCATCATCGGTCTCATCATCGTTCACGTCGTCGTTCAAGTTCTCGTTGTCGTTGTTGTAGTCGGATCGTGTGTATGCAATTTTGCATTAATTTTTGTTTGCTGCTCTAACTGCAGTTTGGCGAACATTTCCAACCAGCGCGGCTCGCCAATTTACGAAAAACCCATGCAAAAACTTAATTCAATCCTAGTTTCAGAGCTAGTGTTCAAAAGTGTGCAAATAAAACGCAAATTATCCAGTTTTGGCGCCAACATACCGAATGAGGGTGTGTGTATGTGAGAGTGTGTGTGTAACAAGTTGGCCCAAAAAAATGCCAGTTCCTCGGCTGCTGACCCTACTCACAGACGGTAAGACTTTCTGGTCCTCACACCGGAGTGTCAGTCATGAAAATTATTTATGATCGGCCGCCAGCTGTATAATTGTACATGTGATGCCCGCAATCGACTTCTATGTTTTCCAAAAGTCACTGGCCATTAATGTGAGATTTAATTTCCTGCCTGCCAGCTGTACTGGGTACATTTTCAGCCACGGTGCGTATACGCAATCCATTGTGGAAGACTCAAACTTGCAGAGATAATGCCACACACAAGTGTGAATTAAATTCACGCACAGGCAACCGAACCCAACACTAAATAAATCGCTTCGCGGTAATAGAATAGAGGTTGCCGCAGGCACTGAGACAGCCATAAATTCTAGCACTCCTTGGCTTGGGGAACGGGGCATGGGAAAATACTTGAAAACGAAAACAATACCAAAACACTTTGCCAAAATAGCCGACGGCGCATCGAATCGCGTATATTTGCCCAAAATTCAAATTAATATACAAACAGAGGGCGGAGGCCATGTGTGTGAGTGTGCGTGTGTGTGTGGATGAGGGGGTGTGTGGTAGAACCAGTTAGATAGAAGCCAGAGCTAGATAATTTGCCGTGCAAACAACCGGCAATCGATTGCCTAAATCGAATATTGCCAAAAAACTAATCAACCATCAAAGGCAGAGCTGTTGTCCTGCCCCCAAACAGAAATACGAGTACCAGAAATTTCTTCAATTACCATTTCGCCACAACAACAGCAGAAGCCTGCAATCACAAATCAAAAATCAAAAATAACGAACAATCGACAACCCAAACGAAACAATTTCAATGCGAAAATGCACTTAAAATCCGCGCTCATTTCATAATTCTTTACCTCCTGAAATTGGTGAAAACTTTCTAAGCGATAAACGATATAGAAAAACGAATTTGCAATCATTTTGTGCTCCGTCAATCAGTGGCTCATCGATTTCATCCCGTATTGATGGTATTGAATAAATGTACAATGAAATTGACTGTCCAGAAGGTAAGCCAACGAATATAAAATTAGTGTTATCCTTAGTTGCTCCTTAACTGCAGGGTCCTGCGCTCACTTGTTGCATATCCGAGTTACGTGTTCCCATATTAATAAGCAAATAAATTATAAGATTCCATCGCATACAGTACATATCCAAAGGAGTCGGCGAAAGAAAAAGGCTTTTAACGCCACAGAATGAATTCAGCTGCTGGATTCCTGGGGCTTCGACGGCTTCGGCTTGCTCTGTCCCACACTCTGGACCATTACATATTAAAAGAAAATACGAGAAAATGCTTGCAAATATTTTATCAATAATGCAGCTGAAGACAAAAAGAAAGCAACTCAAGAACGAACGAAAGAAAACATCCGGAAAAACCATAGAAAATACTGAGAATGGGACTGCGACTGATGCAGGGGTTTCTGGTTTTGGTCTCGGTCTCGGTCTGGTGGCAATGGGTTTCCTGGCAGCTTGGAGGAAATACGTAGTCGTACAACATATTCAAGAAACCATGCAGCAAACGACTGGAGACTGGAGAGACGTTATGATAATCATATTACACATACGCCCAGCCCACCGCACTCAATATATACAGGACCTGAACAGAAGAGTAGAGGCGTTGGAGAGGACAGACGCAAGAAGAGCTCCTCCTTTTGGATGCAATTTACATATTTTCCTCTATTGTTTTGAAAAGCCTCATGCCGCACATTACTGATCAATGATTATGCCACCGGAAGGCAGGACCTGAGGCAGTTGACGGCAGAACTGTGATGATTGGATGTGCTTGTGATTGCATGGGCTACTACAGATTCCCGTACAGTCCTTACAAGTGATGTCCTTCCGAGAAACATTCGTCACCGTTTTTCAATGGATCAATTGGCGAATTAAAGCCAGACTGTCGCCACGAGTGGCAGGTATCGTGGACAGAGAATGTCAACTATAGCTTTCATGCTTGTTCAATTTTGTTGGCCGCTCATGTAGGTTTTATTTTACTCACTTTTACATGCGAAATATCCTTGAAGATGTATTCATATGCACCCTTAGTTCTGCCACGGGGAGGAGTGGCAGGGCAGTGGCAGTGGCAGGAACCACACAGATGCGATTTGCATACAGAAAAAGAATATCCTCAACTCGCAAGAGGGTGGGAAAAAGATAGTGATAGACCGAGAGACACATAGAAACAGAGAGGTAGAAAGAGAGAGAGAGGGAGCCACGAATGAGATGTTGCTTTACTGATTGTCTCTTCTTCCTGCCGCCATTTGCCTTTTCTTTGTCTGCGCCCGTGCCGTCTGCCTAGCAGTTTGCTCCGCCTTTGGGTGCTGCTGCTGCTCCTCCAGCTCCTTCCTGCATAGGAGCGTGTGTTCATGTGTGAAGGCGCCTCTTCCCAAGTGCGCTCTTTCTTTCACCCGCTCGCATTTAAATATACATTTGAATTCCGTTTCAAGTTAGCGGCTACGAAAATAAAGCCAACGAAAGAATTTCGAGAAATTTATTTTTAAAGGTAAGAAAAAATATGTAAAAATTGTATCCATTTGTTCACATTCATACTACATTGTGGGTGGGTGGGTGTGTGTGTGTGTTTGCGTTTGAGGGGGGATATAAAAATTGAAAAAGGCAGGCGCTAAGGCGTGGCTCGTGCAGAGGCCAAAAGACGCTCACAAAAGGCGTCGTGAAAATAAAATAAAAATGTTGGAATACAAAAAGGGAAGGAAGTAAAAAAAAAACGGCAGCAACAGGAGCAGCAGCAGCAGGATGAGAAGCAGCAGCATCTGCCGTCAGGCAAAAAGGATTTGCATGCGTGGATCTGTGTGTGTGTGTGTGGGAGAGCTGCCTTTTTGCCAGGGACCTCCCTGGGGAACTATTGTTCTTATTGTTGCCTTGGATATTTTCTACGCTGTTAAGTTGACGCAAAAGGATCTCCAGGATCTGCCTGCTGGCAGATGTGTGTGTGTGGAAAGGTACTAAGTCGGAACAAAGCTCAAAATTATGCAACATATTTTTTATTTTATTTCCGTTTTCTCTCTCTCTCTCTCTGGATTGCAGAGGCCTTGCGGCTGCCCCAACCCATGCTCTGGCTCATGCCCAGCCCCGTCTACGCCTTTGTCTCATTGGCTTCTCTCATAGACCATGTAATGAAATTACATCTAGCAAGGAGCACTCTCACTCTCCCTTTCCCTCTCTCTCTCTTCGTGTCGTTCGCTGAGCTGATTATGGAAATAAGAATGGAAAGAATGGGAATTTTCATCTTTTTTCCAGATACGCATTATGCAGCTCCTAATGATCTCTGACGGTTGAGAGTGAGTTAATTAGATTGTAAAGGAGTAGTAGGAAAGGGGAGTGAGTCTTTCATCGAATCGGGGTCACCATGCCAACCCGGGACAGCCCCTTTCCTTGCCAGACACTTGAGTGCTAAATGAAAACCACTTCGTTTATATGACATCTTCTGCATCCCATTATCCCAATGAGAACTTCTTTTGCAAAATATTTTCGCTTTGTGCAGACTCTAGAATTAATAATATCTCAGTGGGAAAATTTAGAGCTATGTATCTCTGGGATGGCCTGGCCTGGCTAAAATTTCTTGATTATGTAGCTGCAAAACCAAAATGTCCAAAAAATTTAATTAAAATTGTCAAAGTTAATTTCGGGCAGAGTCCGGCAGCAGCAGCAACATCATCCGAAACAGGAACGGGAGCGGGTAGGGGAGCGGAAAGAGCAGCAAATATGCAACAGTAAAAACAGAAAGCTGCAACTGAGAGAAGCGTAAAATATCCAAATATTCATGCAACAACAGAACATGAGGAATAACACGAGATGTGGCTGTGGATAGAGCTGGAAGCTGGAGAAGCTAAAAGCCAAAGCTCTGGCCCAACTTTTGCCTTTGGCTAAAGGGGAAAATCAGGCTGGCAGAGGCCAGAGTGTTCTATGAAACTTTAGTTTTTGGAGACTTTGCTTGGCGTTTTCAAATAAATTTAATTCAATGTCTCTTCAGTCAGTCACACAATGGACACAGACACACACACACACACTCTCCGCTGTCCGCAGTAGGTTGTACGTTGTCCGTTGTGCTGTGGCATTGTCCCCTCGTTGAGCTGCAAGGTTGAGCTGAGCTCCATGTGCGATCCATTCAAGCATTGCTCTTTGGCTTTCATTGGCTTTTCATGCGAGCGGAAACTTGTGCTGCTGCTCCTCGATGTATGCAAATTGTTTGGCGCCCAGCAAAAGGGAAAACAGAACCGGGTACTGGAGAAAAAGGAAAGCACCGAAACACCGAAACGAGAACTGACCAAAAACAAAACTTTTCAACACTTAATGAATCGCCTGAATGGGGGAGAGAAGCAAAAGGTTGGAGCTTGTTTCAGGAACTGCTGCTTGATTGGCCCCAGCATCACAGTAGAAGGTGGAAGTGGAATCGGCATTTTCAGGAGCTTTCTTTGCGAGTTTCAATGTTTACTTTGACATACTTCTAATTGGGGTAGAGAAAGGAGCAGAGCGGAAAGGAAACTTTAAAGAGAAATCAAGGCTACCCAAGTTTTGTTCCACTCAAAGGGACACTGTCACTGGCCTTTGTCTTTTGTACAGAGAGACAGAGAGAGAGAGAGAGTAAGTCAGATTAGTAAAAGGAGCCGATTCGGATCCCACTTGAGGCACACGGTCATGCATATTAACAGCCTACTTTCACGTAATGGCAGACGAGCGAAACTGACCAGAACGGCACCAGAAGCAACCAAGGAAACGTCCTCCACCCGTGACTTACTCAAATGCACACTGGCAGGACGAAGCACGATGGGAAAATAAAGGAAATTAACTCACACACGAAGACACTTGTGGGGGGAGGAGGACGGACACCACGCTCGAATTCTGGCTCAAGTAGCCGGACATTTAAATTCAATCGTCGCCATTTTTTATGCGTTTCCTCTTCCTTTTTAATTTGCTCGCTCCATTTCTCGTTTGCTTATTTTTTTCTCCTGCATTCTGTTCGTTTTCGAGGGGAGTGTCCGTGTCCTGGCGTGTCCTCTCCTCTCCACACCCTGCCACTGTTCGACTTCCGTTCTGTGCATATGCATGTGTGTGTGGGTGTGTTCCCGCTTCCTCTTTCCGTCTCACTTTCTGTCAGAGGGGGCTGGGCAGACTGGGAATGTCCTGCGGATGTAATAATTGTCAGCAGCAGTGTGTGGCACTAGTTTAAACGCGATCCACGCAAGAATAGCCCAGCCATCGGAAATGCTAAAGTGAATTTTATGCTAACCGACCGCTCGAACCGCTCTTCCGCTCGCTATGCAAATCGCTTTGCTGGTCCTCTATCTTTTGTTCTCTTTTATTTTATTTCCACTGCATACGTTGCGGCACTTGCTACGGCCAGTGGGCAATGGGCGAGGGGATAATGTAATTTACGGGGTGTACTTGCTGGTTCGACTATCCCCTTTAAGCTATCGTCACACCATATGTTTTCCACCGACGATTCTGTGCTCTGTTCGGTGCTTTGTTGCTTGCCTCCAACTAAGCCAGCAGCTCCTTCAACTATCCATCCAGTTCCTGGTGCTCCTGCTGCTGCATCCTCTGCCGATGTTGCTTCTGTTGCAACTCAACATCCTCCTAACGATGCATTAAATTACCGGCTGCCAATTACCCAACGCACCGCAACGCACACAAACACAAACAAAGCCATGGATAAGCAGATACTCACACAGATAGTCACAATCGCACCCACACAAATGAAGGCATTAAAAACATTACCGCTCTGCTCGACACAGCAACAATAAGAGAAGGGGTGGAAAGCGCTGGCGACTAATAAAAATTCAGGGCGGGGCAGACGACGCTCTTGCCGCTACCCCACACAGTGGGTGGTAAAAATTGCACAACATGACAGCAAAATGCATACTATGCATAATTAACTGTTTATGCGAATGAGTGACAGGCGAGAGAGGACATGGAGACGCCGCAGAACGTGCCACATGCCGTCGGAGGGGTGGCGCAGTGGGGCAGGACAGCCTATGACAATGATAATCATAATCATAATGATGCTAAAAATGATGATGATGATGATTGCATTTGCTGAAAGTGAAACAATGCAAGAGCATCCTGCCAGCACACATGCAATGCCACTGATTCGCCTCTTCTGGTGCTGGGGCGGCTGGAGCTGTTGCTGCTGCCACTGATTCCTTTCTTCTGGGGTAGCTGGGGCTACTTCTGGGGCTGCTGCTTCCTGCTAATTTAGACGTTGTTCTCTGTGGCTTTTAATAATTCACACCACGAAAGACAAAGGCAGAGACGGCAACGACAGCGACAGTGGGAGGGGCTAAAAATGGGTTAAAAAAAATGGAAAGCAGACACCGGGGGAGAACCCATGGGCGTGGCTGGCCATTGGAGGGGATGACAGACTGGGCTGACGTCGCTTTCACTTCGCAGGCCGTCAATTTGACATGTTTACCATGTGTCTGGGGCCCAGACCCAGGACCAGCACCAGGACGAGGCTTCTCATATAACAAAAGGCTTGTTTGCCATGAGAAAGAAGGAGTGAAAAAAAAGTGTGTGGGACACATTCCAGTGCGGAACTTTTTTAGACTGTTTGATGGCATTTTTTTGCTCGGTTTTGTGGTTTTCTCAAAACGAAAAATAAAAAACAGAAGAAAAAGCAAAGGCAGAAAATAATCTTCCCAGATGTATGAAGCAAGTTCTGATGACATGACAACAGGAATCATTGTCTATACTTGGCAGGAGTGCGACTTAATAGGTTGTTGACTTACGGATAGGCCCTAACGAACAGGCGACAGGAGAGAAGAGACAGGACAAGACATTCAATTAGAGTTCAGTTTAGCTTTAGAATTGATTAAATTATGCATAACCGATGGGTGGACGGGTGAAGGGTAAATGGGTGGCTGGGCGGTGATGCGGTCACTGCTCATTCTGGCCTAAAAACCTCTCATACTCTCGTTCATACGCCTCGGCGAGTTGCCTCGACCCCACCATGCATGATTCAATGAACGATGCGATACGATGCGATGCGATGCCATGGCAATGGCAAATTATGTAGAATTGCAGCCAAAACAGCCAAGCAACTATTCAATTTCACTCATGTGCAAATATTTTATTGTCCACACGGACAGTGCAGACAGAGAGACAGACATGCAGTCGGTCGGCCAAATTAATTAATAAACGCAATGGCTACAATGACAAATTTTCCGCTTGGAAAACTGCAACCAGCAGCAGCAACAGCACACAAAACCAAACCAAGCCAAAGTCAAAAGCAAATGCAACCAACAACAAAATTTAGAATATTATCGGGAGGGAGAGATCAACAGTATTGATAAACATAAAGAATTATTGGAGATGCATGGCGCCATCTGGCAGCCATCAATTGACATCTCTGGAGAAAATCCACTCCTTCAGCTGCTGTGCTTTCATTGTTCCCTGCTAGTTATGACTTTCCACTGAATCAATGGCACGTGCCCCAGAGATGAGATTTCTTTGCTGGTTGCGGGTGCCCTGCCCTCTCTTCGCATTCATTTGTGTTGCACAAACAATAAAGAGTTGCACAAAAGAAGGGACTGAACACCCACCGAGAGGCACTACGTATGTATGTGAATTATGGATAAAGGTTAAGATTGCTTTAATCGGGAATCACGGAGCGGCTGATGGCGGTATCCATATTTCATCAGAAACCTTTTGCCCAACCAACAACTTGAGAGTGCAACTTTTATGTGGCTTTTGTCTAGGCACCAAACAATCCTGATCCTCCTCCTGCAGAGCTGTCGCCAAACAAAACGAAAGCCAACCGCCCAAGTCGCCTCTTCAAATAATCAAAAGGAACTAAAAGTGCTCAAGCATCAGAAAAACTTCAAAGGCGGCTTTTCCTTTTCTATTCCCATTTCCATTCCCGTTTTCAAGGCTTTTTGTTTGCTGCTGGCTTGCCGGTTGGATTTTTCTCTACTCTTCTCTACTCTGCTCTATCCCGGACTCTGCTTTCCCTCTTTGCTGGCGCTTTTTGTTAATGCTTTATCTGGTGGTTTTCACGTTTTGTTGGTGCCATTTTTAATTTAATTTGAAAATGCTTAAAACGCGAATTCTTTTTGTCTCTGCTTCTACTTTTGTTACTAGAATTCCATGGCATTGTTACACACTCGTTCGCATGTGTGCCGCATCCGTATCTCTGCCTTGCCACCATTTCCACTCCACTCCACAGAACTGGCAATGCTGGCAAAACTGGGCAAAAGGCACATTCGCTAGTCGCGACTTGCAACTTTGTTGCAGCATTTGTTGTAAGCAAAGTTGGCAACGTTTGTGCATAAATGATGTGTCTCTGTTTCCCTCTCCTGTATTCAGTACGTGTGAGTGTCTCCCTCTCCATCTGCCACTGCACTGCATTGCCTCGGGCAAGTTGTATTTACCACACGTTGCACATACGCCACCGTGTGTGTTGACTCGACACACACACACACAAAAAATTGACAAAAAGAAGAGAGAAATCAACGCACACACAAAGTAAACACTCGCAATTATGTGTCGCGATTGTATCTCTGTGTGTGTGTGTGTGTGTGTTTGCCGGCCGGCTTGCCAGAGTTGCCAGCCATTTGTGATGTTTTGGCTGGCACGCTATCAGAGCGCACACAATTCCAATGTCAAATATGCGACTCTCGACTCTTGTAGCTCGCAACTCGCAGCTCGGAGCTCGTCGCTGGCAAACAAGACAATGAAAATACTTCCCCATCTGTCTCTGCTGTCTTCTGTCTCCCGTCTTCTGTCCGTTCTCTGTCCCCACTCTGTTTGCCGCGTCTGGCGGCCCTTGGCGTTGGCATTAAAAAACAAAATAAATACTCTCTTCCTGCTCCCAGAGATGGGAGCCCGCCCAAGCACGAGCAAGCGATAACCCTGGCTCCCAGTCACGCGGCCATCCCTGCAACGGACGCTCTCGCTGCTAGTTGAGTCCTTGCCACATTCCTCCTGGCCACCACATCGTTTTGTCATTCTGTGAATGCGAGCAAACTTTGTGGCAAGGCGGGAGGAGAAGGAGCAGCAAGTACAATTGCTTTTATGAAATTAAATTACGCCACACACGATTTAAACACCCGTTGAAGGGCACTTGAAAAGAAAACTGGCAACTTTTGTGGTTTCCATGCGTTAATAGACACACAAGCAATGGAGCAATGGCGCTTGCAATCTGAAATCTGCTCAGAAAATCTGCATCCAAGTGAAGGAAACTATCGACGCCGAATGGTCGAAAGTAATCAATTAATGTCCACAGCCATCGACAAGACAAGCAATTTTCATTTGAATAACACTGTTAATTGAATGAAAATGTAATATAGAATTATCATCAAGTGTCTGTCTGACGTCGGATTGAGTCAGCACAGCTACCTCAATCATGACATGTAATGCAATCAACACAAGCAGAAGTGCCTTTGCAACGCTTTGACTTTGAAGCTTTCGGGTTTTTTCCAACTCCGGAGAAGAAGAATGACAAACTGACCGCAAAATACAATAGACAGATGGCCACTGCCACTGCTAGTGGCACGTTAAAGCTGCAAATGTAATTAAATAATTGCAATTGAAGGAAGAGCCTTGGAAATTACATAAATACATCAAATAATCAACACATTACCAACTTTTATGTAATTACATATGCAAGAGGCATACACAGATTGCAGATGCAGATGCAGATACACGCTCGTATAAGTGCAGATAAAGTTATATCTAAGCTGGAGCTGAAAACAACAATGGCAAACAAGACTGGCCGACAGACAGACAGCCAGATGGACGGAACAACAATTGTGGTACTCGTATAATTTGGTAAATGGAAATGGATACATTTAATAACTAAACTAAATAGAAAGCCATTCCTGTTCCTGTTCCTGTGCGATGTGTGCTCCCTTCAAAGCCACCTCCCATTTGTATCTGTATCTAATGGATATTTGTTTATTTGCATGGAAATTCGAAATTAAACTATTGAATCATTGAAAGCCCTTTGACTTAGCCAATATGTGGAACGTGTCCGATTCCCAATCCGAGCACCCCAAGAGTCTGCCAGAGTCTGCCAGGGTCTGTCTCTGGCGAAGATTCTGGCCAAGGCAAACAAATCGATTGGTGATTGCAAAATTTAACAGGATTTAAAAATTCGAAATTGCTAAACAAGACTTAAGCTTCTCCTGGGCCCTCGATGTCGAAGGTATGAGAGTATGTGCAATGCCACCATGCAGCAAACCACAAGCTGCTGTGGCTGCGTGCTTTAAGTGGAATTGTTTGTAATGCGTTGATGAGAACGAAAACAGCAGGGAGGGAAGGAAAGAGAACCCAATCGATAAGGGAAGAGCGGCCAGTCCCGAGTGCCCTCAATGAGGATTAATTTAAATGAGATTCTTAACTTACTTTAGTCTATTGGCACAGCGTGAGTAGAATACGCTTTTGTTCTGGCGCTGATTGCACAATTTTGTGAGCAATTTGTGTGCACCAACGGAGGGAAGGCTCACCTCTTGCATTGTCCCGAAACGAGATTTGTTTTCCATATCGCATCCGATTAACTGGCCAATGTCTTAGCTTGAGAGCTTCAGTTCGCAAATCATTTCCTGTACAGTTTCGCACTCGAGAGCACTCAATCAAGCTGTGTGGCAGTTGGCCACAAAGTGAGCAACGACTCGGGGACTGCCCAGCCCAGCCACTTGGACACGCAATCAGAGAGAAAACTTTCCGCACTTGCAGTGTATTGTAATTCAAGACTTTTCTCCAGCTATTCTGTTCTACGGAACAGGTCATGCTGACAAGAACCGAAAAACCGGAGAACAATAATGGGAGCAACAATGCAATTGCCAAATGCCAGAGCGATGGTGCCGGTTGCTGGCTGCTGGCTGCTGGGGTGCAACAGAAGATGAAAATAGTTTAAGTGCAAAATTTTACGCTTTATCGAATTACCCGCGGGTGCTTTAACTTACAGCCGAACTTTCGGACGAACAAAACTTTCACTGGCCACTCACCCGTGCCCTTCTTCAGTGCTTCTCCAGTTGCTCGTCCGGCAGCTGGAGCTGGAGCTGAAGCTGGTGCTAGATCTCGGGGCGGTCAGGTCACAATTTATGATTCCAAGGTGTTGCAATGGAAACTACGAGCACGAGTGCAGGCGCTGCTCTCCTTTTTCTTGGGTATAGAATTTGTTATATTTTCTTTCTGTCAGCCAGCAAGACCATTTGTTAAATGAGTTGGCAAAGCTAATCGAAAAGTTATGGCTGGAGAACTGAAGTGGTGGAGACTGTACTGCAATGCACTGTAAATGGCGCCTTGACCTGGATACGAGAGCTGCCACCTGGCCACGGTGGCCACTCCTGATGACCGGCACAAACAAACGAATAAATAACGCCGAGGCAAACATTTTAACCGGGGACGACCATACGCTCGTCCTTCGTCCTTCGACGAGATGAGGTGGATGCTGCAATAAAAAAAAATAATTTATAACAAAGCAACGAACGAAAGAAAGAGGCCGAAAGGAGGAGAGTCGAAATTTGCCCCAAAAAAAAAAAATGCTAAAGCAAGATTTATGCAAATCGGAAGTAAACATTAATCAAAATTTTTTCTATACCGAGGAGATCCCTTGCCATGGAAAGTGTTTTCCTGTGTGTGTTTGTGTTTGTGGCACAGTTTATGGTGCCATTCTGGGTCAAAGATGCAAATCGGATATGGGAGACCACCTCCAAAAGTAGCACAGAGCTGAGCTTTTTTTCTGGCAGAACTTCATAAATTAAAACTTCGTATGTCAAAAATGCAAACGCCCTGAGAATTGCCAGCCAGCCATTCCGCGCCGTCTCCAACCTTTTTCGACTCTTTTCGCTTTTCCGGGATGTCATTTATTTTGAAGTGTCAAATCAGCAGAACGTGTGTGTTGCGTGTGCTGCGGAGCAGGGATGCAGTCCACGACTGGTGGTGCCCTGGGCCTTGTGGGTGCCTCCTCAAGCAGTGCGTGAAGCGTGCCAGTCAAGTGCCAGACAATTAGTCTTCGTTTTGCGCAAAATTGTCACTGTGAGTCCGCTTTTTTAGGCAGTGACTGCTCCCCAGTGCGGATCTTGACCGGAGCCAACCCAGAGCATATGTTCCGTTGACATGGCCAGGACCCAAAGCCCTACGGGGTGCACGCACTCTGACTCGCACTCCTCACTCCACACCCACCCTGACAGCCATGTGTAATGATGTCTTGGCAGAGAGAGCCAGTCCAGTTCCTGAAAAGTGTGCAGTTTTTGGTTATGTTGTTTATTTAACTCTTTTTAATATACTTTGAGGCACCATTCAGCTAACTGCAGCAGGAGGATGGCTTGGGATCCCGACCCGAGCGTTTGGTAATCGAGAGGCGCGTAAACTCCTCGGCAGTCGTCGGGTGAATGCCCACCGTATTCAGCAGGGTCTTCACGGTGAGACCTGACTTCAGGGCCGCCGCAAATCCCTGTATGACCTCCCCAGCCACAGGCCCAATATAGTGCAGCCCAAGGATCTTCTGGTCGCCGGTGATCTCGGCCACAGCCTTGAGGTAGCAATGGCGCACGCTCTTTTGTGGTATAAAGAACTCTGTGGGCTTGTAGTAGCCGTGGAATACCTCGATGTTGTCCTGGCCGTGCGTCTGTATGGCCATCTCTTCGGACATGCCCACGCAGGAGTACTCCAGCGGCGTGAATACTGTAGTGGCCACATCAGCGTAGTCCATTAGCTGCTTGGAGCCGGCAAAGAGACGGCGGGCGAGTAGGCGGCCCGACAGAATAGCCACCGGGCTGAGCTCCGGACGGCCGTATATGATGTCGCCCACTGCAAAAATGTGTGGCACGTTGGTGGCCTCAGTGGCATCCACCACGATCTTGTCGTTTTTGGTCTGCACCCCGGCTGCCGGCAGGTTGAGGTCCTCGATCAGACCCTTGCGCCCAATAGCCCAGAGAACGGTGTCGAAGGTGTCGCTGTCTTCCTTCTTAGTCGTCGTGTTACGGTACTTGACCAGCAGTCGCCCATCCCCCTGGCGCTCCACCAAGCTGGGGATCGTTGTGTGGAGGAACTTGACGCCGCGCTCGGACATCATGGCCTCCAGCAGCTCGGACATCTGACGGTCGAAGCCGCGCAGCACTATCGAGCGCACCATCACCGTGGTATCGTAGCCCAGGCCCTTGAGAAAACAGGCGGACTCGAGACCCACATAGCCAGCACCCACTACGAGGGTGCGACCGGGCTCCTTGTCGTAGCTGAAGATGTCGTCGCTGGTGATACCAAACTCAGTGGCTCCCAGGATAGGTGGATAGCGCGGACGTCCACCCACCGCCACCACAACATACTCGGAGGACACCCGCTGCTTGGGTCCGCCCTTGACGGAGTACTCGATGGTGTGGGGGTCGACAAAGGCGCCCATTGAGTTGACGTACTCCACCTTCTTGTCGCGCAGGTCCACGCGCGTCACCCAATTGACGGACTTGATGTGGCTCTGCACGGAATTAACCAGCTTCTTCCAGTCGGGCTTGATGTTCTGGTCGTTCACGTTCCAGCCGTAGGCCACCGCCTCGTGAACCGCCTCGCCCAGCAGAGAGGCCTGATGCATCAGCTTCTTGGGAATGCAGCCCACATTCACGCAGGTTCCGCCCAGGCCCCACTTGGTGCCCGCGGGAGTGGGTTTCACGTAGTCAAAGCAGAGCACTCGGGCGCCACTGTCCACGGCCTCCTTGCCACAGGCTAGTCCCGCCGAGCCGCCGCCCAGCACCACCAGATCGTAGTCGTACTTTGCCTTGCCCAGAGACGCCACTGAGAGCGCGTTGGAGCGGCTGGAGCCACAGATTCGCAGTAGTTTCCACAGCGACATTTTGCTTTAAGAGTTACAGAAATGCTAAAAAAAACTATGAAATTGTGTAACAAATCAGCTGACAGCTAGTCCTGCCAACTGTATGATTGCTTTGTCTCCATTGATTCGTTAGCCAACACTGCCAAACCCAACAAAGAGTTGGTAGTTTAGCCAGTATTTAACTCGATTAGCGTTCGACTGACTCACTTACGAGTAGGATACGGTTACTAGATACAACCACACACCCAGTCTGTTTAGCCGACTCTGCATCAGCTAAAACCAAACCCAAATGCCACTATACTTCTGCTGTTGGCGACTGACTTTTAGTTACGATCCACAGTCACATGCCCAGAGCAAGGGCTCGAGTCAATTCGAGTCGAGTCCCGCATCCTCCTCCACTTTGCTCGGATGTCCGTCAGCGTCGTTCGCATTCAATTGCAAAATGATTTATGTGGCTCGGTTTTTATGCGCCCCTGGCCCGCGGGGACCAGGGATGGACCAGTGCTGATCTTATTGTGCGCGCTCACAGAACTAGTTCGTTCACTTCAAAGCAAAAAGAGGGCAAAATTTGAGGAAATCGACAAATCTCTTAAGCAAAATCTTTACCCTCACCAATACGGTGGAACATCTTGCAACCCCTCGACTTTGGCCTCTTGGGCAACCTTTAGCATACACATATACAAATGAAATGGTGAAATGTCAGCTCCAATGATTTATGCATCTCGCCCATGGACCATTTGGAATTTTTGGCAGGCCGTTGGGTAACTGGTTTCCTGCTCGTGTTTCCACCCCCCACACCATGTTCAAGTAAATGGCGCTATGGTCTGCTGCCTGCCCAGTCCCATTCCGATTCCCAGCCCCAATCCTTGTCCATGGCCTTGGCTATCCTAATTTCTAATCTAATATTTTTGCGTACAAGAGTAGAGCAGAGGAAATTCCTTGGCATGTCCGATGTCTACTCTGGATATGATTTACTTTTGCGGTTTGTTTTTGGTGCGTTTAACCGCAAATATTTAATGGTTTTATTTCCCCATTCCCCAGCCTCAGCCCCTGCCCTGGACAGCTCAGCTGCGATTCATTTGTCCATGCTCGTGCGAGTATCTGTGTCTCCGTTTCAGTTTCTGTACAGGGGATACCTCTCTCTGTGTGTTTGTCTCTGGGATATTTATTAGTTGAACCGATGGCCCAGTATTTGTAGCAAGACTAAGCCGGTGACGGATGTCGGAAGGGCGGACTGGGACCCACTTAAAGGCGCCATGAACTGTGTCGGAATCATTTTGAGCATAGGTCAGGACTTGCTACAGATTTCTTCTTCCACTAAGAAACATATAGACCTACAGATGAGAGCCATGTGAAGGGTGCTCATCGCCAGGCCGCAAAAGATAAACTGAAAGACATCGTGGCCCATCTGTCCCTGCCAGAGTGTCCAAGCGGTCATGAAAATATACACCAGAACCCGCTGGAAGATAAACAAATTCCAAATAAAAATCACTGGAGCTATCACTAGCCTGGTTCTAAGTTCGCGGGGCTATAAATAGGGTTGGGGAATCTTTGAATAGAATTTCAAGCACAGGTCTTTGAAGATCTAACCTGGAAGACAGCTGGCATCAGTAGCAGTAGGTTTATCCCTAGATTTGTGATCCAAAACTTGTCCCCGAACTCGCTGAATGGGTCGTCCATAATCCATTTCATCAGTGGCTGCTCGGGAGCAATAAATTTCCCAACTATCGGTATGAGGTGCAAGAGGCTGTGCTGATAGTCGGGTGGATCTGGAAATGGGTTGCGTTTCAGTGATTATTTAATTGTGCATTTGGAAATGTGGCACTTACCCTCTTCAATTCTCCCGATGTGCCATGCCAGCGAATACAGCAATAGATTGTAGCAGAGCAAAGCAATAGCAGATACTGATATCATTTTGAAGCACAATCAGAGCACAATAAACTGACAATAATACGATTCCGGGATACTGCGATTCTAGGCTTCTGGGATGTGGGGCTCTATGATGATCCTTATGAATAGCCAAGTAATTTTAATTTATTTTGTATTCTCTTTTTGTTTCTTTCAGGTAAGTGTGCTGTGCGTTGTCGGACTCGGTCAAATTTAAATAAACGAATTAATATCTTAAATTCGTCAACAATGAAACTTTGCCAATGGCAACGGAAGCGCTGGGAAAAGTCTTGGAATTGATGCGATAAAAGTTTAATTCGAAGTAAGGCTTCTCCGTCCATTTAGGCCTAATGTGCTGACAATCTCTGAATTCCAGCCACTCAGACCCCATACTCTCTCCTTTTGTTCGCATTCTTTTTATCTCTATCTTTCTCAGAGTATAATTTAAACTTTAAGATGACCAGGAGACCAGGGGCCTAGGCAACAACAGGGCAACAGACAGACGAAGAGAATTAAGAGGAAAACTTTTTTTTTTGTAAAAGTTGTAAAAAAAATTCAAAAGTTTCACCAATAAACATTAGAAAAACTTTTGCGCCTCGTCTCACCTTACCGTTTTATGATTTGAATTGCACCATGAAGCAGTCCCCACTCCTCACTCCCCACCCATAGGCATTATTTTTTGTCCTTTTGGTGGTAGCCCCATCCTGCCTAGCGACAAGCTTATCATAGCCTCTCTTCTTGGCCAAATGAAGCACAATTTTAGAAAAAACCTTAAAAAGTTTTTTTTATTTTTCTGTCTTTTGGGTCGGCGGTCGGTTGTCCGGGCCACTTCCAGATTTTTTGCGAATGGAACCTCGGTACTTTTTACTCTTCTTTCGAGCAGACATGGTTATCAGACAAAAGGTCAAATAATTCATCAAATATTAATTTAGTATGCGCCTAATTAGTTTGATTCAGCGCCGAGTAGTCGCTGACGCTGCCTGTTGCTCGTTTCACGCTGCCGCCTCCTGCTAGAGGGCAGACATCACTAAGGTGTTTTCTATGGGCCCGAGGCGGGGACTTGGCCAGAACCACCTTTCGGATCTGCTTACAATTGCCCAATTAACATCTAATGAGCGTCGAAAACTTGCGTGAGGAAAGAGTTCTGTACAAGTTGTTGTCAAAAGTTAAACAATTTTCCAAACAAAATATTTGACAGCTGCCACCCGAGAGTGGAAATCAGGAAGAGAGTGTGGATTAAAAAGAAGTCGAAGCGAATACCACAAAATGTATGTACATATGTATATATTAAAATGCATAGAAAATCACCAAAAAGGCAATGTTTGGCCAAAAATTCAGACAATAATTGAAAAAGCGTGGAAAAACAATAGTAGGTAGGTAGGTGGGTATATTTGCGTTCATTTGTTGAAATATTTGCAGATGGCAAACTTTTTGCAGCAATTATTTAATTTGTTGTCGATTCGAGGCATAAAATGTTCGATTCTTTTTCAATTTTCAATTCCTCGACATAGCCCTTGCTGTGGCCCGAGCAAAATGTTTCATTCCATGCACAAATATTTAATTTCGTTTATTGAAGTATTTGCTATTTGGTTTGGCTTTCAACCAGTCTTCTGGCATGTCTTCCTAGGAAGAGGCTTGACGTCTGAGGGTGAATGTTTCAGGAATGGACATTACACACACACGTGCCGTGCCGTGCCGCCTTGGCACACGCAACTTCTTGACCAAAATTCCGTACGGGGCCAAGACTTTTCTCAGGGTCTCTATTTGCAGTTTGTTGTTTGTTTGTTTGAAAGCAAAAATTTTATTAATTAATTTGAAATTGTTGCTTCTGCTGCTGTGGCCATGTCTAGAAATCGAGGAATGGGTGGGTCCTGGAATTGGCTCGAGAGCAAAGAGGATTTCATTTTGACTTCACACACAAATTCGATTAGTTTTCATAGGCAAAGTGTTTCGAAAACTAAACTAAATGTTTGGGCTTAGATTGGGTTTTGGCCTTGGTTGGCTCTTGGGGTTTTATTTATTGAGGGCCCAGCATTCGCTTTTAATTGATTTTCCCTGGCACATTCAGCTGGAAGGGTTGGCAGGCTATCCGCATGGATTTCAAATTAACTGAATTCCTATATCCCGGAATAATCTCAGTATTAACTATATTCATTTACTCTACCCCCTCTTTTTTAATATTCATAAACCAATTTGCGATATCTGACCCCAATGACTAAACCTCCTCCTCCTGCGCAGGCTATAAAAGTAGGCCATAAAAATTCCAATAAATGCATAAACCCAAAATCCACAAAATTGGTCAGCAATTGCCAGCAAAATCCTACAGATTTCCTCCCTTCGAACCACTCTCTCTCGAGCGAGAATAAACGACTTGAAAATGTTTTTAATTGCAGGCGAATATTTTGGCCAGAACACATAACTAGCATTCGAGAGAGGGGTGTCCGGGTTATGGGACTGAGAAGTGGCTTGTCGTAAAATCCCTAGTCCTGCAACACACACAAAAAAGAGTGGGGGGTGGGAGCCATAATGCCACATAAACCGTTTCATATCCTGCATATAAATATTTTTCAGCTATGAGCCAACAGACAGCAACACACAGCAACCACAATTAAAACCCAGGCTAACACAGCAAAATGTTGTGCGTAGATATCTACCTCAACCTCATCCCCATCGTCAGCCTCTTCCCTCAGATATCAAGTATACGAAATGATAGCCGCAGTGTGCTGGTGTTTGTGTGGGTGTGTATGTGTGTGGCAAAGTGCGAATTACAACACTTCCTGCTGGGCTTTCTCCAGTGTGGCTTTCTTTTACGAGCACAGCACTTATCAATGGGGAAGGTTAGAGAAGAGAGAGTATCGACAAACCGATACCCTACCTGGTTCGGCATTGAGACTGAGTACAGAACAGGAACATACTTATTTTTGTTTATCCTATCAAGAATATTAACTCGATCTACGTGACATATGATAAATATTTGCACATATTATGCAGAGCCGGTGCATACATATGTACATATGTACAACGATTCCTTCCCACTGTTGCAGGCACTTCCAATATTTAACAATATGTCAAGTACACGGTAGGTCGATAGGAGGACTCTGCCTTCTAGCAGTAATTTCCCTTCGAATTGCCGCTTATGGGCCGAGCAGAATGGAAATCAAATCAAGTTGAAATGCCGTACAATGCATTTAATTGCTGGAAACTGACCAAAAACTGTCCTAGTTTCCCGTAACGGAGACGGGCAGAGACAGCACAAATTCTTGAGTGCTTGCCACATATGCCGCAGTTTGTTGCCGTCCAATCAAGCGCACTCATTTGCACTGACCGAATGTGAAATGTTTCTGCAAGCAAATGCAAAATGCAAAATTGACCGGAGAGGAAAGGATTCGTATCGTATCGTATCGCAGCGCATCCAATTGAATTGCATTTTTTAAGCCACATTCTCATTAGCAATTAGAGCTAGAGAACGGATCCGCATGCAATCGATAATAGCTGCTGCTGATTGATGGCATCCCGTCGGGGGGCGAATGCGGAAAAATGTTTTGGCAGCCATTTAATTGTCCCATTTTTCTATGTCTGATGGTAATGGGAAAAAAAGTGATGCTCTAATTATGCATTTAATGCCTTTAATTGCCACGAAATGAAAATTCGAATGCATTTCCAATGCATTTTCTCCCACAAAATACCAATTCAACTAATCGCATAATCGGATTTGGCACGGCAGGTCAATTGAAATGAATAAATCATAATAGGACGCCTTGCCCAGAGCTCCCCTTGAGCACTTTAATAATTTCCATCTATGCACATCAACGGCAGTGGCAATGGCAACGGCATCGTAAAACTTGGAAAAGTTTTGGTTCTCGGAAAAGATTCGACATGGAAAAGTTTTCCATGTAAACGACACACAGAGTACGATGTATAGTCGAGTGTTTCTGCAGCGCTCTCTGTAGTAAGAGCATTTGGTAAGTATTTTACCTATTTGCCGAATTACCTGGCTAGGCAAAAGTTGAAATGCTTTTTGCATGTTTCTGTGGTTATCAAATTTTCCTGCCAAGTGGAATGGTTGGATGGAGGGCTGGGATAAAGGACAGGTGTGAAGAGGAGGATTTTTTCCACATACTCGTATGTATGTACATACATAAATACGTTCATGGAAAAGATGAGCCGATATCAATGGAGTGAGACTTTAAGACCCCGCAGAAGGATCGTCTGCAGCGTTTATGGCAGTGTGTTTCCATGGACATGGGGCCAGAGGCTAATTACACTACCGAGCCCGCTCAATTTAGTGGTTCTCCAGGCGGAAAGTATCTCAGGTAAGCACATGCGTATAGGAAACATACCCAAGATTCTATACGTGTACCTCTTGTGGCTGTCTGCTCAAACGAGCGGGTAAATACTTCATTTAGATATGGAATACAGGGAAAGGGTACCAATTCCCTCACTTAATCACACACAAACCCATATCAGAATCTCATACCCAATATCCCCAACAGCTTCTGGATTCTGTGTCCACTTGAACTTAACTACAATTTGATCGCCCCTCTCCTCACCCCTCCACCCATTCATGCATACTGATAATCTTGAACGCTTCAATGCTCATTTACTGAACTTGAAAGGTGCACTCCTCTACTCCTCCCTTCCTGCCTCCCCCTTTAGGACCCAAAGTCAGGTTTTTAATCATGCGTGGGCGGTCAGTCAGTTAGCCTTTGATTCTTTTTCCACCCTCCTCCATCGTCATCATCTTCATCATCTGCTCAGAACCCATCTCTAATCCCCGTTCCCTCAGAGGGATGTGATGCTACATCATTTATGGGCTTCTTCTACGTCCCAAGTAGCGTTGAGGCACTTTTCCAATCAACTTGAGTGAGTGTATGTGTGGGTGTGTGAGTCCTTTTTCCCCATAAGTTGTCCCTGGACTTGGCCTTTTTCCTGCTGATGCTGACTTTGTGCCCATTTCATATTTTTCATTCGACAAAATAGATATTTTTTAATGCCCTTTATTAAATCGGCTTAGATTTATTGTACATGTATATGCCATACATATGTACACATGTGTGTGCTTGTTCGTTTTTGTGTGTGTTAGTCCTTTTCTTTGGAAAATGTGAGAATTCCTTTATGGGTCTTAAAGCAAAATTTTTCGGCTTGCAGAAGAGCTTAAATTGGTTTTCCGAGAGCCAAGCAGGATAATCATTCGTAATCGAATGAAGATGAAAATATTGATGAGCTCGAGATGGGGTGTGACTGGGGAAAGCCTAAGTTCGAGTTGTTCTCAAGAACTTTTGAGCGGCAGAAAGTGGTGCTGCTGCTACTCGTATTATGCAAGTCATTTCCAAATGTCACTCACTAAACGCCCACAAATTTGACACAATTTTCTATGAATTTTCATTGTGGCTGCAGCGCCAGGTTCGACACGGCCACCCACCCACCGCGCACACACGGACTTACATGAGGACATTCCGGTCACTAATTGTGATTGATGCACTTTAAAATTGTTGGCAAATTATTATTGCCAAAAGGCATGATGAGGAGGTCCTGCATCCTGCATCCTAAGTTCAGTCTCCTGCTTTCTGTCTGCTGGCCTCTGTTCCCCTCCCCCTCTTTCCTAACTCAATTAGTCAACCTGACTGGCTGTTGCTGCTGCTGCTGCTCCTGACGTTGACGTTCCCTGACTTCGGTCGGGTCGTCCTGCCGTCCTGCCAGCCAACTGTTGCAACGAAATTACCACAAAGTTTTCTGTTTGCTGCATAATTAAAAAGTTTGAAAAGCTTTTGCCGAAATCAGGCAACAGCCAGGACTTGCTCGCCGGCCTGCTGCTCCGCATCGTCCTTCCTCCTGGCTAACTATTATAAACCAGCGGTTATGCGGCGGTTGCAGTTTTTGCATGATTGACAGCCCAACAGCCCCGAAACGAGTGTAGAAGCAAAATCAAAAGCAGGAGCCGTGGCAGTAGGATCATGAAAAAAATTGGGACGACGACGAACGGCATCGTGGCACCAAAAGCTAGTCAAGGACATGCCAACGCATGTGCCTCCAACCAGAGTTCTCCTCTCTCTCTCTCTCTCTCCCTCTGTGTGTGGGGCACAGAGAAAATATTTTGCATTTTTCTAAAGCTTTCCACACTCTCACCCATCATCCCCCACAAAACTGTTTACATTTTCCATCAAATGAGTTTTTGATAATTAATTTCACTCGCAAAATGGGAATAAAAATCATTTTTTATTTTGCTCGCATTTCTCTCTATTTTTCCGGGTTTAAGAGTTTTGTAATTAGAATTTCGCGCGTAATTATGCAGAGCCAAGAATTGGTGAAATGGAAATGGGGATACGAGACCAAGGTCGACAGTGGTCTAACAAAAGTTATTTCAAAAATGGGACTATCATTTCTTGACTCAGTGCTGTTTCGCGCGATACGTTTTCCACCGAGTATATTTTAAACTCGGTATTTTTTTGGCTGCGAGTTTCACACATTAACAAAAGTATTTTCCATGCGCTTGTCCTTCCTATTGGATAGTCTGCCTTTTCCTTCCCTATTTTCCAGATACACCTGGCTGTAGTTCCAGCTTTGATGGCTGGCCAACTAATGACAACTCATTAGGGTTTTCCTTTGTTGTGTTGGCTGCAACTTTTTGCCAAGAAACTATTTATGCGGGTGCCCCATACTAGACACTGTACCCGCACTCCACTCCCTGTTGCACTGTGTGTGGGAAATGCCCCAAAGTGTCAACTTACCTGCCAGCAGCAGGGGAAGAGGGACGCATAAGAAGAAGAACTAGGAAAGCCTACCCCTCCACTTGCAACTGGGCTGGAGTGAATAAGGGATGTTGTGGGAGCAAACGCCGCTTGTCTCATTAATCATTTAAGGTAAAACAAACAATCGCAAGTGGAACGCAATTTGTTATATTGTGAGTCGTTCGTAGTTCTGCTGAAGGCCCCACATGCTCCACCTCACAAATCCTGACTTACCTCCCATGTGGGGCACTGTTAATGTGGGGAAGCCCTCTGCACAGATTTCATGCTATACACAGACAAAGATACAGACACCTGACCGCATGACATTAAACAATTAAAATAATTACGCAAATCTCTCATAGGATTTGTCTCACTTCACCGCGAGTTTCGTTCTCAATGCCCTGGCCTTTGGTGCCCTTCATTTTTGGGCTTATGCGACTTGCCATTTGGTTTGCCTGGAGTTCAGTTTGTTATTGAACTTAGTTTGGGTGGCTGGGAAACAGATAAAAATCAGGTACACGTGACTTAACCCTAACCAATCAAAATTATCTCTTGTCTCTCAACCTCTCCCATTCTTTTTCCTCGCAATTTCTGGCATCTTCAAATATTTACAACATTTTAGCTCAACTTTTAATTTGTTTATCATGGACCAGGGTCTTAAACAATTGCAAACACGCATATCCCTCTAAAGTGTAACAAGTCATTGGTGTTAAGTTCTTTGAATTTCTTTTTTCGCCCAGACTCTTTTTTATCGCTGATTTCATTTGTTTATTTGATTGGCCCAGCGCCTCCCGCCTGCTTCTGTCTCTTTCGCCATAAATAGCACCATCTCTTTCGCTCTTGTTTTCGCTCTGTGTGTGCGGCAAATTAATTAAAGTTTTAATTGACGCTCCATTTGTTTGGCCATTGGCCTCGCCGTGTGGAGCCGCGCGGCTCTCCTGCCTTCACCTGAACCTGAACTCTTCGTTTTTCTGTTGGCATTCTGCACTGGTTGTCTGATTGATGTCAATTATTGTTATTAATTAAACAATTATTTATTTAATGATTGTTAGTTTTATTGCCATTTGCGCATTAGAGAGTTTTGGGCGCTTTCGGTTTGTTTCGTTGGCACGGCCCTGTTTTAATTTTAATGTAAATGAATTCATTGATTACTTCAATTGCGTTGCTTATCTAATTTACTGCAGGCATTTAGTTATTCAAACACTTAAATTGCCCAATTAATGATTTGAATGGCGTTGTTTTTATAGGGCAATATCACATGTCCTGTATGTATATAAATACATTTGTACATATGTTTATGTATGTACATATGTTTATATGAATCTTTTCCTTACCTCATTCGTTACTTAGCTGCTAGAGGATCAGGATAGAGTTTAATCATGACATATGTATATCGTTCCATTCTTTGGTTGCTGAATGTTTCCCTGTTCCTGTACTGACTGCGGCAAACTTTCAATGTCTTAATCCGCCGTTCCGGCCCCAGCCTGAGGGCAAATTAATCTGCAGCGTCCGAGCCACTTTTAAACTAAAGCCAAAAGGCTTAACTACCCCTACATGCCAGGAGGGTGGCAGTTTCCAGCCGTGGTCATAGTGCCACTACTATTCCCAAACCCTATTGCGCCTTCCCTGTTGCTCCTGTCTTCTCTCTCCTGTCTGCCGCCTCCTGGTCTCAGCATGCTGCATTACTTGCCAAGGCAACCTGCAAAATGCCTGATAATGGATTATTCCATGCCATAAATGCAAATGCAGGCTAGGGCGTATAACTTCTCTCTTACCAACCAACTGCAACAGTCGCAAGAGCGGGGAGAGGAGCGGTTGGAGGTGGTTTGGTGGAGGCAGCCAAGAGCTCAGGCAAAGAATTGCCAACGATGACGCCATTTTGTGTAGCAACAGTTATATGGCTAGGAAAAAGGAAACAACAAAGAGCAATGCGGGGGGTGGGAAGCACTGTGGCAAGCGGCAGGTTTTTATGGCCACGGCAACTGCAGTCAACAAAGACGCGTAAATTATTTTAGATTTACATTTCTGCATTTCATTTGTGCTCTCCTTCTACACCTATATCTTACTCTGCCGCGCCTCCCAGCCCTATCCCCTGGTCCCATTGCAACTCCCCTTCACCTGTTTGTTGTCTGCCACTGCCACTGCCACTGCCAGTGCTACTGCCAGTGCCAATCCCGCCGCATGCCGCAGGCAGGCGTTAAGCAAGACGGCGTCGGCACATAATTTATGCAATTTTTATGATTATTCATTATGAGCCAGGAAGCGCCTGGCAAAGCCACAGTGGGCCCCAACAGCATAGCGACGGAGTCCCATTTTGATGGCTCTACTTTCAACCACTGCACTATGGAGCATTTGACCACTTTTTGTGTCATTAATTAATAACTTCCAAACGAAAAAATTTTTTTTTATTTAGTTTTTTGATATGAGTTTATAATAGCGAAAGGAAGGTTTGTTAAAAAAAATGGGCGTGGCACCGCCTTTTCTTCAGGGTAAAATCGAATTTTTATTTTATTTTTAAATTGAATCAAACTAAAAATGATGGGAATATGTAAAGCAATGCCATATTAAACTAAAAAAGTTGTGCACGGATTTTTAAAAATGGAAAAATAGAAGATATTCGGATTTTTACATTGACTTCCTTGCATACTGCACGCAGCTTCTTTTCTTTAAGTTGTTGAATGTTGGACACAAGAGCACTGCACGTCAGTCCAGAGATACTGGAAATGTCTCAACGTTATTATAATTGTACGATTGAGCACGAATTAAGCCAATCTGCACAGTTTTTTTTGATTTGTTTCAAGTTTTCCGTGAAATTGTTCAATTTAATCGACAAACTGTAAGAAAAAGTTCTTCAAAGGGTCTACAAATACCCCTTATCGTTCTCAAAGCTAGTGACAGGTATTGCTACATAAATGCAATGCGAATCGGCATCTTCTTCTGCAATTTTCTTCTTCACTGAGTTAAACATAGCAAACAAGTCCGAATTTTCAAACTTTAGGTTATGTTACGAAAACTTAAATATCTGCGAAGACGCTGAGTTTCGGCCAGGAAAAGTGGTCAAATGCCCCATAGTGCAATGTGTTTTCACAACCACTGTGGCAAGGATCCTGGCTGTCATGTCTGCGACGCATTTGTTTCATATTTTATGCATTTATACACATTTTTTTTTTCAGCACCAAACGGAAATGCAACAAAACGTTGGCATTTTTTTACCCCCTAGTACTGTTTCCTGCCCCTTCCTGGACGTTTGGCAAACGACTCTCATATATTTTGTAACTAATTAGCATTAATTTAACCAACTGATAATCCCCGCGGCTTACTCCCGCTCCCGCTTAAGGCCAAAGTTAATAAAGTCATTTGCATCTGTGCTTTAAGTGGATCAGGACTTGAACAGGAAGATAGCTGGGAATATTTGTAATTATGTTCATAGAGCTAAGAATACTCGTATTCCGGCCACCGATCCTGAGACCCCTCTGAGAGTAACCCCAAGAAATGCTGACGCAACTTTTCAAATGAAAGAGAATCAAAAATTGGAAATCCCATAAACCGATTTGGCAAAACCCCAGGATAACCAAGCAACCCCTATGTCGCAATGGCTTTCATTTTTGGGTGGGAAAGAAAAAAATATATATATATTTACGATATACGCAAGCACCCCACAATGTACCACAAGTTGTTGCTGCAGCCTGACGGTGTTTCACAAAAAAAAACACCGCGTGCTATATAAGAAAATGTCAATCTAATTGAAATTCTAGACAAAATCTTCCGCAAATTACCTTCATTGACAAAAATCTCTAATCCCAGCAGAGAGCAGAACAAAACAGAACCGAACAGAACAGAGCAGAAAGGCGAACCGAGATGAAACCTGAAGACACAACCGACTGCTGTACCTGTACCCAGCACCATTCCAGCACCACTTCCCCTCCAATAAGTTATTCTTTGAAATGGGGAGGAAACATACTTGAAATGAAGCTGAAGCCAAAGCAGCCTGACGGAAACGGAAGTGCAGCAAGGATGTCTCGAATGAATGTGTATGTGTGTGCGTGTTTGTGTCTGCGTTTGTGTCTGTGTTTGTGTGACAATTGGGATGCAGGTGGGATCCTTGAGATGCTGCTGCTGCTTTGGGGTTGCGCCCGCTGATGTCTTCATGTATGTATGAAAGGCAACCACAGAACGAAAAAAAATAGGTAAATACTTTGCGGTCGTCGTTCTTTTCGCCTTTTGTCGCCATTACGCTGAGTGCACTGTCCCCCCGGCCACATCCCGCTCTGTTCCGAAAAGGGCTGGATGATGCCGATGATGATGCTAAAGGAGCGACGGGGAGAGTCTCTTGCTTTTTCTGGCTGCATTTTTCATAGCCTGCAGCTGCTTAAGCGATTTAATTTAATCAACTGAAAGCGCATTTGCAGCTTTTGCTAACCGCACACACACATACTAATACTAACACACAGAAACAAAATAATAGACAGCGAAACAGATACATTCGCGCACAGCAAGGAGTCGAGTCGTGCATCCTCATACTCCATGCGGCTCCTGCAGCTGTTTTTCGAATGTCTTCGTTTTGGGACCTTGCTGTCATTCAACTCTTTGCCTCCCACTCACAAACACTCTCCCTCACACACTCCCTCTCTCTACCTCTATATTTTTCTGTGGGTTTTCAGCTCGTTTCGATTCAATTTTTCCTTCTTTAGCTTTCTAGTTTGATCTCCTCTAAGGCATTGATTCTCGTGGTTCGTGGCCGCAGTTTTGGGAATTGTTTTAATTGTAGTGGAAGTTCGTATAACATTCATGATTTAGAAAGTAGTGTCTCCTTATCATTCCTCCTTCCTACACCCGGATATGTATGTCGCTCATGAAACTAATGCTCCGCCTGCTCCACAAACAACACCATGCAAACAAAAATTGGGCGACACGCAGATTTACACCTCACTACACTGCACAGCAAAGTTCTGCAGGAGCAAGAGAGAAGGAGAGATAGATGGAGTGGCAGTAAATTTGCCTGCACATTACCAATGACAACAAGCCCCAAAGGGTGTTCCAAACTCTGTCCTAGAGTCCTCGGAGATAATAATGATCCCAAAACACCAGACACGATGCGAGGGGAAACAAAAAACTGCCAGACTGTGGGGCAAAACTGCAAAAACAACTTCAAAAATATGGCAACACTTTAAAAAGTGTACGCGGGGTTCTCCCCACCACAATCGCCCTCAGCCAGCAGGGGGAGTTTCCATTGCAAAAGCACCAAAAGGGAGAGGGAGAGAAAGGAAAGCGGGGAAAATGTTGCTGTTGCAGAGCGCTAAAGTTGGCCTAAGGCTAACAGCAACGGCAAAAAAAAGTCTGTACGATGGAGAGCCAAGCAGACTGACAGACGGACAGAGAATGCGCCTCCCTATCCATCTACTACGTACAAATATCTCCCTGTGGGTATATAATTTGTACTATTGTTGCTCAGCTGTTGATGTGGCTGATGTTGCGGTCTGTTATGTTTTTCCCAGGGTATAATTCTCATTTGTGAGCGCGAGTGAAATTTGCACGCATTTTGAAGTCTAATTTGACATTAATTCGGTGCCCGCGGAGGGTTATGCATACTCTCTTTGTGTCTATCACTTTCTGCCTCAGCCTTTTGCCAGTTTCAAGTTTTTGGGCAACTGAAGTTTTAATAGGCTACTTATTAGGTTACTATCGAAGTTTTCCACATGAAATATGGTGCCGTTCATCGAGCCATTTGGCGTTGCTCCTTCCACGGATGCTTCCCGAAAAACTCATTAAAATGCAGCTGGGGAATCAGGAAAGCAGTAAAAAGCAGACGTAGAGAGAAACATAACCACCAATTAAACTGGATTCGTTTCACAACAGATTTTAGATTTTCTTTTATTGCATTTTCGCCATGTCCCCGCCTCTGTTCCCCGCCATCAGAATAACCATAACCAAATTTATTTAAAAACTTGAAAAAACGAAAGGGAACTAAAAGAAAAGTAGCAAAAATGTTGAACAAATGCTGCCAATTTTGGGTAAGCTTGGACAGTGGACTGAGCTGAGGACTGGACGTGGGACCTTGTCCCACAAAAATTTCAAACAATGAAGCTCGGAGCTGGTCTGGCTCTGGTCAAAGGCAAATACCACTGATTGTGACAATCAGCGTGACAATAAAATTGGCGCACAGGAGCACTAGGATTCGAATGCCATGGATTGGCATTGGGTTCGGGATTTGGATTCGCATTCACATTCAGATTCGGATTGAGGCTAAACGTTGGCAACAGCTGCCTGCAGAAAGAAGAGCCGCAGGAGGGGCAGCTTTAAAACTTTGACATTTCCATAGCAACCATAGCAGTGCTGGGCAAGAATTTTAAAATTCCAGCATGTCAGCCGGATGTGGGTGGGTAGGAGGGTGTGGCCAACAAAATGACAGCCCGGTGACACGCACAGACCAACTGTCACACCCGCTGAGCATGTGTGTATGTGTGTGCGTGCGCCTGTCCCCCTCCCCACGACTAACCCTTGCAAAAATCTTTGCCAAAGTAAAAATTTATAAAATTGTCAGGGAAAAAACAGCGAAGGATGGAAAGAAAAAGCAGTCGCTCTGCAAACATTAAAGGCACACAAGGCTAGAGAAATGATGACTGTGCTCCTCAGCTCCCCATCATACCCACTCCCCCTCCCCACCACGTGGCAGTGGCAATGGCTGTGGGTCCATTCCGTTTGCTGCTTGTAACATTATCTAAGCTAACAAATTGTCAACACGTACAAATGCGTTCACTCAAACGTAAACGGGGTAATAACCATTTTTCGTAATAATTTTATGTCACAACAAATCTAGGTTATGTAAGCGTTTCTCTCCCCCCCTCTTCTCTTACCTACATTCCCAGAATTTCTGTTTGCTTACGCCTTGAGTAGAAGCAACCGCAGATGGGCCCTGTCAGAGCTGTGAGAAGAGGACTGTTATCCTTGCAATGGTAATACGACATTGAAGACACCAAACAGGCTCAGGATAGCCATCAGCATATGGGTTGGGGCGTGAGTTGGGTTTGACCCACCAGCTAAGGGGTTTTGTGATAAGTCTAAGGGATTTACGCCAGCCCGCGGGTTTCTTTCTTGTTTCAGTAGTCTACGGGAATTATACCAGCCAGGGTTGCCGACATCGTGTTGCATAATACACTTGACAAAGTTGTAATTGCTCTCATTGCTCATTGGAACAAATTGCTGGCTTCCTCTTCTTTCAACAGCTGCTGTTCGCCTGGCCTCGGCCGCCTCCTTTGTCCCTCTGTGCGCTCCTTTTGCCACTGTCAGGCAGTCGACCAAAATTCCTGTCTGCCCGCTGCATCGCGTTAAGATATAAACTAAAGTTGTCACGTAAGCAAAGTTTATGACCAAAAAGAAAAACGAAGCAGACCAGGGCAAAAAGAAGTTGCAGAGAGAGGGAAAAGCAACTCTGAATCCCGACGATTTTCCAGCTGCTTTTGGCAAATGACAGCATTTCGTTGGACACGCGCCATGCCACCAAATCATCTGCAGACTGCTCCCCGATCCACTCCCATTCACAGTGCCACTCCCATTCCCATTCCTATTCCCGGTCCCGCCAAGACGTTTTGAGCAATTGCGTTTAACATTTAGCTGCATCGCTGAGCTGCAGTTGCATGGCCAGAGGGGTGTGAGGCAGGCGGGGCCATGCCACTGATTGACCAAATGATAGACAGACGACACAAGACATGGACTTGCCCGGCCCGCTCTTTCCCCCTCGTCTGGCCATTACTTACATCTTGCAGTTTTGCCTTTGATTGCAAGTTTCTTTTTTCCCATTTAGCACGTCCTGGCATTCCGTCGATTCTTGTTCGCAATCTCTCCTCGCTCCTTGGTCCTCCCTCGTCCTTCTTCAGGCTGTTAAATATTTCAACGACGCCTGGCAATTGCGCAATTTGTATCTTTTTTAGCAGTTGGCACTTTTGGCTTTGCTTTTTCCAATGCGGAAAAACGAAGCAAAACTAGGTCGCCGCTTGGTCGTCTGTTCCGTTCCTTTCCGTCCCAGGTTCTCTGTTAATAATTCTGTAATTTTTCATTAATATTAAATGGTGGAAAGTAGTAAGCGGATTGCATGCGGAAGGGGAAGGAATCTTTTCTCAGAATTTGTTGCCAAAGATTCAACTTTAAGCGGCTGCTGGAGATTCCTTCGATGAACAGGAGACTGGTGATCCCCCCATCTACATACATTTATAGCTATCCAACTCATTAGGGTCCATCCCCGCAAGTATGCCAAGAGCAACGCCTAATTGGATTTTTGACAAGTGTGCGCGGCATTTACGACAGCTTCAACATCAATCGGCATTTCGGCATTTCTGCCACACCGCATTCTGTACCGGGCGATTTCTGCATTTTGCATTTATGAATGCGAATGTGCAATTTGGCAAATTAATTGCGAAATTAGCGCAAAATTTGTGCCGAAACATGAAATTAAGCAAAGTAAGTTTTACTAATTAAACGACATTTCAATTAAGACTGATTGGCGGAGCCCTCATCCGAAATACGTCCTTCCTCCTACACCCTCCCAGGGGGCCTTGCCTGCCTCCAGGCAAGTGCGACCAAGTGTCTGTTGGCAGTTCATTAAAGTGAGGGCAAAGTGTCCCAAAAGGTTTCCTTAATTGAAGGCCACCGCAAATGTTTGAAATTCGATCGAAGCCACCGCTTTGTCCGAATCAATTATTAAGAACGCAATTGATGGCCCATACCCCAATCCAACACCCTTCTGGGTGGGCAAGTGCAGCGCACAGATTGGGAAAATATTTGCCCATAAACACGTGGCCCTGGAAAAACAAAAACTCGGAGCCAGAGCCAGTGCCGAGCCTGATTATATTTACTCAAGCCAGCAGAGGAGGATGAGGCACGTGTGCGGATCTCAAGTCCCCAGTCAAATATGTCTGCAAAGGGGTGCGTGCTGTTGGGTATTATTTCCAGACTTCCTGCAAGCTCCTCCAACCAAGTAAACGAAACAACTTGTTACGCAATCAAAAAGACACTTGTGACAGACAGAGGACCATTCTGAGGGATCTGGAGAAGATCTGGGACTGGAAGCTGATGAGTCCCTCGTCTGGCTTGAAAGAGAAATTACTTTTTTTTATAATTAAAATCCAATTTGTGCTAATTTAACGCGTTTGTCTCGCATTACGCCACGGGCCACGCCCACTCCTAGATCACACCGCCCTGAAAAATATTTCGCTGCTGAAAGTGAATTTATTTGCAGAAAACTCACACCGAAGCTGAGACCCCCTTTGAAGTTTGTCGATTATAAGATTGAAGATGCGTCCTTCTGGGTAAAAAGAAACTTAAAAGGGTATAAAAGACACGGATTATAGGAAACGACGCGATATAACTGTAGCTAATTACAGGCCTAGAGAGGAACAGCCGAATCGCAGATGGAAGTTAAGAACCACAGGGAGAGAGAGAGATGAAGAAAGTGGGTGGTAGAGATAAGGACAGAGCGAGTGAGGGAGAAAGTTGCGACTATGAAAATTAATTGAAACGCTTAGACAAAAGTTAGGTGCGACAAGCACTTAATGCATTTAATACAACTCTGAAAGAGGGAGAGGATGAACAGAGATGGCAGCATGTGAAGGTGGCAAGAGAACGAGAGTGAGAAAGAGACAGCTTGGTGGAAGTAGCGAGAAGCAATTTAAATCTTACTAATTACTTGGGCGACAAATTACGCAGAGCGACAGGATACGACACACGACTGGAAACGGGCGGATGGCGAGCAACACGAGGATTGAGAGCCTGCCCAGGAGACATGCAGAAGCCCAGACCCCAGACTCCAGACACCAGACGCCAGAGCTAAGGATCTGTCTGGCATCCAAGGAACAGGTGTTGGGCCTCTGTCGTCGACAACGACGCCGACTATTTTGAAAAATTAAGTGTCATTTGGTTGTCTCATGGGTTCATTGTTTTCAACGTGTCTCCGTCTAGGCAGACGCTCCTTGGGCTTAATACACTCTTCCCTCTCTCACTTACTTACTGTTCTTTTCTTTCCTTTGGGGCTTGGCTTGGGGTTGGGCTACATTTCCTTAGCCTTGGGTGCCGCATGTTTAATTCAGAGTCCTTGATTCGGCTGTAGCTCAGCTCTTGCTACTGCTCCAACTCTGGCCTCATCTCCAGCTCCAGCTTCGTATCTGGCTTCTGCTCCTGACAATGACGATAGTTAAGCGTAATTACCAAGGCGGCAAAATGAACGAATGAGTGGAAGCGAGTGGTTGAGTGAGTGGATGAACGAGTGCGAGTGCCTCTATCTCGCCATTCCGGGTATTAAATATTAATTTTCCTCCCTTTTCATTGCTATCCCGCATTTGCGGACAAATTGAGTTGCGACCTTCGCCTTTGTGAATCGAAATGGGATTATGAATCCATAAGAAGCGACTCCTTGGAGCAGGGAGTTCTATGCCTATGGGATTTTCTGTCTGGATCTCGTGATCTTCCGCTTGTATGGGCCATGTACGGTCCATAAATTCTTTGCCCAACTATGTCAGTGTGGGATCGGGGTGTGGGTCTGCTTTCTGCGCATTTGGCAATAAATTTCTAGTTTGTCGCAACAAAAGTTCATTATTTCTGCAGTTTTCGGGGCAAGTTTTCCTTTTGGCCGGAGAAAATAAACAGCAGCAGTTGCCCGTCGTCCGCCCGTCTCCTCGGAGAACAATTGAAAATCTTTTTAAGTAATTTCCACACGTAATCCAACATTATTGCAGTTTCTCCAGTCGGCTCTAAGCCATGGCCCAGGCCAGGGGAAGGCGCAACAGAACCCGAAAAAATATGGCGGCAAGAATGGCGAATGCAATGTTCCTACTCTCTCCCCTCGCGCCTTTCTCTGTGGTCCTGCCTGCTCTCATTCCCGTTCCCATTTCTGTTCCCGTTCTCGTCCTTGTCGTTGGTTGTCGTAACAAATTGCAGATGGCGCATGTTTTTAATTCATTTCGACAGTTACTCGAGAGGATTCCATTCCATTCTTCCATTTTTGTTGTTTGTTATTCATTCTTTTGACTCTCTCTCCCTGTCGCACTCTCTTGATTTTTCTTCTCGATTTTCCTTATTTTTCCAGTAAAACAATAAATGCTGTGGGGGGCCTGGGATAAACCGGGTATTCATATTGAGTAATGTGTGTGCTTATATGAATGAATGCCGAGAATTGCATAATTGGAATCGCTTGAGATGGGGGGTGAATCGATCGGAGGAATAAAATCGAATCGAATACAATCCCTGCCTAGCCACTGGGACACTGCCTGTCCTTCCGCGGAATCTGTTTTGTGGGAGTCGCCAGTCCGAATGATATCAATTGGAAACATTTAGTTGCCTTTGAATAAATGATTGGACAAATAAGCCGTCTCGTTGACGATTGGAAACAATTTTCACAACAATTACGTGTGCAAAGTGAGCTCCAAAATTTTGGCAAGAGGGTCTGCGACTTTCTCGTCAATAATTGATGAAAAATAATTTGTAAATATTCCCATTTCACCCGCGATGGGCTGCTGATGGAAATTTAATTCATTCGGTGCCAAAACCTATTGGCAGCATTCTGTTGGAATTATTGGGTTGGAAAGCAGGATTTAGCCGCCTCATTATGAGCTGCTTATTGCATCCCATAAATATCCAAAAGCCTGGCAATAACTCGGCCCCACTCCTGTCTTCCCTGGAGCAACAGTTTTTATTTTATTTTTTTTTTTAATTATGCGCCAAAATCCGCGAAAATTAAAACATAAATCCCGTGCGCTCACAGAACAACCAAAAAAAAGCAAAAAAAGAGAAGGAAATTCCTGAGCACCAAATGGCGATGAAAATTATGCCAAACGCAGGCCTTGAGACGGAAAAGTGGAGGGGGTGGAAAACTGCAAACAACAGCAAAATGTGATGGTTGTGGGCTATGGTGGGGTTAAGAGGTGGCCTCAGCCAGCTCATTTTAGCCAAGTTAAGCTGCATTCATTAAATTCTAAACTATGGTTTATTTGCTCAACTTTTTGCTCTCCTGCTGCATCATCTCTACTACTTTTCCCTGGTACTGGTGCCTCCTGCATCCCTCATGCCGCAGTTCGAGGTTGTACAACATTTATTGATGCTTGGCTTGGCATTATAGTCGGAACAGACCAAGCGGGGTGGGGGATTTGCACTCGGGATTAATAAGCGACGATGCAGCATTTCCAGAGAATAAAGTCAAGTCGAGAGTCGAGCCCCAGAACGATCCGAATCCGGATCACCAGACTCCAGACTCCAGAACCAGAATCAGAGCTATAACCAGAGCTAGACGATAAGGATGACGATGACGACCACTTGCAACTTTATTAACTGCGCTTTATACCTTTATAATGCTGCAGGGTGGAAGAGGGTGGAGGGTGGATGGGGGGACAGACCACTCCATGGGCTTATTAGTTTTGTCCTCTGTATTGCCTCCTAAGTTGCTGCTTTAAAATGCAGTCAGCGCTTGTTCGACTGCATTGCCAAGTGGCTCAAGAACAGCTCAAGGACCGCTCTACGGTGAGCCTCCTCCCACCACTACCCCTTTTCCACGGTCAAAGCACCGAAAAGGCAACGAAGGAAAAGGGAAAACTTTTTGCCGCTTGTTTGTTTGCTCGCCGCTTGCTGTTTGTCGTTTATTATTATTATTTCGGTTTTCTTTCCCTAGTTTTACCCGTGGCCGAGCGGCGCTTTATTTAACTTTGGGCGGTTTGATGGCAGGAAATAGAATTTTAATGGATTTTGTAATATCCTCCGCGACGACAGGGAAAAACTTTACTTTTCTTGGCGTCTTTCTCCGTAGTTTTTCGCATATTTTCTGCCATTTGCCTCGTCGCAAGTCGCGGTTCGCGATTTTTGTGCTATTGACGTTTTCCCAGGAGAAGGGAAAGCGGAAGAAAACCGAAAAATGGGCGGATTAATTAAGTTGTGGGGAAAATGTTATGCATTTGGTGTTTGTCTGCATTTGGCAGGGTTGCTTAAGTAGTTGCCCCAAGTTGCTCGAGAAACTCTGCGAGATTTCCCACTGCCAAGTTGGGCCAGAAAGTCCATTATCCCCGTCACTTATCGTTGCCACACACATCCTTTAGGACTTGGTCAGCAATTTAACGTTTCATTAAATTGTTGTCCGAGCAGATTCGTTTCCACTTGTCGCTGGCCATCCGTCGAGTGGGCACAGGACTCCGCCGGCTTATCCCTCCTCCGCATTGATTGTTGGGCGACTGTCGGTAAGAAAAAGAAAGACACGACTTAAATTTTATTAGCGCCATTTCTCAACTTTTTACGAAGCAAAGTGCATAAAGAACCGGAAGACGAAACTGTTCTATTGACAGGCCCTGAGCGAAGGACAAGGCACGAGGGAGAAAGGAGCCAACTGTCAATGAACAGTTAATATTTTTGTGATGACGCGCAATATGTCAATGACAGACGGAATCCCCTCTCCTACAGCCTAAGGGAAAACGAAGACGCAATTTAGTTTATAAATTACACGGACGCACTCATGTCAAAGGTCGCCGCCTGACACGGTACTTTCCGTGAAAGTCCGCCCACTAATCGTTTCAATTAGGCATGGAATCTCCCTTACTCCACACTCCTCTCTCGCGCTGCATGTCTTAAAAAACTATCAATAATTGTGAAATGAGGAAATCAGAGCAGAAGCTGGGGATGTAGCTGTAGCTGTGGCTGTAGTTCGGGGGCACTGCGAATGTGGGGAGTAGATAAAATTGGCAAAAGACCCGCAGCAATTTTCCGGTTTCAATGTCGGCATTGACATTGTCATCGTCTCATCGTAGCACTGCCTCGCATTTCGTCTATGTCCCCGTATCCGTTCGTCCGTCATTCATCAAGGGTGGGAATGGGACCTCTCCCCTGTCAGGATGGTGGAGTTTGCCCGCAGCTTGTGGGCTGCCTTTGATCGTTCAGCGTTTTTTGTAGCTCATATTTTGTTCTCTGCCCATTGTCAGCGGCTCCACCTCCTCAGCTTCCTGCGGCTCCCCTAAAAAACATTTTTTGCTACTGTTTTTTATGTACATATTTCTCTTACAAACGCCGCTGTGGGGCGGGGGAAAAGCGAGGGTGTGTGGGGCTGACGTTGATGATTTTTCATTGCTTGAGTTTTAATTTTACACTTGAGTTGCGTCCGACGCCAGACCTCCTCCGCCTCCTCCTCATCCTGCCTAGAAGGAGCACAAAAGTTAAATGCTTGAAAGTCCTCCCCAGATATAGAAATCAGTAAATAAAAGTGCAATCGAATCGATATGCCGTGGAATCTTTTTAAGAAGGTAGCTTTAAAGCCCTTTCCCCAGTTTGCCGGTTTTGGGTTCGGTGAACCTTAAAGTCCTATCCTTTAAAGCTTCCTCTCCTACCATGGCCGGACTGTCGGCTGGTGATTTATGGCCTCGTCGCGAGCTGCTCTGACACCGTCCGACATTTGACAAAAGCTCTGCCAGGACCAGGCCCAGACCCACTCAGAGCCACTCGGCGGCCGACGCTCGAGCAAAGTTATGTAAATGGCTTAAAGGCTGTGCCTGTGCCTGTCCTGTCCCGTTTTTGCCTCGCTTGTTTAGCAGGTTTCAGATAATTCATCGCTAACATTGCGTACCAATTTAAGGGTTGAATGATTCGCCAAGAAGAGAGCCACAGCCACAACCAGAGCCAGAGCCACAGTCAGGAAAGGGGTGGCGCAGCCTGATGTCTAACTGGGAGCGGCAGCGTCTGCGTCTGACCCTTCCAGCCAAGGGCACTAACAGTGGCCCTGAGAGTCCTGGCTTTGTGGCTAGTGATTTAGAAAAAAAGGTCATCCGGCGAGCTTCACATGTGACATGTGCCACCTTTGACCCTTCCCTGGGCTGCTTAATTAGACACGTGAGGTGTGGGGCATGGCGGAGGGTTTGAGTCTCTCCCTCTCGTTGTGTGTGTCTCGGAGTTGAACTTTTTAAAGCATATTTATGGGCGCCATCCAGTCATGTGGGTTTTTCTTAATTGCAGCAATTGAAATTAAGTGTTTGTCCTTTTTGGCCAGCAGTGGAAAGGGTTATCATTGGGAGGCAGAGTGTGAGAGGGCTTGGCTTTAGGGCTTTATTAGTTGGGAGACAATCACCGGAAACGTTTATTACCTCGTTTCGAGCTGTCAGAGGTGGCAGAAGGAGCACAGCACAGCAGCACTGACTGGACTGAATGGACTGAATGGAGAGGGATTACAAGAGTTTTGCTCTGTCGCTCACAAATAGTCAACTGCTTTGAATGCTAATGAGACCATCTTGGGAGATTCGAGCAGTTAAATATTCAATGGATTATGGGGATTACAGCACGGGCACATTCATTTGGCAAGAGATGGCGAGATGGAAAGAACTTTCTTCGACCATTACTTTCAATTCTTAACTTTCTGTGGCACTTCCTTGGGCTCCTAAACTTTTCACATACCAGCTGCATCCATTTCCGGGAACTGTAAACCATGCCAGGTAATCACCTGACCCCCGAAGGGGATTCCCTGTGCCCAGATCTAAGCATTATGTTAGTTTATTCAGCTGCTGGCCATTGTGTGCAGGAAGCTCGCTGAGAGCCAAGTCAAATGCGTTCTGACAGGCCACCAGCAGCAGCCACCCTCGGCATTCCAATGAAGCTGAAGCCGTAGCTGAAGCCGAACTCGAACAGGGGCAGACGGGGCATAGGGACGGGGCCCATTAAAGATTGACACGTGACCGTGCAATGATTTCCAGTTTAACGTTGTCACATGCGCCGCCCGGAGAAGTTGCTCTGCTCTGCTGTTTGTGTGACATAACCGAATCTGCTCTCATCCGAGGATGCGGCACTGCGCTGGTCAGTCAGCCACTGAAGGTCCTGCCTTGTACTCTCCAACCCTAGCCTGACAGTGTGCGTGTATGTCTGTGTGTGCGTGTGTATTTGGTTTCAGCAGACGTGCAAAGCTGCCGTTGATCCTTTTTTCCTCCTTAACATTTTCTTTACTTTTTCTTGGGCTTGCCCCCTGCACCAGCCCCAGCACCAGCACCATCCCCTACTCTATCTTCATATCCATCCGTAGCCGCATCCTCGGCTGCTGTGGCATTTGTTGTGTGGCTCGGATTACGCGCTTCACTTAAGTGTGCTCAGTGCTTCCGTTTCCTTTTGTCTCCAGCTACAGATGGGGGCTCAGTCAGCGTCTGAGTCGAAGTCTGAGTCCTATCGTCTTTTCCCGTCCCCCGTTGTTGTGCATTCTTGGGTTTCGCCGCCTAGTTGCGTATGGATTTCCACGCAAAAGAGAACATCGGGAATGTCTTCATTAATGAGGGGTTCGCATCGCTGCTTCGCCGCCTCTCGTATATGACAATTTAAATTGCGCCAACCACCTTGATTGAAGCTGACGCACAACTGAAGATCGTTCCGGGATTGATTCCAGTTTTCCGAGACTCACTTTCGTTGCACTCCCCTCCTTCTTGCACGTTTGTCGGAAAAATCCCCCGACGCATGTCTCTAATCACTGGCATCACTATGCCACACGCCTTGCTAATGCGTCTTCTTACCCTCCTCCCACTACTCCCCTCCACCGAGGCAACTAACGAAGCTCTTCAAATGTTTAACAAGGCCAGCGGCCACTGGACGTCGTTTCTGTGCTCTGCCATGGTCTGGTCTGTTTTGCTCGTCCATCCGTTTGGACATGTGCGACTCATTAAAATGGCGCTGGCAAAAAGAAAAAAAAAATTGAAATGTTGTGCGAAACTGGCAATTGCAGAGCTGGCCACGCCACCGGAGCAGTGCAGCCCCGTGCCCGGGATAGCAGCAGCAGCAGCAACAAATTCCGGGGTTGCAACGTAATTTTGTGTCGAAAGAAAGAAAACTAATTTCAGCGCAAATTAGTTTCGCACCTCATAGAACGACGACACGACAAAGCAATTGAATGGCAAACTGAATGCCTCCCAAAAACGGATTGATGGCTGGAATGGGTTTAGGATGGGCTCGGGATGGGTTCTGGATGTGTTGGGTGCTGGGTGCCACGGAGACCACGCTGTATGCGTGTGTGCACTTAATAACCTGATCGAATCGCCAACACACAAAAACCCATTGAAATGCCAAAATCAACAAGGCACTGTGCTACACACTCCACTCCACTCCGCTCTTCGCTTCTCTTCTATACACTGCTCTACTCTGCAGTCCAGTCGAGTCCACTTCAGTGCAGTCCACTACGGCGGATTCGAGTCCACGAGCCAGCATCGACGACGACTGGGGAAAGCGCAAAATCAGTGAGTGAATCACAATAATGCCTCAATTTCCGTTGGATCAGAGGCGACAGGGTTCTCGAATCCGTTCAATGATGGAGGCGGTTTGTGCGGTGTTTCCCAATGCTGGGGGTGGCGTTGAGAGCGAGGCATCGGGGTAATGAAATCGCTTTCAATTAAACATAACACAAGGGGGAGCAGAAGGAGACGACTTGTAGCTGACTTTGAAGCCCTTTTAGCCATGGACACAGCATCTTTCCTTCCCTTCTCACTCGTCCCACCAGCTTTTTGTGCTGCATTTGTCGAACGAGAAGCGGCCGAATGACGTTTTTTTCGCACATTTACTTTCAATCTCTTTTTCTCAGTGGGCAACCGACTTGGTGGCAGCCAGCCCACAAAGAAAACCACCCAAAAACGGAGTAGAAAGATGAAAAACGAAGGGCCAAAAGGGTGGCTGGGAAGCTAGATGGGTTTCATTTTTTTTTTTCAGCCACAGGTGGAAGATGGAAGAAATTGTCTTATATTGCTCTTGATTTTAATCGTAGACGGGGTGCGGCTACGTGTGTTGAAGGAAGCGATTGACAGTCTTAAATGGTTGTGTGGGTCAGAAAGAGGACTGACAGTGGCACAGCTCGATGATTGATCCATCGCAGGAACCTCTTAAACCCTCTGGCAACTGCTCTTGAATTGCCTCCTTTCTTTGGTGCAAATTTTACCCAAAGTCAACCATGGGAGCTTTTCTTTGGGCGGAAAATCCTGATGATTTCATTTGCGCGAAAAACTCATAAATATTAAATGGGAAATTTTACGTTTTATTAATTTAACGCTGGCAATGTAACGGTAGGGCACCCGAAAGGTAGTGTAACGGTAGTTTGGCCATCAGCCATCTTGTGCGCTGCCTCAGCTTCCGCATTCGCAGCCGCTACCAAGCCTGGTCTGTCGTCTTCCCGCTCCGTCATGCTGTTAGGTGAAAATTATGCATAAAAACAATGACACAAAATGGCGTCGCCCGCCCCAAACCCATACCCATCCACCACTGCCCCTTGCAGCCGCTGAAGGCCGAAGGCAACTGTACAACCAGTGGAGGTTGGGGTGGCGTCGTCTCTTGTCCATGTTCTATGCGGATGTTGCTTAGTTTTTGGCCAAGGATTTGCATTAATTTGCATTTGTGCCGCCTTAATTGAAAAACAGTTGCGCGTTCCCTCGACTTGTGACACTTTAAAGAGAATCGCATAAATTATGCAGACATGCTGGGGCAAGGATCGGATCCAGCCACTGCCTGGCTTATGATTTACTCGACGCCTGACTGCAACTAAATCATTGGCAAATCTGTTGCATGAACGAATCCCTAGGCGGCAATCGAAGAGGGGCCTCCTACTTTTAGCCACTCACTGCTGACCCTTCCGCGGCGCTTCCTTCATCGGCTGGGAATACCACCAACTGGTTGCCACAGAAAGATGTCGTATCGGCATTAATGAGCTGCTGTTGTAGTTGCACTTCCAGTTCTTTTCTCCTCTCGCTCAGTGCACTCGCCCTGCCGGAATGTAATTTTAGTCTGGCATCAGCGACGTCCCCGCTGATGCCTGAGAAATTGCAGTTTTCACACGTGCTTCCCATTAAATGAAACGATTACAGCGCAATCCTCATTCATAAGTGAAATTTATTTGCAACGCACTTGCAACGCGCCGAGCGCAACATGCCCCTTGCCAGTCCGCGCAGAGTGCACTGCCAATGCTCATACGTTTTATGAGGCAAGTTTCGCCCCCTGACTGCTGCGTGGAGTTATTTGTGGCAATGGCCCCGCTAGTCGGTAGCAGCTACTCCAATCTGTGGCACTTCACATAAAGAAGTTTGACATAAATTATGGATACTAATGAGCTCTGTGTGCAGTCATAAAGCATCTTCTGCTGTCTGTGATTTCTATAAGCTCCAGCTATCCGCCGTTTCCCATGCCATGATATGAGATGTGCCCTGGGAAAGCTGAAGTAAAAATGTTAATTGGCTGAGGCGGCAGACGGTGGAGTAGGAATGGATATTTATGGCCGGGAAATCAAACTGCTCCAGAACGGCTCCCCCTTTGACACGGCTCCTTCCACTCGTGTTTGCTGGCCCTTTGCCAAACGAGTACTTGGCTTTGTTTCGGGTTTGGCCATATTTGGGTCCAGTTGCTGGCTAATTAACAGTTAACAGCTATCGAGAGTGGCAGGCACACTCCTCTCTCTCTTTCTCTCTCTATCTCTCTCTGGATCGGTTCGAATAGTTCAAAGTGAGAATCGGGCTGCAGTCGGGGCCAAAGACAAACACAGGGACGTACCCCGAAAACAGAGAGAAAGCCAAATTAATTATGCATTTATGTCGTTGCAATATGTCCCCCACAAGCATACACACACACACACTCACACACTACGTACACCCATGCACTCACGTCACACAGATACACAGAAATTACAACAATGAGGGCTTCGTGCTGGCCGCAGGACCAGAAGACAATGGACGACCGTCCTGCCTCGGCACATTTGACCGCAAACAATAAATGCTTGCAACTAAATGCACTTTAGGGGTCGCTCTGTGTGTCCGTGTGGGTATCTGTATGTGTGCTATGCTGGACGCAAATTAAGCACGACGAACACACACACACAAATACACAATACTCACCCCGACCAGTGCTGCACCTCCCTTAGCTACTCGACTCGAGACATCAGCCCAACCAAAACGTGTCATGAGTGATGTTGTTTCAATTGCTGATTTAATGCGGCGCCCCCAACGAAGGGGGGAGTTGATAATGTAGGGATGAGAGGGAGTAGTGCATGGTGGATAGGTTGGGTTGGGGGATGAGACTGAGACTGAGGCTGAGGCTGGAGGCCTGCACTTTTGGCAAGACAAGCAACATGCATCTTCTTGACAATGCGACAAACGATGACGACGACGACAGGGACAAGTAACATGGAATACTCGTACCACCAGGGGCAGTGGGGAGCATGGGGAGTGAGAGCAAGAGGGAGACAAACAAACAAGCAAGCCCAGCGACATATATCAACGGGAATCCCCATCCCCGCCACCAGCAGCTGCAGGAGCAGCAGCAGCATCGATGCATCCCACAGCCAAGGCAAAGTCAAGCAGCCCATCGTACATCAGACCATTTGCTCGTCTGTCATTCTTGACTGCACTTGTTGTGGCCCCACGGGCAGGCGATCCACAGTGGTATTTAATGTGCACTTTTGCTTTAAATGAAGAGAACAAAGTGCACTGAGAATGTTTCTTCTAGAAGTAGTTCCTCGATCTTTGGATGGAATGAAACTTATTCTTCTGATGGTGGGTTTTCTTCCACTTAATGGACTCTCTCAACCACTGTGCCGGGGCTTTGTTTTAAGTTAACGATAATGCAGCGACGTCGGAAAGGGTTAACCTGATGTTTATGTTTTAGTTGTAGTTGTAGTTGTTGCTGTTGCTGGTTGTAGAGGATGCTGGGATGCCCTGTCTTTTGTTTAAAGATGATTAATAGCCAATGTCGCTGGCTGCAGAGCTCGATGCATTTCCATTATCATCATCATCGCCATCAGGGAGGGGGGATACCTCCACCTACAACCACCACCACCTCTAGCACTACCACTACCATCATCATTATCTTGGTCTTCAGTTTTTGGGTAAATTACTCAACACTCTACAAAAACTGTGGTACAGGGACGGGGAGACACTTTCGCAATGGAGAAGGGGAAGTTGGAGGCAGCCTGCAGTGTCGGTAGCCAAGTCAAAGTCGTTTGCTATTCATTAATACCCTTAGTTTTTGCCAGACCTCTTCTTCTGCTGGATGCTGTGGTGTGCTGTGGAATGGAATGGTTTGGTATGGTCTGTTTGCCCTGGCCAGAGACTTGCCGAGTTCTTCCATGTTCTTTGATAATTAGCTGCACTGTCTGTCTATCTGTTGTTTCTCTCTCGTTTCGACCCTTCTTTTCCAAGGGGTTGGGTTGTTGCTCTGCTGCCAGTACTTCTGCTAGCGTTCTTTTACTGCTCGTACTTCAGGGTCTTGGTGCTGCTTGTTTTATGTATTTTGTGGCTGCATTACTTCCGTTGATGTTTATTCTTAGAGCTGTTTGCATTTGACAAATGACATTTTTGGCATTGTGCAACGACAACGCCGAGTTGCCACAATCTTTTCCCTCCACTCCCGCTCCACTCCTCTTCTACTTTTCCTCTCTGAGAACTTGTAGGGGAAATCTAAATTATTTTTTGAGTTATTGCAGTTTGCTAGGGAAACTTTTTTACCGGCCTCCAACCAACCAACGACAGATCTTGATGTCTGTCTCTGGAGTGGCTCTGGCAATTTGTTGTGTCCTGTCAGAGGACACGTGTAATAATTAATTTGAAAATATTCCAAACACTTCTCTGGATCTGCTACTATACGGAAGTCATCCAGAGATTGCCTAGAGAACATCTACCACACAGAGTATCTCTGTAATTATTTCGAGTGTAATTTTGGCTGGCGAAGCACCGGAGAGCGGTAAGCATCCGCAAAAATTATTTATAAAGCCATCCAAGTAGAGTCGAAAAGTTTTCGCCTTTTGCGCTTCTACTTGGCAAAACTTAACTCATAATTTGCTGTTATTTAAAACCATTCATTTCCGCTCATTTTACCATGACTTCCTCTGGAGTCACAGCTTCCCCCATAGGCCCCTCCCCTGCCTTCTGCACTCCCCTCACAAATTGGTGTCTATTTTTTGACGCGTTTTCTCCCCTCGCTCTATCGAACGGAGGGTGGTGCCTTTTGCCCGCTGCCGCTGCCATTGCTGGGTCCTGCTGAATTCCATTAAAAGTTTTACACCAAAAATAGTTGCACACTAAAAAGCTATAACTGTAAAGTTCTCTGCCTCTCTCTCTCTCTCTCTCTCTCTCTCTTGAGCAGAAGCAGAAGCAGCAGCAGCAAATAGCAACTGCAATAAACTATCAAATGGGTGGCGGAGTCCTTGGTCTCCTTTCGCTGGTCGCTGGCTTATTAATAATTTTTAATTTCCTTGATGACTTCCAAGTTATTAACAACTGCAGGACGAGCAGGAATGGAATGGACCGTTAGAAGGGCAGAAAGAAGACTAGCAAGCTTCAGCTACTAGCTTGCACGGGGTACAGTTGTGCTCGCAGTGACTGTCGCTGACAGGGAAAGCTGTCACTCGGTGATGACTTTTATGCGTATTTTGCTTATTTCTATAATTATTGCATCGACACAATAGTTACAAGAACAGGAGCAATCGGAGTTGCCTTCTGGCCTTGTTTTAATTGTCCTCTTTGCTCTTTCATTCATCGTTTGTTTGTTTGCTTTTGGCCATGTGGCTGTGTCTTTTGTGTACACCCCCCAACTGCCGCTGTTATGTTTTAATGACAGCTGTCAGCATTTTGCGCTGAAGTTGCCTTGCAATAATTTTGAGTAATTTGATTGATTGGCACCGAGTGCGGTCAGGTGGGCCCAGTCCCAGACCCAGCCCCTGCCATGCCCCAACATTTTAAAACGACGACAGGCTAATATGCATAAATGCCCCCCAGCTGATTTCTGGCAGCGGGAGGGTCCTCGTGGACAGCCGCAGTTCAGCAAAGCGTCATGGCTGGGAGGAACAAGCTTGGATAGCTGCCTGTAGTTTGATTCGCACTGATAGCGAATGATTGATACTCCGCCTGACGTTCTGGCGGGAAGCCCGAACCACCCTCGAAGCACTACCTGGCCAGAAACCCATCTGGAAAACAGTCGAAACCGAACCAACCCATAGCCCGAGGCCGAAAGAGGAAATGAATAAAATGCAGTTAATAAATAAACAAATAAATTTAAAATGCATAAACGGCCGCTCTCCCTCTATGTCAGGGTTGTCAAATGCATATTTGACCCGGCTGTTTCCCAAAAAATAAAAAACAGAAAATAGCAGAGCAGTCGGGGCGGGAACTGGGACAGGAATCTGCAGGGAGAGAAAGAGAGAGAGAGAGAGCTGTTTATACACACAGTCGGTCCATAGCTTGAGGCAATGTTTATTTTTGCAAAATATGTTGGGCACATATTTACACAGAATACATATGTAGGTCCCCGCACTCCGAGCCCCCCTCCATCCTTATCCGAGTATAGAGCCATCATATGTTGCCTTCCTCTTTTTTGGGGAGGAATTTCCCTCTGTCTTCGGCTCTCACTGCCTCCCTGTTTCCTGTCTCCTTTCTCTGTGTGTGGAGTAAACTCGTTTTGGCATTTTAGCCTCGACTTTAAATTGCTTTGGCACTTAAGTGGTTTGTGCTCTGTCGCATCCCTTGGCTTGGCCTGGCCGGTCCTCTGTGGATCACCCTGTGGACCACGTGTCGTCGTTTTGCCGTTAAACGAAAATTACAAAATGTTTGTTTAATTAGAACTTGTGCGTGTGTGCTACATCCATACATCCTCCTTTCCCTGACCTGACCTGCGCACAGCATCAGCCTCAGCCCCAGCTCCAGCTCGAGTGATTATTTTGAGCTATTGAAAATATGAGCAAGCCGTACGAACGATGCTCGTTATACACACATCTCAATCCTCAATCACAGATACAGACAAACTCACTCATACCCACAGTAAACTTCCCCACACTGCTGTAATAAGTTCCTGCTGAAGAGGTTGGACGGGGCAAAGCCAATTAAATACGGTCAACTTAACCAAAGAGTGGCCTCTTGTGCGGTTATTCCACGTGCATATTTCACCCGGAGCTCTCTCGTATTCGAATTTCGTTGCTGTACACGTACATATTCGTTTAATTCAATTCGTGTTTTAATTTAGTCCGATTGAATCTGCTGGGAGGGGGTTTCTGGTGCGCTGACTGGATGGAGTGTGGACCTGCGGTCGTGGCTTGGCTTGGCCAGAAGTGTTGTGTGGCTTTTGAGTGCTGTGAATAAAGCTGAGAACAGAGTGGAATTGGCATTAGGTGAGGCTCGATGGCACTCGAGAGCAATGAAGTTCGAGTACTTCCCTTCGGCCAGACAACTCCATGGAGAAAAATTTGAATTGAATAATTAATAGTTTTGAAGGGCCTGCCTGAATTAGATGCGGTCAGCTTGTTAATTTTCTGCTTCTCCTCGTTGGCTTGCCACCACTTAAAATGCCCAATCACAACCCACATATTCTGCTTTGCACCTGCTGCCGCTGCTGCTAATGTGGCGTTAAGAAACTGACTCCGATTTCCGTCGGCCAGTGTCAACAGGAAGGGGAGTCGTGCCAGACCCCGACACAAAAATGCAACGCGGCGCATAGCGCGGTATTTCCGATCCAGTCCTATCCTGTCCTGCCCTGTCCGTCCATCCGGCGGTTGCTGGAAACTTTTTCGAACAGAGTGCGCAAACATTGAACAAGTTTTGATATACTTCCCAGCAGCAGAACTGCAGGTCCCGGAGTGTATATTTTTGTTGGCTCGTAGCGCTAAAAAAGTTGAGCGACTCTTCTGCTTTCTGGTCCGGTTTCTTTCCGGACCTCGGAGTTCATTTTCTTGCTCTGTTATTATAATAGTGGATAATGTGCGGTCTTTTAACTAATGATTATCTGTATTGTCTATGTTTTCAGGTGAGTCAACCGACAAATATACATACATATGTTCGTGTGTATTCCACTAGGGTAACGTATGAGGATCCCAATATCGCAGTATAAACTAACAGAGAATTTAGCGTATGCCTTAGCATGTTACATCCGTCTGGGATTTGTTTATTTTGCACGTTTGGTTTCATCCATCAGTTGAGTTCCGTCTTTAATGTCCAATAAGTGTACAAATACAAAGTGCCTCCACAAACCTATATCGATAGAGATCCCGGAAAAAACCATACAGAGTAATACTGTCCACAATGGACCTTAGTTTTCGACGTGTTTTGGTGTGCTGGGGAGTTCAATTCCGATTGAAACCGTCCAAAACTGAGGCCAACTGTGAGGCGTGAGCATCTAACCAAAAAAACAAGAGTAAATATAAAATACAAAATAATTAAGAAGAAACGCGGAACGCGTTCGCTCTCATTTGATTAACTTTTCATTATGATTTTGATTTTTGGGAGAGGAGAGCGGTATCCATGTGCTTATTTTTCATTATGATATTTGTTTGATTCATCACGCAGTCCCCAGATTAAGACAACAATATTCAACCACAAGCACAACAACAAGTATACAAATGAAACATGGCACAAAACGATTATGAATACGAAAACAATCAACAAGATACTCAACTCTACCATACACCACAGAGATTCAACAGATAAAAACAGAAAACTGAGATCAGCAACAGCACAAAAAAATGCTAATTTAATTTCGAAAATAGAAAACAACACTGCAAACAAATTCCCGATATTTGTTTCGTTCTTTTATTATCGGAACTGCTTTTCGTTTTGTTTTTATGATTTATTACGGCATTCCAGCTCCGAAGCATTTACTTTGTTTGCCAGCGCTTAAATTAGCGTGTCAACAGTGTCCTGGATCCGGTCTCCCCACCCTTATACGTACCTCTGTACCGTACAAACAAAACTCCCGTAGAACTGACAGCAAAAAGTGTTTCGAGTGTTTGTGCAAAGTGATGATAAATTGGTAGTGTAGTGCAAAAGAGTGTGTATAGAGTGTGTACTGTGAGGTGTGTAGTACAGTGGGTTCACGCACGAACCGAACCAAACCGACGGGCAACGGGTAATAAAAGACAAACCCATTAACGCTCTGATTTATGCATTTTACAAGCTATTTACTTTAATTTATATGCATTCGATTTATCAAAATGTTTCTGTTTTCCTTTCATATTGCCCTGCATTCTTTTATGGGTTTTTTCTGCATGATTTCTGTGTTTTGTCCCCGTTTTGGTTTGCAGTGTGAGTCGAAATCCTTTGCATCTCCTACATCTGTATCTGCATCGTTGATTGAAATTGCGGCAAACAAGGCTTCAGGACAAACAAAACAAAAAAATAAAGAAAAGCTATGATTTTGTTTTTACGAGTAGTGCTGTGTGTTCATTTGTCTGCTATGGTTCGGTTTGTGTCTGTTCTTTCTACTCTAAGTATTTCCATCCATTACTTCTTCTATATATATTTTTTTTTCACGTTTATATTTGCTTTCTGTTCGCTTTTTTTCAACACTTTGGCATGCCCAACATCTATCGAACAGACATAATATCCATAGTAATAATAATCATAATAACCATGATGTCGTTAAAAAAGTGCATTCATCTGTAATTGCGTGGAAATAGCATTGTAAATTTACGATTTCTTTCAATAGTTTCTGTTGTTTTTTATGCTCCACAAATGAGTCATGGCATTATTCTCGATTTGAATGAGCTTTTAATAAAGAGTTATTTCCTGGTGGGGTGGAGATTTCCCACAGCAATCGATTCGAGTCGGTCAACTCCTTGTAATCCCGTAAACTGTGACCGCTGGTAGAAAAGAGTTTGAAATTATGGCACAAAGGAAAAAATGAAAATGCATTTTTCTTTGCAAAATTTATTGCCCAAATAAATTATCGTAATAATATCAAATAAAAAATGGTGAAAGAGAACAGGAAGTGGGAGAGAGATGGCCCTCTCAGGAGCCAAAGCTAACGGTTATTAACATATGCACGAGCCAAAAGACAGCCACAGGGAAAGAGATGAGGGGAGCATCCGAGCGAGGAAGCGAATGAGAGGGTGGATGAGCAAGTGAGGAATTTCCAGGCGGCTAAGTGGCACAGACGCAGAGAAGAGGAAAAGATGAGCGGCGGAACTTGGAAGTTGCCGTTCTGGAACAAAAATCGTCTGCATGCACAATTTAAGCAGGATTTATGGCTGGCAATATTGCGAAAAGGAAGATTCTTCACCAAGCGTTACTCTCTCTCTCTCTCTGGGTGTGCGTGTGTTGTTAGTGGGTGTGGAAAGTGTGGGGACGACGCACTGGGGCGAGCCGTTCGTCGATTGTGCGTGCGAGAAATTAAATTGCCAAATGGCCATTACCATTACCTTGGCGCAAAAGGGTTAAGGCTGCTTTTTAGGTTATGAAAATGGCTAAATTATGTTAATCCTTGCAGCATCCTTTATTTGTGGGTGTGAATACTGAAAAATTGTTTTGGCTCTTTCAATTCCGCAACTCTAATGCATATTTTACCACCACCTGACACCACCCAACAGCTACCCCTCTCTGCTCGTACAGCCCATCCCCTCTGGCCATTATCATTACGTCGGTTGTCCCCAAAATTGATTGAAGAATTGCCGAATGGGTCAAAGTGTGTGTTCGTGTCTGTAGTTTGTGTGTATGTGTGTGTTTGTGAGAGGCAGTGAGAGTGTCGCTGGCTTAAAAGACAAGAAAGAAAGAATAAAGCCCAAATTTTTCTTCTTTTATGTTTTATGTGTTTTGGAGGCAAACCAACAACCTGTCTCGGCCCATTTGCTCTTTGTTCGGTGACCCCTTTCTGTCGGTGGCTCACAGAAAAGTTATTGCATTAGACACAACAATGGCAACCCTGGCAGAGACAACGCCATATGAGTGCTGTGCGAGCATTGTGTGTTGTGTGCTGTGTGCTGTGCTGTGTGTCGTGACTCTAAATATTTAATATATATCGTTGCCATTGGCACTTGCCCGGGTCTAAGCCGGGGAAGGTGACGGGGACGGGGACGGGGACTCGAGGCCAGGTTGTGCCTGATTCAATTTTCTTTGCCCTGCTTTGGCATAGATTTATCGCTTATTAGAAAGCATACTCGTACACAACTAGAGAGAGAGCATGGTTATACGAATGAAAGGCAGCAGGGAAGAGGAATCCGAGAATAGAGAAGCTTATGGCACAGAGAATATGATTAAAGATGGGGGAGTCAGTCTCTCAGCCACTGATTCTGATCCCCTTCTGTTGATATGCTAAATTAAACCTCTTTAACAATCAAAGTAGGTAATAATGATGGCAACTTTTCTGCGCCATTCGCTGTCATTTCAAAGTCAAAGCCAAGAGCTCTATTAGTAATACAATCATAAACTTCTGCCAGACAGGAGCATCGACAGGAGCATCGACAGCAACTTCCTCTAACAATATCCTTTGAGGCTGGTCATACAAATGAAAGGCAACTAACCTGACAGCAGTCCATCCTCATCCTCTTGGTCCAAGCCATTGCTGGCTATTATTATCATAAACATAAAGGAGTCTCAACTTCCTTTACCCCCTTTCTGCCATTTTCCATTTCCCAAGTTCTGTTCGCCGCCTGTCGTTTAGGCCATTGAAAAGTTAAGTCGCGTAATCGATTGATTTGCCTGGGCTGTGCTGGGCTGAGCGGTGATTCCATTTTTCATTTTCAAGGTGCGTTCGACGAGGGCTATAAACTTTTTGCCCTTCCCTGCCATTACCCTCTTTCCACCCTCAAAGCAACGTCCTGCTCTTGGCCTTTGTGTGTTGAAATTGAGATTTATTGCAGAATTTGAATTATAATGCAATTTATAATATAAAATGGCAGCCGCCTCTGAGATATTGAGCATGATAATGATGATGAAGCTGTGCAAGAAGGGTTTCAACTCGTCTCGGCTCGGCTCGGCTGGGCTCGGATTGGATTGGATTGGAGGACTTCTCTGTTCTCTGTTGAGTTCGGTTCTATTCGGAGAAGTTGAGTTGAGTTGAGGTGGTCTTTTGTTGCTAATATTGTTGATTCAATTTGACTTTTGCTGCAAGGATGAATCATCATCATCAGCTTGCACACAAAAGCCGTTGAAAATCGTTGGGATTTGAAGACGTAATAAAATGACAAGCACTTGGAATTAATTTTGCATTGTCGAGACGAAAGCGCCTCCGATTTTGACTTTGACTCCGGCTTATTTCCGAGGCTATTTGCATGATATTATTTAACTGGCAAGGGAGGGGGTTGAGTGAGCTTATGAATCAGCTTTTGGGTATAAAGCACACGGCACTAAAAGTCTTAAGAGACCCGCTTAAAGAGCCATTAGACTGCGAGAATAGTTTTGCATTTGCCTGGTTTCTCTCCTCCTCCCTTCGGGATCCACACAAAATAGAGCAAAATGTAACTGTAAACACTAATTTCCTGTTGTTAATTGCAAGTTTTTTAAACATTTTCCAAACCGTGGGTGAACGCTAGCAATAAAAACAAAACTTTCAAGCAGCAACAATAACAGTAGCAGAGGGGCAGAGCTACCGTGAATATCCTTGAATATATATATGTATATATGTCGCAAGGGACTGAAGAAAACTCAAATACCCCCTAGAAACGAGGGTAGAAACAACAACAGGAGTGGCTCTTGAGGCTGAAAGTTTGCAGTGGCTGTGCTGTGCTGTGTGCGTGCTCTCGCTTCGAGTTTTTCGGTTAGCTGCTGAGAATTCAATATGTAATTTTGATTGAAATATGCCTGTTTACGGAGCACACACTCATGAAAACACAAACAGGGAGGGACGATGCCAATGCCAATGCCAATGCCGATCCAGAGCACGGCTCGGAGCAGAAGACAAGTGCTTGTGTTTAGAGAACGAATAACTTTTTAGTTCTTCCCCCAAACTGCACTGAGCAAAAGTTGTATGAGGAGAGGAGCTTCATGATCCGCCTGCAGTCTGGAATTCGTTTCTCCGAGTGCATGGCTGGCTGTGTAATGAAGTGAATGCGTATGGCAGACGGGCTACCTCGCTCACTCGCTCCTGCTCCCAAGCCAGCCTATGTTGCGTATTTGCCAAGTCCTGCTGCTCAGCCCTGAACCACCTTCTCATCCTCTCTCTGAGTTGGTGTCTGTGTCTGTGTAGCTGCCTCTGTCGCTGCAGCTCTGTAGCTGTAGCTGTAGCTGTATCTGTGTTTGTGTCTTTTTGCTTGTAAAGCAATATTTCAATCAAAACAAGAAATAAATTACAGGCTTCACTAGCAGAAGAGACAGAGAGAGAGAGAGAGACCGAATGAGTCAGGAGACTGGGACAGGAGTGCAGAAACTACCGTAAAGTAAAATCCGTAGAGACAGCCCACTAAGAAGGGCATGGGGAATGGGCAGAAGACAGCACAAGGAGTGGCAGGACATGGCAGCAGGCAAAGCGTTCGTTGCAGTCAAAAACAATGCAGGCAAAAAAGTTGCGGCAACATTTTTGTGCCCCTCTGGCTGCAACACGAAAAAAAAGCAGAACAAGAAAGAGTAGTTGGAGAAAGAGAAAAAGAAGAAGAAAACCAACTGAAAAGTTCAAGTAGAAGTAAGTACAAAACTATTTTGTAAGCACGCACACCAACACACACACACAGAGCCATATAGGAACGGTGCATGCAACACTCGAAAGTTGCAAAATGAAGTGCAGCATAGGTAAAGGCACAGGGACGAGAGTCCTGTGGAAGTGGAACCCTTGAGGCTGCCTGACAGCAGGCGGCACTCGCAGGCAATTCAAAACGTCAGCCTGTCGGCTGGCCCAGCACTGAAGACGAGGAGAAGCAGGAGGAGGAGGAGTAAAGGGGACTACTTACACTTAAAAGCACGGGAGGGGGGAATGGGATAAATAGTTTATTGTTGGGATAACAGGGCAACAGAATTACACGAATACTTAATACTCTGCCATCATGCCATTCAAGTCATATATGACAACTTGCCATATATGGCAACCCGAACCGAGCGACTCCCGGTAACCCAAGATTCTACCCGGAAATACTCCTCGAAAAGTGAATGTATAGCATAATGACCACTCCTAGCACTCGACGACAGCAGCAGCAGGAGCAGGAGCCGCAGCCATTGCGTGGTCTCCGTCAAGCACGCACCGTAAGAAGAGCTGCCAAGACACACACCCACTGCGTGTCCCTGCTTTTTGCACGCACAACGAGGCAGGCCAGGCCAGAGTTGGGTGCAACAAGGCAGCAAATAATTTAAATAAGCTAAGCAGCCCGCCTGCCCAAGAATGCTGCTGTAAGTTGTGTGTGTGCCTCAAGGCGCTTTGTCTGTTAATGACTTGAAAAAACACCCGCCAACTAGTCCACAAACTGAGATTCGAAATCTTAAAATTCTGACTGGCTGTACGCCCTGGCACCGGTCTTAGCTGCAGGTCATTTGCCAGCATTTAATTTGGAGAGCAGGCAATTTCTTAACAGCTTTAAAGCCATCTGCTGAATTGGACTCAGCTTTGAGCCAATTTGCGATGACTTTCGCTTTGTCCGCAGCCGGTGAAATAAATATCAATTTGTACCTGCAGCCCAAAATCGAATAAAAGGAATCACACACGAGTTACATAAAAATCGGAGCTCCGGGAAGGAAGCGATGGATGGTCGTGGCAAGGGGCTTTTTCGAATGTCCTCGCTACAAAGGGCACATAAAATACCATAAATCGGTAAAAAAAACCCATTTTAAATATTATTATGTGTTTCTTTTTTATACGATTTATACACTATCAAAGTGAATAGTAAATATGAGAAGCAGGACACATAAAGCGAATGTCTGTGGAGCGAGTAAAGTCTTTATTCCAGTTAGTTCTTTACTAGGGTTACCATTTTGGAGACTTTAGGAGATATTCTCATCCATATTTTCAGCTTAAAACGAGTATTGACATTTGTGAGCCGCTTCGAACGCCTCACTCAGTCAATGAGGGGGGAAAATCTCTATAATTGTTTCAGCTTTAATACACTGTTCCTCCCTGTAAGGCTATCACTGTATTTCGACTCAGGGAAGCTAGACATCCATTTCTTGTTTTACATGCAATTGAGATTTTCGTTTTATTCGCTCTATGACGCTTTTTGCTTGGGGCTGTGCAACGTAAATGGATACGCGTAGTTAAGGAAGGGCCGGTAAGCATATCTGAATAATTTAATATTTACGCAGGTTAAGCGCAGGAGGAGTCTAGACTCGGGAGTGAATCCTTAATTTCAGCTTCGACCACCTGCATGGCTTCAATATCTACTTTGACTAGGCCTCTCCAGGATCGACTCGCAGACTCGGGAAATTTTATTATGATTCATAAAGCGTATAGATGAGACACAAAAGAGCGCCTGACAACTGACAGAGCCATAGGATGATCGCCCTGTTGGGCAGGAGCAAGCGAAACCCTGAAAGCCAAAGCGAAAATAGAATGGGGAGAAAATAGTAAACTTTTTATCAAGTCAATTTTCTACGTTGACTGGAAACCACATCGGCAAGATTTACAGACAGGCCAATGACATGGCTAAGGAAACTGCAGGAAACTTTTGCTCCCATGTTTCCTTGTCCTTGTCCGCTGTCTTATGTCCCAGTCCCCTGTCCCCTGTCCATGTCCCTCTCCGGGCCATCCCGAACAGACCAGACGGCGACTCTAACCATTGCTGGCCATATTTTTGCTTCTTTGACTCGCCTTGCCTCGGCTTGCCTTGTATCTCAATTTTTATTCAATTTCTGCTGTCGCTCTTCGATTGTGGCTCAATAAGCCGGAGTCTTGCCGAACGGATTAGAGCCCTGGGAGTACCGGCCTGGGAATTGTGAAGCCCTTGCATCAAATTATTATTCATTGCAGTGAGAGTGTACATAAATTATGCATCATTCCTGGCCCCAAAAGTGTTGGCTAAAGTGATTTCCTTTTTAAACTATTATGCCATAAACTCGGAGACGACTCGAGAAATGCTCCTGACAACTCAGTTAGCTGTTTTCCATTGCCTGAATGCCTATCAGGTATTCAGTTAGCAGTAACCAGTTAGCAGTTAGCAGACTACAATCCACAGTTGGCATTTAGCTACACTTCTCAGCAGGTGCCGAGAAGCTGTCAGCTCTGGTCAACAGCTTCCTCTACCTTGCCAGGCAGCAGACAGCAAAGAGGCGGAAAGTGTTGTGTCTGAAGATGGCCGCCAGGTGACTTTTTCACTTTGCCGAGCAGCTACGATTATTTCACATTTACCTAAGCAGAAAGGGTTCCACAATACATGTACAGATACACTTTAAGCACTCGGCGATCTTGAAGTCCGTTCCCTAGGATCCCCACAGAGAGAGAATGAATGGGGAGAATGAAAAGTGGTTAAAGTGAAATCCGCAAAGTGTGTCAACGAGTGGGTATCAGCGCCACCCTACTCACTTTCTCTCCATCCGGTTGGGGTCGCTCTCTTTGGGTCCGGTTGACAACTTGTTTGACATAATTCAACAAGCAGTTGTCGGTGCGGTGCGGTGGGGTGCGAACCTTTCTGACAGCAATTAAAAACGCATTCCCATCGTAATGCGATATCCGACCGGAGTCCGTTCAACTGTGATACGATGCCGACGCAGTCAGGGGAGAGTCCCCCATTCTCTGGCCTATCTGACTGTCTGTCTAGGCCGCTGCTCATTGGAACCGCTCAGCTCTCTCCCTTGAGGTCTTAAAGTATATAATTTACTCTAGAGCAGTCCGCGAGCCATTCGAAGTCCTTTTGTTAATGCTTAAAACAAATAATTGCAAATAAATGCTGCTCATTGGAGAGAACAATGAGATGTATTGACACTGGCGCGCCCTGTCAGAGCCATATACTCCGGTACGTACCGTCGCATCATCGGATCATCGTTCTGGATCTGCTCTTAAATATGAAAATTAAAATTACAAAATGCACAAAATGCACAAAATGCACACCGAAGCGAAGCGAAGTGAAGTGAAACGAAGTGAAGTGCAGCGAAAATCATATTAATAAAAATAATGAGTTTGCTGCTTCCGCCGCTTCCTCGCTACGGCTCTTGGCTGGAAAGGGAGAGGGTAAGCGGCTCAAAAAACCCGATTAAAAATTGAGCAGCGAGTAAGGATGTTAAGTGGAAATGTCAATATGACAGCTGACAGATGGAAGAGGGAGCAAACGAACTGTTGATGACTTCAACTCAATGTCAGCGAAGCACATTTGCACATTTCCAATCCGAGTGCTCGAACTTTGTTTGCTAATACTGCAATATCCCCGTGAGAAAGAAATGTCCATCCACAATGGCAAACGCGATTACTAAATGAGTTGTTAAGGTGTGGGTGATGGGGACGACATGATCGAGTTTTAAATTTGGGATAAACTCTGCTTAAGCCATAGCCCTAACCCTTCTGGTTGTCGCTCACCCAATAGCTTCCACTTATTAGCAGAGCTTTCCCTTTGTCCAAGCTGATTGTCATTTGATGGTTTTCCCAGCTCCAGCCACAGCTACAGCTACAGCCACAGCTGCCTCATCTGCCTCATCCACATATGGATGTTGTGTCTCTCTCTCTCGCTTTCTCTCTGTGTGATAGATGCGATTGATTTATTATTGTAGGAATTATGAACCAACAGTCAGCTAGCCAGCAGGCCAAACAGCCAGCCATTGTTTAGATTCCTACTTTACTTTGACTTATTGAGCGGAAAATTTGCAATTAAAACAGTTTACCCCCTTAATCGAAGTTAAAATGAATCGGCAGTAGGAGCAGGGTTAATGGAAAGCTTTAATGGACAGATAACTTGTGGAGATCGTAAAACTCTTAACGTTTTCAATTTCTTCCCGTCGCGGACACTCCCCTAGGGCAAGCCCCACAAGGCCAATTTATGGCATCCAATAAATTACCAGCGACAAAAGCAAATTATTTTCTAATTTCTGCTTACCACGCGTTCGTTTACCCCCGCGAGTCGGCGGTGTCAAGGCGTTGCTTTTAAATCGTTCCTCCGTTCGCTCCTGGTTCTTATCTATCTATGCCGTCGACGTCGACGGAGTACAATCAAAGGACATTTGACATTGATTAGTTTTCGTGGAATTTTTAATACATATTTTTCTCGAGGTGGCAATCAGACGACGGGCCCTGCATGTCAGTCCATTAGGCGGGCCTTCGCACTGATGTTGCCTCACTTGCCTCTTGCCACGGGCACGCTTCATTTACACACACACGACGCCCGGCGAAGCGTGTGTCCTGACAGGGAATAATTTGCCGGCGTTTATAACGGTCCCGGCTTGGCTTTTCCTCTATTGTTGTGGAAGTGGCAGTGGCACATGGAAGGTGGAAGGTGCGCCTGGCTTCGTGACGTCTCATTGGAAGGACAAACTAAATTATAAGCAGATTTCACGGAGAAAGCAATATATCATTATGAGTCTCTCAATATGTCCCCTTGAGGAGTTCCCCAGGTGAAATATATTCTATCAGAATATTCTTGACTCCTAGCGCCCATTCTCTTTGTTCTATATTTATTTAAATCGTGGAAAACTTCAATCAACAGAAGATCTCAATTACCAGCCAATCCTTATGGCAATGCAGACATCTGTATCGGACATTAATATTGTTTGTTGCAGGTAAAATGATAGGGAATTACTCATATCTGGTTGAGAGTCAGCACAGGGAGCTCCCAACCAAATGAAAATTGTATTCCAAAAGTTAATTTCTTAGCTTCAATGTTTTCTCAACTCCAGCGATTTTCTGTTCCTTTTAGGGATTGAAGAGCTGGAACAGATTAAGCTTCAAGTTAGTTATGAACCTAAGAGCTCCACTAACCAGAATCGAACTCTCTCGAGAGTCCATTTGTAGACATTATTTATGCGGAAAAGCCCGCATTCAGATGTGCCTGAACTATGAGTATTTGCATGCCGCCGAACAACATAGAACGGCACTCAAACTGAGAGCAATATCAAATAAGGCAATATCCAATATTTGGGGTACGCACTTAAGTGCCACACACACGAAACAGACTGAAGCCAGGGCTCTGCATCGTGCTGCCCCTCAAATGGGCGTAGATCTGTCCCCGACTGAGGCATGTTAATACAATTAAAAATCCACCAATTTTCCCAAACTATAGTCCGTCCACGTTGACGTTGCTTGAGTGCTGCCTGAGGTTTGGTGGGGTCGGTCCCGAGGCTCTTGTTGATGCTGTGGTTGCTGCTGGCAGGAGTCCAGGAGGAGGACCAGCAGCAAGACCACACCCTGATGCCCTGATGCCATTAGTCGTAAGTGGCATTTTCCTTTTGATTTTGGTGGCATTTGACTTTATTAACCGAATATACTCAGATGCTGATGCTGAGGTCTAGGCTTCTCTGGACACCTGTCCTCCATCTCCATCTCTGGCTGTGCGACGGGAGTGGGTGTGGGAGTGCGGTGGGGATTGTCTGGCTGGTGGCATCGAAATGGGTCAATATGTGTACGCGCCATCGCGACGGGTGTGGGCTCATGTAATATGTATTCGGCCAGTCTGTTCGCCTCGTGTGCCCTACAGCCGCAGTCGAGTGACATCTTCTGAAACCTCAGAGCTTGTGGATGTGTTTGCATTTGGTTTATGCACGCGACGCCTTCATCTGGAGCCCTGCTAACCTTTGTCGGGCACCAACCGCTGGCCCTGACAGAGGGCACATACCGGAGGAGGAGGAGGCTGGGAAACTGAAGGACTTGAAGTCTCCATTTAATTCTCCCGGCGCTGCTCAATCATTCATTTCGCCTTTGTTTATTTATTTTGCTAATGGAATTATTTCCTAAAGCACTTGTCTTCCATCTTCGGTTCTTCGGGGCTTGGCTTTAGTTTGTCTGTAGTCCGGAGTCAGAGTCCTGATTCTGATTCGCTCCACTCCGCAGTCGCTCGTCATCTGCAGGTCTGGTCGGTGCTGGTTGTTTTGTGTCATCTTTTCATATTTGTTCAACGTGTTCACCCTCCTTTTCCGTGTCCCTGTACCTGTGCTTCTACCAGTACCCGGAGCCATTTCTTCCGTTTATGGGACGTGTCCTTTGTTCTCCATAAGTTTTATTTGTCGATCCCCATACCCAGGCACTCGTGCATGGTCCAATTTGTTCCGTTCGTTGCTTTTTGTCTAATTGATTCTGCTAGTAATTGGCGTTTTTTGTCCCTGCTTGTATTTGCGCTTAACTTTGGAACACGTCTTGATTGGCTTGATTGGCGGAGGGATGGAGAAAGGAGAGCTCTAAGAGACACCTCTACACTCGTATGGTGAGCAGCTGCTGCTCTTCAGCTATGACAATGCTCCGTCAGCGGGACATCATTTGCAATCTGCGATTGTCTGCGATATTTAATACATTGGCAATGTGTCAGGATCAGGCAGAGCCGTCACCACCTGCCTTCACTGACATAGAGAGAGAGAGAGACAGTGCCGTGCCTCGAGGAATCGTCAGCTGTAAATCATGTGACACATATTAAAATTACAATGAAGTCAGCACAAAGGCCCCTTCGATTGATAATGGTGTTTGTGCGTGGGATGGGGGGATGTGGGTGTTGCCAGAGGCAATATTGAGCATTGCCGGCATTGAACTATACACAGAAAAAGGGGAGACAGGAAGAGGACCTGCGAGATGGAATTGTAATTTTGGCTTTGAATGTGCGCCAGAAGGGGTTTCGATTCATTCACTGCCTGGTTTGGCATTCCTTTGACTTAATTCGGTTCTTTTCTTTGACTTTCCCAGGCTTTTTCATACACGAGTATTCCAGTCAATTCACCTGCGTCCTGCATCCTGGCACTCCTCAAGCCATGTACTGCCTCTCGGGCCGCTTCACTGGGCAAATACACTTAATACAATTTATTATTGTAACATAATAAAAGCAGAGAAATCTGAAGGACCAAGGGCCAAGCCCACCAGTCAGCATCAGCCCCTTAAGTCCAGAGTCAGAGTCAGAGCCAAAGCCGGGACCTGCTCGGGCCTTGGAAATCTCATAAAAAGGAGTTAAATCAGAGGAATTGTCATTGAAGCGAAATTGAAAGTAAATTCGTTCGCATACGTCCTTCATCTTTTATTTTATTTTCTCCTCCTCCTTGTGCTTTATTGCTGCACTGCGATGTGCCGAGGTCCCTCCTTCTCTCCTGCTCCTTCGTCTACAAGTATGTAAATCAATTTAACGTGGAATTTTCTTTTCAACTTTCGCCCTTCTGCGAGCGTCGATTGAGGCGCTCACTCGTAGCACGTACTTGCTACAGTTGAGGCCTGAGCTGAGATGGACTTGAGATTGATTGAAACAGCAGAGCAACCCAAGGGGGGGGAGGGCTTGGATTAGGTATTCTCCCATGACCGAGCAGTCATTCAGATAATTTCATTGACACTATTCAAAAAAAGTAAAAAATTCCAGATGCTTTTAAAAATTCTGCTGCTACTACTCCTCGTTGGGGCAAATAATGCCATTTGGACCTCGAACTATAACGATGGCGAGTGCTCCCACATCGAAAAAATTCGTCTGATGCGCACCTGCAAGGCGACCGTCTCGAAGAGAATTGCAGGTCTTTATGGGGATATAAGAGCGCCCTCGGGCACTCCATATAGCCTTTGGATCGTGCCGAATGAGACGGACATGATTCTCGCCTCCTTTCATAATTCACCAATGCTGACCCGCAAATACATCGAGATCATCAAGTACAAAATCGATGTCGATTTGAAGCACTCTGACCTGCACTGCCTGCCCGAGTACAACATCTATAATAGCCACCTATTGGCCCATTGCAAGCGAAAGAAGTTCGTCCCGGGAACAATTTGCACCAGGCCAGTGCTCCACTACGCCAGGGAGGGTCCAGACAGGGAAGATTCGGACTCGGCTTTCCGTTTCCGCGGGGATTGGCTGCCCCCGCTCCTGCTAACGATCCTTTTCATCCGAGTGTGGGCCATCATTGGCATTGTCCATTGATAATTCTTCAACGTTGATGCTTCCATCACCCATCTCTCCACCATCGTTGAGCAGTTTTTTGGACTATCAAAATTACCACATCTTTGTGCAAATTCTATGTTCTTCCACTAATTCAAATAGAGGAATGTTATGGCCACACGAAGTACCAACTGCTGCTCCAGAAGCCAATGACCATGCCAGCTAAAACCGCGTGTAACATCCCTATATTGTAGGAGGCGGCTCCTGGATCCTGGTCCTGCCGCTGATCATTCCCATTCGAATGTGGTCTAACTATAGTGTTGCTGTAAGCGATTCAGATTGATTACAAATTTCAAATTGATGAGTAAACGAATGAAACGGAATGAAACTTTGCGGTCTATCAGTTTTATTCATTAGCCCCGGCTTATTCCATTTGTCTTCGCACGTCCATTGGGACGTGAAAGTAAACAAAGTCGAGAGGTCCAGGCTGCGGTCTGGCAGCGCTTAACACGGCGTCTACGTTACTACGTTACATTTGAAAGAGATTAAATGCTTGAAATGCTCCGCTCCCCCATCTTCCTTCCGCACCACTCTCCATCCGGCTTTGTGCGTATGTGCTTGGAAAATGAAATTCATTGGAAAACCTTGCAAGAATTTTTAATTACTTTGATTAATTTGAAACAAGTTTTCCGTCGTCGTTTCTGGCTGGCAAAAGTTTCTCCAAAAACTTGCTCCAAAAGTTGCCCCTGGTCGGGGCGAAAGGAAAAACTCATTCACTCGTTTGGTTTATTTGTTGAATATTGATTTGTGCATTTGTATGAATGTTGATGAAAACGAAAACTTTGCCTAAGGCCCATCCCCCTCATACCTCCTTTTCCTGCTACTCTGACCCGCTGCTGATCAAAAGGGGCAGCCCTTGAAGTTGCTGTCAGATAGAGTTGTACTTTTAAACGGTTTTTTTTATTCGAATCCTTCTTAAATTCAGTATCTGCGGGATGCTGCTCCAGTCGTTGCAGCCCGTGGGACTGCTGTTTGTGCTGTTAAGATTATCCCCTGCTCAAGGTGCGGCCAAGCCCCAGCCGAACGCACGCAACACTGGCAACTGCCACTACGCAAAACACGCCAACCTGGAGCTCCTTTGCAGTGGCACGGTGAATATTGACACATTTCTGCGTTGGCGGGACTTTCGGGCGCCCGACGGCACGCCCTTTACCATTTGGACTGACCGTACAGTGTTCCTGGTATCGTTTTACCGGTCGGACATGTGGAGCTATAGCAGAATCAAGATGTCGCGGCAGGGAAAATTTATGGCGACGAACAGGAACGGGAAGACGGTGGCGCTGATCTTCCCCTACGGGACTGTGCACTGCTTCAAGATCGGACTCCGTTACTTGAGCGATCTGCAAAGCAGTTGCATGGGAGAAGCCTATAATCCAAATGAGATTACCGCGTATCCAGTCATCCACTACGCCCACGACAGATATAAAAAGCGCTCTCTATTGTCCACAGCCCGGAATCGCCCCCAAGAACTGATGTTCGTGCTGCTGGCCATGCTCCAGCTATTGGATTTACTCTAGGTTAAAGACTGCCCTTCCCTTTTACGATTAAAGACATAATCTAACTACCTACCGACAGATTGTTTGCAGCGATTTTTCAGTCAATTTGGTGCTCAGATCATTTGTATTACTCGACTACATTAGTGTCAGCGTCAATAGTCCACAGAGATTTCATGGGACATCGTCTGGTGCTGCTGTTTTATGCAGTCGTCCGCGGGCCGTGCCCAGTGAGCATTTCCTTCCAGATATCCTGCGCGGACAGGTACAGCAAAAAACTGAAGCTCGACTTTCGGGACAAGCGGATCAAAGGCGGACACGCCCTACCGCGTATGGAATCACGGAGATCCGAGAACACACCTCGAGCCGCCCCTGTGGGATTGTGCCAGTGTGAGCTTCACCCTCAACTGGCTGCACTCCCAGCACTCGTACGCGTCCGCCGTTGCCATCGAGCTCGACAATCGCTTCTGCTACAGGTTCAGTTTCTCGTGGCATGCAGCCCCCACAGGCGGATTTTGTTGCCATTCGCTATGCTGTGAGTCATCTGGACTATAGGCGGACCTCGTCCTCAGGGTCTGCTGGTCGTGTGTAGTGGGCCTGGAGCTGGAGCTAGAGTTCGGATTCACTTACTTTGCTTTTCGTGTTTCTAGTGACAGAAAAAATTCTCTGAAAATGATCATCGCATCATTTTTCCAATAGGCAATGCCAGTGCGCTCACAATGCGCACAAAGATCGTATGTAAAGTGGATAGATTGCTCGAGGTTACACCTTCTGCTGGTGCTGCAGCTGCTGCTGGTGCTGCTTGTCGGCCGGCCGATACCACCCGTCCGAGCGGACTACGAGAACTGCACCTTCTTCGACGGATTCGTCCTGCAGTATCTGTGCCAGGGCAGATACGATCGAGAAATGCGTCTGCTGTACAAGGACCGCATCCCCGCTATGGACACGCCCTACACCATCTGGCAGCGTTCCGACACCATTGATCCCGTTCATTTGCTGGTCGCCTTCTACGACTCGCCCATATCCAGCTGTTTCACCCTCGTGATGGACAAAGGCAAGTTCTACTGCGACGGCCAGAACTACTTTGTGCCCCTGACGGGTTCAGCGGAGGTCCACTGTCTCGACTTCCCCTTCGACTACGCCGAGAAGCTCTACGGGAGATGCATGAACGCTGAGTATCCATCCAATACGAACACCATTTCCGTGGCCATGGTATATATGAAGCACAATATTATCAAGGTCATCGATTCGGTGCCTGATCTGAGGGCCTCTGTTTTCCTTGTGCTTCTTTCGGCGTTGTATTGCTGCTGGACCACTACATTTTGGTACTTTTAGATGAATAAAATGGAATGCACACGATCCAGAGAAGGTCTTCATGCCTTGCGCTGCCACACTCTCTGCGGGACGAACAGTTTGCGGGACTGCAGACCTACAACAGATTGCAGACATTAACCCTGACGCTGCTTATTATGTTTGGATAAACAAAACGTTGGCGTTGACTCTCCAACGAACAGTTTGCCCGAGTTCATTGTAGTTTGGCCTGAAACTTTAGACATGCCCAACAATGGCGGACAAGTGCAGTTCTGGAAACTAACACACACTCACACACATACACGTCAAAATCTACTGCCAGACACACGCATAGTGGGGGGATGGCATAGGAGAAGGCGTCGCATTTCATTGTCATCATTGTCATTGGCGCTGGCGTAATTTATGTTCTCAAATGGACTGCGCCCAGCCGCCATATTGGCCTGTGGTCATCCCACAACATTCAACGTCGAATGTCGAATATTGACTGCTGTCAACTGCTGGCCAGAAGCCCAAAATGACGGACAGGAAAAAGGCTTTAAGTGAGCAATATTAAAGAGCTTACCAGAAGTTATCGACATGATTCCTAGTTATACAGTGATGCAGATATAAACTGGTTTAAGTGGTCTTTACTTGGGCAGCAGTTTGAAAAAGTGGCGGCACAGCTCTTGGTTTTTTCTGCCATTGGAAAGTGGCGGCAGGGAGTGATGCTCTGAAGGCCGACAGGATGCTTCCACTGGCATCGTTCTGCCCGTGAGTAGGTCACGCTCCCGTCCACCACCCTGCTTCACTATATGAACGAGTAAGAACATGGAACAGAAAGGCATTTTGAAGCAACTTAAATTTCGAACTTTATTTGTGTATGACAAATGACAAGTCATTTCGAGAATAGAGCCAGTGTAAGGCCGATCAGCACCGCAAGGAAGCGGTACGGTCCGGGATGGCCCTCTGCCGCCGAGTGTAGGCCCAGTCCGAACTCTAGCTCATCCTGCGTGCTCCAGCGGGAGATGGCACCATAGTGAACAGCTGTCGATCCGTCCGAAGTGGGAAAGTTGCTGATTTTCGGGTTGGTGCACTCGTGCACCAGATCGTCTATGTAGCTCATCTGGTAGATTTGGCAGTAGATCATCGAGCCGGGCAGCAGTAGGGGGGTGCGGCTTCCGCCGCAGTAGAAGTCCAGGCTGTCGTCTATCAAAATGGTGCTATTGCACCACTGCAGAGGGGAGTCGTTGAAGGACACCAGCAGGAAGTAGGCAGCTCCCTGGTTGTGGTAAAATATCTTGTATTGGCCATTTATGGCGGCCAGTCTGTCCTGGTAGCGCAGGAACAGATCGGTGGTGTAGGTCCCCTTGCAGAGCAGCTTCATTGGTGTGTTCTGAAATGGGAGGCAGCTGCTGTCGTGGGGAATAACCTCAAGGGCCGCCGAGGTGCGGAGGATCGCGAGGAATATTACAAAAAAACCCGATAGCAGCATTCTTAAAAATCTAACAATACTTTCTCGTAAATTTGAAAATATATACAAAGCATCTACATCTACGAGTATTCCACGTTCGACTGGCTGTCTGAAAATAATCCAATTGACAGCAAATTCTGAATGCTTATCAAAACATTCACACTCAAATGCCGCTGCACATTGGGCTCTCCTGTGATGATGGCTATCATTATATGAAGGTCATGAAGGATACCTGAATACAGGTCGGGTTTATCATCATTAGTTTGGCGAAGGCTAAGCGCGAACAAAGCCCCCCTTCCCCTCCTCTGACGCTCATGTCCTGATTTTCACGCTGATAATGCACGGGCCAGAAAGGTACCCAGAAGGGACACGACAAACACACACAAAGCAAAGCAAAGTGCGCATTTGCGTGTGACTTTTTGTGGCAGCGTGTTTTTATATGGTTGAAGCAGCTTTCACTTTTCAGAGCACACAAATGCGCTGCTTGAAATAAAATATACCCGCGGAAATGGGCACAAGTGTGTATGCTAAATGTGCCAGCAAGGACGCTATGTATGGGCCATAAAGGAGGGCAGCAGTAGCCTTAAAAGAGCCGCATTGAGGAATGGAAAGTAAACTAGGAAATGACTTTTAGGCATCTTGAAAGTGCCATCAGTCGTGCACTCAGAATCCACCCATACTGGGTCTAAACTCGATATAAACCAAAGCAGAGTGGAAACATGGAATATCTAAGAACCACATCTGCATATTCCACTCTTTTATTTCTGTCTATCTATCTATCTTTGATGTATAACTTAAAAACAAAATCAAAGTCAAAGCAAACAGATTTGATTCGTTTCAACAGCGAAATGAAAAACTCAATGCGATTTTTTTTTGCTTTAATTTGATTAAACTTTGATTGAATTAAAATTCATAAAAGGAACGCTCCCCATAACGGACGTAAATTTAGTTTGCCCTGCACTGCTCTCCCTCTACCTCCCTCCCTTCCACTCTCTCAATGCTGTCGCGTGTCCCTTGTCGACGCTTTTTGAGCAATTAAAATTTCTCTGTGCTCTCTTCTGTGTGCCATTTTTGTTATTGCTGTGGCTCTGAATGCATTTTTCAGCACTGAATGTTTTTCTCTTGCGCTCTTTTATTTTTAGTTTTTTGTTCGCTTTTACTTGTAAAATAAAAATAACGTATACGCCAACAACTCCAAATGGCGCAACATGGCGTATGCGTGATGTCGTTTTTGCTGTTGCTATTGCCGTTGCCGTTGCTGCTGCTGCTGCCATATTTCGCTGCACACCGGCTGCCATTTCCGCACCAAACAAAAGCAAACAGACCGAATGGCAGATACAACAACTTTCCCCCCTATGCCTTTGCCGCCACTTGCCACTGCCCCGCGAGTGCTGCCCTTACTCTTGAAAGGTCCGCGCATACGAGTATCTATAAAATACGCAATTACAACATGTTGCCGCAGTCGCCGTTGCCGTTGCTGTTCCCGTTGCCGTTTCTGCTGTCGTGTGGCTCGCTTTATGAATTTATACATAACCCACCACAGCTGCAAGCACCCGCACCGTCCCTCCCCTGCTTCGCACTTACCATATTCCCCGGTGAGCGCACACGCTTTGTTGCATCCACTCAGCAGTTGCCATTAGCGGAATGGAGAATGAAGAGTGGTGCGACTGCGACCCAGAGTGTGGCACGGAAACAGATATCTTTGATATGCTAATGCCTAGATGCTCTAATAATGTGCTCCCTCGGAGTAGTTACATAGATCAGTCCTTCGAAACCAATTCAGACCGAGATCTGCTCTCTAGAGAGATCTGCTCTCTCCATTTGAATGCCCTGCCTGGAAGAGAAAGAGTAGTTGCCAGCGATACCTGCCGAAGAACCTCCAGAGCTGTGCTGCTCGTTAGGCATTGCTTTGTGCTGCTTTTGTGCTCCTCTTTTTATTGTCACTCGTTTTGTTTTTGTGCAGTCAGCTCTCCTTCAAGTGCCAAGTTCCGCATGGGGTATGCGGTATGAAGGTGGGACACACGGCACATGGCACACGGCACACGGCACACCATGGCACTGCACTCATGAGTTATGCCCAGCGATATGCGCGAACTAAGTTAGTTTGTATATTTTATGTGCAGTTAAGCGTTTTGCATTCCGCATTCCGCATTCCGCATCCTGGAAACAGGTGTCGAGAGGGGAGCGCTATGGATGAAAAAAACTCTGCATAAAATATCTCTGCGTGGGGGCAAGGGCTCGTGCTTGCCTGCTTGGCAGCATGTGATTGTGAGTGCTTAATTGGTATCAAGTTGTTGGCCCAGAGGCGGGAGGTAGTGCTGGGAGCCGCCGCCAAGTTGTTGGCATGCCTGGCGGGACGTTCAATGATTGCGGCCGGGATATATGAAGCCTTTGAATGGGCGAGTGGCAGGATTATTGGTCCTTAAGGTAAAAAGTAAAAAAATTAAGCCTCCTCCTCTCGATCAGCCAATATATCGCGGGGAGAAATCAGCGGAAAGTCTGCGCACCAAATGCGATAAATGAAAACAGTCAAGAGAATAAAAGAGCGGGAAACGGGCAGAGAAGTATTAAGTCTACTCGAGTGCCACATACAATGACCGATGGTGGGTGAGGGGAGGGGGCTATGTACCTGTGTCTGTGTCAGAGAACGAAGGCGAATAGTAGTACATGAAGTAATTGGAGCAATAAAACCAGAAAACCGTGTGAATAAAAATAAAGAAAAACTTCGACGACGACGAGGAGCAGGCTGGAGGCTGGGGCCAGGTCCCTGGATCCTGGATCCTTCTGCATCCTGGCAGGTAGTAAAGTAACAGGAATCAAAATAATAAATCAAAATTGTATGTGTGTGTGGGTGTATGTTGCAACAGCAGCCAACAGTTGGCAGGCAGCACCGACTTCCTCCTACACCAAATGCGGCACAGCGATGCGAGCGTGACTCACGATGCTGGCACACAACCTCCTGGCAGCGGCAACTCGTGCTGGAATTTGTGGTCCTCGAGTCCATCGCCAGGATGCTCCCATGCCTCGCTGGCTGCCGCCTGACGCTTCCCTGCACAACTTTCAAGTTGTTAAAAATTGCAAATAAAATAAGCGCGGGTGGGAGAAGAGAGCGCCACTGCCACTGCAGAATGTGGCATTTGATTTACGTTTGCAATTGCTCGAAGCTGTTAAATAGCGCAGCTCCTCCACTGGCATCCCGGGAATCGCATCGTAGGACGATGCCTTGCTCTGCTGCCTCCCTACATCCCTACCAGCGGCTCGCTCTGTTAATGATCAAGTGGCGTCCTGACTTGCCTCTGCCACGGTGTGGCAATGGGCGGCGACAGAGCCAGCTGCGGTGGCTGGCAGTTTAAAGTTGTCGGTTATTTGCCACAGACCTCGCGGAGGCGTTGCCGTTACCTCCCAAATGCACGAGCAGCTAATGGCGTGTGGAAATCAATGAGAGTCGAAGCGCAATTTTGTAATTTATGGTGGAGCAAAATTATGGACTATTTTCCAATAAAAATTAAGGGATTTTCATGTTCTGAATTCCACGAAATAAAAATGACCATCCGATCCGCTGGCTTTGCACATTTCACTTTCACTCTCTATCCCCCTCTCTCTTTGTGGCAACACACTCGAACATATATTTTTAATAATTTCACAGGCATATCATTTTGATTAACCATGCGGCGAGTGCATTGCAGCGGTGTCCCCTTGGGGCTTGGGTTTCAATGGCAGTCCTCGACGTTCCGCCGCGCATTCCAGCGGTGGAAATTAGCGTTTTTTCGCCGCTCTGCTCGGCTTACCGATGAGAGCCACCGTGTGATGCCTCTCTTGTTGCACGTATGACAGGCTCGGCCTTTGGCTTGTTGTCGGTTGCATGTTTAATTACTCGCTCGCGCTCGGCTGGAAAAGTGGGTCAGGAGCAGGTGCAGTTGTAGGAGCAGGTGCAGGAGCAGGTGCAGGAGCAGGATGTGCACTCGTAATGCACAGAGTGTTGCATAGTGGCAGGCAGACGCGTGTGGCATTACGGCTGACAGGCCATAGCATTCGCAGCACTTAAAACGCCATAAAGTATGCAGCAGAATGCTGACAAAGAGCGAACATAGCAACTGTCGAGCGTTTTTCCATAATAATTCAAATGAGATTTAAAGTCTTGCTCCGGCTATGCCACACTCTACAATACACTCTCCCCCACACTCTATGAACACTGAGGGCACACGGTGGCTGCGCCGCAAAGTATGCAGCGATTTATTTAAATAACAGCAAACGTCTTTCTCCGTTTGGTGTTTGTGGGTGTTGTTGGTGTTGGTGGTGTTGCTGCTGTTGCTGCATTGCAATGCATTGCCTGTGCCGCAAATGTAAGCACTTCTCTGCTTCTTCTCGTTGCAGCACAAAGATAAGCAGCACAATGCGCCATTTGGAAAGTTCTCGCCTGGGACAGTATGAATAGTGCAGCCAGAGAGGCAGAGTCGAGAGAAGCCCTGGAGCACAGGCAAACAAAGAAGTGACACATACATATACATAGGTGGAGGCAAGGTGCTGCTAGGGTGAAGTGCCCGGGAGAAATCCGCTAATGATGTTGCCAAAACTAACAACACAGAAGCACAAAACGATCTTCGTCGCGGTTGAAGGTGAAGCGTGCTTGAGCGGTATTATGAAATGGGTACATGATATGGGAACGGGGAACAGGCCAGGCCACTCACTTTTTATTGGCATTCGCCAATCCTGAAACTATTTATATAAAATCCGCAACGAAATTGAAATCACATTCCCCATTTGAGGGCCTTTATTATCCCATTGGGCGCACCCATGGAGGGTCGGGCCGCGCAACAGAGCCATAAAACAACATTTCAAACTTAACTTAATTAACAATTTTTTTAACCAGCCAGCGAGCCAAATTTTTACAGCCGAAAAAATTCAAAACACAGCAGAAAATGAAAATGAAAACGAAAACGAAAACGAAAAAGAAGCAGAACACACACAAAACAGAAACAGAAATAGCAAGAAATGGTAACCAGAAAAAGAGCAACCAATTTAAGCGGCTTACGGACCGGCCCGGCCACTGCAGGGTGGGAAACAACCATAGCCATTCGACTCGATTCTGAACTCGGAATCCAGGAATCTAGGTCCAAGTTTGCCCCGATTTGTGGCTGTGGAGGGGGGGGTAACAAACGCGGGAATAAAAAGCCCGCAATAAATACCGCACAATAAAAGCAAATCTATAAAAGTAAATGCGATGGGCTGGACAGCTAGCATACCCTGTATACAGACTAGCTCTCTTCTCTGTCACATTCTTTTGATCGAAACGAAAAAACTCGTTTTGGGGGAAGGGTGATCAAAAGGCAGGAGTACAGCTCCCACGGATCCCACACACGCAAGGCAAAGCCTGATTTTGGCCCAAAAGTTTTTCAATCGATTTCTTTTTCGCTTTTCCTCCCTTTTTTTTTGCATACTTCACACCATTGACGAGCCTGCGGGGCTCTGCCCTGCCCTGTCCTGCCACACCTCCGACCCCTTGAGTTTTGCCGCAATCAGAGGCAAACCAAATGGAAAGCCAACGAAAAACCCCGACACTTTATTTTATTACATTTTAGTGGCATGGAGCGGCCCGCAAAGAAATACCATTACACGGCCATAAGAGGGGCGCGACAGTGGCAAAATCCTCTTTGGCCTGAAATTGGGTATTCATTAGTTTGTTTGTTCGGTTTTCATTAGCTGCTGATGCTTCGAACGGAGCTGAGATCGGGATCCAGACATTCTTCCCATACTGCCATGGCAGTAGCTGGCCATGGCAGTGGCAGTGGAAGGTCTGCACGTTGCTAGTCATCGATTTAAAACTAATTAGCAATAATTTGCAGTCTTATGGCCAAGAGGCAGACACAAACACGGCACAGTGGTTCGGCTTGAGGAAGTTTGTGCAGCTTGAGTCCCATTGCAGCGTCTGGCACTCAATGGTCCCACTGTGGCACTCAACTAGTTTCCGTTATAATTGCAGCAGACACATAAATAGTAAACTGCAATAAAATGCGAGCGTAGGGCAGAGGAAGGGCCATAAAAAGCGCGAGGAGCACACGGAGTACTGGGAACGGGCACGGGCACGGGCACTGGTCTTCTCGAAGGGGTCAGAGGTCTGAGAGGTGGCTATCAAAAAAGTTGCTTGCAGCGCTTTTGGCATAAAATAAAAGCAAAATGTTGTAAAACGATTGCAAAGTGAGATTGGAAATTACCGACACATAAACACAGATACACACACACACTAGTAGAGTGCCTCCTGCCAGGAGGTACACACACACACACTCCTAGATGAACGTGCAAAAATTACATCAGGCTGACATGCAAACAACGTGGCAGGCAGAAGGGGACTTAGATGAGGCTGCTGCTGCTGTTGCTGCTGCTGTTGCTGCTGCTGTTGCTGTTGCTGCCTCTTAGGGTGGCAGACACTTTGCACATTACAATGCAATTATTTCGGGCTGCTTGAACTGGAAGCAACCACCAGTCCATGACGTGCACTGATTGCCAGAGTTGTGGAGTAGCAAACGTCCACCCCAAAGCCCAGGCCAGAGTCAGAGTCAGCGCCGGAGCAGTGTTAGAGACCCAGAACCAGAAGCAGACCCAAACCCAGTCCCCGTCAAAGACACCCTCACACGAAGGGTTAACGATCGACGGGAAATTAAAGCGAAACTGAACGAGCGAAAATGTATTGGGGTTGCCTCCCCCTCACCACCCTGCGCTCCTGATTTTCGAAAACTACCAACAGCCACTGTTCTGTGCTGTGCTGCACTTTGAACTTGACTGACGTGCTGAAGAGCGGCCAGACGCGATTCGAGACTTGGCTCGAGAAGAACGAGCGAAACGACGAGCTCTGGCCGTATCGCGTGCTCGAAATAATTTTCGAAAAATGCCTCGTTAATGTTTCTATTAACGGATTAGAGAGCGCAGCGAACGTTGGCCACGTCAATCAGGCACGAGTAGCAGGCCAGGCCACAGCAATGCAGGGATCCAGTGGCACCCTTGTTGACTTGCCCCGCACGCCAGTCAGTCATGCAGTCGTTCAGTCAGGCAGTCAGTCAGTCACCGCGTGCTGGGGATTTGGATTATTTTGTGCTTGCTGTTTTTTTTTTCGATTCTGAAGTTTTAGTTTTAGTCACACGTTAGTCCACCGCTCGTTTGTTTTTGTTGTTAGCACATTGACACGTTTTGCATAAATTTGCATTCAAATATGTCATGCCGCATATAAAGTACTAAATTGTGGAATGAGGTTTCATTTTTCGTGTCTGATTGAAGGCCGATCCGTTGCGGGTGGCAAAGCTACAATAGCCAAAATGCTCATTTTAAAGTTTGGGTATGTTGCATGTGAGCCATTAGTGGATGTTTTCCTGGGCTGTCCCATGCCAGATCTGATGCATGATGAGATCTTCCCGCTGTAATCCATTTCCATAATCTCGGGGAAAACTCGGGCGAAACCTCGCTAATTAGCACAAAATACTTAAAACATGGAGCACAAATGTAAAAGAATTAAAAAAAGAACCCATTTAATGACATTTTTACTGCATACTTTGGGGCTTTTGGGCCAGGTGGTAGCCTGACCGTGGCTCCGGGCAAGGGTCAACTTCCAGGGGCTAGAGGGTTCTTGGGGCCAGAGAGCGAAACGAGAAAACATTTGCATACTTTTTGGCAGTTTTAAATTATTCAAAGAGTGCACACAAAAGCCGAGCAGAATGTGGGACGGACCGGGGAAGGGACATAGGCGGAAAGGCTTCAAAAGCCGGCAGTATCACGCCCACACGCGCCCCCTTCACCGTTGGCAGTGACAATTAAGCTGCACTCAAATTGCTTTTGGGCCCCAGTTCTCTCTCTCTCTTTCTCTCTCTCTTGTTCTTTCTCTCCCTTTTACACTCTCTTTCTCACACTCTTGTTGCCTGCCAGCAACTGTGCGCCTGTAAATATGCAACAAGATTTTTATTTAAATGCCACTCCATTTTTAAATCAAATCCCGACACCAGGCCGCGAGCCTTCCCCGTTCTCTCTCTCCTCCATCGTTCTTTGGCTTCTCTTTTGTTTTTTTCACTGCTTTTAATTTTCATCTTGTTTACTTTAACGTCATTTTCAACTCTTCGGTGTTTTCTTGAGCACTTTTCGCGCGTCCTTTGTCCCGGCACCACTCTTGGAGCCCATTGTCCCATCTTGGTCCTCGTCATTGTCGCTCGCGTGTGTCGTCTCCTTCGTCGTCGCAGTCGTCGTTTGCTCCTTGCACTGCTCGTGAAGTGGCACTCATCCGCACTCTTAAGCCCTACTGAATTCCTTTTATCCCTAAAATAAATATCTTCATCCACAGCACGCTGCTCAGCCGCCGTGCATCTTTGTTGCTGCTGCTCCTCCTGGGGGGTTTTCTCCAGTCATCGGGGGACCCCGAAAGCTGCCATTTCTGTCTTCTGTGCTCTGTGCTCTGCCTTCCAGTCTCCACTTCATCATCTCCTTTATACTTGAGAGCTCTAAAAGATTTTTAATAGACTTCTAAGGCGACACTTTCGATTGTCTTTGTGTACAGCTTGTGTGGAAATTAAGCCTGACGAGAGCTTACTTAAAGGCGAGCAGGAACTGACTTCACTGGACTCTGGGGGACACAGTCCGTCCTCCACATACGAGCACTCTAACTCTCACTCGTATTAGCATCTTCTGTCAGTCTGTCTGTTGCATTCCAATCGCTTCATTTGTGTTGGCCAGAGAAATAATACTGCTGCTGCTGCTGATGCTGCCTCTACCCAATCCTCACCAATTGATGTAATGCTTAACCCGATTTCTCTTCCTCTCTTTCACATACCAATGACATTATAATGATGAAAATTGGAAGGGAAGGGTTCGGTTCAGACGGGACCTAAAGGGATTCGATTCTGTCTGTTTGGGAAATCAGAAAAGCACAAAATGCCAATGAAGAGACAAAGCGAGTGGGAAGCAAATCAAATGTACCGCAAAACTGAATGGAGTCAACAGAGAGGATGCCGATGCCAGATCTGGCATCGGACTAATGGACTGAGAGGAGGAGAGATGATGATACGAGGAGCACACAGAACATGAGACAGGCGGCATACCCAGCGTCCGCCCCAAGGGTCGAGTGAGAGTGACAAATAAATTGGCGATTCCCATGGGTACAGCTACCCGGGACGGTGATTGGGATTGGGGTACTGCACAGCACTTTTCATTGTTCTTCTATTTGGGTGTTGCCTGGCACGAGAGATTGTTAAGCACATAAGTTGAAATATTCCAATTGAGTAACTTCCATTATTGCAACAACAACGACAACAGCATCGACAACGACAACAAAGTGCACATTTTGTATAAATAAAACAATGACAACGATTTCAACTCATTTAAATTCTGTGCTGTAATAAATTTGCCTGCATAATTTCTATAGATACGAAAAGTGATGCTCTCTCTCTCACTCTCAGTCTCTTTCGGCTGGCCAGGACGTTGTTTAGTTTGTTTAGATGTAGATTCCAAAGTGCCGGACTGAATTTTCAATACATTTTCTGCATTTTAAATGATTTTCATGTCACAAATTCATTCGCATTCGTTCTGGGGAAAGGAAGTGCTAGTGAGAGGTAAAACAATTTAAATTACAGACAGTTCTGTCCTGAACTCTTTAAGTGTCCAGGCACAGGATACAGGACACGGTACGCGGGACACACAGGCTCTTCCTGGACCATAAGTCAACGCTTACAAATTACTAGCTGCCCGTTTGGGCGACTCCATTTTCCATCGAGGAGTCGGACCTCGGTATCGGTCTGGGTGCCAACTAATTAAAAGGCTGCAAACGCGCTTCGTATTGGGCACAGAGCTAGGCGGAAGACAAGCACAACTAAGCAGGGAGAAGCACCAGACTGTGATTTAATTAATTTCAATGCATAACGTCAACTGTGAAACCGGAACCCAAACTCAGAACCCAAAACCCGTAGAACCCCGTAGCCGTGCCCAGGGCTGAGCCATAGCCATAGACATAGCAGGCGCCGGAGCCAGTCAAACTTGACACCAAAAACCGAACCCGAGCAAGAGATAGAAGAGCCGGAACAGCAGAGCACAACAGCCTCGATTGCACGGACGGAGGAAGCACGATTCCAGAGGCAGCAACCAAGCAACAACTGAACTGGAAAATTAAATCGAGTATAATTTTTTCTGGTGACATTCGGTTTTAAATTTTGATGCCATTAACAAAAACAACTCGCACGAGCTCTTATAGGGAAACGGCAATACAATCCTTAAAGCTTTCCATATTCCTCCGTGACCCTAACCCTGCCTCTTCCCCTTCCCCTGCCCTTACCGCTTCCGCCATCCCCTGTCCATGGCTTTTCCCCAGGGCTGTAAACATTTTTCCGCAACATTGCGTTCTGACTTTAATTAGCATTTTTGCATGACCAGAAGCACAGCAACAAGGAAAGGGGAAGGGCTGATGCTTCTGCTGCTGTTGGTTCCCGACTACTGAGCAGGGCTCTTCAAGTTTCCCTTCTACGAGCACTAGTTGAGATATCGTGCCGAGGAGAAATTTACATTTTCCATTATGCCAGAACTTGTGTTGGTCTTTATTTAAAAGAAAGGCACCGGACTAGGGTCCTGGGCCTAGCACAAGGAATTGCCAAGTGACAAAGGAAGTACAAATGAGAAGGGGAATTAGCTGAGAACACGTGCATGGCGCATAGATGGAAACAACAAGACATTCATGATATCTTTATTTGGATTCTTAACAAGGAACGATAATGCAATATAGTCAATCCCTTCTTTTCTGTATCAATTAAATAAATATATAATATACAAAACTGCGTAGTCTTATGGCGCATATTAGTAGAATATTTTAACAGGTTTTCAGGTGTTTTCTTGATTCCAACACAATTAAAATATATCAAAATTTTCTTTACTTTCAGGTAAGTGACGAACTCCACTCCCAATTTTAGCCCAGTAAGTGAATAATTCATTTGAATATTATAAATGCTAGACAGTTTCGACACAGACATGTTTTTTCCACTGACTGCCTGCAAATTCAGCATTTAAAAGTATAGAGAATTATCGCATTCCCAAAATCAGGCAAACATTTTCGGCCAAGTCAGCGTAACTAAATGCCTCAAGTGGGCGGTTGGTTTTTTTAGGGTGGGCGTGTTCCGTGACTGTTGACACCAAGTGCGTAGAGAGAGGAAGTCCAACACGAATAATGCCTAATGGAAATTCCCCTACTCCCGCCCGGTTCATCCCACCACTTGCCATGTAATTTGTTTTAAGCAAAGTAAAAAAAAACGACAAAAAATGAAAAGCAAAAGCAAATTTCAAGTAAATTAATTTTTCACGTCTTTTCCTCTTAGTGTAATTTTTGTTTTTTATTATCTTTGCGGCGAATTTGAGCTGCGGCCTTGGTTTTATGGGCCTCCATCCATAGCTCGGATCCAATCTTTGTCCTCCTCCCTTTCTCTCTCTTGCTGAGTATATAAAAGTACATTTTGTTGAGGATTTTTGACTTTCGTGTCATTTATGGGCGAAATTTATCACCTAAGTATTTCTTTTATCATCTCTCGATGGGTCTGGGTGTCCCTGGTCCTGTTCTAGAGCGTTGATTTCATTACCGAAGGATGGGTCTTGCTGGGGCCAAACGATTAAAGGAAAATTGCTGGACTTTCGGGTCATTAGCACAGAGGCTCTCGTTTTCCCTTTACCGCTTTGCTTTATCTTCAATTTTGCTTTTAGTTGCAGGCTCGCACAGTTTTCCCAGCCTAGGAAAAACGAGTGAAAGTGTTTTCACCGCCTCGAGGCCATTCTGGCACTTGAGAGCGTGAAATACAAAAAATGTGAGGGGTAGGGATAATCCCTTCTAACAAGCCGCCAACTCCTTTGGCCTCGCTCTATCCCCGTTTCCAATTAAAACTGCGGGGAACACACACACACATCCATAAGACACAAATTAAGAAAACCTGTCGCAATAATTCTCTCAGCGCGCAAACGAGTGCAAGGATCTGCAACCCCCGCCGGGACACGCGACATCCCGAGGATGTCTTTCGAAATTCGACAAAAGCCAAAACCGTAACAAATCGCATTTAAATTTACCTGCCAGGGGGGATTCCGCTGACACAGCAATATAAGTGGAAAGAAAGTCTACGCTGGGAGGGGAATGGTGAGGGCTTAGGGTGGACCAACCACCAAAAAGGATGCGATAATTTATAGCGTTTCATTTGCTTGTTCGCTCGCTCTGCAAATCCCCGACTCCCGATTTTGCTGTAAATTCTAATTTAAATTTCCCAGCGTGCCAGCAACAGAACGAGAATCGCTGCGACAGCCTGCAAAACAATAAAAAATATATTTTTATTTATGTGGCTTAATTTGTAGAGCGTGCAGAACAACAACAGCAGCAGCAGTGGCAACGTCTATAGAGCTCTGCTCTAACGCAGCTCATTTCAGATTCATTTCCATACACTTGCACTGCTGGCCGCTGGCGAGAATAACCAAGAGAGCCAAGTGGAGATTCCAACTATCAGATACCCACTAACAATCGCTGGTAGCTATTTTTCTACCTATGTATATGGCGCTGCAAATGCTCTTGCTCTACACGAGTGCAGGGTATCAAAAGCACAAAGGTGCAATTGCCCCTTGCAAGGATTTCTCAAATGTTTTACACACAAAAATGTTCATTCCCTGCTCTTTGTTGCGTACAATTAGTTTGACAACAACAGCAATAGGGATCGTGGTGGGTCGGGTCTGATGTGAGATGGGGGTAAGGGTGTGTATGCGGATTCCCCACTGCAGTCGCATAAAACAAAAGCGAATGACAATTTGAAAAGGACAACGGAAGGGACGAAGAGGACGCAAAACGAGAAAAGTCCCTGTACCAAAGGTGACTTTTAATGCCTTTTGTGTGGCTGTTGTTGCTGCTGTCGTCGTTGCTGTTGTGATTGCTGCTGGTTTGTCACTCATACACTCACAACAAACACAACAAACACGTGTAAGGGTTAAGGGGGTGACAAATTGAAGCACCCAAACCACCCAACCACCCTGCAGCTGCAGTGGCACTGCTTTGTCATGGCCTCGATTGCTCGTTTTTGTTTTGGTTTTCGTTTTTCATTTTAATTGTTAAAATTATTGCATGCAACAAGGCAGAAGAGTGGAAAACTGTAACAAGCTTGGAATATTGCACATCAAGTGCCCCCTTCAGGTAGCATGTAGCATGTGACTATTATAAAAGTTGTTCCCACAGCCCACAGGGTCGCAAAAAAGGCTTTCATTTCACCCTTTAATCGGTCTTAATATGCGCAAAGAAGGCAAAATACAGCAGTATGAATTCACGATTAGTTCACGCAATTTCAAATGCGATCTGGCCATCGCAGAATTACTCATTCCCGAAATAGTAGAGGCCACAACCTCCACCTCGTACTCCGGGCACTTTCTGTGACAAACTGAAACAATAAACAAAACTGTTGGAATAGCAGAACATTTTCTAATCAACCTGCTGAGCTTTGGTCTGCTTTGGTTTCCTCTCGGCAACCGGCTGATGACATGTAAGTTTATTAAAATTATGTCCTGCAGACACTTGTCGGGAGAAATAGAGTGCACGGGACAGAAGGACCCGGAATGGATTGGATGTGATTGGATAGGAATCAAATGAAATGAACGTTGTGTCGACTAATGTCCGAGCTGACAATCGAAGCGGAGAGCATTAAAAGACTAAGCCGTTCCCAAGGAAAACTGTCAAGGCAAACAAAATGGAAATTCGAATAGGAATATTGGGGTGAGGTGAGAGAGTTCGATTCGATTCGATTGGAGCTGAGTGGAGACCATACACCGGAGACCAGAGACCAGAGACGTGGGCGTCAAGCTGACAAATCAAGCAAAGTGAAGAGCCAGTGCTCCTCCCCGTGTAACTCTCTGTGCCTGCCTCTCTCTGTTTTCCCACTTTCCCATTCAAATGAAAATGCATTTATTTATAAAGCAAACGACAAAAGTCCCAAGTGCCAGGGCGAGGGCTACGGACAGGGCTGGAGCAACAGGATGTACGAGTGTACGCGTATCTGCATCTGTAAATGTATCTCTGTCTCGTATCCATATCTCGTACATGGCACAAATGCAAAACTGCATTTGCTAGTTACCTATTGGCAGGACACACCCATCGAATGCCTTTCACTACCCCACCGAGGGGGTGGCCCTCTCCGCTTGTGGGGCTGTTGGCAATTTTATTGACAACCCTAACATTCGTGGGTGGAGTTGGTAACCCCTTTTCTTCCACTGCTCCCTCCAGCTGATGCTGCTCCTCCGGTTGTTGCGGATGCTGCTGCTGTGAGGGGCGGTGAGAGTTCGGTTGCATTTTGTGACAATGTTTATTTAGATTTTGCTGCTGCCAATTGCTGACATTGCAATTTCTATTCCACACACACACACTCAGAGATACAATGTGCTGCGTGTGCAATGTGCAGCGTTGCATTTCATTATACACTGACAGAAAACACTGAGCGAGAGACATGATTAGCGATAGAGAAATCTCCTTATTCCTTGCGAATTCCTTCCTCTTAAACAATTCTCAGCAGGGGAAGTGATTTTATTCAAGTATCTTTACATTTGCAAGTGCATTTCAGTATATGTCTGTCGGTGTATCTGTGTCTGCTGTCCCTTAGCTCGTTTCATTTCTGCGGTCTTCTGTGTGTGTGCGTGCGTGTGTGTGGTGTACTTTTTGGCATTTTAATTTCAAATTGTCAATTGGATTTAAGTACACTCGACAGCAACAACACCATCAGCAGTAGCAGGAGGGGCACACATACATATGCACACACACACACACACACACATACATGTGTGTACTCTGATTGTCTTCATCGTTCCCTCAACGCAAATTTTGTGAAATTGTTTGCCTATTATTAGACTAGAAAAACCAAAGTCACAGTCAGCCTCAGTGTGGGCCGCAGCCTCGAGTTGGCCATAAAATTTGATTTTAAAATGTGCCAAAAGTGCTTTAAATGTGACAAGATTTGATTATGGCTTTTGTTGGTGAGAGTCCTGGCATCTGGTATATGGCATTTTGATTGCTGGGTGCCACTGAGACATTCAGAGACTGAGGACTGCTCTTCCTGGGAATTACTCGAGCATTAAGAGCCATCAAATCCAAACCCAGCCAGAGGTAGGTACAATTAGGTTCATATTATTGTCAGCCGTTGATCTGTTCGAGCAGAGTTATGAATATACATATTTTGTGATGGCCTGCCATTGAATTTCCAATCAACGAATTCCAACGAAGCCATAATCTAAACAAGTTTAGCGCTGCCAGACGCAAATGCAATTGATCGACCAGTCTGAATGGGATGGCAGTTGCAATCTGGGCCCTGCTGCCCTTGCTGAAGCTGCATTGGCATCTGGAAACTGGTATTGATGTTGCCACTGCCACTGCCACTGCCACTGACGATTTGGTTGCAATTACTCGCACCCAATGTTTTTACAGCTCTTCGCTGGGTGTTCATTCATTTGTTGTAGTCTGCACCCGATGATAATCAGGCAGCCCGCAGCCAGAAGCACCACGCACTCTCGCGGAGAGTTGACGGGGAAGTATTTGCAATTAGTGTCAATTAGCCGGAGGTTTTTAGTTATGGGCAAAATGTTTGTGCAGTTGGTAAATACACAATGGATGAATGAATTCGCTTGGCTGTTGGTGGAGGCCTGAGGTGGGGTAGAGCTCTACTTTGTATTCCCACCTCATCCGAGTCATGTGCCCATGTGTGGGCTTGCAGAGTTATTTGTGCCATTTTATGATCTATTCGCCAACAAATTTAATATACCAACTCCACAGACTGAGGGGATTTGCGTCTCCGTATCCGTAATCCTAGTCCCTCCCCCAAGTGCACTCATTATTTATGCCAGGAGCATGCCGAACAGCTGACGCATTGCTGCCGGGAGAACGGAGAACGGAGACCGTACCGAAAATCACATTATGAAGGCACCTTCCAGCGATGCCGAACCCTTCGCAACAAAACTGTGCAAAATATGCGCTCCAGGACGAGTGCTGCGCCCTTTCCTTACCGCCCCTACCCCATGCCACATTTGCCATTTGCCACGCAATTTGAAAACTTGCCAAAAGGCGGACGAGAACCAAGAGCAAGACCAGGCCAAGGATGAGGACAGGACAACAGCGAAGGATATTTTGCAAACAAATAATAAAAATCCAATTTTACATTTAATCACGCGCTCAGTCAAACAAAAAAAGGGAACTGAAAAAGGGCCAGAAATAAACTTCCGACAACGGCTGCCGTGTTGTCGCCCAAAGGACATGCTGCTCTGCATCAACCCCCCCAGCCTCTTACTCGAACCATCCCATTCCACCCCATTCCATGCCCTTCCATTCATTCATTCACTCATCTTCTCGGTGGAGAGCTCAAGGATCAGGGGCTCAAGGCTCAAGGTGACTCAAGTATTTATCTTAATTTATTGCATTTTCTACGCTAAAATGCGCAAAAACGTTTCTACCCGTGCCCCTTGAAAATTAGGCTGCTCAACGGTTCCGAAATGCCCACCGACCCCTGTATTTGGGATCTCCTGTGCATCCTGTGTGCGTCATTATAAATTTAAAAAGCGTGTTAAAAGGGGTGCAAATGCCAGCCTCCTGCCCCGACCCGACCCCACACACAATAAATTTCATTTTTCATCATTGCAATTTCTGCGCGTAATTTTTCGTACATGTCGCACATAATTCATTCCCCAGGCGGCGAGCTGCGGTTCGGTGTGGTGCGGTGCGGTGCCCTGCGACATATGGATTAAGTGCCGTGAAATGCTCTCCTTTTCTCGCAGTTCCAACGTGCATTGAAAAGTTAACACTCGATCTACGAGTGCTTCCAGGATAAATCTTTGTTTCAATGGGAATGTGGCACTTGTTTTGCATTATCCGAATCGATTGAGCAGGGGGGACTTCCCTTCCCGGATATCAATGTCGCAGCTTAGCCTTCAATTTGGAATAACTTTATGTTTCAACTGGAAAATTTATTTGAATTCGGATGGGGTTTCCCCCCATGCTATCATCATCCAAACACCGAATCCGATTCCTCGATGGCCATGATGCAAATGTCATCACAGTCTGTTGAGTGAATGAGGGACTGAATAGATGACAGACTGCTTTGTCTGACGTCACCGAACGAAATCATGACGCATATGATAATGACAATGATTGCACTCTCCCCCTGCCCCGCACTAGATGGCTCCCTGTTTGGCTTTGGAGGGGCAGTCAGGCGAAAGCTAGAGAGTAGTAGGGGGAGCGTCATGTGTGATGACTGTGAAGGGAGATGGACAGACTGAGCAGAGGAACTATACGGAGGCAGACATGGGCCAAAGCCAAACGAGACATGGATGTTACTTTTTACTGTCAGCCCCAGCAGCAGCAGCAGCATGAGCAGAAGCCGAAGCAGCAGTCATAGGAGCAGCAGCAGCAGCAGTGAATCCCAGGAAAGGACTTCCCTGTGACAGTTGTACAAGAAATACAAATTTGCAAAATAAGCAAGGACCAGGGCCCGGACCATTGTGAGATAAATGACGACATGCTAAGGGAAGTGTCAACTGATTGCGCTGAGCTAGGCAGGCGTAAAAAACACGACTAAAACAGGACGGGGGAAATGGGGAAATGCCGGGAGCGGCGACGAGGAAAGCGACTCCTGCACGTGACGTATACGCCTCGTTGTGCGTGTGATGAACGCACAGATCCCGCTGAAAAGGGGCCGGGGAACAGCAGCAGCTCTCCGACAATAAAACACAATAAAAAGAAATTATGAATAAATAATACGCAAAGTAGCAATAGCTACGACACACCGAAATAACAAAAAACAGCGCCGGGAATTCAATGGAAAGCGGCGGCGTCATCTGTTTATGATTTATATATTTTTTAATATTTGACTGAGCGACAGGCAGACGTACGGATAGACAGACGGAAGGACGAGCGAACAGACAGCCTGGCGACGCTGTTTTTTTTTTTTTGCCCCGACATTTGTTATTCATGGGACGAAAATCAACGCCAAACAAAATCAGCCACCATTAGACAAGCATTTGTTCGGCAATTCCAGATTTAGCTCATTTCATCTCATCTGCTTCCTGTGCCCGTTCCCGAACCCGTTTCCGTTCCTCTTTCTACTCGTCTGCTCCGTTCACCTTCTCGATTTTCTTTCTATTTCCAGTTTCTTTTGCTAAATTTAATTAATTTTCACGCCATTTCCGCAGTGTCTGCGAGTTGAGATGGGGCCTGGGCACTCTTGAAAGCCTTGAAAGGATTCCTAGCGCAAGGCCAGAAATTTCTCATTAGCAGCTGCTCGACCCAGAGAAAAAGCGCACGAAATTGTCTCTAATGAAATGTTTGCTTGCCACTCGTGTCACTCGCGCATCCGTTTTGGTCCAAGTTGCTGCTGCTGCTGCAGAGCGGGGGGGAGCCGGAAGTGCCTCTGAATGGAACGCATTGCCAGCCGAGCAGCCAAGCGGCGCCACATCCGGCCAAACTCTGCGCCTTTATTAGTTTTAATTAGATTTCACCTGAATGGCGAGAAAAATGTTTGTATGTCGCCGCCCAAAACCCGGCAAACAAGAACACTTTGCGCGCTCATTAGATGATCCTTTTATTCAAGTCTTGTCAAACATCGTCCCGAATGAGGGATCGTATCCATTGGATGTATTCTGTGAGTCGGGTGTAGACCAGCAGCCGGTTCTGACGGCAGTCCAGCTGGCTGGCAAATGAGGCCACGCCCACGATCACCTGGAGGTCCCGCAGCACCAGGGGACTGCCCGAGTCCAGGAGGCAGCTGTTGTCGCCTTCAGCCAAGGCGGTGCACATCATCGAGTCCATTATGATCTGGCCGAAGCCGCTCTTCCGGCAAAAGTGGTTTGACTTCGCCTCCACCTGTAGGAGGCGCAGCTGGTTCGTGTTCATCAGGGCGACGTGGTGGCGCCCCCAGCCCGCCGAGTATGTCCACTCATCGATGTAGGGCAGGCGGATCTTCTGGGAGGGCAGGGAAACGGCGCGGATCCGGTCCGAGAACTTCACATAGTTGGTGCGGATGAGGGCCAGGTCGTGCTTGAATTCCTTGTTCTTGGGGCTGTTGTGTATGGCCTTGCTGGTGACGTGCAGGGTAAAGAGCGACTTGTCCCGCTGGAAGGCGCCGTAGCTGATCGCCACATGGGATGCGTGCTTGGTGCAGGACGCCACAGTGACGACCCAGCAATGGCCCAGAATGGCCCCCGCGCAGAACCAATTACCCTTCCGGCCCCTAAAGTCCAGAGCAACGACGAAGGGCAAATCCGTCTCCGTTACCTCAAAGCCAGCCTCGTACTCCTTTTCCTTAATGTCGAGGAGCGGCACAAACCGTATGGGCACGGGCTTCAGGCCTCTCACCTCAGCCTCACCACCCACCTCAGTGGGCCAGAGGTGTATCGCAGCAAAGAGCAGCACTGCGGTCTTTTCCATGATTGATCGGCGACTTGGGACAGCCAAGGAACACCGCTTAGTTTTTATAGCCAGCTACTCGGACCCCCTCGACAACAGGCCGACCAACTGTCGATAGTCCGTTCTCAGAAGTCGTTTGGAAATTAGATACACGGCCCCAGCTTGCTGTCAGCTGAGATTTTGTATTCGTTCTGCAGACGGAAATTAATTGGCTTGTTGTTGTTCACTTGATGTTTCTGAGAACTGAACCTTAGCTCTTCAAGAAGTCTCGGTACACCCTGCATTTCAAGAGCTTCGCTTGGGTTTTCGGAGAAAATATTGCATTCAAGCCAAAATGCTATCACCTACATACATATATGGTATTTGGCATTTTAAATATTAGGAGACTCAACTCGTTTGACAACCATTCGAAACGAAAGCGATTCTCACCTGTTACCAGGATTAGGTTCAATGGGGGTCCTAGGGAGCTGCTTTCAGCGTCCTTTGTCCTGTTACAAAATGCAGTAAACAAATCCTGTTGAATCTCCTGCAGCTGTTTCGGCGTCAACCCAAAAATTATGGGCTTCAAATTAAATTTTCCATTTACCATTGCCTGTCTGGTGTGTGGCTCTGGTCTCGTGTTGTTTTTATGGTTTATGAAGTGTTGCGAAAGTATCTTCAGAAATAACTGAAATAAAACGGAGTCAAGATACACACCCATAGAGAGGGAGCACATAGCATTCGCTGCATCAGCAGAATGGATGGAATACTCGTACGGATTGGGGCAGAATGGAAATCAGGGTGTGGCATGGGGCATGGAGCACGGGATAGGGGATGGTCGTGGCCACTTGTGAAACAACATGCAAAAGGATTTTCGTCGATTTTCGAGAGCTGTACGTACTCGTATCTGTGCTCTTGCCACATGTGCTCCGCGAACTGTTTCCCGCCGGCTCCTGTCTCTTACTCCTCCCGCTTACCACCCCAACCCCCTGGATAAACATTGCTGCCTCCTTCACGTTGTTCTCGTCTGTTGTTTTTCCTGGCTACTTGCGACTTTTTCCGCATTTTCCTTTCTCTCCACAGCCGCTGCCACGCCGCTGGCTGACTGGCCATTTGGCACTTTTGTTATTTTGTATTTTCCTTAGCACATTTCCCTGCATTTCCCTTCGCCCACCCCACTGCTCCGCTCTGTTTTGCTCTGTTGTAGTGCTCAGCGGCATTTATTGTTTCTGGCGTCAGTTGTTGCACTTTTTCCACAGGCAGTGGCACTTCCACTTCCACTTCCTTTTCCTCTTTGGCTGGGGCACATCGCGCGTTCTCAGCATTTTTAGCAGTTTATTTGGCCAAGGCATGAAACTAGCCAGTAGTAGCCAACTTGTGCTAGTCCAGGTCCTGTGGCAGTGCCAACAGCGAAGGATAGCTCCAGGAATACTGTTGGTAGCGGTCGGAAGGGGGAACGCAGAGAGATAGAGAGTGAGAGAGTTCTCAAAACTGTTTCGCAACTCTTTCGACGCAGTCATAAATTAAACGACTGACAAATCAAACTCCCATCAAATGCTTCGCGTGTACGTACACACAGAGGGTTTCAAGGGCTAAACCAACACAGACAGCCACACAGCCGGAGAACAACAATAAATCCGTACGGAATGCTCAAACAATTACATGGCCACGCGGCGAATATGTGTGGGAAGGATGTGTGGGGCAAGAGATTCAGCAGAGTCAAACTGCAAGCGCAGCAATGCAAACAGGGAAGAAATCAGCCAGCGTGGAATCGTTGCACAATTAACAAAATGTAAGCGTGGTGGGGATACGGTGGCACATTTTATGAGATTTTGATATGCCGCTTAGCGGGGAGAAGGACCAAAACCAAGCCACAGGCAGGCCAAAAGGTATGCTCACTCACATGCTGCAGAAAGGGCGGAAATGCGGGCCAAAACCGCCTAAAGTATGCAACAATAATTTGCGGCTCTCACGCGCCTCGCACGAGTATCAGCTGCCCAGCAGTCACCTGACCAGCCGTCATCCCTCAAGGGGGAGGCAATTTTTCACTCCTTCCCACACACACGGGGCATAATTTTCGGCCCTTTTGGCATCTATCTCTCTGACCGTTCTACGGCCCGTGCCCGACTTTTTCTTTTCATGTTCTTTTTTTGTTGGTTTTTTCTGGCTGCTGCGGCAAATATTTTATATGCGTTGCATTGCTCAGTGAATCCTTGGGCTGCCTTTGGCCAGTTTTATTGCCATTGCAGATGATGGACATTTGGCGCTGGCGATTGGGTTCTCTCCCCTGCACAGCAGCAGCCGCAGCCGCAGCTCTCTCCTTTCTGGTGCCGTTTTATGTGCTGCCTGACGAACTTGATTGGAAGTCAGCGAATTCTCCTCTCTGTTCCCTTTGCCATTCACTCGCTTTTTTCCGTGTCCAGTCAACGGGCACTTCACTAACAGCTTTGAGTGTCCACACAAGCCCCACACACACCGACGGAGAGAGGAAGAAGTGCTCTGCAGAGGATGAGGATTGCCGTGCAGGAAGAGCGTGTTTGGCATCTTCAACTGGATTGGAGTTTGCCACTGCTGATGTTCCTTGCCACTGCTGCTGATGCAGCACTTGGTAGAAGGGCACGAGGAAGAGCATTGCACACCCTTCGAAGTTGTTTCGGTCATGAATATCTTTGTGCCGCAATAAAACAATTTGACTGAATTATTGTTCGGTTATCGGTGGCACGATATACCCGGAAATGTCCAACATCAGATTTTAACCTTTACATATGTACATATGTATGTCCCGTTATTGAACAGCATGTCCTGTGCTGTCGATAAACTGACAAACTGGCAGCCTGCGGCAACCGAAAAAGACATTTCAAAGGCAAACCGAAAACATATTTCGCCTACAACATTTTCGCGTATTTTAATGAGCATTTTCGTGGCGGCTAACGCTGTTGGAGACCTGGCTAGCAGTAGGTCTGGCCATGGTGGGGGGGAGGAGGAGTGCAGGAGTCGGAGGTGATGCAAATTATGCACGCGGCCACGACGACACACGGGCCGTATGTGTGATAAAAACCCCCAGTGCATTTCGAGTGCGGTTAAGCCTGCAACTGCCTCCCAGGGTGGGACTGCACAAGTCCAAGCCGAACTGGGGATCGGTCCCCATCAACATCATCTCATTAACAATCAGGCCAAGCGCAAAAAAGAGAACGAGAACGAGCAGCAGATGAATTTGGGACAGGACACATTCCGTTCGCCGTACGTGTCGGGGCTCAAATTTCAAATCAGTTCTCGGTGCATCGTTGGCCCCTCCCATTCTCAATTCTCCATTCCCGTTTCCCCTCGCTCGACCATTATTTAAATTCAAAAAAGCGATAACGACCGGGTAATGATGAAGTGCAGTAGCAGTAGCAGCAGGAGCAGCAGCAACAGCAGTGTCCGCCGCCAGAATGGCCGCTGGGCAATGCTGCAACCAGCAATCGACTGCAACACAGGACACAGAACACCGCACTGAACGTTGCAGGCGATCCCCAAAATTGGTTACGCGTTTGGGTCAACAGATGCCAAAGTCCTGGGGCTATAATGTGTGCGGAGAGTAGAGGCGAGAGAGAGAGCGAGGCTGCTACAATGGTTCGGTGTTGTGACAGGGTCAACATATTGGCAAAAGTCCATGATGAACGAGGGGACGAGTGGCCGTCCTATGCCCGGACAGGAGCGTGCGAAAATGGTTGACAAGCTGGTCGCGGTCGAGGACGGGCCGCTCCTAGTCAAAGATTCCTATGGGTTTTCCCTAGACCATCGCGAAAAGCTCCTTAATATTTCTTAACCTTCCCCACACTCTGTGCCACACTCTGCTGGAAATCCGCCCTGTCTGACGGTCGCATAAAAATATCTAAAATATGCTCGACAAACGCATCCCCACACCCAATGGTGCGCTGATGTCATATAAATAACAGATTTAGTGGCCTCAGCCCAGGGTCTCGTTCGTATTTTGTTTGTTTTTAGCCCTGAGCCTTTCGACCAACAGCCAACAGCCAGCAGCCAAGAGCCAGACAGCTGATAACGGAGTCGGCTTTGTTTGTGTCTGCCTAGACTAGGCGTAGTCATGGTTCTGGTTCTGGTCCTGTTCCTGAACCAGTTGCTTTTTATGTGTCATAACCCTGGCGACCGTGGTCGTGAATGCACGCCTAGACACAGACGGACGAGTGGATACAGACGGGACTGTGGCTGTGGACGTGGCTGAGGACGTGGCTGTGGACAGTGGACAGTGGACAACGTTGGCGGCTTTTAATGGCTGGCCAAACAGGAGCTGCAGGGACGACGAGAACAGGGCAAACAATGGACGCGCCATCATTGACTGCGTTAATTGCTGTCATTCATTTGAAAAGTCATACGCGCGATTTTTGGACGCCCGAGACCAGACCTAGACCACCCCGACCATGGGCCGACCTTCCGTTCGTCCTTCCTGCCGTTAAAAGTGATGATTATGCGTTCACTCTTTCGCTTTCGCTGCGGCTGGTCTGGTCTTCCATAACATTTAACGGGGGTTCGGTTCGGTTTATGCTCTCCCCGTGGCCACCCTACCACCCTGTCATCATCGATGGTCGGTTTTGGTGCGCTGCAGATCTTAATCCCCCACTAGGGAATGGGAGCCAAAAACAATCTGCGCTTTACTCTTACTTTTATGAAAGCCCCAAACCCGAACACAAGCCCACACCCATTGCCAATGCCATTCCCTTTCAGCCTTGTCATATTATCTGCTTACTTAGAGCCGAGCCCCAAACCAGAACCCAAACCCATTGGTACTTGTGTAGACCCATGACTACTCCTGTTTTCATATATTCTCCACCCCTCCCGATCCGAACCGATCCCTTGGCAAATCCAATTTGGCTTCTAAGCCCCCCACATTTTTGTTCTCGTTTATTGATTTTGTCCCTCTCGAATGGGCAAACAGATGAAACGGTTAAGGCTAGTGCCCTATACTATGTGGCTGTCATTATTCCAGAGAATGTTCTATGGCAGTTTAATAAGCGTTTTAAAAACGTTTCCCATTTTTTTTGCGGGCTCTTAGATTTGCAGATAAGAGTGAAACACCCCTGGAAGTGAATGGGTGCATCATTCACGTGTGTGCCTTGGTGTGAGTGGTGTGGAGTGCTATTGCACTTGGCCTTAACTGGGGGATACGCATATTGAAATTTTAATGCAACCTCCTGCTCGGCCGGAACAGAACGGATGCATATACTCGTACATAAATTCCGCTCGTGTGGTTTACAAAATGCATTACGGCCAGCAGCTTCCTCTTGCTCTTCTGCTCCCCGCCTAAGCTAATCAAGGGCTGAGCCAACAATTTACTTAGCCCGGCACTCACGACCCTCCCTCCACGACTCTTACTCCCACATCAGCGGGTGGTGGTCTGTGGCCATTTCCCGCCGGTGCTTCCATCATATCAGCCGCCTCGCTCTTGCTGCTGTTTTTGTAGGAGAAAGGGATGCGGATGCGGATGCGAATGGGGATGGTGATGGGGTTCTCCGTTTTAGTGTGAAGCGCCTTACATCCTTTCGTTTCGTTTGGTTTGGCTGCCTCTGTCCGACGCCTCATGCATAAACCAATTTGCTTTGCATAAGCCCGGAGAGGGGGGCACAGAGGTGCACCCCAAGTGAGACCTCTGCTGCAATTGCAGCAATTTTGCCGACTTCACTTTATGCATTTATGCGCCTTTGTCTGCGGCTTCTCTCCTCTCTTTTTATATGCGACTACTCGTATGTTGTGTGTGTGTTTTTGTTTGTGCTGCTCATCGTCTGCGGCGCTGGGTCATTAATTTGGGAGCAGCGAACACCTCTAGAGCCACCCCGTGAACCCATGCGCCCCCTCAGGCCAGGCCAATCAGTCGGACTGCATGGCCTGGGCCTGGGCCTGGTCCGAGCCGGTCGAGTGGCTGGTCAGTCGGCGCAAGCCAGACCCACGTTCTAGGTTCTTAACGGCATTTCCCCGGTGAGAAATTAGGAAATTGCATTTTCTGGCGAAACGAATGGACAGCAGCGTCGTAACGGAATTTACGCGCTGCACTCAAACAGATGCATGAACACGGATACAGACACGGGCACGGGCACGGACGCGCACTCGCACTCGCACTCGGACTTGGAGTCCGTTGAAGATTTGCTATCGGGGAATTGCAGCCAGAACTAATGGGGAAGGCAGGCAGCGACGGCGGCGGCGGAGCAGAGCTTCGACAGCTGGAAATTGCCAAAATGTAAATTTTCATATGCCCAAATCAGGCGGAACTGGGTACGGGGGGGTGGGATTCTATGAGGCATATAAATTTATTGCCCGCGTACGCGAGACCCAATCCCCGTATCCACACCATCATCATCATCATCATCATCGTGATCATTGGCTGTGGCTGTGGATGTGGATGTGGCTGTGGCACTGGTTCTTACAGTGGTTGCTCCTAAAATATTCATAATCAACGCGGCATTAGCAATGGCTGCGTTTTCATTTCGTTTTTCGTGCTATTCCACACACAGAGAGGGAGCAGACGGAGCAGCAGAAGCAGTGCCTCATCAATGAATCAGCATAGGAGCTTGTGGCATAATTGGGGCTATGTTTTAGTTATGAGCTGTGCCTCCTTCTGTGGGTGCAAAAGGAAAGGGTGGCACGCATTTAGGATGATTGAAATAGTTGCTAAAAGGAACCACCACAAACTAGTAATTCCATAAACTTCTGCCGTACGCTCTGCGTGTTTTTAATCAATACAAAATCGAAAGCCTTAGCCCGGACCTCTACAATACGTTCTGCCTTGTCTCGTCTCGTCTTGTCTTGTCTGCTGCCTTCTTGTCTTGTCTGGTCCTGCCTTGCCTGGTCTGATGTCCCCTCTGTCAGAAGCCGACGCTCTGGTGGCGGGGAGGACAATAACAGCCATTAAGTGTGGCCAACACGTAACCGGGCAATAAACAAGCGTGACAAATGATGCTGCTAAATGAAAGTTGATTGCCAGTTGACGGCCACACCTGTTTCGACTGCTGTCCTGGACCCAGAGCAGCAACAGACCAGGACATCCTCCATTCAGTCGGGACAACAATCAAAATTGTCAGAGCCATCGAAAAAGAAAGCCGGGAATGGCAGAGATTCGCGAAAAAATCACAGCACGAATGTCACGCAACGGAAGTTAGTATCGCTTGTCCTGGTCGTGGACCTGGTTCTGGTTCTGCCTTTGGTCCTGTGCCAGCAATATTAATAATGATGGCGGCGACAAAACGCAAAATGGCCGCCGCACAGTCCTGCCCGTTACCGTGCTCGCGCCGCTGTCTCAGTCCCCCATCCCTTAGCTGTCACGTGTCGAGGCTGCGTGTGATTTCTACGACAGGACATCGAAAACGGAAGCGAACTCCGCACCAAAGGCGAACGCTAAAGGTGGCAAGGAAGAAGAAAAATGGCTTGTTTTCCACGATTGGTGCTGCAAGATCTCTTCTGTGTTGTCCTCCTGCTGATTTTCATTTAAATTGCATCGTTGCCGGAGCCCTTTTTGGGGAGCTCCATCTGTCACATTGTCACTTGGACTTCGCCTGTCGTCTGTCGAAGTATCCGTCTCGCCTGTCGATGGACGCCTGCCCGTTGCACGTTGCACGCTGCAAGCTGCTCGACGAACGATGAAATAAATAAGTTCACAACAGGCGAATGGAAAACATTAACGATGCATTGTAAAGTGTCACATTAATTTAAACAAATTGAAAAAGAATGCCTTGAATGCGAAACGGGCACAATGCGCAACGGGGATACGGCTCACAATTTTCCCAACGAGGAAAACTGTGATTCCGCACCGTAATCTGCCACAACTTTTAGATTAAAGCAATGCCAATTGGCCAGCCATTAAACGAACTTGAGCCAGTCCTCTGGCTCGGGGCTCGTGGCTCGGGTTGTGGTGGTTCTGACTCTGACTCTGGCTATGGCTCCACCTTGGACAATTTAAAACTCCCTCAGGTTGTCAGGGACTGGTGCGGTCTGGTGTGGTCTGGACTGGTCGGGTCTGGTCTGGACTGGTAAACCGTTCCCCAGCCATGGCCATGGCCAGGCACCAGCAAGCAAATTACTAATTGGCAAGCAAAACGCTCTGCTTGTTGTCCAACAAACAACGACAACGACAACGGTACGGCAATGCCAACGAGGAGGAGCAGTCTCTGGACTGCTGACTGGGATTGCTCCACCACGAAGCAGCAGGGATGGATCTACGAAGGTGGCACACATGGCACACAAGCTTCATTAACTCAAACTATGCTGCATTTTGCGATTATCAAATTGTCTTTACACACATGAAGCCAACGATTGGAGCAGTGTGGACAAGGACAGAGCAAAGCAGGAGGAGAGCTAGAGAGAGAGAGAGGGGTCGGAAGGAGGCAGAGACACTGATGACTGCTGATGGCAAATAGCAAGTGGAAAAGCTGCAGCCTGGAGTGGAGGACGGACGGCAACCGCAGAAATATGAAGCGCATGTTGCAACAACGCCAGCAGCAACAGCAACAGCAGTAGCAGGAGGAGTACAAGAGGAGTGTAAAATCCCCGAAATGCTTTAGGATATTTTGTTGAGCAAACAGCCATGCAAAAATGCAGCAGACGATGCGAGAACGATGTAGTCTGCACTCCTGTGCGATGGATGCCTGATGGCTGATGGCTGATGGGATGGATGAGTCGGAGTCGTCGCTTTGGATGAAGGGTGATATAATGTGGAGTGACAAACTACCCGGACTGGACCCCGTACTGGACCCCAACACCAACAACCGACAACCGACACCGACGGGCCGTATTATCACACCTGACGGTGATTAGAGAGATACACGGGATGCCCTGTTCGTGGTGGCTTGCCTTAAATTTGCTCAAGAGTGACTGGTTGAAAACTCCGGGATAAGGCAATTGATTGAAATTGCTTGCTAATGGGAGCTCTGATTGATGTCTCCGTAGAGGCTGAGCCAAATCTAAATGACATTCCCTGACTCTGCACAAGTCTTGTTGCGTTACTTGGCCAAGTATCTGCCTTAATGAACTCAACTCTGCTCGGACCGCAAATAACTCTAGTTCCAAGTTGCTCGGGAAAGGTTATGCCCGCATCTCCCCAGCTTGGACAAAGCAGAGCGAAACAAAAGTTTCGCTAATGCCGGATTTGGGTCACTGTGTTGGATTGCAGCTAAAACTTTGCGAACCCTATCCCTGTCCCCATTCGTGGGCTACGATGCAAATATTTTCCCATTTAATTAACGCATGGAAAATGCTGGGAAGGCAATGGAAAAGGAAGTGGGAGACAGAGGGGGGCTAGTGTGGCAGGGACTGTCGCAGCAGATTAAAATAAATTGCATAGAAATTTATCATTCGAATCTCGCAGCCAGACAACCAACACCAACAAACAACAACAACTTGACACAGTTGCAAAAGTTGGCAAGAAAGTGGAGCTTTGGGTCAGTTTCCCCTCCGTGACTCTGTGTGTGTGTGTGTGTGTTAGCCACAATTAATCATAATAAAAACAGGAAGAATCTGGGATAAGGAGAGGGAATTACGTGGAGGAAGGAGCGACGCAAAAAAAGGAGCCACAATTTTCTAGCATTTTCTTTGCCATCAAAATAAATGAGCCAATTAAGCGGCGGCCGATGCTACTCGTACCCCTCTCCACCTTCCACGCTTACCCATACAGATGCCCATCCAGAATCCTCACCTGATGAGGGTGCCAAGTCCCGCAAAAAATCCCCAGGCCCAGAACACCGGGTCCAGGTGTTGCGCATCATCATCAGCCAGTTGGAGTTGGAGATGGTTCGGTGGCCCTTTTCGCCAATTTATGCCAAGGCTGTGGAAATTTATTTATATCTCTTTTTGCTCTCCTGGGGGCTGAGCAGAGAATGCGACGCCTTGTTGACTGAGGTTAAGTCGTTTGAAAATGTTCTGCTAATGAAACTAAAAGAGCCGCTAATTGTTGGCCCGTTGTCAACGACGACAACGACCACCGCTCGTTCTGTTTCTGTTTCTGTCTCTGTTTTTGTTTTGGTTTCTCTTTTGGGTATCTTACGGTTCGTTTCGCGACATTAGCTTCTGCTGCCAATAGAAATCAATGCGGGGGGCGTACAGAATCCAGGCTAGACTGAAAATATAGAGATATTTGCAAATGATAGGAGAGGGTCGAAGAGTGCACATCGCCCTTCTAGGAAATGGGTTGGCACGAGCAAACTGGCACTATCAACCTTACACTCAGGGAAAAATGGCCGAGCAATTATATGTTCAATTAACCTAAATATTCACTTTTCAAATACAATCATATTGAAATTAGGTTATTCAAAAATGAAATGTTTTGTTTAACTTTAACTCTTTTAATGTAATACAATAATTGGTTGGAAAACTGTTTTTTCTAAATATTAAAATGTTTAATTTAAATATAAATAATATTCTTTAATGTGTCTTAACAATTTAATTTGAATAATTTAAATTTAAACATAAAACATTTTATAATAGATATACTGTATAGAGCTTGTGGCTTAATATGTTTTTCACACTAATTACTGTTATGACTTATTTCAAAAATATTTATTTTGTAATCAAAGTAAAAGACTTTTCGCATTGAATTTCGGATATTTATGTTTAGTATAATTTGAGTAGGAAATATGTTTAATCTGTGTAAATATGCAAATATTTACTCTAATGAAAATATTGCGTTTTGAATTTCGGCTCAAATCACTGTGTAAATATTTAAATTTCGGGACTTTTTTTGTCTGGGTACAGACCGTTTTGCCGTTTTCATTAGAAATCTATTTCTGTTCTGTAGCGAAACGGAATAACAAAGTCACTCTCAAAATACGAAAACAGCTTTATGGATGCTAATTACCAGATTTGCCTTTATTGCGGCACGGCCAAGTGTTTTGGGCAACTGCGTTGACGAACGCCACTCATTCTAGTCAAATATTTGCATAGCATTTGGTATTTTATGAGCAGTTGGACAGAACTCAAGTCTGAAGTGCAGGGAGAGCGGGGAGCTGGGAATTGGTAGTTTGATATTACAGCTATAAGACTAGAGACAACCGCAGGTTTCAATGAAAAAACATTATGATTGTTGTGCAACGTTGAACCTCATTTGATTTGAAGGCTGTGAATCAACAGTTTTCCACTCGATCAAGCGTTTGATCGTTTGATCTTGATGTTTCCAGTTTCCATAATGCCTCATAATGAGCTGCCGCTGCTGAGTGCGGAAGGTTCTTAAGTAAGAGCAAAACAAACATTCTGTTCTTTTAAATAACTTTTAAGTTTACTGACAACTGTCGCTTTGACTTAACAACTAGAAATCGCATAGCTTAAACCCAAAACCACAACTAATTAGAGCTCTGACACGTAACCTGGCACAAATCATGCGCCAGCTGTTGGCTCCTTCCTGCATCGTCTCCCACTCCGACTGCCACTGCCTCCTTCTCATTTGCATTCGCATTTGTTGCCGCCACTTTGGTGGTGCTGTGTGGTGCCTCCTCCTCGAGCTTAGCCGCCTGGATGACCACAAAGGCTGTGCCGGCACCCAGCAGCGACCCGGCCACAACATCCGACCAATGGTGTTTGTAGTCCATGACACGGCTGATGGCCACGAACCAGGCCACACAGAGGCATCCCAGCTGGAGGACAGGCCCCAGAAGACTGCCCGTCAAGGGCCAGCGGCGGTGACGCAAGTGTAGGGCGAGGAACACCAGGCCGTAGAAGGCCATGGAGGAATGTCCGCTTGGGAAGGACACATGTAGGCTGGTAAGCATCTCCGCGGTGGCACCCGAGAGCTCTGGCCGACAGCTGTAGTCCTCGTGATAGACCAGACCGCCACGATGTGCCTCATCCGAGCAGCTACCGCCATCCGGCAGCTCGGGCTGGCATACGGCGAAAAAATGTGGTCTCAGTCTGCCGATGGTCTGCTTTCCGATGCTCTTGAGGAGATTGTTGAATACATGTCCGTAGAGAAACCAGCGAACAGTGTTCCAGATTGGCCAGAGGTGACGCCACTCTGAGATCCCACCCCGGCGCCAGGTTAGGAAGCCCTCTAGCAGGATCAGGAACAGCAGAGGCAGGTGCACGCCCAGCCAGTGCAGCAACATGGGGCTGACGGTGCTCTCGCGATAGGGATACATTAAGGACTCGTCGTTGCAGAAGAAGCCGCGCTGGGTGGTGGGCCACCAGAAGCGCTTGAAGTTCGCCGAAAGGATCAGCAGCAGGGCCAGGAGGGCCAGGTCCACCAGCAGGCGGACCGGAGTATTAAGTCGCACACTGAAGCTCATTGCGTCCGGCCTGTTCGAAGTTCCACGCGTCACTGAGCTGCGGCTTGGATCGGATCGCAGCGTTTGAGCGATGGAAGTCCAAGCCCCCAGCAATCAGAGCCCCGATTTGGACGCGCTTGCTTCGTATTATTAATAAACAATTCGCATTGTTATTGTCGCCGTTGTTGTATTTATAGACTATTTGTACTCCCCGAAAGCCAAAGGCAAAGCCAAAGCCAAAGTCGGGGCACTGGGTGACTTGGTAAATATTTTCCATCGAGTGGAAATCCCACGTCCGCCTCAGTGTAAACGCACTGATCTGAACTCCCCGGAGGTGCTGACGCTGGCGCGGATGCTGCAGATAAGCAGCAGAAATAGCAGCAGCAGCAGCAGCAGCGTCTGCCTGTGGCTGTTGCTAAGGCACGTGCTGGCGTACCGTCTGGCCCTGGGAATGGTCATCAAAATAACACGCGAGTCAATTCGGACTGTGCACTGACGTATGCCGGATCGATCGATACGATCGATGCTCAGCTAGCAGCCCCCAAAAAGCTCCCGAAAAGCTCTCGCAGCATTCTCTTAAACTCTGCGCCTCTCTTTGAAAATTATTAATTGGTGGGTCAGAGGTTCATAACAATCAGATTAGCATCGTCTGATTCACACAGACTTTGGGTACAGTGTAGTGCCAGTGTACTGGGAATTGTCTCTACGGCTTTCACACGATCATCCAAAAAGGCACTCGAGGCAGGCTCTTTCTGCTGCGTGCCTCTGACGCAGCACAAAACCCTTGCCCCATACCTCCGTCTCCCCTTCGAATTGAATTGTTGATGCGTCATGCGGCCAACACACACATTCCTACCACTGTTGCCTGCCACTACTCAGGCAGTCAGCCAAGTATGACCCCAAAAAAAATTCCACCAAACACTGTGCGAAAAACTGTGTCAATCGAACACTTTCGATATGTGGAAATGGAATGTGGGTGAAGCGAACGAGAGCCGCTGACATTGAAATGTGAAGTCGAAAAAAAAACACACATAAATGCAGATAAGCGACCCAATCAAACAATGGAATGGTGACGGGGGGCGGTAGGGGGGAACAGGTAAAAACAAACAATACAGCGACAATGAAAAATGTCTCGAAATTCTTTGGAGTACTTATTTATTTATCGAATTAATACACAAATAATACGAGAACTTAGACAGTATGATGATGGCTTTGACTGGACAATCGTACAGACTCATATCCATGGGAACTATACAGATGCAGGGTGAAGATCTAACAATATGATTCTATAATGAAGGTGTAGATACTACAGATTCAAGTCTACGCTCAGCTGTTTACATCTCGTCTCATCGATACTTTATTTTATCAAGGCCTCGAGAGGCCTGATCTTGGCTTTGGAATGTTCTTTACATGGGTGGATCTCAGCTCAGACCTTCGAGCAATACTGTTCCTCGTTGTAGTTGCTGTTCGCCGAGTAGGGTGGTGGTGTGGTGGGACACACTTCCTCTTGGAGCGTGGCCGAGGTGTTCTGCCTGCGCAGGCCACCGCTCAAGATGCCCGACACGCTCTCGTATGGCGAGTCGAAGAACCGCGCTATATATCGGGCCGTGATCAGGGCACCGGTTACTCCGAGCAGGGATCCGGAGAGGACGTCGGACCAGTGGTGCCAGTAGTCCATGACGCGGCTGAGGGCCGTGTACCAGGCCAGCATTACGAAGATAAACTGGAGGAAGTGGCGGGTCAGCTTGGAGCTGCGCCAGGTGAGCTTACGCTGCAGGTAGAGCGCCACGTAGACCATGGTGTAAAACACAATGCTGGAGTGGCCGCTGGGGAAGCTGAGGCGCGCCTGGCGCACATCCGCGACGGTGTAGCCCTCGGCGACACACTCGTAGTTCTCCACGTAGCGGTGCAGGTTGGCCGGATCCGAGCAGAGCGTTCCGTCCGTCAGTTGGGGCTGGCACACGGCCAGGAAGTGCGGCCGTAGGCGGCCAATGGTATACTTTCCAACCTCGGTGGCGTCAAAGGTGAGCAGCAGGCCGAAGCTGAAGTAGGCGGCCTGACGGAACAGCTCCACGTACCACGTGGACATCCGCCAGCCGAGCAGGTGGACAGTGGTAGACAGCTCGCCGGCGCGCATGTGCCTCACGTACTCCACGAGCAGTAGCACCAGTAGAGGCAACAGGCCGCTGATCAAACCCAGCATCACCGGCGTGATCGTGTTGTCCCTGAAGGGGTAGCTGATGCTCTCATCGTCGCAGAAGAAGCCGCGCCGCACCGGATCCACCGCGAACTCGTAGATGCAGATGGGAATGAGAAGCACCACTATCACCAGCAGCTCCATGAGGAGCCGCCGAATCAGTTTTCGGTCTTCTGCCTGCCTCTGGCTCTGGCATGGCGTGCTTGGGGTGGCAGATGCACATGCAGATGCAGACGCAGAGACGGAAACGGAGACGGAGTGATCCTCATTCGCGTTGCGCATTTTGTGGATGGATCGTTGGCTTTAATTAGTTAATATTCCGAATTGTTTTTTTATGTTGGTTTGTAATTATCTTTTCGTTGTTTTTTTTTTTTGGTTGTGGTTTTTGTGTTGTTTACCCGTCGCGTTTGTCTGTCTCGGTTGGTTCGTTCGTTTCGGGTTCGTTGTCAGTGGCTGACTGATCCGGCGTCGTTTGGGTAACGTTCTTTTAATTTAACGCTCATTTGATGTGTGGGGCTTGGGCTTCTCCACAGTGTCTCTCCCGATATTGTTTTAGCTCTCTCGCACACTCTCTCTGTCTGCCTATGTTTTGCAGCGAAGTAATTTGTTTATTGCCTATTTTATTGTTATTAGCCGATGTCTTCAAAGTTCTCCAGATTAGACAAGCGTTCGTATACCTCGTGTGGCACTGCGCACTGCAACAAAAAACGTAGAAGAAAAGATTATCCAGATATGATATGATATACATATTATCATAAATTCTAATTAACAAAAGACACACAAAAAGAGATACAACGGTGAAACGTGAGCCAGATATGATCGTTGAACTTTTGAAATCTTTTTCAATAAATGCTCTCCCACCCCTTTTCGCTCAGTGCAGCGCGACTAACTTGCTCAAACAAGCTCAAGATCACTTTGATAAGATAAATTAAAGTGTTCTAGATAGCCGCAAAAGCTTCAGCCCAGCCCTTACTTAGTGCCAAATCACTGTAGTTCAGCGATTTTTTTTGGGCCATCCCATGGATCTGCAGAGAGGCTAAACCAGAACCAATAAAGCTCGAACGATAAGGAAGAGCAGTAGCTCCCTGGGTCAACAAGCCGGGCAGTGACTCACTCGCAAGTTACTCACTCACTCACAGAGTGGTTACCTATTGTTCTAGGGCAATGATGCATCAAATAGGAGCGTCAATGCACGCACTCCTCAGATTTGCACTATCGCAGAGGGAACTGATTGCAGCCAGCGCCACTAATCTCTGGTCCAAGAATGGCCTCCATTGTATCTGCATCTGCGTTTGCGTCTGCGTCTGCGCCTGATCTGTGTGACACTAAACAGCGGAGCGGGAGTGGGAGTGCGAGCTGCGCTGCTGCTGAACATGTGCACAAAGTTTAACTTGTCAATTATATTAAAAAATGGAAAACATTCAAAGCGGGCTGCTGCCTCCACTTGTACTCAAACTCAAACTCAAACTCATCCTCGCACTCGTATTCGTATTCACAGACGCATTCATAGTGGGCACGTCAAATGGCGCGACCTTTAATTGAATGAATAAGCGACATTTGATTGAATTAAGGCGGCCCGGCCCGACTCTGTACACTGTAGCTGTGAACTTTATGCTGGAAAATGTGCTGCTGGTGCCAGTCGCTTTTAGAAAAGGCTCCCCTGGCGCTTACTGTGCCCCTGTTTATTTTAGCATTCTGTCTGCTGGCATTTTCAACTGCACTTTGAACCTAGCATGAAATCGAATTTAAATGCAAATTATTAGAACCCATCAAAACCGTACAATATCCAGTGGGTGGGTTAACCCAATTAATCGTACAGCTCCCTCACTCACTTTTTTATTGAATCTTTATGATCGCTTCATAGATATATCTTCACGTTTATTCATCTCGAGTGACTGTCAGGTTCGTCCACTAGTAAACAACAATTGTACAACTATAAGATTATTTATTATCTTAACGACTACCGTGACGGACGGACTGCCTGAATCCGAGGTGTAAACTTTTAAGCGCCGCTTCCCGATCGCGACTGAGCAGCAGTCAGCGGTGCTGATCGGTGTGTTGACTTTGTAAACAAATCCATGGAGTTTTTCTTGTACTGCCGATCATTAACGAACGAAAGAGATGAATGGGTGGATAGACAGACACACACAGAGCGAGAGAGAGAGGGTTATAGCAATAACCAGTCGTAACGTGTGTGTTGAGGCACACGTGGCTCGACACTTAGATACCTCACAGCACTCATATTGGTGTATGTACATATCTCTATATAAAGATCTCTCTAAAAATAATATCAATGGCTATACAAATCAATTAAATGTGAAATTTTTCTGAAATCTTGTAGATTAATATGATCATTTTGCATTTTGAAGTGCGGAATAGACTCTCCTACCTTCTACCTTAAACTTTTAGTCTATGAGATCTACACAAGAATACACTAAGATTTCTATATAATCGAGTTGGCTTCGATGCGTATTTATAATTACATTATTGCGGATGGGTTAAGGCTTCGTTACAGATTCTACACTCTCTTACCCGATTCGAATATACCCCTGCACTCTTTGCGTACCGTGTATGAATAGACACAGCAACGAAATCAAAAGAGAGAGAGAGAGAGAGAGAGAGACCGAGCGTATGTGGACTGTGGTCAGCGCTCGCTTATCAGTGGATGACGATCGCCAGCCACTTGTTAAGTGGATCGCAAGCTATGGTTTGAAACTTGGCTGAGGGACGTCTTTGTTTCGGGTTTCGAAAAGCTTTGCTCTTGGCTGCAGCTAAAACTCAGAATTATTTCAATAAATTAATTTCGTTGTATTTTATTCCCCATCTATGTGTTATTATCTATGCTTATCAGTATCCATAAGTGGGTCGATTGTAGTACCCCGCATAGCCGTAGATCTGCTCGTTCCTGGGCCACTGGCGCCGCTTCACGCGCACCTCCTCGAACAGGTGGGCAACAAATACAGTCACGTAGAAGGCCAGCAGACCACCGAAGGCGGCACCAGCCGCCACATCCGCCACATGGTTCTGATAGGTGGAGATGCGCTCCCAGCACACGACGAGGGCTACCGATGCACAGGCCAGCTGGAGCGTAGAGCGGAGCAGTCTCAGCCAGGGAGCGAAGAGCCTTGCCTGGGCATAGAAGACCAGAAATCCCATGGCATACCAGGTGGAGGTGACAAACCCACTGGGAAAGGAGTGGCGTACCAGGGCGAGAAGATCCTGCGAGGCGGCAAACTCTGTGCAGCTAAAGTCCCTAATGTACTGGGAGGTGTAATTTTCGGGCAGAGACGGATCGGCACAGTTCTCAGATCCCTCCTCGCCCCAGGCGGGCTGGCACACGTCGAAGAAGTACGGACGAAGGCGTCCCGCCGAGTACTTGGTCAGCCGGATGACCAGCAGAGTCAATCCAAGGCCAAACAGATACACCCCGATGATCTTGTAGCACTCGCTGATGAAGCTCGGGATCCGGGCGCCAACGAAGACGAACCGCTGCTTCAGCTCCACCGCACTTGGCACGAAGGCGGCCCGCAACATCTCCACGACGAGCACAAAAGCGGCGGGCAGGGCCACGACGGCGATCGTGAGGTGGACTTTGGTCAGCCAAGGCTGGCGATAGGGATAGCGGAGGCTGGTGTCGCTGCAGTGGAAGCCTCGCTGGGCGGTGGCCAGTTGCTGCGGCAGGACCACCAGGGCCGCGCCATAGACCCCCAGCAGGATGAGGAAATCAATGATGAGCCGAGAGAGCAGACGCGTGTTCGGATTGCCGCACATTTTCACACTGAAGAATGGATGAATGGATGGACCGTGCTGCAGGGGTTCAAGCTGAGAGTTCTTTCAGCGCTGCCTACAGCTCATTTGCATTTCCATCGATCCGATCGGAGGTTAGTGGCTGGCTACTACAAAAACTTGTTTCAAAAACCTTTGTTTCGCTCCAAGTCGCAGCTTTTCCCCACTGATCTAGCTCTGGCTCTGGCTCTGGCTCTGGCTCTGGCTGCTGTTTATCGATTGCTCAAATATGCTAAGGTCTCAATAATTTATTCCTAATTTCTAAAGTCGCCGCAGCTGGAACCCATTTGTTTAGGATGGGGGGTTCGCCTGGGTCTTGGCCTACTATCTGATGGCTGCTTTTTGCGTGCTCTGAACTCATTCTCTCAGACTGGACAAAAGCAAAAGTAACTGTAAATGTTTGCAACCCATTTTAGTATATATTGAAACCATCGATCGGGGCTACGATTGATTCTCCCTGTAATAATATCTCTGCTGTAACACCTTTGGAATGTGCTATCATCATAGTCTATCATCAAATATCTTCCAACCAAATTCCTTTTGTTTTCTCTCTTTGCAGGTAAGCCTACAGATCTAGCCAATAATCTGATGGGGAAGTTAAAGGTTTGGATGCGATGACTACTTTCAAATATTGCTAAATTATTCTTTCCGCTGAGGAAATCTTCCAGCTACGATCGATACTTTAATATTTATATTTTATTTCGCTAAAATACAGACAACAAAACAGGAATATTGTGCAAAGCTCTGTGTGATGTATGCTCAAGTGTGGGTGTGTGTGTGTGTGTGTGTGTGTGAGGTTCTCTAAGCTGGAGCTAGCGCTCATCCGACCTTAACTCAGGGAACATATCCGTAGTTGTGATAGGTTTGTGCGTACTGCGCCTGAGCCGGATGCGCCGCCAGGTAGGGCAGCGTCCCGAAGGTGTAGGCTGGCAGCGCAGGCGGCTGGCCGCCACTGGAGGCTGTCGTGGCCTGTGCAGTGCCTGCCTGGGACTTGGTGGAGCTCTTGGGCGATACTTGGGGCTTGCGCAGCGTGTTGGCCGAGTAGCCGTTCTTAGGCCAGCGCTTGAAGGCGAACAGGTCGGCCACATATGCGCCCGTGAGGCAGGCGAGCAAGACGCCCATGACGGCCCCGGCCAGAACATCGCTCCAGTGGTGGTGGTAGTCGGTGATGCGGGTGAGCGAGACGTACCAGCCGAACATGACGAACAGGAATTGGAGCAGGTGCTTCAGCAGCTTGGAGACGCGCGTGCTCAACGCCGCTTGCAAGTAAATGGCCAGGTAGAGCATCGCGAACATGATGATGCTGGCGTGGCCGCTGGGGAAGGACTGGTTCAGCTGCCGGAAGTTGAAGTCCGTCATGTTGGCATTGCTGCAGGTGTAGCTGTCGATGTAGCGTCCCTGATTCTGGGCGTCCTGGCAGGTGCTCCCGTCCGGCAGCATCGGCTGGCACACGGCGTAAAAGTGTGGACGCAGTCGGCCAATGCACACCTTGGAGAGCATCGTGGTGAACGCGACCATGGCCAGTCCGAAGAGATAGAAGATGACCTGCTTGTAGAGCTGTCCGACTCGGTGTCCCAGCCGGCAGCCGTCCCGCTTGCCCGAGTTCTCGCGCTGGGCGCCACCCGGCAGCTGCTTGAACAGCTCCACCACCACGATCACCGAGGTGGGCACCCCGAAGGCAATAGCCAGTACTAGCTGGTGCTCGAAGCTGCTCTCGCGGTAGGGATAGGCCAGTGACTCATCCCCGCAGAAGAAGCCGCGCTTAAAAGGCTTTCCCCACTTGTGTAGCAGCAGGCTGCCCACACTGAGAGCGGCCCAGATCAGTAGATCGCAGATCCCGCGGGCCAGTTTCGTATACTTCGACATGGCTGTGGAACGAACAGTCGAGTTGTGCTACAGCAACAATAATGATGACGATGACGGTGACGGTGACGGTATCGACTCTACCGACTCGACTGACAAACCGCGCTTAACTAACCGAGCGTCGAGGCATGCATATCTTGCCTGCCTCTGCCACTGAGCTGCGGACTGAGAGTTCTCCGACTTGGCCGTGATTTCGGTGGCTCTCACTGACGGTTTCTCCCTGTGCGTCTGTACGTACATATACATACATATTTATGTGTCTCTCAGCAGCTGTTCTCAGCAGCTGGCGGTGGGTTCTCTGCGGTCCGTCAGTTACAAGTGGGTGCGTGCCACCTCCGGATCCCCAATTCCCCCCATCGGTTATTGTTTGTGGGTTGCTTTGGCAACGCCGAAGCTTCCCATCCATCCACCGAAATGCCATAAACATTTGTTGTTTATTTGCTTTTTTTTCATTAATTGCAAACGAATTTTTTTTTATGCCACAGCCAGTTTCTTTTACATTCGGGAAAAACTATTGATTATTTCGCGGGTAATTGCAAGACGAAACCCAATGAGGCTTTGAACGGGTTCTCTGAGTTTGGTCGCCGAAACAGATGTTTCTCTCAGTGGAATGCCCTGCCCATTTTTCTTCTATTATCTGCGCAAAAATACTCTCGAATTGCCATCCCAAAACCATCAAAATAAGCACCTCATCCACCTACCCATCCCAATGCCCGTCTCTTCCATCAATGAAGCGCAGACCCCATTGTATTTTCACGAGAAACTGGTTTCACTTATTGCTCATAAACCAAGAGAAAATATTTAGCAAAAGATAAACCCTCATTTAGAGAGACAGAGAGAGAAAGGAGTTTCAAACTGGTTTACTTCCAAGCGGCGTAGAGAGAGAGATAGAGAGAGAGAGAGAGAGGGAGTCTTTGGTTCTCGCCTTTCGCTGCATCTTCTGCATTTTTTGGGATGCGTGTGCATAATTTCCTAGTGGGGGCATCCAGTGGAACCGTGCCAAACCGCACTGGACCCAACGTAGGTGATTACTCAAGTGTGTTAATTCGGTTTGCCGCTGGCTAATTGTGGCCGCTGATACATCGTCGTGCATCGATATCAGCGCCTGGGATTTTCTCTTTCGCTGCTTGAGCAGGGAATTTACGGTGGTGTCGATGATTCACAAAAAGCCTTCCGTTCAAATGAACCCATCAGATCGGATTGTAGGTGATTTCGCACCTGTTGTATGTGGGCATGTGACGTCGATGTCAGTGGTATGTGCATTCCGCGGTTTGTGACGCCTTCGAGAGAGCTTTAAGCTCCGTTTGGGGGATCGTGATCGTGATCGTTGGGGCCGCCTCAGAGAAGAAACTGGTTTGCTTTGCCTGGCAATTCTTTCCGCTGTTTATTTTGATGGCGTTGCTAATTGAAACGGCCAACAGGGGCGGCTGGGGCGGGTCGGTACATGGATAATTGCCTTTTAAAATTAGCATCCCATTTTGGCAATAATTATGTGTTTATATCTGCAATTTTTGGTTTATTATTTACTTGATAATTTAGTCATAATCCTCATAGTAAAACGTAGGTTTGCACAGGGATATTTCTAGGCGAGATTAGACTCTAGAAAGAAAACTCCCTTATCAAAGTTGGCTTTGGTTTTGCTAGTTCTATAAATATAAATAAGAATGTTACGTCACGAAGTATGCAGCCCGGTAACCTCAATAGGAGCCCTGAACAAATGACTAATTGCTTGATGAACATTCTTTATTATCGCGGAACATTTAATAAATTGGGTTTCTGGTGTTCCCGCTCTTTGAGTGCATTGCACGTGCAAGGAATTAAGATCAATTCAGATCGATCTTTGATTGATTTCCCCATCCGCAGTGCACTCATAGTTGGGATAGGTTCGCAAACCTTGAAGAGATCTTCCATAAATTATTGCTACCACTTTTGTTTTCCCCTCAAGGAAGCGATCTTTATCGCTTTGGGAATACTTCATGTCGGAAGTGTGCATTCTTTGCGACTCATGCACCTAACAGGGAACCAACATCTCCACCAGTCACTGGCTCAAGGCGAGAAATTGCAATAGCCGCGCTCACACATCTCCCCCTGCGATGGTAATCGCGGAATGCCAATGCCAAGTGTCACCATGGTGAGGGGCATGCGGACACTTGCAATACTACGGCGCTGGGATCATTATCAGTAGTTCCTCATTCACGGGACGGGCTCCGGGGGTCGGGAGATTGCACAATCGCTGACACCTCGCCTAATAAATTCATACACCTCTTCCGCTTATCAGTCAGCGACAGTAGCCGTCCCCGCGAGTAAAAGTGCCAAGAACAAGCAAACAGCAGTTTCTGCACCATTTGTTGCGTTTCACTTTTCGACTGCACAGGAAGTTCTCCTCAGTTTCAGGCAACCCGAACCACGTTCAGAACTGCCGACTCAGCTTTGGTTGTTTACCGCCAGACAGAGAGGGGCCGGGCCGCAAACAGGGACGTGGAGAGTGTTTGCATGGTGGGCTTGTGCAACACGTGAATGATTTTCCCCGCATCTGCGTATTTAACAAATTATGTCAATAATAAATTGTGATTTAGTGTCTGCTCAAGCGAAGGTGTCACTAAAGAAGCTCCCCACTGCCACACGAAAACCAGAAACCTCTCGATCTCCCGAGGCCCGGCTTCTGCTCGCTTTGCGGTTTTTGTTGTTCCTTCATGATGATCATGAATACTCGTTTTTTTGGCGCGTGCTGCGGTTGTTCATTGATACGGCTACGGCGTAGATACAGATACTCGTACTTACACATCCATACACACGCACAGTGGTGATCGCTTCAAGGGGGGGCGTATCGCGCAGTGCCGTTGCTGTACGCGGATCGGCTTACAGTGTTTCTGGGTTAGCGGTTTTCGATCTGAACGACTATTTCTAACTGGGACAATGCAAGCCATTCGTTCTATCAACTCAGTGTAGTTTCGGGCTAAAGTTTTTAAAATGTACTTATTCTAGACTGATTTAAATTTATTCCGAAATGGATTCCAGAAATGGTACTAAATACGCTTTCGGTTTCGATTTCGAAGTAGCATTTATTTGAGCACACAAATGGATAATAATGCACTTTCGAGTAATTCGGAGTCACTTGGAAAATCCTCGAAAGAGAAACCCAAAACACAACGGCTCTGTGTTCCCTTGTGCGGCTTGCACATTTGTCAGTATGACCGCGGGGCACCATTGTCCCTCCGATTTCGAGTAATTTCCTTTCATGGCGACTCCGAAATTAGCATAAATTAACAGAAAATAGTCGCAATGCAATGCAATTCCCCTGTAAATTGAGCAGTTGAAATTTGCCATAAAGAAGCTCGATTCGTAGTGTAAATACAAAGTGGCCATAAACTGGCTACAGTTTATGCACTCCACCATTCGGGCTTATGTGTGCCGTCGTCTCCATTACCGCACAGCCTCCGCAGTCGTTGTCGGAGTCGGAGTCGGAGTCAGAGTGGGTCCCGAGCCTGAGCTCCGCTTACTCATTGGGGGCCTGGGCCTGAGCAACGACCTACATCAACAACAAATGCCAGAAAGGCACGCAGCGAACCGGGCGGAGGGCAGGGCGGGCCCAGCAAGTGGCAACCGTCTTAAGTCACGTTGCAATGACCCAGTCGAATGGTCGAAGGAGACGGACCAGGCTGAGGCACAACTCCAACTCCAGGCCGGCCACTCCTCCACTCTTCCACTCCCATTGGCATCCGCATTTCGAGCGAATGCAACTCTTTCATTATGCGCAAATGCCAAGTTCCAGACAAATAAACCTAAACAAACTGAGCAGAGTAAACCTTGAAACAATTCAATAGTTTCCTCATTAGCAACATTCGTGCCCCGGCAGCAGTGGCAGCATCAACAGATGCAGAAGGAGAAGGAGACGGAGACGGCGGCCGGGAGGGGTGTCGCAGCCAGTGTGGTCGGAGCAATGTGAAGCGAAGAAATACGAGAGCACTCACTCGCAAGAGAGTCTCCGACGACTTTACTGAATTGATAAGGAATACAAGTCCCATTGAAATTCAATATCAATGCGAAATGTGCACAGCCACAGCAATGTGAACCTTCGGCGACGACGTGGTGGATTCTTCAGCTCGAAGACCGTATGCCATTGACTGTAGACCGTAGATTGTGTACCGTGACAGAGACAAGAGCTTGTACAAAAAATCGACGGTACGGCAGTTAGTCGCTACCGGCAGCTCGGCGGCAGCGCAGCGGCAATACGCGAACCGATCGTCGCAGTCGCAGTCGCAGTCACAGTCTCGGTCACAGTCCCCAGCAGTCGCCGATCCAAACAAAACGCCAGCGTCGCTCCAGAGCGCTTCATAGAGTTCGAGCAGCTTGCGGACAAAGCGGTTCGTTGGTTGGATCGCTGCCTGGTTCATGGGTTGTCAGCGAGGAGGCTAGGAGAGCGACGTTCACGACTACGACTTCCCACCGCGAGTGACTGACAGCCAAACGATCGTGTCTAAACTGACGGACAGCTGGTCTGGGCCATAACGTTAATTTATTTAATTCCGCTACTCCGAAAATCTCGCGCGCGAAATCAGAAGAGCGGGCCTGTTGCCGCCACAAACGCGAGAAGAAAATTGTCTATGAACTAGACTCGGGAAAGTCGTGCGCCGGTCTTTCGAAAGCAACATTATTCGCCTTGATCAATGCTCGGGAATAAATAAATGCGCCATTTGTTTGACAGCCGAAAATAAACCAAAATACTCACCGAAAAGTGAATGAACGAGTGCAAAAATTTGATTAATCTATTCCGAAACAGAAACAAATTGCCCAAAATTACCCTCCCCCCTCCCCACAAAAAACAACAAAACAAAAAAATACGAGATCAGCTCGAACCTACGCGATAAGAACAGTTCTAAGCTAAATAAATGAATTCAAGTGAGTCAAAGTTATTTCGAGTTGACAACGAAAGATCGTTATTCGCCATGCGAACATTCAAGCGAGGCTTTTTCTGCTCGGACCTGACCATCCGGTATCCCTACCACGAATGCACCATCACAGTGCCGATGCTGCTGCTGATGAAGCTGCTCCTGCCGATGCTCCTCATCAGCGTGGTGGAGATCATGCGGATCTGCAAGCGTTTCCGCATGCGCCTCTATCTGCGCAACCTGTGGCGCTCTCAGGCCACATTCAGCTTCGGATTCATAGCCACCTTCCTCACCACGGAGCTGGCCAAGCATGTGGTGGGGCGTCTGCGGCCCCACTTCTACCAGGCTTGTCAGCCGCGCCTCAACGACGGCACCAGCTGCTCCGATCCCCAGAACGCAGACCTGTACGTGGAGCAGTTTTACTGCTCCAATCGCAACATCTCGGCGCGCCAGATCCGAGAGCTGCACGTGAGCTTCCCCAGCGCCCACAGCAGTCTCAGCTTCTACTCCATGTGCCTGCTGGCCTTCTACGTGCACAGTGTGTGGCAGGGACGGGGCAGCATTCGGGTGCTGCGGCACATTCTCCAGTTCCTCATGCTAATGTCCGCCCTGTGTGTCTCGCTGAGCCGCGTGGCCGACTACTGGCACCACTGGTCCGACGTACTGGCCGGCGCCGTCCTGGGCGTTGTCTATGCAGCGATCACCGCCATCTATGTGGGCGACATGCTGCGGCCCCAGCGGCCCCGCGCCGCAGTGCCCTGCCCCACCGCCCTGGGCTACAGCGGCGGCTGCCACCACCATCATCTGCACCAGTTGATGGCCGAGAATAATAATTCAAGCACATCCACCAAGGTGCACTTTCTGGCAGCGGCTGCCTCTGCAACGATGACAACCACTACACCGCTGGACGATATCCACAATTCAAATTCCAATTCCAACTCCAATTCCGATACCGATGACAATGATGACGAAGACGATGATGATGATGTATATAAGCCGCCCACATCACGGACATCGACAACGCCGTCACCTTCTGCACTCGACTTGCCAAATGTCGTCTAAGCCGACGGACGGCCTGGAAATCCATACAGAGAAAGAGAGAGACAGAGAGAGAGAGAGAGAGCTGGAAAGCTGGCCGAGCCGATGTGATTAGGCTTATCGAGTGCCGGCTGCTATTTCGACTATTTTTCCATTTAGAAATCGAAGTAAACAGAAAATATGTGATAAGCGCGCGGCGCACTCTTTACCTGATATGGCACCTGCCCCCGCACCCCGCACCGCGCACCCCTCTGAGCAATTTACGAAATCCGAGGCGACAAATTGTGCAACGGAGCAATGCATCAGTTTGGTCCGGCAGCGGCAAGCCAGCGGACGCACAGTGGGACAAGCACAGAGGTAGTTCTTTGATCAGTCTATCTGCTCCCTGGTGATCCCTGCTCCTGGGCCTGATGGCGGCCTTGAGGGGTGGGTTCCCAAGCCGCACAGTGTGCTAGACACCTGGGAAATCATTTGATTGATGGACCGTGTATCTTAAATTCGAGTGTCAAATGGCTTAAAAATGTCTAAACACCTGCCTGGCTTGTCGCTACTGTTCGATGGATATGTGTAGGCACAGTGCGAGCCATGGGAAATTGTGTGGACAGGGGGTGGGCAGAGTAAGCCCGAATATCGAATCGCCTCTTGAAGATATCTGAGCATTTCGGAAGCACTTTCGTTTATCTACACTCTGTGCCATGGACGCCGGCCGAGATACCACTCGGCCGTTAAAAGTAAGATCAAGCCGCTTTATATCTTGGCGGTCGGAACTCCGACACCACCACCAACACCAACCGCACCCGCTCCCGTACCCCTTCTTCCACAACTTGCTGTTTTTTGTAAACATTGCCGCAGTCACGTCGAAGTCACTGCCGCTGCCTCAGCTACCGCATAGCTGCTGCTGCTGCTGCTGCTGCTGGCTCTGTCCGTTGCCGCTTTTGAAGTGGGCAGCCCGCCAACGTGGATCTTGCCCCAATCAGCTGCGACAATCTCTTGGCAGCGACGTCGACCGCACTGCCAGCGGTGGCTGGCTGCCTGCTCTGTTGCATAGTTTCCAGTCCGATAATGCATTATAAATAATGTTAAAAAAGCAACAAAAAACAAAACAAAAACGACTACAGAAAAAATTAAGAGTATCAGATGAATGCGAGGCGCAAGATTTATGAGCAAATCGATTTAATCAAGTTTTATTATTAATATTACTATTTGTTTTATGTTAATTATGGTTAGCCCTTGACAGATTTAGTGTAATCTAAGTGTTTGCTCGCGTAGCTGAATAAATATTTATTAGTAAATTGATTTACGAAGGTTTCTCGTGGCTGGTGGCTGGAGTGGCAGTAATGGAATATTTTCGTAATTTCACTTGACCCAAGCGTTCCAAATCGATAGAATTTCTACAAGTATTGTATTTCCACCTACCGCACATTTCCAGGAAGCCCCCTTATCGAATAGCACCTTCTTATGGCACCTTCTGGCGTAGGTTGTCGTTGTCCACAAACAAAGGCCACAGATAAGGCGCAGACCAGCGCAACCACCGTCGATATAAGCGGATAGATAGTGAGATAGAAAGATAAATAAATGTGTAATTGTGGTCATAATACCACTTGTCGACATTCCAGCCAAGAGAGAAAACAAAAACCGTCTCGGGGCCCCACTAATTGTAGAAATGTCTGAAGTGTGTGCCGTATCTAATCGATGATACGTATTTCATAATCGCCACCCACCCACATACATTTCACAGAGAATAATCGCACTGGTGGGAATTTGGTTTCCTTGTTCGGAATCTCTGATTAATTTGGAAATTTCTGGCGCCAGCTTAGACAGGTGAGGGAGCAGCTCCTTATCGCAGGGATTACTGAAAAGTAGATGGTGTACCCTACCATAATCAGCAGCCAATCAATCATAATGCGCTCTATTCAATTATTTATTGGAAGTTTTCGGTATCGAACATTATTGATTTGCCTTTTTCAATTAAAACGAATGTTTGTCTATTTATAATTCCCTATTTTGGCCCCCCCTCAATCTGTCGCTCAATGCACAGCTTCCTGCCGGTGACCTCCGCTGGATTTCAGTTCGCAGAGACACCTCTCAACGTCCAATCAAGCGGCTTCCTCGTTTATATTGATTTTCCGCCCGCTCCACAACTATGTGTACACACACCACATATTGAAATGCAAATGCGGGGCTCGATTGATGTCTTAAATTTGGGGCGCAATTGAGACCCATTACACAGTCACCTAGATATGGGATTGGTGTACTTATGGAGCTGCAGATACTCGCACAGAAACCACTCAGCTATCTGTCTTGGGCCGCTTTGAACTACCTACAACAAAAGGAAAAGGCGGAAAATTCTTCTCGTGTGCCACTCCAGGCACACCGCAACTATGTAGTACAAAAGAAAAGCCATAGAAATAAAACGCAAAACTAAAGCCGAGCAATTTATTTTTAAGCACACATATCGAAGGCACAAGCCAAAACGAACTGAATAAAATCCAAGGAAACCAAGGAAAGCCATACCGGGGCGGATCCAAATCACTTTGCTAATACAAAACAATTGTGTGCAATCTTGCAGATACATTTCGGTGGGTTGAGTGGGTGGAATGGGTACGCGAATGGGATGGGATGGGCATGGGTATGGGGATGCAGCAGCTGCATCTTATATATTTCCAATTACAATATCGATATTTTTTGGCTTTTTACCTTTTCCTTTCAAGCAAACTTGCACTCGCACGATATTTATAAATGCCAAAGATGCCATGCCGTGGTACAGTGGGCCCCGTAAAGCATCGTAAAATGCATTGTCCCTTTGTTGGTATCCACAACATATCCATAGATACATAAATCAGTCTTGCCCCACTGCCCATGCAGACGCTTTTCCATTGTTTGTTGTGCAGTTGGTTTGTAGTGGGGATGAACTTTCCCAGATGATTTTAGGAAAGCGTAGGAAAACGTTAAATACATGGGGAGTACACTTTTCGCCGCTTTCATCCCACTGTGCCGTAAGACTCCCTCTCGCACATCGGAGGAGCGTAGTTTGTCTCCGCTTCTCTATTGACATTTCCTCAAAAACTTTTCTCATCAATTCATGTCAGTGTGTGCGTAAGCGTGTGCCTCTATGGCTGTGTTTGTGCGGGTACTTGTAAATACGACAACGTTTATTGTCATTGGAATTATTACTGCCATATGCGAGTGGCAGGCAATCCCCAAGCCCAGACCCAGACCCAGACTCAGACCCGAAGGCAGTAGTCTCCAGGCCGGCCTCCCAATCTCCAAATCTCCTCGACTTGGGTTAGTCTTCATTGTAGGTAGACATCACAATGGTTGCCAGGGGAAAACCTGTTCTGCGCTTGGCTTTTCTTTGCACCCACCCACCAGGCAGGGTGGCATGAAGTGGGGGGGCCGAGCCAAGTCTTGCGTATTTTTTTTGCTTTTTTGGCGTATGCGAAAATTTAACGAATCATGAAATACGATAATTGAACCATGCACAAGAGTTCGTCGTTGCCATTGCCGTTGCCGTTACCGTTCTCGTTGTCGGTGGCATCTTCAGCGTCAGCTCCATCTTCGTCTGCCCCATTGTTTGCACGCGCGTGTGTGTGCGTGTGTGTATGCGTATCTGCCTCTGGGCCCCATTGCTGCTGGCTGGGTATGTGTGTGGCATAATAAAATTTTATTGTGGCCAAAACTTGGCTACCACTTTTTCTCTCCATGGCATTCGTGTGGCACTGAGCTGAGGCCGTAGTTTTTCGTCTCGTGTAATTGTTTGTGCTATTCCCCCCCTCCACCCCCTTGGTGGCAGCAGCGGGAAAAACTGGGACAGAGTGGAAAGAGGCTAAACGCCCACATAGTTAGAAATTAGCGTGATGTGTGTGGGGGGACACAGAGACTCCCTTCCCCGACTGTCGACTCCAGCTGAGGTGGATTCTGCCACACGCGCAACAATGTCGCATCATTATCATCATCGCCAGCGGATGGCGGTCTTTGATTTCGATTCGGCAGTTACTTTTGTGGCGTTTGCAGCTTTATGGCATACTTTCGGGCGGTGGGTTAAATTTTCATGAGACCTTTTGGGACATGTGTATAGTAGATCTCAGCTTAGGGTTTTGCGCCATTCGTTTATTATCAAAATACACTAAGAATATCCCTCTGCAATGTGCCTACTGTAGTGGGTATCGTAGATGCTAGCTCGAACCCACATTCCTGCATACTCTCGGGCTCCAGTGGGAAGCCCACTACTGCTCCCAGGCACCGCCCCAAGCTATGCAACCGCTGCCGGACCCTCCGTCAGCGGATCCGATTACGTGAGCCTTGGATGTTCTTCAGCTGCTTCTCCACCTCCTTCAAGTACTTCTCGGGCAGGCAGTTCTCCCGCATGGACGCGATCTTGGCGCTGATCACCTGCTTGATGTTGGCGTCTCGCTGCTGCTCATGCTCCAGCCACTTTTGGACGCGACCGGCCTCGAGTTTGGCCAGGCGACGGCGCTCCTCCGCCTTGTCGGTCATCTGCTGCTTGAGGTCCTTGCGGTAGACCAGGCGCTGGGAGTCGCGCTGCTGGTCGAGCGCCTTCTGCTTTTCCTCTTCCTCGCGCATGCGGTACATCACCTTGTTGAACTCCTCCTCGGCGTGGGCGATCTCCAGCGCCAAACGGTGCTTCATCTCCTGCGCCTGCTGGGCGCGTGACTCGAGCAGGTCCCGCTCCGCCTCCCGCTTGGCCATGGCAGCGTCCTTCTCCCGCTGCCGGTACTCGCGCTCCACACGGTCGCGCTCCTTCAAGTACTTGAGCTCCTCGTTGGTGTGTCGCGTCTCCATGGCCTCGGCAGCCACCGTGAAGATGCGCTGCTGGCGACGCTCGAACTCCTTCTTCGCCAGACGCTTCAGCTCCTTCAGCTGGCGCTCCTTCTCCTGCTTCTCGCGCATGTAGGCCATCACCCGCAGGTCGGCCAGGCGCTCCTGCTCCATCAGCATGGTCTTGAACACGTTGGACATGTCGCGGATCCGCTGCAGCTCCTCGCGGAAGCGCTGCTTGCGCACATGGACGAAGTTCCGCTGCCGCTCCTCCTCCTCGCGCAGCAGCTCCGTGGCCCTGCGAATGTCCTTGGCCTCCTCGGCCACCCGCTTGGCCTCCAGGTAGCGCCGGTTCTCACGCTCACTCAGCTGTTGGCGGATCTCCTGGGCGTACTTGGCCCGCTTCTCGATCTCCAGCCGCTCCCGCTCATCCTCGGCGCTCAGCGCCTTGCGAGCCTCAGCGTTGACCATCCGAGCCAGACGCTCGTCGTCCTCCCGCAGTGCCTTGGCCAGCAGATACTTCTCCTGGATCTGTGCCTCCCGCACCGCCTTGCACTTGGCATCGAGGATCATGCGGTTGATCTGCTTCACCTCCTCCTCCTGCTCTTGCTTGGCCAGAAAGGCGCGACTCAGCACCGAGCCCTTCTCCTCCAGAATCTCGCTGTCTACGCTGCTGATCTTGTCCTCTCCCGCCACTGCCTGTCGCGCCTTGTCGATCTCCTTGTAGCGCTTTCTTGTCTCCTCCACCAGCTGCAGCTGCTGGCGGTGCTCCTCCTCCTTCTCGTCAATCTCCTGCATCTTCTCCTGCACGGTCACTACCCTGCCCTGATCCTTAAGTCGCCTCAGATCGTTGGGTCGCAACACTATGTGCTTCGAGCCCTGATTGCGCTTCCTGTCTCGCTCGTTCCGCTTCAGCTGCTTCTGGTCGTAGGCCGCCGACTGATCAAAGGGTCTTCGGAACGAGGCGACACCCATCTGGGTAGAGGGCCGAAATCCGCCCGCCGGGGGACGATAGGCGGCCGTCTGCGCCCTGGCCCGAGACCGCAGCTCCTGGCATCCATCCTTCAGCTGCGACTCGGCGCTGACAAAACGCACATTGGAGGCTGAGTAGCAAGGCATCCTGGGCCCACTCCTCGGTGGTCAATGATTAGGAAAACAATAAAACAATAAAAAAACGGTGTAAAAATTTCAGCAACGCGTACAGGGATCAACTGGGAGCAAAAGAATGAGACTTGGAGCTGCAGCGGAACAGGGAAGCCCCCAGTGCCTGTTGTTGTGGCAACTCTCTTTGGGGCAGGCCCACGAATTTGTTTGCATAACAAACGAATGGTCACCCTGGCAGCGCATCGCAGGTAGCGTTGGCAACTCTAAATGGTGCGAAACTGTTTTTTGGAAACACCTTGGGGTAACTCGGGAAGCGAAAGGCGGGTGGGGTTTGGCTTTGGGTTGGGATTTGGGTCTGGGACTATTGGAAAGGGAAAGACAGATAAACACATCCGACATCCTTGAATTGAAATACGATTTCCGTGCAGTTGTTACTCTTGATTTGCTTCCCACCGAGCACTGAGCAGGGAGGCTCCTCCTCCTCCTCCTCCTCCACCCCCTGCGTGGGTGGAACATCAAAAATGCAACCAAGCATAAATTTCGGGGCTCTGCAGCAGCAGCTCTATGATTTATGCGTACTGCTCAAGGACAAAACGTCGCCAAACACATCCTTATACATATGCATATGTACATACATATATCGTACATTCATTCAGAGGAGTGTAGACCCCAATGCTCTGACCAGTCCAATGATGTGTGTGAATGTGTGAAAGAAGTCAGCAATTATGCGGCATAGAAAAGCAATAAGCCAACAAAATTCACACATTGTGGATGGAGCCCAGAGCTGGACATTTGAGATATCAAGAGGGGGGAAAGCCCCTGCTCTTGAGTCTATTCCTTGCAAACCGTTCATTCATTCATTCATTCAAGCAGCCATTCAGGCCATCCATCTGTCCATCGCTCCCCGCCTGCCCCCAAACTACCCACTGGCCCAATGGGGCGTGTTGGAAAGTCTAAGCTGGCAAAAGTTTACGGCCACACATACAAATTAACTTGACCAGAGCAACAGACGAGAGCACAGTCCAGTGCCACGCCCACATTGTCAAACGCACACAGAGAGAGAAATAGAGAGAGAGAGAGACAGAGATAGAGCGAGACAGAGATAGAGCGAGAGGCAGGGACGGCAGAAGGGACGTGAATCAAGGCAGGGATCAGGGCTAACCAGCTAGTGTGGGAGAATGGAAATCCAAAACCAAAACGAGTTCCAACCATTTTCTGCTGACTTTAATAAAAAAAAGTTTTCCTTTTTCCTGATTCTGTCCTAAAAAAAAAAAGGAAAAAAAAACTTTCTCCTACTCATCCATCGGGCGTTTCTAGTTGGATGCATTGAGGCGTTAAAGTCAACTTAAGCTGGAGCTGGGACCAGGGACCAGGGACCAGGGACCTGGAACTGCGTATGGTCCGGGCTCAGTTTCCCCATTCGGCGGCGCACCAGGGGGAAATGCGTTGGCTGCCAGTCCGCAAATGTAAATTGACATTTTCGAGTGCACGATTGAGCAAATGAACGCTTTTTTCCTCTCCCACTCTCCCACTCTCCAACTCTCACTCTATCTGTGTATCTCTATGGATCTATGTCTCTGCCCGCTCCGATTCCAGGGGTAATGGCAGTCAAGTTGTTGGATTAGCACTACGAGCAGCCTCCCAAGGAGACTCAGACAGAGATGGAGATGGAGACGGACTCGGAGTCAGAGTAAGGTCATGCATGGGCTGCTTGATTATATGCAAAGCATTATTAGCCAGGCGCTGAAAGCTGAGAGAAGAGAGAATGGAACAAGGAGCAAGGAGCTTCTCGAAAGCTCGAGGACATCATTAGCATTCTTAAGTCCGAGCTCAGACCTTAATTTATGCGCTCAAGTTGTGTTCCGGCGAAGTTTAGTCCGGCCCCGCCTCCATCGTTAATTAAACCCGACGTAAGTCCGCCTGTGGTCAGGGATTAGTCAGGTTTTGGGCGATGGGTGGGGGTGGGTTTGGCTAAATGAACTTATCGCATGTGTGGCCCACGACGATTCTAACATCTTTTTATCTATCTCCTTGCAGGTGAGTGTCCATATCGGGTGCGTGTCCAAGCTTTGTTTCTTATTTGCGATACGGGGAAGGTACGAATAAGACGCTGCTTTGATCACAGTCCACCCACTCAGTGCAGGCAAGACACATGTTTCTACTTGGGAAAATCTGGAAGAAAATCATCTGCCAAGTCACAGAGATCCACGACCGGACGTAGACGGCGACGGAGACGGCAACTGAAATTGACAGCCCTCAGACTGAAGCAGAAAACTTTCTCCTCATGCATTTTCGAGTGTCTAATGCTGTGCTACGCATACGCCATGTTGCCACGTTGTGCCAGACAAGACCAGGAGCAGGACCAGGATTGAAGGAGTAAAGCTGAAAAGAAGGTGGACCCAAAGGGCCCATTACAAAAGCTTGAGGCCTTCAAATGCCTTTTGGCATATGATTCATTTGGGGTCCACTAGATGGAGTCTTCCTGCCTGTCTGAGTCTTCCGTATGTGTGCAGACTTATTTGCATAATTTTCAGAGGAATGAGAATGCCACTAACCATCGCCATTTCTATCATACACTCTCCCGATTTCCCACTGAAGAGCTTACAGAATGTTGTGCCCTGACAGACATTCGATTTCCGGTTGCATTTTCATAAACATGCTCTGGAGAGAGATTTTTTTGCAAAAACTTTGCATGAAATATTGATCGGCATGGCACGGCATGGCTCTCAAGTTCAACCCACCCCTGAAGCCTGAAGCAATTTCATACAGTTTCCTGTCATCGTCTGAGGCATGGCCCAGGACAAACAACATCACATTTATATCACATGGAGAAGGATTCCCGGACTCCCGCTTCCACATGCTCTCACAAGTTTCATTCCGTGCTCTTGTTCTCGTTTTTATGTGTTTATTTATTTGCCCACATATTTCGTAGTCGCACCGTTAAACTTATGCTTTGGTCAATATTTTATTGCAAATCCCAGCACTTTGCATCTTTTCGCACATTTTCATTGCGAATTAATTCTGTTTTTTGCTATATTTTATGTGCAACCTTTTTACCTAGAGGCCGTCTCTCTCTCCTGATTTATCTGCAACATATTTTTGGCCCAGAACTCATGCTAACCCAAAATCCCTTGATTGATTGAACCAAATGAAACACAGAACGCTCTCTGCTCTCGGCTCGACTGGTTATTTACTTGAGCATTTGCTTCACAATCAAATCCAATCCAAAGTCACCGAATGGAGGCAATTATTTTGCCCTCTTGTGTCAATGGAGATGGAGTGGGGGCCGAAGGAGGGGAGGACTAATTAAAATACTCAAGTACCGTGGGCCTGACAGTCACTTGCAAAGAAGTCTTGATTCCATTTCCATATACTGGCATCTACTCGTTCTCGTATTTATTATCAATCAAGCACTCTGACCCAGATACCCATACGCCGGGCCATGGAAATCTATCGGGACTGGGACTGGGACTGGGACGGGGATCGTGTGTGGGTGGGCGCAAATAGCTTCCATTTCCCATGATGGATGGAGTCTTAAATCTTCCACTCTTTCGCCATAACTCACCAGAGAGTTGCCATCGGCAATTGCAGCGACAAACAAAATTTCTTCGGAATAAAATTTTAATCATTCCACAGTCCAAAACGGGTTCCCTTCCTCTCTCTCTCTCTGTTCTCCAGGGACGATTCACTCCTCGCATGGAAGGCAAAAATATAATTTATATTTAATCCAGCACACAAACAAGTCATTAAGCATATTTGGCCAGACCAAAGGGGAGGGACTGTTGCCTGGCCCAAAACCCAAACCAAGGGCACTGACATGGCACCGCATGTAAAAATGAAATTTATGAAGACTGCAACAAAGAATTACGGTGTCCCTGTCTGCGGTGTCCGACCAGGTTGCGGCACAGCACAGGCCGCGGCACGGAACCACGGAATCTGCCAGATTGGGCACAGTTGGTGGATGTGTCCCTTTCCCTTATTTATGGCCATGTTGATAAGATGTCAGGCTCTCTGGTTCTCTGGTTTGTGAGTCACTTGGTCCACATCATCGATGCGCAATTTGTCATTAATGTTTTGCGGTTCTTAATAGACTCGATTCCCATATATGTACATATGTAAGAACGAGTATGTGTGGACGTAAGTATAAGCCAATAATTGGCTCGATTTGAATTCACTGCACTGGCCGCCGCTCGCTGATTCAACTACAAATTCGCAGAAATTCAATTGAAATGATTTGAATTCATATTCATAAGACATAGGCCAGAGAACGACACAGAGAGAGAGAGATACTATATATGGAGAGAGAGTGCCCGTGTCCCGGCTAACCACATGCGTACGTGCACCGTACCATGGAGAGATCTCCCGTCATGTCCATGCCATGTCAGGGCTGGCGCCGCCCGAACTTCGAGCACAGCCAGCCCGATGCCCGTGCCCGATGACGATGTCCGCTGCCGCTGCCGCTGCCGACGACTGCGATTGCGATTACGTGATGTTTTAATCAATTTTTGTTTGCCGCATTTGCAAATTGGCTGCAGTAAGGGGCCGAGGAGGGTTTCGAGGGACGACAGACTGTTCCATGTAAACAAAGTGAAGCTGCCAAGTGCAAAAATTATGGCAGAAGCGCCAACGAAAATGTTTATGCAAATTTGCAAATGTTTTAATTGATTAACGACCAGCGAAGTGTGCCGGAGCAACATCTCTTTCTCGCTCGTTCTCTTTCTCTCTCTCTTTCGCTCTCTGCATTTTTTACGGCTGTCAATGCATATTCAACGAAAATGTTAAAAATTCTTTGGCTGTAAATTTGCTTGAAGAAATATTAATTGATTGTCGAGCGGACAGCAACGAAGCGATTACTGAATTTTAAGTTTTACTCTCTTCAATTTACTCCGCAGCTGATTGGGTTTAATTAAAGTCAGATAAAGCTTCGAGAAGATGTATTTTTAAGCCAGAGTTTTCGGAAATGTTTCGCCCAAATCTTGTTTATATTCTGAGTCTTTTACGAAGCCCATAGTTGCCAATTGAAATTGTATAACTATGGCAGGAGTTTTATTGGCAAAATGTTCGAAAGAAACGGTGAAGGGGAAGGAGTTTTCTGCCTCGCAAGCTTTTGAGACGCCTCCTAAGTGGAAGGTCCAATATTGTTCTTCCCTCAAAACAAATCTCTTAAGATTGTTCAATTTTCAGCGATTTCAGAGTTAAAAAGAACATTCTGTAGCTTATAGAGCAAAGAATTTGAGTCTCTTTAATTTGTATTCCATTTCGTATAGGGAAAATTGGGCTAAATGGAAATCAGGGAAGCTGTTTTCATCTTCTTTGGGTAACCTCATTGCCTATGGAGTCCGGCCGTAATCCCTCTTTGCCACAGCTGACGCCCTTCTGACGCACGGCTGTGGTCACTTCACTTCACTCCTCTTTACTCCTCACCGCTACACTTCACTGTCCGGGGCCCGACGTCTCTGGCCATTAAAACCAAAACTCAAACTTGACCGCCAGAGCCAGCCACGTCAAGCGCTTTGCAGACACACAGCAGCAGCACACACACAAACACACTCCGGGAGGGACTGTACCAGAGGGTGGAGAGTGGAATAGGGGGTCAGGCCTAGGGCCAGGGACAGGACAGCACAGGACTAAAAGGAAGGAGCATAAAGGCCCCAAGTTGAAAAACCAATAAACAAAAACCGAAGCCTGGGGGAGGGTGTGAGGAGAGGTCAGGAAACGCACTCTGAGGACTTGGCCGGGTCCGCCGAGAAATAAATTACATACAAAATAACTGCAATACATGTAAATAAAAGTGGGCAGCCCCCCATCCGCACCCACCTCAGTGGCTGCCTCTGCCACCCTCTCTACACGGTGGAGTCTTGGGTGCTCTGGTGTTCTGCTGCTCTGCTCTGGGTCTGCTCTCCTGGCCGTGTGTCTGGTCGACGTCAGCGTCTCATCAACTGGCAGCCGAGTAAAAAGTCAGCTCAGGGAGCAGTCAGCAGAGCTAGCAGCCAGCAGACAGCAGGCGGTATTCAGCCATTGTCCTGGGCATCCTGTGTGCGTGCGTGTGTGCAAGTGTGCAAGTGTGCAAGTGTGTGTGTGTGTTGTGGGACCAAAGGACTTTCAAGCTTGCCACATGGCTGCTGTCCGGGGTAGCGACATTTTGACGGCCCCCCAACCATGGGGCGAGGCCTGAGGCCCGAGGCCAGAAGTATCACTTGTCAGATTAATTTACGTGTTTGTCCTGCCGCCACAGCGGAAGGAGCCACCCAGGACTCACCCAGCTCTGTCGAGCACTCTCTTCTTCTCGCGCGCTCTCCCTCTCTTTGGTGTGTCCTGACAAAGAAATCAGCTGCTGCCTCCGCTCTTGCTGCCACTGCCACTGCCACTGCCACTGCTTCTGTGGTGTTGCACATGCAAAAAACCGGAGCTGAGGCATGTCGCCGTCGCATTTACTTGGAGTAGCCACCCAGCAGCAGACCGCATGCATCCCCATCGCCACTCAGTCTCCCTTCCGCCCTTCAGCCCTCCAGCCGGTCTATGCAAATGTTGTGCTGTGTCCTTTAATATGCTCAAAATTTAAATGGACAACGTTGCCGGCCCCGGCCAGGTCCTCCGAGTGAGTGTTTGTCCAGGCCGTACATAAATGCAACGTGCTTTAATATTACCGAGGAAGTTTCTGGATGGACGACGACGACGACAACGCCCACCCGGAGTCGCCTTGCCTTGGTGTAACGGCAGCCCCTCCTGCCTTGTTATTTGGCATTTTTCAATTTGTAGCCAGAAAGCAGGGCGGTCGGAGGAAGTGGAGTGGAGTGGAGTGCAGTGGCAGCATGTGCAGCTGGGGGGAGGTGGTGACCCCACACAATGGGCTCAAGACGATTACCCCTCGATAAATGATAATGGCTGCCATTCGATTGTCGTTAATTGAGCAATTATCAGCTTTAGTCTGAAATTATAACATTTCTGATTCCAAATACATAGACAACGATCAGCAAGCTATAAATCCGAAATGAAACAATGTTCCCGAAGCTAATATAAGTCGACAAATGATGCCAGAACTTCCGATATTATTTGATATTTGATCAGCCGAATCGATTCCTGTTGGGTTTAGTCATCCAATTTCTGAATTCATTCGATTTATCAACTTCGCTGTGCCTCCACTGTACGAGTATCTATGGGTCCTATCGCTGTCGCTTGATTTTAAGTTTTAATTTATGCAAATTGTTGCTATTTGTTGTCCTTGTTGCTGTTATTTTTACACATGTGTGGGTACCCCGCCTCCAGTTTCTGTCCACAGCCCACAGCCCACAGCCCACTCCTGTTGTTTGTGTATTAATGTTTGCTTTAGACGAATTTAAATTCTGTCTCCCATCTCCAGTTGCTCTCCCATTCCTGGTCCTGCTGCTACACACACACACAATCAATTTCTGGCTCCACTCTGCTCTGTTCGCTGCCATCGATAAGGATAATGGAAAATTTATTAGTTTAATTGAATTTCTAAGGCGGAAGTTTTACGTTTACGTAATGATATCCCTCTCTCCGCTCTCCCGCTCGCTTGCTGCCAGGACCCGCCCGGACTCCTTGTTGTCGTTGGTGGCTGCGGCGGTTTGTGTACATTGTCTCCATCTCCAAAGCTCGTCCTCTTTTCTCTCTGGTATTTTCTCTGCTCTGTTTTAGTTTGAGGTTTTGTTTGGTCCGATAATTTATTAATGAATGCATTTGCCTACCACTTTTTCTGCCTCTACCCCTGCCCCTACCCCTACCCCTAGCCATTCACTGTCTGGCGGCGATAGAGAAAAAGCTGAGATTGCCTGGGACTCGAGATTGCCGACTGAGTTTGTCTGTGCAGATTGTAGAGCTTTCCAATTAGGAACCTCTTTGGGTATGTGCTTGATATATCGCAGTTCTTATCGGAGGGGCAGTGCCAGAGTTGCCTTGGCCTGTGCACTTCCGCTAGAGTTTTCATTTCCGCTGGCCCTAGAAGCGGGCTAGACAAATTTGTTATTCGCCCATGCACGAGTATGCCTAAGCCAGCTTGTTGTTTGTATCGCATTTTTAGAGGCATCGAGTTAATCAGGGAAATCATCAACTGGAACCAGCTGGCGTGGTGTTTTTTAGGAGCCAAAAGCAACAGCCAAAACACGGGGTTTACGTGCCCTGATAGACGGATAGCTGGCCAAACAAAACACTTTGCTGGAGCTGCTACGAAAGCCACCAGAAGAGCGCTGACTGAGTGACCTGAAGCGCGGCTACAACAGCAGGGCGAGTGGTGGCAGTGGTGGCAGATGGGGCAACTGCATGGCAAACGGTAGCCGGCCAAGTGGCAACCCCTTTGCTGCCCTCAAGTGGTCAAAAGTGGCGCCCTAGCGCAAATGGCAAAAGCCAAAATGATGAAAGTGCTGCGTGCTCCCATCCCATCCCATCCCATCGCACACCCTTTAGCCCCAGTCTCAACCCCATCGTTCTCGAGGTTGTCGTCGATGTGGAGCGCACATCAAAGGTGCAAACAGCGCTGCAGGGATTGGCACTCGCTGGGGGTAGTAGTCAGGGTGTGGGGCCACTGGCTCCTGGTGTGCCACTTTGCATAAATGACGGGGGACGAACGGTGAACGGTGAACGGTGAAGGGCGAACGGCGAACAGCGAACAGCGTCTGAAAATAATAAACTAGGAATACGCATCTAGAGGATGGCGAACCAGGATCGATGGACGGTGGGTGCCGTCGTTCCCTTCGTGACCTTTTAATGTGGTTTGCCAGGCAGACACCCCTGCAATTTGCAATTAATCAGCAAACAAGCAAACACGAGTCCACGAGCTCCTGCTGCATTAACTCTGGTCAAGTCCAAGATAGAGTCCACCCCATCCAGACAGAAAGAAAGACACAAACATACCCGTTATGTTGCAAGTTGCCCAGTTTCGGGGAGCGGTGCATCGATGGAATCGTAGTTGCAGGTCCATAAATTAACACGCGCTGCACTCCTCGACGTCTTTCGCTCTGTCTCTCTGTCTGTCTGCCTGTCTGTCTGTCAGGGGTTAATTTTGTAAAATATTTTAATAGCCCTCGCCATGCGGCAACCCTTTGTCGCGTGCCTCTGGAGTTGTCCCTTTTAATTTATTTCGCATTTGGCAGCTCTAAATTTCATTTGCACATTAGAGTCAATACGACCAGGAAACTGCATTATCTGCATAATCCAGTGGATGGCCCAAGCTCAGTTCGGTGGAGTCTCTTGTCGGGTCTTAAAATTAATTTTAAATGAAATACAAATTTCTGCCTGTTCCACTCGCGGGGCGTTCGTACGCCGCCCGTGAGAAGATAGCTCAAAAAAATAATAAATGACAATTTTATGGTGTGGGCCGATGGGAGGGGCTGCTGAGTAGGTGTTTGTCTACTTATAAGACAGCGGAGAGGACACCAACCAAAAATACACATCCATATCCAGCATCAGCATCAGCGTCAGCGTCTGAGCTTCTCCTGAAGAGCCTTCAGGAAGACCTGAGCACATGTGTGTGTGGAATTTTGTTGCCAAAAGGCAAGCCGAGAAAATAAGTCATTAAAATGCGGATTACCAAAAGCGTAGAAGTGGATTTCTGCATGTTATTTGCGCGATGCGTTGCAGACTTTAGACTTTGTTAGGCCACATTCCCTGTTCTCCCTGGCTCTGGCTTTGGCTTGAAGCTCTGTGGGTCCCGTCACTGGAGCTCAGCCGTTTGACTGACAGAGGCAGAGGGTCCCGCCAGGCACAAGAACAACGAGAGAATCTGCTAAGCTAAGCCCCCTGTCTCTACCTCCTCTCTCTCTCTCTCTCTCTGACAGCGAGGCGGGAACCAAGACAGTGGCTGGCATGGGATCTACGAGCATGCATGAGGCAGGAGTGAAGTGGATTGGATTGGAGTTGCGTTGCGTTGAGGCGAGTCTCTCCAGCAGGCTGGCGGAATATTTATTAATGATCCTTTTTAAGATTTTTGCGTGGCAAGACAACATAATTCATTTCACCCATAAACCAAGTCAGCGCCAGAAATAGTTGCTTCATCCGTAACTGGGGAAAGTGATCTATGAAAGGAGAATTATTTATGGCCCCAGGCAACTATTATTCCCACTCACCACAAAATCCACATTCTCACATGAGCTCGAGTCATTATCTAAGCATCTAAGAATCTAATAATTCCCCAGATAAATCTCCCACATAACCGACTTCGAACCCTCGTTACATAAATTGGAACAGCTATCCGGAGAACGCCTTTAAATGCCAATTAATTTTTTGCATGCCGCAAACTGTCAAAGTTTAAGTTGTTTCGGACTCTCCGCGGCTGCTGTGGAGAGGAATTCCGGGAATATCGAAAACACACTTCTCGTGGGCTGCCTGAGAAGGCAGGCAGTCAGCCAGTATTTGTATTTTTATGTGGATTATTTTTGGTTTTTTTTGGCGTCTCTGGTTTCGTATTCTTTTAATTTTAATTTTTAATATCAGAAACGTAAAAAACATAAAAAAGAGAAGCCGCCCAAAACCCACGCAGCGGTTCCAGGTTTTGTCAGGGGTTTTTGTTTACGATCTTTTAAGCCTGGTTTATGACGCCGCCGCATCGATCGATTCATCCGCAATATTTTGTTATTTTATTTGCCTCGAAATTAGCAATTAATTTCATGGAGAGGGGCGTATCACTGGACAGCGCTGACTCAGCGCTCTGAATGAAGCCCACTCGCTTCGAACGAAACCGAGGCGCAACCATCAATGGAGCAGATGGAGGAGAATTGAGGTGTGGCAACGAGAGAGGAGCCGCACATCAGGTGCATTCCTCCACTGCCAAAGTGGAGTAAGGTCAGGCAGCTCGAATGGAATTCATGCACCAAATCCCATTCTTTCTCTTTAAACACTGCTGAGCAATGGCACTGCATAATAGCTGCGAATCTCTTGGGTTAATCAGAATATGACAGCTAATTTTTATGGCATCAAGAGGGCTGCAACGCAGGGCCATGGAGGGATGTGGTGCCCTGCTTTCAGCCCAGGACCTAATCCCCATTTAACATGCATACGCGAATGTGTCGCGCCTTAAAGACGCCATAAATTTTCATTTTCAATAAAAATAACGAGGAAATGTATAATTTTTCTTCTCTCCCCCTACCCAAGTGTGGCAGGGCAGGGCAGGGCTGCAAGTGCGTAGAACAAAGACCTCGGGGCCAGATTGTGGCGAGGGGCCGCGAAATGCGTTCAATAAATTTCGCAGTCAAATCCGCCACAGATTCAGAGTCAGAGTCGGAGTCCAGGAGGGTGAGTGCAGCGGGTACACTGAGCCTCGGGATCCGGCGACAGTTATACGCGCATTATTTTTACCCAGTGTTCTTTTTTTGCGAATTTTAATGCGAAAACATTTCCACATAAGCGATTTTTCACGTAAATCAAAAGCCGGCTCGATGTCAAATGGGGTATGGGGTCGACTGGGGGCTCGGATAGGGGTTGAGACTGGGGAGAGGACGGGGGGACTGGGGCTGCTGTGGGTTGTACCAGCGACATGTGTCGCTTGTGAGGCCTTTTGCCAGATCTGGCCCTGCTATAAGATTAATTCATTTGCTTTTTGCTCGAGTGCAAATTACAAAATTACTTCATTTCCTTTTGACATTTCTCAATTTCTGTTGAATTCCACGCTGTCGCTGCATTCTGTCGCCAGTACTTCTGGCGCTCTCTATCTCTCTCCGCCTTACTCTCTCTCTCTTTCCCTCTCTCTCTGTGCTTCTGCCATAGATAGACGCTTTTGTTTTTCACGTGAATTTAAATGTATAAATATTTAAGTATTATGATAGACGAGAATGGGACAGCTGCTCATCGCTTCTCCCCCCTTGCCCCGTTCGGTCTGCAGGTTGTTGGGCAAACAGAAACGAGAACCAGACCTAGACAGAGCCATATCTATACCCATGGCCACAGTGATGCCCATAGCCATGGCAGGGCCAGACTTTCGAGTCTCTGCCTCTGCCTCAGCATCAGCCTCTGCTTCAGCCATGATAAAAATGAATCTTTGATGTCATTTGGGTTTTTGTATGGAAATTTGTTTTAATGAAAAAAGGTTCCAGCAACTGTGTAGTGCTTGCTGCTTTTGTTAATGAAATTTGTTTTGAAGGAGTGGGGCACATGGCACGGGGTATGGAGCCCTTGCCTGTATTTGCCAAAAATATTAAATGCTTAAATAAATCATGAGCCACTGTCCAATCCGTGATCTGCCTAGGGACCAAAGTTGTTTGTGGTTTTTGCATTTATACGCAGACTGCTCGTACCTGCCACAAAGTACTCTGCCCTTTGGTCTGACTTTTTTGAGGGTGAAGGAAATCACTAAACGATTTTTCATTCACATATCCAACACCTTACCTGTTGCAGCCCATCCAATTAACGTCAAAATAATGCAACATACTCGTATCGTGCCACAAGATGCCGCAGAGGGGAGAGGCACAGTGTTGGGGAATCGTTTAATAGGCGCATCAATCAGTTAGGCATACTCATAAAACACCAGAGCCCGTGTGGAAATAAAACATATACGAGTACACGGGGCATGGTACGCGACTTCTAGATGGGGCAGGCAGCATCCATGTTGCACATGCACATTTTCATCTTTCGTTTCGTTTCGTTTCGTTTCTTTTGAAGTGGCAGCCGCCAGCCACACCACACATACATTGATGTATCTACAAGATACAGATAAAAAGCGAACAGCCAACAGCGAACAGCCTCCCCACTCCCCATTCCTGCACTCTGCTCGTCTGCCAGTCTAGGCCCGCGCTTAATTGTTAAGACAAATCATACGCTAATGGCCATAAAGCGAAAGAAGTGAGCAACGCGCATCCATGAGATACGTGTTTCCCTGCAGCTCTCTGACTACTCGAAGTACTCCACTCGCCGGTGAATACACATTAAAAATTAAATAAACAATTTGCTGCAGTTTCATCGGAAAATATGTGATTAAATGCGGTTCGTTTCGAGCAGTTTCCAGGGCTCCCGTCCCCACTCCACTGTTTTATGGCCTCCTCCTGTAAAAGTTGTACTTTGACTTCGTTGTTTTGAAAACGAAAAGTGCTTGTGTTTGGAATGCATTTTTAGTTCGGTTTTGGGCCATCAATTTTATGGCAAACGGATGTGTTATGGGTTCCAAGTATGCAGCATCAGTGGCATGGATGGGGTGTACTTGTCTGCCGCATGACTTTCCCAAGCAATTTTCCCCACTCCACTCCACAACACACTCGCAATCGCATTCGGTTCGCATTCGGATTAAATTAATACTTGCCCACAATTTAGGCAAATCATCTTGTCAATCCATGCACTAATTGGCTCGACGACCGCTCGCCGATTGGGGGAGAGAAATTGTGGCCCCAGGACACCGATTTCCATGGGCATCTCCATGCCTAGGAATGTGGCCAAATCAAAGTTAATGCAAGTGCCAATTGCCATGCTCCATGGATCGATGCTTGGGCTGCTTGGGATGCTGTCAATCAGCCGGTCGACTGTAACCCGTTTTTATACGTAGACGGAGTATCTGTTCTTCTTTCTCAAGTCGTAACTCTCGGAAATTTGTTTCCGCTTTTGGTCCTGAAAGTGGCAGGCACTTCACTTCACTCCAACCCATCGCTCGGTTTGTCCCCTGGTGCGTTACCAATTTTAAAGTTGGCATTCCTCCTGGCCCAGGCGCCGCCCTTTGCAGCAATTACCAAACCACACAACAATCGTTCAATGGCAGAATAAAAACGACTTAAAAATAGACAAGGGAACAAGACACAGAACCCCCAGTGGATGAGGTGGAGTTGGAGTTGAAAGCGGGTGAAGGCGATGGAGTACAAAGAGACAGGGGAAAACCCAGAAAATTGTCGAATGCTCTTGCAGCTGCCTTCCTTTTCCTCTTCCTTCTTCCTGCTTGGCTGTTGGCTGGCTGGCTGGCTGGCTGGCTGGCTGGCTTCAATTTCGAGACAATCGCAAATTGACAATCAAAGTCTTCAAAGACAGTGAAAACTGCTGCGGCAAGGCAACAACAGCCGAAAAAACATCTGAAAAGAGCCAGCACGGCATCTTTCTCTTAGATTTTCTCTCTCATATGTGTGTATCTGTATGTGTATGGGTGTGTGTTTGTGTGCCTGTCTGCGACGCAAAAGCATTTGATTTAAATTGAGTTTGCGAAAATTTTCGTTGATTTGATTGAAGCAACTAAACTTGCACCAACCGAAACCAACTATGCTCCCCCACCGCACAAACGAAACAAGGGAACAATGTAGGGTATGGGGCAAGGAAAGGGGTAGTGCGGGTGTACATTAACATGTTGAGCGGGAGGGTGGGTGTGGGTGGTGACTCGCGAATAGGCGTACTTGTGGAGCACTTGCCAGCGGCAACTTTGGTTCTGGTTTGAGGCAGAGGTGAAGTTACTTTCAGTGGCAACTTTGGTTCTGGTTTGAGGCAGAGGTGAAGTTACTTTCACGGATCCGCCGTAGCAGCCAGCTTCTTTTTGGTTAGTGGTTCAATTAAATAGCTGAACCTCACTCCCGCAGCCACTAGGCTCCTCTTAAAGTGTTTGTAGAACATTTAACGAAGGACATGAACAGTTTTCATCCCCATTGGAATACGAATGCTAATCAGTTTTGTATTCAACCAATCACAAGTTAAAGTACTTTAACTTCTACTGGATTGTCAAATCTAAATGTCGGTCAAATAGAGACATTTTTCTTTAGCAATTGAGTATAAGGACGCTTTTATTTGGATGTTTCTTAGGGGTCCCGTATTACCGTACTCGAATGGGATTTTGGATATTTTGTTGGGATATCTTCGGTTGGTATCGCATCTCATTCCCTGCTTCCCAGCCATTTTTCTTTCTTTTCCACTTATAATTGCGTCGGCATTAAGGGACACTTTCCTCTAATCTCTAATGTTCCCGGCCGCTCATAAACATTTTATTCCACTGCGATGCCGATGCTTATCTGCTGCTTTCACCGGCTCCAACCGCAGGCCAACAGTACAAGACAAGGAGAAGGCATCTTAATGCAAACTGGAGTTGGTCGAGTTGGTACAGCAGTTTTGTCACCTCTATGAGCGTCGCCGCCGTCACATCATCATTATTATCATTTTATTGTCATCCAGTTTCGGAGCGGAGCCCAAGGAGCTGCTGGAGCAGCTCGTGGCCAATCTGGCACCCACATGCTCCTCGACGCCACCACTCCGCCGAACTAAACGACCCGGCGAGTGGCTCATTAAGTCGTAAAAATGTTTTAATCGCCACCATTGCCGTCGCCGGTCTACAGTCTACAGTCACCATCTCCCAGCTCTGTGGTCCAAGACTCGCTCGCGAATCCATAAAGAGTTAATAAAAAACACACACAAAATCACGGCGTTGCCTGACACTGGGTTATAAAAATAAAGAAATTTATATTCCAAAGTTCTACTCGCACCACAAGTCGTCCCTGTCGAGTGAGTCGCGCTGCTCTGGTTTTTATTTTTAAAGCCCATGGACGACGTTTCATTGCTCATCGAGAACGAATGGAGGGCGAAAGACATCAGCCGCAACTTGTCTCTCTGTTTGTAGTATGAAATGTCTCATTATCATTTGTCGGTTTGTTTATTTTGGGATTGCTGCAGCTATCGAAGGGCCACACAAGAGCGAGAGGCTAAGCTCAGTGGATCTATGTAGAACACATATATCTACCCATTTAATAGCCAACGATTGTCGTTGTTAACAACAACTTGAACTTGTAGACAACTGAACAAAAAACTTATACAACAGAAATCCATTTAAAATCCACCAATGAGTGAGAGAGTCTTGGGGTACGACAGTGTCGGGGGAATGCAGAGGAGGGCTTCCTGCAGTTCCCTGTCGTTCCCTGTTGCTCCAACCTCAAGACAAAACCTTTCAGTTTCGATTTCTCTCAACGCGTCGCCGCCTTGTGGCCCTTTCATATAAATTATTGCGACACGAGTTCCTCGCGAACACAGAGCGCGGCACGCCCCCAGAGGAAGACGATCCTGAACTTTGGGCATCGCATCGTTTAATTCTCGTTGAATCGTGTCGCGGAATGTTTCGATTCCCGTACAGCGTTTTGCATGGCCAACGGACGACGGGACGTGTCCCCAAGGTGCGTCCCGAGGGCACCCTGCCACCGTTACTGTTCCTCTTCCTCGGGGTAACTTATCCTTTGTCTACGCTCCTCTACTCCCCTCTGCTCTTTGGCAATTGGCAGTCGGCATTGTCTGGGCTCGACCGTCTAGACTTTTGGCATCCATGTCAAGGATTTGGCCAAAAATGTAATTTTTATTGTTTTCTGCGCATTTCTGGGAGTCATTGAAAGTTTTTGCCTTTGCCAGAATGGAAGGCCATTGCTATTGGCACTGACAGGAGGCCGCCTGCCATTTGTTCGGGGGCAGATCGATAAGGAATTTCGTGCTGGATAGGTGGAAAATCTCAGGCTGTACTCGGGCTGCGAGAGATCAGCGTTCGAGAGTTCATTACATTCCATTAACCATTTCAGACGGCAGACGGCAGACGGTGGACGGGGACCTTCACCCATGCATCATTTCCTGCTGGTGCTCCCCAGCTCGCCCATCTAATCGCTACCTAGGCAGACACACACATGTCCATGTTCAGACCCAGGCCCAGGCCCAGGCCCGGGCAGAGCACCAGGCAGCCAAGCAATCAACTGGCGACCCCAGAGAACACACTCGAGGCTCTGCCCACACTCTCTGACCAGTTTGGGGTCTGAGGTTCGGGCAAGTGCAGCCACAGCCGCAGCCCGATGCGAGTCTTGTGGTTTATGTTTTCCGCATGCGATGCGGCTGTGTAGATCTTGCCGCAGAATAAAGATCTCATCAAGTCCAACATGCATCGTGCGTTTTGGAGCTCTTCTGCGCCTGGTGGCTGGCTGCCTGTGCGCCTCTTTCTCGGGTTATTTGTGTTGTCCTTTTGGCTTTATCTGCGGCCTTTAATTTATTAATATTCTCATGCACTTCCCACTCGGTTTCGCATGCTGCTCTCTCTCTCCCTCTCTCTCTCTCTCGATCTCCACATAGCTTCACTTCGCTTCCCTGTTTTTCAATTTGCGATCTTTGAACTATGGACAATGAATTCTTTATAGCTTAACCTTGTCTACCGCTTGTAAATACAACATAGCAGCCAGCAGCGAGCTCTCCCCTTCATCTCTGTCTCTGTTGCACTTTGCGCAAAGGTGAATGGAGGTGCCTCAGACTTAAACAAACATACGAATGGATGGACCTAAAAATATAAAGCCGCCCGGCAGAGTTCCTCATTCATTTCTCATGTGCGATTTCCTGTGGCCCCCAAATGCTAACGGTATCCTCCAAGCCAACTCTGCACCGGGGTCGGGAAACCTTCCTGTCTATGCGCATTGTGTCATTGACGACCCACTTTAATGTTTATTGAAATTAAATCTGATAACTGACGGAATAACAATTGGCAAACACGAATTGGCCGTGAACTTCTTGCCAGCCAAAAACAAATTGAAAAGCTGCAAGCCTGAAAATGATAATGAACTTTTTTCTGAGCGGATGAAAAACTAATGTCGCCCCGACACGAAACCGAGAAACTGCCAAAAATAAAAAATACAAAATATAAAAAGAGAATCAGAAATCTTCCCATAGCATTGAAGAGCGACGGTCAAAGCGATCACGATGCTGCTTGCTGGCGGAGAGCTCTGAATTTATTGATCATGATTATTGGGAACGCCGCACAAGTCGTGGAAAGCAAAGTGAAGTTACCCAAAGCGAGTGCCAGCCCAGTGCCACAGCCAGAGGGCAGCCCAGGAGGAGATGCGCAACCTGTTTGCCCCTTCTTTTTTGAGGCTGCGACCCGGCAATTGCGCAATGATCGCTGGAGACACCCTATAGCCCCAATAAGGCGACAGAGAATGCCCAGGAGGATCACTCTCTTCTGCTTTCGAAGAACTTTCGCATCTGCTGAAGGTATCCGAGGTATCAGTCGAGCAGCCACAGCCAGCGTCGTGCCGTCGTCCCAGTAATTTCAGACAATTTAAGGCACATGGCTGTGGCTGCGGCTGTGTGGAGTCGACATATCTGCTTGCTCTCTGCAGTGGAATTGAAATCGGAAATTCATAAATAAACTTTGCCTTTTATTGATAAATCAAAGTGAAGTGCAGCCACAGCAGCAGCCAGCAGCCAGCAGCCAGCAGGCGGCCGCCTGCCTCGTGTAGCATGCGGCACATGTGGGCAGGGCACAGTGGCTCTGGCAGGGGCATGGGCATGGTAGTAGTAGGAATTTGCATGAGCAGAAGGAAAAGTAAAAACATTTTAAGTAAATTCAAGTTGACAATCGCTGGGAGTAGTTGCGGAAATGTTCAGTTGAGGAGTCTTCGAATCGAACCACAAGATTGTTTATGGCGACTCTCTTTCCCTGGATCGCTGATTGGTGGCCAGCTCTTTCTTGGTTGACTCACTGTTGACCACATCAAAGCCAGTCGTCGTGGAGTCGTCAACTGGTTTACGACTTTCCTCTGGGGGCAATCTATGGACAATCTCTGGACAATCGGCGACTAACCAGCGAGCAGTCCAAACATTTACTCGTACAAACTCGCTTGAATATCTTTCACAATAGTCTGTCCATTTAATGGCTTATTAGATGCCAGGCCGGACAAAGCCGCTTTTGTTGCGTTTTTGAAACGATTTTTTAATTCCGTTCCATAAAGCGGCAGGGGGCAGGGGACACAGCCGCTCTTTATGAGTAATCGCCCCATCGGGCGATCGGAACAGCCACATCGGAACAGCCCAATAATGAACTCTTTACTTCAATAATAAACACGGGAGACCTTAACACTTGGAGCGCGTCAATCGAGGGATTTGCCGACTGACAAAGGCTCCCGGCTGACACTTTTTCCGAGACGCAGAGATGGGGACCGGACCCCTTTGGAGCGTATGCTAATCTGGCTAGCGGTTCGCTGGAAAATCAATCAATGCCCCATGAAAGGCATCAAAAGGTGGCCCATAGAGGCGAGAAGTTGTGTAATCTGATAGGTCTTACGGAGCCATTGATTCCGTTGCGTAACGATAAGGGCTGGGAAATGAAAGTGTCGTGAGTGTGATGGGAACGAATTTTCCTCTACTTAGGCATCCTTAAAGACACCTCTGGAGTCGGAACTTTGGCATAATCTCATCAGCAGCAGACACCTGCTGCGGCGGTGTCAGGCCATATTGTCAATGTCCGCAACCGTATCCGTGTCCATAACGTTTCATTTCGCACTGCAGCTAATGAATACCGCAGACAGTTTTACGTCCAACTCAAACTCCAGTCGTGGAAGACTTCAAATCCATACGCCAGCCCAGTCCCGCTCTGGCTGGCCATTTGGCAATTGGATTGCGGTCCAGGCTGCCAACTCAACTTTACGGTCTCAACTTTTGGAACTGCGACAACTGCGCAATCCGAAATGCGAAATGCGAAAAATCCCCAACAACCGACACCTACAACCACAGAGAGACAGAGACCAGACCCCCAAAGACAGAAAGAGTGTGTTGTGTGTGTGTGGAGCGGGCCACGTTCCGTCCAGAAAACAAAAGTCAGCGTATAATGAGATTAAAACTTGAACTTTTGGCAAGCCCAGAAAAGTTTCGACAGCCAAGAGCCCGAGCAGCGGCAATAGAAGATGTCGAAGGAGAAGTCTCAGGAGCAGGAGGATTGGAGGTACAGCAGCAGGTAAATCATTTTACGCACCCGCAACCAAAAATGAACTTGGGGCAACTTTTGCAATATGGCAGCGCGCCCTCTGAGTTATGGATCGAAATCGAAAGGGAGGGACCAACCACCAACCACCAACCATCACCCACCACCCAGCACCCAGCAGCAGTCAATGCATTCATTTCTCATTATCGACATTCGATAAAAAATGCAAGCAAAGTTTTTATTAAAATATTTTTTTGCGCTCACACAAAAGGTAATTCCGTTGTACTCTATCCAAAATCCAAGGGGTATGTGGCATGTTTCAGGGATTTTGTGGCAATTACAGCAATCGACTTTGTGTCTGAATAACTCCATTCGGAAAATTTATCCTTTATATCTTTAGCTTTTCTTCCTCTCATGTGAAGTATTATTATTATCCCGCATTTAAAATAAGCAGGGAAAAGTGTATTCAAACTTCGTTTGTTCTCCATCAAACATGACTTGTTTTGAATACTTTTTGGCATTTTGCCATTAAGCAATTTGAAATGTGTGTGTTTTGGCTTTTTGGCTGCAAAGTTGCAGCAGACGCCATAAATATCGGAGAGCACACACCCACGTAGTGCCGTCTCGCCTAGTCATCGTCCTGGTCTGGCCTGGCCTGAAATGAACTGGACTGGACTCGACTCGACTTGCCTCTGTATTGGCTCTGGATTCAGACTGAGTTCGTGATCAACGGGAACGAGGAGAATCTATGGGGAAAATTGACGTCTAACCAAGCGTGTCCAATAAAACGTCGCCTTTGCATTTGTTTTGATTGTTTATTACTGCGGTAAAGCGACTCTCCTCTGGGGCAAAGTGAGACCAGGAAAAACAAAAGAAAATGGGAAAACAATGACGCGTTGAGATACAGATACAAAACGTATCCACAGAATGTCTATCTCTGCCTGTGTCTGTGTGTGTGTGAGTAAAATCAAATTTGTTTGGAACACGCTTTCGTGTGGGCTACGATGACCAGAGACCAGCGACCAGCGACCAAGCCTGTGTCTCTGTCCATTCCATTCCATGCCCCACGACTCACTTTCCTCTGGCTTTGGTTTTAGTTTGATTTGTGCTCTCCTGGCTGCCAGCTTGACAGGATTTAGGAGCGAAAATGCATCGTAAAGCAGGGCCAGCAATGCGGGGGCTTCTCTCTATTAGTTTGCTTATCGATAGACACCAGTTGAGATCATCGCATGGCAGTTCTGGGAACACAAGTCGAAATTCAAGAACGAATTCAGCTGCTCCAAAAACTGACTCATTCCCACACACCCCCATGGCGAGCGTTTCACTTGTCAAGCCTGTCATTTGGCGCGTCAAAAGTGCCAGCCATAAAGCATATTCATACCTGCAATATGTATGGACATACATACATATGTACATATGTGTTTGTGTGTATCTTGCTCTAGTTCCACTATATAATTTGGGGCAGCATATTCTTTGTGGTTTGTGGCACGCAGATTAATTGACAACAAAAGCTACGCTTTCCATTCTCGAGCCTCGAAAAAATTCAAGAAAAACAAAAAAAATTATACGAGTATCTACTCGCATAGTACTCGTATTATGCTAAATTAATGCAACGTGCAAGAGTGTGTGTGTGTGTGTGTGTGTGAGTGTGCATGACTATTCCCGATTTTCCTGGAAAAGCTGGCAGCTCCACGCATTATGTATGCCATGCTTCTGCATCGATAAATCAGTCAAAACTGTCAAATGCATATAAATTATATGCAAAAGCCCAGGAACACCCCGCACAGTGGGGACACAGGACTACAGACTGGGGCTAGTGGACAATGGACAGTAGACAGTGGGTGTGTTCCACACTGCAAGAAATCAGCCAACACTCGGGCACTGCCATCAGCAGTAGGAAAATGACTCACTGCCTTTCATTCTTTGAGTGCATTGTGGCAGTCGAATCGCGGTTCCCTGTTAGCGTCAGAACAATAACAAGCCACGTATTGCATAAATGCAACATATACATACATATGTATGTGCATTTGTGTATGTGTGTGTGGATGCACAAGGAGCGACAGAGAGAGACATAAGGAAATAAAGAGAGAAGGATGGGAAATATGCGTGGGTTGGGTTCTTGTTGAGGTAGAAAATGCCCACGTAGGCGGCCGAGAGATGAGCGCGAACCTATTAGAACTTGTTGAGTGCCATTCGAGTGGGGGATGGAGAAGGCAGGCAGGCAGATGGAAGCTAGGAGCTTGGAGATGGGAGCTTGGAGCCCGTAGATGGGTTATAGGAGATGAGCGGACGTGGGCCACGGCGGAGTTATGTTAATGGGCAATGACTGTTGGGATTTCGTATTAGATAGGGTAATGTGAATCTGAATGCAGTCCCAGCCATAGCAGTTAATGCTGTTGAGATTACCGCGGAGCCAGACGCATCGCATCCACCGAGAGGAGGCGTGAAAAGCGCTTACGATAATGTGTTTAGTTCAAACTGTGTGTCTGTGGAAAGATGATGATGGCTTAGACCAGGCCATATTCATATTAAATTATGCGTTCTCCCAGCAGCATGATCACATATCCATCAAGCAGTGGCCCCGGCCAAAGCTATCAACCCATTGACATCTCGAGTGCAGCTCTCCCTACGATCCATTCCAATTCCCATTCAATCCCTCTTTTTGGACTAATTTACATACATACGTAACTCGCTGCTCCTCTGCTGAAGTCTCTGTGGACTGACTGACCTTTTCGAGTTGATTTTAATGATGCGAGAACGGTAGAGATCATGAAGAGGTCTCCCCCTCTCCCTCTCCCACTCACTCTCTCTCTCTCTCTCTCTCTTGCTGTCTCTGTGGTCTCTTTCCGTCTCAGATGCATTCTCAACTGATTCCATGCGATGATATGCCAAACAGGAGACGCCGAACACATAGCAGCTGGAAATACACTCACAGAAAGGTATAACCGAAATATAACATTGGGAGTGTGTACCCCCAAGAATAATTATTAAAAAAATTCTAGGAGCCACATTATTTCATAAGAGGGTCCATTCAATTTTATACTACACAACAAATGGTAGAAATGCGAAAACCTGCTACTTGCTTAGGATCACAGAAATTATCAGATTTGTTGGGGTACTCCTCAAGAGTAAATACTCCCAGCAAAAAACTAATAAAGGGTATTCAAGGAAATGACCGACGAAACCACCAAAACAAAGTTTCTTTGACGATGATTTTTGAAATAATGCTGCACCATGATGCGGCACAAAGTTGTGAATAATAAATCAATAGCTACGTGAAAGGGTCGACGCGGTAAACAGCGGTTGGGGAGGGGGAAAAATCTCTATTTTTGTGCGTGATTTGTAAGAAACATTATTATGTAAATTATTGTTTTACACCAAGCTGCAGGTTAGATATTTTTGTTGGAGCAATTATAGCTGACCAAATATTTACGCAACAATTATGATTCGTATCTCAACGTAGAGGGGGGACTGAGAGGCGTCAGCTCTACCCTGAGAAAGCCGTCTCTATGAAAAACCAAATCTCTGTATACATCCCATCGATAAATGCTGGAGAGGATACCTCGTTCGAGAGCGTTTTGATCTGCCTCACTGTGTGTTGCTGGAGTGCAACGGGGAACGGTGTAAATCCGGTAAACAGTAGCGACAAGAGGCAATTGACAGCTGCAACAGCTTATGACAAGCTGCAAAAGAAACAGCAAAGCGACAGGGAAATATACATAGGTACTGCATGACGCCAGACAAAATGCAAATGAGACATGCGACAGGCGACAGGCGTAGGAGGTGACAAACTTCCCCAACTGAGAGTCCCGACCAAGGAGGTTGGAGGATCACAGACAGATCTGGCGTTGGAAAAGAAAGTTCAAAGTCTGTTTTGGTAATTTGTGCCAACTGTCAAAATAATGTAGTCAAGCCCGATCCTGGACGAATCCCTCAGTATCGCTCAGTACCCTCTGTAAAGCCCCCCTCTCTATCTGTCCCTGCCTTTCTGACGCGACTCACGCGCAATGAGCAATTAAATATGCGCAGTCGTGTGTGCCACAAACAAAGAAGATGATGAGCATGCTGAAGAAGAAGAGGCCCCCAGTGACTGTGCCTCGTCACCATCATTCACATCCACATCCACATCATCATCATCATCTTCTTCTCCATTGTGATCGGCGCACGAGGCTGGATGGCTTTCTTCAATTCGTTCTGCTGAAGATGCTGAAGACGGGCAGGAGACAAGCACAGCAACTGCCTGCCACATGACCCGAATAACAATACCAAAGCGCAGTGCATCTTCGGGTAAAAGTCGTTTGTGGCATAAGGAATGTGTCTTGCATTTTGGCGATTGTCTTTGAGACTCTTTTGCCTTTGGCTTTTTGGGGTTATGGAAAGGCAAATGCAGATGCAGAAACAGATGCAGTTTCTTCCCCTGCCCTTGAAGATGCATCTCTTTACCTCTAACTTTTTTTCCTTGCTCTTCTCGTTGCAGGTAAGCAAACAAAACCAAGTACCAACCGATGCTGATCGTGTAAGTCATAGCCACTAAGTCAGTTCCGTTCCAATCCCTCCAATCTTCCCAGAACCGAGTCTACCCAAGCTGCGTGTGTGATCCACAGATTGACACGCTTGTTAGCGCACTCTCCACTTTCAATACCGATCTGTGTGTCACTGTAGAAGTGCCTCAAAGATGCGTGGAAAAAGGCAGAAACCCCGAAGGAACTCGACCGTCATTTTCAAGTGTTTCTGCGGCTCTTTCACAGACCCCTAATAAGCACCGCCGTATGCCGTCTCAGACGTCATCTAACAGTGCTCAAATGGCTTTGTTCTCTTGCTACCACTCCCGCATCCGCTCTCTCCCTCAGAAACTTTGCGGCTCTGTCCATGAACAGGAAATGCAGCAGAGGGAAAACTCATACGGAGCGGGGCGATAAAACTTTTCGCACATGCATCTGACGGCGACAAACTTCTTTTTGCAGTCTTCCCGGCAATGCACAAAATCAAAACATTAATTTATTGCACATTTTGGGGGCAAAAACAAGCACAGAGAGCCAGAGAGAAGGAGATAGAGGTGTATGGTAACTGGGAACTGGCAGCCTAAGTAGCCAAAGCGGAGTCGTCTCGTGATGGAGACAAACTCTCCTCGCCCTCGTAAATCACTTTCCCTGCCCAGCAAGACAGAGAAAAGTTGGCAGCCCATAGAAAATATTTCAATAGAAGAGAGTCGGGAATCAAAGGAAGAGAGAGAGAGAGAGAGAGAGCGAGAAGCTGCAGAGAAAAGTGAATGTTCGTCTGGGAAAACTGTAGGAAGCTGGCGACAAAAATATTATTGCAGTTGTGTAAATAGTTGTCAAGACGGAGCAGAAGTTCTCTTCTGCTTCTCCTTCTCCCTCTGCAGAGCCCTGTTCCGGCTCCCAAATGTGTACTTAAAATTGCTTGTATGCCACATAAACATAACCTCAAACTGTCTACAGAGAAACACAGAGCCAGACGCGGGGCAGAGTACACCAAAAAACGAAAAAAAATCTGAGAATTTCAAGTGCACTTATGCATATCCTGGCCGCAATTGAAATGCCGGCCAGACCAAGACATCCACATCCCTCCTTGTGCGTCGCCGTCTTGCACACATGTTGTGCGAGAAATTATAATACAAAAAATCCTTCCTGCTTTATCCTTACAGCAAACAAGCGACAGTCGGGGGTCCGTACTTCCCTCCCTTGCACCAGTCCCCTGCCACTCCACGTCTGCCTCGCGTCTGCGGTGGCGGCGGCAGCGGCAAATTCCTTCTGCCTCGCATGCTACTTCTTTTTTTTGTCAGGGCTCTCTTTGGTTAACGTTGCACAGTGGGATAGGCTCAGGGAAAGGCCATGTGTTGGCTGGTGGGTTAAAGATTAGGGATTGACTGTCACTGCATTTATCCAGATTTTTTTAAATCGATATTTCGGCTTAAAAATATTCTAAATTACTTCTACTAATTTATAAAACTCCCCTTTCATTGTTTTTATACCACTATACCTTGAAATATATGTGTGTGTGTGTGTGTGTGTATGTACAAGCGAAATTCCCTAACAAGCCTGCAATTGTCTTTCAGGGTTCTCGCTCCTTTTTTCTTCGTTTCGCTGTGCTGCCTTTTCCCCTGCGCGGCTCTTTCGACGCTGAATTATTCCAGTGTAAAATTACACCAAAATGCGGGTCACACACACATAAACAAACACCGGGTCCCACAGTGACTCAAAGGCGTTCGTTCCCGTTTTCCCGCTACATATTCCTCTATTCCCATTCCCCCTGTTACAGTTTCTGGGTTCGTTGCTTTTTCGCCAGGCTGTTTCCCATCGAAACTAATTTGTTTGCGCTCGCAGTCCCCCTGCGACCGAGCCCAGGACAGAAATCAAAACTAATTTACATATAGGGAAACTCAATAGGCACAGCCACGCCCCCACCAAATTCTACCACTTCCCTTCCCTGTCTCGACCCCTGCACACGGCTGCAATTAACGTTTCAAGTGGCGTCGATCGAAGTGAAATGAACCAAATTCCAAGGGGTTCCCCCGATTTCAATGTACCACCCACCAATTGGCGTATCGAAGGCATTACGGGATATTTTTTGGAAATTGGAAAAATTCAGCTGGCAGCTGTGCACCCCTGAATGTGCAGCTGAAAATGCATTACCATCAGAAAGTCTCTTCGGCGTCTTCTTCTCTGTCAACCGTAATCGTATCTCCCATTTTTGTGTTTATTTTCCAAACTGCATTTCCATGTGCCTATCGGAATGGATAACCCTTTTTGGCTACTCAATTATGATTAACGATGCGATGCCCTCTCGTGGCGCTTCCAAAATTAGCCAGCGACCTCGACTGTCCCCAGATCTTTCATCTCCTGCTCAACGGTTTTGTACATTAACATTCAACATTTACTCAGAATCTGTTTGTTGATTTTCTTGTCTGTCTAATGCGTGAGTACTTGAAAGGGTATGGGGGGTGGAGATAGAGATAGAGAAGGCAACAGACCGTGGAAGATGCTCCCCCACACATGCTCGTGTCAATTGTTGATTGATTTCCCTGGGCTGACATTTGAAAAGTAACAACAATTAGCTGGAAGCTGGAAATGAAATTGTATTTGAAATTCTAGTGGTTGGGATTCTGTATTTTATTTTTAACGGTTTTTGGGTTGTAATAATGTTTTGAAGCCAGACCACAGTTCCCATCCATTTAGTTTTTAATCGTCAAACCATTTCATATTCCAGAGAGTCCAACCAACCGAAGAGATAACTCCTCCATCGAGTGGAAAATCAATGGGCAGGCTGAGAGCATTCACATAATGAGCCATGACACTCGAACTATAACCGAACCCAGGGAGACTCTTTCTCTCTCTCTCCGAGAGATAAGACACAAAGAGTAATTAAACCATTAACCATTAACCGTTGTGCGTTGTACGATGGGGGACAGGGACTGGGGATAGTTCTCCTCTTTGTACAATGTCTAAGGGAGGTTTTTGAACTGAACTTTACAGTTTTTGTGGTTAATGCATTTCACTTACCGAAGATGATAAAAACTTGGCGATAAAGTGGCTGGTTTTTGGTGTGTCTGTGAGGAAAGAGGGGAAGGAGTGAAGAGCGGGGAACACGCGTTGTGGCGGGGCGTGTCTAATTGCATTTCATGCTGTCCCCGTTTCAATATTCCCCCACGCCTGTCAATCGTTCGTGCGTTTCTTTTCTTCTATTCTCCGACATTCCTACAGCTCTTTTCAAAAAAAAAACAAATTTGAATTCGTTCTTTGTCAACTCTTTTGACAATTTATTAGAAACGCATTAGGATTTCCAATGGGTTTTTTCCCTTTCATTATTACCCCAAATTGAATACTTTTTATGGCTGCGTCACGCGTTCTCTGCACACACAGAAAATTCCCATTTGTTCTCTGCCGCAAATAGATGTTCGAAACTCGATAAAAATGTCACTCCGCAGCCTAATAATGAATCATAATCCGCAAGATTTATGCACTCACCTGAGGGCCGCACTGGAACGGACTGGACAGATAAATCTTATTACAAAAGCTTTTTGCACTTTATCCCCGCCCCACCCAAACTATGCATGTATGGTGAGTGCCTGAAAATTAATTTTTTAATGCACTTTTTCAATCCTTTTAAAACACATAACCCACCGGGACATGCTAGGGTCCAGTGTAATAAATTTAATTTAATTTACAGAATTGGATTGACTTTGTGTCCGACAGGCAGCAGCAACAGCAAATAGCAGTAGTACCAGCCACTAACAAAGAACATGCTCGAACTCGTCCTGGTACAATTTATTGCATATTTTATTTTATATTTATTTTTTTGTGTGATTTTAACAAGTTTATTTCATGTACTCAACAAGGGCGAAAGTATAGGGAAATATATGACTTGATGTACATAGGTCGCTGGACCGGATGTCGCTGGGGCAATTACTCAATCGTATTATAAGCAAATATAATTCGATGCGCTGGCCAAACCGGGAAAATTCAATTAAACCACAGTAAAGTCTCGCATTTCACTCGGTTCGATGGGGTCGCAATGAAATTAGCATAAATTGACATCAATTCCCTCCAAATTGATTCCCCGAAAAGAAACCAAGACCGGGACCCGAGACCCGCCCAAAATGCAATTTCCAGACAAACATGTAGTAAGTTTTCCAAAGAAAACACAATTTATAAATTAGCCAAACAGCAGCGAACAGAACAGAACAGAAGCCCCAAAACTTTGGGCACAAATATCGAGAGGAAATCATAAATATTGCAGGAGAAGGAAAATCGAAAGGATTTCCAAGCAAATTTTCACGCTCCAACGAAACTAAAGGCCAGCCCTTACCCCCACATACCCCTTGGGGCAAGGGGGTCATGCAGAGAACGAGAAAAATATTATAGAAAACAAAAAGAAGTCGTGGAAAAACAGGCTGGCCGAAGGACTGAGGGATAAGCCTGCATAATCAAGTGGTTTTCGATAAATAGAAACAAAAAGGGTAAAGGAACCCCACAACCCCTCGTCGAACCATCGAACCATCGAACCCTCGAACCCTCTCCATCCAGCCCCTTCAGTGCCCAAGCAAGTTAATCGAATATGTTTGTTAAAAAAGTTTTGAGGCGTAAAAAGGCAAAAGGAATCCTGCCGCCATCCATCGAGCCTTCCCCACATCCACTTATGCTTGGGCCTGGTGAAAATTTAATTTCGACCGCGTTTTCTTTTAGAGATGGCAGCGTGAGAGTAAAGGTGGGATGTGCACGGGGACTCCCTTGCGTGAGTGGAACTCCTCTACTAAGTACACCCGGGCCCGTACTCAGCCCCAGGCGTTGCCAGGCAGCCTCTTTGACCCACATTTTCGAGTGGCTCTCGGCCTGAAGTCGCTCTCTCCTTGTCGGCTTTTTTAATTTCCTCACCTCGTCCACTTCCTACTTACCACCTCCAGTTGCCATTCACTTTAATGCCTTTTGCCTCTAAATTGCATCCTTTCGGACTGGATCTGCCCGCTTCACCTGCTTCAGTGCCTCCTGTTGCTGTTGCTGTTGCTGCTACTGTTGATGATGCTTCTTCCATGGGCCATATACAATTGTTGCCACATTTCCGGCCATCTTTTGGCCCAGAACGGAGCCGGAGCCGGAGCCGGTGTCCTTCAGACATTTTAATGATTTTCCGAGTGAGATTTCGCACTCATTTCAGTTGCTGCTTCAATTTTCCTGCTTTAAATTGCTTTTTCCTAGTGTTGTAAGAGCATTTATTTTGTATTTTGTTGTTCACAGAATTTTCTTTTCCCCGGATAGTTTGCGCAGAGGGAGGAGGGCTTGGAGGGTTTGGAGGGTTTGGAGGGTTTGGGGTAAAGTCCAATCCAGGAAAATATTAAGCGATTTATCAATTAAGGCTCAACGAAGGGAAACCCCAACCCTTTGGCCCACTAATTTAACCCTTAAGCTGCACGTGCCGGACCGTAAGTAAAAAAAAGGAGAGAAATAAAAGAAAATTATAGAAATTCCTGGCAACAAAAGAGCTCTCAGCCTCAACAAAATCAACCACTTGACAATACAAAAGATAATTAAATAAACAATGAGCGAGGGCCAGGAGCCAAGGAACAAGTGAAAATGCGAGAGAAAAAAGAAATGCAAATTTAAAAAAATTATACAGCCCCAAAAAGAAAATGAAAATGAGAGTGTGAAGCCTTGGAAATTCATTGAAGGACCTCAAAGAAAAACCTTACCCAAAGGGTTCTCGTCTAGAGAAGAGAAGGGAGACACAAGGGAAAACAGCGGCTCCAGACTTTATGCAGAACTAGTTCAGGTAAATGAAGACAGAACAGGAATACCCTCCAATGTGAATCAAATGGTGGGTGGAGGGGGTTTGGTATTCGACCCCATCCATGCCCATTTCCGCTTATCGCTCTGCCTGTCACAACTTTACCGCCGCCGCCGCCTCATCATGGCTCGCTCTTAATCATCAGACAGACAAGGGCTGCGCCTGCAATGCGTCGTGCCTGGGGCGATAGGTTCCACTGTACCAGTAGACGGTGTAGCCCCACGCCCTGCAGCATAAAAGCAACAAAAAAAGTTGCACCGCTTCCATGACAATGATGACGGCGTCTGTTTCCGCTTCTGACGACGACTCCGCGCCGCGTCGTGGCCATTTTTGCCAACTGTTAGTGCTGCGCGGGCCTGCAGCCAGCGTTTGTCCCGGGCCTACACTCTTGGATACTATGTTAAATTTTAGTGTTTGTCGTTGCAACAACAGCGGCAGCAGGAGGTGCAGCAGCAGCCACACGAACAAGGACAAGTTTGTTAGAGACAAACGTCGCCATCGTCGCCGTTGTCGTTGCCGTTTGCCGTTGCCGTCGCACGTTGTGCAAACTTTTCCACTTCATTGCATGATTGCAATTTTTACGCAAAACAATTTTATTTGTTTAGTTTTTTCTTCGTTTTTCTTGTTGTTGTTGTTTCTTTCCTTCTCTTTTGTATATCAGCCACTGTTTGCCGACGAATGTTGCATTGTAGGGCGGGCAGTCGAAACCGATGATTGCCGCCAGCGCCGTGCGAAAACTTTAAGAATTGTCGAGGTGCAAAAGTGCTTGGAGTGGATGATAATATCTACATATATGAATATTAAGTTCTTAACTATTTTCCCAGTGGGAAGGAAACACTTTAAGTCACTGTCAAAAGCCACAGCTCCGAGCAACAGATCCGTGGTCAAAGTTTAACTAGTTTTCGGAGACCATTTCTGAGACCCAATAATCTAGTTCTCTGCTTTCACTGCCGATAATCCGTTTAAATACGAGAAGTACTCACTATTGGTTGCCCTGCTGCTGTTGCATCTCATCTCGCCATTTGCCAAGTTGCATCAATATACACCCTCCGCCCCAGATCCGTCTTCTTGGCTATTCTCCAATCAGTTTCATTTTCACACACAATTTTCTTGGCCATTTTTTTTCGTTCGCCTTGGCCGTTTATCCATTCGGAGCTCTTTCTCTTCCAATTCATCTTTCTCTCGCACTCTCTTTCTCTCTCTATTACTGGCTCTTTGGCCAAAGTGCAAAATGTTGTAAGTTAAATGGAAACAATAATGGGCTCGGTCCTGGCTTTGGCTTCGGCTTTGGGTTTGGGTCTTGGTCTTGGTTGGGGCTTTGGCTTTGGGTTTGGCTTGCTCTGAGGCTTTGGCTGCGCTCCTTTTATCTTTGGGAACTCTTGAGACTGCTCAGACGGCGACCGGGAACCGCACTGACGTCGCCTCTTGATTTCGATTATTGCCCTGCACTTTTCACTCCTCATTCGGGCAGCTTTGCTCCTGCCAATCCCGAGTGCTTAGTGCTCCTCCCGACTCGGTGCTGTCTCGGCTCGTTTGACAGATGAATTACTTGCCTCGGTGGCAGTCCTGTAATCGCACTCGCTTGGGCTTCACCTAGTGGGACGGACTCCCTCTCTGGATGGTCCACACGGGGAATATTTTAATTAAATCCATTCCAAATGGGCCCCGGGCCAAGACCTCTGCAGCAATGCAAAAGTTTTGCGCAGCGACGCTAAAAAGTAGGCTCTGCAATTGCAATCCAGAAGCCAGACTAGCGCCAGAAGCGAGGTCCTAGGCTATAAGACATGAGCCACTAAAACCGTCCTAGAGCAAAGCCAGCCACAGCAGAAGAACATAACTGAATAGAACACAACTGCAGAGCTGAAGCTGAAGCCTGAGCAAAGCAAAGAAATAGTTTGGTCCAAAACTATTTGCCAGGCCGCTATTTTCATATGCAGCACAAGCAGCAGCAGCGGCAGCATCGTGGCAAGTTGTGCCATAATTTCATGCCACAGCAGAGAAAACTTGTGCGGTCTGTGTAGCGCAGCGTCTCCCTGCCACGCCCCCAGCTGCCAGCCACGCCTAATAATAAGAAATTAGAACTTACGACAGCCACTAAGACTGTCCACAACAGCAGCAGCAGCAGCAGAAGCAGAAGCAGCAGAGGAGGCAGCCAGGCGAGGACTATAATCGTCTTGTACTTGCCCGGGTAAGGAACTTTAAGCTAACCACAAAATGTCCTGCCAAGTGGAGATACTACCAGGGGCAGGAGAAGCAGAAGGAGAAGGACTCTGGCAAGTGAAAATGGAATCGTGAGTTGAGTTTCTACGGTCTTAGCACCTGAACGCAAAATGGGAACTGCGAACGGGGAGAGGCGAACGGAAGTGGGGGACAGTGGAAATGGAACCATGACCAAAGCCAGATGACAATGAAAGCAACGCAGGGAAGGGAATCCTATTACATGGGATGTTCTGTGCGTCAGCTGATCTTCGAGTCATCACACAGTTTGAGGAGAGATCCATACAGGGAAAGTGTTTCATTTTATTGTTTCATTAATAAAATTTGATAAAAGATGGATACGTTTCAAGCCCAATTGCCATTTCTTTTATTTATTTCTTTGATCCAATTTAACTTTGTGACTTTTCGCTTGTATAAATTGCCCATTCCATTGTTTCATTTCACTTCATGGATTCCTTGTACAGCTTTCCTTTGTTTCATTCCATTGCTTTCATCAATTATCTAAGCTAGCTCTGTGTCTGTCTCTCGCTCTGCTTTCTTTGGTTCCATTCCATTGATTCCACAGATTTTCAAAGCCTCCTCTAGTGTCCTCTTTCGCCGTTAGGGCATCAACTCTTTCGCATTTCCCCTTTGCTTTGATGCCAGAGCTTCATTTCATCTTCTTCCTGGTTTACCTATTGGGGCACTGCAACCACCACACCCACCTAGTGCCCACTCTTCCACCCATTTCTCGCTCCCCAACCAGAGGCTATTCCCGCAGCGACATCGTCCTCGCTTCTCAGATGCTGTGAAGTGAGCGCAGCGCATTATTTAGGATTTACCTTTATGTTGTTGTCATCGGGGATGTTGCTGCTGTCGGTGTCTCCTCTGCTGTTGCTGCTTCTGCTTCTGCTGCTGCTTTTGCTTCTGCTGGTGGCTCCTTTTGCTGCCGTGTTGCAACGAGTCTGAGGTTCTGCCTCCGTACTCTCTGTAGTGGGTCGTTTATAAAGGTGGAACTCGGCTCTCACTATCCTCGTCCCTCCTGCTGCTACTGCTTGTGGCTGCCGCTGCTTGTGGATGTGGATGTTGTCGTCGTGCTCATGATGCTGGGTGATGAGAAAATGCGAGGCTCGTGTGACATTTTCATTATCGTTGTGGGATATGCGCTTGTCTGTGGCCAGCCTTCGACCTCGGCTTGTGCTCCACCTTCTGCTGTCTCCCCCTTTCGCTCTCATTCCCTTTGGGCTTGTGGCAGCAAAAGGAGCAGATAAGGTTACAAAATTATTAGTTGGGATTTACAATGCTCCAGTTTTAGTGGCCAACTGTGTGAGTGTGTGGGTGCAGGGGTTGTGGCTGGGTGGCATATCAGGCAATCAGCTGACTTTGTAGCCCAAGCAGAGAAGTGTAACTGGGCTTAGAGCTACTCCACCGATGCTATATTCAACTATCAGTAGAAGCTTCGACGGAATATCTTTGTCTAACATATAAATTAACCCAGACAAAAAGATCTATTCCAATTGTGGCCAAGCCTTTACCGAAGCAGCAACTTAAAGCTTCAAGCTGCATCCTTAGCCCCGGTAGCAGATCCTTTGAGGCCATCGCTTACCCACTTCCGCTCTTATCGTGCACATGCATTTCTGGCCAATTCAATAATCGAAAGCAGCTCCTCCAGTTCTCAATTTCTCCACTCCAAATTGCCATCAATTTATCAGCTCTCTGCCCTGCTCTGCCCCCTCCGCTCTTTCCTCTTAGGTTTTTTCTCTTGCTTCCATTGTGTGTGCAATATTTTGCAGCAGAGAAACTTATAAGTTCAAAGATTAACACAATTTCGACAAATAATGAAAGTATAATGAAAAGGGGGAAGCGGGAGCGGCATCCGCTAAGGAAGTGAATCGGTCCAAATAGATGGAAAAAAGCCAAAGAGAAGAGGAAAGTGGCAAGTGGTTTCTGCTGGGAGGTGGCAGCGATATTTTCCTTTATCATCCATATAAATTCCATTTCTGCCTGATAGAGAGCGATGGCGGGAGGGAGGGGGTGAGAGCTAAGGGTAAGACGGGCTAAGGGGTGGCAAGTGCGGGAAAAATGCAAGCAGGAATTTGAAAATTTTCAATTACGCGTGCAATGAAAATTACGAAAACCCACAAAAGTCATTTTTCTTCGATCGATTTTTTTTTCTTTCTTTTTGCCTCTCCCTTTGCTCCAGCGATTGTCCTCAAAAGAATCAGAGGCCAACAATGCCAGGACAGAGCAGAGCAGAGCCAAGCAGAGTCCTTGCCACATCCCCCACAAAGGTGAAATGGCGCTAAAGTTGAGGTCCTGCGCGCGGGGGAATTGGCGATGGCAAATGGCGAAGGTAATGGCGGCGGGGCACGGTCGGCTGCTCTGTGTGTAGTGGGTGGGGGCATGGCATGAAAAGTTGCCTCCTCCACGGGCTGCGAAAAGTAGAAAAAGCAATTTCGAAATCCCAAAGAAATTGCAAAATTCCATGCGGCAGCGTCGACGACGGCGCTTCAGTAGGGTTTTTGGTCTGGTCGGGTTCGGGTTCGGCGACAAAGGATGCGCGCGCCCAGGACATATCCACAGCCTTGTGGGCGACAGCTGATAGCGGCCGCCACGGGCCTCCGCTGCACCTGGCACCTCTTGCACCTCTTGCACCTGCAATTGTCCCCTGGCTCTGGCTTTCTTGCTCTCTGTTCATTCAGCTCCGCCTCAATCTGCTGATGGTCACATAAGTAAGGTTAACTAAGCAGCGAGTACAAGGGTTAACATGCTCCAATGTTGTCCTGTGCCACACCACACTGCCACAATGATGACAGCAAGCCCCAGGGAGAGAGCGCACAGTGGTGCAGGCGCCACAATCGCAGATCGTCCCAGCTTGGAACCACTTTACAGCGGGGCACAACCACTGTGCGACTTGCCCCATTGTTTGTGTTGACATTTGCCAGCTTGGCTGTGGCTTTGGCTTTTGGGGGAGTCCGCGCTGCACTTCACTAGCTGCTGCTGCTGTTGCTGCTGCTGCTGCTGCCAGGAGGAGCCTCAGCTTCATCCTGCGTGTTCGAGGCTTATGTCACCTGGCCTGCGACGGGCCTGGACCGGGACTGGGACTGGGACTGGGACTCCACAAAGAACGAACTTCATCTTGTGTCTCTCCCCGCCTCGCTGCTTGATTCTCTTCGCCGACTTCTTTTATTCCTCTAGCTGACATAATATTTTCATTTTCCTTGGCGATGGCTGGAAAACACTTTTCATTATTTGCTTTTTCCTTCCTTCATATTTCACATTTTTGTTTGAGCAGTGTGCGGTGCCAGGGGTGGGGCAATGTGCGGGGGATTTCGAGAGCTTTCGCTGATGAGATTGTTGGTGTTGTCTTAAGGTGACTTTCTTTACCGCGGGATGCACTTGAGACTCTTCCCTGGGATGCCAGGCCGCGCAGAGCCAACGTCAACTCGCCTCAAAGATTATCAAAGTTTATGATAGCGTAACGGATACCTTCTGGGATGAGTACGTTGCAAAGGGAGGATGACTCACTTGGCAGCAATGTACAAACATTTCCACTTGTGCAAGGCGAGATATAATTATGCCATTGATTCAGTGGAAATGCTACAGGAGTAAACAATCAAACCGCAAAAGTGTGTAACAAACGAATTTTGGCAATTTTCTCTGAATAAACACAGGCGGCTGTCAGGTGAAATTTGCGTCAATCGGAGGAGTGTTTACTGAGAGCCGAAAACAATCTATAATAAGTTGCCTTCCTCTTTCGGAAAAATGAATTACAAAATGTTCCACAAGGGGCGATAACCCACTGGGAGCCCGGGGAGAGGCCACACAACAGTCGTCGGAGTTGGACAATGCCTGGAATGCCACAGAAAAACTGGACTTGCAGCGGTCGGTCTCCCCCACTCTCTAACCACAACAAGGGGCACGGCCTGTCTGTCTCTCTCTCTCTCTCCCTCTATCTGCTCTCTGTTTTCTTTCCTACTCTGTTGCTCTGCCTGTTGCTGTCTCTCAAAACTGGCTACGATTAAATCTCTCAACGCCTTGGAACTGAGTCATTGGACTCGCCGCAGCAGCTGCTGTGGCAGCCACAACAAAACCAACAACAACACAAAAGGTTCATATTCAAATTTGTAGAACGTGCAACGAATTCGAAAATGAAAATGAGTAAACTCGCAAAAACAAAAAATCGAACGAGTGGGTCGACCAAAGAGTTACCTTTGGTGGGCAGTGGAACAGATTTATGTACCTTAAATAATATGTAAAGTCTGCAGCTCTTAATGTCGAAAATGCTTCCGCCTGTATGCAATTAAGAGGGTATCATAAAAAGAACAGACCCAAAAGAAAAACTACCAATGGCATGCAATTGTATTTACTGTCCTCGTTGGGGTCAAGCAGAGTGTGTTGTCGGCTTAGTCATAATTCCATTTGGAACAATGGAAATATTTCTTATAGTAACAGTGCTGGCTGCACAGTCCAAAGACGAAGTCACCAAATGACCTGCCAACGAAATTGATAACCTTCCCCAAGGCGGAGGCAGAGCCAGAGCCAGAGACAGAGACAGAGACTGCATCTGAGGCTGGCGACAACTTCTCAGTCGTTTGCCAGAGATAACCTTTCGGGTTTCCTTCCCTCCGTATTCGCTGATTGTGGTCAAACATTCAAGGGGGAAAGGCAAGTAGTTTGTACACATAAAACCATAAAAACTGTGCTGATAATTCGGCTATGGACTCATCGAACTTGAGCTTTCATTTCTTAGTTTAGTTTTCTTTTAATTTTTACAATTTTTACGAGTTTTCTAGCTGTGCTTTTTAGTGATCGTTAAAAAGTGCCCCAACGATGAGGGGAACAAAGTGCACTCGGTTCGGTTTTATGAGGGGCATTCTCCTTTGGGTGGCTAAATTCCACTTAAATATTATTCCAACCATAAACGAGCTGTTTAGCGATGATTAAGCCCGGGACCTTGGCTTGGAGATTCCTGTGGGTTTTACTGTACCATAATTTTATAGGCAACCCATCGAATTGTTATTGGCGTCATTTATGGATCGCTTCTTTGTTCTCCTAGTCGTTTGTAATCATTCAATTTGAATGCACCCAAATGGGTATTCCAGATCAAGCATTTCCATATGCCTGGCCCTGGTGGAGCACTGGAAAGGGAGAGAGAGGTACAGCCATTGAAGGCGTTTTCCATTGACCATTTATTTGCATTGCAAATCGCATGCCGCATGCCCCATGCCGCATGCTGCACGCCGCATATAAGGTAAATTTCCAAATGGACCAACTCGTAAATTTCGCCATACGAGCACGAGGGCCGGACAATGGAGTCGAACAATTGATATACCAATTACAGCCCCCAAAAGGCAACCACCCAAACCCAAACCAGACTCAGACCCCAGTCTCAGTCTCAGTCTCGGTCTCAGTTTTAGTCTCTGGAAAACGCCAACACACGCAGCTGCCCACGTTGCAGCCTCTCCCTCTCCGCTGTCTGATGCGAGTGATCAAATCGCACGGATCAAATCTCTGTTGGGAAATTAGCAACATTAGAAGGTGGCTCAGGCAACCGCGAAGCCTTGGCTAGATCTGGTGAGCGGACCACGCAAGGGTCAAGCGAGTGTGAAGCATTTACTAGCGAGCATTGGAATTGGAAACCAGAATGGGAACTACAGTGGTTACCCTCTAGGGAAAACCCCAATAATGTTGACTAGTGGGGGAGAGCGAGTGAAACCCAAATAAATAAATATTATTGCCATGTTGGAGGCTCGGGCTGGCTTTTGGCCAAATGCCAGCGAACCCGCGTGGTCGTGGCCATATCGTTGCTCGATCTGCGCTGCAGTTGCCGTTGCAGTTGCCAGTTGGCAGCAGCGCCTCTCCCCCGCTGCGCATGCGCGCGTTTAATAAGTCTGCGGAGGAGTGGTAGGGCCAGGGGCAGAGCCAATGGCAGGGTGGGGGAAGGAACAAGCGATTTCATTGCCGCGATATGGGCAGTCGGGGTCCACCCGGATCCGCAGTTCGCTCTCATCAACGGTCCGCGTAATGAGCCATTATTGCCTCGATGCGAGGCCTTTATTGCCATCGTCATCATCGGCAGTCATCGTCTTGGCCAGTGCCCCACAGCTGCAAATGTTGCGCTGAGTCTTCGTCTTGGTCTTGGCCTGGCATTTTGGCCATATTTGTCGCCTGTGTGGCATTCGCTCGTCGCTGCTGCGTCTGCTGCCTGCATTTTGTGTTCGGTTGCCAAACTTAGTCTCGGGTTTCCTGGCTGCCCCTCTGGTGCGTGAGGCAGGCATTAATTGGCATATGGCTAACATGACAGTCGTAATAACTGTTTATGGCTCTTTGCTCGAGTCTCTCTGTCTCTCCATATCGCAGTCCCAATTCCCCACAGTCTCCAATTTCCACTAGAAATCCATTTGATGGACATGACACAAACAAAGAATTGGGTTGGGGCATAAACGCATATTTTCCCCACTTCCTAATGATAATTCTTCTTCCTTCTTCTAATTTCAGGTGAGTCTCACATGGCCCAAAAAGTGAAACAGTAATGGGTTTGTTTTTCGAGTTAAATGTGATATTCTATCTGCCACATTTCCTGTTCTTTTTGTGGGGCAAGCAAATGTCAATTCTCACTTCATAAGAGTTTATTTACGACTCACTCCAGCAGGCCCAGAGCACAACCAAATTTCGAATAGTTCTTGATGGATTTTTACTCTTGATTATGTTTCGGTTTATTATCGCACAATGAGCCATACTCGCAGTGTACAAAAGTAGTAAAATAAATCGTAAAGAAACAATCACGAAGAGCTGGGGGTAATCCACAGACAGATTGGGGTGGCGTACCCCCCACACTTATCCCGCTCCTCAGTTGCATTCTCTCTGCTCTTTCTGTCCCTCTCGATCTTATCTGCTCGACCAAAATTCTGTTGTTTCCCTCCCGAAGCTCACACAAGAATTATGTATATTGAATGAGCGGCGATAATATCTACGAGCATTAGAGGAGTAGCTTGTGGCAATTAAAGCCCAGGCCCGGGCATTTGTCAATAGATTGCGGTACGGTACCGGTACCCCATGAAATGGGAAAAAAACAGACACAAACCAAAAAACTATCCGTGTCTCGACCCAAAAAGCTGACCCAACAAGAAGCTGTTGGCCTGGTCGGGGGACCTCGGGTACTGGGTCCCAGGCCAAACTACAAATGATATTTATCGATATAGCTTGGCATGCCATTGTCTTTGCTTCTCTCTCTCTCTCTCTCTGTCTCTGTCTCTGGGTTTTTTCTCTGTTTCTCAAGGGTCGCCGTCGCCTTTGAGGCTGCTTGTTAACCGAAATGCGTCAAATGACAAATGATTTAAAATTTATTATCGCTGGGGCTTTTTTTCGTAGTTTCAGGCCGTTTTGGGCCGGACTCTGGTTTTATATTGTGCTTACGTTCCCTCCTCTCTCACAGTCTCTCAGCGAAAGTGAAAATCTGTCTCTGTGTGAGGGGGGCAGGCTCAGGCCTTTATTTGCGACTGCTCAATGGGTTCCGTGATTAATCATGGGCGAAAGGATTGATGCAATTTCAAATATTCAACTGTTTTCCAATTCAAACAATTTCCGATGGTAATCCAGCTTTTTCCATATGATTTCCCCTCTTTAATTATTCGATATGTGTGGACATATTTTTGATCAATTTGCTCTTTTTGGGCGATGGGCGATGGGCTTTGGGCTTACATTTGCGCGTGTTTTGCTATAAACAAAAAGAAATTATAATCATTTACAATTCGTTGACTTTGGCAATGCGCAAATTTGCCATTATGGTCAGCAGAAACAACAACAGCAATAACAAACAGCAAACCAGGCCGAAAAGCAAATAAACAGTTACGCACTCGCGCACACATTAAACTATCAAAATAAACAGTTATGGGCAACTATTGGCACCCACGTTGGCGCGGGCCATGGGGCGGAGGGCGTGGCACATTCGCATATTAATCAAGCGCATAATTTTAGGTGCTGCTGCAGTGGCAACTGCTCCCTGGAACACACAACGCTCCTTTTTTGGGCCAAATATTGTACTCTGCTCGGATACGCACCACGTGAATAACGAGCGATAAAAACTTGGCAAATATAAAATGCAAACAACATTCAAGCAGTTAGTAGAAAGGGTAGAAAGGGTGGCGGTGTAGTGATGCACTGCCAATGCCACTCTGTAATGGCTGCTAGTCATCGACATTCGACAGTTGTTGCCTTGTTGCCGGTTAACCGATGAAGAGCCATTTCGAAGAGAGCGAACGAGCGGCGCCCAAAAATTGCTGCGGCTGCTAGGCCACAGCCTGGCTTAGAGATGGGAGCAAAGGACATGCAGCAGACGATAGGATACGATAGGAGGTAGCATCAGATAGTGGGAAAATGTTCAGTCTAGTAATTTCCAGTGAGTGCACTCAGCGACTATCCAAATAATCACATCCAAGAAATATTTAAGGTCGAAATTTATTTATTTTATTTATGAAATATTTTTAAATCCAAAATTATCAAAAATGTGCCAAAATTGAAGTGAGCAAAATTTTTTTTTTTTATATTCAATCATTGGTGTTTTTTCTCTTAGTTGAAGTACAAGTACGAAAATGTTACTAAAGAAACTTCAGATACGATAGGAAGAGCTCTTACAATCATCACTCGTGTGAGCTTCAGTAAAAAAGAACTAAGGGGAAATATCTGGGAATGAGAAAGGGTTCATTCGATAGCTACTAGAAACTTTAAAGAGAAAGTAAATAGGAGAAATGGTTCAAAGAACTTTCGCGAATTGAACTATTTTTATCGAAGAGACCCTTCAGATTAGAGACCTTCTCTGATAGCCAGGAACTACAGAAATCCCAAAAACTCGTGTCACAGTGCCGTCTCTAGTTCACACACACACACACACACCCACACATATGCTCTCTATCGCACCCACACACACAGACAGAGTTGTATTTGCATTTTGGCGGCTGGTGTTTATTTTCGAGTTGATTTTGAAGTGAACAGTTTGCTTAATTCACGATGCACGCTGCACGATGCCGGGACCACCCGAATGCAAAGTAAATGCAGAATTACGCATACGCAACGCTGCCAAAGTTTGCGGCTGGCCACAGAGCCCCAGTGCTACCCCTCTCTCCCTTGGCCATGTCCAATAATTTCAATAAATACCACACACACACAGACACACCCACACAGACCCCACCCCACTGCCACTGCCCCCCGAGTGGTGAGGATGAGGCTCGTCGGGGACAGGGACAGGGACAGGGGAACTGGGAGCTCTTCAGCGTTAAATTGGAAGCACTTTAGATTCACATTCAATTAATTAATTTAAGCAAATTGTTTGCTTCAAATTAATTGAATTTGCATTTAATTTGCGCTCACGAGAGACGCCACTGGTGGCAAGCAACAACAGCAGCAGCAGCAGCAGGAACAACAATGCAAGCGGGGCAAGACTCTCGCTTCCATCTGTCAGTTTGTCAGTTGCTCAGTTTTCACCGAGTTTCCTCAGTTTCTCCAGCTAAGGCCTACCCTTTGGGCCTCTCACCCGCACAGCCACCGATTGATGGCCAATTTGCAGTAACCTCGTCCTTTGGCTCATCAACGTTAAATTTATTAACTAACTTGAGTGTGTGTGGGGGGTGTGTGTGTGGGGAAAGCGACAACATTAACAGCAAACAATGCAAACAATTCTCCAGAGAATTGTCCAAAGCTTTTCCGCTCTAAATGGCCAAGTTTTAGTCGTAATATAATGGGGAGAGTCTCTGGCTCTGGGCCCCAAAAGAGCATATCAGGGGGAATGTGGGGGTTTGTAATGAATTAACAATATAATGGAAATCTCACTTTAAATATTTATTAACGTTTGTGTATGTGTATGTGCATGTGTGTGTGTTTGTGTGTGTGCCATGATTGTGGCCACATGAATAATGCACAATTCCATAAATTCCGATGCAAACTTTGTGCATAACTGGGTAAATACTCTGATAAAACACATTGAAGCTGGAGATGAGTGTGGGGGCACTCACCCTAGTGATGCTGAATTCTGGTAACACTTTGACGTAGCATTCCTTGCTCTCAGATACTTGATCCTTGAGGGACGTACTAATTGCGAAATGTTTCCCTAGAGCAGCGTCCGGCTGGGCAGCGTTCAAAAGACTGAAACTGAAACCGAATTTTTTCTGGGGTCAAAGCTTGAAAGGAAAGTGTAAATATCGCAGCGAATTGCATCAGGAAAACGAGAGGTGAGAGCGCGAAAGAGCCGAGAAAAGTCAATCGACACGACCCGCGACCAACAGGTTATAATAATTATAATTATAATGCCGGCATACAATAATTATTATACGCTTTAAGCCAATTACGGACTTGGTAGCTGTCGCTGGCACAAAAACTGCAGAGGCGTGGGGTGTGTGGGGCGTGGCCAAGTGGAGAATAATTTGCGCTTTTCACACTAATTAAATGCGAATGAGACATAGGGACACACAGACAGAGAGACAGAGAGACACATAGAAAGAGATGGCGACAGGCTGCATGACAAATGAATTGCAGTGCAGTTCAAGCAGCGAACGAGCGTGTCAGAGAGAGAGACAAGAGGCAAGAGATAGATGAATTAAAGTCGCGCTGCAGAAAAATGATTAAAAATGTAAATTTTAATTCAATTTCGTTTGTGAAAAATACGAAAAGAAGCGCCAGCAAATAAAACTAGTAGCTGTAAAGTGGTTTATTGTGAGCCAAGACACAGCACAGCACAGGATGGGACAAGGACGAGGACGAGGACAGGACACACAGCGCACAGCACGCAGGATGCAGGGTGCAGGAGAGAGGACGCGACAAACTTTGCCGCGAGGCAAGGCGTCAAGACAAAGATACAGAAGACGCAGCCAAACCGACACAGAAAAGAATGGTAGCAAAAACAAGTGCAGGAGAAGGAAGGAGCAGAACACGCTGATAAAGTAGCTTGCCAGAGGGCCAACAGAAGAGAGGAAGGGAGAGAGAGAAAGAGGGAGAGAGGGGAGCAACAGCAGATGAGTTGAGCAAAAAATCTCGAGAAGAGACAAATCGAATTTCCCATGGGAGGAAAAGCGAAAACAAGAACCGAGAGGAACTTCAATTGGGGGACGGCTACCACGAAGCAGGAAACGCCCTAATATGGTAATTATCAGCGAGTCTTAAAACTCCTTTAAAAAGCATCAAAAAGCGGACCCAAATCTTATCAAATAGTACAGATCTACTTGGATTAGTTTCTTGGTAATTTTGCTCATGTTTCAGTTTACTTTAAGATGCGAAAATCGGAAAAACAAATGGCTTAAACTTATTTTGAATTCTTTAATCAACTTTAAACTATAATTACTAAATATTTATGTATGTACCCATATATTTTCGGCCTGCACCCAATGATCCCAAACAAAGCGAACCAATGGGAACTTGAGAATGCTCTAATCAATTTGGAATTTAAATTCTTTAATTCAGAGACGAACAATACTTCTTATTTCCTAAGAAAATAGTGTCTGCATCTTTAAAAGCTGCGTTTGTGTCACACATTTACAAGACAACTGTTAGATGTAGCAGTAGTGCAATAATAAAATAATTTATGCGAGTCTTTGCCAGCAGAATCATTTAGATGAGAATGCCAATGGAGACTCCAAGTATGTATGTACCCTGATGTGGAAAAGGTTCGTCACCCATGCCTGGACTAACCCCAAAATAAACATAAAATATTAAAGAAAATTGTTGATCATCTGAAAATGTATCTAAAAGGCTCTAAATTTGTATGCAGAAATAGAGCCAGCCAAGGCAGAAAAGAAGAGCAATTCCAACTAAATAAGAATATAATTTACTTCCAAGCTATGCAGATGTTAAAGGCTAGTAGAGATCCCCGTAGATTCCTTCCCAGCCCAATTATTTTCTACTACTACCTTTCGTCAGTAAGAGCATCCACAGGGCGCTAAAGACCCCACACAGAGACGCTACGATGGGAAACGCAGGGCGAGTCGGTAGTCGGGGGGCGAGTCAAGAGTGTGTGCAAATAATGCAATTTGATGATGCAGTCAGCTCTGCAGCAATTTTAATAAATATTTAATTAGGCCGCATCTTGTTGCCCCACTGCCACACCGTGCCAGCCAGGCCCCAGGCAGCCACCCTTCAGGGAGCTTTTTTATTTTTTGCACTCCCCCTCCCCGTTTAAAGTAAATTTGCGCGGAAATCAAATGTTAATGGATTTAAGCGGATTGCAGGGCAAAGTTCTTCCTCCTGACAACAATTAATTTGGCCGCTGGGCAGAGTCGAGGCAGGCAGGTAGATACTAGAGAAGGAAGCTCCTACCTTGAGCAGGGGATCTCATTTGGGTGGGGGTTTGCTGGATAATAAGCTGCCGCTTAGATGATTTCCGAATGGGTTTTCTTCCTGCGGTTTCCTAGGGAATTGGCTGGGCAACTGGTTTGGCCTTTGACCTTTTTCTTTGGCCAAGGCAAACATAAAGCAGCCAAAAGGTTATAGCCACACCCCACCCCTCTGAGCGAAATGAATCTGCAATTCTATTCCATTTTGTGCGCAGAGAAAGAGAGCTCAATTTTATCCCTTTTTTGCCTCTGCATTTTCCTCTTTCCTGGGGAAACTCAGGGCTGGATGGAAGATGATGATGGCAGGTGTGGACTTAATGCGAGTTAGCTTTGGAATGGAGTCGTGAAGGGATGCGGGGCGGAGGGGCTGCTCTGCTCCTTTTGCCATCAGCGACGGCTGCCAAACACTTTCATCTTTTGCCAGCAGCAGCAGCAGCAGGAGCAGCAACAGCAGCAGCAGCAGCAGCAGCAGCATTAAAGGAAGAAAACGGAAGTCGACGGATGAACCAGTCGAAAAGAGATGGAAATGGCGTTGCCCTTGGAGTGTAACAGATCCCACAGCGAATGCAAATAACTTGCAACCTCCCGGTGTGGCAAAAAAGTGTGTGGCCAGGCGGCTGCGGGTAATCAACAAACGTTTATGGCTGCCACAGCCGGTGGCACTGCCTCTGCCGTCGTTGCGTGGCACGTTGCCCGTTGCACTGATGAACTTGTTGATGATCGCGCGGTTGGTCATTTGTCTCCCCAGCAAGAGTACGCAACCTACTTCTGGGGCATGTGGCAACAGGAGGGAGCTGTCTCCTCCATAGATTTGCACAAATATTTGCTACCATTTCACTCACTTTTTCTCACTGCTTTTCCCAGTTCTTTTCTTCTCTGCATCTTATGCTAATGGAAAAGTCGAATGACAAACAACAAGCTGTCGGAGGGAAAGTGAAAATTGAGTTTGGCAAAGCGCGAAATAAACAAATTAAATTATAATTAGTGAACAAAAGCAAGAGAGATGAACACAGAGCAGCGAGGAATAAACAAAGGCAGATGGAAAAGTGCGTGGAAATGGAAAATGGAAATTCCAGAGAGCGGAGACTCTGCCACTCTGCGAGAGGTCTTTCAACGCCCCTTGATTAGTCAGAGTTTTGTTAGAGGATTTGCCGGGAAACGCCCCAACAATTATCAAGAGTCAAGTGCAGCTGGCAGTTGGCAGTTGGCAATCCCTTCACTGAGATCTCTCAATACTCCCTCCAATTGCTTATCACCTTTGTGGCCTCTGGCAGACAGCAGGCAGCATCTCCGAGCAGACACATTCGTTAGGAATGTCCTTCGTAGAACCACTTTAATAGTTGACAAAATATGCAGCTGTGTGTCGTTAGCACTTTGCACACATCCAACCGCTTCGAAATATTTGCCATGATTCGATTGTATAGACGCAGCACCACGCAAACCCACAGCCAGAGAGGGACTCGGAGACGGAGACGGAGCTGGAGCCCAACCCCAGGCACTCAATTGAGTTTAGGTTTGGCGCTCGACGCTCTCTGCATTGCTGGTTATTATTATTTCTGATATATGCGGTCTTACTCTGCGGTTGTCACTCACCCACACCACACCACACCGCACCGCACCGCACTGCAGCACACCAGAGGAGCAGCAGAGTACGAGGAGCTGGAGCTGGAGTACAGATACTCCTCCTCCTTCCGTGGTCTCTGTGCGGTCTCTCCTTCAGCTTCTCCTCCTGATGTGTCGTCGTGTCATGGTTACATGCAAATGAAGCGTGAGCTTCCCGAAAGGTGTTGAAAACGACTGTTGACTGGTGTTGGGGATTCTGTGGCATTGAACTGAAGCGTCTCCCCCCACAGCCCGCCTTGGCATCTGCATAATTCTATGCCCAAAACATTTTCATGGCATCTTTTTTATATGCCATCTTTCGCTGACAGCAAGCCAGGCTCTGCTCTATTTTCAGAGCTCCTCAAATTGGTGCAACATGCTGTCGAAATTGTTTCGTAATTGCAATGTTGACAGCAGCCACGTGGAAGGTCCTTGGCAGTCAGATGCAGCTGTAGCTGTGGCATAGAGCTGGATGAGGTGCCAGTTTGATGCACAGGAATCGAAGTTCCTGCAGGAGCTCGGGTCTCAGGTTTTGTCAGACCTTTTGAGGGCACGTAAAGATTGAATTTGGAAAGAAGAAAGTCCAGATTTGGATTGGAAAATGGCAAATGGAAAGTGGATACTCCATCGAAATTAAACCAAAGAATCCTTTCCTCTAGCTCATGGCAAAGGCAAGCGAGAGAGGCTTGTCTGAGCGCAGAACTGAATGACTCCAACCCTTCTGCAGCTTCTCTTCCCCCTCTCTCTGACAAAACAGAACGCGCCACAAAATTGCTCAAATGCAGCCAGACATTAACGTGTTTTCAAATTTTACGCAGGCAGCCAAACGGAGAGACAGTTTCCATTGCCCCGAACCCGTACCCGAACCCGAACCCGAAACCGAACCCCCAGGAAAAGCCACACATGTGTGTAATTTTCTTTACGATCTGGGGAAAGAGGGAAGAAATTGTGGTAGGGGACCAAAGTGTTGCCTGATAAACGATGTCTGCTCTTCAGAGTGTCCTCCCCAGTCCAAGTCCTACTCCTACTCCGACTCCGACTCCAAATAAGATGAGAGGACGACAACGACAACGACAACGACGACGTCGACTCTGTCGGAATGGAATGGAAAATTCAAATTTGAAAATATGGAAATGCCAGCAGCGACAGGGACAGCGACAGGGACAGCGAGGCAGCTGATGTGATGTGTGCCCTCCCCCTCCATTCACCCCGTTAATGCACCATTGAGAGTGCAGTGTTGCAAGTTGAACCCCAAGTCGCAGCCGAACTTGCAGTCGAGGCTGAGGTCGTAATTCGATTAACACCTTTCGGAGGCGGAGGCGGAGGCGGAGGCTCCAGCGATGGCAACTATTGGCCTTTAATTGGAGAGCGGCGTCAATGATGGTTCCTGCAGCACCACCAGCACCGCCAGCAGTCGCTTGTCTGCGGCTTATTAGGTGCGGAAATCTTTATTGATTGATGCATTGTTTGTTTTGGCTTGTGGATGACTCTCTGGCTGCAATTCCGATTCCGACTCGCACTTCGACCGCCCGCATGGCCGGGCCAGTGAGAAGATGCCACAGATGCCACAAGGAGTGCTAGGCGCAGTGGCAGGGGAGAGTGGAGTGCCAAGTACTAAAGTACTTAGCCCACAGATCGTAACTCTTTCAATCAGACAACTCGTTGTCCTTGCTCCCATTTGACACGTGTTTCCTCTGGGGTCGGACCTGGGACAAGAAAGAGATGCTGATCCAAGGGACATGGAGATGGGTAGATAATGGAAATCATCTTGGACATTTGGGCATTGATTTTCATGGACTTTCAAGGGATCTAAAGCAGAGATGGACAACTGAAAACAATGTCAGCGGAGTTTCTGGTATACCAGAAAGCGTACAGTCCTGCTCCCAATTCACTGACAAGTTTCCTCTCTTGTCAAATATTCAAAATCGGTAGTTTAATTTAAGGAATTTGATGATTTGGGGGCTATCTATCAGTTAGGTTGCAAAGCTATCGGAAACAACGACTCTTTTTCTCTGAATTCCATTAGTAAAATTATTTATCAGGCTTTTCCCCGTGGAAGAGATTACATAGTAAATAAATTCTGGTGTGAATCCCACGATACACGAACTGCGCTGTGAAATGTATTTATGGAAAAGTGCCATTAGTGCTGGGCCGCTCCGAAATATATTTTACAGAGGAATGAGCCCGTAGTTTTGATTTAGTTAGTTTAAGTTAGTAAGTTTGTAGTCCGAAAAATACTATAGATGTTTGAGGTATATTAAAAACATTGCATATATCGATGAATCAATGCCTTAAATCGTTAACTTTAAACTCCCAGAACATTGCCGTCTTCTCCCTGTCTCTGCTGTCTCTAGTAGCCAACTTCATTTTCCCCAATGCAAATTGCATTTCCAATGCATAAAGAAAAAGAAAAAGAGAATGAGAGAGATTCACACAGACACGGAGAGACCGAGGGAGAGAGAGAGAGAAAATGGGCGAGGGAGAGAAAAGAAATCGCCTTTAATTAGTTCGCCTTTCGTTTAATGCAATCGCGAAAAAATATTTTTAATTTAAAACGCGTAATTCAATATCTGAAGTAATTTTATTTACCGCCCCCTCCACACCCTTACAATGGGCGTGGCATGGGGCGGTGGCAAGGGGAAGGGAAGGGTCTGTGGCATAAAGTGCTGCCAGTCATTGTCGGGAACTTGACGCGTTGTCCGCGTGTCCTGTTCGATTTTTATGCCCAGCACCAAGTTGAGTTGAGTTCAAAATTTTTGCGTGCAGAATCGATCGATGCTGTACATAATACGCATACAAGTATATAGCCTATATATATATATTGTCGAGTATGTACATATATATTTTCATTCGATATGTGGAGCATGGCTCCTACTGGTCGCTCGTTCAATGGTTGGTGGGGCTCTGTGTAAATTGAGGCAGGAAATGCCTTTCGAGGGTTCAAAGTTGATGATTTTCAGGTCAAGAGTTGGTGCAGCAACAACAGCAACAACCTGCCAGTTGCCACTTGTTGTTGCCACTGCCACTGCTGCCGGTCAGTCGCTGCTGCTACTGGTGCCACTGCGGCCACTGCTGTTGCTGCTCCTCTTCGCTTTTGCTGGCATTTTTTATTTGGAGCTGCTGCTTTTAAGTGGCGATCAAATTTCTTGATTGAAGCTTCGAGTGCAAGACAATGTGCAGCTGTTTGTCCTTAAACAGGATACACAAAAAGAGCGACAGACAGAGAATGAGAGAAAGATAGAGCGAGAGAGTGAGAGAAAAGGAGGATTGCAAAAGTAATTGCTAAAATTGAAGCTAAAAATGCAACAAATGGAGGAAATTCCCGTGGCCGGAATAGAAATTTGAGACTGCGTCCGGGATGGGATGGCATGGTATGGGAGAAGTCCTTCAAAGGAGCTTGCAGTGGCCCAAAAGTAACAGAAGCCAAGATGCACACACACTCATATCACTTAAAGGACTCCTGTCCAAGTGCTTGTTCCAGGACACATAAGAAAATAAGGATAATGTAACTTACATATGCATGTATGTATAACTGTTTATCGATCTATTTATCGGTATTTTTTACCGATTAAAAATCTGTGCTAATCCAGTGCCATCTCGATCAGCTTTCCCTTCAAAAACTCTTCATCTGAATTATTTTACATATGTATGTAGGTATTTCCGATGCATTGATGATGCCTGAGGAGGGGTTTTACAGCTATGCAACACACTGTACCAGTGCAGCAACAAGCCAAATCAGATTTTGTTTGACCTCTCCTTCCTCTGTGTCTCTCTCCATGATATGCAATATGTCAACTGCAAACCAGAGACTCTCTGTGCATCTCTCTCTCTGCCTCTCTGTGGAAATGATTCTCAAACATTTTTGCGTAAAACAGGAAATTGACTTTTCATCGACAGTCGGGGAAGTCGAAGAAAACGAAGAAGATGAAGGAAAAGACTTCGACGAGGGGGTGGTGGAGCGGGATGGGGTGGTGTGCTGTAGACCTTGTCCTATGCAAATACTTTCAGACTTCAAAAAATTTGCGTCATGCGGCGTTGCCACATTGCGGTAGTAGAGAAATGACAATTTCTTCTGCTTCTTTCTTCTGGTGAAAGCTGTCAAAAAAGCTTCAGCAACAACTTCCGTTACATGCCAGAGGTGTAGGGTGGTGGAGGGGGGATAGGGGATATGGGCGAATACAAGCGAGCGACCTGCGCTCAAAAGTTAAGCCATTAGCGAAATGTCCTTTACTTTGCTTCTAACGCAATTTTCTGCTTCTTTTGCTCAGGCCAGGAGGAGGAACCTCTGCCACCCACTGTCCATCCCCCTGTCCATTGTCTGTTGCTTCGTTAGCCATGAAGAATTAGGGGAGGGAGGGCTAGGTTTCGGGCCAGGTTGGACCTTTCCTGATTCTGAATGACATCTTCAGTGTCAGCATTTTCGGGGCGAAACTTTTGCACCTCCCCACGAATGGCTTTTTTCGGGGTGCCAGGGCAACTTTTCTCCAGCGCTAATGAAGTTGAAGGATATTTTTTGGCTCCGGGAACTTACCATTGTCCTTATCCGATGTAATTAGCAAATGAAAAACTATTTTCCACTTGCATTACTTTCATTTCTGAAGGGATTCTATTGGAAGTCCAGTGTACCCTTCAGAAAATATACAAAATATGAAGATGAGAAATTGCAAAGATGAATTTTGGCTTCCATATGTTCCAGTGCATACGATTTGCTAATCAAAGAACATATGTAACTACATTTCAGACACAAATTCATTTTTGCTAATTTTTTGGCTGTTTAAAAAATTCCCGTTACTGAACCTGTGGCTCTAAGTTCTGTACAACTCGGTTTCAGTTGAAGTAAACAGAAAATTAGGCGTCCCCAGTTATTCGTCGTGTGCAAACTCTTGATACGCTTGTACAAATTAGTGGCAGCTAACGACTAAAGGTCAAAGACATACATACATACATTTTACACTATTTTAATTTCTGGCGAAATTACCTAAGAACAACAGTGCTGTGTTAAGGCAATAACAGCTCTGTTGTAAGCGGCACATCACCTAACGAGGTATTACTTGTGCAATTCGGATGAAGGGAAAGATCAGAAATATAGTTTTGAAAATTGTAAGGCGCGGCACTAATGTTTCATTGAACACAACGGTACATAATGTATGTAACTTATCGTTCCATGGTAATCCACAGATCAGATATGATTTTTCATTCCAGCAGTCCACTGTTAAGTCCATTAGCAGGTCTGCTAGGCAGAATCCCACATTAACAGTGTCAATGTTAATGGCCTCAGGCATTGGCTGTAATCCGCGGCACTGTTATTACAGCACTGTTGGTCGTAGATAAATTTGAACGAAACTCGTTTGCAGAGCGCGTAACACGGGTTGCAGAAAGTTCCTCCCCGCCGCTTACATTAGTTTCCCTGCTGTTGCTGCACAAAAAATTTAACGCACTTTTTAACCTTCAAAACGCAGCAGCGCTGTCGGCAGCTCTTCGTTCAGTTCGCGCTCTCCCTCCACAGTTCTGCCAGCGCCGACAGAGACGGACATGCGCACAAATAACGTTGGGCAGCGCGGCAGCAGCGCAGCCGAAGCAGTCAAACGAAAACACAGCATCCCCAGCCACCCACGCCGAAAACGAGTCTTGCGCTCTTTTCTTCCCATGCCTGTTTTCAACTGAACGACACTGAACGAAAGCCGAGCTCTCTCTCGCTCTCACCAGGGTGAATTTACTTGGCAATGTGCTCTCGCTCTCTCGGTTCGTTTCATTTCGCTCTCTCGTTCAACGACAATTTCCCCGACCGTTCCACAGCAGGAGAGAAATTCCCTGACCGTTTAGACACAGGAGAGGATTTCCCTGACCGTTTACACACAGGAGAGCAATTCCCTAGCCACAAATTGCAAAGTCACAATAGAGCATACTCATTCACAATGGGAGCCAAAAATTCGGGCTCTTTCTCTGTCCCTCTGTCATTCTCATTCGCTTGCCGTTGAATATTCGTTCAAATTTCAAACTGCGCGGGTCGGTCTCGCAGAAGCGCGAATCGAACAAAATACGAATGAAGACTAAGTTTAGTCAGTGAAACTTCGTCGCGCGCGCTCCAGTCGTCGTCCGCTTACATCGTAATTAAACGAATTACACAGATTTGGATCTGTTTTTGCATCGTCTTGCGTTTTGTTGTCTCTGTTGTTTCGTGTTGCTGTGTACCGCGTTTCGTCTCGTCCCGTCCCGTGAGTGTTTTTAGATGAAAATTGGCCAAAAATCGGGGAATTATTTCCGAGTGATAAATTGTTGAAAGTCGTGGCAGGCCCTGGACCAGGGGCCCCCGCGCAAAACCAAAGAATATCCCAAAACGAAATGGAGAAAGAAATGTTGTGCAGTGCAGTGCAAAGAAAGTGATTGAAAAATAACAGATAGAATATAAAAAATAGGGAAGCAAAGAAAGAAAGAAAGAAGGAATAAGCAGAAGCGACTCGAGGGACCCTAGGAGAACCTTTCTTCTCTTTTCGCACCCCTCCGCACTCTCCAACGACAGCGAAGCGCCTTTGCTTCAGGAGTCTGTCTCTGTCCTCTCTGCTTCTCTTCTACTCCGCCCCGCTGTCCGGCTATCCGGCCGTCCGGGCCCGCAAAAGCCGCCAAGATTAAGTTCTCCAAGCAGCATCCACACCACGCATACCGGCACACGGACAACCTCTACGACGGTGGCACCGACACCGACGACGACGAATGTCCCTTGGAGTCGACCACCATGAATCCCTACGAGTATGAGTCGACGCTCGACTGCCGCGACGCGGGCGGCGGCCGGGGACCAGGCACGCTGCCCATGACGGGTCGCCACACGGCCGGAGGCACTGCCTCCGCCTCATCGGTGGCCGGCAGCAGCCAGACGCTCCAGCACCAGAACCAACAGAATCTGCAGGCAGCCGCTGCCGCTGCAGCAGCCGCACAGTCGTCCCACTACGACTACGAGTACCAGCACTTGCCGCACCGCCCGCTGGACGCAACGGCGACCCTGACGGCGCAACGAACACACGGAAGACAAGGTGAGTGGAAGGTTGAAACAGTGGACCCTGCAACGGGCGGAACTTATTGTGATTCAGTGCTTTGGAAAGAAAAGTGAATAGGAAACAAGACAGCTAAAGCCAGAGTAACAGTTTTAGTTTTTGGCTTCATTCCGTGTGTATATTTCTGTGGATCAGCTTGGTAAATTCCTACGTAAAAATAAGAGAAATGAAATATGTGACAAAAGATGTTTCTTGAGCATCATTTCTTTGGATTAGTAAAACCGGAATTCTTCCGAGTAAAGTTGGTTTCTGGAAAATGTTTTGAGTTTTCTCTCTACCCGTTTGAGGTGGCTTCCTATTCCCATTGTGCGATAAGAGAAAATAAAGAGGGAGTTGTAAAACAAAGTAAAGTAAAGTAAATTCCCTAATTATCAGTCCCCGTTAATCTGCGGCTCGGCGGCTCTCGGAGCCGCCCAAAGAGAAAGAGAAGAAAGGGAGCTGAAAAGAGAACAAGTTGCGACAAGTTTGAGCAAATTATGGCGCTTATCGCTGAATGCGGCCAAACATTTTGCATAAATTAAACAAATTAAGGCGGCGTCCCAGCAGCGGGAGTGGCAAGTGGGAAAGTGGCAAATGGGGGTGTGAGTGGGAACGAGTCTGACATTGAGAGCCCGACTGTTTCGTATTTCATAATTTGCCTTTTTCCGACTGAGCGCGTTCTTTCGTGATTTGTCTGATTAATAAAGCGAGCGAGCAAAAGCGGGACATAAAGCGCATTTGCACTGATATTCATTTCAATCCATACCTTGCACCCTTGAAGAGGGTATATTTTGTGTACATAGGGCAAGAAAAATGTAAAATGTATGCGATGGGAAAATACACAGAACAAAATTCTCAACTGCTTATTTATTCCATCAATGCATGCAAAAATGAACTACGAGGATATCTTTCAGTCACCTTTAGTGTTCTTATGGCTTAGCTTCTCTCTCTGGCTCGCTGATTAGCACCTGCAGCGCTCAATAAAGCTCAAATATAAGAGACCCATCCCACATGAACTCTTTCCACTTTCTTAATCCCATTCCCTGCTCTTCTCTTCTCCTCTGCACACTTCTTTTCTTTTATTTTGCCCTTCTATAGCCACAAATAAAGACACGCTTCGACATGTCTCAGTTTTATTATTTCCGACTCTGGCTCTGCCTTTTGGTTTTTGCTTTTTCTTGGCATTTGAACTTACGAACAGGAACAGACACGCTCACACACGCACATACACATGCCCCGTAAAACGGAATTTACATAACTTTATTTCTGGCATTTCCTCTTTTATGCTGCTGGGCTCCTCCTCTCATTCTTCTTCATCCTCATCATCCTGCATTCCGCCACTTCGTCCCCCATCCCATCTCTCTTTCTCTTTCCATCTTTTCATCGTTTCTGTGGTGTTATAAAAACAATTGCCAAAACAATTGAAAAAGCTTTGAAAGGAAATAAAAAATTCGAAGGCAAATCGAACGAGAAAATAACAAGAATATGAGAGAAAAATGTGTGCTACCTGGTAAAAACAGAGAAAGAACGAGAGGGAGTGAGTGAACGAGGGGTATTGTAAATTTACAACAACAAATAAATTTCGTAACTGGCAAACAATAAATTCCTGAGACCCGAAAAGACTTGAGAAAATTTCTTGTGTTTTCTTTTTTCTCGGTTTTTGGCGCAAGAAATAAAATTCAATCAAGGCGTGCAGAGGGGTGGTGTTGCTAGGGGTAAGCGGAAGGGCGCTGGGAAACAGAGGGAGAAGCTCGTAAATTTTCAACACTTCACCAGGCATTCAGCTTTTGCTCCTGCTCCAGGGCCGCTCTTTTCCCCCCGCCTGTGTCATAAAATTGCCAAAAAGCCAGAACCAGAAAAGAGAAAAAAATGAAAGGAATTTTCCTCTCTCTCCTCTCTCTCTCTCTCTCTCTCTCTCTCTGACAGTGTGTTGATGTGTGAAAATTTGTTTGGCAAAAGTCAGAGAGAAATGCGAGGAAAATGAAATTTCAATGTCTCAATTTTTGATTTGTCAGCGCCCCTGCGCCCGCCAGCCAATTAGCCAAATTAGCCCTCAAGAAACACCCAGTCCTTCCCCTGATTCCGTAGCGGGCTCTGGGCCACTTTGTATTATTAAACGGAAAGCCATACCCATAGCCAGGTCCAACGGTATCAGCAGCAGCAGCAGCACCAGCAGCTACTGCTCCAGATGGCCTCCAAAACCGAACAAACCAAAAAACCCAATCAAAATCAAACCCAAAAGGCGAACAAAATAAGCGAAATGGAAAGAGCGCGGAACACGCAACTAATTTCGAAAATGGAAGCCCGCGACAAGGTCAGGCCCTCCGATTTTGGATTGGAATTGGGTGCTGTTGGGCGTATCGAATTATCGCCAGGAATCATTGGTATTCGATTTTCTCACACTGCGTTTTCCAGCACACAGAACTACCACAGAACGGGAAAATTATTTGTATACTTAGCTTATGGGTGCCCCTGCGCCGCTCTTTCTCTCTCTCTGACAGCTAATGAGGCCACTTTGTTTATTTTTGTCTTGGCCACAATTTTGCGAAAAAGAAAAAACGAAAAATCAAAAATCCGAAATCCCCTTCCATACAATTATTTTATGCATCCTAACAGTTGCTTCTGTGTGGAGTGCTATTGTTGCTGCCACTGCTGTTTCCCATAAACAAATCCATTCCATTCCGAATTGTTTGGTTTTGCTGGCGATATAATTATGGCCAGCGGGTGCGGCCGATCCGATCGGCGATCCAAGGCGATCCCCAAAGCCTCTTGGCATGGGCATGTTTCAACAAGTTTGTGCTTGCGGTGCGTGCTCCCACTTGTTCTCCAAGTTCCATAGAGATCTCCAAATAGACAGAGAGAGAGAGAGAGAGAGAGAGAGCTACTCTAAGGCTATTTTTGGCTAGGGGGAATGGTTCTCGTTTTAGCAGGGGGCAATACTTATTATTGAACAAGTGGATGGAATGGGATGTGAGTGTGTTTAGGGCTTCCTGTGCGTCATGGACAAAACACATTTGTTGAGTCAGATACTCGCATGTAAACCTTGGAATACTCTGGCTGTGATTTTAATCGTAGTTTGGGATAAGCATCTGAAACTAGCATTCCACAGAACTGATTCCGATTCTCAACTGCCGTAAGACACTCCAACTGATAGTATCCCCGTTGTTGGCCTAGTCGCTGCCTAAGCATGCCATCAACATCACTGATCCCATTTTCGGGCTGGAAAGCAAGCGGCTTCCCCCTGGCTAAGCCGCTCATCGACTAATCCTCGCAAAATCAACCTTAGAAAGGGCCGTTCTCGGGCCTGGCGCTAGGTCCTTCCATAATGACACCACAAAGCCCCAGCTGTCATACTCGTATCCGCAGGTCCTGCTGCTGTTGTGTGCCAATCGAAACGGGGAACTTTACAATTCCGATTCCGATTTGGATGGCAGGACATTGGGTGCGGGTGCGGGTGCGGGTGCGGGGGCAGGACATTTGTTAAGTGTCTGCAGGGATTTCGGAAAACTGTCAATGCCAGGGGATGCAGAGGACTAGGCGCCGAGCGGAATGTGAACTTATTACTTCCTGACAGCTGTCAAAAAATATGCAAACACCCTGCGACACAACAACTGAAAAGGGAAAGCAGGGGAAAACTATGCGTGGAAATGTGCGCAGAATTATGCAAATCAAAGCGATTTGTAGCCCAACAACAGAGGCGAAAAGTCGCAGAGCAAAAAGAGGGAAAAAAGGAGTAGGAAAAAGGTGGAAAAAGAAAAATTGACAGCAACGGGAAATTCAAAATGTCGAGAGCAGAGAGAGAGAGAGAATACTGGAGAATAGAGGAGTGAAGTAGGGAGAGGCCAGAGGAATGCTGGGAAAATTACACGTAAACAGCAGGAGGCCGACAAACAGTTCTCTCTCTCTCTCTCTCTCCTGTTCTTCTTTATTTTTGCGAAAGTACAGTGAAAAGGGAAGAGAGGCAGGACACAAAAGAGACACTCCAGGTAGAGGAGCGGGTGATGATGGGGATGGGGCAGAGCGGCGATAATGATGCCGCAGCGCACCGCAAATGAGCAAATGTGCGAAAGAGATGGCTGTCCAGATATCAGAGACAGAGAGAGAGGCAGACGTTAAGACTTGAAAATTTGTTAGGTGCCGCCGTTGCCGTTGCCTCTGACCTGACCTTTTTGTGTGGATGTGGATGAGGAGGAGAGTACCTGCTGCGTGGAGGAGGCACCTTCAACAGGCTGTGTGTGCGTCTCTCTCTTTCACTGTATACGTGCCGCAGCCACAGCGTTTCATCAGCTGCTGCCTGCCTGTCGTTTTGTCATTTTTGGGATTAGGGAAGAACAACCGAGTACTCGTATGTTTCGTTTTGTGTGGCATGCCTCATTTAGCTGCCTGCCTGCTCTCTAGGGGCACTCGTTCATATTATAATTCGATTTACAATCCGCTTACAGAAAGAATGTTCTCTCTGGCTATCTGTATACCCTTTTCCGGAGTCTGACTCACGAGTCCTTCTGCCTTTTGAATGGGGGACACAATGTAGCCAGAAAGTCTCTGGAAATATGTGTGCCCCCTGTTTTATGACTGTTTTTTGGGAGCATAAAAATGTTGTTGAAATCCCCCACAATGTCTCGACGGAGCGGAGTGATGGCGCTCATATGGCACGTCCCCTCCGACCGACTTGATGATTGTTGTTTACTGTAATTGCTGCACAATTGCTGATGTGGAAAGGAGCCACAAAAAAATAGAGATTGGCAGGGGAAGTCCTGCAAGAAATATTCACGCAAAAGTCATAAAAAATATGCGAGTGCTGCGCTCCTTGCTGTGCTGTACTTACTTTGCTCTCTCTCTCTCTCTCTCTCTCTCTCTCTCTCTCTCTCTCTGTCTCTTTCCCATTTTTTATTGTCGAACATTAAATGTATTATTTTTATAGAATGTTTCACAACTGAATGCAAATTTTAGTCTCCACCCACACCCCTGATATTTACGAGCCAGCACTTAACATATTTTTTTCTGTTTCTGTTTTCTACTGCTTAATTGCATCGAGGGAGATGGAGAGTGGAAAAGGGTTAAGAGAGAAGGGCTAAGGCTTCCATGGACCATAAAAATTATGCTTCTGGGTTCGCCAGAAGCTGTAAAAACTAAGCGTAATGACAAATTTCGTGGATACCCCAACCCCCAGCGGTTTAAGAGGAGGTTTACAATGAACTCGGGACTCGAGAGAGTGAGAGAATGAGGCAATGATAACTGTAGTGCGAGAGAGATAGGAAAGAGCTTGCACTTGCCCCCTTCATGTCTGTCATCGCCTCTGGGCCACTCCCACTTCTCTCCACTGCACTCGAATGGCTGCCCAATCCCAATCCCCGACAGCTGTCGCTATCGCTAATAAAATATCAACTCAGAACGCTATAAATATCAAACCGAAGGAACGCTGGAGCCACATAATGTATGCCACTTTGAATGGAGCTCGACTCAGGCTGGAGCTCTCAAAGATTTCCATTTATCGGCAAAACGGAAATGCTCAATGGCATACCGCAGAATAGGAAACTTTTGACCGATATGTACGTACATATGTATGTATGTATGTACATACTGTACATGTATGTATGTATATGTATCACAGATATAGTACATGCTCACAGCAGATCAATCCAGCGAGCTCATTCGTAAGAATTTCATTCAAATTTTTTTAGATTAAATGGACCCAGTTGGGAACCATAAATATTTCTCGCCAAAAAAATATGTATATAATAAATGAATACAGTTTTAATGTATAATTATTATAAAAATATAAATAAATATTATAAGTACTTATGAATGTATTTGTGCACATATGTATGTACATACATATATTCGTCTAAAATCCAATAATTCGAGAAATTTTAAACAAGTTCGAAGCATTTTTCATCGCTAAACGCCCTAGAAAAAAATTCGTTGTAAATGATCTCAGTTAGCGTCACCCATAACGAGTGAATATGTACGTTTTCTTTTCGAAATTTGTACAGCTTTTGATTCTATAAATGTTTATTTGGGAAACAGGCCCAGCATACTCTTCAGAACGGACATTTGTCCCTGCTATAAACAAAAAAACAAATGACAGACAGACCAAGTTTTAATGTCCTAGGATCTGGCACCTTAAAGCGGCTTACGGGACAGAAATTAGGCTGCCAGTGGCAGAGATAAGAGATACACAGATACGCAATGCTGGACTGGGGAAGGACTGGAGACATCTGTCGGACCACTAAAAAGGCAAAAACACTAATAAAATATTTGGCAAAGGACGACAAGGCAAAGCAAAGTCTTTGCCTTTTCATCATTAGAAGAAAACCAAGGCGATAAAAATAGCAAAACAACTCGGGGGCTTATCAAAGAAGTAGAAGGAGATGCACACACACAGAGAGGGAGCGAGAGAAGTAAATCTCGGAAAATGATTTTTATTTTATGCCGCAGCGCGACGCGAGTGAACGGCGCAAGAAGAGGCTGAGAAAGAAGCGGACGAGGAAGAGGCACAAGCAAAACAATAAAATAAAATTTAAGATACATTGGAGACCAAAACAAATAGGCAGCGAATGAGATACAAACACACGAAAGATACACATTGCAGGGAGAGCAAGAAATAGAGAGATGGAGGGAGATCCTATCCCTAGATCTGTCTCCCTCCTTTTATGGCTCGACGACACTTGAAGTAGTTTCGATGCGAAAAATAATGTTCCAGAGGACGGAAGTGGATGTGGGAAATGGATCCCAGATCTAGTACTGGATAAGACAATGGGCCCTACAGCCCTCCATCCAACTCGTGTGTTTATGTGATGGGAAATGAGTATATAATCGCTGCTGTAGCGCTGTCCTGCTGTGCATCTATCTGTCAGATACTTTTGGAAGTACTCCAGCCGCCTAATGGAAATTTTACGATAGTTGTGTTTTGTGTGGTGACAATTTTCATTGCAAGGAAAACATGAAAATCAGCTAAACAAACACTAAAAGTATCTTTTGGGGTCGTCTGATACGCAGATATGTATGTACGTAGCTACACAGCTACATGGGAGAGGCGCAGGAAAACGACCGCAGCAGCAGGCACATTTTTAGCACATTTCAACAGGATATCAGCTTACAATGGTCGCAGGGCGCGTCAGGTTACAGGACAAGACGAGACGAGCGCGTCCACTGGTCCTTCTTGTTCTTCTGTAGGCTTACATATTTCTACTCGCATATCGAATGACCTACGGCTCGTCGCCCACCCTCGATGCGTTGCAAGGCCTCTAATGAAAGGCCGCAGGCCCGGGCCTTGTCTGCATGCCCATGCGGGTGCCTCACCACTTCAAGGAGAGCAGACAGAGCGAGAGACAGAGAGCTAGAGAGAGAGAGAGAGAGAGTCTTAAAATAATAATAGTTGCTCCGAAATGTGGCAAACAGGTTTCATCTCATCATTCTCCCTGTCTCTGTCGCACTGGCGGCTATCAATGTGTAAATGTTGAAGGTTTTTATTTGATTAGCGTTTGCTACGTGCCGCATTTTCACTACCACTACCAGCGCCTGTCTGCCTCTTTCTCTCTCTCTCTCTCTCTCTCTCTCTCTCTCTCTTTCTCGCTGTTTAAGCATCTCTTGTGCATTTTCCTGGGAATTCTTTTATCCGCTTGAAGGAGGGTTTTCCTCCCCTTCGTGCAACATCTTCGAAGATTAATTGTGCTAGCGTACATTTTTCTTTAATTTCGTGGAAAACACAGAAAACATTTTGGAATTTCTTATTTGATTTTTCCAACGTAGGTGGGGGAAAAGCCATTGTAGCGCTACATGCTAATAAATTGTCTTCCCTTTTTTTTCACTCTCGGTTCAGGTGAGTAAATTGTTCGATTTTCACGCTTTTCGTTTGGGTGGTAAGTCTGTCATTAGGGGATGACTGAATGCGGGATAATGAAAGGGAGAATGTCCTCCCCCCACGTCCCACACCTCCAATTTCGTACGTGTGTGTTACCCATTTGATTGTGGCAGCAACAGAGGCAGCCTCAAGGCGAATCAAGGCTGAGAATCAGAGACAATGGCATCCTTTTCGCAGGTGCAAAAACCAGAACAAAGCCTGACAAAAGATTTTCTCCCACAGCTGGAAAGGATTCCCCCACCCCCTTCTGGAATGATTTACTTTAACTCTTTTTTTCGACTCTTGCGCTTTTCTTTTGCTGAAAAGTTTTCCCAAACTATTTTCATGCACTTGGGGATAAAAGTTTTTCCCGGCAGCTGGAAGAAGCTTTTCTTTTCTTTCCTTTCGTCCGACTGGCAGTTGTCATTTGATTGTTTTCATTTCATTTTCCGTTTGTGCCATCAATAAGTTTCCTGCTTGGCCGGAAAAGGACGAAAGGATCACACACACACATAAGGGGAACACACAGGACAACATGCCGCATGTTCTGCGGGAATTTCTGTGGCGGCAGGAACTTTACTGAGGGAATCGCACTCCTCTTTTTTGCTGCCTGCGAGAAGTTTTTGTTGCCTCCTCGCCTTTTAATAAATTCAACAACGCAGAGGCCCCTCCACTGGCCCCTCTCCACCAAGGCTCTGAGATGAAGAGAAAAAAGCGTAATAAAATATTAATGAAATTCCAAACACTTGGTCCTGGACTGGTCCTTGTCCTTGTCCCTGTCCCAGGTGGAGCAGCAGCAGGAGACGGAGGCTGGCACCTGGAGAGCCGTCTGTTTTTGTGTGCTAACAAAGCACGCACTTGCTCCAAGGGGTGGGGACGGAGGGACAGGGAATGACAGCTAGACATCGCACGGTTGGTGGCCACTTCCGTTGGGGAGCAGCGGCAGTGGTGCAGATGTGGCAGGGCTTTGGTCATGTTTTGGCACCTCAAAAAGTGCTGCAAACTGGCGGATTTGGCCGCTTTACACATATGCAAAAATTCAATGGGGAAGTTTAATGGAATTTTCCCTTGTAATGCAACAAAGAAAGCATAAAAAAAGTGAAATAAAATTGCAATTGAATCATGCGAACAACTCTTACGAAAAGCCACTCCCTTCTTCCATGCCACAAATTGAATTTGCCCCAAAAACTAAAGAACAATCACGAGGAAACAGAAAGAAGGAAATCAAAAAGGATTCAGGCAGCAAAAAGTAGGAGTAGGAGGGTGGATGGAAGGAAGAGCGAAGGAATACCAAAAGTAGATGAAATTGATTTTAAAAAGTAAGAAGAGCCAGATGATGGGAAAGGGGGGGGGGGGAGGGCATTGGAGGGAGTAGGGCAATGCCACAACTGCTGCGGCGGCACGAAAAACAAATTAAAGTAAATTCCCCAATTTCATTTTGTGGCAACAAAGTAGGATAAAAAAAGGAAACCCTCGAAAAACAGAGGGAACGCAGCGAGGAAAACAATTGCATTTTCCTCGAATCCGAAGAGGGTGGTGGGGTGGTGTGGGGGATGTGTGGCAAGAGAATAGAAATTGCCAGAGAAACAGAAGTTTCTTTGGGGAAGCGGGAATTTACGAAACGTCCTTGGAGGAACTTTTAACGAGTATCCTCCTGCCTCTCACTCCTCCCTCCCACATAGATCTTCATAAGATAAACCAAATTCCAGATCTAATGGGGTAGTTCCACTGCTCCGTCCATCCATAGTCATTATGGGGCATGTGGCATGAACCTGAGAATCTAAATCTGGATCGGAGCGCCGCTCTCCTTCGCTCTTTGTGTAAACTTTGCGACTCCTTTTAGGAGACTTTCGACTTTAATAAAGTGTGAAAATGCCCCCAGATGAAGTTTCTGCTAGTTTTTGGCCATGAAAATCGATGTGCCTGCTGCAAAGGGAGACGGGGAGGGTTTCATAAATTTTTCAACGTTGGAAAATGTTATTTATATTTCATGGCAAACGGAAAACATAGACGAAGGGGAGCCCAGAGAGAGAAAAGAAAAACTTTTGGCGCAGCACGAACGACTACAAATCGTGCGTACTACCAGCAGAAAGAGCGATGAGGTGGGAAGAGAGGTTGGAAAATGGTTAGGAGAGAGAGGCATAAAAATCGAGGAGGAAACTTTGATACTTTTTTGGCCTTGGGCAGGAAAAGGAGATGCCGAAGGAGAAGACCAAGTCATCGTCCAACAACGCTTTACGGCTTCGTTTATTACGTGTGAAAAGTGTGAAAAGCGGCCAGAGGCGGGGAAACAGTATAGGGGGGCAGGGGATGGTATATCCTGCGACAATTTCTAGAGCATCAAAGGGAGAATAAGAGGGTGTGGGGTTATAGGACCTGTTCGGACACGTGCTGTGATGCGATTTTCCTCTATAGAATGCCTGGCAATGGTCGATTTTTATGCCTCGAAACAGTTTCCCCACTTTCCCACTTGAGTGGAAAAAAGGACACAAAAGCCAATGGGAAATGTCAACACTTTGGAAAGGATATGTACATGTGCGAGCCCTTGCATCCTTTTCTAACCTCCGGGTTTGTCCCTTTCCTTGCCTTTCTTTTTCTGTAACTAAATTGATAATTATTATTTCCATTGAAGAATAAATACGAATGCCACGCGACACACGTGCCCCCTTCCCACAGGCAGGTTTCCAGACAGTGGGTGGACCTAGGTCACCACTGTTGCTGTCCCTGTCCCCGTCCCGCAGTCCTGCTCCCATGCTGACATGCAACTTTTGTCTCGAATGGGAAAAGAGCGGCACGGGGGGAGCTACTGTTGCCGCTGCCTGATACATTTGTTCAACAACTTTAACTTAATTATACGAATGAAACGAAACATTTAATTTGTCCCCTACCTGCACCACTACCCCTACCCCTCTGCTGATGAGAGTGCGGGGGGGCTATAATTAGCGTACGTTTAGAAACGGAACAGAACGGATCCGAACCAACTGGCATCACTTTTTCGAGTGTTAATTGAATGAAAGCGCAAATTGCTGTTTAAAAAAAAGAGAAGCTTAGAAGGGAGGAGTGCCACACACAGAGCATGTAGGGTGGGAGAGGGGAGGGGTTTGTGCCTGTCCGGTGGTCATCCATCCGTAACGATGCAATTTTTGGCTTTTGTCTCTCTTTCTCGTTTCATTGATTTATGCAAATATTGACACATCAATTAATATGTCACAAAAATCGCACATCAGACCAGAGCTCTCTCTCTCTCTCTGTCTCGCTGGCTGCTAATGCTAATTGAAATTTGCGGTTTAGTCGGAGGTACTCTGTAGAGTACCATACTATATATAGTAACCGCCTGATTGGGTTGCAGTTTCGTGGCTGCCTGCTGCCGGCTGCCTGGCCAGCATGCGGTTAACCCCCAAAACACTCGCGTGAGAAAATAAAGCGGCCCACCAACCATACCGCACATCACATCCATCTTAAGGATGGAAATAAATGAATGATTTTGATTGAAATTGAACTGCTGACCGCATCGCAGGTACACATGTTGAGAAGGATACATCCAGTCGAATCACAGCCAAATACACTGAGACCAAAGCTCAAATCAAACTTTGCTATTTAGATATTACGAAATTTCACAATTTCTTTCTTTGGAGGGGACCTTTCCCTTCTGCACGTTGTACAACCACTTCTGTATCCCCTTTCTGTGGACCATAAACAAGTATTTTCATTGTCAAAACAACAGTCAGAGGCCTGCGCCTCTCCGCACACACGCAAGGGAAATGTCAACATAAAAAACGGAGGGAAAATCTTCGCGGAAAATATGAAAACATCTTTTGGGATCCGCCGGAGCACAAACATATGTACATAAATACATAAATATGTATCTGTATCTACAATATGTGGAGAAGGCAATACATAAATAAGATAAATAAAAATTAACATAGACAACACACACACACACATCTGTTTGAGGACAAGAGGCAAAGTGGAAGTGGGTGATGGGAGGGGTGTGTGTGTGTGTGTGAAAATCAGCGCCACATAAATATCTAAAACAAAATGAGACACAAACAAAGGCAGAGGCGACAGATAGACAGCGGAAGATATTGTCAAAATTTGCTACGATTTTTATTTGCTTTTTTTTTTGAGTGGCAGAAGGAGGAGGAGCTTTGGAACATTAGAAGGAGCTGTAGATGGATATCTGTGCTTCCTTTGAGTTGTAAAAATACAAGCTACATGCAAATTCTGAAGAACCACTGCCCCTCCTCTCTCTTGTGGTACTGCTCGTGGGACAGATAAAATCTGAAAATAAAAATAAAATACATTTTTTTTTACTGTAAAAAATTGTATTGACTTTTGGGGCCCTCTGGACGGCAGATTGTGAAACCGATATCCGAAACGACACGACAGGTGGATGGATAGATGATGGAAAAATATGTTCTCCCTGAGGTATTCTCTGTCAGAGATTTTAATTACTTGTGAAATATTTTAGAGAAATTAGTTTTATGAGTCATTTGGGCGCACACGATGTCATCATCTTGTGGATTTATTAATAACTAATATAGAATTCTATGACAGGCAGCTACCTGACAATCAATGTAGGGCAATGAATGGGAATAAGTTGAATTTTAAGAACTACAGGCTGTGCAGAGCATTGCAGAGGATTTCCATTGAGTAGATCTCCATTCTGTAGATCATTCTGTTTGGGTTCGGAAACCTAAAATTCGATTACAAGACATCCTTCTAGCCTCTGCACGGTGACAAGTTATTTGTTAATCTTTTCCATCTGAGAAGGACATTCTTGGTGATGTTTAACGACTGTTAAGGCTGCACTTTTAATCAACGAAAGTTCTTCCACTAAATTTGTATTTATTTTTACAATAAATAATATTGCATCAGCAGCAGCAGAGGGGGTGGCATTTGCGAGACTAATTGACTCGTCGGCCTGGCCATAACCAGGCCTATCCGTTCATGCAACCAGTGTGCTTGTGTGTGGCACCTGAGGCCATGCACGTGTGGCCAGCAACCACCCGCACAGACATATGCAAATTGTGACTGGAAAAAGGGGCCTGGAGTTATTTGTAGAACACGAAGGGACTTTGACAGAGAAGGAGAGTGAGATATTGAAAGTGGATTTGCATTCAGGAATGTGTAGAAAAGAAGAAGTTTTTGTACAATTTTCTGTCTTTTTTTACGTGAAAATTGAAAATCTGTCTGAGACGATGCTCCGCCCCACTCCTCCCTAGCTGTGTGTGTCCTGCGTGTGGCAATTTAATAAACATAATGATCAGGGACAGATACAGATACAGATGCGCAGAGAGGCACACAGAGACAGAAAGACAAAATCCGATTCGTGACAAAATGACATTTTGCTACCAGGCAAAACAGACAGCAAGAAGAAGTCAGGCGGCGCCCAGACATGACCCACCCACTGGCCACCACCGCCTGCTTGCCCAAGGGGCTGGTCGACAGTTGACTTGTGCCCCTCCATGCCTCCCCTGTGCCCCATTCGGAGGTACAGGTAATGAAGCAACTGACGAAAGGAAACCCGAAAGGAGAGGGCGAGGGAGAAGCATCATAAGATGAAGGCGAAGGCGAAGACTCTGACGCGTTGTGGAAGGTTGTTATTTTAAAATTTAAATTTCTGTATAAATATACTCGCACACACACGTGTGTGTGTAACTCTGTGTCTCCCTGGGTGTGTGCGTTTCTGAAATGTGCATAAGCATGCCCCAGAGTCAACGCCGTCGAGTCGTCGTCGTCGTCGTCGTCGTCGTCGTCTTCGACGTCATTAAAAGCCAAAAGGCGGCAACGTCGCCAAAGAAAAACTCACTTAAAATTTCAGCGCACGTGAAGCGCAGAAGGTGGAGCACAGCCAAGAGGAGCCGAAGGGAGTTTCCAAACGGCCAAAGGGAAGTGGCGGAGGGGGGAGCGCGTGTGTTCTTATTATTTTCCTCTTTTTGCTTTTCGTGGGGAGGGGCTTTCTGTTGCTAACGGTAAATGTAAGCGGGTTTCTGAAATGAAATTTAAATATGATTCCCCATGTACATGCACTTTGAGGCATTTTCTGGTTGTTGTTTCTTTCCACTAGCCTCTCCAGTTGATTACTGAGTAAAGTTTGTCCAACGGGAAATCGATTTGCACGCCCGCGAAGAAGTCGCCAAAGCTTAAGTTCCACAAAAATGCGAAGAGAAGAGAGCGCGAAGAGGTGGAAGTCAAGTTCTGAATTTCGCAGTTTGCAGTCAGTCACACGCGCGGCAACTCTCGATCGAAGCAGATCGGCATTTGTAAAGATAATGTTTTGTGATTATTCCTGTGGGATCTGTGGAGTGTTTTTGTTTGTTCATGTGAAGCATTTAATCGTACGCAAGTGCCTCAATCATTTGTGGAGGGTGCTGCCCTCCAGATTATTTAAAGGGTAAGTTCTTGTACCAAAGAAAGGATAAAACAGGAGAGTACTTAGCAGGGATACCCTCGGGAACATATTATTAGATATTATTTAGCATTTGAACCTGTAGGATTCAGCGACTGATATGCAAAGTCCAATAGACTCAATTCCGGATTCCCTCAAGAAACAGAAGAAATATTTGAATTATTGCTATACTCTTTTCTCTCAGTGTTTCAAATGCCTTTGTTGTTCTCTCCAGTTTAATGGTTTGTTTTGGTCTTTCTCTGTGGCCTTTCGGCTCCACTATCATCATCAATATTCGATCCCATCTGATCTTGACCTTCAGCACAGAACGCGAGAGTCTACTCAAATTCCTTCAGCCTTGGGACTCGCTTTTGGAAACTTTTTGCATTTTGGGAGCAAAATGGTTGGATTGTACTTATTCTGTTTGCATGTCAAGTCAGAGGCATTTCGCATGCGTCCGTCTGTTTTTAGCATTTAAATTGTTTAAGCTGGAAATGAAATCCTTGCCTGCTGCTGCTCCTGCTGCCCTACGCCTAAGAGCCTTTTAGCAGAGCCTCTGCACAACGCGTCCCCCAAGCCAGCGCGCGCTCTGTAAACAATAAATCCATTGTGGCCAAAGTGAAATCAGGCTCAGTCTCTCTTGAAAGCCACTTCATCGCCCCTGCTACTGCTGCTGCTGCCACTCCGTGTGGCAGGGGCAGGGGCGGAGTGCGGAATAAGAACAAACACTTGAGACGTTGCTGGGGCTAATGCAGGGTAAATGCCAAGGCTGTACAGTGAAATGTTAATCAAGCTGATTGAGTTGTCGACGGGGCCCGAGTACAAACACACAGCATCCATCCACCCACACACACCCTGCACACTGCTCCTGCCTCACTCCCCCTCGCTTTCCCTCTTTCACTTTCACTCTCAAATGAAAGTCTAATTTTAGGCGCTAAAGGCTTTGGCTCTCCTCCATGTTCCCACATTCCCAGAGACATAGAGACAGGGAGGACTGAGAGAAAGAGTGACAGACAGGACAAACGTTTATTAACATTTTCCATTGAAGCGTAAAAGGGAGACGGGCAAAAAAGAATAACATGGCGAACGAAAGGTGCGCAAAAAAAGCCAACAATAAATATGCGTTAACTTCTAAATAGACGGGCATCGAAGAGAAGGGTGATGAAGGGAAGGAGAACAGCGATGCTGGGGAAGGGGCAGGGAGCGTGTGTAAAAACATGCAAATCCCCAAACAAACAATTTTAGCCCAGAGAATCCTCAGCCAAGGAAGAGGAAGGCATGGCATGGCAGCATTACCAGTAGGGTGGCAGCAGCAGGGGGTTGCTTGCAAGTTGTCTTAAGTGGCAGCAGCAGCAAAGCAGAAGCAGCTCAAGCTCCCCTTCTCATTCTCTGCAATAAGAAAGAATTTGAGGAAAATCGATGCGTTGACAGAAAGATGAAAGCACCAGAAAATACCACAGACAAAAGCGGGCGCATGGCGAAAAAAAGGACCCAAGGGGCGTGTTTGGTTGGGCATGTGTGGCAGCGTGGCAGTCGTTATTGTTTTTATTTTTAATACAAAAAAAGTCACGGGTGGATCCATGATGATCATTATGACACCCACTCAAGAGGCAGCCCAGCCTTCTCTGTCTCTCAGGGTTGAGTGTTGCACTAACTGTTTTTCTTTCAGGGGAAACTCATCCTGCGGGAAACACTTCTAGCACTCACATCGGTCCCCAGCACTTCACGCATAGGATCATAGATTAATTGGGCAGGGAGAGACAGGGTCCATGATATGTTGGCTCCCTCTGACACTGAGCTTATTCATGCTCTGAACTAATCTCTCTCTCTCTTCATGTTCCACAATGTCCACTTAAGTCCCACACACTTCAGTAGCCTCTCAGTCTGATCTGTTTTCTGTCCTCCCACTCGCTCTCTTTCTCGCTTAGGAAGTGGTGATTGCTCCACAGTCCATTTAGGTTCCAGCAACCACAACCAAGAGCAGCAGCAGCAGGAGGAGCAGGGACATATTGCTTTCCCATTCGAAAAAGAAACCGCCATTTGTAACGGAACATTTGTTGTTCTTTGCATAATCTTTGACGCTTAATAATGCTCGTGGACTGTGGAGCGTCTGGGGGGGTTGCGTCACACGCAAACTTGCGGTTACCTTATGACGATTTCCAACCATCCCCTCACCTTTGCCCCACGCACGTGTGTGTGTCGCGGCGCAGTGAAAGTTTTTTCCTTCTTGGGCTGGGTTTTGCTTCAAGTTGTGATTTTTTCCTTGGTCCTTGGACTGGAGGTTGGTGGTTGATGCTAAACGCACCATTAGTCTTTGGAAATAGCTTAGAGGCGAAATTTACATTATTAAGCTTTCGGGTGGTGGTAAAGCCGAAGCAAACAGCCAACCTTGTCCTGCTACCGTTTTTGGCCGTGTTTCTGCCTCTTCATTTCCGTCGTTAGTCGCCATTTTGGTTTTCCCTTCGTCCACTGTTGCCATTGCTGCCACACTGCCCCTGCTCCATTGCCTCTCTGTTAATGCTGCGTTATTACAACGCAATGCCAATATTTATTTTACTTCTTTTTTTTACTTTACTTTCCTTTTGCTGCGCCGCTGCTGCCTGACAATTTACGTGGCAAATGTTTGACGACGGTCGCTGTTCGGGCGGGCTGTTTCTCGAGTGGAAATTAAATAAAATTGGCAACCCTAAATAAGCTGTGAGGCCTTAATTGGGGCACGTTAATGGGAGGGAGGAAGAAGCAGGAATGATCGATATTTTGACAATTTTACTCAAATACTCAATCTTGTATTTTCTTTTTTTCTTGCAGGTATGTACTACACACTCTACACTCCCCCCACGTATATAAAATGTAGCGTAAGTCCCACACCCATTAAGCGGTGGCTTTCACTTTCCACACACAAAAATAGTCTCGTATCGAGAGAGTCTGGCTAAAGGTAATCACAGCACTCGTCGCACAATGGACAAGCCACAGATTAGTACGAAAATAAAGAAGAAATATCTCGGTTTAATTGTAGAAAGTAAAGCCGGAGTTTGGGGGAGATTCTCAGACAAAAAGCTCCACAAAAGACACAAACAATTAGCAATTTTTGTTCCCCCTCCTCTTGGGATTCCATCTGGCCTTCCATCTACACCAAAATATGACTTAAACCCCCAACGCAGCATAGCCCCTCCTTTTTTGTGGGTCATCAACGAGGGTCTCAAACTCTTTGCACAATAGACAATTTTTGTCTTATTATTAAACCATCAGATGGATGTCAGAAACCATTCGCAGCCACACACACACAAGAGATGGGGGGCCATGGGCAGGAGATGTGGCAGAGATGGGAGATGGACTAATTAATCATTTGGTTGGGGCCACAAAACAGCAAAACTACTCATGGAGCATAGAGGAATGGTGGAATGGTGGCAGCATCTCCTTTTAAATGGAAATTAAATTGCTGTGGCAACTGCTGGTGCTCCACGAACGCTCAGATGGGTTGTATGCCTCCTCTCGGGTCATTAATCCTCATAAATGCGACTCAGACACTCTCTAATCGAATCTAATGAAAATGAGCCAACGCATAGATAACTTGATTAGCGCTGAAACCTATTCAGAGAGAGTGAGAACTTGCACTGGAAATCAAAGGAGAGGGGAATTCCACTTCGAGGAAGAATCCAAATCGGAGCTAATAATCGAAATGCGCTCTTTAATTAAATCCAACGGAAATAATATACCGAACATATCACTTTTTTAAGGCAGAAACGAGCAAAGATGAGGGGTAGATAAAGGGGAATAGAAGAATAAAAGTATCGAAATTGTAATCGAAATCGGTTTGAGTAATCGAAAGGGGAGCTAATCTAATCTGAGGGAAACAAGTCAGCGAAACAACATATTTACTTTTCAGGGCAGAAACAAAACAGTCTCTGTAGATCGGGATTCTCGGAATATAATCATAGCAATTGCAATCGAAGTCAGTAATCGCAGCCTGTAATCGGAACATCCACTCTATTTGGAAAGCCTGGCAAATAACTCAATCAATCAGAACCGCTTTCGGGTATGGCCAGCACTTAAACAAGCCATAAAACACACACCACAAACAAAATAAACACCAAAAGATCTTAGAACCATCTATGGGAAAATGTGCTAAATTCTGTTTATTTTTTGTTCGATACCCTGACAGAAAGTGGGGTCACTATGTTTAGCAACACAATGAACAAGAGAGGCTGTGGCTGCTCTCCACTGATCCATCTACAGTGTATATATGGCTTCTACTATTCATAAAATATATCCACATGTTCTTGTTTATTTGTGGAACAAATCGCGCAGCGCCCAAGTTGAGAAATAATTCATCAAAGAGCCAAAAAATTTGTGAGATATTAATCAGCAGCAGCAGCAGCAATAGAAGGGGGGCATGAGGAGTCCATAGCGTGGAGCATTGGGGCACACACATGTGGCACACTGTATGCCGATATGCCAAGAGCAATAATTTGATGGCGGCGCATTTCAAAAGGCTTTGAGTCCGACCCTCTCCCGCTCACCCGCCGATCTGTGGCCTTTTTGTTTATAATTTAAATAAATCAGCGTAGGCCCATGCCGAGGAAGCAAGGGGAACACGGAACGGGAACGGGGGCACGGAAGGTGTGGGAGTGAAATCTCTGAGTAGCGGCAAGGGGAAACCACTTGGAAACAATTAAAAGACATTTGACATTATTTCTGTTAATGGCTTTCGATATGTTGACAAGAATTTCAACTCTTCGAAGCTTCATAGAGGTCTGTCTCTCTTTTGCGGTCATTAACCATATTTAGTGGCAATAAAGTTGTCACTCGCGACTCTCTGGGGCAGGTAGAAGGGATTCGAGACATGATTTTGATGACTTTGCCTCGATTCGACAAGTGATTGGCCCATGAAATGTGAGCAGGCAAAGGCATAGGAAAGGTTTTTGGATACGAAATGAAGTTGTCATTTGGTTTATCAGAGTCCAGGCATCTTCACCATCGTCGCAGGTTGAAGAACCTCTAAGCAGAGCGTGTGAATGGATTGCAACCATGTGGGCAGGGCAGGGCAGACATGTGGGAGTAAAGTATACCCTTCCACCCCTCGCGGGCTGAAAGCGATTCAATTTTCAATTGCAATATCCAATCTACACCCCCAATCCCCCGACCACCGTGACCAATTCCAAACCCACAAAGCAAAATCAATTTACATCTGACAAACCACCAACAAAAAAACGAAAGAAAATGAAAAGAAAAGGCGTGCACTCAGCGAGTAAGAAATCACTGAAATTGTAATGCCTTTGACTTAGAAATATATTCTAAAGTATAGATGCAAATAATAAGTAAATTAATGGATACGTTTTTGGAGCTTTTTAATTAAATTTCGACACTAATATGAAAATATAATTCATGTTGAATTTAAATATATCCAGATTAAAATTATGTCATTTTAAATTTGTATTTCAAAACATTCATATTTACATCAAAGTGAATTATTATTTGGTATTTTTCCCTTTAAAAGTTTTCTCTGAGTGTAGCATCAATTGTGAGTGGTGCTTGTGGGTGCTCTGCATCCCCCGCAGTTTGATTGCATAAAAATCCGAGAGGGTATACCGCGTGAAAGTGAAATAATAGTCTCAACAAAAAAATATAAAAATAAAACAAAAACCAAAACCGAAACCGAAAGTGCTGCTGCTGCTGTCCATTTAAGGTGGAATCGAAATTGCTCGTTACAGGGGAAGCAATTAAAAGCAAAACCATTACTACAGTAAACACTGGTGTGGCACGGCAAGGGCACTCCTCTCGCGTCTTGCCGCTCTGGCTGCTCGGTGACAGTGAGGCGACAGTTCAAGGTCTTGCCAGAGACAGAGAGCAATCGTTGTTGGCTAAAAACAGAAAAAATAAGGAAAAAACAGAGTCAAATCAAAGGCAATCAAATTGACAAAACGTCAGTGTAATAAAGCGTTGATAAACCGCAGCAGAAGAAGCAGAGGGACACAGAGGGACACAGAGAGACAGAGAGGACGTAGAGCAATGAAAAGGAAGAATTGATTAGCCTGTGGCAGGGGCCGGTGGCAGGGGCAGAGGCGCACACACAGAGAGACAATCAGCGAAAAACCACAGCAGAAACCACAGCGAACCACGCGCATGCGCAGCCTCAAAAAGTGGTCGAACTGGAGTCGGAGTCTGGAGTCTGTAGTCGGGTTGGGCCAGCAAATTACACACGATTCACGATCAAAGGGGGAAGGGGTTGCGGTTCAATACGATGTGGCATTCAGACACGTTTGCAGCAGCAGCAGCAGCAGGCAGGCAAAGAGGCAAGCAGCAGGCAGGCTGGCAGCGCTGCCCAACCAATTTACAATTTAATAGCGCGCCACAAAATCGAACGATCGATGGAGCAGGAGAAGCAGAAGAAGATACCAAGAAGCAGGCAAAGATGCACGAAGATGCGCAACAACAGACCAGACGCAGAAGGTGCAAGAACCCAAGAGATCTAAAGATCTTTACGGAGATAGCAAAAGTATAGGAATACGCATAGGGTATACGATCTACACATATGTATAGGGTACACAGTGGTTGTTTTAGCTATAGAAACACCAGATAGATTGTTTCAGCGATTTCTCACTCGATTACTTTCCATTTATCTTTAGCCGAACTCGAACTTTTCATCTTTTGAACCATTCCAGAGTTTCCTCAAATTAAGGCCTGTGGGCTGGAGTTTTTCCTAATCTTTTAGTTGAAGTAATTTTCGTTTCAACTACCGCTTGATGGGGCCCCCAATTGGGGGGCCTCAAAGCCAAAGGCCCCGCTGCTGCGGTCACCCTAAGACTTGGCTTCGGCTTTGGCTTTAGCTTCAGCTTCAGCTTCGATTGGTTCTGGCTGTAGAGCAGAGCTCATCCCCAACTCCTCCTCCTGCTCCATCTGGAGCGTCTGTATTGTGTGCCCTATGTTGACTTTTCATTTCCTTTTCTCATCAGTTGATTGTTGAAATTGTTGGATGGTACTCGATGCCACAAGTTGCCATTGCCCATTGCTGGAGCGGCTGCTTCAGTGCTGCTGCTGCTGCTGCTTCTGCTGCTGCTGCAGATGCCGCATGCCGATGCCCAAGACTTGGACTCCAAGTTGGACTCTGCCAATACATTTTGCTGAGCTTATTTATGTGCGCAACCTTATAAGGCGAAATAGCCAAGAAGGAATCGCCTTCTCCAGCTCTCTACTGCTCCTCCGTTTCCTCTCCTTGTTGGCTATTTGTGTGCCGCTTTTGGCCATATTCAATTTTAGCTGCAAAACAACGCAGCAGCAACAGCGAAACTCTCTCGCAAGACGGTGCACACAGGTACCACACGACTCTTGAACGCCTCCTCTTTGCTGCGTTGCTTTGGGGCAAACGATTTTGGTTACAACAAAGCGATTGCTTTTTATTGCTCCACGTTTCCTCCCCGTTCCTTCATGCCTCCTCATAATTTTTGGTGTGCCGCGCCGCCTTCCTTATGCGTAATTTTCGGCTCTGTGCTGGGTATGTGAGAGCTCCAGAGAGGAGCGGCCCACTGCATTGTACCCTAGAGAAATTCTCTAGCCATTAGCCAGCGAGATGGAGATGGAGATGGAGAGGGGAACAAACGGCAGCCGTAGATTTTGACAGCCTCTGCTAATGATTTAAACTTGCTTTTAGCGGGAGACTAATGTTCTAATTAACCATGTGGCTACATCATTAACTGCAAGACTCCATCCAGACTCAACAGACTACAGACTACAGACTCAAGGCAGAAGCAAAACCCTTGGGTCTGCGAAAATTGCGAATCATTCTTCAAGCTGTCAAAATGTCTGACAGCTAATCAGCAATAACTGTCATTTAGCAAATAGTTGCTCATATTTGCACTTAAGCAAATAACCAAGGAAACAGAGACCAGACACCAGAGAATCCACTCCACTCCTCTGTGCCCCCAACGACTGACTGACACTCTGACAGAAGGGAACCCAATGGACGGTAATGGGTTACTGGACATTCATCCCAGCCAGAACCCACAACCTAGGCTGTGTCTCTCTCTCTCCTCTACATCATCTTCTGTGTCATCCCCGCACCGCGCACCGCGCACCTCTCTCTGGGTTTGTCTCATTGTAACACTTCCGTTAAAATCCGCATCGTCCATCGTCGTCTAACTGTGACTCATGTCCATAACAGTCAATAAACATAAACATGGCTCTGGATGTGGCTCTCGCTCTCTCTCTCTCTGTCTCTCTTGTACATTGCCAAGCCGAATGAATGATGGACATCGAGTGGTGCAACGATGCCGCCTGCCTGCCCGATGGCTTGGCGAAGGAGCATCATTAGCCCAAAAATAGCCATACCCACTGCCAGTCGCAGTCGTTCTCCCCGTGTGGACATGGGAGACATCGTCTGAGGCTCAGCCTGTCCCCCCATTTTGTTGGTTGATTTCCTAGGAAATGAGCAGCTTAAATGTTTAGCCCAAACGGTAAAGCGGTGTACATTTCATAGCTAGTACAGAACTCTGCCCACCTCTCCACCCCTTCCGAAATCTCTCTTTGTAGCCATTAACCTTGATGTAAAAACTGCATATGTGAGGGGATCAGGGGCATCATCATCATCATCATCATCGTCGTCGTTGTCGTCTCCGCAGAGGCAATGGCAGTGGCAGCTTCCCTAATCCCCAGTCCCCAAACTGCACACGAAAACCGCAAGCTCTGGACACGGAGGAGTGAAGTGGGGCGGAGCGGGGCCAGGAAACGGTTGCCAGTTGCAAGTTGTGATATATGCGACGCATGTGCCTCAGAGAAGCTTCAGCACAGGGCAGTAGGAAAAATGAACAAGAGAGAAAAGAAAAAAGAAAAGTTACAAATAGTTTTTGGGGCGAATATAGCACACACATACATATGTACATATGTACATACATATGTACATATGCTACATGCTGCATGCTGCTGTGCCATCTTTCGGCTGCCCTACAGTGTGATCCTGCAGCAGGCGGCGGGCGGGAGACTCTCTTAATTGCTCATTGGCCCACGCTGAATAGAATTTAATTTGCAGCAACCTCCTGACGGGCGATTCCTCTAACCCATTTGCATGGTCATATCCCGCGGAAGGTCCCCCATTCACTGGAGGTGGAGTGTAGGGTGCAGGCGGCATCCATCTGCCGCGGAAGATGAGACTTGCATAAGGAGGGAGGTATAAGGCAGGAGGTGGTGGCCTTATCTAGTGTCATACATCAGGCTTTTGGTGGCTCCAAGGAGAGCGCTTCAGAGTGTAGGAGTCCATTGATGGCACACGACGGACTTTGGAGTTTCAGATTGAGGCGAGGCGGAGATGGGAGGGAGGTTGCTGGGGCAACGCTGCTTAGGTTGCGCCACATGCGATTACCCCGGCAGTTAGTCTCTCTCTGGGCGGCAGTGCATCAGCATGCAGCATGGCTCAAACTGTTGGCTCCATCTTCTGCCTGGCAGCAGCTTCATCTTCTTCTTCCTTGTCCGCCTCTTATCCTCTGCTTTCCTCCTTGCAAATTGCTGCTGTGCGCCAAATAGAATTTTAAACGTGGCTTTTTCTCTTCTTTCTCTATCTGTGTCTTTCTGTCTCTGTCTAGGCCACTGTTGATTGACCTTAAAGCTGGTGCCGTGTGGTAGTGGCAGCCAGAGTTAACTGTACCCTGAACTGTACACTGTACCTGCCACACCGCTGAGCTCGTCTCGCTCTCTCTCTCGCTCTGGCTACGCTGGCCCACTCCTTTTCTCGTGCCGCGCTTTAATTCACTTATAATTTCATTTCCATCTGCCCCCCCCGCCCCATTTATGTGGCAAGAAACACTCTGCTCATATTTCACTTGATTGCTGAGGCCTGAGACCGCAATTGCCGCTGCACCGGCTGCAGAATAAGCCACGGAAGGAGGAAAGGAGGAGGAGCTGCAGGACAGGATTTGCGTCTATGATGTGGGAAAAGCAATATTTTCATTGATGATTTCACTGCGTTCTGTGCGTGTGAACAAAATTTGTGCAGCGAGAATGCCACACAGAGGGGAGAAAGTGACTGAGTGAGTGAGTGACCACACCAGTCGGGGGCCTGCACAAGAGCATGTTTGTGCTTGTGGCACAATTGACACAGTTTCAAGCCACAAAGTGGAAGCAGCTTCATAAATGAAGATCATACGGAACCCCCATATTGTATGTCTGCATAGAACTCTGTTAATTATTCGTCTTTCGATTATAATTAATTGTTAAACTTGGATTATAAAAATGGTATCAACATTTGCGTTGCTGATTTATTTGGCCCCAGAGGGACCCCTACCACAAACCACAAGAATTCATTATTACTTTTGAAATATTCACTCTTTATTATTCGCCATCAGCATTTAAAATGTCAAAAGAACAACCGAATCCAGCATAAACTCGTACTAACACACCCCACAACCAACAACAAACAAACAAAGGAAAATGAAATATTGTGTGTGGAATGAATGCTTTTTTATGATTGATCGTTGCCTAAAGAGTTGCCCCATCTGAGGGTTAAACTGTAACACATGTGTGTGTGAGTGTGTGTGGGGTAAGGGTATCCCTCACATGGCATTATAATTGCTGTAAAAATGTGAAAGCCCAGCCAACAGCACATGTGCTGCGCTCCCAGGAATCTGTTGCTGATGCTGCTGCTGCTGCTCTCCCATGATCGATTATGACTCCAAAGTGAGGTTGCACTTTTTTTTTGTTGAACGCATTGTGGATGAGCTGCACTTTTGCGCTTGACTTGAGCCAAAGGGTTCCAGACAAATACCAGCCAAAAAAGATATAACGCAAAAACCAGCAGTGAGTGAGAAGGAGTGGAAATTGTGAAAGAAGCGTCGCATAATTTTTGATTTATGCTTTAAGGGCGAGTTAATTAACACCCCAGCCACACCGATGCGATCCATTGCGATCCCCGATTCAAGGCGACTCTGTTGCATGCCTCATTCCGACTGTGTGTCGAACACATTGTAAGCTGTCACAATTTGACAGATCGTTTTGCGGCATTCTTTTTTGTGAAGGCTGACTGTAAGCCGATGAAGTGTTCAGAAATCGCTGACAGCTCCCTCAAGATTGGGGGTTTCGGCAAAAGTTGTTCGGGTTACCAGTGTCCCTGTCCCTGTCCCTCACTGTTTCACTGAGTTGACAGAGACACAGAGAGAGAGAGAGAGAGAGAGAGCTAGAGAAAATAAGAGCGTTTGAGTGTGAAATTTAATTAAAAAATTCTTTGCTATGCATAAATTTTCCTTTTGTTTTATGCCATGAAGGATGGTTCTGGAGAGGGGGCAAACAGAGAGAGGCTAGCAATAAAAATGTCATCATGGCAAGAGTTCTGCGTCCCGAGTCCTTCGTCCTTCGCCCTTCCAGCAGCAGCAGCAGCACACACTATTTGGAACGCATTATTATGCGAGGTATTCCCAGAGACAGCAAGGGTATATTCTTTTACTCAAAACACACGCAAGGACACTTGCGAGGAATTATACTTGACTGATTTACAACGGATTTAGGACTCGAAGACTATTTCGTATTTTTGGGATTTGTCTTGTATTTTAAAATTATCCTCTGTTTGTTTATTGCTTCCATTTACCTGGGTATTCAGAGCGACTCGAGAGTATCATACATATGTATGTATGTAGATGCGAGAAGCGGTACGCAATTAGCGCTGTCGTCGAAGGGTGCTCTTGCCATTGCTGAGTGTTAACAATTTGCTTGGGAAATAAGGCATCGCTGAGCTGCTACTTTCGAGCAATAGTGATGCTCTCTCAACACTCACTCTTTTCCAGTCATTCCTTTTCTAGAACATTTGCTTGGCTCAGAAGAACAAAGTACAAAATAAAGCAGTTTACAGTTCACACTTTAAATCAAAGTGTTATATGAAATTAATTTAGAAATTAATAGGCAGGCTTGACCCTAAATACAGGGTATTTCTTTTGTCGAGACATCGGCACGCGTTTATAGAGATTTATCTTCTCTTATAATAATAGTAATAACGGACTGAAACGAAACGGAACGGAACTGAACATAAGAGAACAGAAACGGAGGAACGATTCAAGACAGGACTCACGCACAAAGGATGGAAAAATGAATGGGTTGGAGAGAGGCGCAGTAAGGGACACTCACACACACACACACAAATATAAATTAAATTTAAAATGCTTTTCTTTGCCGCGTTTTCCTGCTTTCTCCATGCCCCATTCTCCCATTCTCATTTCCATTCTCATTGCTTTCGCCTTATGCCTTGTCATGCTTAATTGCTTTGTTAATTAAATGTGTTAAGGCCGAAGCGGAGGACAGCACAAAAATAAAAGGATATTAAGGCGTGCGTACAAAAGTCTGAAAGGGACATTAAGTTGACAACAACAACAGCAACAATAAGGATGTACTAATATAAAATAAATTTCTCTCTCTCTCTCTTTCTCCATCTGTGGATGCGTGTGTAAATTATCGTATAATGGGCGCTGGAATGGGGAAGGACTCGCAAGTAGTTCGCGTAGAAAGCCATGAATTGGGTGTTAATTCCCCATGCAAATGAGCAAATGATGTGGCAGATGAATTCTGCTATTGAACAGCTGTTGTCCACAAAGAGAGCACAGAAGCACAACAGAGAGGCCCTGCAGAGCCACAGACCAGAGCCAATTAGCAATTAGGAACACGCCGGCAACGATGAACCAAAACCTTTTCCCCCAATTGCTCATCGTGCGTCCAGAGATCTTTGGAGTCGGTCTCCTCCGCTTAACAGATCGTTGCACAATCTCTTTGCACAATCCCATGTACAGAGACAACAGTTCCAGTGTTTCTCTGCGGCACGCAGTGGTTTTGCCATGTTTTTGTTGGCGTTTTTTTTTTTTTTTTTTTTTGGCCAAATCAAGTAAACTTTTGAGCCACAACAAAAGCTGCTGCTACTACTGTAAAATATGCCAAACTGTCAACGCGAAAACACATGTGGCAGCAGTCACCGCCAGTTCCTCCTTCTCCCTTGCAAGAAACAGTAGTCAAAGTGGGGGAGGTGCGGCAGAGAGACCCCTCTGACTGATGTGGCAGGCAAAAGGTGCATAGTAAAAGGCAAATATTTGCTAGGCGGACTAATGCGACGGCGCAACAGCAGCCGCAGCAGCCACACAGAGGAAACACACCTCAACAAGCGGCAACTTAATTAGGCATTCAGTTGGGGGCACGCCGCCATGGGCGCAGGCGCCACACTTGCGTCTCTGTTGAGCAGAGGGGGAAATGTTAATTTGAAGAATTGTGCAAAATGTTTATCCAACTGATGGACAGGCGGACAAGCGGACTGGAGGGACAGACAGCCGGACAGACAGACAGGCGGATAGTCACAAGTGAGTGACGGTTTGCTGATGAGTGGCGGAAAAAACACATGCCTGGAATTAGGAACAGCAGCGGGAGAAAAAACACTGTACATAAAAGATAGATCAGCAATCTGCGTGGAGAACGAACGAAGGAACACTTTTCGGATAACAGCAGAAAGATTGTTGTGTGCACTTTGTGATGGCTGGGGAAGGGAGATGGACAGAGGGAGATGAAAAAGGGAACAGGGAATCAGCGAAGCAGAAAAGAGAAGAAGCCAAAGAACATGCAAAGTCAAGGCAGATGATGAATCGCCTAAAAGTGCGGGGAGGGGTAGTGACGGAGTGGGAAAGCAGTGCGTACATGTACAGTGTGCACACAATATAGAGTACAAATATGTAAATATGTATGTAAAAATGTACATTTGAAGGCTAAAGGACAATGAGCAGTTATTCGCAAATTTGTTGAGCTACATTAGAAGAGAGTCTTGGGAAACATTGCTAAAACCACTCTGAAACCTTTGAAATACCCGTAACTCGGCGTCTTTACTTTTATGTCGCCTTTGGGTACGGGCCGGTGTACGAAAATGAGTTCGGGGTAGACTAAAAATGTTGTGTGGCTTCGGCCCAGGTACGTTTGGCTTTTGTTTTGCTGAGAGGTATTATCAGTACTGCACTGAAAGATCTGAATTTATTAAACAGTTATCTGCTAATAATGTTTTTAAATATTAATAATAAAGGGAAATATATATTATTTTCTTGTAGTCTTCATCTAAAATCTGTGAGAAAACAATGATTGTCCACAACATTGTATATATTACAGAAGTGCTTCCTTCCTTGCTTGTGCAAGTGCTTCCCTCTGTGGGAGTCTCTACTGTACGTTAACGATATGTTAATAGAGTACGAGGGCGACAGAGTGAGGATGAGAAGGGAATGAGGAAAGAGCAACGACTGCGATGACTAATTCGCATCCGAAAAACTAAGAAAAACAGCAGCTCCACCCATGCCATGTGGGCAAGAGATATGCTATACGACGGGGTAGGCAGAGTGGGATAGAGGAGGGGTGTGGCCAATTCGTAACATGTTGCAAATTCTCAAACGTCAGCGGCATAACTCATTATTTAATGTCAAATCTGGTCGATACTCGGTAGCAGCAGATGGAAGAGTGGAGTTGGGGGGGAACTCTATTGGGGTGTGGCATGCAGGAGGAGAGGAATACAGACTCTGTGGAAATGTCAACAGTTTTGCAGTTTGAAAGTCAAAGACAGCAAATCGATTCAAAGACAAAGCTGCCAAAGCTTTGCCTCGCTCCTCTTCTGCTTTTGGCCAACTACACATACTACTTGTGAGACTGAGAGACTCCCTCGCCCTCTTAATGACATTTACACGCATGCGGCACACACATAAATCATTTGCGTTTGTCAGTTCTGACAGCCACGAAAAAAGACGAAAGAAGACGGAGCCCAGCTCGAAGGGAAAATATTCTTTATTATTTTTGAGGAATTTACGTTATAAAAGAGCTTCACATGGGTTGGGGAGGGAGTACACTACGCGTGGGAGGGGTGGAGGACAAGGATTATCCATGGACAAGGGCACAGATCCAGAGGCCTTGTCGCAATCGTAGATTGAGTGCAGACAATCGATTCGCATTGGTTAATCATTCAAATCTCTCTCATATTCATCATGCACCCATACGAGAATTCTGTATTTTGTTCCTCCTCTGTTTCTGACTCCGCGGCAGATCTGTGGCTGAGCAGGGTTCCAAATCCATTGGCCACGGATTGGGTATTCCTGGAATTTCTTGCGGCTGCTTCTGATTGTCTTTCGATTTGATTTCGTCTTCGCTTCAGAGACTCATAATAAAATTGAGAACGATAAGGCAGCAACAGACCTCCACTTTTCCTGAGGGTCGGGGTGTGGGACTGTGCGCGACAGTGCCCCAATTCGTGGCTTGCTTTAATTTATGGATTGTCTTGGATTTATTCACATTCAAAAGGAGGACACAACCTGTCTGCTTGGAATAGTTTTCCCTTTGGTTCTGGTTCTGGGCCACTGGTTGGGAGAAACCGCAAGCAGCCCACCGGGTGGTGGCAGAAAGGGGTTGAAAAATGGGAAATGCCATTCGTAATGCCTCGGCCGCAAATGCCACGGATTATATTCGGCTTCCGTCTGGCTGCTGTTGGTCTGATCTCTGGCCAGGATCTAATGTCATTAGCCACAACTGTCGACGCGGGCCAGCCGATGCTGCCACATGTCTTCATAATTAAACACAAATGCAGTTGCCAAGGACGATAATACCAAACAAATTTCGGTGATTATTTGCTGCTACCATGTACCACCCTTCCTGGCAATGGCCCAGCGATTGAGAGTCTTCATCAAGCGCCGAACACTCAATATAAAATAATTAATTGCACTTTTTGGCACCAAAAAAGAACAGGAGAGATTTGGTAGAGAGGAAAGGGAGCAGTGCCTGCCATATGGTTGCAACGTTCACACCCCGATGCACGTGGAATGTGCTGCTGCTGCTGCCATCAACCCTAGAAGAGAAGGCGGGCATCGTTCCTCTCTTGTGCCGTTGACAAATAATGTTGTTTTTATGATAGAGAGAGGGACGTTGCAAGTAGTTCATGTCCCGTTATTGGCGTTGATAATGCAATTTAGATGTGTCCGCTCGCTCCGTCGGTCTAATGACCTGTGGCAAGCAAGCAAGCAGCAGCTGAATCCGGGAGCTCTCTGTCTCTCGGATGACAATTTAATATTGTTGTCGTCATCGTTTGGCTTAATGACTTTTCCCTTGTACCATACCCCTCCCCACAACTTCTTTACAAGTTTTTACCCCCGCTCTGTCGCGTCTCACATTTTATTTTATACATTTTCTTTCTTTTTCCTTTGCTTTTTTTCCTTCTCATTTTTTTTTTTTTTTGGCAACATTTGCTTTGTTGTTGACCATTTAATGCCTCATAAACTTTTAATTTAACAAAAACGTCGTTACCCCCTGCTCCTCCCTTTATTTCCGGGGGTTACTGTTGCATTTTGTTATTGGCTTTATGGCGCAGCTTCCTCTGTTATTCCCCCGTTCCATGTCCTTCGCCTTGGCCCTTGCCTCGCAATCGGCTGACAGCTGAGCGAGCTGTCAAAATGACAGTTGTTGAGGCAATTTCGAAGCGTCTTTCGCTTTAATGGCGCGCGGATTTCGGTTCTCATCTTTCGCATTAATTATGTTTCTGTATATGTACTGTATTAAATCTGTCTGTATCTTTATGCTAATAAAAATCTTTGTTTTATTCTACTTTCAGGTATGTCAGTAATCCTAAGAGATTCCCCCACAGATTGTGGCTATATTTTCGTGAGTGGAGATCAGATTTAAACCATAACCAAAACACATGCCAATAAATTGTCAAAATATTTACGGAAACAGATATGAAAAATGCAGAGAGAAGAGAAAACTATCCACAGTGACGCCAGACGACATTTGGTTGAGAAGGAATGAGAGAGAGATTGAATGGACAAAACGACAGACAAAAGTGACGGCCACTAAAAATAGACAAAAGATGATGGGACCAGAGGAGTGGGTGAAGGGAAGGAGGGGACACACAATAGAAATCATGAATTAGACATTTATAGCACGTATTCTCCATGACGGAAGGGGGGAGACACTGTCTCTGTGTGGCATGTGTGGGGTCCTGCCCAGACTGTCGCTGCACTTCAATATTAATAAAAGATAGAGACAGACAGATATTGTGTGTATAGTGAGTGAGTAAGTGAGAGGGGTGTGTGCAGAGGGAGGGAGCTGGATAAGTATTGCAATTAATAATCATTTACAAATGCAGACAGAGGGATGGATAGAAGAGACTTTTGTCAGTCGCATGGGACCCAGGAATATCCGTGGAATACAAATATCTTAATCCCCCAATGAGGTTGCGCTCCCCCGATGGCAGCAGCTCTATTTTCAAAACCGAAAGGATTAGCACACACACACACACACACACACACACAGGGAGGATACAAATGTATCTGAGGGCAAAACAAATTGCCACCGAAAATAATGTTCGAGAGCGGAAGTCTCGCTGGCGGAAGATAAACTATCGGCGATTAGCTAGGCAAAAGTAGTGGCATTAATATTGTGACTGGCACTGTACATGCACACAGTGGGAAGAGAGGGAGCGGCGTCTTCAATATTCTCTTTAGAGATGTAGTATATCCATCTTTCTCTCTCTGTCTTTGCTTGTGAAGCATAATCAGTGGCCATCGCATATGTGTGGGGGGAGCGGTGGCTGCTGCTTCCTCATTTCACAAAAGCAACACAAATTATGGGGTTAGGCATGCTCCTACCTCTACCCCTCACTCGTTCTCCCTTTCTCGGCCTCTCTCTGCTGTACCGATGCTCGCTCTAGGCCATATCCAGGCAGAGACACGGACAAAATCTTGAAGGCAGAGACCGAACGAGCCCAAACCGAAACAATACAAAATACACAACAAAACAACCCAAACAACTTCATGAATGAAACAATAGCTAAAAGACTGAGATGCCTCGGAGAGTTCTGCTCCCCTTCTTCCACTACCTTTCCCCTCTGCCTTTGCCATCTTTTAACTTATTTTTCCCGCTTCTCTCTACTGTCTTCTCTCCTTTTGGTTCATTCGCATTTCAAGTGCCCGCTTGGCTTTCGGGTTCTTTTTTGGGCTCTGGCTAAGGCTCTGGACCGGCCACTTAGAACATGATTCTCTCTCTTTCTCTCTCCCTTTGGATACATTTTTCGGTAGCCGCAGGAAAAAGTGCATAGCATGGCCACCCCTCCCACTCCTCTCCCTCTCTGGGAGGAGCTACTTTGCTTATGCACTTAAATTTTTACTGCCTGCGGAGAGAGGCAGCCAGGAAAGGCATACAGCAGATACAAACTACTTTCAATTTGTAATTTGTGGTGGCTGCGGCGGCTCTGTGGCAGTGGCAAGAAGATGAAGGAAGATGGGGAGTGATGGCAAGGGGGAATGAAGGTGTGAAGGGCGCTTCATTTTCGGTGAGGAAAATTGAAAAATGGAAAATACTAATGAGTTTTAGTGTCGTTAAGTGCATGGGCAACAAAGGGGGTGTCATGTGGCAAGGGGCCATGCCCGCTAGATGGCGCTGGCACTAACATGACGTTAAAATATTGAGAGCTCCTTCGGAAACAGTGGAAACAGTGGAGTGGAAACACACTCGCCTGCCAAGTTTTTTGGGAATTGTTGTAGAAGTTGGAAAACAGGAAATTTGTTGAGGAAGTACATATGTATTTGCCACCCCTGACCGTAGAAGGGGAAGAGTGCGGTTTCAGGCATCTTGGAATGAAACTAAATTACTTAAAAAACCATTAGCCAGTGCCCAGACTTTGGTTAGACTACGTACGGGGGGACACCAGCCCGTAACGAACCGAATCGATAAGCCCAAGAAAGCAGCAAGAAAATTCAAATGTTCATTTGCTGCCGTGCCTAATAAAATATGCATGCCCCAAGAGTGGCACGCCCCCTTCAGACTCGATAAATCAAAATACAATGCATATTAAGTGCTATACGCCGGCAGAGGGAATCGAAACGAGGCCTTGACCTATGACCAGGAGAGAGAGATGGCAAGAGACAGAGAGAGACTTGGATGGATTTTAATTAATTTGCAAAAAGACGCTGTCCAAGTCCTTTGAGGAGGTACAGAGCCAAGGGGCGAGAGCCTTGGAGTAATAAGAAATTCAATTTCCGCCCTGCCTCGTAATTATTTTTGCTTTCAATTTCCAAAACACGAGACGGCAGAAACAATGCCACGCTGCATGAATTATGGGGCACTCAAAATGCTCCACACCCACGCCACAACGGACAGCAGAAGTGAATGCAGCATTGGGAATCCCTATCCCTCCGTCTCTCTCTCTTTGTGGATAGTACGACTGCATAATTAGTGCGAAAAAAGGGAAAAAACTATAGCCTTTGGAACGTCGTTGAATAGTTATTTTGGGGCCCACAAAAAGACAACGGAAAAAGGAAAAAAAAGAAGTACAAACTCAAGGAGGAGCAGCAGGCGCAGGCACTGGCCTGTAAGGAACAGCCAAGAGCGGCAGCAGAAGATCTAAACTAAACGGCGGCGACTCGGCGACTGTTGCGTGCATTGAATTTAAAATTAGCCAAGAACGAAGGCAGGCCAAGAGGCAGCAGGCAGGCTGAAGGCAGTCAGAATGGGAGACAGACCCGCAGTCAACGTCTCAGGCTATGCCCCCCAATCGCTCCCACTGTCTTTGGTTTTTAGCTCCGCTGAAGCAGAAATCTCAGCCTAGTCTCTGGCTGTGGAAAGCGTTTCAAATCCAAGCAGCGCTAAAAAATGATGTGCCTTGCATGTCGGATTTTAGCCAAGAGATGAGCAAAAGGAGGCATTGGATTGGATCAGAGCAGTGGATCGATTGGTGGATAGGTTGCTTATGACACGGTGATAATTTGTTAATGTTATGCGATTTTTATGGCCAGAAGCGGGGAAGTGGAAGAAATATGCACTTGACACACTGCCCCCATCTGGTGGAAGAGGAAGAGGACTCCGCGCCCCCTTCCACCGGCTTAATTGATGGACATTAATTATTTATTTAAATTGTATTCGAAGGGGTCTTGGCTGGGTCTTGCCTGGCTCTTGGTAATTTGTGGTTGGCTTTTGCAGCAGCTTTTGATAACATGTTGTAGTCATGCCCCCTGCCACTGCCACTGCCCCTTGATACACACACAATACACACACAATACACTCTTTCTTGCCGCCACACTCTTTCCTTTGCTTTCGCGTCGTGTCCGCACGCACAGGCTGAGATTTGAATGCGCTGCGAGAGATTTTTTGCGTGTACTGCGGGCATTTCCCATTCCCAGGGGGCCAGAAGTCTATGCCGCGAGGCACGCAAAGATCTCAGTGGACTCAGATGAGATGAAGTGGAGAGGGGGCAGTGGTGAAGTTGCGCAGGGAATCCTGTGTGTGCGGAATCTCTCTCCCTCTGTGAGTGTTGTTTGTGTGTGCCTCCTCCTTGGCTAATGTCGCATGTCAACGTTGTCATGTTGACCACTTTTTCTGCAGTCGTCGTCGGCGTCACCTTGCCCCCTGCTTCTCTCTCTATCTTCCTGCAGTGTATTGTATGAAAGACCACTCTCTGGCGTGGGCGTTGTCGCTGATGAGCGAAAATTGCTTGTTTCCCCCCACCTCGCTGTGGCATGCCACAGCTTGTTTGGCTTTAATTGCAACATCCACACAGATAGAGAGAGAGAGAGAGACACCCGAGAGACTGTTTGTAATTTACTTTCAGTTTGCGTAGGTGTCCCCGAGTCGGCTTCGGAGTTGCTTTCGGAGTCGCGGAGGATCAACATTTGCGCTTGCGTGTGCTGCTGCTGCTGCTGCACCCAACATCTCTCAGCGCAACATCGAGGGGCAGCCACATCTTCCTCTACGTCTGCTTCGTCTGCTGCAATTTTCATCTTTAGAGGTGCGGTGTTTGCATTGAATTGAGCAATTTATAAGAGGTGGGTCAGGGGAAGGCTACACAAAAAAAAACGAAATGAAATAACACTTCATTAACGGAGCAACAGAGAGGGCTGGGTAAAGAGGGGCATCTTGCCACTTACGTAGGTTTTATCCACAAAGCAACACAAAAGACGAAAGCAAAAACAAAACGGTCCAAACAGACGCTTAATGAGACGCTTCTTCCACAGAGGCAGAGACAGAAAGGCAGAAAGAGAGTGAGAAAGAGATGCCATGAGAGAGACAGAGAGATGAAGGCGAGGCAATCATAAAGGCCTTTAAGAGATCGCTTTGCACTGATGCAACCCAAGTGTGTTTTCCTCCTCCCGTAGTGCTGCTCCTTCTCCTACTAGTACTTGTACCTCGATGCCCCAAAAGTCATTTGGCCAACACACAAAAGCGGGGGTTAGCTGCGGAAAAGCGTAATCATGGAAGCTGGAAACGAGAAGAACGCAATTTCCCACCCCAAAAAAAAAAAGAAAGAAAGAAAATGGCCAGAGATACGAGGAGTACAAAGCCCCTCGAAAACGATGCCAAAGAAAATTTCAGTCGAAACGTCGAATGGCTCTCTGGGATGGTATGGCTTATTGGCGGGATCCCATAGATGGCTGGGAGGCCTCTGCCACATGCCGCAGCATGTGCCCCATTCGAAGGCGGCCAAACGGAGCAGTAAAACAGGCAAAAATGGTCAAATTCCGCACTGCTTCCCGCACCGTAGCTTCGCTCTCTCTAGACTCTAGAGAGAGAGAGAGAGAGAGAGGGAAAACGGGTTAGTTGCTTGGGTTTTTGTCTTGTAATTTAACAAGCAAACAGATTGTAATCGATTTTGCAAGGATTGCTGCTTGGATGGTGGAAACCCGTTGGCCCACGGCCCACGCTCTTCACATATTAGCCACAGAAATTGTAATAGATTTCACTTAATTTATTAGAAAAACAACAGCCAAAGGAACAGACACAGTCACCACTCCGCCAAAGTCCCGCAACGGTTTGCACAGTTTTGCAAATATTTTCCACTCATTTCCCACTCTCTTGTGGGCAATTTTCCCATTAGCCTGTCGTCCCATAATTCTCGGTCATAACTTTTTCCTTTCTTCTCGTCCATCCACCCTCCCACACGCCTGATGCCCAATGCCCCAAGCCCCACTCCAGAGTCGCGCCTGAGATGCGCCTTCGAGGAGACGTTAATAGTTTCCCGCGAGCACAAATCATTTCATTTCCCCAGCTCCAGATGGAGGATGCTCTTTAAAGTTTTTCCTCCTAGAGTGTGATATATTTATTTTAATTTTTTCTCTTTGTCTCTAAAGAAAAACGGGGTGGAACGGAGAAGAAAATGAAAAAAAAAACGAACTTAAATTTGATGTCGTTCAACTTTGGTTTGCCTTTTCTTTGAGTGTGGTACGTGCCCCGAACGATTGTGGAAAACGTCGCCGGTTGTGTCTGCCTCTGCGACTGAGTTCTCTGAGCGTGTGTTTATCTATGCATTGACTACGTCTTTGCCTCTCCCTCTCCACCACACCGCCTTTTGGGCCCAGACATTCGTTGTTTTTATGTCCCCGAAATAACACGGCCGCGTACATTGGCCATAAAAATGACCCGAGGTTCCCATTTTAATGACAACTCCATTACACGGTATGTGCGTCGCCTCTAGATGGTGCACATTACCGGGCTCTAATTGGTCTGCTCGAGAATTGGTAGGGGGGAGGGCCTTTGAACTATGGGTATAAAATTAATAGAATGTTTGTGGTCAGAATTACTGTAAAAATTAATCACTTTAAAATATTGTCAACAAATCAAATTAATTATAATTGATTTGCAAAATGAAAAGGTTCTAAAAATTCTAAATTAGCGCCTTGGGATAAGTAGGAAGAGAAATTGATGGAAATAGGGAGAGACACAGACGATCCAGAAGCAGTGTTCTCTATGGGAATCTGTGATGATTTGCTCACGAAGGTTTTATCTGGCTTTCTTTTTGCTGAATTTATCGACCATCCCACTCGTTCCACTGCCTACTGCCCCCTGCAGCCATACACGTGGCATGCGGCTGATATGCGTGTCTCCCCCATTATAGGGCAGAGTGTGGGTGTTGCTAGGATCCCAGAGCGGGATTGGGTTTGGGATTGAGTGTGGGAGTGGGAGAGTGGGAGACTAGCGAGCGATGTGCGTGCGCCTTTGTGCCAAAGGATTTCTTGCGGTCCGTCCGTCCAATCGTCCTCCGCTTGTCGATAGCCAAAACAGCAGCGACGGCAGCAGCAGCAGTAGAATAAAGCACAAGAAACAAGGCCAACACATACGAGACACATTGGCATTGTGCCGTTTGTCGAACGAGTACGCTGAGGGGAAACAAAAGCTTATGTTTGGAAGTTGAAAGAAGAAAATTCAGAGGGGAAAAACAAACTATGAAAATGAAAACCCATATAATGGCCTGTGGCAGGAGCTTCGATGTTGGCCCTGGCGACAGCGGGTACCAGGCACCGCCACCTCCCTACCCCCTACCCCGGAGTTCGCCTCCGCCTTTGTCTCATTAAGGAGTTTGGTGCAAAATTGCGTGTCTGCCTCTGACTCTGCCTCTCTGTAGCAACCGACTTGGGGCATGGGGCATGGGCCATGGACTGTGTGTGAACTACTTTTATTATCATTGTATCCGCCTAGCGCTGTAGCGGCGGTGGCTATCGCCAGGCATTATCTATATACCGGCGGCGTGGGCGCAGTAATGAAGGCGAAACTCCACTCGAATCCGGGATCTGCTGCACTTCTAAATGGAGTTTTAATGTGTGTGTGTTTGCGAGAGAGCAAAGAGAGAGGTGAAAGAGTAAATTGCCACAAAAGCTGTTTGTTGTGCAAAATAATTGGCAGACACACCAAATTGGGCACCCAAAGTGGGTGTGCGTAATGGTAGATGGGTGAATCTTGTTAAGGGCTGACTGAAAAGTTATGCCCACATGCCACATGCAACTGTTACTAACTGTTACTTCTCTCCTTCTCCTATCGTTGCAGGTATGTACATACTTACACACATATGTATGTATCCCGCCCCACCAACTGTACACCAACAGCAAGTATAAATATGATTTCGAAGGGGGCACTGTCCTTCCTGCTAGCCCGCATCAATTCCCAAATGAATCGAAATAACCAACTAAGTAATGCAGTCATATTAAAAAAGGAAGGATCTTTCAGATACAGATACACTCTGGGACGGAGTGCCTCTCTAGTGCCTGTCTGGGGCATGTAATCAATGTAACTACAACTTGTTTGACAGCTCTTAGCATAAATACTTGACAAGAGAAGCAGCAGCAGCCAAGCAGCCAAGCGGCCAACGGGTTGCGCCTTGCCAGCGACCAATGGTCCATGCTACCATCTGTGGAATGGTCTCAGGTCTCATGTCTCTGGTCTATGGCCCGTTCTGGTGCCGCAGTCGCGTTGACAGTCGCAAGGTGTACGGCGGGACAGCCGAGCGACGTAAAACACAAAGCAATGGCAGGCAGGCAGAGGGGCAGAGGAACCTCTGCCTCTGAAATCAATACTCAGAGAGAAGAAGACGCAGCTGCACATTTCTTACTTTGGCACATTTAACGAGTGTTTTGCGCACACTTGAGAGATGCACAGATACAATTGTATCTATCTATCTGCTGATGCCTGGTGCCTGGTCCCATAAACATCATCATTATCATCCATCCATCCATCCGCATTATGATTATCATTATCATGCCCATTATTCGTCGCAGCCTCTTGACTTTTGCCAGTCGTCTCTGGGAATACAGACAAGTGTCTGTCTGTATGTCTGTCTGTCTCTGTCTGGTACCATAGATTGGAGCATTGAAGCCAAGACTAGGCACTGGGAATAGCAGTTGGCCATTGCAAATCCCTTTGATCTTTTGTCTTTTGCAATTACAATTATGTTTTATTTGCTCGAATTGACACGCAGCGGCTAGGCTCCACCTCAATCCCTATTCTGTTCTGTTTGTGGAAATCAATTACCAATGGTGGTCATAACCGAGGAAACTTCTTCGCTCCTTTAATATTATGTCAATATTTGCCACTCCCTTGCCTCCGCCTTTGCCATTCCTTTCTCTCTCTCTCTCTGTTTGAGACTGCGTTGCACGTACTGTGGCTGGACACATGTTCTAGCAGGAATTCTACATTGGTAATGACATCGATTCCCCCGGCGACGACCGACCGACTCCTGCTGTTGTTCCTGCGAGAAGAGTTCCTGAAATGCATTTTGCAGATGCTTAGGCGCAATTTGTTCAACGATCGCGGAAGACTGCCAACTGCCATGGGTCAGCTCCTGCTCCCCAAAGAGAAGCGGTTAGAGAGAGAGAGAGAGAGAGATAGATTTGTAATTATTTGATGGAGCAGCGTCTCTTAGGTATGTGTCGGAGTTGGAGAGCACCCGAAGTCAAAATACTCCTGCACTTGGCGACCATTCGCTGCGACGCACACCTCAAACTTAGAAGATAACAGATTGATCGTAAACAATGCAAATCGGCGCACAGCCATGCACGAATAACCTGCATTTCGTATGAGCGCTACTCGAACGAACGAACATGTCGTTCGAGCACGTATGATCCATAACCAGTGCAGTATTCGCTGTTCCTCATTTGCTTTTCTTATCTTTCTTTTGTTTGCTTTGCGAAATTAATTTGATTTTTGGGTAGCTAGCTATGCTATGGCCGTTAGCTCTGCCCAGTCGCTTCTTCGTCTCCTTTCTTAATAGGATATCCCTTCTGCTCTGATATTTTCTCCAAATGCTTCTCTTAGTGGCTAGTGTGGGATTAAAATATTGTTTGGAAGTTCATTCAGGAATTCGCGATGAGCAAATATTACATGACATGCAAATTCGTTTGGGTGTATCCCCCGCCCAGCTCCACTACTTTCCCTGCAATGAGTGAAAAAATATTGCCAGACATAAATATAAACCTTCCCTGGCATACATCTAACAATAACATTTCTCAAAGTGGAAGCATTGTGGCAATGGGGCAATGGAAGGGCAAATGTTGCGTTAACCAGGCAAAGAAATTCCTCAAGTACCTTCGCAACTGCTGCCCCGAAGGGGGGCTGCAGAATGCATGACACTTGCCCCCAGCCCTCATGTGTGCCGCTGTGCCATTTCTCTTGCTGCGTACTCTTTTCTTTTTCCATTTTTCCAACGTTGCATACTTTGCCGCAACAATTGTGTGCCACTTTGTTGCAACAAAATCGTTAGCCATTTGTGCAGCAAACACACACACACAAACACACATCTTACATCTGTATAGAGAAATATGTATGTGTGTATATTTCCTTGTATTTCTGTGTGTTGGCAAGACGGCGGGAAGGGGCAGGCCATTCGAGAAATATTACGCCTGAAAGTGGAATAATAATGGCCGCAATACATTTTCAGCTCCACTCGGTTTGCCTTTAGCGCCTTTCCACCATGAAATATATATTTAATTAAACACAGAAAATTCTGTCATAAATAAATTTTAAATTGCTTTGGTCATTTGACCTCTTGACCAGCCAGTGAACATCCGAACATCCCCATCTTTCTCGCTCTCTATCTCAGCGCAGTTTTCCAAAAGAAAAATGAGTTTTCTTGCCTTAAAACGAAAAGAAAAACAGTGAAAGAATACAACAGCAACAGAATCCGGTTTACTGTCTACCACACCGATTCTCTGTTGGTGCCCCTGCCCCTGCCTCACGCCGCAGTACTCTGAACTCCCTCCATCACCGCCTTCGTCTGACTGTCGGCTGTCTATAAGCTTCAATATCCATAAATGTCGAATGTGTTGCCGTTGTTCTGCCTGGAACTTGGACTTGGACTGGAGCTGGGCCTGGGCCTGGGACTGATACTGGCTGCCTGCCTGCCTGGTCATGACTTTGCCTCTCTTTGGGCCGTCTTTGTGCGGCTGCTTGTTGTTGCGTCTGCCTCTTCTCGGTCTCGGTCTCGGTCTCGGTCTGCGTTTGTGTTGTTCACTTCTTGAAGATTTTTATCGGTTTCTACTTAAGTGATTGTCAGTCAGTCATTGGCCATCCTATCCTCCGGTTACCAGTCGATGGACGACAGACGATTGCCGATTGTCGGCTGCCATGGCTTCTTCTTTATAAATACTCTACTCTTGGCAGGGTATTTCAGTATTCCATATATTATGATCATCTTGGAAAGCATACCTGCTAATGCACTTGAGGCAATATCTAGGGAACGAGGAGGACCTTAATTAGGTTCACTAACTGGAAGAGAAGAACCCTTTGCACTCTTTGCCTCCTGCACACTCGAAGGGCTCCCGCTTCCCCAATATGAAATAATGTTGCTCACAAAACTGTAAGAATTTGTCAAGTGGCAGGCAACAAAACCTAACCAAACACACGCATCCCTTACATCAAAAACTATGTGGAATACAAACATCATAGTGGGACCCAGATCCACTTGAAGCTTTCCTCACTGCTTTCCCCCCTCGTTGGAGCCATAGCCTGTGTGGCACTATTTATGCGCATTTTTCATGTGGAACGTTTCGTTAGGGAGCTTTTCGCTGTGTGTTGCCTCGTGTGTTTTTGTACACCCTTTCAAGAGGATGTACATATGTATGTATGTGCACGGTTCTCACCAGGCAGAAAAGAAAAATTGGTTTAAGAGCCCTGAATACCTTATAAATTGGAGTTTAAGTTAGGTCTTATCAAAGCGCTTGGCCATATGATTTATAATTCAATAAATATTTTCCGGTTAAGATACAAGTTTCGTTTTAGTTTGCGTGGCTTTCATAATATCTTTTACTTAATGATTTTTAAATGTTTGCCGCACATTCTTCGTAATTTTAACGAAATCTTAGTCGTCCCTAGTCCTAGTTTTTGTTCGCTATATGCTTTGTTTTATGCTATATGTTTTTTTCCTGTAAGGCTGTCTGAGCCTGTTTACACTAGCACTTAACGATCGTTTACCTTGGTGCAGGGTATCTGGCATTTCAAAGCCACCAAAACTATAATTTCTTTCACTTTAGTTCTTTTTTCCTACCATAATTTTATTTAATTTTCTTTCGACAGACGGGCAGCAAGTGCTCCGCTTCTCTCTTCGTTCCTGCTCTCCTTTCAACCTTACTCTGTGTATGGGTCTGTGAGTGTGTGTGTTTGTGTGTGTGCTAATTCTATTGAAATGCTGTCAAGCTCGCAAAAACCAAAACCAACGCATGAAACACCCGCTGAAGTGCCGTTATGTCCGTGTCCGTGTATGGGGTCTCTTGAATGTGTATGTGTGTGGGTGCACCTCTCGTGTGCTTACAAGCCTGTAAATAAAAAATGGCACAAAAAGGTTCCTGCGCTAAAAATGAGCAAACGCACACACACACACACACACACACACACACAGGATACAAAAGCAAACACACATGCGAGGAGAGATTTTTGCAAATTAGTTTTAGTTTTTGTGTGCGGTGCTGGGTAGCGGGAGGGGCAGGGTAAAATAATAAGTGGGGAATACATATGCATCATATAAATAGGAAAAAGGCAGCCGCAGCAGCAGTCCCTTGCCCCTGTCCCTGCCCCTCCCCTGCAACCATTCCATACCCAAGTGGAAATTCTTTTCCACATTTGGTAAATTAGAATTTTGCCTGCCATGAAAGAGAGAGAGCCAGCCAGCCAGCCAGCCAGCCAGCTGCTTGTAAAATATGCAAATATATTTTGATTAATTTAATTTTCGGTTTGTGGCATTACCCCACCAACCCCTCAAAGACTGCCAATTTGTGAGCGATTCTTTGGGATTCTCGAATTGGTCCTGCATGGTACCAGATGGATGGATGGATGGATCCTGTAGCCACAGAAAGTGCATCCCCCCTCTAGTAAACATACATAAAACTTTCTTTGTACGTAAAGAGCTTTTAGCATCCCCACCCCCCACACCGCTCCCTTTCCTCCGCGTGTGTGGATGTTTCTTGGCAAAAACATTTCTGTGGTGGCTGCAACTTTTCGAGTTGCCCCGAAAAAAAAAAAAAAAACTAAATTAGTAAATTATAAGCCGCTCAAAATTAATTGCAAAAAAATATTTACACACTGTGCTGCTTCCCCACTTCCCCACGCCCTCCCACTTGCACAGAGAACTCGAAACTTTGGAGCCCAAAATGAAGTTTTAAAATTCCTCCATCCACACAAACACACACATACACATGTACCAAATGCACAGGCAGTGGCAAAGGGGAGAGAGAGTGTGTGGCATGCAACCAACTTTTAGGGGGAGTCAAAGTAGTGGTTGCATAAAAAGATGTGGGCGGGGGGCGGGAATAGTTTGTTGTATTTACAGCGCAAACCACTTGAAAAAATATTTTTAATTAAATTACGAAATTGCTAAAGAGTTACTCGATGCGGGTTGCAGCATCCCCCCATCCACAAACATTCTCCCTCAGTTTATTTGGAAGGATAGGAAATTACGAGTACAGTAAATACTCCTGTTGGAAGAAAAACGAATGAAATGCAAGAGGGGCAAGTAAAAGCCGCAGAGCACAGACGTGTGAGCCCCACGGCAAAAGTTGTGTGTCCGAAGGGGCTGGGGGGGTTCGGAGAAAGTTTAAATTAAATGGAAAATGGATTTAAACCCTCCAACTCCATCCTGCCACCAACTCTTGAAGGATGACCAGGCAGCATATCGACATTCATTTCTTTTTTTTCCTTCTACCGTTTCCATTCCCCTCTCGAAAAGAGTGTAAATATTTTGCGTGTTAAGTAACTGCAAACAGCTAGTGATCCAGCACCCGCCAGATGGCGCCAACTTGCAACTTTAAATAACCCACTGCCCAAAGGGAACTGCGGGCGACACTTTTGGGGGTCGCTTTTTCTGAAGTGTTTTAGTCGTTTGACTTTTGTTGTCTTTTGCACTCTTTTTTCCAACCCCCCCGTGACCCGTTCAGTCGTTTTCACAGACATCTTTCTTTCCTTTTGTTGTGTCGCAGCCATTTTGTTTTGTGTTGCACAGCACAGCAGGATGGGGCACTGAATGGTGCAACAGCAGGAAGCAGGGGCGACGAATGGCGTGCGAAATATAGGTGAATGCACCGCCGCCAGGCTGTGTCCTGTCCGCTAGCGTCGCCTTGCGCGCCATTATTCGCGGTTGGCTTTCAACACTCGGTCGTTGACTCGACCAAAAGGGACACTCTACCATCCATTCCTCCTCCTTCTGCTCCTCCCTTGGAAAAGTAGTGTCCAGTATCTGTGGCGCATGCCTCTGTAAAGTTTAAGGCGATAACTGTCCAATTATTGAAACTCTTCACCAATCGTTTGGCGGCAATTTTGCTCATTATTTATGAAGGGACAATTTGCATTGGAAATTGCCAAGAAAATTCAATTATTTCCTTCAATTAAAGATACATAATTCCTGAGGCTTCCTGGTAGCCAACCTGCCACACGCATAAATCCACAGAAATGGCAACAGTAGCCCCGAGTGCTACCCTTTTGTGTTCCTCGCTCTCCGTTCCTACTCATCCCTGGTTGTGTGCCTGTGAATAACTTAAAATGTGTGCCACATGCATTTTGCTTTTGCTTTTGTTTATCTTTCTGTGTGTTTTTTGTTTTGTTTATAAAAATATATCCACAAACAATGCAAAAAAACTTCCGCATTCCCTTCTGTCCATGAAGATGTGCAGACACATGTATTTCCGCATGCTGCGAGTCGCTGGAGACGCTGCACTTGTGCCCCAGTCGCCTACTCCCCCACAGACCCATCTTCCATCTCCAGAGAGAGAGAGCTTCTATCTATTCATTCATTGCGGTTGACATCAAGTGGAGAAACACAGATGGGGGATGCTTGTAGCACTTTAAGAAACTTGAAAAAAAATCTACATACAAGATTTTGTAATTTTCCATCTGCTGACATATGTAGTTCATTAGTGCACGCAGCTTTTGCATGAGTATGGGAAGACAGGGGGATGGGCAGATCTACTGCTACACAAGATTCGAATTAGAGCTGTCAAATCTCTGTCATACAGGAAACACGGGGTAGAGCAGAGACACACAGGGGAGAGAGAGAGGTCATGCCACTCAATCAAAGCACAGCTAGGAATAACTTTTCTAAAAACAATTGTACAATCCACCAGCCACAATGGCTTGGATATAACCCTTAGTTAGTTGGTCTACATGCCACACAACACACACACAGAACATATAGAACTAGAACTGCTGTCCAACCAAATTGTCGAGCGTCGAAAAAAATTGATTGATTAGCAGACGAGTTGGCAGGGCCACATGGAATATTCATAAGGGTTGCCAGGTCTCTCAGTCTCGCCTCTGCCTCATTAATATTTACTCTCTCTCTATCTTTCCGTCTCTCTCTGACATAATTAAAAGTGACTTTTTCTCTCTGTGGCAGCATCATCTCTAGCACTGGACAGGCGGGGGGCACAGGGTAGGGGGCGTGCGTCCGAGTTGGGTAATGCGTTAAGTTTTTCGTCAAACGTCTAATGTCTGACAGTTGCTCGAAATGATGATGACAGTTTAGATGAATTAGTTTTGGCCAAGTAATGCGCTTAATTAATCCCTCTTTCTGTGTTCCCCTACCCTCCCCTCCTCTGTGTCCATCCCGTTTTTTTGGGTCAATCTCAGTCAGAGAATGTGTCCCACTTTTGGTGCAGCACTTTTATTGACACTTTGAAACAGCAAAGACATAAAAATTATATTAGTTTCATGTCATAAAGAAATGGCACACTCTTCATTCTCCATGCTCTTGTTGGGAAATTGATGGCAGCGGAGAACACAGCGAGAGAGGGGGAACATTAATAAGTTCTCTACTTGAATGCTGCATGACAGTCTACCCCCCCCCTTCCACCCTGTAATATGGATTGACATAAAACGTGAAAAATATTTTAGAATAACAAGAGAGCACAGCATCAGCATCAACATCAACATCAACATCAGAGAGATCAGCAGGGTTTGATTGTTTTGAAGGATATATGTAACAGCCAGAACTCCCTCTCTCTTTTCGTTCACTATCTACATATGTATCTCTCTGTCTCTGTGCAGAACAGGTGACTTGAGACCTGCAGTGTGATATTTATTTATGGCAAATTTCACTCTCAAGTTTTCTTTTTGAAAGCATTCCTTCGACCAAAATTACATCAAATATCAATTAGTGGGGCCAGCCTCAGCTTTATGGGCACTTTATGCTCTGACCCAAATGCGCCTATTCCCCTCTGCAAGCATCTGGCGCTGGCATGCTGCATTTTCTTATGGGGCACATAAAAATTTATATTAATTTCAATATTAGACACTCATTAAAAGTGACTCCACGAGTGGCAATCGTTAAGAGCCAACCCCTGACTCAGATGGGGGAGTGGTCTATAAATAACATAGGTGGTAGGGGGCGGTCCATCGAGAACTATTAGCCTTCTCCGGGAATAAGTTCACCAGAAACGAATCAGAAATGCAAAAATAATCTCAAGAAATCGCAGACAGACCCCCAAAACGGAGAAGCAGAAGGACAAAAAGAAGGCCAGAAATTCTGCGTAATCTACATCTGTGCGGTGAGGGCGGGGTAAAAAGAAGCGAGGCGGGTTGTGCTCAAGGAGTTTGGCAATTTTTTGTTCTCACTGTTCCACAGTGCCCAGCCAGCCAGCCAGCCAGGCAGCACTTGGGTCGAACGTTTTTGGCATAAATTGAAATTGAAATTGAAAAAAAAGAGCGAACCAATTTGGAGGCGCAGAATTTGCATAGGGAATAATGTGGTGGAGCACTGTGGTGGCAGAGAGAGGGCAACTACATTTGAATACAAATTAAAGTAAAAAGTAAGAGGGGGGCAAAGTCAACAGTTTTTTTTATCAAAACGGAAACCGACAAAATAATTCCAGAGTGCGAGATATAATGCCGCATGGGGAATGGGGAACGGAATGGCTCTTCTATGGGGCAGCTGTCCCCAATGAAAAATATTTAATTACAAAACACACACAAGCAGCTGATGCGGGGGCAGTAGGGGGTATAGATACAGTATCTGAGGCGACAAGTGCAACGACTTCCTGTTTGTAGTAGGCAACTATGTGTCGTCGTTTGTGTGTACTTGCCACCTACTTAGCGAGAGAAAGATAGAAAGTATCTGGCAGATACTGTGGTAAAAGTATCGATTACATCAACAACAAAGGGTATCTGAGGTGGATGCAGTGGGTGTATCTGAAAGTCACTCAAGTGACAATTTCAAAATTATCTTTGTAGCTTTTGTTTGCTCATGTAATTTCTCTTCTTGCAGGTATCCCAAAGATACTTTTCACATAAAAAGCTCAACTTAAAAATGCATTGAAAACAAACTGGCGGCAAAGACAACTCACAAACAAACAGAGGGGGAAAACCAGAGAGAAAAACATCTGAAGCTGAAGGTCATCTCAAGGATGACAGAGCGAGAGACACAGGTGGTGGGGGTGGGCGTGTGGTGCACAAATAAAACGTAATGTTCTCGTATTTGTGGCAACAAAATTTATTTAGAGCAAACACTGGCGTTGTAAATTTTCACGTGCCACATACACAAAATATATGTACGTGGCAGGAGCAGGAGCTGAACGTGCGCGAATTCAATGAAATTGATTTTCTCCAATGTAACACGGGGGATGCATCCCCCACTGCCGCTCCATGGGTCATACAGTTGCTGGCAGTATTTCTGCGTCAGGGTGGGGGATCCAAATTGCTGGGCCAACATATTTGAATTGCGGTTTAATTAGTTAGTTGGCCAACAAACAAACGGACCAATAGCCCAACAGCCCAACAGCAGTTTGTGGCGAGAAAGCAGGAATACCCCAAAAATATCCCAAAATATTTCTATACTTCCCCCAATGTTGTTTTCGACGCTTCTGTGACTGAGGCTGTTGTTGATTGACTCACATCCGTCGGTTTTTTGAGCGATATACTCCACCCACACTCCTCCAACAGCGCCACAGAGTGGCACCGATTTCGTGGGGATTCCGTTTTGTTGGCAGAGATTAGTGGCTGTGGGAGCACTCTTTCTTATCAGCCCCAAAGCCTGAATCAATGCAAAACAAATCTAGTATAACGCGCCTTACTGGTCGGCAGGGGGATCATCTGGTTGACTGTGCGGATCAATGTCGAAATCAATTGGGACATCGAGAGCACGTAATCAGCGGGACGCCAAGAAAACTCGAAGTAGGAGCTCCCCAAAACCCGCAATTAAAACATCCGCTGCGGAGAGCAGTTGCTGGGCCATGGGCCAGGGTGTTTCTCTTTCATAATCAAACATTTGTTCAGATTATTTGTGCGTTCAATTAATAATAAATGTGGGGCAAAGCTTGGCGCGAAAAATAAACAAAAATTCCCCGACTAATGACCCGACGTTGCTGCTCCTCCCCCGAAAAGCCAGCGATGACAGGGTGGGGCACTTTGGCCAGGCCACTTAATAATGTGGCAACTAAAACTGAAAAACGAGCAACTAAAACATGCAATTTCTCTCTCTTAAGAAAAGGCAGAACTGCGGAACGCTCTTAAAAGCCATGACCAGGCAGAAAGATCCGCAGAGGGGAGTGGAAGAATGTGAGTGGGAGTGGGAGTAGGAGTAGGAGCTGGCCAGGCCGCAAACCACATGTTGTAGGTGTGTGTGACGAAAGCCAGAGATTTACAAGATTTACACACGCACACTCACAGTGTGTGCGAGCAGTTCGCGCACCAGTCCCCCCTTCCACCTCATGTTAATAATGAATAACAACAAAAGGGAGAAGAGAAGCGAAACACATTGTATATTTGTATGAAAAATGACGGCGGCATGCCACAACGTGACAAGGCATAAAAATCATGGCTGTAGCAGCAGTTGTAAGTAGTTTCGGGCCCCGACTGGACTTTGCGCCTAATAATTGGTTATGCCAGACCCTCAATTAAATCCTCTAAAATGTGGGCGCTAGCTAAAGAGAAGCGCTCAAAATTGTGGGTTAAGTGCGGGGCTCTAAACTCTGTCTCTAAATCCAAAACAAAACTCTTTAACTCTGAGAATAGAAAACTAGAACGGGGCAGCAGGAGGGCAGTTCTGTGGCGGGGCAGAGGCAGAGGCAGCTCTGGTCAAAAGGTGGACGATCGATTCTCGGAATGTCCCAGAAAGAGACTGAGAAAATATTCCAATATCATGGTTGAGCGGGTTAAAGGGCGCAGGCGCCCCCCAATCGGAGACAAGCCATAAAATTCGAATTGCAAGAGACGCTGTGCCACTTAAACAGGTAGACAGAGACAGAGAGAAAGACAGACCGTCCGACGACTGTCAGTAGGGTCAACGGAAGCCGAAGGAACGTAAAACGTTTTTCCGGTTACTTATGAAAATTATAGGTTGCATAAGAAACCAAACGTAGAACCAAACAGAAGAGGAGACGCCTCCGAGACAATAACGAACAACGACATTCGAAGGAGGAGTAGGAGAACAGGGGATGATGGGACAGTGCCTCACTAGGACAGTTCGTCAGCCATCCCAGGTACCCTTCCCCCCGTGTTGTCGTATATTTATTTGTTCAGTGCTTCAGTGCGGATGGAGCGGGAAAGGGGACGTTCTTTTGTTTCGTTCCCATTGTTGGCTTTTGCTTATTTTATTAGCCGTAAAGTAGTAAAAACGGTTAAGGTGAGAAAGTGGAGGCGCTCCTACGTTGTCGTTGTCGTTGTCGTAGTTGTCGTTGACGTTGCGTGGGGTCAAGAGTTAAGTGAAACCCAACGGAGCGTGCCACAACACACACACTCGTGTTGTGGGGGTGCTTAGCCCAGTTATAGACACAGAGGAGACACTGCTCCAGTTTTTATCACATGCAACCATCGGACTGGGGCACCAAACACGGGCCGAAGAGGACTGAAGCCGGCAGTCCCTTTCCGTTTAGTCAGTTAATGAAAGGCGACATGCAAACAAATGATTCGATCTGATTAAAACCGATTGAGAGGATAGCAAGAGGCTCTAGATGAGATAGATGAACCGCTGGATCGGTATCCAACTACGGGATACTCTCTCTCTCTCTCTCTACCTCTCGCTGAGAAACCCCTACAGACAATCGGAACAAACGAAAAGACACAAACAATACCAAGTACTAGTCGTTTTATGAGGGAGGAGCATGGAATCAGATGGAGTTTCGGCAACCGGAGCCCGAGATTGACAATTGCCGCCAGGCATTCTGCTCATTCCCGCTCTCTTTCTCCATCTCCCTGACGCCTGTCAACACAATTACAAACGCACATGGACTCCGCATATGTATATCCTGCGATTACAGCGATACACAGCGCGCCGCGGACCCACAGAATGCATAATGGGATACTAATAAACCGGGTAATACGATAGGGCCAACCGCCGACGATGTCTATCGGGGCACTACACGTCGTCGACTCCGAGACGAAATTATTAATGCCCAACTAAGCCCCAGCCCCAGCCCCAGCCCCAACCCAGTGGGTGTATGCTATGCGTGTAATTAGTCGGCAGTAGTTATGGCAACCGTCTGTCCAATGAAAATATATAACTGGACTGGCCAGCAGATCCATGCTGGTGTGTACATATGTACATATGTATGTGCATGAGTGTGTGTATGTGTGTGTGTGTGCCCCGTGGATTGTAATTGAATACCTCTCTTGCCTCAGACTCGACTCGGGCTTCGTCACACGTCATTGCGCTGCTTCTCCGCCGCAGGAGCAGCCGGGAAATCGGTCAAGCTGTCAATCAGATATTGTCGTATCCCCTATGCCCTGCGGTTTCCCCCGCCCCAACCAGACAATGGTCTGGAGCGTTCGTGTGCTGTGGGTGGGTTGAATGTTTGAGTTTTGAATTTCCTTGTTGTGCATTTTTCATGCGATTCGAAAGGGGAAGAATTGTCCACTACGCCATAACGGTAGGCACATCCTTGAGCAGAATTGCCCCAAGATTTATTCTTCGCCCACCCACCTGTGAAAAATTGAACAGAGAATGAAATTGGCTCCGAGAAAGCAAAAACAAAACTACAAATTGGGTCCCACGGAAGTAAAATCAACAATCAGACACAGCGAATAGCTAGTAGCTGCTCGTCTTGAGCTTTGTCGTTGCTCCTAAGTTCAATCAAACCCCTTTCTGTCCACCGTTGCCTAGCCGTGTGCCTTACCTGCGTCTCCTGCGTGGGAGGTGGGTTGGGACACTGAGGTTCCCGGTATGCTGCTAACAAATTGTTGCGTGTGTGTGTTTAATTCAATTTAATTGTTAATGACAACAACGGGGAGTCGACTGACTGACAACGCGGAGTATAATCAGAGAGGTAAAGGGTGGAGGAAAAGGTTAGCTCAATCGACGACTTTCAAATGACTTTTTTCTGGAAATGGAAATGGTTTAGGCAGACGCGGATATGGATATATTTCTTTGGGAAGTGGTGGGCATTATACGGTTCTATTGTAATGCACTTTTAATCGCATTCTTTTTAGGGCAGCTTTCTCCTAACTTTTGGGGGAATTTTTCGGAGACAATTTATTTGCATTAAAGTTTTTTGTCTCTGCAGCATCTTTGGCGGTTGTTGACATAAATTAGAAAAGACAGACAGAAGACAAAGGCAAAATGGGAAAACAATTGTTGAGACAATAGGAAAAAACATAAGGAATGAGGGAAAACAGAACAGAAAAACATGTCATTAACACGCACAGAATGTGCAGAGTGGAATGGGTATGGGAATTGGAATGGGAATGGGTGCATGGGACACCAAACGGGAACGGAAGATCAACAGATGGAATGACACAGAAATGTTGATCTCCGATCTCCGTGTTCCCATTGTCCCATTCCCTGGGGATCAATATTCCCGTACAAAAGTTTCGCCTCCTTCGTCAAATGTTGTTTTAACAGCTTTTTCGTTTCGTTTTGTTTCATTTCGCTTCATTTCGGAGAGAGGATGGATTTTCGATTGTTTTCACAGTTGCATTCAACATCGACATTTGGTGACTTTATCACGTATGAACGTAGAGCGTAGGGGGAAACTTTTGTTTTAATGCCCTTAATTTGTTCTGCATGGCTTAAAAAGTTGCCCCTCAACCCCACCCTGAGCTGCCTTTTTTCAATTTTCTGTCTGCAACAGCAATTTCCACGTACCGCAAAAGCTTAAAATCAGACAAAACTTTCCACGATTAGGTGGCCATTAGCAGAGAGGGTTCCCCACATCCCCACATCCCCATCCGCTCCTTTGGACAAAAAGTTGAGACATTAATCATGCTGCATTTTTGTCATGGTTTTTTTGTTGGTAGCGATCGGACTGGCATTGCTATTGGAATTTCGTTTTCAAACGGACTTTGACTCCCGATAGCCCCCGAAAGTTGTGTGTGGGTGGGGGGAGAGCTTCATTTGCATATCGCAGTCTGGAAGTTTCGCCCTCAGATTGTTTCAGAGCGCGTTGCAAGTCCCTTCCCTACCCCTTCCTCACACCCCTTTCCCGATTTCCCTTACCCTGGCAGAGCCAAAAGTCACATTGGATTAAAAACTAAATTGTCTGACTTGTTTTTCATTGCTCTTTTCTCTCTCTTTCCTTGGCTTCTCGCAGTTCTCTCTCCTTCTATCTTCCTCTTACTAAAAAACAAAAAAATCGACGGGAAAATCAATTTAAAGTTTTGTTGCATAAATTTGCACCGCACTTTTTGTAGCATTCACAAGGAAGCCACAGATTGGGATTGGGATTGGGATTGCGATTGTTGGACCCTCGCTGGCAGATAAAGTTCTCGGTTAAAGTTGTACCCTTCCACAGAGCACCCCTCAACCCAGCCCACGCTGGCTGGCGAGAAGCAGAAGGGGCCGGCAAATGGTGCTCGGAAGACCCTGTTCTGGTAGAAATTAATTGTTTAGCAGGAATCTTCATCATATTATAAAACAATCTGAAACTGGGCATATTTTTCACTTCTATGCTTCGCAATTTAATATTTTCCATTTGTATATGAATATTTATCGAAATTGAATCATATCAAAGCATCCTCAAAGTATGCACTAAAGGCACTGCGCTAGTCACTATAATAGATCCCGAAAGCCAGGTTTTCTTTCTATATTAATGATCCGATTTGTTTAAAATTTAGTTTTATTAAGCGCTGAATCCGTACCTTCAAACTAGTACCTTAACAACTCAATGCTATAAGCCAAATGCGTCGAAGTGAAATTAAAATGTGAATCAATCAATATTTTAGAAGCAGGATTGCGGTAGTTTTCCATTGCCTGTTGTAGAAAATGTGTAAAACCAGGCAATATTCAGTTAGAACTTTCCCCATTGGCAATCTCTGACCAATGTTTTAAGCGCACCAGCCCCCAGCTCCAGAGTAAAAACAAATTGTATTAAATTGTTGCAACAACTTTTGTTGGCCAAAGGGGATACATGGAAAAGTTTTTCCCATTGTTTTAGTCGATGTATCTGAATTAATTGATTAGCCAGGCGAGTGGCAGATGAATTTGTTCAATTTATCCTCCCACTCCCACTCCCTCTCCCACTCTGTCTGTCGCTTTCCCTGCATGCCACTCTCTATCTCACCATCTTTCTCTGTTCAAACTTTTTGGAATGGCTACAAACAGAGACAAACATTTTTTAATTAAACCTCAAGCAATTACAAACGAGGCACAAGAGTCACAAAAGGGGGTGGGGCCACACACAAAGGGATGCAAGGCGCACAGAGAATGTGCCTGTGTGAAGAGTGGAGCCCTGAGCTGAGGTGAGGCACGTTTCTGTCGAGCGGGGGGCAGACAGAGCAAGATGACACCTCGCACAGTTTACACTCGAAATGACAGGCAAAGAGGACGATTTTTGGCTCTGGTGCATGCCACATGCCCATCTCTCTCTCTCTCTCTCTCTCTCTCTCTGCGGCTTTGTGTGGCACTAATTGATGTGCCAGCCGAGCTCTCTATCTGCCCCAGTGCCCCCAGGGGTGCAGGAGAAGACAAGAAGGCGGCAGCAACAGCTGCCTATGAAATGGAACAAGGAGTCAGAGGAGCCTGCCACAATTTTCTAATTATACGCAAAATTGTATGCCAACAAAAGTTGCTCACACACAGATACAAATGCAGATGTTGCACCGCAAAATAGAGGAAGGAGACGCCAAGTTTTATGCAACATTTCTGGGTTGCCCCAGCAGCAGCAGCAGCAGCAGCTGTTGCAGTGAAGCAACAATAACGATTTCAAAATGCAGGCAGCTGTGCCTCTGCTGCCTGCCCCTGTGGTACACATTAGTTCGATTTTCATTTCATTTGCTGGCCACACGATGATGCTATTTTGCAAACAACAAATAAAAACCGCCTCCGTGGAGGCCTTCTCATGTGCAGATCAATTTTACATAATCTTTTTGAAATGTCAAAATTCATTCATAAATATTCACACTGAATCGCCCGAGAGCTATAGAAATCTGAATGCCCTGACAGCCAACACTGACAAATGACAATTAATTGCTGGCCTAATGAAGGCCGAACCGCAACGCAACCAAAAGATGGTTGGACAGGGAGCGGGGGGTACGGAACCAAACAAACAAACGGGTTATAAAACGCGATGGAGCATCACATGGGAAGAAGGTAGATGCAAAGAGATGGAGGGAAAAGCCAGAGAACTGGGCGTGCCAAGACACTCGACGAGTGGAGACGGGGACCCACAAAATCTACAGCAAAAAACCGAAACGCAAATTGAATTCAGAACTCGGAATCGGTGAGAAAAACAAAGAGAGAGAAAAAAGGTCACAAAAGGAGAAAAATTATGGCTGGTGACGGTTCATTAGGTTTTTCAAACAGTCTAATAGTTTGCGCTTGAGATGGCACCGGGAGATACAGATACAGACACTCACAGGGGAGTCTCAGAACCGCTAGAATTTGGATGCATGAGAGCTCCGCAGATTGAATATCTTTAAGATACAGATACCGATTTAGAGCAAGAACCTCTTCAAGTTAATTATCAGTTAGCAGCTGCGCATCTGCGCTGCGTGTTGCAAATACTCCTCATACACGCCACTCGTCTGATGGTGCAACATTGCTGATGTTTTAATTGAGTTTCCACCAACGACAGCTGAGCACCACTCTGCTGCCGCTTACGCGCTGTGCTGTGGCAGTCTTCAAGGAAAAGTTGCCACAAGTTAAATAATTGCATTACACTAAATGCCTGTAAGTTGGTACGGGCAGGGGAGATGGGTAGAGAGCGCACACTCCGATTATACATATAAGCTTCAGAAGGGTGTAGAAGCCCCCTTCCTTAAGCTGCAAATCCTTGCAGTAACCATAACAATGGGCAAGTGGGGATGTGGGGAGAAAATTCCGCTGTTATTTGTGCATTGAACAATAAAAATTAACTGGAGCATCAATAACAATGCAAAAGCCATAAAATTGGTGCTAACAATGTGGAGCATCTCCATGGGGGTTCCATTCCCGCACAGTTTGTTCTATTCCGTAGAATATATTGCAATTTTTGTAACCGGTAAACGTTGTGGGGATGCAGGGGATGTGCATTCAAAAAATCGATTGTTGGATGTTGGTTTTGTGATTCCCGATTCCCAATTTCGATTCCAAGCTTTTATTTTCGCTTGGGTGTCATAAAAATTGATGGATGCTTCTACGGACACACACACAGACACACACAGCCAAAGACAATGGAAATTGATGAGTGCAAAAATTTGAGATAATAAAATTTATACATTTTAGTAGCTGCAATTTGTTCTTGTTTGTTGGCTATTGCTATCTAAATAACTCACGGAAAAATGGAACAGCAATATACAGTCAGAGAAATAGCAGGAATATGCCAGCGGAATAGTGGAGCAGAAAAATAAGCAGTGACGAAGCCGAGCACAAAAAGAGGTGCACACAGCAGCCCGGAGCAAATCATACACTGAACATGCACCGGGAAAAATCTTGTGTACCATACGACATGCACCTATAATAGATTAGAGACCCATGCACATGACAAGTATTTATAGAGCAATCGAAACGATTTTTTTCTTGATTAAAAATCGGAACAATTGTTACATCCTGACAGATAGACGGATATCAAGAGGGGAAACTTGTGACATTCGTTATGGGGTTGAGGGGTGGCCTTTGTGTTTCGTCCCTGCTTGAGAATTAGGAGAAAAGAAATGCTCTCGAGTAAAGGACGTCGAGGAGGACATCCATCCAGAATCCAGTGCCGCAGCAGCAGAAGCAACAGCAGCAATTGAACCGTAAGGAGCGTAAGACATTGCCAACAAAATGACGATTGCAGCTTCATCGGTCCATTCCTCATTTTTTTTTTTTTTGTGCTCTCATTCCTGTGTGTCATTTCTCTTGGCATTTCTACTGGCATTTTTTTTCGGTCACTTCACTTGTCATAACGACAGAGACAGGGAGAGGGATAGAGTCAAGTGTTTGCCTCTTCACAGAGACACAGATAGAGAGAGAGGAGACTAGTTTTCTCTCCAATCAACTGCAGGGGGAATCCTTGACAGAGGAGGGTTCGCTGAACTTCTTAGAGCGATTTCTGTGTGCGACTTCCTTTTCACTCAATATTTACATAATTTCCCAATGATTCTATGTGCCACGTGCCCATGCCCCTGCCACTGCCACTGCCCCAACCGCTGACTCCCTTTTGGCGTGTGATTTTTATGGCCTGTTATTACTTGCACAGCAAATGCAGTGGAAAAACCCCAAAGTGGCGTCCCCTTTCTCCCAGTGATAATTTATGCAATTTTCAGTTTGTTTTGGCATTTGGGCACGACTTGGCACAGGACTCGAACAGGACAGGCTGCGGACCTGCGCCTAAAATGCGGGCAACCTCTGCAGGTCCAGGCGTAAACATGATTTCTAAAAATAGCTTTTGTCGCATTTCCTCGACACATTTGGCAGCAGTTCAAGCACAAGAGAGCACAAAGGATGCGAGGATCCAAGGGTGGGGTAGGGACATTTACCTACATATAAATATACTCTTAACCCACTATTAACCCACTATGTGTTACCTATTCGAATCTAACCGAAATCTCTCTCATTTGCTTACTCTAATTGCAGGTACGTTCTAGTGTCCTGGCCATCCAGCCATCCGTGAAGGCACTCGCTCAGGGAATACATATGTCCACACGTTCGGGCTTATCGCTAAGTGACCTCTTCACTGCACACACATACACATGGCAAGGGTGGTGGTGAGGGGATTCCCGGACACAGCAAGCGATTGTTGTTGGGTCAATAATTTCAATTGTCTTAAGCTGCTTGTGGCAATTAGTCGTCGCAGGAGAGAGTCCTGGCTATCGAACGATTCAGCTTCACTGACTGCCTCCAAACACAAACACACACACACACACACACTAGGGGCGAATGGGGGTCAGAGTGAGTCCACTGACTAACTAACGAACTTATAAACTAAACAAAGCCGCGGGTCATCCAGACACACAGCCAGCCATTCAGCCAGATGCCAAGTAATAATTTAACACGTACGAGAGAAGCCAGAGAAAGTCCGAGTCCGAGTCCGAGTCTGATTCCAGCAGCTGCAGCTCCAAGTCTGTGCGGCACGTCGCATGTCTCATCATAATCAAGTGATACCAGGACCAGGACCTGAGCCAGCGGCATAAATGTCAACGATTTGATAATGGAAACGATGTCAGGACTTCTCTTTTGGCAGCGGGGGAAGCGTGACAAATTTCTAACTGGCCCCATCCCACCCCAAACCAGCGCATTCAGAGCATTCAGAGCATTAGTTGCCATTTGTTTTGGTTGGCCCGAGACCGAGAAGAAAGATAGAGAACCAGACGGAAAAAAACTGAAAGACAAATATTTGAGAAATTGCAAAAGAAAATAAAAGCTGTTAATGTGGGGTAGAGCGGGGGGTTCCTTGGATGGTATGGATTGATGTGGACAGGGGGGAAGGGGCGTCATCATCCACCACTTTCGGATATCGATTTTCCCGCCACAAAGAAGCTCGGATTGGAGGGGTGAAGCTGCCTCTGAATAGCGGTTTATTTAGCAACTTTTTGTTGCCCTCATATTTACTTAATACATTTTGTTGAAATTATACCAGCAGCACAGACCTGCCCCCACCATTCCTACCCCCAACGCCTGCTTGGATCGCGCCCTTTCATAACTAACACATTTTCCTTGGGAATTTCCGTCTTTCCATCAATTCGCATGTGTGTTTCCCATGCGAATGTATGTGTGTGAGTGTGTGGAGTGTGTTTGCATTTATTACTCGCTTTCATTGGCATTTATTTGAGAGTAGCAGGCGGAGCAGACTAAGTGCTGGGGGAGTTTCTAGGGCATAGCACCGGGGAGTCCATAGATTGGGTTGCCAAAAGAAGTACAAACCGCCAGAGGAATGTATCCAAGTGTATCCTTTTATTTAACGGATCTGTATAATATATTTGAGCCGATATTTTTGGCTCTTAATCAAGCAAAAAGAAAAGCAGAGAACGTCTTTAAGCGGCTTCCTTTGGAGCAGAAACTGCTGCTGCTCAGCAATCGCATTGTGCCAGCCTCCCCCTCTCTCTCTCTTTCTCTCCACCACACTGATTACGACTTTCGTCTTCTTTGCCTTCCATTCTGCTGCTTCCTTTTGGCCTTCAATTTTCCCTTTTCTGGCCAACTAAATCGACTTTGCCTTTGTGTGCCCCTCTGCACACACAATATGGAATTTCTATAAGCTACAGATAAGTTCATGTACATGTACAATGTATGTATGTATGTATTACATATACATTGTATGTATGTACATTTATGTATGCTACACACACACACTTACGTTTTCAATTTGTTCGCTTTAATAATTCACAATTCAATAAATGCTAACAAATTGACATTGTCCAACAGGGAAGGACCCCAGAAAGAAAAGCAAAAAAAAAGCCAAAGAACGGGAAAACTTTTCTATAGATTGTATGTGTGCATGTACATGTGTGTGTGTGTGTTACGTTTATGGCAGCCCAACCAACAACAACCCCTGTAATCATATGAAAGGGGCGGGCTGGCTGGGGAGGAAGACGAATCGGAGAGAAAACCTACCAATTACATGGCCATGGAATTAACTTGAGCGACTTTTATGTCAATTCAATACATTTCATTTACTCGCAAAGATGTCTCTTACGAGTGGCATGTGGCATGAGGTAGGAGTGAGGGGGAGCCTTGCAGGATTTGCCTCATCGTAATCGCATCTCTCGCACACACATTCGAGTGTATTTTCAATGTAGTTTTTGCACAAATTCTCGGCTAAAATTAATTTCTAATTTTAGTGGCTTCGAATCCTGTAAGAAGGACGAGAGCCCGAGCCCTCCTCGCCATGGTCTTGCTCCTGGGCGCTGTGCTGTTCTGGCTGCTCCTCGCATCTTTTGCGCATATCCTGCGGCAGTGCTGACAAATTATGTGCAAATAAATTGCTTTTTGTTAAGTGGCTTTGCATAAGAAGTTAGAACTTGTGGTGGTTCCCTTAAGGATAAGGGTGCGGCCGGGGGTGTGGCAGTTGTTTGTGTCTTGTCGATGATTTTAGCATCGTATTTGATCGCACATGAATATTTAAGCCACCCACTTGAGGCACATTCAATTTGTTTCTATTATTAGTCCGCATACATGATTTTGTATGATTTTTACTGAGAGTTTACCCCTCAAATATTGCACATGTCCACAAGGAAAACCAATAGAAGCTGACAAATGTATTGGAAACATCAATGACTCGGGATTTCTCGGCGTTCGATTGGAGGTCACTCGATGATGGTCTAGCACCTGTCCCATCCATCAAAGTCGCATGTAAATTGCCATATAATCCACACTCGTTACCATAACAAACGGCCAAAAGAAACTAAAGCCAAATCAGCTTAAATGGCGCTCCATCGCTCAGTATATCTCTCTTTCTATATATTTTAATTAATAAAACTCGTTACAAGCGAATTCTTTACGCTTCACACCGAATCGTAGCTCATTAGAGGGCCAACAGGCAGACGAGTGAGAGATGGAGAAACTTTCAACCAACAAAAATTGTTTTAACAATGAACTGGACCCCGAGACGATTCTTTCTACGAATTCTGCTTAGACCTCTTGAGGCGGCATGAAGTTCTATATAATTAATTATTATGGGAGAGACGCTCAAACAGAGAGACAGAGAGAGAGGGAGAGAGAGAGCATTGAACGGGTTTCCAAGGCATCGGCGAGCTTCTACCTCCCGGGACCGCCCGTCAGCAGTGGAGTGGAGGACCGCTGCCGCTGCTGCCTCCAGTCATTTATATTAATTTTAATAACATTGTTAAGCCCGAACACGCTTAAGACCTGGCTCCAGTCCAGTCCACAGTCTACAGTCGAGTGTTAACGACGAAACACTTTTCGGAGTATGAATTTCTGAGCAGATAATCAACTGAGCAGCCCATTCCACCAATCCACTGATCCAAGTATGCCTCATATCCATGCCGCATATTAAAAACAAATTAGCGTTTTGTACACTTTTAACCAAACATTTGTTCGGCTGTGGCCCAAAGAGTCGAGAGAGCCAACCAATACTCTTAGTCATTGTACACACATATGTAAATCCCATTTGTAATGCAACTTTTTCGGTTGCGTGTTAAAATGTGCGCATTATGTGTGGATGGATACACGAAATTTGATCAATTTTGTACATTTCGCATTGCAATTAGCATGAAAATGGTTTTTAATTGACACATAATGTGGTCAGCCGCCGGGTCAGCCCCAGAGAGATGGTTAGTTATAGCATGCGAGCTCGTCCTCGGGCGGCACTTGATTGGCCCAGACAATTATGATCAAACCCCATGGATTTATGGCATTGATTTGATGTGATTTGCATGTGCATTAGAGGTCTGCCTCATGAGTGGCCAAAAAAAAGCCCGGAAACAACCAAGCTCAAAATGAATTGAGTGAAAGAATTAAGAATTTTAACTGAAATGTTATGGGTAAAGTTAATACAATTACGCCTCATTGCTGCTAGGGTGCTGGGGTAAATTCATCATCTCTCGCCAATTCGATTTAATTTGGCTTTTTAGAATGCAAATATAAATCAAGGCATATATGTAATTTGGCCACAAGAGACAACGATATGTTTTCCCATTTGTTGCAGTTAAGCAGATCTTTTCTCTGGCAGAGAGTTTAACATTGACTTAACCTTCAGTTAGCTGACAACAGCAGCAGCAGCAGCAGCAGCGGCAATCGAGAGTTGGGCTTACATATTCCGAGTATTAATTACTTTGCTGTTCCTCAAGAAGGCGAACGATAATGACTGGGGCCAGCGGGAGTGAAAGGCATCAGCGTGGCGGCCCCCTGGCCAGAGATGTGCCCCCAGAACTATGTATATGCCACGTACTTAGCACTTTGCCTCCTGCTGCCCACACCACACCACACCACCCCACACAGACAAAGGGAAACCTCAACCCGCAGCATGCCACTGGAGAAGGCCGAAGCGGAGCGGAGCGGCGTCTGTATATCTGTGGCGGTAATTAATCATCATTAGATTTTCGTAAACGGAGCGGATTTTAAGTGGGATTTGCAGCTCAGACAGACAAGGACTCTATCTATCTATCCATCTATCGAGAGAGAGAGAGAGAGAGAGAGCGTGAGAGAGAGAGAGAGAGTATCGTATCCCCCATGAACATGCTCATTTAGTAATGATTTCTCCACTGTGCCGGCGCCCAAAGGTTTTGTCCTTGCTGGCCTCGAGCACCATTTATCCTTGGCTGCTTCTGCATTGACAGCTTGGGTCTGCTTATCTGTCCTGCATTTGACATTTAGCATTAAAAACGCTTTAATAATAACGCAATAATAATAAGGATGCCTCTATCTATCCCGTCCGTCTGTCTGTGCAGAAGGGAGGGCTCTCAGCTAGATATTTATCATTTCATCAATCAAATAGCGGACAGACGAGGGCAGGCGGGCCGGGCCAGGCCAGCAACGAAAAGTTTTCATCATTTTATTTGGATGCTGCTGCCACAATTATCCGAAAAAGCTTCAAGTTCAGCGCAGGCAGTGGAGATTCCGGAGAGTCCTTCAAAGCATCATCAATCTCCTTTAGTCCTTGAGCAAGCAAAAATGGCGGACAGGAAGCAAAACTTATCAATTACAATGGACGCCACCGCTCAAACACAAACACACAAACACACACACACACACACACACACACACAAGCCATACATGCATAAATCTCATAAATGCATGTCATACTTGTATTTAGGGAAAAGCCAATGGTCAGAAAAGCCAGAAAAGCTTTTCGGGACAACAAAAGTTTTCTCTGTGTGTGGCACAGCGCCCTTGGCTTGGCTTTCTTGACGAGACTCTGCCTCTAGTTGCCCGCTTTGTCCGCTTTGCCCCACTATGTGGCCTGCATTTGAGTTATGACTTAAGCTGACATTTCATTAGTGAGCATTAAGTGTTCTGCGAATGAGTTCAACAACAGCCGCTGTCAACGCTGGAGACAACCAGAGACACCAGCAACTAGCAGAGAGCGAGAGAGAGTGCAAGAGAATGGAGATGGGAGCTATGAGCTGGGAGCAGATTATGGCCTTGGTTTAATTAGTCGCCAGTCCAGCGTTGGTGCCCCGTAATGCGACATTCACACGAAGCACACACACATACACAGTTGACCCAGTTCTCTCTCTTGCAATTTGCCATCATGCGGCACTCCGCTGGCCAGTGGCCCCTCCACCATTAATTAAACACGTTAAAAAGAGTCCTAGATGAAGCCAGCTGTTTAGCGGCATTTATTGATTTATACCCCAAATGGTAAGGGCCGGAGAGTTTACTACAATACTCGTACTCGGGGAAGGGAGGTCTCTTATCAATATAAATATATCTTGGCTCACTTCCTTCAATCCGGAAAGATGGAGAGACGGAAAGAAAGACGGAAAGACGGAGAATACGGATAAGCATAAAAATGAAATTCAAATTCAAAAGAAAAATGCAGTCCAGGGCCCAGGGCACTGCCCCCTGCCTCTGTCGTCCCTGGTTCCACGGCTCTCAAGTGGGCCACAGCCTCGAGTGGTTGGCACCGCCACTTGGAACTTGGAACTGCAAACTGAATGGAACTGACCACGACGACTGAGGGCTTGGCTTGACTGACTGCCAGTCGGACTGACTGCCTGAATGAATGAACGATTTGCATGCACACAAAACATTTGTACACAGAAAAAATAGGAAGGAAGGAAGGCAACAAAAAAATGTGCAAGCGAAATGAAAGCGACGGAAGGGGAATGGAGGCAGAGGCAGTGCTCGAGTGTGGAGAATGAAGTGAAGGGGTAGGGGAGCAGAGGGATTGAAGGCAGGACTCTCCAACTTGACTGCAGGTCAATTAATTAAGGCTAAATTAAGTGCAGCTGTGTGTAGTGGTCGAGTGAAGGATCTCCTGGTGCCCCAGCGCCAGCCCCTGCCCCTGCCCCAGCCACAGCCCCAGCCGCAGTCCCAGCTGCTGCTGCTTAGCGATTCGAGTGGCAAGATTATAAACTCGAGTCCCAGGCATACGGCATAAATCCTTGCCCCCATGGTGGCGTCTCGGAAACGGTTTAGTTCGTTGACCGGAAGTCGGGGCAACAAAAATGCATTTGAAACGATGGTAAGCGGAGCCAAGTCCTAACTGGACTCTTCTAACTGGCAAGGAGTCCGAGTCTGAGTGCGAGTCCGTGCTGTGGCATGTGGCAGATAAGCCAGAAAATGCATTTGTATTTGTCCTGCCGCTAGAGAAGGGAAGAGAATGAGAGGCGCTGGAGCTGGCTGCCAGATATCGGAGCTGCTTCTTTGGCATACAAATGAACTCTCAAATTGACAGAGAAACATGGCCAGGAAATGCGAGTCGGGTGCCAGGCGTAAAAGTGGGCCACCGGTTGCCAGGCTGATAAGAATAAGAATACTGCTGACTAAGGGTTTGTTGCTGGATCGGTGGTCACTTATAGGCCCATTGATCCATATAGGCTAATGATCGGGGATCTGCGCCCACTTGCACCTCATAAAGATCAATTTAGAGAGACCCCCGAGCCCACGCAGTTTCTTCGAAGAGTTTTTCCGGGCACGAGTCTACGAGTCTCTCACGAACTTCGGACAATGGCATGCTGGGTGGGGGAGTGGAGGATGGGCAGTAATAATAAACATAATGATAACTTATAGTAACAGCAACCGAGAAGATAACGACAACCACAATAAAACTCAATAAGCGAATAAAGTAGCCAGGAGTCAGGGGCATGGGGACACAGAAGAGGGATCATATTTGCATTCAAAAGAAGAGTAAGGCAGGGCAGTGCAGGGCAGGGAACAGCAGCAATTTATGAGCAGCAGGAGAAAGGGTAGGGGAAACCGAACTCGAAGCGGACAATTGACTTGCCCCGTGGCATTGTAGGTGTAGCAGCAGCAGCAGGAGCAGGGCCTCCTCCATCCATGATGTCTGTAAAATGTTTGCAGCGATAAATTAAAGCGCACTAACTAACCCACACAGGCAGCAGAGAGCGGAGTGCGGGGAGTTGCAACTGCAACAAGATAATGGCAAATGAAGCCGTAGGAGTCCCTCTGCTGCAGCCCCAGCCACAGTCCCAGCCACATGTTGGGCATTCAAATGAGAATGAGAGGGAGTGGGATGGTCACGTGACACGGCCAGTGGAGACTACAGAGAAGGCGAACATGCCGCCGCCTTATCACGATCAGCTCACGCTCGCATCGCTCGCTCTCTCCCCCAGACCACAGAGAGAAGAACCCACACAGGCAGTAACCGACACACGGTCAGAAAGACAGTTGGAGAGTCCCTGGACAGAGGCACGTTCATTCAAATTGCTCCTCTTGGCGTGGTCATTGTTTGAAGCTACGTTTTGGCCGCCGCTGAACCCGCCGCCGCCGCCGCCGCCGTAGCTGCGCCTGCGCAGTAATTTATTTCATTTATATTTTGCATTCTGCTTCTGCCTCTCTCTTTCTGCATCTCTCATGCTGCGTTTTTATTATCATTGCATAAGCAGAAGAAAAGGCACAAGAAGAGGAAGAAATATGGGAATACGCCTCGCATTGTGGCCAGAAAGCCATTAACTTTGGGAGCCTCCACTGCGCGACTCCAGTCGACCTCGAATGTTGTTCCTTGTTGCCTCTTTGCCGGTTCCTTGTTTGACATGTGCTTGCGGCTACTGTACACGAAAGCATTGGCATGGCGTGGCATGGCGTGGCCTGGTCGTGGGGATGTGCGGATGTGGATGCAACCTACGCAAAGAGAAACATTTCTTTCCTGGGGGCTGCTGTGGCAAAAATGTTCCTTCTCCTCTCCACTCCTCTGTTTTCAGTGTTCTGGGTGATATGGAAGGCAGCATTTGATTGGTTTTCTGGGCGGCAAACAGGTTGAGTCGTGCTTATGCAACAGCAGCTAAAGACGGGGGCAGGGGCACCTGCTGTGCGACGAGGGAAAACTGCATTTTTTATAGAAGATAATTCATTCAAATTTCTCCCCATTTCGATATGTCCGTATATTTGCATATCAATTCGAAAATCATTTCACAGTTTCACGCTGTGCGAGCAGCCCACAGATCTGCAGATACAATATTAAATAAATGATAATTGGTCGAAGTTTTTAGGAGTATTTGTTGGACTGTTAGATAGAGATGGAAAAAGCGGCTCCGCAAGTGTCAGGCTACATGACAGCTGACATCTCGGAGCTGCAGCTAATTTCTTCTCACTTATCGGGTTATGTAAAACCCCCCGCTCGAGAGAGTAAGGCGTCTGTCAGGTTTCCCCATTTTCCCCATCGTTAGCATCACAATGGAGGGCGCGCAGAAGAGTTATGAAAGCTGTAAGCATTCATTAGGAAGACATTTAAATTAATTTTCTACAAAATAAAACGAAAGTTTTCAGCGCCATTCATGTGGATTCATGGATAATTGCAGCACATTTGTCACTCAAATTCAGATTTTCCATTAAATTTTCAATGCCTGAACGGCTGCTTGATTCTTTGTCAAATGGTTGGCTGCCAAAAACACGAATTTTCCATCTAAATAAAATTCATCAAAAAATTGATATTCACATGTACACACATGTCTGTGTTTATATATAATGTACAAACAAACAATTGTTTGTAATGTATTAAATGTACGTAAAATAAAATGGTGCGTTGCGATGCGAAATCTGCAGCTGACACTGGGACAAAAATATCACAGAAAAAAAACAAAGAAAAGGAAGAGAACAAATGCAAAAAGAGGAAAATATATAAACCAAAATGCGGTTAGCCGCAGCGTGTAACAAATTAAATTATTGCACAAAAAATATCTACCAGTGCCAGTGACTCCAGCTATTGGGCCTTTTAACGCGGAATTTGATGAAATGTAGAAAATCATGAAGCTATTTCCAACTTTTCAGACAACTCATTTAAAAACCATAGAAAGTGGTCTTGGAAAGCCAGCTATCATCAAATGGCATATTTAATGGTATATAACAGAATATAACATTTTTAGGGAATCGCGAAGAGTCTTGTTTTGTGGTTATTACATTTTTCATTGGAACAAAGTCAATTACTTTTTTTATGGGTAATTTTTAAAGTATTTAGTTTGAATGGAACGAAATCATGCCAAGCATTATGATTGATTTGTGACAGAAAAATAGTTCTTTGCACAGACTCTTCCTTTACCTTTCGTATTGTTTAATTTTTATTGCACAATCTACGTCAGCTTGGGCAAATACAGATCTCAGAAGCTCTACTTCACTGAGTGATAGCCAACGGAATTTTTATTTTTCCTCCTATATAGATAGGTATCTAATGAATTGAACACAAGTTTATTCTTAGTGGATTCTTAGTACATCATACAAACATATGTACGATCTTCTGGCTGTTTCTTTGCTCCGTTAATTTTGCTGCTCTGATCTTCATGTATTTTGCCGATTCCATTGCTGTACTCGTTCGTGTGGTTGTTGTTTTTGGGAGGCGGTAATGTCTGCCTTTGAAGTTTGCTCTTGGCTTAGCTGAGTGTGGGCGAGAGGCCACGAAGGCTTCACACAGCCTGAAGGCCAGTTTTAGCAGCGGAGAGCCAAAGCAATGAGAGGTCTCATCCATCTCGCACTTTCTCAAAACTCCTACCAATTAATATGAACTTTTTAAAATTAAATTAATTAATTTTTTCGCTCTCTTTCTTCCACTTGCAGGTATGTTTGATGATGATTTCCATTCTGTTGACCCTGCCGTCTCCCAATGTGAGTGTAAATTGTGGTTAGCTCTGTTTCCAGAGTAAATTTTCCAAATAGATACATGAATAGAGCCACATACTTCCTGCCCCCTAGTTCCGTGCGCTCTTGCTGCTCACTTTCGCCTCGCTTTAAGCCCAGGTGTAGCCAATAAGTCAAAGTAACTGGGCAAACACATGTACCACAGCCCCCAAATGGCCAACAATTTTTAAACAAGATAGAAAACACCCGGGAAAACACATGTACACAAAAAGATACAGACACCCCACCACATGCAGCACCTAGCACCTCCTTGCACCCCGCAACAGACTTAAACTCTGTGAAAATAGTTGCAATTGAGGCAGCAAACAAGCTTGCAACACGTGTTGGTGGCTCGCCACGCCCACTAAACCCATACCAACGCACACTCATACATACATGGCAGGGGCCCGCTCTGCTTCTGGTGCTGTTACTGTTGGTTCCTACTCCTTCCTTCCGTTTCCCTCCACCCCGCACCCACACCCGCACCCGCACATCATGGCCCATTGTTATTATTTATGCGAGCCAAACAGCAGCTTCCGCTTGTGCCACATGCGGCAGAGCAGAGCAGAGCAGAACATGAAAAGGAAGCGGAGAGCATTTAAAAAATGCACGCAGCGAAGGCCTTGACTGCAATATGTTGCCTAACAGCAGGCACCCCAACCGCCCAGCCGCCCAGCCGCCCAGAGCTGTGGCAACTGCATTTTTATAGATTTTTTTAGCAGGTCAGCAGAGCAGACAAGTGGCAGAGTGGGCCCCGTCGCTGGCTGCTTGTTGCCTCAGTGGCGGGTAGTAAGAGGCAGGGCATGTGTCGCCTTCGTCGTTTGGCTTGTTTAACATTTTTCAACAATTTCCTTAATCATGGGTTAGCTAACTCTCACCCCCTCCCCAGTACCCCACTGCTTGGGTGTAGGAAGCACAGCTGCTGCTGTTGCATGCCACTAAAAGTCAACTGTTTGTTTGTGTGCGCCTCAAGTTATGCTACATTTGAGGCTGCACTTGCCAGTTGCTGCCTCTCTCTCTCTCTCTCTCTCTGCCACATTTTAATTGCTTTACATAATGCAACACAGCGCGCAAGGCTGCGGCACACTGCAGCCTTTCCTATTTTTTTACATTATTCTTAATTGTTTGTGCAACCGTGTGTGGGGCACTAAAAATGTGGCACAGCCCCAATGCTTTTAATTGCTAAATTAAAGCTCGCGATGGGGAAAAGGGGAAAGGATCTCTCTTCAATGGAGTTTTACGATTCGATAAGCAAATTGGAGGTTGTCCTTGGCAGCGTGTACCCACTGTACCCTCTATCCCGCCGTCAACATCATTATTCGCATGCCACACAGCAGCTTTAGGGAAACTTTGCTGCTGCTGCTGCTGCTGCTGCTGCTGCTGCCGCTGCTGCATGCAGCATAATTACCAGCTACAAAGTTTTATGCCTGCTTTTCCCCAGCGAAGGATCAGCCTGAGGGGGGGTTGAGGAAAAACTTCCTTAAGACGTTCAGGACTCAGAAACAGAAGCAGAAACATTAATAAAACCGCAGGAAACGCACCAAAAAAATAAGACGAAAAAACTGAAAGTTTGGCCGCTTTTCAATTTCGGGACTACTTAAAGGGGCAGGGGCACGGCACAGTGGCAGGGTCAGCTCTTGAAATGGAATCTGAAGCCGTGGATGAAGAAAGAACTTCGAAAAAAATTTAACGACTCTCCAAAGTCCACTAAAAGCTGAAGAAGGGGACGAGGACACCCTTCGACCTTAGCAAAAAAGAGCAGCCATGAAAAATTTAAATTATATTAAGGCGGAACCAGGGACCGGTACCATTTCGCTTTTCTTCCGCTTCTTTCCATCAGTGCGAGTAATAAATAAACACAAATAAAACGAAAACGACAAAAGCTTGAAAGCTGCACAAAAATCTACACAAAGAAAGGCACTTGACCAAGAAGGGAAATGCCAGACGAACAGCAATTGAGGAATAGAATCGCAGAATCAAAGCCAGCAAAACTTCCCTTTCAAGTCGCTCCAATTAAAGTTTCAAAGAGAACAGGGGAACATTCGTAACGCGAAACCTGTAACGTATACGTACTGTGTACCACGTGCCATAGACGTAGCATCAATCCCACAGCAACGAAAAAAAATATATGTATGTAAAAGGAATCGAATGAATAACAGCCAAAAGTTGTCCCCTGTGGTACATATTCTCTCTCGCATTATTCGCCCCCAGACTTCGATCATGATTTCTTGTGTTCCCCCACCCACACTCCCACTGTGCGCGGATATCCGCATTCGTTCTTGTTTCATGCGGAGCATTCCCCGCACAACACGCGTTTTCATAGCAACTTTTGTCAAGAGATTTCTCTGCCAAATATGGAATCCAATTAGAATTTGAATCAAAAATAGAAAAAGTTATTTTTGCAAGAGAAGGATAGAAATCTTTCTAATTGCTGAAAACAGTTGAAAACTCAAAGAAAAAACGGGTGGGCTATGGGGGGAAGAGATGAGGCACTACTTAGACTCGTATCTGGCCAAACTATTGAAAGAGCCACTCGAGTGGTCACAGCAAACAGACAGACAGGCAGACAGACAGACAAACAGACACAAAAGAAAGGCAAAAACAGGGTTAAGTAGCTGTGGGGGGTTAGGGGTCATGTTGTCAGTGCTTGTTGCACTTGGCCCGGGGCTCATTAATAGAGCGATTATTTTTTTGTTTCCATTTTCCCTCTATTTGCCACACATACTGAAGCACATGTGTGTGTGGGTGTGTGGGTGTGTCTCTGTGCCACACTCTTGACTTGTGTGTCGAGTCGCAGGCACCTCCTCCGGCTGCTGCTGCCGCCTCTGCAGCTAACGCTGCTCCTGCTCGAGGGTTGGCTTGTTGACACTCATTGAGACAAAAGTGCTTAACTGCCTGCACTTTTCTGACAGCTCCAGCAAGAGCAGCAGCAGCAGCAGAAACTACGACTGCTTTTTCTTCTCGTCTGATTTTCCGCTTTTACTTCTTTCTTCTTTAAGTTTTACTCTGCCACCCACGCACACACATACACAGACGCAAATGCAGGGACACGTACAGATAAAGCTTTTATTTTCTGCTTAATTTGTTTGTAGGCTTTTGTGGCTGAGTAGCAGCAGAGACAATGGCTGTTCGTGCTCTCTCTTTCGCTCTGCCTATCTTTGTGGTGTTGCATAACTGAAGGCGTTCGCGAAAAATGTCAGGCACCTCCACTGGCATTACGACACGTACATACAACGAAGAAGGTTAAGCACGCCTGACACGCCGTGAGTTATGGCGAACCAAGAGAGAAAGATACACAGTGAGAAAGGGAGACACACAGAGAGGGCTGTGTGTTTGTGTGCCCCTTGGCTGCCACTTTGAAATGTTAATGAGCCGCAAGCAAATGTCAGTTATCTATAGCCTACTTTTCGGGCGCGGAAAACTTTTGTTCGCTGCATTTCCTCGCGGAAAAACAGACAGAAGGCTGTCGACGAGGCAGCAGAAAGAACAAAAGTGCTGCCTGCCACACTTAGAATTTTGGTGTATAATTTCTCATTGTGAAGGTGGTCGGAGGCGGGGTGTTCGACCTACTTTTTGGTGGCAACTTCTTCGACTGGCAACTTGCATTGGGAAATGTGTCAAATAAAGCATTAAATTAGATTTCATTTTCCACTGCTTTGCCACTGCCATTCATTTGACCGAAAACTTTTGACTGCAGCTCGGAAAAGGAAAAAGGGTTACACCGGGGCCGAGGGAGGATGCACGAGTCATGGCAAATAAATCTTCAAAAGTAGCAATTTTACGAAAACTGTCACTTGACGTTTATTACGTTCTCTGTCCCGCTCTCTCACGCTAACCAGAAATGCAGGGAATAAGTAAGGGGAGTCTGAAGGCCAACATTTGAGTTTGCCCCTTTAAGCTGCAACCTTAAAGCATGCCACAGAGCAGCTCCACTACTTACTTACACATCAGTGGCACACGATACACGACGCGACAAAGTAAAAACCGCAAAGTATGCGAGACACAGGAAGGGTACGATGGGTATGGGGCATGTGGCAGACAGCGTCTAATAGGATTAGAGGTGGAGGCAGGCCTTTGCACTTGCCACTAAGTAGAAGAGTTGCACAGAGCATACTGGCAGCAGCGGCAGCAAAAAAAATGAGCACAAATCGGATGGCGGCCGGGGCTGGGGTTGGCGGCTTTGCGGTTTTGGGACAGCCATCGTCGTCATCGTCTGCTGAACTTTGCATGCCACAAAATCAATTAACGAGACGTCGCGTCTCACTCTCAGAGGCAGAGGCAGGGGCAAAAACTATCAAAAGCTGTCAACCAGAGTTGGTTTTTCCACAGATGTGGATGGTGGGAATGGGAGAGTTTCTAAGCAAACTGGGTCAGTGGCTGAAAACTTGATTAACTGCTCCTCAAAGTATGCAGCAAATGTGATTTAATGGCAGCAGGATGAGTGTACTCCTTGGGCGTGCACTCAGGGGAGGGCAGAAAACATTACGAAATCAAAGTTTGATCCTCGCCAGGAGCCAAGATGCTGCCGCTGCTAACTATCATACAAAAATTGAAACTAAAGCAAACAAAGCGTCAACTTGTAGTTGTGTCCTCCCCCCTACTCCTGTTTCTGCTGTCCTTTTCCTTTGGGTTTGCTGTATTTTGCTGGGATCTCCGCTAACGTTAAAATATTCGCATCGCGTGCCTTTAGCTTTTTACCTTTATGTCGTGTTTAGCATTAGCTTCTCTATATCCTGACTCTGCACCTGCCCCACTGCCTGCCCCTGCCCCTGCCCTGTCTGTACCTCATAGATCCATCCGTCGACACATGAAACGTGACTAAGCTGACAATTGTGTCGAAGTAAATCCAAAGTTTTCTGTGTGGAGACCCGAACTAAATAAATCTCCTCCTCTCCCAGAGAGTTGAGCGCAAAACTTTGACAAACAAAGATTGTGCGGTGCGGAAGGGCTTTAGGAATGGAACGCACCCTATGGAAGGGTGGGTGGTGTACATGACAGGTACATAAATAGTTGGGGGAGACTGTGTTTTGGTCTCAAATTTAATAAACTGTACACACACATTTGAGCGCTACATATGCAAAGGAATTACTCGATGACCGGCTGTTCCTACTAACAAGGACTTCTCTCTCTCTCTCTTTGACAACTTTCCATGTGTGTATGTGTGTGTGTCATCTGCTCTATTTATATGTCAAGCGCAGGCACACACAGAGAGGATACAAAGCGTCCGCCGCCTGGCTGTGTCTCCTTGTATTAGTGCAAATATTAACAATGGAAGGGGAGCAGCGTAGAGAACGCGTATACGCATACAGATGGCCCGCATTATGATGCCCCACCCGGGGGCATGTGGAGACAGGTCAAACGGTGTCCCAGGCCCAGGCCTCCTCTTGCAAATGGGATGCACACACGCTCCAAAACAAAGCGCCCAATTGTCTGTTTAGGCGCCCTTTTGTTTGCTTGTCTCTCTCTCTCTCCATCTCTCTATCTCTCTGTGCAACTCTATGTCTCTCCCTCTCTTGCTCTATGCAACTCTATATGTCCCCTTGGCCTGCCCTGCGCCGGCTGCTTATCAACAAAATGGCAGCAGCAGCAGAAGCAGCCATTGCTATGGGAACAACAACAAAAAATGCCTATGCTTCGCTGTATTACGTATACGCAGTATGGCATACACACACACACACACACCAGATGTGTGAGTGGTTTACCTGCCATCATTGTTGTCCATTTCGATTATAGTTATTATAGATCCAGTTGGGTGTCAGGTGCCAGTCACAGAATCCCTCCTCCTCTGATCATCTGATGGAATAGAAGCTGCTTTTCCTATGATGTAATGAGCTTCAGAAAGCACACAGGATATACCCCATGGATGATTGTCATCAGATGTAGTCCGTCCACAAATGAAAGCATCTTTATCTCTCACTTAACCCTCTGACGCAATAAAAAAGAAAACAAAAAATGGAAAAGAAAAAGAAAAGGGAGAAAAAAGAGAAAACTGCAGTTAAGAAACAGACTCTTCACCACTTGTCAGTGTGCCAGTGGCCACCAGAGGAATATACACAGGTCCCAGGACCTGGACGAAGTACCTGGCTCAGGTTGCCTCAATTCTCATTACCAGCGTCCCCTCCCTGGACGGATAAGAAGGAGCAGCGAGGAGGAGGAGGACAGCACCAGGCAGGGTGCAATTCATGCTTAACTGACATTTCAGCTGTCATACCAAAAGTGTTTTACATTTCTCTCTCCTCCTCTGTCCCTCTGTCTCTCGTCAGGCAGAAGGAGAAGCATAAACAGAAGCAGGAGCAGCATGACTCCTGTTGAAGGTGTTGGCATGCCCCCCCGCATTGCTCATTGTTGGCATGCCACAAGCAGCTGGTGTCGTTCTCTTTCGCCCTTTCTCCCTTTCTCCCTTTTGTGCCTGTCTTCGTCTTCCCTTTAATTTAATTAACATATTTCCCATTGTGAATTCTTCCGCTTAAATGTTTTTCATTCTCGGGGTAAACTTATTCGAAGGCGGAATGCGCCTCCAGATCCTAATTGGAGTTACCTCTCTGCTCTGGGTCGCAGCCGCTCCGAAGTTGCCTCCAAGATTACATCAATTCGGTAGAATACTTTTTGGCATTGTTCCCTTTTTCTGTCTTTATGCATTATAAGAGCATTACAAGTGCAACACCCAGAAAACACACACAAAAACAAAAATTTAAATCATCAGCATCAGAAGGGAGAGAAAAATTTCCACACAACATCGGAAAACTTTATTATAGGTAATACTTATGTACACAATCACAACGGACCCATAGTGGGTCCAAGTAAAATGGGGGGAGGCTCTCACCAGCACTTATGTACAAAATTAAACAAATATATTCGGGTTTTAACTAAAAACATCGTAAAATTAAATATATTATTTAATATATGTATATATTGTTCATTTGTAATGGCAACACGTTTATTTTAATATGAAAATAATTTCCACTGACTGGAAAAATCTATAATACATTTAAATAAATACATACATATGTATATATGTATGTATGTATTTATGTATGTATGTATCTATGTATGTATTTATGTATGTATGCACATACATTTGTATGTATGTACATATGTATGTTGGCAAAATCTATTCGATTCTCAGTCCTTTTTTTCTCTGCCTGTAAACACACACACACACACTCTTAGCCATGCAGGCCTTGCTGCCTTTCCATTGGCTATCACTAAAGCCTCGCTTTGCGTCGCTTTTTCATGCTCTGTCTGACGAAATGCCATTACACATTTTGCGTACCCCCCAAAAACAGCAGCAGAACGACGAGCCAAGAGCAACAGCAGCCAAAAGCAGCAGCAGAAATAGCAGGAACAGCAGCAGAGCAGGAACAACTACAACGCATTCGCATTCAAAATGACAACGACAATGGCAGCAGAAACAACACCAGCGAACACAAACAACACACACACAAAGAGAGAGAGAGAGAGAGAGAGGAAGGAGGGGTTAGTGGGAGGGTGGGGAAAAATAAACGCTGTGGGGTTGTAGAAATGAAGATAAGCTGCTTATCAGCGCCATTCCCAGTAGTTGCCATTCCCGTTGTTCATTCTTCTACTGCTCCGCCTCCTCCTCCTCTGCACTCTCTTCCTACTCCACCATCTTCTTGTTCTTCGACTGCGCTTTAAGTGGTCGTTGGCTCTCCCTCTTCCTTCCCCCCCTCTCTCTCTCTCTCTCTCTCTTCCTCAGTCTCTGCGTGTGTATGTGTATGTGTATGCGGATGTGGCTGCGGATGTGGATGTGGATGCCAACTGGCAGGCAGACAGGCGACAATCCCAACGAAGAAAGAACTCTCTCCGCCTTTCTGCTGCCCGTCTCTCTGTTCTGTGGCCCCATTGTCTACGTTGTCTCTTTTGCCATTTGGCTAAGCCCTTGACTTGGTCAAGCGGGAGGAAACGACCATCCAGATACCCTATCCAGCTGCGGCAGTGGCAGGGGATAGTGGCTGCCAATGGCTGTATCCATGGGACCATGTTTTGTGCTTAATATTCTGCTAACCTCCCACTAACCGCGCTTCTTATGTGTATTTAAATGATGTTATCGTGTGTACATGCAAATGTGCAAGGGGGGTGGTCGGGGTTTCGGCTACTTTGGCTTAACTTTTCCGCCTGATGGCTGAATAATGCCCAAGAATGCAGATGCAGCGAGTCTCCTTTTAGTCTGGGAACAAAAAGTCTCTCTGCCCTGACTCTATGTCTCCCTCTATCACTCACTGGCTAATAAATGAGGCACCAAAGTCGGCCCCAATTTTCAGTTCGTAACACATACGCACAGGAGTCCGAAAAGCTGGTGAAGGAAGAGCAGCGGCAGCAGCTGGAGGAGCCATGACCATGGGCTATGAGCATGAGCATTTTCAATTTCAATTTGCTGCGCATCAGCCATAAGCGCCTTAAATCTCAAATCTAATTACACGCAAGCCAAAGACAAAAGTCCACAAAAATTGCTATATCCCCCACCCCACTGTTCCCAGTGTTAATCACAGATGACCGGCTGCCTCTGTGCCTCTGCATGCCTCCCTATCTGCACAACTGTGGCAGCCACCCGCAATGCCAATTTTGAATGAACATTTTTGGGGACCAACTTTTGGTGCTTCTGCTGCTGTGTTTAACCGCGTGAAATAATCTTTGCTGGCGGGCAGGCAAGCAGGCACAGCATCCTGCTTGTTTTTGTTGTTTTTACCCCACCCTGCCCACTGCCACTGCTAGGCCGCAGAGAGGAGGCGACGTGTAGCGGCGCTTTTCATTATAACGATAATGCGCAGGCCCCGCGGCCATTCAGGCAGCATCCCGAGGAGCATCCATGAAGGCAGGCAGACAAGTTGGTGTCATATTTTCCGCAGCTTAAATTTCCCACAGTCCTAGGGCCACTTTCAGCTTGTAGAAATGAAAAAAAAGAAAGAAAATAAAAGCGGGAATCGGGAATCGGGAGTAGTCTCTCGGCCTAACGCAAGGCGATTACACCAACAGAGGCTCCCCACTAAGCCAGTAGAAGCAGCAGCACACACTCGCCCTGCCACGAGTAGTCTTACTCCTGCCACTCGTCTCAGAAGGGGAGCACGGGCAGGATATGATTTTCGCGCCCAGAAAATCTCAACAAATTTGAAATTTTCTTCCTTTTTGGCCGTTGGCATTTCCGTTTTTGTTGTTGTTGCTTTTTATTAGACATTTCTCTTGCTCTTGGTCTTGGCATTTGAATTTGTCGAGCATCCTGTTTGCACCCTGCCCCAGCGCGCTCTTCTCTTTTCCCTCTTCTGCGTAGCAATGCCTTTTAAGCCTATAAATGAGCTTAAAATTTTCTATGCGAATGAATGCGAATGCTTTTGAAATTTATTACAGCGCCATAATAGAAGAGGAGGCATCATTTCTCACACAGATACTAGAGCTCTCACTAGAGTGGCTGTTTTAGTGTTTGTGTATCAAAGGCATTTTCCATTTAATTTCGATGTTTTTCACCTTCTTTTTCTATATTTTATGTCTATGTTTTATCTGTTTTTATTTGTTGTTCTATTATAATTTGTAAATTTAAGTATTTTAGACTTTTTTTCGGCATGTCCTCTCTCCTAGCATTTGTTGAGCGATTTGCCCCGAGTGGAAAAAAGCAGACAAATTGAATTTTCTATGCTGTTGAATAATTTCATTTCGATTTAGGTCCTTTTTGGCAACTGATTGCAGTATTCAAATCCATTTGCTACTGTTGAAAAATTCACGACAAAATACTTTTAGTGTCAAATGTGCAATGATTTGTGTCGTCATTCGGGAGGAAAAGAGAAAAATGGAGCGAAAGAAGCCTGAATGAAGCTGTTAATATAACCAGTAGCATTATCAGTAGATGGCAGTTGTAGATTTTGGAACCCCGAACTAATGACTTTTCCTGCACTCTTTTCAGGCTTCCTCCTGGAAGGAGTTACGCCAACGGCCCCACCGGATGTACCGCCGCGTAATCCGACAATGAGTCGCATGCAGAATGGTCGTTTAACCGTTAACAATCCCAATGACGTTGACTTTGAGCCATCTTGTTTGGTGCGAACGCCATCGGGCAACGTTTACATTCCTAGTGGAAATCTAAGTAAGTAAAATCCATTCTCTCTCTGGCCTCTGCATATATAAACCATTTAGAAAGTGGGCCGCTGTCCCCAGTCTCTGCATTTCGGAGCTCTAAAAGCCCCCCGCGAAGAGAGGCAGAGGAAGTGAGTTTTTTCCCCAGTCATATGCAAATCCATAGCCAGGCCACGGCGACCATCAAAAAGCCACTTGACTCATTTAAATGTTTAGCGCTCGGTTCGTGCACAAAAATTCCATTTGCCATATTGCTATAAAAATGCAAAAATACAGCCCAAAAAAGGGGTGTGTATTGTAGGGGTGGGGAGGGAAAAGTCCACAGCATTTTGCAAATTTTCAGCTCTTTTGTTTCCGATGTGCCATGCGCCTAAAATGCCGCCATACATTTGCCATTTATTGTTTTTCCAACAATGTTCTCGGCCTGTTTTTTTACTGCTGCACAGAGTTTGGGTTTGAGTTTTGGGTTTTCTGTTTGTGTTGCTGCTCTATGCATATCCGCAAGCAGGCTTTAGGGATAAAAACATTCGAAAGTCGAGTGAAAATAGTTGGCAGCGGCACAACAGGCCATGGCAGGACGGGCCAGGCCAGGCCAGGCCAGAAAAAAAATCCAAACGACCGCAGGGGCCTAAACAGAAATGGCCAAAAAACTGACAAACAACTGCGGCTAGTTGACGGGTTGGAGCGGGACAGGGTGGGCCGGCAGAATTGATGTAAAATACTTGCCAAAAAGGGAGGAGTTTTGTGTTTATGGATCTATTAATTGAATGAAGTTCCGTCAACAATTATGGATGGAAAAGGACAGTATGGCTTTCAGTACGAGTCTGAAGAATCTTTCTTTGTGGCTCTCCTCCGTCGCTGTTGCATGCCACGTAATATCAACAAAAAAAGCGAACAAGTAGGGAAAAGAAATCAACAAAACTCACATGGTCTGAAAGCTTTCTCTTCACATTTCCGACTATTTGTCTTTTGACTACCCTTGCCGAGGGTATTAAGGGTTTTCTGGAGATGTTAGTTTGTTTCTGATCCATCTGGCTGGAATTTTAGATAAATCGAGTGACTATATCATATGCCTTCGGTATTCATTTTTTTGGTTTCGGGCGACATACACATACATATATAACTAACTGATATGGTTAGTTTTTGCCACAGTTCAAAGCTCCAAAGGGTATCAAATAATTCGGCACTGAGTTTCTCAACTTCTTTTCACGCTGTAGCATACTTTCGGGCTGAGTTGCTTTTCCCTCTGTATTTGCTTTGCTGCTACTGCCTTTTGTTTGCTTTTTTTGCATTGTACAAGTACACGCACACCCACACACACACACACACACTCAAACAACTACTGTTATCGTATATATGTATGCCAAGCTTTGTCTTGATTTTCCTGCGTGTGCCATATAATTTTGTGCCCACTAACGTCCGACTGCATTCTGTTTCATTCCTGCTCTCTCTCTCTCTCTCTCTCTCTCTTTGCCGTGTCATTTTTTATCCAAGAATTTTGCTGGCCTGCAGTAGCTGTGCTTTCAACATTTTGTGTCCTAAATTTAAGGCAATGTTCTGGGTCAGAAGGGGGAGTGTCAGGTGAGGGGTATGGCATTATGGCCGAAACACTTTAATCTGGTAGTTGCACACTTTTCACGTCACATCATCATCAACAGCAGCAGCAGGGGCTTTGTATGTGGCATGTAGAATGTAGGAATGTGGCATGGCCTAAGCCTCCTGTTCGTTCACTCTCTCTCTGTTGCAGAGGCCAATTTGCATTTTGCATATCGTTTATGGGCTTTCTCTCTTTGTCCCTGCCCCAAAGTGCAATTAAATGACTATTTATGAAATTCTATTTGCATTTGTGCATAAATTGATAAACATTCTAAACCGTCAGCCGCCGCAAAGTATGCACCAGAGGCAACAGGCAGAGTGTGTGGCAGAAACCGAGAATTGGGTGCAGAGAGAGAGTGAGATGCCCAGAGGGGGGATCACGCATCGAGTTGTCATCGTAACACAAATATTGATTAAATTCTATATCAAACTGAGATTCAGGGATTGCCCCCAAAATATCTAAAGATTTTACACACATACATATGTATGTTTCTACGTATGTATGTCTAGTTGTAGATATAAAATATATCGTATATCCTATGGACAAATACATGACATTTGGCTTTAGTTCTGCACCTCTGTCTCTCTCTTTTTTGAGAATATTTTCATTTCAATTTTTCCACTCAATGTGAATTTTTATGGAAAATAATATTTGTTGACTTCTGGCACCCAAAAAAAAAATGCAACGGAGTAAAAAAGAACCCCAAAACTTGCAAATGAATGAATGAATCAAGCAGGTGACGTGGCAGAAGGGGTAGTGGCAGTGGCAGTGGCAGTCCAAAGGGCCTACGTTATTTTTCAGAGAAAAACTTTGTCCGTATTATGCTCCTCTGTTCAATGCGCAGTGCCACATGCCCCACCCCATGCTCGTATGTAGCTTAAAATTTCTGAGCGGAGTGGAGAGGAGCTTCTGTCGATGGGGTATGAAAAAATGCTTATGCACCATATGCAAATAAATATAAAAATGGGCATTCTGCTCGATTGGATATACACAGCCACACACACACAC